>NC_091124.1:147826154-149158654 GCF_040183065.1 Periplaneta americana | reverse complement strand
GAGATACATTATTTTCTTCGAATGGAAAGTTTATATTTTGTAAGTTGTGCCACACATAAACTAGAGGTTGGAAACGGTAAAAGACATTACAGTCCCTTAAATCGGTGGAAAATATATCCACAGCCATGGAACAAGTCGTAGAGGGACCTGCCCTAGTAGTGACACACAAATTGAAAACTATTTTCGAGAAAGATTTGGGCTATCCTACTTATCTTTCTCAGATACGAGATCAGCTAGCAACTGCTGAAAATCGAATAGAAAACATTAACAGTGAAAACATTCAGTATTTTAAGTTTGTTCCCGTCGCTTCATGTGAAGTGGAAATAAGTTTCGTTTCAAATCATGTTTAACTAACAGGCGAAGAAGTTATGGGTTCGAAAATCTTCGAATGTACGTAGTCATACACTGTAATAAAATGTACAGAGCAGAACAGTAAATTTGATATATTTCTCGTGTTTATTTTTATTATACATATGCTGTAAAATTACGTGTTTCGACCTACAATAATACTATCAATACGTTGTTACAGCCAGAAACTACTTTTATAGCAGACCTGACTGTACCTCCGTGCTGGAAGCGGGAGTTGTTGACATGAAAGTCCGGTCGCTTAGCCACGTGGAAAGGCACAAGTCCCCAAGTTCCGAGCTTTGACTATGTACCAGGAGGGAGGAGAGACCAACGGCAAAAGAAACAATAATTCAGATCCTACCTAACAGCAACAGAGGCAGCTTATGTAAAAGGGAACAGAGAAAAACGGGGTAAATTAAACAGGCTATTAAATTAAAATCTTCTGCAGTTTCAAGCCATCCGCCATCCAATACCGTACTTTAGCCAACATATCTAAATAATACAAGAGTTTTCAAACTACATGCGACATAGACAATGAACGTGTACCACTCAACGTTCATAACATAATTCTGACCACTTCAGCAGAAACATAAACAACAGACATAAAGGACGTCATATACTTGAACTCAACTTACAAAATATCTAATAACGGCTGCATATTACGTATTACTCGACCAAGGTCAGTGGAGTCCTGCAGCCCGGAGCCGTGGCGCTACTGCTCCTGCTTTCGTAATACCGCATCGCGATAGTTCACATTACGTCCGCGGCTCCACTCGCCTCGGTCGAGTAATATATTATATAACAAGAACCATTATATAACATATTGATGAAATCTTTCAAATTCTAACAGATTGCATAGAAGATTACAATTCAATATATAACAAATTTACAACAATAATCACATTATTCCAGTATTTAACTTCATTCAAGTTTGCATATCAAATTATTTGTAACAAGAACACAGTACGTAGTATAATAATAAGAAATCCAATATGTAACGTGGTATAAAAGCTCAAACTGTAAATTGAATTTTATTATAATTCATCCACACACGATTCGGAAAAGAACACGGAAATTTTACTTGTAGCAAGTAAAGCGATAGGTTTGGAAGTAAATCCCGAAAAGACGAAGTGTACGATTACGTCTCGTGACCAGAATATTGTACGAAATGAACATAGGGCAAACATTGGTAATTTCGTGGCAGTAGTTATTTCGTGATACTTTTTCTTTGTTCTTTTGTGAACTAACCAATGGTGTTACGAGATCCAAATTTACGCCAAGGGATTGCATATGTTGTCCAGTATCCAGAAACATACAGCTACGCTTTGTGTGACTATTGTAGTTGCTTCAGTGAGCTTTTATGTTTGGAGAGAGCAAGTTTGCGTCGACTTCTCAGGCATACAAATTTTGTGGATGTATGTAATTACATTACAGGCTTATTACTAAAGGTAAGCGTATGATATTTGATTCAAAGATTTAGTGTATCTTCATGAAATTTTAGGAAATGTTTTTGGAATTTTAGATACATTTGTAGTCGCCATATAGGCTTAGCTTTACTGACAGAAATCTTAGCTGTTTGAGGCGAAATTTTGTTGAACATTAAGTGTTACAATTTTTAAAATCGTATAAAATGTATTACAATAGGAATTTTAGAAATCTGAAGACAAGATGTGATAACAAAAAAAGAGAAGGGAGACGCAATGGGTTCAGTGTAGCTTCTGTTTGATTTGTTATCATGCTAAGTGTCAATGATAAGTGCTAGATGATTTACTTGCAAGAATTGTGACAGAAGATGGAACATGGCTCCACCATTTTTGACCGGAGACAGAGGCAGACAATTGAGTGGCATCATGCAAATTCGCCAAAGAAATAGAAGTTCAAAAGTACACCTTCGCCAGGAAACATTATGGCTACTGTGTTTTTCGATTCAGAAGGACTCTTGCTTGTGGACATCATGCCACACGGAACCACCATTAATTCTGACGGGTATGTTGCAACTCTCAAGAAACTTCAAGTTCGACTGAGTCGTGTTCGACGACATCGGGAGAAGCAGGATGTTCTGTTATTGCACGACAACGCACAGTCATATCTCAGTCACAAGACCACAGACCAGATCAGAAAATTCGGATAGACAACACTGGAACACCCGCCTTACAGTCCTGAACTGGCACCGTGCGATTACCATCTCTTTGGTAAACTGAAGGATCCCTTCGCGGAACGAGGTTAGAAGATGAGTCCCTTGTGCACGCTGCTAAAGAGTGGCTCAGACGTGTTGGTGCAGACTTTTACCGTGCTGGTCTACGTTCCTAGGTTACGCAAGGCAGTTGAAAGGGACGGGGATTATGTGGAAAAGTGACATTTTGTTCCTAAAGGATGCATCTACATTCTGTGAAAATAGCAAAGCTGTAGGATAAAAATATAATCTTTAAACAAACGTTATGCATTACTTTTGGAGTTACCCTAGTAATATCGGCTATAATAAAGTCCGTAATAAAAGAGTTCACCCTTTCAGGGCAAAGAAGATCCCTTTTCAATTTCAATTTTTACTTTTATTTAATTCTTATTATGTGTTGATATGTATTTCTATGTTTTATTGCTATGAATATTAGACGGAATTACTATGTTTGAAGTCTTGTAACGATAAATGAGAATTTCATTTGACTTTAATGAATTTTTACATAATTCTTCTACCTCTCACGAAATTATCAATGCCATATCACGAAATTACCAAGGTTATCACGAAATAACCAACCTTTCAGCTTAAGTTGTAAAAGTGGTTTTTGGCACATATTCAAGAACGTATCCAATCTTTTATGTCTCCAGATTTGTACAGCAAGTTATCGTCTTTTAGATGAAAAAATCGGAATAAGGATATATTTACACATTTGCATTTTAAATTAGTTTTCATGAAATTATCACGAAATTACCAATGTTTACCCTATAAAAATTGGAGATTTATCCTTCGAAGAAGTGGAAAAATTCAAATATCTTGAAGCAACAGTAACAAATATAAATGAGACTCGGGAGGAAATTAAACGCAGAATAAATATGGGAAATGCCTATCATTATTCGGTTGAGAAGCTTTCGTCATCTAGTCTGCTGTCAAAAAATCTGGAAGTTAGAATTTATAAAACAGTTATGTTACCGATTGTTCTATATGATTGTGAAACTTGGAGTCTCACTTTAAGAGAGGAACAGAGATTAAGAGTGTTTGAGAATAAGGTTCTTAGGAAAATATTTGGGGCTAATTGGGATGAAGTTACAGGAGAATGGAGAAAGTTACACAACGCAGAACTGAATGAATTGTATTTTTTACCTGACATAATTAGAAATATTAAAACCAGACGTTTGAGATGGGTAGGACATGTTGCAAGTATTAGCGAATCCAGAAATCCATATAGAGTGTTAGTTGGGAGGCCGGAGGAAAAAGGACCTTTGGGAAAGTCGAGGCGTAGATGGGAGGATAATATAAGAAATGGATTTGAGGAAGGTGGGATATGATGATAGAGACTGGATTAATCTTGCTCAGGATAGGGACCGATGGCGAGCTTACGTGAGGGCGGCAATGAACCTCCGGGTTCCTTAAAAGCCATTTGTAAGTAGCCTATGTAGCCTAAATATGAGAATCTAAGATTTTGTTTCAATATCATATACATTTTAGTTGCAAACATTATAATATTAAGACAATACATTCAGAGTTAATAATTCGCACTAACGACCGTGCATAAGCTGTAATGAAATGCTATATGTCATAATTATTGTAATTTTAATTTATAACTATAAGGGTTATACATTTTAACAATTATATGTATTTGTATTAGTCTATTTTATTAATAATTTTTAACATATTTCATTTTATTATTATTTATATAATATATAACTTAAATATTTTAATTGACATGCACAAATGTTTAAATATTGTATGAAAATGCGTGAAGATGCCATTGAGGCGAAAACGTCGCAAAAGAAATAAAATTAAAAACAAATTATTATACTGTATATTGTAGAATTTGTTTTCTACATAATTAGTTAGATAAGTGATTTGAATGAAAACCATAAATGAAATTAATTATATGATATATTTATTCCACCAGCTTACATCGGTCGTGATGACCCTTCACATTTCTGCATACAGTGCCATCACTCCCTTGGATACCGTACATATTCTGTTTACGTTTTTTTAAACATCCGGCTATTACATATAATTGACCCTGATCACTTTTCTATCACGTCACTCACTTGTGTTTCTTTTTTACTTACCCCTCCTTTTCCCAGTTATCTAGATTATTCTTACTAATCTCATTTAACTAAACAATCATTTTTCTCAATCCCTTATTAATTGCTCCCAACATTGTGTACATTAAGTTGAACTCTTCCATAGTTGTCAACTTATTTATTCACTTGAATCACTAACTTTCACTGATCACTTATTCCGATTAATGTAATCTGCATATTTTCAGACGAAGTTGTTTCTACAGTTTCATTACATTTCCATTCCCACTTTTGTATTATATTTGTATTACTACTTACTCGTAAATACGGCTTTTCATTTTAAGAAAAAGTAAACATAGTCTCTTGTTTTGCCCTCGTACACTGAAATATGTATTTAGTATGATGAAGTAAAACATGCCTTAAAGTCCTTATAAAATCAAATTACCCCAACCACAGGTTAGTGTGTCTATCCCAGAATATAATATAGAGATTAGGCAGACATTTAAAATTTTTATTTGGACCTAACAAAATCACAAAAAATTTAGCCAATACTTAAGTTCTTGGTAAGGTATATTTCGAAAATTTAAAATATCTCCCATTAAAATCAGAGACAGAAAACACACCGGATATTTATTTGTCCCTCACCAATCCATAATTTGTGTACATGACATGTTCTGGAATGAAACTAGGTTAGTTATAAAATATTATTTAAAAATGTGAAATGTACAGCTGTCAAAAAAAAGTGGCCATTCTCTAGAAGCTAAGTTCCCTTCGGGTATCTTCGCTACAATTCGGAGACAGGCGATGTTTTATGTCGTTCGACCACGTTGCCTGATATCTACAGTTATAATTAAAGTGTTCTGCGTGTTACTGTTGTAGCGTAATGGTAGCGTTCCGGGCAGATATTCGTGAGGCCGTGAATTTGATTCGAAAACAACCTAGTGCTTTTTATGTTCTTTTTATTTTTAAGAGAAAGAGGACATATAATTGTTCCTGTCTCTTCTATGACTATTTTAGTAATTGATATCAAGTTCATGAATGTATTCTGCCATGACTTTATTATTAGTTATTGTGACATTATGGCTGCAAATGGAAATAAAGATTTTATTCTCAACAAAAATATTTTTCGTGGCATAAACAAAACAAACTTACTGGCGTCTGTTCTAGAAAATTCAAACAATTAAAAATTCAAAAAACAAAACAAAACCACGAGTGGGCATGTAATCGACTAGTATTTTCAAATAGCGACTGTTCCCATCCCAGGTATCCTGGACGAGCTTCCACAAATCATCAAGACGTCTTGGAGGGGGATTCGGCCATTTTTTTTCGCATATGTTTTTTACTTGTGCCCCCGTAGCTCATTCGAAAGAACATCGGAATTTATATATCAACGTCTCAGGTTCAAATCCTCGTCACTCTTTTTCATTTAATTGTGTTTCAGGGTAATATATTGTAACAATATAAGAAGAAACAACTAACACTAGTATTATGCAATTGTATTGTCCCGAATCAAACGTTAAATTTATATTACTTATACCGGTGAAGAACGGTAACAGACTATAAATGATAATTTCATTATTATTTATATCGCTAAAGAACTATAACCGAATATAAATAACTTGAATATTATTTATATCACTAAAAACGATAACAGAATATAAATGATAACTTGAATATTATTTATATCGCTAACGAACGATAACAAAATGAAATGACTGAAATATTATTTATGACGCTAAATAACGATAACAGAATAGAAATAACTTGAATATTATTTATATCGCTAAAGAACGATAACAAAATAAAATGCTAACTTGAATTTTATTTATAACGCTAAAGAACGATAACAGTATATAAATAACTTGAATATTATTTATATCGCTAAAGAACGATAACAGAAGACAAATGATAACTTGGATATTATTTATATCGCTAAAGAAACATAACAAAATAAAATGCTACCTTGAATATTATCTATAACGCTAAAGAACGATAACAGAATATAAATAACTTGAACATTATTTATACCGCTAAAGAACGATAACAGAAGACAAATATGATAACTTGAATATTATTTATATCGCTAAAGAACGATAAAAAATAAAATGATAACTTTAACAAGACTCGAACTCACAACCTTCGAATCATTAAGCGATTACTCTACTGCTGCTCTACGAGACGCAGATATCGAATGACTCCATAGTTCCCAAACTGCTTCTAAAAGCGCATGCATCTAGTAACATGACCGTGATCCGAAGAGGACTTAGAAAATATTCGTTGTTTACGAGTGCAGCCACTTTTTTTTTTTTTTTTTTTTTTTTTGACAGCTGTACACATGCATGAATTTCGTTACTGTATCACAGCTGGTTTCCCAACAATATTGCTTTGAATGTGATGGATATTTTCTTAGACTAGTAAACAAAGTTTTTTTTACAATGGAGTATCAGTATGGTCAACACAAATACAAATGTTTAATACTTTATGATAGGCAATTGTGAAATAGACAATATATTAAATTGACATATATTTGAAGATTCGGTAAAATTTTATTCAATAAATTGCAACTTATGACCAAATTACCTCACTATAACCAAATTACCCCTCTCCTTCCCCTAACAATATTGGTGGTAGTGCCGTAGTAATGATGATTATTTTAGCACTAGCGCTCTGATCTTCAACCAGGCTTCTATCGTGATGGAATTTGTGGCGTAAAAAACAGACGCCCGATTTCTCTCTTTTATTCTACGAATTCTTTTCACTTCCTCTTCACATCATATTAACAACAATAGTTTAAATTAGTTTAGAATGAAGTCTTGGGATAGTACGGCTCTCCGGTACTAACGCAGACTTAAAGACTTGTGGCTCAGCATCCCGGGGGAAATGTGATAATATCAGAGCTGAGGCAGGATGACCCACCTGTCAGCAACGAATTCATGAATGACATCTGGGGCACCGGCCATCTGTCGGACTGCCACAGTCATCATCACATATAGGGCGGATAATCGGCTAACATAAGCCTAAGAGCATTGAAACCATCTCGGGTCCAGACGACGAAAAGTCAGCGAGTCAATTCAATGGAGTGATATTTGTAGCAGTGGCAATGATTGATATTCATGATGATGATGATGATGATGATGATGATGATGATGATGATGATGACGTGATTTATTTTCATTCACTTTCTTATCTTGCGAAAAGTAATAGTCTATGTTTTACGTTGAATGGGACATAGATACTTCATTAAGTCAATGCGAACATAAATTTTGAATGTTCCTGAATAGTAGATATTTCATCAAAACTATAGCTGTTTAAGGGACACGAGGACTGAGTTCTCACAAAAATTTGTCAAAAAATATTTTTTTTTCTACGAAAATATTCCTTGCCCACTTAGGGAGTTGATAGTAAGAGCTTTCTTTGTCTACGTCTTTTGAGGCCCAGGAGTGTTTTTCATATAGGATTGCTTCATATGTCAGTATTGTCTCTCTTTTCCCAAATTTGCCTTTTCTGGAAACTACCTTTTTGATCTTCAAAATGCTCCATGCGCATGCAGTTTTAACGAAACTCAATGAAATTATTCCTACGTGTCCATGCAAATACTATTTGAGATATAACGTTGAGAAATGTTTTTTTCCTGGGTTATTTTACGACGCTGTATCAACACCTCAAGGTGAGAAATGGTATCTTGAAAATCATTAGCTAAAAATTATTACGTATTTAAAATGTTTAAATAAATAAGTAAATAAATAAATAAATAAATAAATAAATAAATAAATAAATAAATAAATAAATAAATAAATAAATAAATAAATAAATAAATAAATAAGTAAATAAATAAATAAATAAATAAGTAAATAGATTTTAAAAAACTTATTGCGCCTAAACTAGACTAGATATCATGGAGTTTTCAATGTTAAAATATTGTTCGTGAATCAGGGTACGTACGAAAAAATATACGAACTTGCTGTTTAAGTGTAATGCGCATGGAACATTTTGATTATATCACAAATATCGTGTATGATTAAAATAAATTAACTTCGAAACTAGCAGTCAGATTGAGCTCAAAATTTGCTCACATGTTATTCTTATTGCGTCTAACAAACAATTAAAAATTACATAAATCGGAATAAAATTGTAAACATTTCAAAACTCAGTCCTAGTGCCCCTTAAAATGTATCCCTTCTACGGAAATAAATATAGACTAATACCACAATTTATTCAGGTATAAGTTAT
The DNA here is from genome assembly GCF_040183065.1 of Periplaneta americana. Classification (NCBI taxonomy): domain Eukaryota; kingdom Metazoa; phylum Arthropoda; class Insecta; order Blattodea; family Blattidae; genus Periplaneta; species Periplaneta americana. The sequence goes on along the minus strand of NC_091124.1, from coordinate 149,149,864 downwards.
AGCTACGAACCATATAATTACACCTCATGCATTTTGTCAAGACATTCGGGATGTGCAGTACGGGAACAACGTTTCTGCACAGGAGGTAGGAGTAGAAGGGAAGGTCTACCGAGTTCAAGGCAAAGACTAACACACCATAATTCCTGAGTAGATTCATCCGATCTCGTGCGCAGCTCTGTAGGAAGAGTGGGGGAATGTCTGGACATAATGCATGAGCTGTATGTACATACAGTTTGAAGAATAAAAAAATAATCTCATTAAAGTTTGTGAATGAAAATGTGTACAATTGACAGCACTGTTTTTAATATTATTTAACTTACTCAAATATGCTAGCTTATTAAATATTAATATTATATTTGGAATAATGCCATTAATATTGTTTTTCCACTTTTTAAAATCTTATTTGTAAATATTATAAAGCTAGTCTTTCAAGTTTCAGTTTTCATTTAATTAATATACTTTTAATTTATTCATATCTTAATGTATTGAATCTTTTTCATTATTTTTTATCATTGCTATTTTTAAGTTAACACTTCTATATCGGTATGTATTTTTCTGTATGTACTTTGATCCTGGTTTAGTGGAAGAGAAGACCTGATGGCCTTAACCCTGCCAGGAAAAATTGAACTATTATTATTATTATTATTATTATTATTATTATTATTATTATTATTACTGATATGTATTTACTTTTAAATATTTTAGATATAATATACAGTCACATTAAAGCTTTATCTACGTCCACAAACGCCAGTCACCATTTAATTTCACAAGGTTGCTGATAACCAGACATCGGATTCTAGGGCAAATGCCTATTTTGTTTCTTTAGGAGAAAAGTAAAAATAATTATTAATATTTGTGTTTCATGGAAATTGAAAGGTATTCAAAGAGTTTTATAGTGCCCTAAAATGCCCTAAAACGGTTATTAGAGCCTAATTTGTTAATATTCGCCTAAAAATGCCTAACTCACTGTAAAGTTTCGCATTTTACTCTTACTTTTTATAATTTATACATGCATTCACTGCGAAATTTAAGGCATTTAAAAAGTGGAAAATTTGCTTCACACCGGCCATGAAACCATTGATAAAGGAAACAAAATGTTTTGAATCTCACGACACTCGCAATAGATTTCACCGAATTTAACATATTTGGAGGCATAAATGCCGACAAAGAACCAACCTTAGTTTTGAAGCAGGCAACAATCACAACATGTGCTGCTACCGATTCAGAGATATACTATACTATAAAAATGACTGTTTTCTGTCTGAAACCGATTAGCTGTACTGCCCTTCAGAGTGTCATAAAATCACAATTTTTGGAGAAAGAGTGTTTTTGAAATATTTATGAAAAGTCGTAAAACTGCGAATTAGTAGGGTAAACCGTTACAAAATATTTAAAAGAATGGCCCTCCTAGTGTTAACACTACCAGGAACTGCAACAATAAGTGGAACTTTGTATTTTTGTCCAATTGAATCTCAATAACAACGGTTCATTTGAATGCTCGTTAACAGTTGCTCTTTCCCTCACCTTATTTGTGTTGAGAAGTTTTGAGCGGTAGGACGTTTTCCTGTGAAGTTTAACGCGATAATGCCGAAAAATATATGCAAAATCTACATTGATCCGGCAATGGCTAACAGAATATTCAGAATTCACTTATGATGGAAAAATAATATTCTGCAAGATTTGTAGCAAACAGGTATGTAACAATAGTTGAAATATATAAATTCTATTAATTTTAATGAGTAGGCCTATAATATTTATACATTGACTGAGCTATCCTGAGGTATAATTCTTTTTAAGACCACTACACTTTAACCTTTTAAATTCCGATAGTTAAAGTATTTGCAGGTCATTAAAATTTTGATTGTTCGAACCCACTAACTTTGTGATAGAAATACGGCAATACAACAATTAGGATTTTATTTTAATTCAGTTTACTTTACATTTTTAGATTTCGCAAGAAAAGAAGTGCCACCTAAAGCAGCATGTGCAAGGAGCGGCTCACAAGGCTAAAGCTCAGCAGAAAAATCAACTGCAACAAACTTTACTAACACAGCCTACTTCATCCAATCTCAGCAGCAATTTCTATGCTGATTTAACCAGAGCGTTTGTTGCTGCTAACATTCCCTGGAATGCAATTGAAAATCCGGTTTTAAGACAGTTTTTACAAAAATACTGCAAACAAAATATCCCATCTGAGTCGACCCTAAGAAAAAATTACTTAGACAGAATATACAATGAAACTTTAGCTTCCATTCGGGAGGATATAGGTGATTCTTACATATGGGTCTCTGTGGATGAAACCTCAGATCCTATGAATAGGTATATAGCAAATATGGTAGTAGGAAAACTTAGTCCTGATGGACCTTCGATTCCACACCTCGTATGTGTTAAGGAACTTTCGAAAGTGAATAGCCAAGCCATTGCTTATTTTGTAAATAAAGGCCTACAGTCTTTATACTCAGGTAATATAGACGATTCTAAAGTTCTGTTGTTTTGTACTGATGCTGCCTCATACATGGTTGCTGCAGCTCCACTTCTTAAAACACTTTATCCTAACCTCACGCATGTAACCTGTCTAGCACATGGCCTTCACAGGGCTTCTGAAACAATCCGGAATGAATTTCCTCTTGTCAATTCGTTTATTTCTAACACAAAAAAATGTTTTTGTAAAGCCCCATCCAGGATTTCAATATTCAGAGAGAACTTTCCAGATATCCCACTCCCACCTCAGCCGGTTGTTACACGATGGGGAACCTGGATTCAGTCAGTGGTGTATTATTCTAAGTATTTTAAAGAAGTGGTCACAGTTATTGATAAATTACCTGAAACTGATAGTGCAGCGTGTGTGAAAGCAGTGAAAGATTGTCTGAATGACTCACGAGTGAAAAACGATATTGCCTACATAACATCAAACTTTTCTTTCATACCTGCAAGCATTAAACAATTAGAACGTGAAAAACAATCTCTTTGTAGCCAAATAGCAATAGTAAAGGAAGCTCAAGTGAACATACATTCTGCTTTGGGCGAAACTGGAAAAAAGTTAAAAATCAGTGGGACAACGTATTAAATAAGAATGTAGGATTTTCATTGCTGGAAAAAGTATCAAGAGTGATATCGGGGGAAAGTGTAAATTTTCCAGTAAGTATTGATGTTTCTATTGTACCTAATTTAAAATTTGCGCCTCTCACATCAGTTTCGGTTGAAAGAAGTTTTTCTGCTTTCAAAATGATTCTCGGTGACAAAAGGCAAAGGTTAACTGTGGAGAATTTAGAAAAAATTCTGGTGGTGTACTGTGCAGATAATTATAATAAAGTCTGAGCATGGAATTGAATTTCAATAACTTAAAATGAGTAATCTTGATATCAATAATCATTATTTCATTAGTTTCAATATATTAAATTTGTGCAGCTCTGTTTATAAATATAATATAGTATTCTTTTTTAATGTTTAAACATACTTTTTTGTGCGTATTTTAGTGTATAACTAAAAATTTCAGTGAAAGAAATAAGTATGATACCTTGATGTGCCTAAAATGCCTATTTTCATTAAAATAGAGCCTAATTTTACAAATTTTGAGCTTATTTTAGGCGCCTAAAACTGCAATTTTTAGTTCCTAAAAATCCGATGTCTACTGATAACTAATGTATCTAATGTCACGAAATGTCAATAGCGTAAAAACATTAATTTAACAAACTACGGCTAAACTCCATGAAAACTGAACTAAAACTGTACGTCCTGAAACGTATGTAGTTTGGTCAAGGTAATTATGCAAGTTCCTTATCGACTGTCTGTTGTTGATAGCTGTTATATTTTTCTTTAAACATAGTGGCAATACGTAAATTTCGCGATTAAAAAAATTATGTTGTTGCAACCAAGCAGTTATCTATATTCCGTGCAAAACACATTCCTCACTAATTAATTTATTACTGAAGAAATAACATAACCTTTACTGAATGGCAATGTTTATTATAAACATAATTCTTCTTCGCGTTTTCTAGCACACTTAAATACTGCAATATTATATATTATACATATACTGTACATACATACAGGGTAACCCATTTATCTTGACCACCCAAAATAACTTTGTACGCAAGCACCAAGTGAAAAATTGTTTCATACAAAAGGTGTACAACTGAAAGAAGGAAATAATACTTTTGGGGAGGCAAACTTGCACAGTTATTTATTAATGAGTTACGAGTACTAACATTGTTTTTTTTTTAAAATGACATTACGTATTTATTATTCTATATTTCAATTAAGCTCGTCAAGACCTGTTCAAAAATATATCACAGAAGGTCATTCTAATAAATGGAAGTTATCTGATGCCTACTGTGCGTAGTACGTACAAAGGAAGTGGTTTGACTTTAAGTTGGTGTAAACCAGCCCTGGGCATAAAGGGGAAGGGAAAAGGAAAGGAAATACCCCCGTCCATGTCCTTTTCGCTTACGTTTTAGAAACAAACGCACAGTCAGATAGTGTGCATCAGTGGTGGACTTCAGGCGACTAGCGATAGGCGAAAGTTATGTCTTTTACAATCCGTCACTCAGCAATGCTTGCCTACCTGTGTACTCGTATCGGTCCGGAACATTTACTGTCTCGGTCGGGGAAGGTGGAGTGGGAAGTTAAGGGGTAGTCTGCATGACTCAATCGACTTAATAACGCCCAGGTCTGGTGTAAACAATACGTAGTAGGCCTACATTGCAGATTCTCAGGGTCACGTAACCCAGGTAGCTTTGGTTTTATTCCGCTGAACACTGATGACTGAATGGTTTGTGCTACATTTGATTTCATTTGTTTACTGCAAACCAAAGCTGCATGAACTCGGTTACGGGACCCTGGGTATCTGCAATATATTGTTTGTACAAACTTAAAGTCAAACCACTTTCTGTGTACATACTATCCACAGCAACTATGATGTCAAGTCATGAAACAACGCTCCGTTTATTAATGATCCGTTTATTACAATGACCCACTGTAATACATTTTTGAACAGCTCTTGATGAGCTTAAGTCAAATATTGAATAATAAATATATACTTACTTACAAATGGCTTTTGAGGAACCCGGAGGTTCATTGCCGCCCTCATATAAACTTGCCATCGATCCCTATCCTGAGCAAGATTAATCCAGTCTCTAACATCATATCACACCTCCCTCAAATTAATTTTTATATTATCCTCCCATCTACGTCTTGGCCTCCCCAAAGGTCTCTTTTTCCCTCCGGCCTTCCAACTAACACTCTATATGCATTTCTGGATTCGCCCATACCTGCGACATGCCCTTACCATCTGAAAAGTCTGGATTTAATATTCCTAATTATGTCAGGTGAAGAACACAGTGAGTGCAGTTCTACGTTGTGCAACTTTCTTAATTCTCCTGCAACTTCATCCCTCTTAGCCCCAAATATTTTCCTATGCACCTTATTCTCAAACACGCTTAACCTCTGTTCCTCTCTCAAAGTCTAACTTTCAGCTTTAATGCCATTTAAAGAAACAATGTTAATACTCGCAACTCATTAATAAATAATGTTACAAAATTTTGTTCCCCATCATTATTTCTCCCTTTTAGTAGTACACCTTTCTTATGAAACAATTTTTCATTTGATGATTAGGTATACAAAGCTATTTTGGGTGGTCAAGATAAATGGGACAGGCTGTATACATACTCATCGTGGTAAAGTCCCGTTTATTCTCCGATTCTGTTGAAGCACAGGATTTGATAGCATTTACTTTAAAGAAATTAGGCTGACCAGCAACTCATAACGTCATAAATGAATAATGAACTAGTACACATTCAAGTAAAGAGATGACAAGTTTTCACAGACAAGGACAAAGTTATTTTTATTATGTCATTTTATCGTTTATCACCTGAAACTATGACCCACTGTTTGTTGTTCTGCAAACCAATGTTTAAATGATGCAAAATCCCACACAATGGACAAAAATGGTTTGAATATTTGTATTCCTCATAGCGTTAACACACAATTTCTCCATACGTACTATCATTAAAGTGCAGCAATGAACGATGAACTATTATTTTGCATCCTATTCCAAATGTATCTTACGTTAATGCAGTAAAGAAAATTCGTTATTAATAGAATCTGTATATATTACATTTGTAATAAGCAGACAGTGGATGCGGGATGACTTAAAGAAAAGTGAAGTTGTTTCGTATCGGAGTATATGGCACGTGCCGCGCCGTCCGTATTTTGTGTACCTAGCGAGTACAGCAGCGTACATAACGAAGGAACCCCGGTCCACATTGCAACGCAATGCAATTAAGAAGTATGAGAGTGACATTTTATGTATTAACGAAGACAATAGGCCTATCGTGTGTAATGTATGTAAAATTGAAATAAAAACCAGAATAACTCAGGCTATAGAGAAACATTGCAGCAGTACATCGCACAGGAAATGCGTTGAAATGAAATCTGAGGAATCATCATCATCATCATCATCATCATCATCATCATTTAGTTGTGCGGGTCTAAACGACACGTGCAACATGATGCTCAGTGCAAATATTCCTCTAAAGAAATTGAGTGATCCCTATTTTAGAGTTTTTCTTCAGAAATTCTCTCGATGCGATAGGTGAAGACGATTCAGCTTCGACAACTTACGAGAATATATCGTCGTTTACTGCAACGCTGGTAATTGCATCAATGATGACGAGGACTGAATTTGCAAAGTATGTACTACAGTACGTTATTTTTCTTTTCCTTCTGACTTTACGGAGATACAGTAGCATGTTGACGTCGTATGTTTACGTTTAAAACCTGTTCAGCCAATGGTCTGAATGAAAAAAATGTAACATATAGTAAATGTGCACTTACATTCAACAATAAGTCATCCCGCATCCACTGTCTAATAATAAGCGTTTCTGGCCACATATACTCGTATTCTCAGAGAGAAGAGAAGTAATTACAATATGAATTGTGTTAAGAGCTGTGAATGTGGATAAATTCGAAAATGAATCAATGAGGGAGAAGGCAGGAGTAATAAGTAGAGAGCGCATTTGGGGTTTGTAAACCGCAAGGTTAACAGCAACATGGACTACAGGTATGACCATGAGCAGCATTCAGTCGAGTTTTGATCTTTCGAATTCCAGTGAGTTCGAATGTGCGCGTGAAATGTTCCAACGCCGTCGGTGCGTAAGTAGCCCTGATTCGTTTTGGTATAGGCTACTACCCAAAAGCAGAGAAGAAATGTAATATATAGGTTTGTTTAGGTTTCCGCATTTCTGCTATTCTGATTCTTGATTTTGCTGCTTCTGCTCGCCTTGTGCTACGATTCCATCCAGATCTTCTATTTCTCTGGTCTTCTGCATTTTCTTCCTTATTTCTTCAGCCTTTTCTGCACTCAATCTGGATCTGTATTTTCTCATTCTTTCTGCAGGTGTCACTGGTTTCTTTTTAGTATTTTCTATAGGCATGTGGTTCATCTGGGGGAAAGGAAGCTTATTTTGTATTTATAGGTTATGGGGCATATGTTGTTAATGCTACAAATACAACATAAACTATGTTACGTCTGTTACATTAAGTATGTTACGTCTGTTACAGTTCATAACTACCAAAGTAAATGAGTTATGAACAAATGACATACCATTCCATAATCATTACATAATCCATTAGAAATCTGGTAATTATCACAAATATACCTATCTTGAGTGCTGAAATATAAAAAAAATTATCGAAAATCGTAACTGACGTAACATCAAATATGTGGCATTTTAATGCTTTCATAAATCCATAAATCACATGTCACACTGCTTATCGACGTAGCAATTCTGAAAGTACATTTCCTCAACTTGACTTTAGTACCACATTAGTTTCAGTTCCTTACCTTCGTTTCCAGAAAAGAACAGAAGATATTCAGTGATAATAGTCAGTGTCCAGCTGAAGCTCTGATGTCATTATTGAAATGAAGCAATATGGCAGCATGTCATGTGACACATTATTGTCAACTCTTGTTTTAGAAACTACAGATCATCCCTTAATTGGAGGGTAATTTTGTATTTTAATAACAGAACTTTTTTTTTTCATCGATCATGTCCACTTTTCATTGGAATTGCCCTATACTTTTACAAAAATGCATATAAAGCTTAGCCTACTTTGCCAGTTGGTGATCTGGATAAACAGTGGGCTCCCCATTACGTATGTCTTTAGTGTGCCGAAAATATAAGGCAGTTTATGGTAAACGGAAGCCTCATGAAGCACGATTGTTTCACTTTCATTTTGTTGTGTACTGACCTAGGCTAAGAAATCATAACGGACTGTCACCATGTTAACTCTAACAAGGCTTAGACATTATGATAAGTAATATGCAACCAAATAGTAAATCCATAAAATACCACGAGGCAAGGTGTTCAATACATATAATCAACACAATGATCTAACATCTGATGATGATACATAAGTAGTATCGAAAACGTTAATGTTATAAAAAACTATTTAAGAAGATAAGCACAGGTGGCCCAACAAAATTGTTTAATTCACGATTGTTTCAACTTTCTTCTTACAAAGTTCCCTCAGAAAACTGAAGCTAATATAACAGCAGGTATTTTCGACGGATCCCAAATTCGTGAGCTTATGCAGGATGAAAACTTCCCTCAATCGATGTTCGAGTTAGAGAAATCAGCATGGTTAGCATACAAAAAAGTGACAGAAAACTTTCTGGGCAACAAGAAATCTGAGAACTATAAGAACATTTTGGAGGAACTATTACAAAACTTTAAAAACCTAGGGTGAAGAATGAATGTTAAAGTGCATTTTCTCAACAGCCATATTGATTAGGCCTACTTCTCTGCGAATATTGGTGCAGTGAGTGAAGAACAAGGTGAACTGTTTCATAAAGACATTAAAACAATGTAAACCCGCTATCAAGACCATTGGGATGTGCCAATGATGGCCGATTATTGTTGGTGTCTGAAAAGAGACACTAGTGATGAACACATCGGGGCTTCGAAAAAAAATGAAGTTTTATTCCCAGTAAGTGTAAACAAAGTTTTGAAATTTACAATAATTGAAACATAGCACTAGTATTTCAACGTATTTATTCATATTAAGTCAAAATTAAACACACAGGAAAAGCTTTTCCTCACCTCTATGTCTTTAATAGTTAAAATATTTCATTAAAATGTTTAGTACATTACTACATTTGTTTTGATATCGTTTGAAAACCTAGCCCGATAGAGTAAAACTGAAACCAGATTTGAATTTAGGGTATTCATATTACATATATCCTGGTTGAAAAATTAAAAGCATGAAAAAAAATTTTGTAGACGGGTCTAATTAATTAAATTAAGGAATGTTAGTTTATACTATGAAGTCAGGGGGGAGTGACACAATGCAGATTGTCCCTTTGTGTATGCTGTAGAGTAGCAACTAGCGGTGGAGAAAACATTTATCTTCTGCTGTCAGTAGCTTTTTAATGTGCCAGTTAATATAAACAGCAATAAAATGAAATATAAACGCTCAGTATAGATCTTCAAAATATAGATTACCGATAAACACTTTCAATAATTGAAATTTGTCACTATGTTGAAAGTCAATTATTAGTCGAACGTTAGTAAGATAGACAGTAGTATCTTCTTCTTCACTGCTGGTACTGAAATGGGGGTACAGGTTTCCTATACTGACACAAGAGCGGCTTGGGACTCCGGGTTCTGGGGGTTATGCCACCCGGACTACCTGACGAACTTGAACAGTACTCATATGTTGGCCTATAGGGCTCAGAATGAGCCAAGCTTAAGTACATGGATCCATCCCGAGTTCCGACAAGCCACAAATAGACCGCAATCACCATTATTATGATGGGCCATTAAATTCTCATCCACCTCAAAATAATTCATCTCGTTCAGAACTTTGGTTTTCCCACATTACGAAATCCTTGTATTCATAGATTTATTGTTCGTCAATCTCGGTTCATTCATTCTTTTTATATATTCCAACCATTCATCTTTATTGTTTTTTTTTACTTCAAATATACTGAGCTGCTCTCTTGTAATATGATTAGGAATGTGATATAATAGGTATGATATGATTTTCTTTGGTTGCTTCATTAACACTGTTTCTTCTGAAATTATTTTAATGTGATTTAACTTCATTAGTTGCTGAATAACTCCATGTATTGTAGGTCCCTATCACCACGGCATGGCGCGTCCTCAGGTTGCGGATAGAGGAGACGGCCTCCAGATATGGAGGGTAGCTGCGAATATATTGAATAAGCAGTCGTGGACAGCCGATAAGGGGTGGTCCTCCAGCTTAGGGGTTGGGCGAAGGGCTAACAACCCATCACCGTAAAAAACAACTTGTTACGAAACCTAACAGAACATTAAATCCAGACGTTTGAGATGGGCAGGGCATGTAGCACGGATGGGCGAATCCAGAAATGCATATAGAGTGTTAGTTGGGAGGCCAGAGGGGAAAAGACCTTTTGGGGAGGCCGAGACGTAGATGGGAGGATAATATTAAAATGGATTTGAGGGAGGTGGGATATGATGGTAGAGACTGGATTAATCTTGCTCAGGATAGGGACCAATGGCGGGCTTATGTGAGGGCGGCAATGAACCTCCGGGTTCCTTAAAAGCCAGTAAGTAAGTTAAGTTGCTGAATAACTATCGCGACAGTTTAGAGATACACGTTTAAATGTCTAATGGCCGGTTTCACCAAGCTCCTTTAAATTAGCAAAACGACTTGTCAATAAACGGATCAGTTAATTTTAACGAGATCTTTAAAAGTTGACTGTTTCACCATGCCTCGTTTCTTTAAAATTAACGTGCGTTTACTAACGTGGGGATTTTGTACTTGTATCTTGCATGTTTTATTTCTCATACGACCATGGCTTCGAAATCGCGAATTTCATTGGTTACATGATCACGGCTGACTTTGTTTGGCATGAGGAAACAATCATAGGCAAACGTGTAAGAGGCTGTAATTTTAAGAACATCTGAAAGTTCTTATTCTTGGTATTTTTCCTAAATACAGTATGTTGTCATACCGTAATTTAAAACAAAAAAAAAACAGATGCTTCCAAATGTAAATAGGAATGTAGAGCAGTTAATTTGTAACTTCTAAAGGAAATATAAGAAAATTTTGCGGACGATAAGGTAAACAGCTTCAGAGAATTGATGCCAGAATACAGTTATTATTAGGCCTAAATTTAGGATGGGAAAACGCCTCTTCCATAAATTGCATACTACTTTTATACTGTATTTCATGTAGATTTATGTACCTGTAACAATTTTGCCCTGCTTGTGTGGCAGAATTCAGAAGAGGTGTCATTAAATTGGATTTTAAGGGGTATCCATTGCATCCTAAAAGTAAAATCTCTTTGCACCCTTTCCATTTAAAAAGGTATCCTCCTCTTACACCTTTGGAATGTTGTGCTATCATGTACTGATCGTAAAACGAGAAGAATCTGTTGAAGAGGCATTAAGTGAGTGATTCCTATCTGTCATGTTCTAACCTATTATAATTTCAATAAACTAGCGCTGAGGTAATTCTGCTGATTTCGGAATTGAAAATCGTTGAATTTAATTTTTTTTTGTGGAGATGCAATTGATCGTATATACAAGGCATAACAAAAACCTAAACTAATCAAACCTAACCTGTCACAGTTTCGTATGTGCAAGGTGTAGAAGCAGAGCACGAAGGAAACTACCTCAGCGATAGTTTAGTCACAATTTATTTATATGAAATTGTTTGAATATTGAATGAAAAATAGGATCTTTTGTTGCAGAATCTTTTGGCCATATTACTGCCAGGAGATACGATTGGAACATGTAGCTTATACACTCTATCGTTGTCAATGACGACAGGAAATTTAGCTGTAGGCCTATTATAAAGATAATAAATGTATTGCGGTCGTAATGTTGATGTACGTCTGATACTTTATTCACATTTCTAGACAATATAGCTTTTGACATCCGTTCATATCACCAATTACTATTTCAAAACTTCCCGTAACATTATCTTAAAGCGAGAAGAATCTGTTGCAGAGGCGTTAAGTGAGCGATTCCTATCTGTCATATTCTAACCTATATTCAGTTTCTTCTAGAATCATTCTTATTACTTATTTCCTTAATGTGTAGCTTTCGTGAAATTCTTTATCACTTAAATCTTCAAAATGACTATTCCAAGTGTTATTACAACATATAAAAGTTCGCCATTATGTTGCAGAATTTCAGCATCGAATACGTCCGCCATGTTGTTGATTTTTTAAGCCATCGTTACTGCTTTAACGCGACGAATTAGGTCCTAATAAATTAACGATGAGTTTAAAGATGTGTTAGCAATAACGATGTTTGGTGAAACACAAAAATTGACTAACGTGTCATTAAATTATTTAACGAGACGTTATAATGATAACGAAGGTTGGTGAAACCGGCCATAAGAGTGATGACTGCGCCATGGGATTAGAGCTCTGAAAATTACTCTTCAAGAGCTTTGGTGCTCAAAGTTATGTACGCATCCTGCTTTGATCCCCCATACTTCTTGATGCCTTAAGGCAGGCATGTCAATTGATGCCCATAGGAGCAAGCGCGCGCTTTAGAGCTCAGGAGAGCCTGAGCGCTTTACAGCGGAAAGGAAAGAGACAGGCGAAGGAGTATTATATGCCGCTTGGTCGAGCTATATTCAGGGATGGCCAGCACTGATTCAATAGATAAAAGGAAGAGAACTTATTAAAACTATATCCATGTTAATTTTTAGATTTGCCTGAGAAGTATAAGTGCATTATAAGAATGTAAGTTTTAATTTTAATGCTCATTTTTCACAAGTTTGATTTTTTTTTTATTGAAAAGAAATATTTTCTTAACTTTTCTTACAGAAAAGTGAAATTTTCAGATATAGGCCTATTTATTTAGTAGCCTTACAGAATGTTTTCGTAAATCTGATATACCGTATATACGTATTACTGAAGATAGTGTATTGAAAATTTTGAAAATATTCGCATGGAAATTGTTTGTAAAGAAATTAATTAACAAAGCAACTACTGTTACATCATAAGCAGAAGATGCGTGCCCATTGTGTTGTAAAAATGTCAGCTCTATAGCTTCAGCATATTTCGAGAAAATAATTTAATATTCTGATGATAGGAAATTGCTCACAATTAATATCACCTTAAAAAGCATAATGCGATAAGAGTTTTGTTATGTAATATTAGTTACACTTAAACATATACAGTGCCTAGGTAACTTTGCTTTGTACTGTAATACTGTTTTGATTAGTTTATTGATTACTTTTGTAAGGCTGAAGATACCATCAATATAAATTCCAACTTATCATATCATACTCAATCTCTTTCTTTGGAATATCACTTTTTTATGAATGATGTGTTTCATTCATTTAATACAGTATAATTATACTACAATGGAATTTAAGTGAATATTCCTTCTTAACTCTCTATTATATTATTAAGATTTAAAACACAAGTGCAATATTAAGAAATCAGTGTTAGTACTTTTGTTTTACAGACAATATAGATAATACCAAACAGAAAGCAGCCATATAAAAATAACGACATAAAATTTCACGTTCCGTTTGAAGTTTGTGCATCACTGTTTTCTTAATCTAACAGGTTGCTTATTCATATACACAACCCTTCCTCTTTCCATACTTTGCGCTTGCTGCCCGCGCACGACGTCAAAGTCAGAAAAATGCGCTTGCTTTGACATCACTGCCTTAAGGTAAGTATCTTGTTGTCTCCAAATCACGGAAGTCTCGCCAAATTTCTTTATAGTAAGTAAGATTCAAAGTATTAAGCATTTTCAAGTGTCAAAACACTTATTAACACAAAATTAATTCATGCCTCAGACTTGTGTAAAACACTGGTCTTGACACTGTACACCTGCTCGCTGTCAGAAAGTCCTATACAGGGTGTTTCAAAAATATAGGGCATAATTTCAGGTATGTATTCCTCACATGTAGACAATACAAAAAGTTCATTACAACATGTGTCCGAAAATCCTTGCTTTCCGAGTTATGGCCCTCAAAACAGTGATATCCACCGGAACGTTTTTCTTCCCGCAGATAGGTGCCGTGACAGAAGATATTAACAGAGGACACTCTAACAGTTGATTCCGAGGCGAAGAGTACACTGAGTGTTGTGTTTGGCGTTGTACTCGCGACATGTACTGAAATCAGGAGCTGGCAGAAGTGCACTTCATGTACGGTAAGGCGGACGGCAATGCTGCGCTGGCTCGTCGTTTGTACCAGGAGAGGTGCCCTAATCGATGGACAGGTAGAGGTGGCCCAATTTCTTGGCCTCCACGCTCACCTGATTTCAACCCTATTGATTTCTACTTGTGGGGCCATTTAAAATCATTATTGTATTCGTCTCCGGTACCTGACATGGAATCCCTTCGGAATCGAATTGTGGCAGGTTGTGAGGAAATATGCAATACTCCTGGAATTTGGGATCGTGTCCGCAGGGCCATGAGACATCGATGTGAGGCCTGTATTCAATCAGGAGGTGGACATTTTAGCAGAAGGTGGACATTTTGAACATCTGTTGTAAAGACAACTACCTGCGGGAAGAAAAACGTTCCGGTGAATATTACTGTTTTGAAGGCCATAACTCGGAAACCAAGCATTTCCGGACACCTGTTGTAATGAACTTTTCGTACTGTCTACATATGGGGAATACATACCTGAAATTATGCCCTCTATTTTTGAAACACCCTGTATAGAGACGAGAAAATGTACTCGTAAATCTGGGCTCATTCAAGCTGGTTTTCCACTGCTGCCCCTGTTTCGTTATTTATAGCTAATCTCAATACTTATTTTTATACCATATTTATTGCCAGATTAACTGATAATTACAATGCTGTTATGCAATGACATCGTACGTCTCATTTACTCACACTTCAATTTCTTCAAATTTGCACTATCGGCTGTGTTTAAAATTAAAATAATTCAATCGCTGATTCCAAAAACACTCTAAGTCACAAAATACACATTTCGTGAAAAAATGAAAAAAAAAAAAAAAAAACATTATATCGAGTTAATGGATTGCTACAAATAGTTAAAAACTTACGGTCTTATTAATAAGCCGTGTATAGTTTTTATACGAGACTTATGCAGAGTTGGGACAGAAAACATTACTAATAAATCATACATAAGCGATGGATGTATAATAGTAATATGCGTTACAAGAGCTGTTTGTTGAAGTTTTCATGTTCGAGGAAAAGTTTGAAAAAGCGAAACTTAGTTGAGCTTTTTTAATTTCCGAGAATTGAAAGAAAACATACCGCTCGTGTATCGTACATTATTTTGTGCGAATATCGTTTATTACATACCTGAAAGTGGAATTTCTAATTAGTTGCAATGAAATCTCCATCTTGGTTTCTGTTCAATGACGGCAAATTTGCAAAACAAAAATATCTATTTTCAACATTGTTGCTTTAAAATGTTTTCTGTGTTTACTATACTCCAGCAGGCCGTGATATACGTCTGTCTTTTTTTCCCCCAGTCTATAAATGCGAACTTAAAAACAAACGGCTTCCTTAATGTTACATGCATCACGAATGCAGTAACTTTAGTGGAGTTTTAGAGTTTATTTAATTTTGCAAATATTTAAAAACAATAATTAACAGTGCAATTTAGGTGAAATTGCAGTGGTAAGTTTCCAATTTATAATTATTACTATATTGAACGTCTCTAAAAATAATATGTTAAAAGCCTAAAGGAGTAAAATCAATATGTCACTTAAGCGGTAAGAAGAGGGAAATTGTTATGTGTGTTAGGTTGAGAATACTGAATGTGGAATTTTAGACTTACCGCGGATTGGTTTTGTGCGGAAACCAAGCAAATACGCACGATCTCGCACAAACAGTTTTATTTGCTTTACAGTAGTTATATACACGAAACTCCTTGTTTAAGCGTTGTATATAGAGAAAAAAATGGCCACCCCTCTAACAGCTGTTCGTATCAATTGTCATTTTATAATGATGGTTGTCTTGTAACCACAGAAGAACAAACCAAAGAGCACAGAATAATTAAAATTATATTGCTGTAGCTATACTCTTTGATTAAAATATAGCTTGGTAACCGTTAAGGCCCAGTTGTATTATAATACTTAGCGCGGCACACTAGCACGAACTATCGGATGCAATATAGAACCTCAGTTATTCTATTACCTTTCGTAATGATGAAATTATGACGTATCTGTGTAATAGTTGTTATATACGACGTATGTAGTGATTATTAGTAAGGAATTTACACACGTCTTACAAACGAGCTATTCATTATGTAACTATAAGACAGTTAAACGTCTGTATAAGAGTTTTCATTAGTAAGGCCGTTAAATGATTGTAGAATTCCTTGTTCTTGATAATATCGCAACGCTTCAGAATAAAAATTTAATTACAAATTTGCTAAAAAAAATTTTAAGACGTGGATTTAGGTTGTTTTTGTAATCATTTAAAGGTAATTGGTATTTCATGTATAAATTGACTTCAGACTGTGCAAATCTTAAACAAGCTTTAATTAAAACTTTGAAAACACGTTGGAGAGCATTTGTATTGTATTAACTACACTTTGTAGATCTATATTGTAATATTTTGCACATTTCTTTGTTTATATTATTTATTTTGTTAGCAACTGAACATTAATTTCATTTCATTTAGTGTTCTGCCCAAGGACAGGTCTTTCACTGCAAACCCTGCTTTCTCCAGTCTTTCCTATTTTCTGCCTTCCTTTTCGTTTCCTCATATGATCCACATATCTTAATGTCAGTCTTAATCAACTGAACATTAACATATCATTAGTTTTCTGTTCCAAACGCTTAACATATCCATAATACAACACTGACATTACATTTTACATATACTATCTACGTATGACCCACCATATTCTTTCTAACATAGATGTTATGTTATGTTTCACCATTTCTACTATAACATGTCTTATGTCACTGGCACATATCATACCGGTACCATGTAATACTTGGTAGCTCAAGCTTGCTGATAATGTTTAAAAATGTATGTGTAGTCTTTACTAGTCACTCTTTTTTAGGGACTTTCTTACCGATGGTTGATATGTTCTTCACTATTAATTCTGGAATTTTAAGCAACGTTTCTTCTATATTCCGAAGTACCGGTATGTTTTGCTTTTTTTTTTTTTTTTAATACATGCCAGTGAGCCTCTCCATTGTGAACACACAATTGGACGTGATACATTACTTATCCTTCTACATTAAGCGAGTAAAGAGCTTTTCTCCAGTAGAGCCAACTGCTGCCTGTTGAGTGCAAAAAACAATAATAAATTGGAATCCTGTACTTCGGGTGTTTCTACGCAATATGCATGCCTTGTGTTTCAGAGTACTTAATTGTCACTTGGGTTATTTTTCTGCTCAAACTGATGCATGTAGAGTAAAGGCTGGTAATACTGTGATACGAGTAATATTGTGATAGTTCGTTTTGAGAATTTGTTACTGTTTTACTGAGCGAGAGGAAGATCGGTGTTTTGTGTCAACGTATTAAGGGAATGTTCGTGGACAAGTTGCTACACAAAACCGGTTCTTCTCTCGCTCAGTAAAATTGTAATGAATTGTCAAAAAGAACTATCACAATATTACTCGTATCACATTATTACCAACCTTTACCCATTGCACGAAGTAGCCATTCAAATGCTCAACTCATTTTCAACCAAAGTATGACTTAGAATGTTTTTGCAATGAGCTATTCAATTATTAGTAGCGATTCTGGAACATAGCATATTTTCGTATGTTACTTCTGTGAAAATTAGTATGCCTATGTCTTAGAAAATCAAGTATAGTACAAAACACAAAAGTGAGAGAGTCCAAACCAATAACTACTATTCTGAAGTTGCAGTTATATATTTTCTACATAATGTAAATGGCTATTACTTTAATTCCTATTAGGTAGGGTTCAGAGCGTCTGACTACGAAACTAAAGGATCCATTGGGTTCTACATCCAGTTAGGACAAGTTGTCTGCTTAAGAATTATTCTGGTATTTTTTCTCAACTCACTTAAGGCGATGCGCTACTGAAAATAGTCGAATTTTGACCAATTTTATCACTTTTTATTTTATTTTCGCGCTAATAAATGTACAGTTTTATTAAATTATTATTGCAATATCTTAATCATAAGTATAATTTTATTAATTGGTAGAAGTTGTGTTAATGTACGAGTTATGTGTAACAAAAACTTTAAATTTAATTATCTTAAAAAAATTATTCCTTTTCAACCACAAGCATTCATTACAATTTTCTCAGTGGTTAAAGCTAGAATGGTGAAACTTGGCATACTTTTAATTAATATCTCTATTGTGAAATGGAGTATTCAGAATAGTTTTATTGCTAAAGAATTATACGTAAAGCAATAATAATAATAATAATAATAATAATAATAATAATAATAATAATAATAATAATAATAACAGTAATAATACAGTAGACCTAATATTAATAATAATAATAATAATAATAATAATAATAATAATAATAATAATAATAATAATAATAATAATAATCCGTGGCGCTATAGCTCATGAAGGGCTCAGACCGACCAGCCGGCTGCTGGCCTCACGCCCACATGCCGAAGCAGAAGTAGACGATCACCCAACCAAAATGGAGGTATCGTGTGGTTAGCACGATGATCCCCCCAGCCGTTACAGCTGGCTTTCGCAACCGGATTTCGCTACATATCGTAGCTCCCCAAGTGCATCTCGATGCTAGGTGGGCACCGGTCACATACACTGGCCGAAATTTCATGAGAAAATTTCTTCTCTTATGAGGACTCGATCTAGCGCGCATTCCCTAACGCGAATCCTAAACAGGATGCCTTAGACCACGACGCCACGGCGCGGGACACGTAAAGCACTATTAGTTTTTATTAATATTTAAAAATTGAAAAAATTATATTTATTTACAAGTTAATAAATTAGAGTAGAACATTACTAATCCTCCATTGAACAACATGCAGTGTTACCTTTAGATTAAAAAAATAATAATTCTTTTAGAAATAGGATTTTCACTAAAAATAAAAAAGAACAAAATAAGTTTACTGCTTACTTTTTTAAAAGTGTTTGTGAGAGAAGATTGAAATGTACTATGTGGATTATGATATTGATATGCACATTCTGTAAAAATTTCAACTCGCTAGTTCAAAAATCGTGGATTTTAGAAATTTCAGTAACGTATCTCCTTAAGGAAAAATGCCGGAGATTGATTGATTCTAGTATTAATTTCGAAGCATATCGTCGTCGTCATCATCATCATCAACATCATCATTGTCATCATCCTCAAGTAAAGGGGTACAGCAGAATCTCTTTGTGGTGTTCTTGTTTTGCGATCTCTGTGCTAGAGAGCACTTGTATGGTACCTTCATGTCAGGGCTCACCCCTATGTTCGAGAATAGAATTGTCAATAGAGACGTGTGACCCCATTAATTCCCAGACATTAGCTCTTGAAAATGATGACTGGTCAATTTGTGAGTATTCATTCTTAATTTCTATGTTTAAGCTTACGTGAGTACTTTGTCGGAAGCTGCAGAAATAAGAAAACATCGTACGTGATCCTCTTGAGACTGTAGGTTGTACAATATATTGAGGTTATGTTACACATTGTTGATTACGTTTTACATCGAATGCTAATGAAACTACAATAGTTTGAAGACTACTCTCATATCTGTCTATACATTATACTAATTGAAAAGTGCAGGTCTGTCAAATTTACGTAATAATCAAGTACAGGAGTGATTTAAGATTTTTCTTTCAATAGCCATTGCCATATATCAACACGTCGCTTTCTTAAAGCTCTAAGCTTTATAAAAGAGAAGTAAAGGAATATTAGCAGAACATGCATCTTCATTTACATAATCATATATGCACCAAAACATTTTCTTTCGTTTTATTCATGCGTTTCTTATTTTATGCAACCGCGCATCGCAGCGTCCAATCTCATAGTACATAGGCCTACAAAATATTACCTATACAGATATAAAAATGCAACCCTATGCACTTCAGTCAAAATAGGCTTCTTGTGCACCGGTGATGGAATAAGATGCGTACCGATTGTGCTGCCACGCTAAACTGTTTCCACCATTCGCCACACTATCATTCCTCTCCAGCCATCAAACCCATATACCATACCTCTGGTGGTGATCTGTCGTATCTCATCGACCTCGCATGGCCACTGCCGCAATTACGAACTCACTCAAGTTCACTGCACGTCGAACTCAGATACTCCGGATACGTCGTCCTCGCCTGGCCACTGCCACAGTTACGGACTCACTCAAGTTCACTGCACGTCGATCTTAGATCCTCCGGATACGTCTCCCTCGCATGGCCACTGCCGCAGTTACGACTTACTCAAGTTCACTGCACGTCGAACTCAGATCCTCCGGATACGTCGTCCTCGCCTGGCCACTGCCACAGTTACGGACTCACTCAAGTTCACTGCACGTCGATCTTAGATCCTCCGGATACGTCTCCCTCGCATGGCCACTGCCGCAGTTACGGACTTACTCAAGTTCACTGCACGTCGAACTCAGATCCTCCGGATACGTCGTCCTCGCCTGGCCACTGCTACAGTTACGGACTCACTCAAGTTCACTGCACGTCGAACTCAGATCCTCCGGATGCGTCGCCGCTGTCCAAGACAAGACTTGAAGGCTGACTGAAGACTGACTGACTGATCGTTCTGTCGGCACTCACGGTGTTATTTATTACACCATAACTACTGGAATCTTCGATTCGCGTGGCTTACAGAATGTTCCAGAGAGATCCTTGTCTCGACGCTTCCTTCTCCCCCCTTGCTCCGTACCGTTGCTAGCATCAGGGGTTCGTGTTTCCGTTTCCCCACGCCTTCCTTCTCGCTAGATGCGCGCGCAACACCCTGCCGCGACCAGAAAGTTCCAGACGGGTGCCACAGTATTATGAAATAAAATACCTTTCGTTACAATACACAACACTATACAATATAATAGTGTAAATAACGTTCGATCAATGTAGGCCTACATTATTTATCATGGTAGTAAAAATATGTATTTTAGCGTACATAGTGCATTTATATAACTTGTAAATATTAGTGTAATTGTTAAAGTGGTCTGGCTTCTCTTCTGTCCAACTTGACCAAAGAGGAGACAAAAGTACCTACTCCGCTTGCTACATGCACGTCATCCGCTACAGTAAAAACTCCAGTAATACTCATCTTGTAGTCTCCTAGGGCAAAGTACGGTCCCTAATAATAATATTGAACCAGTGGCGGTTCCTCGGGGGAGGGAAGGGAGGAACGTCCTCCTCACATTTTCTTCTTTTGAAAGTAAATACCAAATAAAATATGTGCCTTGAAATTCGAGGAAGATTCGATAATTTTTAAGTTCACAGTTATAAGAAAAACTCGGTTGATCGAGTTTTAAACGACGCGCGCTCATGTGCTGTAGAAAACTGTGAGAAAGATGCGAGATTGTCTGTGTTGAGGAAAGGCATTCAATTCCTCATCTACTGCAGTTAACACATATAGACAACAGCGCACTAGCGGCCAGAGAAAGAAGCAGAGTATTAAAGCAAGTAAATGAACGGAGAGGGAGGAGATCCTCCTCTGAATCAGCGCATGGGCGGGAAATAGAAATCGACTGGTCGTGCAGCAAGCTCGCTACCGCTGCCATCTAACGATGCTGCATTCAACCGAACTATAACATATCTAGGAGGAGACACAATAAAAACAGTTTTAACGCAACGCTATGAAAGACACCATGTAAACGTTTTTTAACGTATAAATCAAAAATATTATTCATTGCACTTTATATAGCCTACTATTCATGGTTTGAAACTTTCGTGGATATTGGAAAGTTAATGTCGGGTTTATGTAAAACAAAGAGGAAGTAGGCCTAGTTCTACGTAGTTGGCCCCTGAAATTCACTTCTATTCATTGGTTACTAGACAGGGCAACAGCCAAGTTGTCAGTTTTGTACAAATATATTTGAAACTGAAAGTAGGTACTCCAAACTACATCATTTTTAACATAAAAAATTAATCAGCCATCGGCAGCTTTTAACAATAATGATAGTATGACTTTACAAGAATTGACATTCTTCAAAAGCATGTGATACTGAACTTGTAAAATGTACATGTGGTAACACAGACCACGTGGGTGGGTGCAGTGTTCTCGCTTTCCTCAGATTATTTCCCAATCCCATTTCCATTTCCGTAAAACGGTTTTGGTTACGAGTTAGTAGCTAGTCTTCCAACACGTGTGATGCTGTAGTGTGCTCGAAAAATGGTACGAGGTTGTGAATTTCCTTGTAATTGTTAATTTGCGCAAGTGAAAACATAATCTATTTTGGACAATTTATGAAACTCAGTTTACAAGAACAGATTATTGCTATACAGAAGGGAAGGCCAACCCCAACACTACCTGGTCTTACATGTATGCATGTAGGCTAATTTGTAGCATGTTTCATTCAAGAAGGTGTCATTTCGTGCTGTTAACTTCTTTCCTCCTCTTAAGAAATATGCAGGAGCCGCCACTGTATTGAACTAACTGTAATAAAAATGGTTCCTTACGGAAAAGTGCACCAAATAATTATAACTCTGATACAAGAAAATCATGTGCCACGAAAGCTTCTTGGATGAAATATTTCCAACATTTCGTAAATTCTTTCTGATCCCATCTTCACTGATAAACAGATGGTCGAAGTGCGTCAGAAACATTGTAATCGTCACTTAATCCATGTTACTTCATTTACCTATTCGTCTCTGAAGGCGGAGTCAATAAAGAGTTCCATAAACGTTGAAGTCGTATCATTTTACCACCCAGTTGCAACAAAAGAAAAATATCAACTACAGTGTAAGCAACTTGTTGTTTGTCTAACTGTGACGGTTTTTTAATTAAACGTAGACGAAAACGGTATTCAGAAGAACTTTGACGAAGCTGCATGCTCGATAAAAACCGCAAAACCCTCGATCAGATTATGTTAGTTTTTATTCCTATTTGGTGATGTTCTCTGCTTCGTGCTTGGTTAAACACTGCGATTGAAATGCATTAACAAAGGGGTAAGTAGGTTATACAGATCATAAAATTCACATAAAATTATGCAGCTAATTTAATAAACTTAATACTATTTCGTGATGTAATGGGCGTCAGTTGTACCGCCGATCGTTAAACTGCAGATTCCATTACCCCAATTTCCTTTTCTGTGCAGCAATAAGAGGAGAAATTAAGGACAACGCAGGACCGCTTCATGACCAGCTCCATTTATTCATTATTTAATGGGCCCGTTAACGTCGATTTAAATTGCTGCAATCACTCAATGTCAGTGTGGCAATAGTAGTGTCGACGGTGGTGTTAATGTGATGTTGGAATTATAGTGATAACGATAGTTGTGATAATAGAGGTACACATGATATAACTAACGTTTCGTACTGTTGTGTTTAGATAGCTTGTCCGGTGTTATGCGCGAACATTTGAGTAGGGATGCTGTACAGGGAGTCAGTTTCTCAGCATAGTCAGTGGGGCAGGAGGGGGAAGTAGGAGAACTGCATGCATACTGACGTAAGTTATAGCTATGTTGGAAAACATTGGTCGCGTACCTACACTCCATGGCGATCATAGTTTTTCCATTCAATGGTATTGAACCATTCGTACTCAACACAATGCAGTTTTCTCTTTTCACTCTTTCATTCACAGTAAAATAAACTGCAATGTCTTTATTGGTTCTATTATAACGTCTTTGCAATAATAAGTATACTACCCACTTGTATGAGAAAGAGAAGTGAGCTCTACAGAAGCTCCACAGCAACTAACCCATACACCTCGCAGCTGGGGTTTTTCTCGGGTTCTCCCGTTTTTCCCCGTATGAGGCATTTACATCATTCCGTCATCATTTCTCCATTTCGTCATCATTCCATAGCATTGCCCGATCGCCGGCTGGCGACGCACGAAGGGGGATGGGCTAGGGACAAGGGGAGTTGCCTGTTCGACACCTGGGTACGCAGTGAACCTTAGTATAGTCAGCCGGTGTGGGTTTGGGAATGCGCCTAGCTTGAGGGTTAGCGCAATAGACAGTAACAGGTCACAGTGCTGGGACATAGTACCCTCCTCCCGTAAATTCAATTCAATTCAAACCCATACACCCCTTTTTTTTCCTTGTAATTATCAAATGGACTTACCTTGTTTACTGCGCATAACGTTATGACCAGCCAAGCCATCTAAACACAACAGTATAATATGTCTTCCTATGTTATATCACATGAGGTAACACAATATTACAATATAATACTGAGCGAACTAATTATCTTCTGACCGGAAAGTAGCAACTTTGACTATCGCAGGGGCGTCCCTACAACTTGGTTATAGAACAGTGCAGTATCGGTGATCGACAATCACAAACTATTGTTGTAAATAATTTTAAGCACAAGCAGCTGAAATGATTTTTACTGGCACAAATTAAGAGAGGTGATACTGAAACTGTATACGTTCTTTTCCAAATATTTTTAGCACATTAACGGGTACTTTACTAATCTGTGGACGAACTACGTCCAATGTTCGAGGATAGAATTATCAGTAGGAATGTGTGACCCCACTAATTTCCAGACATTAGGTCTGGGGGACTTAAAAATATAAAATACATGAAAATAATCCACTCTGAGAAATATCTAGTAAATTATCGTTTCCACTACTCAAAGGGATTTTGATCGCGTAATGCGCTAGTTCCTAATAAAGTGTCAGAAATATTTGTAACAGGAAAGAAAATAGATTCACAATATCCTTTATTACTTTGGATTGGTCACTGAAGTTCTAACTGTTTATATTTGATAATATTTTATATTAATAATTTGCAGTTTGTCAAATCATCGGCACTGCGCTGTCTCCACGCGTGGAAGCACAGCCGCCGATAGCCAAAGATGCCGCCTACCGGGCGGGAGATACATTGTTCACGCAGTAATTTATCAATGATACGTCTAATGTTACATTGCATTACAGTAATATCCAGCAAATGGTACAGTATATCGTCGTTGTTTCTGCAATAACTCCTATGTGCAAAATATAAAATCTTTCAGGAGGAAGAAAAAACACATTTATTCATACTATGGCAGCCGTACATAGGAGACTGTGAATTCTTACATTTTCGAAACAAAGATATATAATTACATATAGGACATTTTATTATTTTCTGTATCACTATTTAAGTTATTTAATAGAGCAAAAATCTGAAAATTGATAAATATGTCACATGGGAGTTATTACAGGAACAACGACGATATACGGGTGTCAGTGAAATGCTTCAACAAACTTTGGGATATAGTTACAGACACAAAACTATGAAAAGAAGTTTATATACACACTTGTTCAAAACAGAAGATTTTCAGAACTACAGCCCTCAGAGCATATCATGTTGAATGCTTGGGAGCATACGTTCGAAATCTGATTTATCCATCAAGCTGTAGGTCTGAGCACATTGCTGAATTGACTGTCGTATACGATCCATCGACGCTGGCGTTTGAGAAACAGACCTGGTTCCAAATGCTTCAACAACAATATGTTGTTACAAAGATTCAATATCATCCACACTAAAAAAAATGTCTCCACGAAAGTACACCTAAACCCTAAAGCAGTAGTCGTCAGCACTCGCTGAAATGTGCAAAGGGTAAGCGGAGCCGTCCCTTGTGCCCCGTCGCACAGCAGGAAGAGGTAGAGAGCATACCCGCTAGCAGCTACGAGTGCACCATGGTGCACTGTGTTCGCCGCGGGTAAGGGACGCTAGCTCCAGGGTGCTCTGTGCTGACGACCGCTGCCCTAAAGCATTAAGATCCAATGAGCGAAGAGTTCACATAACAGACCCAGAATATATACACTGTCCACGGAAAATATTCATCGTAGGACAGCGTATTGGTCTCGTACTAACCTAAATGACGACCGTCATTTCTGCATATACAGTATGAATGCGTATTCCATTCAACCACAGGAGAATAACTATGTTATTGTAACATACGGTGCGTTCAACTAATCTCTCCCCAAGTCCAGTGCAGTTCTTGTGTTTCATTTTCGCGTGTCCACACTGAGTCAAGTCTAGTCCTGCAAGGGTGAGGGTGAAAGAAAGAGAAATGTGTTGTATATCGTCATTACAAGTAAACAGTGCGTTGAGGAGGGAATATTTCAACGCACCATAGTATGTACGTCAGTATTGTATTGATGAAGTATGCACATGATGACATGATACAGTGTCCGAAAAAAAGTTCGTTATTCATGCATACAGGATGTGGTAGTAAAACTTTATTTTTTTAAATAGCACCCTATTTTAAGAATTACTCTTTGCAGATGATTTGGTATTATTAGCAATTTCAGAAGACGACCTCCAAAGGTCAATATATAATTTGCAGCAAGTAGCAGCCACATACAATATGGAAATTTCAACAGATAAAACAAAAATTATGGCATTCTGTGGGAAATACCCAATACAAAGTAAAATAATTTGCCTCGATAATAAAATATTAGAAAGATGTAATAGTTTCCCATATTTAGGTTACAATCTTTCCATTTTTGAAGAATTGGACATACTGTATCACAGAAAATTAATAAATACACAAGAGCTATGGGCATTATAAATAGTGTGATGAAACCATCCTTGGTTCAGAAACACACCCGCACACGTCTCTACAACACATTGGCACGACCGATGTTCAGCTATGGCAGCGAAGCATGGACACTTAGAAAAGCAGATAAAAGCAGAATAACGGCTTGTGAAATGCGATTCATGCGAAGAACAGCGGGCTATACTAAATGGGATCTGAAAAGAAATTGTGAAATTTTAAAGGAACTAAAAATTCAACCAGTTTTAGATTACATTGTTCAATATCAGTCTAATTAGAAACATCATTTGGAAAGAATGAGTAATAGTAGACTCCCAAAGGCAATTTATAATTATGTACCACATGGCCAAAGATCTGTGGGGCGTCCTGCTAAGAGATGGCGTGAAAATTTTATGTGAGACCGTAACAGGCCTTTTGGCCTAACACTTGTCAGACAGAAGAAGAAGAAGACTTATTCTGAATTTCCATTAAATTTTACGTATGCATAAGTAGAAATTGTACCCATTAACCAGTTTCGTGTCTTTTAACCATTTGTTTCATGGACTTGAAATCATGTTGTGTAGGCCATATAACTATTGAAAACTGTTCATTGTTGAATAATGTTAGTGTTTTGTAAAATTTCCTGTAACTGTGAGAAAGACAATGAACTGTTTTCGTGATAGATAGGGACTTTGGCTTTGAGCATATATTGTGAAATTTTATTAGTGTTAGTGTTTTATTTAATTTTTTTGCTTACTCAAAATGATTTTACATACTTATTTGTCTCAAGTTTGAAGTCCATGAAACAAGTTTAATAAAATACGGTAGTTGAAAGACGCGAATAGGTAAAATTTCAACGCATTCGTATGTAACATTTAATGGAGATTCGGAATACCGATGTGTAAATCTTAACATAAGATGTCATTTAAAAATAAAGTTTACTGTCACAGCCTGAAGGCCTATGCCTGAATAACTTTTTTCGAACACTGGTATCATATGATATGGTTTATCTCCAACAGGTTTTGTAAAATATTCCATACTTAATAAACACACTGATGA
Organism: Periplaneta americana; assembly: GCF_040183065.1. Taxonomy (NCBI): domain Eukaryota; kingdom Metazoa; phylum Arthropoda; class Insecta; order Blattodea; family Blattidae; genus Periplaneta; species Periplaneta americana. Next base: position 149,122,266 of record NC_091124.1, on the reverse strand, counting down.
TAATTTGATATAAGTACAGTGTATGATGTTTCACATACAATTGTCGAAGATAATGATTGTGGTGAAGTGATGATTAGAGTTCGTAGTTGAGGCACAGTATCTCTTCAGTTATGTGCACCAGGGGCGAAGCTGAAGGGTAATCTGTGAGCCTTAGAATACCCATGGGATTTTCAAGAAATAAGCGCATTTTCATTTTCCTGTTTCCATTGGTATAAGTAAATGACATCTCTAGTTTTCGGTATTACGCTCTCTAGTTATGGAAGGATTGACGCCAGCTCCTCGGCGCGGGACCAGCGCACAACTACATTATGGCTACTCACCAATGAGTTATACACTCACTGAATGAGGAGACTGCTTCAAATCAGGCTCGCTGCAGCTGATTGAGAAAGCATATGCGCATGCGCCAAGCGGAGTGCTTGCATACGTCACTAATAGGTTCGTTCCAACAAGCAGTTCATGGATCAGTTCATGTACGGTTCCTGTACCATCTTATGCGCATGCGCTAGTTGAGCATCTGCTATGGGATTGAAACTGGACTGGACGCTGTTGGAACGCTTTCGCGGATCGTTATGTACTAAATCCAGAGATGCTATAACTTTGATCATCTTTGCTAAGAACGGACGGGATGCTTATTATTATCGTTTTGCAGCTAATTCTAATTGCAGAAAATAGAATTTCGATCATTTTCTATAAAAAGATGACAAAAAATATGGAAGGCAAGAATTCCGCTAATTCAATGTCGTGTACTGGGGGACCCTCATCTAAAAATAGTTCTTTTTTTAATTATTAATGTATGTACGTTATTTATTATACTTTTAATCAAATCTGCATGTTGAAATTGTAATTAACTATTTCAATACCCAAATAATTTCCATTCCCTTTCTTTTTGGCGAAATTTAAATTAAATATCTAGTTTTATTATTCGTCTGCACTGTCACTTTTCATCTTTAACCTCATTGATGTGAACAGTCGATCATGTCTTTCTTCAGTATCCAGGAGACGTTGGTGAGCTTATGCGCATGCGCGTCTCGCGTACAAAAGCTTGTTGGAACGCCCGACTGCAGTACATGTTTCCGGTTCAGGACTGGTTCGGATTGTGTTGGAACGCTTTTTCTGTACTGCGCATGCTCACGATGGTTACGGACGGTTCCTGACTGTTGTTGGAACGAACCTAATGCTAAACCGTGTGCTGTGAAGTCTGGAAAGAGCCTAGACTCTGGACATGCTCCGGACGTGTCATTCAGCGTTACCAACCTTAATACTAGTGAGTCTGCTACAAAGGTCCGAAATTCAGCTACAAATACCAAAATGAAGCAACACACATTCACAGAGTAATAACCAGAATCTATGACCTATGCTATAGTTACAATGTTCGAAGGCGGATGTGTTGGAAATGTCATTAATTAATTTAGGGCCAGTTCATTTTTGTTGCATAGTCGACTCCCAACAAAGACACTGTCAGGTGTCGGCGAATTCACGAATCCAGGAATTGACCATTAAACAATAGGCGCAATTCACATAACAGGAAAAGGAAACTGAAAATAATAAAGTTTTCCTTGCCATGTTGTCATAAATAATGGTCGCAGTGTCCGGAATTCAGTCCTAACTTAAATTTTCTATTATGTTTTCGTAATTTTTTTGAGGAAGCGAGAAACTTCTTATGGTTATTAGAATGTGAGAAAATAAAATTTGATAGAAGAACGTGTTTACAATTAAAATCGAGTATTCACAAATGGTCATTCGATCGAATCTCATTCGGCTACACTTTGCCATTCGACTACGACCATTCTGCTAAAAGCTACGTTTAGCCGAATTCGGCCACGGTTGGCAAAGCTGCAGTCTGTCAGTGTGTGAGAAATTATGGTATAAAAAAAGTATCGCAGATCTTTTTGGCCCCTGAAATTTTAAATGTTAAACAAAGAAGCTAGTCACTGTCCAATTTGTATGTCTCCCAACCAGCTGCAACCCCCTACAGACACCATCCTGCCAAACGCCGTGACAGTAGAAGTACACTCAGAACTCGTGTAAATAGTCATATAATGCCAATAAGTTAAGAAAACCAAATCTAATAAAACGTTGCAGACTGTGAGTTTATTGTTATTGTTAGAAATTTTTTCCACAACACTATCACTACTGCTTTCATTGTATTTTGTTATTATTATGATCTCCATTTGTCAAAGTTGTCAATATCAATAGCGGTCTTTTGCATTGACGTTTCTTCCCTGATAATCCTTCAGCTTCATGTTATTTTTGTTCAGGCAAAATCCTCTTCATCTTTGTTTTTCTTATTTTTTAAGTAAATTATTTTACAATGCTTTATCAACATCTTAGGTTATTTAGCGTCTGAATGAGATGGTGATAATGCCGGTGAAATAAGTCCAGAGTCGAGCACCGAAAGTTACCCAGCATTTGCTCATATTGGGTTGAGGGAAAACCCCGGAAAAAACCTCAACCAAGTAATTTGCCCCGGGAATCGAACCCGGGCCACCAGGTTTCGCGGCCAGACGCGCTACCGTCACTCCACAGGTGTGGCCTTCACATTTGTTAGACATCTTGTTTGCATCTGCTACTTATTTTTTACTATTCTGGTTATTTCCTCATAAAATTTTATACATTAAGAACGATCTCTCTTGTTCATCCTCTTTTAGTAGACCTACTGTATTTTAGTTTAAAAGTAATGGAGGCGTCTCGCCTACAGGTCGATTTCTTCTAAGCAAGTGAGTATACTTTCCTTGGTGTCAATGTTCCTCCCTTGTCTACCCGAGTCCCTTTGCTTGACCCAATCCTGCACAGGACCATCACCATAAAGGCTCGCTTGCTAACGTCCTCTTTCCTCACAAGTGACAAAAAGATCTGCAATACTTATACTAGAGGACAGTATTCATTTTTCGTCGGTCTGTTTCCGTAAAGTGCAGTTGTGTTCATTATTATCGTGTATCATCCATTATTCACTTTTCGTTTTTATTCAGTCAACTGTGGGTGCGGTATTTCGGTACTACGAATACACTTATAGTATAGAATTCGAATTAGATTAGCTACTGAAACGAACGTGAAAATTGAAAATACATTTAACGGTTGGTAAAGAATACTTCGTGAAAACGAACTTTTTCTAATGACACTTTTCGACGCAGGAGCATGACTGTATTGGTTAGCAGCAGCGTCTTTAAATAACCACGCGATGAAGTGAAGTGAGAGCGGTATTTCAGTTCATGTTTGTTTGTGAGTTTAAAAACATGGATCAGTGTAGTGATCTAATAGTGTATCTGAAATCAAGACCATTTTCTTCGTTGCCCTATGAAGAGAAATGTGCAGTGAAAGAGAGAAGACCAAAACCTCATCTAAACATTGTACAGCGTGATAAACATCAGTCAAGTAAGTTTCAGTCTCAGTGGTATGAGCAATATGAATGGTTAACAGCAAGTGTAACGACCGGCATGATGCATTGTTACGTTTGTCTTCTGTTTGGTGGTGAAGGCGATAATAAAGAATGGAGTGAAACTGGGATTGCATGTATGAAAAAGCTTCTATCATAGAGCACGAAAACATCAAATTTCTAAGAAACATATTCTTAATTGAGAACGATATCATCTTCTGGGACAACTCAGAATAGAGCATGCTCTATCAGCAGCGGCTCGGCTCTCGAGTCTCAAGCACAACGAAATGGTGAGTCGCAATAGACGATATCTTGGCAGACTGATTCAAGTCATCTGCTTCTTAGGAAAGCAAGAGCTCTCATTTCGTGGACACGATGAGAGCGATCAGTCAGAAAATAAAGGCAATTACCTAGAAATATTGGACATGCTTGCGCAAGAAGAGCAGTTTGTTAGAGAAAAGTTGGAATCCATATCGGGCTTTAAAGGGACTTCAAGTGAAATCAAAAATGAATTAATTGAATGTGCAACATTAGTAGTCAAGGAAACAATTCAGAAGGAATTAGACTTGGCGGAATTCGTGTCAGTTCAAGCAGATGAAACACTAGACGTGTCTTGTAAATCACAGATGAGTGTTATATTTCGTTATTGTGTGAACGATTCAGTACAAGAACGGTTTTTAGGATTCTTTGATGTATCAAAAGACAAAACCGTCGAAGGTTTATCAACTGTTATCTTGAATGTGATGAAAGACAGCAAAGTTGAAAATAAGCTCATCTGTCAAACTTATGACGGTGCTTCAGTGATGTCAGGCTCTCGTGGTGGGGTTAATGCAGCAGTGCCCTAATTCAATGTTCATTCATTGTTACGCCCACAGACTTAATCTGGTACTTTTGCATGGTGCCAAAACGATTAAGAAAGTTCGTCTCTTTGTTTATGATTTGACAGCCTTTCACACATTTTTCAGTAAATCTTCAAAACGATCTATGCTTTTAAGAGAGGCAGGTTTCAAACTCCCTCAAGCAAGCATTACGCGCTGGAATTATCACTCTAGAGCTACAGCAACTAAAACTGCTCACTTTCAGGAACTAAGAAGAGCGATGTCTAATATTATTGACAATGATGAAGACTGGGATGGAGATTCCTATAATGGCGCTGTTGGTTTGTTAAGAATATTAGAAGATCCAACCTTCATTTTCTTGTTGTGTTTTTATCAGAAAATATTTGTTCACATTGACCACTTATACAGTGTGTTGCAAATAAAGTATACATCAAATATCAGCATTTGCAATCATGAAGTAAAATATGCTATAACGAATGTAAAATCTCTTAGAAATCAGGAAACTGTTGAGGAGTGCATCAAAGATGCTAAGGTGCTGAACAATGAGGCAGGATCAGGATCATTTATGACACTACAAGTCCTAGCTTTTGAAATAATTGATACCATAGTGACACAGATGGAATCGAGATTTGAAGATCTTAAAAACTTTAATTTTGTTGAATTACTCGATGAAAAACAGTTCCCTGCTTATAGATCAGTGTTTCCGTTACTTAAGTTGAGTGCATTGGTAAAAAAGTATCCATACTTTGACAGTGAACAGCTTCAAAATGAACTCACAAACGTTTATTCTGACCAAACAAAGCATTTGCCTGCAGGTTTGTTGCTGAAATATTTTTTGAACAATGGCTTAGAAAAAATCTATCAAGAAACAGTGCGGCTCATAAGACTGATTCTCACCTTCCCTGTATCTACTGCGTCGAGTGAACGAAGTATGAGTGCATTGAAGAGAGTTAAGACATTTTTAAGGAACTCCATGTCAGATTCTAGACTGACCAATTTGAGTACTCTGGCTATTGAGAAGGGTTTGTTAAACAGTCTTTCCAGGGACGATATCTTCGAAGAACGCATCACCGACATCTTTGCAGAGCGAAAAACACGCCGACTGGAGTTTATCTACAAAAAAATATAAGGTATGAATTTTAGAATACCCAGTTGCATGAATGTAGCTTCGCCACTGATGTGCACACAGGATAGAACAGTGTTTACAAAGCAACTGGCAAGGTAGTCCTCAGACACATATCATGTCAGTCGAATGGAGCCGTTATAATACGTAATACAGGTCCATCAAGGGGGGGGGGGAGAACCTTCGCTTGAAGGAAAAATGTAAATATTAAGTTGGATAGAATACAACGTACAGTATTATCGTTTCTCAGGTGTAGAAGAATAATTTTCTTAGGTCTGTAAACAGTTATTTAGAGCAAAACTATTTACAAAGGTACTTCGTAGTAGTACCGGTAGTACAGTAGTAGTGGTGGTGGTGGTGGTAGTGGTAGTGATGACGATGGTGGTATTACTATTACTACTACTATTACAGTAGTAGTAGTAGTAGTAGCAGCAGCAACAGAAGCAGCAGAAGTAGAAGTACAAGTAGCAGTAATAATAATATTAATAATAATAATAATAATAATAATAATAATAATAATAATAATAATAATAATACCAGAACCTGCATTTGTAAATGTATATAAGAATCCTACAAGAAAAAGAAGCGACATAAATACAGTAAGTAATTTATTATGAAATATATCACAGAAATAAAATTGTCTTATTTTTTAATTGGATTATTTTACGACGTTTTATCAACTGCGATGGTTATTTACCGTCTGAACGAGATGAAGGTGATAATGCCAGCGAAATGAGTCCAGAGTATAGCGCCGAAAGTTACCCAGTATTTGCTCTTAATAGGTTGAGGCGAAAACTTGTCTTAAAAGAATAAGATTAATATTAAATAAATAACTTTTAGATAAAAATATGTTTCATTTAATATAGACCTAACCCCCGTACGAATAAAACTCGTGTTAGGGGAGGAGAGAAATTGAACATAAAGTAGTTTAATATATCATTTCCAAGAATGAAAGATAATTTTATACCTAAAATGAAAATAACTCGAGTATTCTATTTAGTGAGAATTTAATATTAGTAAGAAGTCAGAATGGAAGTTTTCTAGGTTAAGTTGATAATAAGAGAGTAAACTGAGAATAAAATGAATTAAAATTAAATACCACTAAATCATGTTTATTTTATTTTTAATTTGAATTTAGATGTTACAGTTTTCTATTATGAACTCATGAATTTCTTATCCATAATTAAGACTATTTTTTTTGCCAACAATTGTGACGCATTTTGTCTCTTCAATATATTATATAATATCGTCGCCTGAATGCAAGAACTAGGTAACTCGAAATTTGCGTTTTTTAGTTACCTCTTTTATAGCATAGCAAAAATCGCACAAAATGTAATCCAGGATCTAGGTAACTGATCGAACGATACCAGCGACATCTATTTTCCAATATAACAAATAGGTAAAAGAAAACGAGACATATTCGTGAGTGCAATAAATAAGTAAATAGGTGATGTCACAAAATATGAAAAAAATCAAGTTACCTAGTTCTTGCATTCAGGCGACGATATGCTGTTTTGGTGTTGTTTAGTCAACTGTCCGAAGACAAGTCTGAACCTCACAAGTGATACCAAGAAGGCACCACTTATGAGGCAACTAGGCCAGGAGATAATGAGGTAGGGTGGCCAGTTCCATTCCCATACATCGCCGATTAGCTACATATTACACTAGTCAGACTTCAGATGTATACAAACAATATGTTCTTTCTATGACATATCATCAAGTGACATGTACTGCCTGATAATAGATCTACATATCAGCCAGAACCTCAGTCAGAGGATAGGATATATATTTTTAGTAGGTTATTTTACGACGCTTTACCAACATCTCAGGTTATTTAGCGTCTGAATGAGATGAAGGTGATAATGCCGGTGAAATGAGTCCGGGGTCCAGCACCGAAAGTTACCCAGCATTTGCTCATATTGGGTTAAGGGAAAACCCCGGAAAAAAACTCACCCAGGTAACTTGCCCCGATCGGGAATCGAACCCGGGCCACCTGGTTTCGCGGCCAGACGCGCTAGCCATTATTCCACAGGTGTGGACTATATATACAGAGGTGTGAAAATTATTAGAATAATCTTAATTTTAAAGGTTTTTTAATAGTTCCTTCACAAATATTCATTGAATTGATGAATATTGGTATATAATATTACTATACTGATGTAGGATATATTTACTACTAACAATGCCGGAAAGCATTGTTGTACATTGGTATTTTTCTTATTTTACAATTGTTATGGGAATTCAGAAATTATTAACTTATATTATGTTGGCGGAATTGGAAACATCAAAAATTAATTAAGAAATGCTTTAAACAAATTGTTCTTTGCGTTTACATTGTTGTGAAGGTTCAAATGAACGTATACATCTGTTTTGTGCATATAATTTTTTATGTTTCCAATTCCGCCAACATAATATAATAATTTCTGAATTCCCATAACAATTGTAAAATAAGAAAAATACCAATGTACAACAATGCTTTCCGGCATTGTTAGTAGTAAATATATTCTACATCAGTATAGTAATATATACCAATATTCATCAATTCAATTAATATTTGTGAAGGAACTATTAAAAAACCTTTAAAATTAAGATTATTCTAATAATTTTCACACCTCTATATATACTTGTAAGGTTTTCTATTGCGTGGAATAAAGTTGCTAACGTACAGTACATTAAAAAATTTGTTACAACTGAATTTCGTTTCCGAAATCGCAATGACTCCATGTTCTCCCAATTCACTCAGCTTCTGTGCTAGTACGTACGAAACGTCCAACCAGACCTAGATAGACAGCGCAAAAAATAGATCCGATAGATGGAAAAAGTAAACAGGCCCTAGCTAACTCCGCTCAATATACCACTATTAGGCCTATAGTAGGGAGCAGGAATATTGGCGGATGGAGGTATACCCCTTCATACTACCCAACCCACGTTCCACCCCTACTTTAGCTGTAAACGTTCTTCGAAGGGTCGCTTCCGAAACATCTTCCACTCCTCGCTACGTAACCTAAAGTCCGTAACATCGAAATAGTGTTTACATATAAACACTGTCTGTGGTGTCAGTATTTAGTGCAATTTCTGTGCCCAGCATTATAATTATTTCATTAAACAACAGCACATGTGAACACTTCATTTGTTATCATACAAACTACTGGTATACAATATGCGACATGATTTTATAACTACTATACTCATATCGAATAGCATTCGTATTTTGAGGTGAATGAACTAAGAAAATCAGTTGAATTCATATCTTCCAAGTTCGAGAGTCTTAGAGAGGAATTGGCGCACACAAGACATGAACTCAACTCCACGCAGGAGGAGATGAAGAGGCTAGTGCAAGAAAATGACCATCTCAAACAGGAAGTGAGTGATCTGCAGCAGTACACACGCAGAGACAATATAATGCTATTTGGAGTTCCGGAGATCGATGAACAATCAACTCATGAAGTCTTTGACCAAATATCGGAAGTCATAGGCGGTAGTGAATTGGTGCAGCATGATGTAAGCGTAACACATCGCATATCATCCAGGCCAGGGAAACGCGTCCTATTGTCATCCGCTTCACAAAGAATAGAAGTCGTGATGAATGGCTCCAGCTGTTCAGAAATGAGGCCAAAAATGATGACAGCGGTCCTGGGATTGCGACAAAGAAAGTCAACAGGGACCTTCCGGCAGGAAGAATCACAGCAGGTGACCAACTGACAGCAGTGACCAGAGACCTTTTGAACAAGACAAGGGTTGCAAGAAAAGATGAAGCCAGTCCCGTGAGTAAAATCACTAATGTTGACGATGTAAATAATTTGTAAATAGTATTGTGACGGTACCCAGATTTTATTTTATATGATATAATTGACTTAACAATGGCTAGTAATACTATATTAAATGAAATCCATCAGTGCAAATTTAATAATAATAATAATAATAATAATAATAATAATAATAATAATAATAATAATAATATAATGGTTTTTATTCACTGCAATGAGTATATTGCCAATATACTATCAGATCTTAAAATATTTCACTTAAACTTATAGTGACCTAATTCCTGTTTTCCTCATTCTCTTAATAACCGGAATTTCAATCTATTACGAAAATTTTAATTTGTTGTATTAATTAAAGTTTTCTTAAGTATTCGTAAACACTATAAATAATTCCTTTCCTTTCTAGACATGTCGCTCAACTAGGCACAGAAGCAATTCCACTGTTAGTATTGAAAATTACTCTTTGAATATGTGCAGACAACAGCTACGATGACTACTCTCTCAATACCCAACGATTGGCTTGCAAGCAACTACACCCGAACGCATCGACACACTGCCAGTCAGTCATCCCAATGGACAGGTCAGAAGAGAGGGGGTGGTACGTGCAAAAATGTGCTATGTACGACCCGCCAATATCTTTGCTCCCTACTATAGTTAATCTGTATCTCTCCTACTGGGATCTCAATTTCGAAATCTAGTAATGATAGGCCTACTTTGAATTAACAACGCGAAAATATACTGTACGTACTGCATGTGCACTAAATGTCCTCTTAACCTATTGAAAATGACAAGGAGTACCTTTGTGACTTCCGTATTTGCATTTCTCTGGCGACATTTTCACCAATAGGCTATATAAATTTAACAACATTTTTATTACTCCATAAAGTAATACCCGCGTTTTACTGATAGTAAGATGACGTACTGATTCGGAACCACTGATTTCTTCCGTTGGAGAAATAAGCACACAGATCTTTCTGAATAGAAGAGAGAGGTTATGCAACGCAACGACTTGCTTCAGTACTCCTCGGGGTGGGGTGCTGGGAAGCAAGTTCGCAAAGATCTGAGTGCCCACGCAAAACAAATTGACCCGCTTGCGATGCTGTTAAATCAAAGAACAAATGAGTTTGTTTTATTAGCCCAGGTCTTTTCTCTCATGTCTGCTCGCCTTGGACTCGTCACTAAATGGGGCAGGTAAAACACGTTTCACCACTCGACGAATGAAATATGCAACGAAATGATGAGATGAACAAATAACTAAATAAGTTTGTTTCACTAGGTCGTGGCGGTTAGTACGAGTATACCTTCACTGTGCTATAACATCATTCAAATTCATTAACACGCTGACTTATAGACCTACTTCAGAAGTAATAATTCACAGACGATGAATTTATAATGGAGAACAAAGAGATCCGAAAATTGTCTCAGAAGAGCTTAGTGTGTGTGTGTGTGTGTGTGTGTGTGTGTGCGTGTATGTATGTATGTATGTATGTATGTATGTATGTATGTATGTATGTATGTATGTATGTATGTATGTATGTATGTATGTGTCCAGTGTGTGAATAAAATGGTATAGAAGCGTATAGTGAATTGAATGGGGAGAGTGTGTTAAAATATGTTTTATTCAACGACGCTCGCAACTGCAGAGGTTATATCAGCGTCACCGGATGTGCCGGAATTTTGTCCCGCAGGAGTTCTTTTACATGCCAGTAAATCTACTGACATGAGCCTGTCGCAATTAAGCACACTTAAATGCCATCGACCTGGCCCCGGGATCGAACCCGCAACCTTGGGCATAGAAGGCCAGCGCTATACCAACTCGCCAACCAGGTCGACGGGAGAGTGGGAAGAACGTAGTGGGCTAGATGAGTAGAGAGTAGTGTCGTGCATTTCAAGCGCTATGTACGGTTCAAGTTTGTCGAGCGTGACAAGAACCGAAGTCTGTTTTGAAGACAAGGATCTCTCACAGCTTGCTCGAACTTGCGCCTTGCATGATCTGTGCCCTTGATGTTCGCTGGCCTCTCCTACTCCTCCCTCCCATCCCTTCATGCTTTTAGCTGAGTAAGGATTTTAGAACAAATCTTGTAAAGTTTTATTTAGATGTAAGGACAGGTAATTTTTATTACAAAATATGATTAAACATCGACAAGAATATCATCCTGAATCCTGAGACATTTGTTGTTTTATTTTTAAAGTTCAATATAATTTTACACTTACAAAAACACATTCGAATTTCTTCCTACCATCGCTTTTGTTTACATTAGGCCTATGTATTAGTCGTAAAGGTAAAAGTAAAAGTAAAAGGTAAAGGTGTCCCCGTAACATGCCATGAAGGCACTTGGGGGGCATGGAGGTAGAGGCCCATGCTTTCCATGACCTCGGCACTAGAATGAGGTGGTGCGGTCGGCACCACGCTCTGGCAACGAGAAAAAAATCCTGTCACCACCTGGGATCGAACCCCGGACCTACCAGTCGGTAGCCAGCTGCTCTACCAACTGAGCTACCCGGCAGCCCATGTATTAGTCGTAGTGACAATAAAAGAAATCTTAGTCTTAAACAATTTTTGACTCAATAAACAATTCAGGCGTCACATAAAATCTTTTAGTCGCCATGGCTACTGACGCCCGGAATGTGTATAGGCTACCCCTGATTTTCACAATAAGTAAAACGCATCTAGATACTTCAGATCTCATTAAAGTTTGGAATTAACAAGAGAAAAAATATAAATACCAGCACAAACTTAAAATAAAACAACTGTGAGTGCACGCTTTACGAGTCTCTACAAATTATAATCAACGACTGTAAATATTTCAAGTGTTTCAAATGAACATTTTTCCTTCTTTCTGATAAAATAGGCCTACATTTTCTTCTTTCCTAATGACGTGCTCACTACCAAATCCTTATATTGGAGCACTCATTTCCAACCGCCTAGTTTTGTTTTGTTTTCGTATGTTCACTGAACAGCAGACCTGAACTAAGTAGCGTTGTATGCCGTCAAGGTATACTCCATACATACCTACGCTGTTGTGGGTTGCTGGAGGCTTTAGGTAACCAAACGCAGGACTCTACTTAGGCGGGTGGCTGGGGATTGTATTGGTTAGGTTGTTTAGGAATGTGGAGGGTGAATATATGAAGTGTGTTATGGTTGGGCGGATGAAAAATATGTGGTGACAGAGTCCGTATTTATATCTAGACCTACTAAAAGACGTAAACGTTAAGAATGATATCGAGTATAGTTGAATGGATGTGGTGTCGGTAAGGAGGTTTTTAAGCCTGGTTCACAAAACTCCGAATATAATAATAACTCTGAATCACAAGAACCAGAGAATGCATCATGTAAACCGTGCACTGATTGTAAGTGACGGTTAGGATCTTTAAAGTTCGTTAACAGCACCAAAAAGGATAGCTTTTCGAGACTCAATTTTATTGAGAGCAAATACGACAATTGCTTAATCGAGTAACGCCACTTTGACCGTTACGAAGTCGACAAAAAATCTTTTAACTCAGACACCCGCTTGGGAATGGGACTTCCTTCACTTCACAGAATTTGAAGAAGTAGATCCACGACCTAATACGACTAAAGATCATTGCGGTAAATCTCTGCAAGTACTGGTTCTGTCTTTTCGATTAAAAAACATTCCAAAAACCCCCGATTTTTGCCCCAAAAATGAAAACACTTAGAACAAATGAGCGGAAAGTGTTAAAATTTCGAAAAAAGTTCAAGAAATATGTGAAAACTCCCAATTTTCGCAAGTAACTTCAAAATAAAAAATATTCACAAAAACAGAAAAAAAAATGCAACGCTTTCCGCTCTTTTTTTAAGCGTTTTAATTTTTTGAGCAAAATCGGGAGTTTTGGTATTTTTTGTCGAAAAAACAGAATCAGTACTTACAGACATTTACCTAGACTTCTAATCCGCTTTCAAACTTGAGCCACAATTTTCACACAAGCATTTATCACACAAAACACCATGACAAAACAAAAACCCACGCAACTCTTCTTCATCTTTACATAAGTACATAAATTCCGTAGCACGTAAACAGAATCTCCACATAAACCACCATCACGAGACGTAGAAGTACACGCTCCTCCATACTGTCCTCCTAGTAGTAGTAGTAGTAGTAGGTTTATTTTGCCTGGCAGAGTTAAGGCCATGAGGCCTTCTCTTCCACTCAACCAGGTTACAATAATATACTACATGAAATACAAAATTAGATTACCATCGCCAGAACTAATGTCAAAGTGACAGAAACAAAAGGAAAACAATGAATATCGAATTAATGTTACGTCATCAAATATCGACTTATACATGTCTAGCTCGCGACAGAATCTTGCACGGACTTGTTAATAAAAACCTGAACTAACCAAACCTAACCTTCACATAAATATCACGCCAATCGAATTAATGTTACATCAAAAAATATCGACTTATACACTTTTAGCTCGCGATAGAATCTTGCGCGGACTTGTTAATAAAAACCTGAACTAACCAAACCTAACCTTCGTATATGCAAGATGTGTAACCACAGCAGGAAGGAAACTGCTTGATTTGATCTGAAATGTACACGCGAAAATAAATTCACGTAATAAATATCATGCACCACAGTGAAACGGATCCTGTCCTCTATTAAAGATCAAACACAAAATGGCTGACCACCACTTTCAATCGGCCGATAAATGTAAATATAATAAAACTAAACTACGATTCTTTTCCTATGACTTTTCTAAGTGTTTTCACATTAGAAATAATAATCACAGAGTTTTAAAATATTAAATTAAAAAAAAAAAACATAAAATCTTGCTAGAACAAGAGTCCGGTTAGTCAGTCAAACAGTACATAAAATGCGTATGGCAGCCGTGGCAAAAATGCGATCGTGCGCCGAGCCACTGTGTAACCTGCAACGTACATAGCACCTATGGAGGGAGGCGGACACTCGAAGGGGAAGTGAAGCAACTGTTTTTCATTTTCCTTACGTCAAACACTTAAATATAATTTTATACAGTACAAGGCTACAAGCTAATGTTTAGTACGTGTAACGAAGAAAGAAATGAATAAGAAAACATAGGACACATTATCACAATCTAAAATTAATTGTCTTCAGAATGTCTCTGCGACAGAGTTTCAAAATCAGGAATTATGTCACTTACTGCCAGTCGTAGTTGATCACAATGGTATTTGCTGTCAGTCGTGATCTAAATTTGGTTTTTACTATTTTCATTGTTGAAAATAATTTTTCACAAACGTAAGTTGTAGAGAACGTGGCTTCAAAAGAGCAAGTGAAAGAACGATACTTCGGATATTTATTTTTTGGCAAAGATTTGAAAAGTTCAACATTTGTCAAGTCCTTACATCTACAGTAGCTTTCATTTAACATCATATTGTAAATCTGTGAGTTTAAATTGAAGATCTAACCGCATTATTCGTACATCTGCTGAAAAAGAATCGACGTACAGAGATGATGATGATGGTGATGATGGTGATGGTGATGGTGATGATGATGATGATGATGATGATGATGATGATGATGATGATGATGATGATGATGATGATAACAACAACAACACCTTTTAATGTTTGAACAATAACATGTAGTAACCGTTTTATGTTATACAACCGTTTTCCTCGTAATACTTGTGAACAAATCATACATTTAATATTCTCATCATATTGGCAGCAAAAAATGCGTCCTCCCATCCTACTCGAAACTTTCGTTTTTATAAAGGTACATGGTTTCGAGAGAGACATTGCGACGATACGCTGCTCGCAGGTTAGAGACAAATACAAATGGAACGGAGTTTGACTGCAGTGAGTGAGAGGATGGGGGTTGGGGAAGGTAGGAAGCAAAGGAAATGCACACCTATCACTGCAAGCCACAATGTGCTCGTGATTCACATTTTCGCCACGGCTGTGTATGGTAAAGAGAACGTATTCTATTTCAAAACAAGCCCGTGGTCCAGGTACAGAGGTTCTCTCCGGGAGCTCCGGTTCCCCTATGCGATGGCATATCAACTAATCATCATCTTATCTCATCGCTGGTGTAGCGTAGACCAGTCTCCTAAGGAGCACTTCGGGCATCGACTCTGTTGGTAAATTGGTCCACACAACTGGCTTCATATGGGTGAATGACGAACAGTCAAGTACCCGCCATTAGTAAAAAAAAAAAAAAAAACTCCTTAAAGACAATATAACTAAAGTTGTTATCCCTATGCTCTTGAATGACTTACTTGTAGTATCTTTCAGATACCGTTAGGGTCCACGGAACACAGTTTGGCAACCAATGCTTTCAGGTCACTGACATAAGTGCAAGTCCTTGCGGGTTCTATTTATGCCTCTGCATGTTTATACAAAGCCGTGAACGTGTGTATCTGCATTTGAAAGCAGAATTTCCAGTACATTGCGCCAGGGGTAGCCAAAATTATTGAAACTGAATCCCACTTTCTCTTGAACACAAAAGTAATTCAGCTCCCCTACGCCTACACAGTTTGTTCGAATGATTTCCGTTCTTTGTAATAAAGCGCTTACTGTAATTGAATACATTACAAACATTTATCATCATTAATCATACTTTATATTGCATTTTATGGTATTGTATTATATTGTATTTGCATTTCGTGGTATTCGTATGTACTGTATGTACATCGCTTCACAGCTAGAATATGGAACATGTCAAAAAATATATTAATGGTACTACAAAGTCTTAATTATAGTCACAGTCTAGTTGAAATACTGTATATACAGAAGAGTTTCACAATATACTAGTGCAATACAGGGAATTAGTATCGATACTTAATACAAGACAAAAATATGCGTTGATAAGATATGGAATTTTAGGATGGGGAAATGCTTGTAATTCTAATCTCACTCAACTGATACTTATTCAGAAAAGAATAATTAAAATATGCCTTAATAAACCAATTGATTACTCATCCGAGCTTTTGTTCACTGATTTTAATGTTTTTAAAATTAAGCAAATTTATTACATTGCCTTATTAAACTTCATACATGCGGCCTAGAGGCGTGTTACAGGGCTGGCCTCGCATTCGGGAGGTCCGGGGTTCGATCCCAGGGGCCGGCAATCCTAAGTGAGGTTTTCCATGGTTTCCTCAGTTATTTCCAGGCAAATGCCGGGATTGTACCTCTTGAAAGTCCGGCCATGGACGGCGATCCTTCCCTTAATCCTTTCATATGTGTGAGTGAATGCTGTGTAATGTCTTAAATGTTTGTGTTGTATCGGAGGTGGCCCTGGCACTGAGCTGATCCCTCATCCGGGGAGGCCCTCCATGTCCTTGTGTGGTCAAAAAAGTATGTATGTGATCCATAGCTTAATACCTCTCCCGACAGGTCGCGGCCCTGTAAGGCCCGGGTGGCGTGGGTCGTGTAAATGCACCTAGAAGGGAGAGGTTAAACTGAGAGAAAGAAAGAAAGAAAGAAAGAAAGAAAGAAAGAAAGAAAGAAAGAAAGAAAGAAAGAAAGAAAGAAACTTCATACATAAAATCGTAATAAATTCAAATTGTATCATCATAAATATAGAACTAAAAGATTCGATTTTATACGACTAGAGCAGTGGTCGTCAGCACTCGCTGAAATGTGCAATGGGTACGCGGTGCCGTCCCGTGTGCACTGTCGTGCAACAGGGAGAGATAGAGAGCATACCCGCTAGCAGCTACGAGAGCACTATAGTGCACTACGTTTTCCGCAGGTAAGAGAGGTAGCCCAGCGTGCTCTGTGCTGACGACCCCCGGACTAGGAACCAAAGTGTTTCACAAGCACAGCTCTTAGCCGTGGTACTTACTTTGGTCCAAGGTTATATAATAAAATAATTGAAAAATACCCAAATTTGAAAAATTTTAGTTTCAGAAATTTAAAAAATAGCATTAGGAATATAATTGTTAAAGAATATATGGTGAGTTAATATGTGTGTGTATTTGTATGATTTAAATTGTTAAAATTGGAATTGTATTTTTAAAGTTAATTTATTCTTATAATTTCTTTTACTTGACCCACTTTATGTCAAATAATTATCTTTGTTTGTGTTAAGTATGTGTTTAGATAACACCCTGAGCACGAGTTTTTACTCCTTCAGGGAAGAATTAAGACTGTATATTTGTACATGTTATTTTATTAACAATAAACTACAAACGACTAAACTTCTTTAATCTGGCCCTAGGTAATCTTATGTTTTGAGTTTCATTCAGTGCTGTAGTTGGGCCGGTGCGGGCCGGTACGCCGCACCGTCTAAAATAAAAACTCGCTGTTATCGTACCGGAAAAAATACAGGCTAGACTCGAAAACATTCATTATGTTCAACGAATCTTTAATACACTTTGGAATGGAGGATGTAAGATGTGTCAAAATAATAGAACTGTACACGGCAAAAAGGATGAATAGAGTTGCCGGAACATTCAGTGTCATATGTCATTGTTGCATGAAGCTTAGAAGGTAGACCGGACCTAGCTGGTACGTAAACACAGAAAGAAAAAAATATAGTGTCATTCTACGATTATACGAGTGTATACTTTACAGGAAAAAAGACACAATGTTATCAGAGAGTTTATTTTCATAAACTTTTGAGACCAGCCTGAAACTTGTCACGAACTGTATACAGCAAATGTCACGGCGTGAATATCCAAATATTACGTTAAATCTGGTGTTGAAAATCCTTTTTTAGTATTCATAAGTCCCATCGGGACGACCTTATGAAATATACATTTCATAATATTTTTATGTTGAGATTGTCGGGAAGATACATTCGATCACTTTTCTTTTTACTGACCATAATGGCTTTAATGCGGTTGAGCACACTTTCGAAGACATCATCAGATTTTTTCTTGTGATGAAAAATACCTGTAGACCAGGGCTGGGCACATTACGTGATTCTGAGAAATGAGCGCTGTGTGCTTTAAAGAGCGCATCTTGCGAGCGCTGTGACGTAAGCATACTGTACGTCATTCAGTGTCGGTGCAGTGGTGACTCTGCAGTATGACGAGGAACTTTGAAGACGGAGCTTCCGCTCATACACTAAAGCGGCCCGCTACTCCCAATGCTTTTAATGTATCATGGGAAGAGGAGTTCTTTTTTGGTAGAGAGCAGTGGATTAGCAAAGTGTTTAATTTGGCATAAAACACTCCAACTGATAAGAAGTTCACTATCCAACGACATTATTCTTTACAAAATGCTACTGAATATGACAAATATGTTGATAATGAACGCCATAAATTAATACAACTTAAAGAAAATGTTCCTCAGGTACATTATATTAGAGTATCTATTTGATATTTACATTGCATTATAAGTTATTATACATTTAGTAATATATAATTTTAAATTATACAAGTATTATGATATATCATAGTATAGTATAGTATAGTATAGTATAGTATAGTATAGTATAGTATAGCAACACAGACCACGTGGGTAGGTGCAGTGTTCTCGCTTTCCTCAAATTATTTCCCATTCCCATTTCCGCGGTTCCGGTTACGTGTTAGTAGCTATAGTCTCTTCCAACACGTGTGATGCTGTAGTGTGCTCGAAAAATGCTGCGAGGTGAATTTCCTTGTAATTGTTAATTTGTGCAATTATTCAACAATGAATGGAAGTGAAAACATTATAATATATTATAGAAAATTTAAGAAACTCAGTTTTCAAGAACAGATTATTGCTATACAGAACGGAATGCCAACCCCAACACTACCTGGTCTTACATTGTGCATGTTGGCTAATTTGTAGCACGTTTCATTCAAGAAGGTGTCATTTCGTCCTGTTATCTTCTTTCCTCCTCTTAAGAAATACGCAGGACCCGCCACTGCCCCATTGTAATGTATTTATTAACATTTCATAGTATTCATACATTGCTTCACAGCTAGAATATGGAACAAGTCAAAAAACTTAATACTACTATAAAGTCTTAATGTATAGTCACAGTCTAGTTGAAATATATACAGAAGAGGTTTATAATATAGCCTAGTATACTATTTCAACACAGAGTTTTATTATCAATTTCATGAAGCGTTGTTCAATGTCATGAATTCACCTACAGAATAGAAGGCGTGAGAAATTACGTACTCCTTTAATTTGACCCTAAATAATCTTATGTTCTGAGTTTCATTTTTTATATCGATTGAGAGGCTATTAAAAATTTTTACTGCCATATAACGCACTCCTTTTTGATAGCACGATAGACTTGCCGATGGATTATGAAAGTCATTTTTGTCGCGTATTTATGTTATGAACTGTTGAATTAGTTACGAAGTTTTCACGATTACATACGAGGAAGATTATTAGTGAAAAAATATACTGGGAAGCCATGGGCATTATTTGTAGTTTTTTTAAAATAGTCCTACACGATTTCCTAGATTTGGCACCTACTATTATTCTAATTACTCTTTTTTGTAGTAGGAATATACTGTTACTATCTGTGAAATTTCCCCAGAATATTATTCCAAAACTCATTACCGAGTCGAAGTATGCAAAGTATATTGTTTTAAGGTGTTGATATTTACTATCTTTTGCACAGATCTAATAGCAAAACATGCTGAATTTAGTTTGGGGGTAATTTCTTTAATATGATTTTTCCAATTTATCACATTATCGATTTTTAAGCCAAGAAATTTGGTTGTTGTTGTTTCTAATAGGAACCTATTATTAATTACTGCGCTTGAAATTTGCGAGGTTGAATTTTGACAGGATTTGAATTGAATTATGTTAGTTTTGTTACAATTTAATACTAATTTATTGACTAAGAACCAATCACATATTTTGAAGAGAATTTCCCCCACTGCATGCCGAAGAAATAACCTTGAAAAAGAAGTTCAGAACTAGTCCGTATGGAGTCTATTCTAAGCAAGGAAATGTGAACAGTACCCTCTAAATTTTTTTTCCAACTACATCACTCGTTTCATTTTTTATATCTACAGGG
Source organism: Periplaneta americana (assembly GCF_040183065.1). Lineage (NCBI taxonomy): Eukaryota > Metazoa > Arthropoda > Insecta > Blattodea > Blattidae > Periplaneta > Periplaneta americana. The sequence continues at coordinate 149,102,254 of NC_091124.1, read as the reverse complement.
AGGTTATTAAAAATATTTACAGTCATATAACGCACTCCTTTTTGATAACACGATAGATTTGTCACTGGAATATGGAAGTCATTTTTGGCGAGTATTTATACTATGAACTGTTGAATTAGTCACAAAGTTTTCACGATTACATACGAGGAAGTTTATTAATTTAAAAATATACTGAGAAGCCATGGGCATTATTTGTAGTTTTTGAAAATGTTCCTACACGATTCTCTAGATTTGGCTCCTATTATTTTTCCTCTTTTTTGTAGTAGCAATATACTGTTACAATATGTAGGATTTCCCCAGAATATTATTCCAAAACTCATTACCGAGTAGAAGTATGCAAATATAATATTATTATTATTATTATTATTAAGGTATTGATATTTACTATTTCTTGCACAGATCCAGTAGCAAACCATACTGAATTTAGTTTGGAGGTAATTTCTTTAATATGATTTTTCCAATTTAACACATTACCCAATGGTAAGAGAAGCTAATATTTACAGTATTTTATCAATTTAATCTGCAACAGCAGCTTTAATCTTGGCCACGGATTTGTACCCTGCTATTTATCGTTGTCAATGTAATAGTTTGAGTTGTCTTAACTGAAGATTCGGCGTCGCGTGGTGCCAGTCACGTGACGGGGTTCCACCATGCATCAATTTGGGATCGGATTGATAAAAGTGTTAGATATGAAATTAGGTTTAAGATGTAATGTACTTGGTTGCTGCACATTACAAATTTCTAACATACAATGAAAAGATAGCCAAGCAGTAATTAAAACAATAATGTAAGATAATCTAAGTCAGAGATGTCAGAATGGATTGTGGAAATGAGTTACTTTGGGTAGTCCTTGAAAGCGGATGCGAGAGGCTATGGTTGATACGGAGAAACACGTGATGCTAGGTAAAGATAAACATTTATATTGCGTGGAGTCAAGTGTTTCATTTCGTATGAAAAATTGTGATGGACAATAGCTAAATATGTTAAATTAATATATTTTAAAACTTTTGTAGGATTTTAGCGTTTTTAGATTAAATATCTAGTTTTGTGTGTAAAATTGTAGTGTACTTTGTAAATCTCTAGTGTTTTTTGTAACGCAGTTTTACTCCTGGTTGAGTATTAGAGAAGACCGTATGGCCTTAACTCTGCCAGGTTAAATAAATTATTATTATTATTATTATTATTATTATTATTATTATTATTATTATCTATAAATGCACCTCTCAAAGCTGAATGTTTAAATAATAATAATAATAATAATAATAATAATAATAATAATAATAATAATAATAATAATAATGTAATTAACCATAACACGCCGTTGCCTCACATATGTCGCTTTTGTGCTCACACTCGGATATGCGTGAAAATGAGGTTTACTGTACTGTTTCGTAAGAAATTGCAATATAATTTTGTGACGTTTCTTCCTTTTATCTTCCTTCCTCTCACTTTCCCCTACTTTCTCTGTCTCTCTGTCTCTCTCTCTCTTTCTTTATTACATATATTTCATGTTAATTTATCTTCTATACAGCCGCTGGGATTCAATCAAAGAACCTTACGATTTACAGTCTGACGCTTTGCCACTACGCTATGAAGCTATTTGGAAGATTCTTCTTAAAATATTTTACTTAATATTGTTGTTTATAAATACACATCAATAGAGGACTCCAGGTTAAAGGGCACTTCCTGGGGCCTGTTTCTCAAAAATACTAGTTTAGTAGTTCATTAGTTACTAGTTACCAGAGTATATTTCACCAGCTCTAGTAGATTCTGTTTCTCAAACTATTTTACCAGTCTAGTAACTTGTGACAATCTTTCACTAGTCACATGATCTCTTTCACTAGTCAGCTGATTGAGTTCATTTATTTATAGCCATTGGTAGGTATTGTTATTTGAGTTTAGAAGGCTAAGTTGTTTGTGTTTTGGTTCTTACTTCTCTCTTTTCTTGAAATTCCATCAATTGAAAGCAAATTAACTATACTCAATATGATTAAGGAAGGATATATCATTCGGTGCTTTTTCAAGCATAATAACAAAAAATTATAAAGTAAACGAATGGACAAAAAAATTTGTAATATGTGAGGGTATGGAACTGATACCTCAGAACAAAGATTATGCATACGTTAGGGACACTTACTGGCCCAACATTAAGAAAGCAACTTTGACGAGTACCAATTCAAGTTCACAGTATCATAATATGAACACATTATGTAGCTAGTGGGTCTACTGGCGACATGAATGCCACTTATGACTTGAAAAATTCGCTAGTTTTTTTTTTCAGTTTTACGTTTGATCTATTCGTAAATTAGTGTCGTTTTGTATTTAAATTGTAGGCTAAAGTTTACAATGTCAGAAGAACTGGCAGTGGAGGAGGAGAGCCAGCAAAAATTACTGCAGTTGATGAATTGGTATCAGATTATTAGAAAAAAAATTCTACATGTGTTGCTGGTCTAGGGGAGAAAACCTGATGGCATTGGAAAATAATCAACATCCCGATTTGTAGAGCAATTTGTATTTGAAGCTTTGCTGATAATGCATGACTTCTATTTGTTTGTCTTGTTATGGCAGGTCCCACTATATTTAACAACTCGCCAAGCTTTTCAGCACTTTATTTAAACCGTTCATTATATTTAAACAATGCTCCCGTAAAGGAATAATAATTGTTCCTTCTCGATATAGTTTTAGCTCTTCTCACAATAATTCCTTTACTACTTCAATCGGAATCATTAAACCACATATATTAAAAAAATAACTACAATATTTTGTTTTGATTATCTGAGAAAGGTTGTCACTGGTAAGTGATAATATAGAAATCACCAGTCTTTAGAGTCTTGTAGGAATATTCCTGTGGAATACTAGTATAATCAACTAGATTAGCATTTTGAGAAACAGAATCTCTTAGGAACTGGTGAAATCGACCAATATTACTAGTCTGTGAACTGGTAACTACTACTTTACCCTTGTAGTTTCTAGAAACACAGACTTGTAAAACAAACTATTATTACTAATGTACAGACTAGTATTACTAGTCCATGAGTTTTGAGAAACAGGCCCCTGGAAGTAAGGTGAGTAGAAATTACTTTGTAGTAGCTATGTCTGAATCTAATCCGAAATGTAATTTTGTATTCGTTTGGAGTACAACGCTGTTGCCCTCAAATCTCCATTAGCATATAGTAAAAATAGAAAACAGCATTAAAACAAATTAAATACACAGGGGGCAACGAGTGGCATTTCTAGTGAAGTTGAGTTAATGGGGCAGAATGGATCTGTGAGAGTAACATTTTAATTTATAAATAACATTAATTTATTGGTTTAATAAATAAACGTAAGTTGTAAAATACTAAAATTGTTATTGTCACATTCTATATTACTTAATCTACTGAAGAAAGCCATCATTTAAATATTCCCTGGAATACAGTTAATGAGTACGGCGAACTATTTAGGGAATTTGTGAAGGATGTTAAGTCGTGTATATCTAGTATACGGAGTCATCGTTAAAAACGAAGAAATACATCGTCCACTCTTACAAAAGCACGTCAGAAACTCAAGACAGCGAATACATTATAAGGTGAGTACAAATCGGTAACATACATGACTGAACGGCGTATTATATAATAATAATAATAATAATAATAATAATAATAATGTGAAACTTCGATATTCCTCCACACTACACAAGTACTTAAATACTTTTCACATTCCTCGGCCTCACATCACTTAAACAATCCCCCCCCTCAATTAACCCACTAACCTTGTCACATACCTTGGCTTAATATCACTTAGCTATCCCCTCATTTAACCCATACCGGAAATATATTATTAGACGTCAGTTCCGTGTGTGATGCATTGAGACATCGAAGAGTCTATTTATATTTCTTTTTCTAGCGCATTATTAAGATTTCATTTCATTTTACTGTCAGTAGCTTAATTATAGGAATCTTCTCCTATCGCATTTCTAAGAAATCAACTTAAATTTTATTGTAGCTCCATTTGAATGTCTTCAGTTTCATCGTGAACATTTTTACATACAACATTTCTTCCTACAGTGAATAAAATGGCTTTTTGGCAGCTCCGGTTGCTATAAAAAGACTAGGTTAAGTAATATTATAATAGACATATACAGTAGTTTAAATTCCCGTCATGTATTCCATACGAACTCCACGTTATGTCTTAACCTAGAATAGTATGATCTCTTACACAAGTTTATGTAATGTATGTTGCAATTCTAAGCACTTCATAAATAGCAGTTACATAAATATAATTCTGTGCATGTTGCAATGCGAATATTTGTCTTCTATCAACAAAGTTCATTCATTTTTATTTAGATGCATGCAGTTTACTTAGGCCTACATTAGTTGCTCCACTGGATAACATCGATAGGCTGGAGTATAATCGTCGCCACTGAATTTTGGTAACCCACACAGTGGTCCCGCGCCGTGGCGTCTTGTTCTAAGACATCCAGCCTAGGACTCGCGTTATGGAATGCACGCTGGTTCGAGTCCTGATGGGGGAAGAATTTTTCTCATGAAATTCGGCCAGTATATTGGACCGGTGATCACCCAGCATAACCATAACCATAACCATACGATACCTTCATTCTGGTTGGATCATCGTCTACTCTGCTTCGGCTTGTGGACGTGAGGCCGGCAGCCGGCTGGTCGCTCTGGGCCTTCATGGGCTGTCGTACCTTGGATTATTATTAACTCACACAGTATCTTTATCACCGAACCACACCACACTAATTTAAAAATAAATCATGAATTCAGCGTAATATAAATATTATTGCAGTACATTTCCCTTTGTGTCTTAAACCTCGAAGAGTTCCATATCAACAACACAAACAGTTTTCATTTCACAATACTTCTCTAATGAAATTACGATTTTTATATTAGATTATTCAACAACTTCTCTTTCTATTCATGTTACTAAAATTTGAGCACGATTAATATTTATCTTTCCAATTAGATTAGATTAGATTTTATTAAAGTCATGAGTATTATGCAAATACTATGGACATAGTCATAATAAAACAAAATAGAGTGAATAAGATTATATTACAAATATAAGTTATTAACGGAGGACTCAAAGTATTCATTAATACAGGGACATCATTTTATTTTTACTAACATTTCTAATATTAACCTGGCTATACCTTTGGATTAAAGGTTCAAAACTGGAAACACCGTTTTCTACCCCTTCCACTGGAGTTCGATGATACTGGCGTAAAACACAAACAAATCACTTTACTACAATAGGTATAGGAGGGAAGAAAAGTAGTTCATCCATTTACGTAAACTAGGAAATATCGCGATTTTAAGTTTGATAATTTTCATTAGGTTTTTATTTAATCAAAATACAGTACTGTATTAACAATAAATGTTTTTACTCCATTCGGACGTATTCGTTATGCAGTGTAGCCTACATTAGACTGTCTACAGCACATTAGCGAACAATAGAGAGAATGAAGTTAAATTGAAAAATAATTATAATATGGATATTTAAACACATTTTTGAAAAGGTGGCCGTTAATTTCGATAAAGGCTTAGTTCTTTTTTTGCATATTATCGCATTACAGACTATTGTACCTAATTTCAATTACCAGTTTCGTCCTTCGTACTAGTAACTCATTTTAAAATAATTCTGTACCTACTCTATAAAAGAGTACCTTACGTACTGTAAATTCAATCTTCAATTCTGCCCGATCCGAAAAGATAAAATTACTCAGACATGCTATCTACTTCCGTCCAAGTGGGTTTGTAGCAGGGTCGTAGAAAGGATGGAAATCACGTGACAGTTAATTAATTGACGAGGCTCTTTTATTTATTTTAAACAGTTTTATAATATTACGTAGACGTCCAATTCCTAACATAAATTAATGTTTTCAGAAAAGAGCTAAGACAGCCCAACTACTACCCTTTACAGAGGGACGAACAGAAGCCATTGGGGGAAACCGGGATGTGGCATAGGCAAACGGACGACAGAATCTGTGCGAGAATATGATTCGATATACTGTATTGAAAGTTAATATATTTCTGGAACGTACTATACTCACTAACTCAATACTGTTTGTGTTTACTATGACCGTAAGGCGACTTTGACTGTATACACTTGGTTCTTTGTGGAGAACGGTTGGAAGTTTACTAGTAGATGGAAGTGAAGTACATTAAAAAACTCAGGTACAATAAAAATTGAAGTAAAAATAAAATGATGTCCCTGTACTATAAAAGGGATTATTAATCATCCAGCGTTTTAAAACATTCTTAAATGTATTATAGCTAACAGTGTGTGCAGACTTATGCAATCTATTAAACATAGATACTGCCATGGATATAAATTGTTTTTAGTTATTTCCATTCAAACATTAGATTCAGTCAAGTGAAAATTGTATCTTGTATTATAATTATGATGATCAGATCTGTGATAATAATTTGCTATATTTTTCTTTACCTTCAGCAAAGAAGTAAAGATGTAAAGATTAGTAACAGTCAGAATAGCGGAATAGCCTCATTGATAAATAATGGCTTACAGTGCGCATCATAAGCAGAACCAGTTAAAATACTTAAGACTTTTTTTTTGTAGAAGGAAACATTAGATACAATACAGAAATACCATAGGTTACCATACTATTGAAGAAGGCAAAATAAGCACTTCTTACGTATGTTTTAGGCACCAGTGATTTCAATTTCCTTAACCCTTCAGAGTTTAGTACAAACATAATCAATATGTGGGGTCCAAGATAATTTGGGATCAAATACAATTCCTAAAAGTTTAGCAGATGACTGAGAGTTATAAATTGTGGAATCATTTAATGTAAACAATACATGTGTCTTAGTCTGATTTAAACAAAATCCATTAGCCTCAAACCAGACAGCTGCTTTGTTAAAGGAATTATCCATAACAAACTTTATATCAATTATGTCATCATTAGTATGATACAAAATAGTATCATCAGCAAATACAATGTCATCGTGATCGCTTTAAATTCACAACATTTCCCTTATGAAGTCTGCATTTTAGGTAGGCTACATTAGGTTGTTCCACAATCTCTCCTATCACTGACAGTATTTTTAACATGACTAAAATGTAAGAACGCATGATATTTCTCGATTATGTCGGGATCGCTATAGATTCATAGCCTGTCTCTTTATACAATAGATTGTTCCACATTTTCTCCTACCAGCATCACAAAAATGTGATCACGGGTTATAGGCCCAATTTCTATCTTCGATTTCGTAAGCACAACAAATTCACATTAAATCTCCATGAAGTTCGCATTTTACACACTAAATTGTTCCATAATTATTTATGTATCATTCACATCACAAAACTGGATTATTGCAACAAGTCCTTATAATTTTATTGGAGTTATTGAAACTAAATCAGTTAATTAAACCGAAGCTCGCACTGAAAATTCAGAATTTACATACGTAATAACGGTTGCAAGGAATGTAATGTACCTCCATTAAACACACACCTGTCCGGAGGTACATTCCAGCACCACTGAATGCACGTAATCCTAAAAACAAGAGGCTATCGTATTAACATGTTACTCACGAAAACAAAATTCCCTAAAAAATAAAATCCCAACCGCTAACAAAGGTAGCACGTACAGTACCTTCCTCAATTTATCAAGTGATCAGTAAAAGGGATATTTAAGATCAATTTTAAATATAATAATAATAATAATAATAATAATAATAATAATAATAATAATAATGTTACAATCTTTTCATTTTTGAAGAATTGGACATATCATAAAAAATTAATAAATACACAAGAGCTATGGCAGAGCCATCTTCAGTTACAAGCCGGAGCATGGGTAGGTTTGGCAACGCTGAGTGGAGGCGGGCGGAGGCGAAATAAAGGCATGACGTTTGATGTTTTAGTCCTTTGATTTCGTTGTCACATGTACGTTTTCGACATTAATTGATACAAAACTAAGTGCATATAATCAAGATTCAGTGTATTGATGTACGTAATTTATTACGCAATCCGAAATGGTGTTTTATTTGAGTTTCAGAATACCGCGTAAGTACTTGCATACAGCCACTTATAACTTTAAAAAATTAAAAGCATACGTGTTTTTTGATGGTATATGGGAAAAGAAATAAATACTTAAAGAAATGTTACTTGTACCAAAAATAAATAAAATAACGACGTACTTTCGCAGTACCCTATTCCAATCAACCATTATGTGGGTAGTAAATTGACAATGTTTTGCCGCTTTATGTTGTTTCACCTCTGACGTGAAAGGTCTAGGATATCATATATATTTTAATTTCATCTGATTATCTGTCGTGCTTTTCTATAAATATTTCAGATGCCCAGGAAGCCAGTTTTAGTTTGAACCTCGCCAGTAACCATAACAATACGTTTTCCTAAATTATTTGTTACAAATTTTCTAAAATATTATTTTAAATAGGCCAAGGCCAAGTATAAAGATCTATGAAAAAATGAAGAAACATACCTTCAACATAATACGTAGAAAACACATCATTATCTATTAAGTATATGCCAATTAGCGTAAACTCAGTGAACTTTAAATCATGTAAATATTGATATTGATATTGATATTTATTTGTCATTCAACTTTACAATTCACAGTTATGGTGGACCTTCATATTTCTGTTTTTCGATCCACCATCCCTTTAATACATATAACTCTTTTCTATTAAGGTATTCTTTGCCGAGAATTTCTTGATTGCTTTCTAATGTTCTATTATGACTGAATTGCTATATGTCCTTCCCCCTCTATCCTCTTCTATTCTCTCCCTCCTACCTAGACTGTTTCCCTTCCATTCCTAAATTTCCTATTTTATTACCCCTATCCATATATTTATTTCGATAATACTCCTACAGTTATAGTACCCCTGCTACTACTCCCAATCCAAAACATTGAAAAACATCAAATATCTAATTCACTTAAATTACACTTCCAATTTCCCTCTTATTCCACTTCACATTTGTTCAGATATCATTGTATTCATTGTTTGATAGTTTATCTTATTACACTCTTACCCTATCTTCTTACACTAACACTTTCTTCTCTGTTCCTTTTCTTACACTTTTGCCACCCCTAACTTTTCTGTACTCACTTTTTAGCACTCTTCTTCTTCGCTATAACCTCTCCAACGCCCTATCTATTCAGTCCTCACAATCACTAATATCTGGTAGTCGCTTCATTCCTACACTCGTTCTTCTCATGTCTTCTCTTGCATTTCCTCCATTAGTCTTGTCTATGCTCCTGACCTCAGACACTACCAGTTGTTTCCCTAATCCTTCGTCCGCAGTGTTTTATATCTGCCTCACGTTATGTTTTCCTCCTTGGTTTATTCTGGTCAGCTGTTTCGTACTCGAAGTAGACGTCAGGTATCGTCATTGTCCATCTCTCGTTTCATTAAATCATGTAAATACGAAGTGAAAAGAAACATGTTTATAACTAATTTATTACAAAAGAAATAATATTAATAAATAAACCTTGAAAACCAACAAAGTGAGTGTATTCATCTACAAATTATAGGTAGTTCTGACGTATAGCAGGCATTCCGAATCTTCAACAAAACTGCAACATTTATGGGCTCACAAAACAGCTGTTTACAATGAACTTGAAAATCAACGGCGTAACTTTATTGATATAGCAGGCGAGACACAACAATTTGGCTAGAATTCTGATACACCACAAACCACAAGTAAACCTGTAAAAACCTAGTTTATGCAATATTATTTTAATATTTAGAAGAATTGTCAAGCACTTTGTCATTAATAATTTTATTAGTTGTACATATTTATGGCCTTTATTTTCATGTAATAATTTAGCTTACGGTTGTTGAAAGAAGGAATAATTTATGTTAAACATAAAATTGAAGAAACTGTTTCTAGCTTTAGGAACAAAATGGGTCGTTAAACTCAGTATATTATTTGGCTGATTTCAGCATATTTAATGTGCTCTGTTTGTTTACTGATTTGCCAGAAGAAATTAATGATTGCAAGTTTCAAATTCTTTAAGTTATAGGAAAAATTTTATTACATATATTTCAAATACAAACACATGGAATGGTGCATAACTAATAGGCTATAATAGTATAAGGGATATGGACAACGCTTGAATGACTATTGGTAGACCGCCACTGAGCCGGTTTCAACTATCATCCCCTCCCCTCTCCTCCACAGCAACTAATTAACGTGTAGACTTGTGCACTGTGCAGCTCCTGCCAGCACGACTGTGCGATCGGTTGACGACGCCTGGATTAGACATAATAAACTGGTCCAGTTGCAATTTTTTCAAACTACCATAAATGAAGAAAAATGAATATAAAAATTATTTTAAATTGATCATAAACTGCAGCTAACCCTGTATCTCATTTACGAACACTAAAAATCTCGCCCGGGGCTGAATGTTTAGTCTGCTTTCCACCGTGGCGACCCGGGTTTGATCCCTGTCTGGGTAAGTGGGTAAAGGTATGGAATAGAATGGAATTTCGGGAAGGACGTATTATGACCCAGCATTGCAACCTTTCAAGATCTATTGCGCTAAACCTTAGACTAGGCGCATTCCCAAACCCATACCGGCTGACTGCACTAAGGTTCGCTGCGTACGCAGGTTTCGAGCAGGCAACCCCACTCATCTCTAGGCCAGTCCCCTCCGTGCGTCGCCAGCCGGCGTTCGGGGAATGGTATGGAATGACGACGAAATGGAGAAATGTCGACGGAATTATGTATGTGTCTAATATGGGAAAACGGAAAAAACACCGAGAAAAACCCCAACTGTGACCTTGTCCGGCATAAGCGTCACTACGGATTTTTCAATGAAAAAACTAATCGTTTATTATTGGATTTATATGTAGCCTAGTACTCATAATTAAACTGCAGGTGAATTATATGTTTAAGCGTATGATTGTCCACCGCTGTGGAGTAACGGTTAGCACATCTGACCGTGAAATGAGCGTGCCAGATTCAAATCCTAGTTGGGACAAGTTACCTGGTTGTGGTTTTCCCGGAGTTTTCCCTCAACCAATTGAAGCAGAATTACCGGGTAACTTTCGGCGTTGGACCTTGGCCTCAATTCGCTATCATTAATTCACATAACATCATATTCGACATCATCATCATCATCATCATCCATACCATTGCCCGGATTAAGTTTACGGTGCGGCGTGCTGTACTTGTTCAAGAGTGCGGCCGTTCGGCTACCCAATCATTCACAGGACAGGAGTGGTAAGCACAATAAACCTCAGGCTGCAGTGTAGGCCTTCGGATTCCTCCTCCGTGCAAGGGGGGAAAAACTGTATGATGGGTATTGAAATATTGAAAGTGAATATTGACAAATCAATCAGCTATGTTTATTTGCTATCCATTGAAAGAACAAATCTCGTCATAATAGATAATTATATAGGCCTATTATAAGTATTACTTCTGATTGAGGTTCTGGCTGATATGTACAGTCTTAGACAAAAAAAAGTGACGGGTTGCCATACGCTAATTCCCTTTCGGAAAAGTTTGGTTGATTCCGTACGAGCTTAGGTTTACACCTGAAGGAATTTTTTATGCATGACTCCGCTTGGTTTTTCCTTTCTTTTATTTGTTTGTTGCTTTTTCTGTCTTTTTATAGGTCAAGTGTTAAGAATAATCTATAACGAAGATATATTCAGGAAGTAAATTAGGTGCAAAATAAACATCCTTTCCCCAGTCGTGTGAACCAGGCGCTGTCCGAAGTGGACTTTGACAAATTCACGGTACAGGAGAGCGATCATTTTTTGTGTCTAATGCTGTACATCTGTTATCTGGCAGTACATCTCACATGACGATATGTGTCAGAGGAAGAACAATTATTGTTTGTATATATATATATATATATATATATATATATATATATATATATATATATATATAATGTTATGTTTTATTTAACGACGCTCGCAACTGCAGAGGTTATATCAGCGTCGCCGGATGTGCCGGAATTTTGTCCCGCAGGAGTTCTTTTACATGCCAGTAAATCTACTGACATGAGCCTGTCACATTTAAGCACACTTAAATGCCATCGACCTGGCCCGGGATCGAACCCGCAACCTTGGTATATATATATATATATCTGAAGTCTGACTAGTGTAATATGTTACTAGTCAGCGATGTATGCAATGGAGGGAAAGGAACTGGCCACCCTGCCCCATTATTTCCTCGCTTAGTTTCCTCATGAGTGATGTCTTATTGGTGTCACTTATGAGGTTCAAACCTATCTTCGTGCAGTTTTCTAAACAACTATAATAAAATTATAGGTAAGGCTTCGAATATGTTGTCCCTCGAAATATATTCAACACGTTAATTTACCATTAATTTTTATAGACTATAGATTAACCTCAAGTAATTTGAACATAGTTCGAGGAGTCAAATACTGTAAATTACAATAGTTAATATTTTCTATAAACGGTATATTGTTTCTCTCTTCTCGTTTCTATCCCCAGAGTTCTTTGTATTTTATCACAAACTGACTGAAATTTATGCGGCTCGTTACCGGTATCTTCATTATAATCTTAAGTGAGGTCATATTCTAAGTGACAGAAATGTTAAATGACATATTTATTGAATAATTTCAAGGGAAAAATTGTTCCGTGTGGGGGGGCGGTATCGATCCCGGGATCTTTGGCTGAACGCACCAACGCTCTACAGACTGAACTACCCAGGAACGTCACCCGACACCGTTTCAATTTTTTCCTTTGTATCCGTATCTGCTTCGCAAGGAACTTTGTCTAAAAGCTAAATTTGCATAATATGCGTTAGTGTAGGTATGTTAACAGAAAACCACAATTTCAAGTCACACAGAGTTTGTGTGCACTAGATGGGGGATCTGGAGTCTTGTCAGGGAAAAATTGAGACGGTGACGGGTGAAGTTCCAGGGGTGGTTCAATCGGTAGAGAGTTGGTGCGTTCAGCCAAAGGTCCTGGGCTCGATATCCGTCCCGGAACAATTTTTCCCTTGAAATTATTTAAGTCTGATTCACAGGGAGCTTTACCTGAAAGTTAAGTTTGCATGACATATTTCTCTTTTGTTTTACTAAGCGTTTTTCAAGGAATGTCAATCTTTTGTTAAGGAGACTTTCAAATTGTGACCTTCACTTATTTTATTGAAATGAAACATCGAGTTCTGAAGTTCATCTTAAGCGCATATAAAAACAATCTACAGTTAGTCCTACTTGCATAAGATTATATTTACGTGTTATTTAATTTTATCCCTAGTTGTACTTCTGAATTGGCTGATTTACTGTCTGAGAAGAAAGTACCTACTGAAGGATGCAATGGAAGAAAAGATGAACATAAAAAAAAGTTCAGGGTAGAAGAAAGTATCAGACGATAGGCAACATTAAGATACATGAATCGTATGCGGAGACTAAAAGGAAGGCGGAAAATAGGAACGATTGGAGAATTCTGAGTTTTCAGTGAAAGTCTCCCCTTGGGTAGAAAACTATGGATGAGTGAATGAATGTACTTTCGTTCCATTTTCTGGTTACAGTGTTATCATTAGAGAGCGGAATTTTAGGTGCCTAAAATAATATCTTAAATTTCTTTATTTAGGCTCTATAAAATAAAAACTGCCTTTTTTTTTTTTTTTTTTTTTTTTTTTTTTTTAAAAAAAAGAATGTCACTAATATAAGATTCAACTTTTATTTAATGCAAAATTCTAGGATTTAAAGAAACTTCCACACATTTCACAAGGGTACACATGCATACACAAAATGAAGACATTCTGTCTTTGGGTTAGTGTTTTTCATTCACAAATCACATTTCCATAGTTTGCTTCACAGTAGATGATCATCACCTATTGTGGCATGCTGAATAACTATCGGTGCTGGACCTCGGACTCATTTCACCGGCATTATCATCTCATTCAGACGCTAAATTACCGAAGATGTTGATAAAGGGTCGTAAAATAACCTACTAAAAAACCTATTGTGGCTATTATGTCGCTCACTGCTGCACTTACAAATGGTGGAATGTAAGAGAATGCTTATTCGGGTACAACCCAGCGAGTTTGTGTTAAATTGCTCACAGACAGAGAAAGATAATAATAATAATAATAATAATAATAATAATAATAATAATAATAATAATAATAATAATAATAATAATAATAACAATAATAATAATAATAATAATAATAATAATAATAACTTGTGCCGCAGGAGTTATTTTACATGCCAGTAAATCTAGTGACATGAGCCTGTCGCATTTAAACACACTCAAATGCCATTGACCTGGGTAGAGATGGAACCCGCAACCTCGAGCACAGAAGGCCAGCGCTATGCCGACTACGCTACTCAGGCCGACTGAAAGTTAGAATTTTACTAGTAGGATTGAAAGATTGTAAGAATGAGAAGAGGTGGCCCGCAGGTACTTCTCTATTGTGTTGTTCACTACTAGGAAGGAGTTGTTATCCGTCTTGGAATTTAAACGGTACAGGATGTTAAGAAAAATAGTAAACAGTTACGAAAAATGATGAAAAAATTTAAAAAACTTAAAAATAGGCACTAACGTTGAAATAGGCATTTTAGGCACCATAAAACCCCTTTATTCAAACCTATATTCCCAATATTTCCATGAAAAAATGTAAATATTAAATTTCAAGCCTGTATGTATCAAGGAAATAGGTTTTAGCCTAAATTCCGCTCTCTGTTATCATACACAAACTCGTGAAACTAACATTCTCGTGTTTATTATAATTTTTTCATTCTAATTCCATATTTATATTTGTATTTTCAAGCCTTGAATGCTATGCACTCTTTCTTTAACTTAACAGTCAACAATGTCTTTGTACTTTAAATATAAAGGTAATGGATGTAAGGTATTGGATTAGACAAAGCAAAGTTGTACTTTGTAAGTATAATTGTATCCTCCGACAGGAATAGTCAACAATCAGAGACATCATATAGGAATGGACCAAGGTATCAGATGCAATAATGACCACGTATTATAAGTTTCACTTATTTCGCTTTTATTATTTACAGTTTGGTTTGAAATAAGTAGGTTTAATTATTTACAAACAATCTTTCCATTCACAAACCATTTTCAACAGTGTTCTATATTATTGCGCTTTGTGTCATGTTAGGCCATTTAATAAAAAACAGTATTTACAGTAACATAACACATTAATATGAAACATATAACCTTCTCCTCTCTAACCACTCCGCAGCCCAAGCTGTACTGAGCTTACACTAATATTTACACGTGCTGTACTCTGGAACTCTAGCTCTTACGCTCGCCATGTATTTACAAAACCATGTATTTGTACAACTGACCAGACAAGACTGGTTCAGGCAATACACAACTAATAATCTCCCTCACGAGGAAAAGTAAATGCTCTCTATTATTATTCACACTACACTGAGCCAAAGTCGTCTGTATGGATATGACTACAAAGCTGGCAAGAAGAGCACCAGATTGGCAGAGGAAGCTTCTGAAGTCCAACATGCTAATATTACAATAATTAACAATGTTTGTCGATTATTTTAACAAAATAGTTCAATGAATACAAGATGCCATTCATCCCATTCACTTACTATTATGACTCATAGCTGCCATCTGTTACTAGAAGTGTAACCGTTTTTTCAAAACAGTTGCTGTAAGGTTAAATTCAGTCTCTTCCCTCCCACCCCCCTTCCATTCATTCATTGTTTGTTTATTTTTATTCGATTTTCCCTTTCTTTCATATTATCTATATCTATACATCAATGCATATGTCACCCTCACTCAAACATGTAAAATATTATCTATATTAAAAAAGAACTTATAACTTTCCTGAGAAGTACAGAAGCTTCCAAGATACATTTTTTGTAGTCACACACATACGAAGACAATGGTACAGTACTAAGTTCATAAAGGAAAAAAATGGAGTTACCCGATGATATCTATAGGAACCATCACATCTAATTAGTCAGAAGGATGCATGGAACATCCTGTATAACAACTAATCAGTCTCATGGTTTCAAGTGATTAATGAGAATTGTTCACAGAGCATAGAGTTCTATGAGAAGAGAAGCTAAGCTTTGACTAGAAAGTGACAGAAAAATATATATATGTACCTCACCAATAGATCATTGCAATTTTCAAATCAAAAGAATCTGACAACTGGAAGTCTTAATGAGGTTATCATGTAAATAGGCTGTCTTCTGAGCAAATATTGTTTGACTTTTCTTATATCCAAACAGTAAGAAATATATGAATTAAACTGATTCAGATATAACTTGGGGGGGGCCCGCTTCAATATGAAAAATACATTCCCCAGTTACTCCAAGCCTATTGTACAAAACTGCATCTTTCATTGAAAGAAATCTATATAAAAGGAGGAGAAATAATAATGATAGTTATACATATCAAAGCCCAATATCATTCTTAACATATTTGTTTAAATATTGTAAAAAATAAAAAAATAGCAAAATTCACAGAAATTATTACTTTGATCTAATCCTGCAAATTCTGCTTCGTGCATATAACGCTCAGTGTGAGAGACAAATATGTACAGCTACCATCTTATTCTTCACTGTTATTGCTGATTCTTACAAAAGACACTAGAGGGTTCATACATCATCAATAAAAAATTTTATGCATTACAAACACTAATCAGTCGAGATTTCTTGAGTGTTGCTTCATTCGCAGTAGCCTCTAGTAGTTGTTGCGAGAGTATGCCTTCACATAAAAATATATATTGGTACGTAATAAAAAAGGCAAACCTCTCATAGTAATAAAAAAAGTTAATATCGATGAATTATGCGATGAGGATTGTGGCGAACAATATCATTAGATCAGTCAATAATCTGTTCAGTCTTTATTTTCTCACCATTTTCACGTTAAATAAAAAGTCACTCGTCGCACAGACACACAGTTCGTGTTCATTTTTCGCGCTGTATCACAGGATTTGTTATAAATAAGGTACTACTCAATCCTTCACGACGCAAGTTTTAAATTCTTCGTATTTTATTCCTTTTCTCAGTTTTCTTCGTTGCGTTATCTGCTTTGATATTGTGGTGGGTTAAATCTTTTCAGAAACTTAAAAGTTCACGTTTCCATTTCACTTGAGACTTCACACAACCATTACATTGCATCTCAGAAACTTGTTGGCTTTGTGGCTTCAATCTCACTCTTTCACTCTCTGCTATCTCACTCTGCACACACACTGTATTTTGTAATATTTGGCAAAAAACCGCATTTGACTAGTTTTCCTACATCGGACCTCGTTTGCAATGGTCTTCAGCCCTTAAAATTCCACTGGCCGTAAAAACAAGTTAAAATAATTCCGAAGGGGGTTGAAGATCATTGCAAGTGCTTTCCAAATTTAGTTATGTCTAGCGTTTACTCCTTCAAATCTCTGAAAACATTTTTCCTGCAGTAAGAGAGATTATGGCCACACAGCCAACAAGTTCACAACGTGACTGCAGCAAGAAGCACACAGAACTTCGTCACCACATATCAGCAACACGTTCATTGCCCGGGTTCCGCGGGTCACTTAGAAAAATAGTTCCTTGTACAGATCACTGCTCCAGTCGTCCTCACATCAGGGTAGTACCTGAACCGAGGGTCTTCAGGTAAGCGGACTATGGAGACTAGTATTTGGAAGCTGCTGCCACAATCTTCAGTCGGCATTCTGAAAAGACAGAGAAATAAGTTTATTTTACCAGCTCCCTTAAATGCAATCATTAACTAATATTTGTATTTCAACTGAAGAACTACCCCCTCTTTTCACTGCATTGACAAGACAACATTTTATCTGGATAATAACACTCAAACTTACTAGGCACTTGGTCAGTAATTGAGACTCGTTCAGACATGGTTTCTTATAAATAGTTCTCTTAATCTATCACAAAATATTTCAATATCCGGTAATTTCATCGCTATAGAATTTTGTTATTCTAGGTTTAATATGTAATTCAGTAAATACAAAAATATTCTTTGTTCTTAACTTCTATGATAAAATGTCTAGCTTTCATTAATCAGGTAATCTTGTCGTACTTTAATTTTTATTGTAATTGTAATTGTAAATTTAATATTAATTGTAATTTTATTCTTCATATTATAGTTGTAATCCCCTGGTAGAGGGGCAGAGAAGGCCTGACGGCCTTATCTCTACCAGGTTAAATAAATAAATAAATAAATAAATAAATAAATAAATAAATAAATAAATAAATAAATAAATACTACTACTAATACTAACATTGATACACTATCGATCCATCATTTCTTGGACCGCTCTAAACTTCGCTTTCTCTTTGGCATATGTTAAATTTGCATTGAAATTTTTCGTTGTCCATCTATTGACATGTTTCCAATTCTGAATAAATAAAAAAATTGGTTGAATTTTTAATTTTCATATACAAGGTTTTAAAAAAGAATGAATATCTTGAGAGGTAGTACACTTGTCACAACACGAGAAGGAAGTCTAGTAAACATCGGTCCTAAAATTATCTTCCGAGATATGAGTATTTGTGCATCAACTTCATAAGAGATGTTCCATTTAATAAATAATAATAATAATAATAATAATAATAATAATAATAATAATAATAATAATCCGTGGCGCTACAGCCCATGAAGGGCCTAGACCGACCAGCCGGCTGCTAGCCTCACGCCCACATGCCGAAGCAGAGGTGGACGATCATCCGACCAGAATGGAGGTATCGTGTGGTTAGCATGATGATCTCCTCAGCCGTTATAGCTGGCATTCGCAACCAGATTTCGCTACCTATCGTAGCTCCCCAAGTGCATCACGATGCTGGGTGGACACCGGTTCCATACACTGGCCAAAATTTCATGAGAAAATTTCCTCCCCATGAGAACTCGAACCAGCGCGCATTCCGTAACGCGAGTCATAGGCAGGATGCCTTAGACCACGGCGCCACGGCGCGGGACTCCATTTAATAATAGCAATCTATATTCTGAGAGGCGGTAGTATTCATCAAAACAAGAAAGGTCTAATAAACACTAGTCCTAAAATTAAATTTTGTACGAAATATGGACTTTGAATTTGATATTGTAAGAACAGTGTATCTTCTAATGTGTGCTCTTTGCTTGGGTATACAATATCAAATTGAAAATGCAGTAAACAAAGGATAAAGAGGGATCCCTAAGCTATAGGGCACAAGAATCGGTTACAATGAATGGAAATCACATTGAGCATCTCCTATGATTTTGAACAAGTATACACATATTATCTATATTTCGTTCCATAATGTCTGACAGGAGAAGTAAACATTGCCGGCAGAGGAGGAGAGAAGTATAATTGCTATTCAACCAATGGCGGAGGTCTCATGTCTTGAAGTTGGTCGGAGGTAGAACACTTCAGATCGCTCAACTTCAAGACAAGTGTGGACTAAGACGTCTGCCATTAGTTGAATAGCAATTATACGTTTTCCCTCTTCTGCCGGCAATGTTTACTTCTCCTGTCAGACATTATAGAACTAAGTATAGTATATAAAAATATTAATTTTAGAATCCATGTTTATTGGGCTTTGTTTTCTTGTTTTTATGAGTACTACCACCTCTCAAAATATTGAATGTTTTTAAACACCCTGTATAAATTTGTTTTTGGTTTCATATCTCACTACTAGTAGTACGAATAAAATAAATTAAACGAAATTAGGAAAGGCTGGCGCTAGGAAGAAGTAAAATTTGTAATAAAAAACGAGCGCTCAGCTCACAATAGACACACAGGAAGTAGTCTATCCAGTGCAAAGACCACTCGTAGGCCAGTCTGCGGGGCTACTGAGAGCTATTGATCTACATGCAGAGGCTGGGAGGAGCCGCATGGGGTGAAGTTTACTACATCGTAATTTAAACTTAAAATCTTCGCCATATGCGCCTTATCTCTCATTGTCCATCGCAAGAAGTAACTGTTAAAGGAGAAGTTTTACAGAAGTGGGCTAATACAGTGTGAATGAGATTTACACTATGATTGAAATATTTCTGGCTACAAATTTGGCGGATACGATTGCCGGTAGGGCAGTGTTGATTTATTTCTTTTTCATTGGGACTAGCCTTGTCTTGTGTTTTTTCTACGTTGTCTTTGGCAGTGACCTTGCCACGGATTGTAATTCCAGTTGTAAATGTACGTACAGTACCTCAAATTTCACGTATTCAATTCAAGATAAAGATACGAAAACTGAATTTGTATTCCAGCATTTCTATATTCTTAACGTTTCTCTTGATAAGATACGGTGGTTCCAGATTCTGTTCTCGGCACGAAAATGAGTAAGTTATTTATATCACCGTTATACTGAGAATGAATGTGTTTCTTTCGATTTTTCTAGGTACTTAATACTGTCATGTCGACCAGATGACCAAGTAATTCGTATATTTGTAAATTCCTACTGCCGATTCACAATCTTTGGGAGGCCGGGGAATGAAAAACTATTTTTTTATGAAAGATAAGCTAATCTTAAAATATGTCCGTGTGTGGCCCTCTAAGTTTGATAAGGCTACACAGAAGACGAGCTGGAGCCTGGTTCACAGAGATGCACTCCGCAACATGGAAAATAATTGTGCAACAATTTGGAATCGGAGCCATGTTTACATAAACTATTTTTACTAAAGGTTATCTGTATAACTTCATTCTGTATCAATTCGTTACTAACTGCAATACGATTCTTTCTACACGAGATAGAAGTGGTATGCAACATTAAAGAGGTAAAAGGTTAAAGTCCAAGTGAAGACGCGTGGGAGACATGGAGGTAGAGCTCCATTCTTTCTTGACCTAGGTACTAGAATGAGATCGTGTTATCAGCACAAAGCTCCTGCCGCCTTTTATCCTAGAGAAAGATCCGGTACTCAGTTTTACAGGAGACTTATTAGTAGAGCCTGGATGTTTGGCAAAATGCCTTTTTTACTGGGTGGAAGTAAATCATTATTTTCATATAATTATATAAATGTGATTTGGGGTAAATCAAAGTGATAGGGACAACTTTCATTTTGCCTACTTTGTCTTTTTTTTTTTTTTTTAGCGTTTCTTACTAATTCAATAATAAATGCCTTTTTTGTCATTTCAAAGCAATATTTCTTGTTTATTTGCAATTTTCTAATTAATTGTAATGTAATGTGTATGAAATTTAAATATTTGAAACAATGACTCACTTCACTAATAGTAAATCAAAGTAATTTATTTCGGAGCTTAATCTGATAATAATCGTGCTTTAATACTACTGGTATAATATGAATAATGATCGACAATCCACAGTTATAAATACAATATTGTCATGTCTTCACGATGCCAACAATCAGCTTTATAATTTTAATTTGTTACGCAGCATTTTCAATTTATTTGCTTTCATAATATTTTCAAATCTTACTGTTAAAATTTTGTGCTACACGTGTTGATTATTGTAGGAGAAAGAAATTTGTGTGAGGTCGAGGAACAGTCAGTTATTGTCGGGTGACAGAAGGTGTGAGATCGGTTAGCTAGAATGCCTAAATTCACTAAACCATTGAAAAGCAAACTTCATGCTTGCGTTAGTGAATTTTGTGCCCATGTGTTTTCAACCGATGGAACAGTTTGTCATGTAAGGTTTCTGAAAAGACAGTTAATCACAAAAAAGAAGTATTTTATAAGTCAACTTGTGTCAACTACGAAGTAAAAATGTGAGTTATGTTGATATAATTTAAATTTATTGCTAAAATATATTATGCCTTTTTTAAATGTATTGTGCCTTTTGTTAAGTTTTTATTGCCTTTATCGCCTGCCTATTTTAACTGTTATAAATGCCTAAACATTCGGGCTCTACTTATTAGACATAGGGTTGTTCTGGAAGTTTTGGGAATGGGAAAATTGCCGTCACTACCCGAGATTGATAGCTGGATCTTCCAGTCCGTAGTCAGTTGCTCTACCAACTGAACTAGTACACGACACCCAACATTAGATAGCACAGAAGGAGTGGCGTAGCGTCAATGTAATCTGAAAAGCTTAGCTTCCCCAGTTAATAATAATTTCATAATAAACCTGCAGTTTATGGAGAAAATTATTTATTAATTTTAACAGAATTTATATTTACGCGTTAAATATTGTGATGCGGCAGCTGAGGATTATTTGTGATGCAGCAGCAAACAAGAAGCCTGCACACACCAGCTTCCAAGCAGACCGGTTTCTTCTGTGTAATCCACCCCGCAGATTTTCTATCCCTTTTAAACTACCCTAGTCGCAAGGCTCGAAAAGAAGCTAGCTTTAACATTTAAAATAAGTAGTTTCCGAGTTATCCCTATTCGTCAGTTGTGTTCAGTTGAAGTGTTAGTGTGCATTGTGGCTGATATAATAAATAATGAGCGAAATAACAGTTCCTGACACTAATTTACTTGAATTTTTTAGGACAATTGTATTATCAAGACTGACTTACGAACAAAAGTGTGGTTTAAAAAACAAATGACCGACTCCCTTGCTGTCAATGAAGGACACAACCAAAAGACAGACGCATACTTACGTAATGATACTAAGTATGACAGGGAGTGAGCTAATGTTATACGTATACGTGTCTATTTGTTAGAGATATGTGTAAACCGTGAAATCGTATTTTATTACGTCTCATTTGAGGTCATGCCTTATTGGTGTTACTTACGATGTTCCAACCAATCTTCGACTGCTGACTTGAAATTCACTACTATTTATTTTAAGACTGTATTTTTGTAATACATTTTCTCATATTGCATGAAAGACAACTTCATTTAGCTTCCCCTGCTCAAAATTTCATGCTACGCCACTGCACAGAAGTAAGATTAATCTGTAAGAGTATAATATTAAATTTATCCCGATGAGGGACTACATAATATTTTTGGTGTAGAATAAGTGGTTGAGCGATGCAGCAATTATATTACTCTGAAAGGTTACTTGAAGCTGACAGACTGAACTAGTTCCCCACTGTTGTAAACGTATTCGTTATTAATAGTAGCACAATAATTCAGTAGGGTAAATACTGGATGGCTTTTCTCCAGGCGCCGCCGGGGCAGAGCTGGTTGCTCTCCTCAAAGAGAAGTGGCGGCCCTGACATGAAACCTTGGCGTTGGACAATTGATATTCAGAACGCAGACTGACGTAACATTGGGATCTTACTACCGGTGCAATCGCTAGATATCCTTCGCAGCGGCCCCTGTCGTATTACATGTTCTATGTAGGTCGCAAGCAAGGATTCGATCCCGCGATCCGACAGACCGGTATTTCATTGTAGACTTGTAGTGCGGCGTCAAAGATTGCAATATGAATTTTGTTGACCTCAATATTTTGGAAAATACAAACTAACAAAGTCTTCAAAAGTTTGAAACTAAAAAACAATCTTCGTAACTAATTGTCGTGATCGTAAAATGTGAGTCTAGAAATCAGAATAAGTACGCTGTAAATTTTTACTGCATTATTATTATTATTATTATTATTATTATTATTATTATTAAATTATCCTATTTTTCTTCCTCGCAGCAGCGTCGTGGTCAGAGGAATCATGTCCAGGACTTGCATTACGGAATATGCTGGTTCGAGTCCTCATAGGGAAGGAGATTTCTCATGAAATTTCGGCCAATGTATGGGAGCGGTAGCGAAACCCTGTTACAGAGGCCAGCTATAACGGCTGAAGCGATCAACGTGCTAAGTGCACAATACCTTCGTTCTGGTTGGATGATCGTTTACATCTTCTGAAGCATGTGAACATGAGGCCAGCAGCAGGCTGGTCGGCTTTGGCGCTTCATGAGTTGTTGCGCCACAGATTGTTTTAATTTTACCCAATAAACAACATTTCCTTAATTGTTTCCAATAACGGAAAAAATCAATTAATTATAATATTTGCTACTTCCAGTAATTAGCCATTTATGAAAGAAACAAAGGAGAGATACGTCAGTATAGTATCTCTGAGCTAAAACACTTGTATACATAAATCAAAACAAAGGACTCCTATGACTCACCATTACAATCTACGAGTATACGCGCAACATAATGACGAAATGCCATTTGTTTTAGTTACAGTGCAACAAATGCGAATAATGTTGTCCATTATCATCGTCAGTTTGTGTATTTAAAAGACACACTAAATTAAGAACTGAAATTGAAACACACACGCATTTAAAGAAAATAGCTAGAAAATACACATTATCATGGCAAAAAAAGAGAGAGAGAGAGAGAGCAACGTACGTAAGAAAGTTTTGTTACAGAGTCACGATACGTTAAAACACGCAATAAGTGTGACCTACTTTGATCTCGTTACGTTGTTTAGACGAATGCATATTAGTCGGGCAGCTAATCTATAAAATCTGAGATATAAGATGTCAAAAATAGAGTGGTACAAGGCGACCATGATACAAATTTATAGACAGAAATATATTACTCTCTTTTATCGTATTTCCTCTACTGCAATAGTTTCCGCGCTCCGATAAGCTACTGCAAATGCAGCTAATATTGATGACATGAGCTTCAATAAGCAATCAAACGTTGGTTAGTGTAGTAATACAATATGCATGTATGTCGTATGTGTTTGCAGTAACGGATGAAAAACCACCACATAGCCTAGTAGTCTGCTTTGCTTTCAGCACACTTTTAGCGCTTCCCTGTTCGACATTTAATCGCAAGAACTGCCGCACAACTAGATCTTCGCATTATATTAACTCCTTAAGAAGTTCGCTATCCGGATCCTACGCATCATCAGTGAACTCGTCAAAGCGTTTATCTTTGGCTTGGTATGTCATCCTTTTGGAGAGATGGTCACAATTACTTTCCATTTAAGGGGGGACACGGATGAAATTTTGGCAATTTTCATTCAAAAATCACATTTTTGTCTTCTTGTGAAAAATGAATCAGCAATCTCTTATTTACGTATATGTTCAGTAAGCTTCAATGCTCTACGGCGCTTGAAAGCATAAAAGTTACGAAATATATAATTGGCTGCACGCTTGAACTTCAATTCCATCCACATTATACAAGTTGTTTTCTCACACTTTTTTTTTCCAGCAAATTTCGTCAGGTTCGAAGTGTAAAGGCTCTTATAATTTTGATGCTAGAAATATGAAATCTTTATTGCATGTTCTATATATTGTGGTAAACAAAAGAAGGCATCATTTTTTTATAAACTGAATACTTTCGAAATTAAGAAATAAAACATGTTTAGTGGACACTAAAAATTTAAATTTTGAAGTTGCATATTTGTTTTTCCTTTCCATTTTCCCTCCCATTTATAGATATAAATTCTGGATACGTAAATCTTTTATAATCATATGAGAGATCCTGTAAAAAAGAAGTGATGCACAAAATTTAGGCATAATTTTTGTAAGAGGAGACAGATTTTGAAAATATGCTAATTATTTATTTTTCCTTAAATTTGAATAACTAAAAAGCCATTCATATGATCATAATGAAATGAGTGAAATAACCAGTTCTCATTGGCTGAGGAATTCGGGGAGCGGATGAGAGTTCAAAAATGTACACTTTGCGACCACAATTTTATAGGAAACAATGGCGCACACTAGGAATCCTTTGTGAATGCCTCTATTGTTACATGATCTTGTACACTCGACGATCGCTAACTGAGTATTATCCATTCACGACAGGGAGCTACTCAATTTTTCGATAGTCTTTCATTTAATTTCGTAAAAAAGTATTGCTAGTATGGACAGAGGTTTTTGTATCTGTCTACCTGTGTGTGTGCGTGTGTGTGTGAGTTTGTGTGTGTGCGCGTATGTGGATTTTGAGGGAAAAGCTCCCATATGAGATCATTAACAGTTCTCTGATGAGAAAACAAGTTACTGTCAATATATTAATAGGTTCAGCTACAGTTGGTAATCAAAGGTTGGTGGATGTAGCAAAGTTCAAGAGGTCTTTATCCACTAGGCCTATAATCTTTTCGCTGTAAGAAAAATCCTAATGTAAACAACACCACGTGACTGAAGTGAGGCTTCATTGGCCACTGTTTGGCGCCATAGATTCTCAGTACGTGTTCCCGCCTACTGTTGTACATTCTGTTTCATGTTAAACACTTCCCGTTACACGTCAAGTAGGCCTAAACCTCACTATTATGCATTCATTTGCTTAGGAAACATTTACTTTATAATTACTGTAATTAAGTTATTTTTAACTCTTATGTCTTCACAAAGGACAGTTGAGGATGCAGAAGCCATACTTGAGTACCACGTTCTTACATGAACAACTACGAGCTCAAGTAACGCCAGCTTGTTACAAGAACAGACTATCTCGGTATTACTGTTGGTATTCATCCGCGTTCATAGTACATAACAAAATATAAAAGTAACTTTTCTTTTACATAGCGTTTTACATATGAGTGAAATTAAATGTTTCGTCGTATTTAACAACTAGAATTCAATTTTTTATTTTCAAATGATGCAAGATTGTGGTTTCCAAATACGAACTATATTTTCATGCGCCATGTGAGTGTTTCGACTGGGAGCCAATCACGGGTATGACAGCAACGTGCTTATGTTTACATTAGGATTTTTCTTACAGCGAAAACAGTATACATCTGGAGGTGTTAGTAAATAACCCACAATGATTATTTACGTATATTCTATTATAATGATAAAATAAGCTATACTGTAATTGTGCAATTTTTCAGAAGTGTGTAAAAATTAAAATGTATTCATATTAGTCCAGCTTAAAAGGCTAACATATAATGCACAACGATGAGCACGTATAACGTACCACGCCA
Source organism: Periplaneta americana (assembly GCF_040183065.1). Lineage (NCBI taxonomy): Eukaryota > Metazoa > Arthropoda > Insecta > Blattodea > Blattidae > Periplaneta > Periplaneta americana. The sequence goes on along the minus strand of NC_091124.1, from coordinate 149,075,598 downwards.
TGAAGTTTTAAACAAAATAATCGAAGGATGTAAACCTCTACAACAAATAAACGTAACAAGAAGAGACTCTAAACACATCGATGTAGAGAAAGTTCTAAGAGAAGTCCTGTGGCAGAGGAAACTTTCACTTGGAACAGCACAAAAAATAAAACATTGCGCAACACAGACGAAAATAGCGGCACTGGCGCCCCGGTGCAATTATTTATATCGAAAAGTCGCACCGCGGCCAACGACTTTTTGCAACTCGGCCCCTCCATGACACCAATAGTGAAAACCAGCTGCCATGCCGTATTTATGCGACATTACTGCGCAGTTTTTGTTGTCCAAAAATTATGCGTGCATTACAACTGCGCATGATCACTGAAGTTAAAATCCGCGGTCTCTAATTTATTCGGGGCAATGTGCTAAACTGTGTCACTTTTAGGCCGCTTTGCAAAGCCGTTATGTCGCAAGCCAATGAAGCTGTAATTTATGTAACTTGTTTCAGTATTTTCTTTTCGCATGGATTACAGTACATTTCTGAAAGTCGATTGTTCAAAAAAGAGAATGGCATTAATTTGGTATGGAAAGCAAAAGGTTTCACTGCAAATAAAGTTCGTCGCATGAAATAATTTGGTAGTTTCTTCAACGTCAAATTATGATCATGTTCCACGAATTATTTTTAATTGTCTTCATTCGGAAAGAAACTGGGACATTCTGCAAAGACAAACAAGTTAAAGGAACACAAAAAGAAAGTCCTTTGATTGTAAGAAAAGACCAAATCAAACTGCGGATGGAAGACGCTCAATATATTAAAACGCAATGTTTATGACTGTTGTTATCCAGAAATAACAAACCACATAATTGACATATTAAACCAGGTTGCATTTTTAATTTTTATTATTTATTTAACAAAGCTATTTCAACTACATGGTTATCTAGCGCCGGTGGAGTAATTAGTGATAACGAAATGTTATTTGACAAGATGAGTTCGAGGATATGTCTTCTAGTTGAGGAAACCTCTGAAAACTTCGGAAGAGGGACCCAAAATCACGCCCGAGAGCGGTCTTGGAGCATTCTCACTAACTAGCCTCAAGAATACGCAAGTGGTTCTTCAGTTCACAAATACTACAAATGAATTCGGAGTGCAAGTAATGAAACCAAACAGCAAGCAATCACTTGATTTGGCTTCGCTTTTTCGAGGATTGACCTGGAATGGGTGCTTTCATTTAAGCTTCTTTGGCCCATAGTGCGCTCTACATATGCGATGATTGTCCAAGTCGACAGGTGGCCCACGTGGCATTCTCGAATCCGATGCTGACAGATGTATCTGAGTCTAGACAGAGCCAGGTCTCTAACAAGTCTCTCCAAAGCCCCAGGCCCCAGAGCGACAAGCCTTCCTATATCAGCATCGGAAACCCCCAAGACTTCACCCCATCGTTTTCTTAACTATTGTAGATCACAGATGAAGTGAAGGGAAATGAAGTGTGTTGGTGGAATAAGACGGAAACAGGAGTACCCCGATAGAACTCCTCTGTAACGTCTGCTTTGTCCACAGCAAATTCCAGCGCGACATCGCAGGGGATCGAACCTAGGGCCGCCTGGATAGAAGGTCAGCGCGCTAGCGCTTCATCCACAGACACAGCATGAACACAGATGTGGAACTGCGATAAATACTATTTGTATTCATATCAAGGAACCCTATACTGTCCCCATGATCTCCCACGAAGTTATGTAGGCCCTACTTCTTGCAATGAAATGAGTAGCAATTATAATTTCCTTGCAGTCCTTTCAAAACTTTAGAGGTCATTCGCAGACTGAAGTAATGATGAAATGACACCCACTTAGGAAATTAAGGTCCTGTGAGGAAAGTCATCTCTATTTATTCCGCATCTACTGTAAATATCACAGATGTTTTGCGGGGGTTCTTATTTAGCAAGTTTTATCATTTTGCAATTCATTTTTTAGTTTTCAGAGAAGTCTGTATTGTATATTAAAAGTATTTATTTCAGTCACCGACTTCACAACATGTATGTTGTGAAGTCAGTGACTGAAATAAATACTTTTAATAAGTTTTATCGTGTCAAATAAAATCTTAAGGTGATTTTACTGTTCCGGTTCAATAAACGATAATATGAATGGTCAATGAACAGAATTAAAGAAATGAACAAATGAAGTTATATAGCCAAGATTCCACTTAAGACGTCGTTTATCGACTTGACAAGTTACAGCTATACATTTATATGTATTTATAAAATTATTCGTGATATATAATATTAACAAATGTATTTTTTACCTTTTATTTCTGTCGATTATATTCATGTTTTATTGAATATCACTGGCTTCCGTCTGATTGTCAATTTATATTAAATGTGTTTTTTTCTCTCTTTTTCTTCTTCTTTTTTTTTTTTTTTTGCTCTTGTGTGTTATTTATTGGTTTGAATTAAGTTACTTACTGTATTTAGTAAACTGTCCTTGTAAATTTTATTTTATATTATTGACTAAGACCACAGCGTACACGAGCCTGACTCTTACGGTAGTGGCTAGAAACATTTTTGTTTTATAAATGTAATTTGTACTCACTAGCTAGCTAGCTAGTTAAATAAATAAAAATGAAATAAATAAATACGTGCATTTGTTGTCCTATCAGATACATTAAATTATTAATGGTAAAGAATTTCAAATATATAATTCTGGAGAAAGGAATCAAACACACAAACTTATAAAAAAAGACTAAACAATACATTTTATTATTGTACATCCACTCTATATTCTGTCCAGAATAATATATTTTTCACCTATGTCTAAATAAAATTTTTCTCATTTTCGGGATTATGAATATTGGTTCCTCTTTGCAGGATTCTCAAACTTTACAGATTCACGATTCATTCCTGATATAACCATATCAAGACTTTCTTCCTCTATCAGATGTTTTCCATAAACGTCGCAATGCATCTACCCAAGTGTTCAAAATTATTTATTGACCCCTCCGAATAAATAAAATAATGCACAGTCAAAATATAACATACTTTTTTTACTGCTTTCTCACTGGTTTGTAACAGGGCTATAGCCCTGGGTTTGTAATGCCTTAGAATATAGAAAATCAACTTTTACTTATTTCAGCAAGACTAATTCTCACAGGTCAAGACATCTTCTCTCTCGTAGCCGTTTGTCTTTAATGCATTCCTTTGTCTACAGAAGGTTGGTATCCACAGGTATCATACCTCTACCTGGTAAGCCTACAACCTCAGTTTGGCCCTTTGTCTACAAAAGGTTGATGACCACTGGTATGCTTTTATCTCCCTCTGGCCTGATAGGTATCGGACCGTCTCCAGAAAGATCTAAGCGCCCCTCGCATTCAAATGCAGCTGAGCCTGGATGAATCCGAAGGCGGAACTATCACGCGCGAGGTCGAGCGCGTTAAGTAACGGGCAAGGCCGTCTATGATCTCTCATATTATTGACCTTCGAGAAAGATTAGCAGGCTGCAGAGAGTCACTACTCATAAGCGACATGTAATTAGTTAATTATTAGTAGGGTCTAATACTCCTATATTCACTATGAAACTGTATGTCCCTCCATGTTTGAAATGTTAAGGTTTCTTTGAAAATCACGCTGTTAATAGATGTTAGGAACGTTCTGAAGTTTTCATCGTACTTGGAAATAACCATTTTATCCTCCAATACAGTATATACATGTCGGAAGTACAGAACAGTTTTACTGCTCTCACGGTTTCTCGCCAAAGAGAAATGTTTAATTCTCAGTAACGTGAATGTAGCGCCGGTTTTCTTTAAGTATTTCGACTTCCTCTGTTAAATTCCATCCACGTATATGCAAAATTTTCATTGTCATGAACACCGAGTAGTCTGTGTAGTTTAAAAGAGGCATTAAACAAAGAATCCTCGAATTCCATACCTTCCTCGCTATTTTACCCCACAGCTAATAACTAGCCTAACCTAGAGTCCCTGTATATTAAATTTATAAGAAGACTTGAGTCTACGCATAAAACGTCTGTAATAAATTACCAAGTTCACTTGTTGGGATCAAAAATCAGGGTCTGCTTTATTATCAATCAGCTGTTTAGTCCGTTACCTAAAGTCTGTCCAAAGAAAGAATAAAGTGATGTAAACACGTGGTCTCAAGGTCTCTGAATTGGCAGTGACTCTTCTTTGCTACAGTGTAAACAAATCTATTGGTATTCTATGGTTTACACTCTGTGATTCAATCTACGGTACGGGAATCCCGGGACTACGCAGGGTTGTCTCAAGGGGTATGCATGTAAAAATGCTGACATATTTATTTTATTATAGGCCTATATTACTTGTTGATAATTACATTATATTATAGTTTCTTCTGCAATATCATCTCCTGTTTTTCCTTGCTTGAATACCATTTTACGTAAATCATTACTATTATTATTCCATTAGTAACTACTGTATAATAATAATAATAATAATAATAATAATAATAATAATAATAACAGTACTCATGATAATAATAATAATAATAATAATAATAATAACAGTACTCATGATAATAATAATGATGATGATAATAATAATAATAATAATAATAATAATAACAGTACTCATGATAATAATAATGAAGATGATAATAATAATAATAATAATAAGTTACAACAACAATAATAACAGTACTAATGATAATGATAATAACAATGATAATAATAATAATAATAATAATAATAATAATAATAATAATAATAACAGTACTCATGATAATAATAATAATAATAATAATAATAATAATAGTAAGTTACAACAATAATAACAGTACTAATAATAATAATAATAATAATAATAAAATAATAATAGTAGTTACGATAATAATAATAATAATAATAATAATAATGATAATAATAATAATAATAGTGACTACACCAACAGGTACAGTGGTATACTATGTATACTTCGCACGAAAACATGACGACCTTCCCTCATACCCTTCACCAGTTAACTGCAGGCACGCGCAAGGGATAAACCCTTAGCCGAGTTGCCAATTCTTGAAGTCATTGTGATTTGCGAACGTTTTTCAAATTGTGTTCCGTGAAACCGCGAATTTCAGCGAGACTATTAGGCCTATCTTTGTAAATATATCTTAATTTATAATTACTAAAGCAAAATTGGTACAAAAATGAGCAAACTTATTTTAAAAACACTTTATATTTATATTTTCACTAACATGTTTTGCCTAAATAAACAAAGAAATGCAGAATTATATAATAAGTGTTAAATTCTCATGTTATTGAAGTTCCAGAATTTTATACTTAATTAAGGATGTTGCGCTGGTAAAATTTTCGGAAACTGTGATCATTGAATAGCAATAATTTTATAGTACAAGAGAGTAAAATTAGATTTTATCCGCTTCGCCTTGGATGTTTACTCTAGTGTGCTATACAATATTTTATTCATTACTGGTATGTAAATTTGATTTTAAATTGTAGGTCTTTTCTTTGTAATGTGTTGTTGGCGAAGACGTTCGTATATATACTTTTTAATTAATGCTAATATGTTGGTTGTCATGTAGAGAGTGATTTAAGTGCTGTAAGTAGAAAACTTTTAAGCAGTGCTGTGAATAATGTCATTATGTTGGTTGCTAAGGACGGTGAAATAAAGATCAGTTTAGATACCAGCCATGGATAAATGTATTCCTTTTACATCATTTTTTCATAACACGAAAATCATATTAAAGCACGAAAGAATATATTTGTTTCTCTGCCAGTTTAGTTGTTGATTCGATGCAAATTTTCTGTAGGCCTAAGGAACGTTATGAGATACGAAATATGATTTAATTAAGGGGGCATATACACTTCTTATACCTTAAAATTCTGTTATGTAAAATATAGGCTTAATATAAAATTTAAATTTCTACACCAAGTTCATTCAGGTAAAACAACTTGTATTAATTTTTTTTTTAGTTATTTAACGACACTGTATCAATTACTAGGTTATTTAGTGTCGATGGGATTGGTGATGGCAAAATGGTATTTGGCGAGATGAAGCCATAGATTACCTGACATTCGCCTTACTGTTGAGAAAAACCTCGGAAAACCCCCAATCAAATAAATCAGCCAAAGCGGGAACTGAACCCACGCCCGAGTGCAACTTCGGATCGGCAGTCAACTGAGCCAACTGAGCTACGCCAGTGGCTCTGTATTAGTTCTGAAGTTATGATTTTTAATGTAAAGTGCGGCATTGGCTATAATAGCTATTAAGTGGAAAACGGCATGAGCTTTTTCTTCTTCTTCGCAAACTATATTCCTTAAAAACCCTTTTCCTGGTAATTCCGAAAGTGCTGAATAGAATCGAATGAAATTTTTTCTGCATTCTTAAACATAATGTACAAATTAGGCCAGAATATTTCCTCAAGTTTATTTGCTGTTGGCGATATCTCTTTCGCGTACTGTTCACATACTGTTCGACGAAGTAAATCACGCATAAAATCGTCTATCTTACCGAATTCTGTTTTATTTTATTTTTTCTTTAGTTGATAAACCGTAATTCTTAATTTATATGCCCCATATATATTTTTTTACCAGCTCCGCCGGTTGCGTCCGATGTTAAGTGATTAAGATTTGTACTTATCAAACTGCCTCAACTTTCAATTACTCTATGGATAGAATTTCTAACGTTAGACACAATTTTAACACTTTGTTTTCTTAGCTACGCTCCTCTGCAATTAAGATATTCTGTTTTCTTCGACGGTGTTATTTGTTCTTGTCGTGATCTTCAGGTGAATCAGGAGGCCTGACTGCGGATCATCTGCTCCAACACTTATTAATCATGGCCGGAATAAATTAAACATATTGAAGCGCACAACGGAATAAAACAACACGTCGACAAATGTCTAAAAAGACACTGAGAACGGGTGAAAGCCATCAGGTAGAGGCAATGACTGCTAAATTTGGCAATGCTGGGATCTATTGTCTTTCTGCCACGCGGCTAGGGGTTGAGTAGAGGATGGGGGTTTATGAGGGATTACCAATTCCAAGAAGAGAGGCCGTCATGTTTCCGAGTCAAGTATAACTGGCCTTACCTTGTGAATGGCCGACGGGGCATGCGCGAGAGCGCCGTGGACAACGAGCGAGGCGGCTCAAAGAGTGCGGGCGACCGGTCACCAGTAGGGGCTGCTGTTGTCCAGGTGGTTCCAGCTCGCGAACTCGGACCACGAGTCCAGCTTGGCGTGCACGGCGTCGGCGCAGCGGACGGCGTTGTCGATGGGCGATGCGGCACGCCGCAGCTTGTCGAGCAGCGAGTCCTCCTCGACGACGGCGACGGCGGCGTTGGGCTTCTTGAGCAGCACGTAGTTCTTGCCGCTGTTGCTGTCCCAGTACTCGACACCCTCGCAGCGGAAGCAGACGCAGAACTCGATGCGGCGCGAGCGCGGCGGCAGCGTGAGGCGGAACGAGAACGTGTCGTACAGCACGTAGGCGGCGGACGGCGTGCCGTTGTTGACGAAGGTGCAGTACACGTCCTCGTGCGTCTGCCACTCGTCGGACGACACCCTCACCAACACCTCCTTGTGGAAGGCGAGGTTCCGCACTTTGACGGTGCCCACCACCACGTCCTCTGACTCGCGCACTATCACGTTCTCCAGTGAGACGTTGCGCGTGTCCAGGCGCGCGCGGAAGTCCAGGTAGTCGGACGCGGGCTGGGGAAACGTCACCTCCCAGGGCTCCGGCGCCACTTCGGCCGAGATGCCCTTCGTGACCTGCGCCAGGAACTGGCACGTGAATGCCGGCGGCACGTTCGATGGCTCCGTCATCACGCGCACCTGAATCACCACATCACATTATTATTATTATTATTATTATTATTATTATTATTATTATTATTATTATTAATTTCTCTTGATGTTCACTTTTTAAAAAAAGGTATTACTTTGTACAACGGACGGTATCGTTTCAACGCTTGTGTCTGTGTCTTCGCCTTCTGTGATGATGAAGACACAGATACCATTGTCAAAACGGTACCGTCCGTTATACAAGGTATTGTATTTTACCTTTTTTTAACCATTGTAACACTTCTGAACGTTTAAGTTGCATAAAATTGTGTATTTTGCTAATAATTATTATGAATATTTATTATTATTATCATTATTATTATTATTATTATTATTATTATTATTATTATTACTACTACTATTATTTCTGGTAACTTTCACTGCGGTGTAAAGGAAAGTAGGAGAATTCTTTATTCAGTTTTCATATAGGCTACATTTCGTGGACTGTCTTTAAAATGTGCATCAATAATATTATATCAGAGATTGTTATCAGATGGGTGGCAAGGTCATTTGAAAAACTGATGTTAACTGAATCAATCATGTCACAATTATGAAATAACTTATACAACCTTTTTTCTAAATGAAAACTGCAACATTCTGCTTTCAGAGTTTTCTCTACACATTCTCCTCCCGATAATATCCTCGTGTTACGTATAAACTGCACTACGGTTGGGATAATCTAATTCTATCAGTCGTAATTACTGAACGTACAAATGCCGAACAGTAAGTTAGTATGTAGTCTTTCTCTAGAAAGAGATGTCTGATCGTATTAAAAGATCTCTCCGTACAAGGCACATACCTGGGTGAGCGAGAAGCCCTTATCGTCGGCAAACACCACTTTCTTCTTGAGGCGCGTAGGACTGGGTAAATCGCTCTCGTCCGACGAACTCGTCGTTTCTTCGGGACGGACGACGAGGCAAGGGCGGCGGGGAACTGCAACGGGCATCTTGGGAACGGAGGGGGTTGCGAGTTGAGGAAGGGGCAGGGAGCTCGGAGGCGGCGAGGAGCGTTGCTTGGGACGCACGTACGAGGTGCGCACGGGGGGCTCGAAGCGAAGCCTGTAACTTGCGTAGTTGGACAGAAAGTCTGCAGCGATCGGGGGACTATGTGCGACTAGCATCTCATAATCTGCGGGCATCGCCACAGAACACATCGACGACCTGAAACAAGACAGAGTCTACACTTAATACGTAGTCCACGTACGTGCTGTGGAGATGTTATTAAACGCATGCAAACAAATTTATCAGTATCTACGAAATAGCTTAACCGATAAATAAGTCGGCAATGAAAAATAACAAAATATTTGTCAAATTAGAAAACGAATAAATAGGCCACATAGAACACTAAATTATTATATAGGCTCTTAAAACATCCTTAAATGCATTTGGATAAAATATACTAAACCTAACGTTTGCGTTCACTGTCGAGCAATTAGTGAATAGGTTTCGAAGTCAATGTTCACTAGACAGCAACAAAGTACCCAGTGGACAGTGAGGATTCTGCCTGAGGGAGAAGAAATGTTTGCTGACCTTGAACTATTTTATAGTAAGCTACAATACTAACTTTTAGCTCGTTAAAATCCGCCCACTACAGTCCTAAGCGAAAAAATGAAACCCACTTCCAAATAAATCGAAACTAATAGTACAACCTGCTTCCGTCTATAATTTATTTTCAATATACTTCCTCTTAATCCTCTCCTTACGCTCAGATATAGGCCTACATGACACTTTCAATATAGCCTACTTTTTTACCTTTCTTTCTGTGCTTTTCGCGCTCTCTAAGCAACTGACAGTCTGTCAACATAGGTAGGTTCTACTAGTACCGATATACGTAAGTATCTACTGTAATCGGTAGCAAAAATGTTAGTAATTACTAAATATGCTGACAAACAAGTATATAAGTAGAAATCTCTTACTTTCTGGGAATTACATACATTTTAAGTGACTAAAAATGGACATCCTCAACATTTCTTTGGGCACTACTTAAATGGGTGGATGCGAGAAATCTTGCAATGCTGGCTGCTTATGTTTCCTGTTCTATGCATATTCGAAAAAATCGAGGTACTGCTATTCTACTGGCAACACAGCTGATCTTTAATTGGCTGTAGTAGAGTAAATGACCTCGAACGTGATATTAAGAACAGTGCCGACACATACAGCATACAGACGCTTTTTGAGCAGTGGTGGTAAACGTCTACCAAGTGTATTAATGATACACAACCACTATTTATAGATACTCGACTTTGGAAATAACAAACATCTATTGTCTAAGATTCTCATGCTATAATTTTAGCTTCATTTCAATTTTAGTCAGCGACGATGTTATAATGAGAACATCAAAAGATTTACTTCCATTTACATCATTGTCTTTACTTAATCAAATTCCTTTTCACAAAACAATTCACCTTCAAGAAACAGCTTAACAACAAAGCACATGTTATTAATTCTAGTTTACGGATACGCCCCAGTGAATGTCTGTCAGATGGACACCCTCTTGAGATATGGGACCCACCTCGATATAATGGAACAAGTTATCTTTAACCTGTCGCCCTAGCAACAAAGTCGACATACAAATCAAATCGGCCTTGGTTTCTAATTGTTCCAAGTCATACCGCCCGTCAATTGGAGGCGCCGAGTGAAGGACAATGGCGGAGCCCTTGGACACCTGTCAAGGAAGGCGACGCCTTATTGCTTGGCAAGCGCCGTGATCAATGCACTCGCAGCCTGATTGCAAACAAATCTGTCGGGCTCAGAATTACGAGTTTTCTTGGATAGGACGCAGGCATATTTTCAGCGTTGTCCTAGAAACGTATATGTCATCAATAAAGTATTAGCGAAAATGACACGAAATATACGTAGCCTACAGTTCTGGGAGTAACCCAGTCTTAAGGCAGGCATGTTCAACAGGGGCATTCCTAGCCTTTAAACGAGGTGCAACACCGACGTAGAGTATCTTTTAAGCATGTGTCTGCATGCAATTCTGAGACCTACGTTACTGTTGAACCTCGTTTAAAGGCTAGAATTGCCCGCGCTGAACATGCCTGACTTAAGGAGTACAGTTTTAATACTGCGTGATTGCTAAAGTGTTCGAATGTTTAAACATACCACACCATTAGGCTACTATGTATTTCTGAGGAACACACATTTATAAAAAAAAACACCCAATTTCAAACATTTGCTGTAGTTTACGCCCGTAAATTGTGTGTTAGGCATCTACTCTTCCAGTCCTTTCATTACAAAACCACATTTTCTTCTCTTGTCAGCTCTTCGTACTTATTCCAAGTCTGTCTGTCTTTATTATTTTCCTCTACAGCTGACACTGAAACCTTTCGACATAGAACATGAAAGGGTTGAACTGTAATGACATCCCTAGAGGACGCCTTTGCCTGTGCTATTTTCTAATATACTGATAACCGCTGTGCCCTGTGTGTAGAAGCCACGTGACAAGCGTATCGACGGAGTCAAGGCTTTTCACTAGCGGCGCGGCGGCGGCCGGAATGCGGAAAAAGAAACCGTGAGACCTCAAAAATTATTGTTGATATAATTAAGTATAGGAAAATCAGGGGTTAATCGCTCATAAATAAAGAAGATGGACGCCTTAATCCTCCCGAATACTTCTGGTAAACTCAAAACTAATAACTGTCATACGGCATCCGACTACAGGCTACCATTTTCCTGGTCTTAAATTGTGGACAAGGTATTATTATTATTATTATTATTATTATTATTATTATTATTATCATCGTCATCATTATTATAATCATCAACTTTCAAAGATTGGAACTTACGGTTTTCGCTCTAATTCATGTAATATAATTTTGAACCAGTCTAAGTAGTGGAACTTACATTCATATGGTCAGAATGGAGCAAGACCATCACTCAAGAGTCAACACACGAAAAACACAAGAAAAGTTAGGTACAGCTTCAATTTTCTACCGAAAATCAATCTAGCTGCTTTGTAGCTACGTAGAAAAGTTGCGACTAGAGGACTAAAAGCTAGCATTGACAGTCAGTACGCCATTATTTCATCTATACTAGATTCAGAGAAGTACGAGGAAATAAACAGATGTAATGACGTTAGAAAAGTTTGCCAACCAATCAAGAGTGAGAAGTGTGCCAGAAGGTTAAACGTTGTCATGATGTATCAATACTTCCGTCCTTCAGTTTTGAATAACAAAGAACGGAGAAGCGAAAGAAATGTCAATATGATAAAGTGTATCATCGAGTTGCATGTACGAGTATAATCGATTAATGAAATTTTCTAATTAACGTTATTTTAATATCTCCTCAGATATTGAAAATAGCAGTTCTAATATTTGCTTACATAATTATTTAATTAACCTCTCAGATGATACGGGGACGTTGGAGTGAATGTTGGAGAGATTAATTGAACAATTATTGACATGAAAATAAAACAGGAGTACTCCGAGAAACTCAGGACCACAGCCTCTTTGCTCCCCAAAATACCTAATGGGCTGAAACCCCAGTGTCTTGCCAGAAAATATCTCTGTTTAAGCTATTTGAACGAAAGAAATTTTCTAAACAAGTCTTCGATGTTGTACGTTCATAGAAATTTTTATCCATCAAAAGAAGGTGGAAGCGGAAATATAGTTAATATGTCATTATTGTTAATGATTTCGAAGTAGGCAATCTTAATACGATAACAGTTTACACTTCAGAACTTGTCCGGAACGAATAAATATCATCATCATCATCATCAATAACTTCAAGGTTTAGGCCGATGGCCTGTTCCGCCTCCAGAATTTTATCCATCAAACTGGTCTCTCCAACGTCTCTTTGGTCTTCCCACTCGTCTTCTTCGTGTAGGTCTATAACACCATGTTCTGAAAGGTATCCTGTCGTTGGGCATTCTTGTTATATGGTCGTACCAATTATTTCTATATTTTTCAATTATAGTTATTACACTCTCGATATTCAGTTCTCGACGTATATCTTCGTTTCTCTTATGGTCCTGTAGTCTAAATCCTGCTAACGAATAAATAAAAAATAAAATAAAATGCGAAAACATTAACAGACATTTCGTCCAGACTTACCTTGTCCACACTATTTCGGTCAAGGATTTTTGTCCAATTGTACATTTCGTCCAGACCATTACAATAAAGAATTTTCGTCCACATTTTATTATATTGTCCAATTTATTACGTAATATAATATAATATATAATATAATATAATGTTGACCAAATATGACTAATGTTCATCTTCTGATTCAGGATCATGTTCAGCTGAATCGTACTTTGTAACCAAGTCCTCTCACGTAGTCTTCCACACGATCGTGTCCTTTGTAATCCTGGTAATTGCGTACCATTTCTTCAATGCGATCCTGATTTTGAACGTACTTCTTATCACGAGGTGAACGCACCTGTATGTGGCCTCCAAGAAGTTGAACAATTGTTTGTTCATTCATGTGCTGTTCATGAAAGAGTAACGTTACTAGGCACCACATTCAACAAGTAGAAATAAATGGAATAATACCGTTACTAGGCAAATAGAAATGTCTCGTCGGACGAGGTGTCTTACTGGACGATATGCGCTATGGACGATGCTTGTTGGACGAAATGTCTAAATGGACGATAAGCGCTATGGACGAAGCTTGTTGGACGAAAAGTCATGTAAGGCGAAAACAATTGAAGAGTGTCATCCCAAAACTCTTTCAGTCCATTTGGTAATTTTTATTATTTATACATATACTGTATATGATTATGTTTGAGACCTCTATAATTATATTTTAAGTCTATTTTCTTCCAAAACAACGCCAATTCCGTCTAAAAGGTTGTGTTATTATGCATGTCACTTGTAAACTCTCTCGGTCAGTAGGCCGGTGGAATAAAAAACTAGCCCATTTCTTTCATAAAAATGGACAGAACGCGTTTTGGGATCTCACTCTTCAATTTTAATAAGCCTATAAATGTTCTGTCGACATCTGATTGAGATTCTGGCTGATATGTATATCTATTTTCAGGCAGTAAATAACACTTGATATGTGTCAGAGGAAGAACAACTGTTTGTATGCATCTGAAGTCTGATTAGTGGAATATGTAGCTAATCGGCGATTGTATGCAATGGAGGGGAAAAGGAACTGGCCACCCTATCCCATTATCTCCTGGCCTAGTTGCCTTATGAGTGATGCCTTATTGGTGTCACTTATGAGGTTCAAACCTGTCTTCGGACAGTTAACTAAACAACAACAATGTTCTGTGTGCAAGATTAAAATTTGTTACGAAGTCAAATATTCTTACACACATTTCATAATGTCATAAATAACTTTGGCCCGCGGAACGCAGAACTCTGAAAATTTATCGCCAAATAAAGTAGAAGATGCCGCGAATGGAAGGCTCTGGAGGAAAGTTTCGGCTTGGCACATTGCAGAGACTGTAACGGCGCCACAGCGACATAGCAGGTCTGTCTGCCAAGCAGAACCCACGTAAAGGAAGTTCCATTTTTATAAAAACATCAGACATAACCTCTCTTGCCAGAAAAGTGTGTGGTTGGTATCTGGCAGACAGAAATAAACATGGACAGAGTGCTCCGATCAAGCCTCTGACGTCAAGCACGTACACTTTCGATAAAAAAGAGCAGATGATCGTCAAGTGATCTACTCAAGTGCAATCTATTTTGGAGACTTAAAACAGAGGTCTGCGGGCCTCCAAACATCTGGAAGATTTTGTCCCTGTCTGGAAAGCATATCCCAGAAAACACACGTGCAAAAGCAGACTTCAAGGCATAAAACACGCCTTGCCTGTTAAAAATCACGGGGATTTGCATTCAGTATTTGACATGAACCACAGTGTTGATCTTGCTACTACGTTACAAATTCCATATTCTACAAGTTGGCAGGAGTGCAAGTTCTGATATGAATACTACGATAGTGGTAGTGTCCTCGATAAGTAGCGAAACTGACTTCTGATTTATTTGACGAGTGAACAATGTTACATATTCGGATCAATTTAGTTCCTTGATAAATTTTATGAAATCAAAGTACTATGACTACCCATTACTGGGTTAATGAACTGTGTCCCACTTGGTCCTCGTGCTGGGAAGAAATAAAATAATAAGTGAAGATCTAATCAAATAATGATCGTAGAGTCACAAGGTGACAAAGAAAAGCACAAATAATATGCCACACAAAACCACACACTGAAGACAAAAAAAACTTCAAATAAACCACGAAATAAGAGACAGACATTTCATCTAGAGGGAACTATTAAGTGATAATGAGTAGGCCTACTTTCTTTTGTCAGTTATTACTCCTGAATTAAATGACATCATTAATAATGCCATGTCAGATTATTTTAACACATTTCGGCGAGATAAGCTCTAATGAGATTGTACAGGTAAATTTGATGAAAACCTTACATATTTAATATAATTTTCAAGTTGTTTGTGAAACCTATATATTTTTTTATTGTTTAATACCAATTGGTAAGCAACAGAGACGGTGTTGTGTTATGGTTTTTTCATTTACATATATTATCTACTATTTTTATAAATTATTAATCTTACATTAAAATTATGTCACTGATTTATCCATTGGTGAAATGATTGCAGGCAGCACTTAAGACATGATACTTGAAAATGAAGCAGCAAGAAAGTGTTGTTTATGGACGTACTATGGATATTCACTGTCGAAATTATGGAAAACAGAAAAAAGTTAAGTTCAGTTGTTTAATGTTTTAACAATGCAGTATAAGGAAATGTATCTAACCTTCCTGAATCCCTCACTGGTCCATCTTTAGGAATATTGTGTCTAACATACACGAACTTCAATACTGTCTCATGAGTGGACTATTCTCGGTTCGTTAAGTCAAGAAAGCGGGACAAATGGACAAGGATGGAAACTGCACTTTCTTTAATGTACTACTCCAGACGTTTTTCTGAGTAGGGAGATAGATAAAGAAATTAAGGTAATAGGTAATTATTTAAATCAAAGTATAGGGACCTGAAATACGAAGTAGATGTTACCTACTACCTACTTGGCGTCTGAAAATTAGTGGTTACAATGTATAGTAAATAATTTCGATAAAATTTGACAAAAAATTAAGACAAGTTTTTCCCTCTATATCCACAGACCTCAAAGTGGGCTGACAACCGTCAAGCAACCAACTTCGAGTGCACACTAACTCCGTGTGACTTAAATTGTGGTTTTCTGTTGACGAACAGTGACGTGTATTATGCAAATCAAGATTTTCAGGTATAACTCCCTGTAAAGTTGATTTGAATAATTTCGAGGGAAAAATTGTTCCGGAGCCGGGTATCTAACCCGGGACCTTTGGATCGGTGTCGGTTAGAGTTCCCGAGTAGCTCAGTGGTAGAGCGTTGGTACGTTAAACCAAAGGTCCCGGGTTCGATACCCGGCTCCGGAACAATTTTTCCCTCGAAATTATTCAAATCAACTTTACAGGGAGTTATACCTGAAAATCTTGATTTGCATAATACACGTCACTGTTCGCCAACAGAAAACCACAATTTAAGTCACACGGAGTTAGTGTGCACTCGAAGTTTGTTGCTTGACGGTTGTCAGCCCACTTTGAGGTCTGTGGATATAGAGGGAAAAATTGGATCGGTGTCGGTTAGAGTTCCCGAGTAGCTCAGTGGTAGAGCGTTGGTACGTTAAACCAAAGGTCCCGGGTTCGTTACCCGGCTCCGGAACAATTTTTCCCTCGAAATTATTCAAATCAACTTTACAGGGAGTTATACCTGAAAATCTTGATTTGCATAATACACGTCACTGTTCGTCAACAGAAAACCACAATTTAAGTCACACGGAGTTAGTGTGCACTCGAAGTTGGTTGCTTGACGGTTGTCGGCCCACTTTGAGGTCTGTGGATATAGAGGGAAAAATTGGATCGGTGTCGGTTAGAGTTCCCGAGTGGCTCAGTGGTAGAGCGTTGGTACGTTAAACCAAAGGTCCCTGGTTCGATACCCGGCTCCGGAACAATTTTTCCCTCGAAATTATTCAAGTTCTAGGTGTTTAGAGGATGTAAGTGCACAAGACAAATTCTAAGTTCCAGTTCTGTATCAAATTTTTTAAGAGGCCATAAGTGAACAAGACAAATTCTAAGTTCCAATTCTGTATCAAAATTTGAGAGGACCTAAATCACAAGACAAATTCTAAGTTCCAATTCTGTATCAAAATTTGAGAGGACCTAAGTCACAAGACAAATTCTAAGTTCCAGTTCTGTATCAAATTTTGAGAGGACGTGAGTGCACAAGATAAATTCCAGATTCCAATTCTGTATCAGATTTTGAGAAGACGTAAGTGTACAAGACAAATTCGAAGTTACAGTTCTGTATCAAATTTTGAGAGAACGTAAGTGCACAAGGCAAATTCTAGTTCCAGTTCTGTGTCAAAGTTTGAGAAGACATAAGTGCATAAGAAAAATTTAAGTTCCAGTTTTGTATCAAATTTTGTCAGGACGTGAGTGCATAAGACAAATTCTAAGTTCCAGTTCTGTATCAAATTTTCAGAAGACGTAAGTGCACAAATATTTGTAGACTGTATTACTAAATTTAAACGCTAATTCACCTCGTGGCAATATGGCTTCATTTCTGAGAAATCTACGAAAGAACAGATCTCATTTGAAAGGAGTTTGGCAAAATTATTGCAGCACTTCTTGCAAGTAGTCACGAAGTTTATGGACGAAGACGAACATATTCAAATATAGAATACTTAGTAACGGTCTGGCACGAGGTCGCGCGATAATGTAACTGCACAAACAGAGCTGAAGCTGTTCCAGTGACACATGGCGATTGGCTGACTAAACCAAATGAATCATTTCACAAATCGGATTAGAGCTGAAGATGATTTGGTCACTGTACTGCGAGAAGTTTTCCACTGTGTAACGGTTGTTCCCGATTTGACATATGTCTCGTTACCGCATGACAGTTTGGATTACCAACCTACTAAAATCTGAAGTACCCTTATCTACAAGTACTTGAAGTAGAGGTGCTTGTTCGGATAGTTTCTCCCCACTTACATAAAACGTTCATTTCAGAATCTTCAGACGTAGAGATCCTTCTCAACAGACTGGAGGATACTCTATGAAAACACGTTCAACAGTGTTTATTCACTGGGGTGATGTAATAAAACAGATTTTTTAGAATACTACTTTCAAGTTTCGAAATTCAGGGTTATTTTTATTCTTGTTTCTTTACTTACTGAGTTACGGTAATTAATGTTCCTGAACCGCATCGTTATTCATTGTCGGTAAGTTTCATTATTATTATTATTATTATTATTATTATTATTATTATTATTATTACTGTTACTTTCATTTCACAGCAACTTTTCTATATTCTTCACAGATTTCATCCACCGAAAGATACATCCTTTTTCCTCCTTCCTCTAGAGATCGCGGTCCATGTGCTCTTCATCTTCCGTGTTTCTTTTCTATATGTTATTCTTTATTCCATCCTTCCAAGTACGTCTGACCTTCCCAGTTTCCTTTTATCAGAGTGCATCCAATGGACGACTTCTTTGTTCATTTGAATATCTTCTCTTCGCGTTATGTGACCATAGCAACACAGCTGTAGCTCTTATTTCTTGGACCATATTATTTTCTTCCACTCCTATTCCGTCCTTATATTATTTTCCACTTTCTTTTCCAGTCTTTATTTCGTGTTGATCGTATTAAATAGGTAGTCTATCTCCGTGACCAACAATTTATTTGTTTCGGCTTTAGTTTTCATATTTCAGTACCATAAAACAGGATACATTGCATTGCATTATACAGCTATCAATATTTTAATCTTTCTTATAATTTAGGTTATTATTAACTCTCTTTAAGTTGAACTTCAGTATAGGCCCTACTGATAACTTCTTTAGTTTCAGTAATTATTTTTTATTATTCGCATTCCAGTTACTATGAAAGATTAAATCACGGGAAATAACGAAAAAAAATCATAAAACCATGGGAATAAGATACACGAAGATCTAATATGTGATGGGCATAACAATTTCAATAATTCATGAAAACAAATGGGATTAAGACTAAGCTTTGTTGATCATTATTATTATTATTATTATTATTATTATTATTATTATTACTTACAAATGGTTTTTAAGGAACCCGCAGGTTCATTGCCGCCCTCACATAAGCCCACCATCGGTCCCTATCCTGTGCAAAATTAATCCAATCTCTATCATCATATCCCACCTCCCTCAAATCCATTTTAATATTCTCATAACCTTATTCCTTTGCTGTGGTCGTGCCAGAGAATCAGTCCCATTCCAAGGCTTATTGTATGGATTCGTAACAAGCTGTTTTTTATGGTGATGGGTTGTTAGCCCTTCGCCCAACCCCCAAGCTGGAGGACCATCCCTTATCGGCTGTCCACGACTGCTTATTCAATATATTCGCAGCTACCCTCCATATCTGGAGGCAGTCTCCTCTATCCGCAACATGAGGACGCGCCATGCCGTGGTGATCATGCTGCTGCTGCTGCTGCTGCTGCTGCTACTGCTACTGCTACTACTACTACTACTACTACTACTAATGTTACAGAGTGAGAGAGACACAGTATTTCATTCTGTGTTATCGTAATGTTCCTCGGAAAATATTAACACCTAGTAGATATACATAACAGAGTATAGAAACCTACCGTTATTTTACCATGTCTCTAATTGGAAGTGTTTATAACAGTATTGTCCGATCTTCTCCATTTAAACAGGGAAATTGAAGTTATTCCCTAGCGAAACGTCTATGAAACCCTTCTTTTACAAAATGCTTTTAATGTTTCTCAAGTATAATTAAATATACGCTGTTTAGTAATATATACAACTAAAACGTGACAAATAACAATTTATATTCTCGGTTTCATTCTTTCAATATTTCTATAAATTGCTGCAATTTCTTTCGAATATTGAAAGTAATTAGTTTCCTATAATACCGGTATTAAGATTTCGTAAAAACGTAATATGTTAAGTAAATTATCATGAAAGATGGAGATAAGTATAACGCTAATTTGCTTATAGACTGCTACTAGGTACGTGAAGATTCATTATATTATTCATATTTTAATGCCAGTAACCTATTGGAGGTCGCGGCCCTGTAAGGCCCGTGTGGCGTGGGTCGTGTAAATGAACCTAAAAGGGAGAGGTTAAACTACGGGAAAGAAGAAGAAGAAGAACCTATTGGAGTTTGTAACAAAGGTTTACTTTTTTACAACGAAAAAGCTGAATTCATATTTTGTTGTGATCCATTTTCACAACTTCAGCCCCTACGGGGCCCTAAAGCACAGAATAAATCATTCGTGCACAATATTTGTGAACAGGCTGTATCTGGAAACTTTACAGGTTTTAAATACATTGACGTTACACTGAGATAAGTTATCTAGTGGCTACACCCATTTTTCATGTCACCTAGCAAAGTTTTGTTTTTATCGCTGAGACGATGTGCATTTTAGTACTAAAATGAAGTGGTGGTTGTTGTTTAGTCAACTGTCCGAAGACAGGTCTGCCCTCACAAGTGATACTTAAAACATCACTTATGAGGCAACTAGGCCAGGAGATAATGAGGTAGAGTGGCCAGTTCCTTTCCTCTCCATTTCATACATCGCTAATTAGCTACATGTTACACTAATCAGACTTCAGATGCATACGAACAATTGTTCTTCCTCTGACATATCGTCAAGTGAGATGTACTGCCTGATAATAGAGGTACATATCAGCTAGAACATCAATCCGAGTATATAATGAGGTTATACATAATAAACTGTCTTAGCTCTGAGCTTCAGAAAACAAAACAAGGAAATGAGATTATTATTATTATTATTATTATTATTATTATTATTATTATATAATTATACAACTGTGGTGTTATATTTAACTTTATCTTGTAGTCTAAATATTAAAATCTTCAAATGTCGTAATTTCCACCATTTTAACACAAGAATATACGATACAGGACCGAACATTGCAATGGGAGCAGGACGAGGGTCGACTAGCTGATAACCCTGGAGACTCCAACATGTAGAGACTGAGGTGTAATCCATAGCACGAATATTAAATTAGCCTCCTTGCTTTACTACAGATGAATATTACATTCAACACAAATAAGTTTTACACTTTGAATAAATGTAACCTACTTTTCCTAATATTTTTTTTGAAGTTGGTTATTTAATGATGCTGTATCAACTACGAGGTTATTTAGCGTCGATGAGATTGGTGATAGCGAGATGGTATTTGGCGAGATGAGGCCGAGGATTCGCACATAGATTACCTGGAATTCACCTTACGGTTGGGTAAAACCTCGGAAAAAACACAACCAGGTAATTAGCCCAAGCGGGGATCGAACCCGCGCCCGAGCGCAACTTCAGACCGGTAGGCAAGCGCCTTAACCGACTGAGCCACGTCGGTTTCTCCTAATCTAAGGGAAATGAGAAATTGGTAATCGATGAGCGTCCACTCGATTCCGAGACGGAAACTACGTCACTAACAATTTTTTAACTCAATGCTCCAATGCCTGATAAATATTTTATGATAACCAAAGTACTGGATAATTTTACTATTAAGAGAAAAGCGCGTTATATTAACAATGAGAGTCTTTTTATGCACAATCCTGCATAGTACTGCCTTTTGCAGAAAGCTATCAAAACGTGGGTATGATTTAAGAAAGGATGGAACGTAAGAAAGACATTTACATGAGGAGATGTAATTCTTTTATCCCTCCAGAACTGGCACCCAATCGGAGTGACTCTCAATGCTTATCTTGCATTTAAATTTAGATTAGTGCCTCAAGACATTTCTAAATTTTTTTGAAGTTTAAATTTGCTCTACTGAATCACACGTGCCCACCACATTGCCTGGCAAGCGATTCAGAAGCTGCGTCAGTGTGTTTGAAACCAAAATACAAACGTTTCTTACTTTATGAACACACTAATGCCAATTATATTCAAGTAGGTGGGGCAGTAACTTTCATTCAATTAATGGAGGAAGTGATACGTTTCATAAAGTAACGGAGAAAATGAGTAAAGAAATAGAAAGAGACAAAAGGGAAAGAGAAAAGGCGAAAACGAGTAAATGAAAGAAGAAAGAAAATTTATAAATTAGGAAATATAAAAAACGAAAAAGAAAACTGAAAAACTAAAATTAAAAGTAGCCTATAAGTAAGAACAGGGAAAAATAAGAAAAAATGCAAAAAGGAAGAAATTGCGAAAGAAAAAGTAGTTTAAGGGACCGACAGAAACTAAGGAATATGGAAAACAAAGAAAAAAATAAAGCAAAGAAAAATTAGGGACGACATATGTACAAACGAACAGAAAAGAAGGGAAAGTAAGATATAAAAGTAATGAAAGAAAGGACTGAAGGAAGATTGTTGCTTAGATGAATATACAGGCAGACACACAGACAGACGCAGAGACTGACGAACGGATAGGTAGACGAAAAAAGAAAGTAGACAGATTAAGACAGAAGGGTTGTAGACACATAAAAAAAAGTTCAAGATGTGCGCTGCTTACCAGGCTGAGGTTGCAGACTGTGCAAACGTAACACCACGTTCTATAAACAAGCTGCACTCAGGAAAGCTATGTTATCAACTCTTTGATGTGCATGTGCTTAACATACGCAAAATAAAAATAAACAAGATGTGGCAACACAGCCTTTTGAGGTACAGAAAAGCGCGACCTGCAAACCGCGTTTTCTTTCATCTATTAGTGTTAATCAATAAAATAAATACTGGATCTGTAAATAGCTTTTCATAAGTTGGCAAGATGGAATACGAGTATAATTCTATAGGCTAGATGGGAAATTACACGGAGGGATGGATAGACGGACGAGTGGATGAATGAATGAACGGACGGACGAGTGGTTACATGGATGGATGGTTGGACGGACAGAGGAGTGGTTGGTTGGATGGATGGATGGACGGACGGACGGACGAGTGGATTGATGAATGAATGCATGGACAAATCGGCAGACAGATAGAGACGATAGATAAAACGAAAAACAAGAAAATAAAAGAGGAACGGAAGGAATAAAGTGAAGGAATAAAAAGAAAAATCTACGAAATAGATATAAAAAATAAAATACTACTGTCCTACATTCACAACGACGACATGTGGAATTTTTGAGTACATAAACATGATGCATTTCAACATTTAACATTTTAAAACACTACTTATTCGGATGTACACAACTGCTAATCTTAAACACTTCACAGCACTGTCCGCAACGCACGGCAGCACGAGAGCTAAAGAAATTGTGTCACTGGGGTCGAAGTGCGCAGTAACTGGGGGATGTTTCTGGACCTTCGCTATATCTGCAGCTACTCTGCGTCTGAGTCGGACAGCCTTGCCTAACCGCATTCCGGTCTTTTATTCACGGACTATTCATAGAGCAGGGGGGAACCCCCATCATCCCTCAAGTATACGAGGGTAGCTCGTGGGAACAGCAACCGGTCCCCTCTTGCAATGTTGCAACATGGCACTGCCAACATTTATATACATCTCGATAGGAGGCTACATTCCTAAATGCAATAAAAGTAAATACTGCAATTAACCTTCACTCAAATCTGAAATCCTACTGTGCTAACAAACGCATCTGTTAGTGGAGAATTTATTATATTTGTACTCTTCGCTCAAGGCAATAATAGAACAAACCCAATATAAGGAGAAAATGTATTGTATATACTACGAGTGAAACATTATATTATTATTATTATTATTATTATCATCATTATTATTATTGTTTTCGGTTGTGATGTACGCAACAGTTTACGTGAGCAACTTGAACATTTCGTAGAACGTATGCCTACAGTCATGGGCTCGAATCCTGTCTAGGACATAAACGTTTGTTCATTGTCATGCAAAGTCCTGAGATATCTTCGACGGTAACTTTGCGTCAAAGTATGAACCCTGACATCGAAACATAGAAGATACAAACGAATAATTACAGCGATTATTATTATTATTATTATTATTATTATTATTATTATTATTATTAAATTGTATATTTAGTTATCTGTCATTTACAGAATGTAGTCTCGGAGGCAATAAAAATTCTGCATCTAAATATCACTGTAATTAGTATGCATTTACTTTTTATTTCTAATTATTTTAAGTGCTATGTCTTTGTTCATTTCTTTATTAAATGTGATCATAGAACATGAAAACTTAGTCTATAAATGGCAGCTACTTATTTTTAGTGATTTTTTTAGGATGTTTAGTTTGCATAATTTATGTGTTTAGTCTGCATAGTTTTTCGTGTTTAGTTGGTATAATTTATGTGTTTAGTTTGTAAGTGTATAGTGTAAGCTCTCTTGGACTGGCTCCCCAAGTGTATAGACCTTCAGCTCACCCTACACTCCTGTAGGAGGCCGTTGCCCTTATGAAATTTCAGGCTTTTCGTATTTCGTATAAACGAAAATGTTAGGAGGCGCCAATGAGCGTAAACTATCCTGCTTCATTCCTACGAGAAAGACACGAGTGGCTGTTTTTCATACGCGCAGGGTTTCCTGCATTGCATCATGCTGCTGTTACTCAATTCTAATTTGTAATTCGCAGACTACGCGAGTACGGAGCGGTGACCTTGTGGGGAAGATAAGCCGCCGCCGGCCGGCCGGCACAGTCACTCCGTGGCCGCATGGCAACGCGGTGCACTCGGCCAAAAGCGAGCAAGCAACCTTCTCTTTGCGTATTTATACCAGATAAAAGTCGCCTTGTATAACGGCAGATGAAGTCAGGTGATCATGGCCACCCCTCTTCTGTGATATTACAGGGCGGTGACGCGCATTCGAAATAATTCTGTATTTCAAAAGCTATACTTAGCTAGTGAGACTATATACTATATCAAGAATATAGTCGGCCTGGTTGGCGTAGTTGGTATAGCGCTGGTCTTCTATGCCCGAGATTACGAGTTCGATCCCGAGCCAGGTCGATGACATTTAAGTGTGCTTAAATGCGACAGTCTCATGTCAGCAGATTTACTGGCATGTAAAAGAACTCCTGCGGGACAAAATTCCGGCACACCGGCGACGCTTTTGTAACCTCTGCAGTTGCGAGCGTCGTTAAATAAAACGTAACATTTTTGTATTGTGGGTCCCTATCACCACGGCATGGCGCGTCATTACGTTGCAGATAGAGGAGACAGCCTCCAGATATGGAGGGTAGCTGCGAATATATTGAATAAGCAGTCACGGACAGTCGAGAAGGGGTGGTTGTCTCCAGCTTGAGAATTGGACGAAGGGCTAACAACCCATCACCGTAAAAAAAAAGAAACAGCTTTTTACGAAACTCCAAAATAAGAAGTGTTAGTTGGGAGGCCGGAAGGAAAAAGACCTTTGGGGAGGCCGAGATGGGAGGATAATATTAAAATGGATTTGAGGGAGGTTGGATATGATGATAGAGACTGGATTCATCTTGCTCAGTATAGGGAACGATGGCGGGTTTATGTGAGGGCTGAAATGAACCTCCGGGTTCTCTAAAAGCCATAAATAAGACAGGAGTGTGAATTATAAATATAAGCATTTAAAAATGTAAAAATTCATATATAAATGAAACTGTGTTACCATAACTTTCTTTCCATGCTTTGTTGATTCTTGTGTGTGTGTGTATATATATATATATATATATATATATATATATATATATATATACGTTACGTGTTCAGCATTGGAAACAAACCACCCGTATTTATAAATATTTCTTTGTTTTTGTTTTTTTGTTTACGCTAGGCCTACTTTTTTATATAAAATTTAGACCGGCCAGAGGCCGTTTACCAAAGTTCTCTCTGTTTTCTGTTTTTATTTGTTCCCTTTGTTTTACTTACACTAATACAAACAACACCCATGCCCGAGGCAGGACTCGAACCCACAACCCTTCAGACCAAGCGATAAAGACATGCCGTGCCCCTACCGCTTGAGCCACCCGGGCCGGCTACTCAAACAAACCACCCGTATTTATATTTCTTTGTTTTTGTTTACGCTAGGCCTTCTCATTGTTTTGTCTCATTTACCAAATATCTATTATTCTTGTTTATTTACTTTCTCGAGTTATTATCAATGTCAGTGATGTGGCAGAACCATCTTTGAAATGGAAAACAACGTGTGATAAGCTTTCTCCTCGCGTTCGTTTTCCGAACTAATTTCATCACTATTTTATTACCACTGAGTCAGCATGCCGTCGTATCTGTGGTAGCCTACATAATATGTTATTAAAGCTTCACTGTTACATGATTATGCGAAAGAAGAGAGAAGGGAAGGACGGGAATATATTCCTGACAACAAAATTATTACAATACAGCTAAGCTATTCGAAACCGAAACAAGAACAATCACAGAGGAGAGGACTCTTGGAAGAGAGTTAGTAGGACAGAGTTCATGAGTATGAGGTCGATAAATTAAACAGGAAGAATTACATCGACATTGGTTGCAATGTTGCAACTCATTCCAGTCTTCTACTGCCCAGTCTTGCAGTTTTATCAGATGGCCTATTCCGAATTTAGGCCTATCGCATTGTAGAAGTGTCAAAGCTCTCTGTTCTTGAATCATTTGTGCTTGCAAACAACATTGTCATTAAAATTGTATGGTTATTCATTTTTAAAACAATGTATTATATTAATTTTACGACCTACAAACAATTCTACTTTTTGTCTTCCCCTTTTATGTTTTACGCAAACTTTGTCCAAGAAAGAACTGTGGTTTGAGTTTATATGGCTTAAGAGTTGTAATAGTAGTATTATATAGCAACCCTAAGCTTAACAATACTTCAATGTGAGCCGGTCTACTTGGGCGAGGTGTCCTCGCATCATAACAGGCCAGCACTTTTCATTCCACGTAGGCGTGAAGGAACGAGAGAAGGTCAGCCTGAAATACCGCAACCCACACGACATTCCTAATAACGTTATACAACCTGTACTCTTCTTCCAATAACTACGGAAAAAAAGAGATCAGATACAGTAACTGAAATAAAGAAACTCTCACAGATATAATATGTAACTGTTAAAACAGTTGTGTAGATTAGTGTTTTTATGACAACTGGAAATTTTATTAAAGAGACAGTACAGTAGCCATTATAATATTATCTGGTTGGTTTCTCCAACTTAAAATTAAATTCAAACCGCAACAGTCGTGTAAAACTAGAGTTTTCGTTTTAGGCATTCCGTGAAATTAATAGAATTTATTTCTGTCTTTCAAAATAAACGACAGTAGCTACTTATATTGAACATATTGTTGCCATATACGACTGTTAACTGAAAGTTACAAACATTCTATATCAATAAATGAACTTAAATATTATCAACATCCCTCTTTCCCACTGACTAAAACTGAGTTTATTATATTCAGATCTACTACTTCAGTTTATTCAGCGACTTTCAAATTATCATTCACAGACATAATCGATAGAAACCTCATGGGAGGAATCATTAAACCCCTCGAAAACTGTCTGAAATTTGTGGTGATCAAGCAGCCAAAGAGCAGATTTCTTGTCCTTTCTTCTATTACGCTCAGTCCTCTATGAACCAATATCAATAATTTCATCTCTGAAGCGGTTACGTTCTTTGTATCTTGTTCCTTAAAATTCAGAATTCAGCGTCCGTATGATTGGCCTAATTGCACGGGATTTTGGATCACTTTCAATTTTGATCCATACTATACAATGCAGTACTTTGAACAGTGAAGCAATACTGTAACAACGTTTTATAAAATTTTAATTGGGTCTTTTCTGTCACTTCTTTATTTAATGTTCACTACCGTATTTACTAGCTTGATTCCCTCCACCCCAAAAATTAGAAAATATTAAAGAAAATGTCTGGTGTAATTCCCCCCGCTCTTACATTACAAAGGAGACACTACTTTCCCCTTTAAGACGCGCTTCGTGAAAATTGCAAGTATGTAAAAATACGCATGGAAAACCCAAGCTCATTAGCAAACCCTTCTGCAGTGAAAAACGCCTATGATTCCTCTAACAATACTGAAAATGATCTGGATTCGTTGTATGATGAAGGCACTGGAATGTAAAGTACATATTCCGGTATATTTACTTTCTTCACGTAAGTAATGATTTTATTTCGATACGAATATTTTAAGAGCAAAGTCCAACACCATGATCCGAGATTTGCCATTATCAGGTTACCGGCATTAGAACAGACACACAGCAGTACAGAGAAAAACCGCAAAACTGCCCATGATTAGGCTTACTTATAGGCCTACCTATGTATGTTATATTTGTAGTTATTTAGTATTAAATATTAATTTCATTATTACATGAATTCTTTAATGTTATTTATGATCATTATTCCCGATATTTTATAAAAGTCATCCCGTAATCTTCCCCCTCCCTTCTCTCCATTTTTCGTCTCCCAATTCTGAGAAGAAATAGGATAAATTACACAGATGAATCAAAGTGCAATCAATACATTTCGGAATTGTATTTGTATTTATTGTACCATTGAACATACATGCACCCGTCACTGAAGATCGTTGCTTCCATGCCTGTTGAGTTAGTCTATCAAACACTTCAGATTGTTTTTAAGAACTGAGCCTCTACACGTGATTTTGTGCAAACATGTCAAGGACCTATTGCGATTTTTCCTGGAATCTCCCCATATACGTCTTCTCTGCATTTCAAGTTACGCATTTAGTATAGATTCCAGGCGTTTCCCTGGCTCTAGATAACTTCTCCGTTTCCTATGTCCTGTATGTTACCTACATTCAGGGCAGTCCGATCCGGATACATATTGATTGTCCATTGCAGAGTATTTTGTCACACATACCCTGACATTTTTGTGTTACTTATATCAATGGAATTTGTAGTTAGAAATGCTGCTTTCAGACTAGCATCGAAGCGCAAAATATATTTATATTCGCTATGAATATCAATTTTAAGTTAACAGGACGTCAATTCGGATTTTCAACGAGAAAAAATAACAACAGGACTAGGAATGAGATAGACCTACAATCATTGTTTGGCTGTATTAGGTTAATGAAATGTTTTGTAACAGGTAAAACCAGCCAAACGCAGTTCAGAGAGGCCTAAGCAATTCTTCTCTTTTATTGCCGTAACAAAATTCTAAACGAGGCAGACGCAAATGTGTCGTCGAAGAACGATGTAGCATCTGTCACGTGTAGAGACACGTAAAGGGGCCTATGCAAGCACTGCAGGAAGCCTTGCGGCATGGACGGATTCCTTGGGGCTGTCGCCAGAATACGGCGCCCGAAATACTCGGGAACGTCGCACAAGCATTGTTGTGCCCCTCCCTTCGAACTCGAGCCAAGCTGCAAATCAAGTTCTCTAGCAAAGTGAAAGAACTCCGGAATAAACGGAAGAATTGGAACAGGGCCGTACTGGCGAATCAACTACAGAAACATTTTCCAAACACGCCATTGATGAGCGAGCGAGGGAGGTCAATTTATTCAGGTAGGTAACGATAAACCCCGCTGCTCCGGCTCAGTGAACAGCGTTGCGCTTCCCAATCAAATGACCCAAAGTTCATTTCCCGGTGCGGACGGAGTTATATCTCCAGTACACTAGATTGGGTGTTTGTCCCTTGCCCAATGACACCTCCGCGGTGGCATCGTTCTGATCACGCGGTCAGGGAGGCCCGTAGTATGAGAGAATCCTACACCTCACTGAATAATTTTAATTCGATATCAACGAAGGAAATAAAGTAAGACAGAGAAAAGAAATGACTGTAAAAAATATAACTTTGTGTTATATCAATTAATATCATCTTCGTAAGGCGGTACATTATTGAAATGTTTTTGTCCTTCCACTGAACCAACATCAAACTAACATGGTGGGCCTCTCTTACTGTGTGGTCAGCATGATACAACGCCACCGTAGAGACAATACAAGTAGGCCTATAGGACAAGGGACAAACAGTCTGTGTCTTAACGCTAGAACGCTCTAGTTTCTCTCTTTCATCCCACCAATACCCTCCACCTTTATCTCATGTCATCAATCATGTTCAATAGTTAAAAATACACTAGGGTTGAGTAGGGATAGTACGAGTTTCTGATACTAAAACAAGAAGGTTTTGGATCTCCCGGGCCTGGGCTTATCAGGTACAGAGCTATTCGCTGTAGAGTCGCCCGTTGATATCCGAGCTCCCGCTGTGAGACTGACTGAATTACTGCCGTTCCTACGAAGAGAAGGGGATTCAAGTCGGCCGCAGAGCTCGGTTATCAACGGTTGCTATCGCCGGCCGCCGTGCAACAGGCGACTCGACAGCGAAAGGCACTGTATACCTTATTTTATTTCAAGGAGTGCAGTTCGGTGGCTCCTTTGAACACCCATTTACAGATTTATGACTTTCTACACAACAGCTCTGACAATTCCATCCTGTCCCCTAGTCCCAACATTGCACAGTTGTCACAATACTGATGACCTTCGAAATTATGCAGTGAAAATGACGGGATTCTTGGAATTCGGAAACGATGCGGCAACTCTGCCTCCACGTGAATTTGACGGGCACCTGTCAATTCTTCTGACCGAGGGTTGTGATTGGTTACTAACAAGAGAAGACAAGATTTCCGTCATAGTAAGGAAGACATTTATTTATGACAACCAATTAGTAGGGGGCAGTAGAAGGTCTGTCGGCAAAGTCCTTTCTATGAAACTGCACTCCATGAAAAAAAAATAAAGTATACTAGTCTAGGAATGGGGCCTGCCATTTTCAGGGTTGAGGCAGGATGACTCAACTGTTAACATCGGATTCACAAATGCCACCCAGATCACCCCTCTGACTTACGATGCACAATGGGTCAATTCTTAAGCTAAATGCATTGATCCATCCGCGTTCAATACTCGAAAAGAATGGAGACAGATCTCCATCCACGCCGGTTATCGAATTGCCGAGTCCTTGACTGGGAAGGGAACATGAACCTCCCAGCTTTGTTTCGCTTTTAAAGGGAAACCTGGTTGAGGACTTTTATAGCTCTCAGTCGGGTTTGAACTGCAAACTGCAACCAATAGATCAGCGAAGACTACATATAATGCTAAGGAATGAGTTTACATAAAAAAAATTCTGCGTTTTTATAAATATGTGTAATTCAAATCCTAGTGCTACGCGCATAGGCCATTCAGTTACAACAATGAATTCCTACTTCAGTGAGCTCAATTCAGTGGAGCTAGAATAGCAACGACCGAAATTTAGATAGGAAAAAGAAAAAGAATATTAGACAGATAAAGCATCAAGAGCCTTAAAGTCAATGGTAATAGGCCACAATAATACTTATTACTTACAAATGGCTTTTAGGAAAGCCTGAGGTTCATTGCCACCCTCTCATAAGCCCGTCATCAATCCCTATTCTGAGCAAGATTAATCCAGTCCTTACCATCATATTCCACTTCCCTCAAATCCATTTTAATATTATCCTCCCATCTACGTCTCGGCCTCTCCAAGGGTCTTTTCCCCCCCTCAGGTCTCCCAACTAACACTCTACACGCATTTCTGAATTCACCTATACGTGCTCCCTGCCCATCTCAAATGTCAGAACTTAATGTTCCTAGTAATTATGCTAGGTAAAGAATACAATGCGTGCAGTTCTGCGTTCTGTAACTTTCTCCATCCTCCTGTCACTTCATCCGTCTTGGACCCAAATATTTTTCTATGCATCTTATTCTCGAATACCCACAAAAAATAAAAAATAAAAAAAAATAAAAAAAAAATAATAATAATAATGAGAATAATAATAATAATAATAATAATAATAATAATAATAATAATAATGTGGTGGTGGTAGCAGCGGCGTCATTTTCATTTAATATTTATTCAGAAATTCGTATCGCTGAATACCTATGCAAAACAAGTAGCAAGAAACTAAGAGAGAGAGACTTCTGCAACTCATTAGTACAGACACTTGAATCATCGCGGATTGGACTTAGCCTATGTCATTAGTTAATTACATTTAGTGTTTAATCCTCCCGCGTCTCTCGTCGCAGTGACTGTTTTATTAAGAGGAATAATGGGACAAGTACACTCATAATCCACCTGCCTCGGAGTTGTAATGCCTGTATCAAGTAGGCACTTTGCAGGATGAAATCACTGAAGCTGATCTTTTTCTGTTTAACTGATGTTCGTCAATAAAATTAACCTCTATTTGTTCAATTGTCCCGCGCCGTGGCGTCGTGGTCTAAGGCATCCTGCCTAGGACTCGCGTTACGGAATGCGCGCTGGTTCGGGTCCTCATGGGGAAAGAAATTTTCTCATGAAATTTCGGCCAGCGTATGGGACCGGTGCCCACCCAGCATCGTGATGCACTTGGGGAGCTACGATAGGTAGCGAAATCCGGTTGCGAATATCAGCTACAACGGTGGGGGGATCATAGTGCTAACCACACGATACCTCCAAACTGGTTGGATGATCGTCCACCTCTGCTTCGGCATGTGGGCGTGAGGCCAGCAGCCGGCTGGTCGGTCTAGGCCCTTCACGGGCTGTAGCGCCACGGATTATTATTATATTTTTTCAATCAAATAAATCAACCTGTTAACTATCTCATCTGTTCTTAATTAACTCAGTTTAATAATTAATTAATGAATCCATTCAAATCTACAAATCTCATTTCCTTCATAATGCAACTAAACAACTTATATCAAACACCTAATGTTCTACTTTGTATTTTCGCCACAAACGAAGTTAGGGCCTATGTTGTTTCAGAGATTACCTATATTTCTTGAAATTCACACTTATTCATTACCTTCTTATAAAATGGTTACTAATGTTACTTAATGTACTCGGAAACAGTTTAGTCAATTCGTGAACGCCTTCCTTAATAATGGCAAAGTAAACCAAAAGTGATCCACCGTGTACATGTGCACAATGGACTACATATCTCCATGTAAACAAAGCATATGGTTGGTTATGTGTTTAAATTAACATCCCTCTGTTAAACACATGCTAAATACTTCAACTACATACACAAATAGTAAACAAAAATAAAATTTCGTGACATGCCTATTAAAATGAGATTGAAGACATTACATGATCTATCAAGTGCAATGCTGTTCTGGGCACTCAACAACTAAGATTAACAGCGAAAAACAATTCCATTTGCCGTTGTACAGTACTAGTCAGAGCTGACTCCGCGCTCCTCATGATACGCCACAGAATGTTTGACAGGTGTAGCAGTCTGCCTGCCTGTACCATGATGAGGAACTAACTCTGCATAATGAAGTGCCGGTAAAGGGAATTAATTTGCCAGCAATTTTCACAATTTACGTGAAATTCGGAAGAACAAGCCCAACCTCTTGTAAATCTGTCTGTATTGTACAGAAAGTAAAAACTTAAACAGTAGTCTAACACGTATGTTACAAATATGCCTGCGACCAGAATCACAAGAAATGAATGGATGTAGAACTGACATTACGATAACAAAGTCACAACCTTTCATTTTATCACAATATTCATTACATGCAACTCCTCTAAAGATAGCAAGGAGCAAAAGATCAGCGGAAGGGAAGCGTGTTAAAAGTTCTTCACTCATTTACTGATTGCCAGCCTCAGCAGAAAATGTCATAAGCAATAATCTAAATAATTATAAAAACAAAGCAACATTTTCATAGAATAACTTGCTAAAATTTATCAAATTTAAATTTTTGCTAAATTTATTAAATTTAAACTGTAACAATCAATGGAAAAACAGAATAGGTCGTATCCAGATTCTGTAAACAGTGAACAATCCCTGATAATGTGGATAGAACTGAACTTAGAAGTGAATGATCATTAACCGACTTGAGTTCTGTACTGTCCTAAATCCCGTTGTATTGGTATGCGTGCAGTAAGGGCCTAAACAGGGACCGCTGAAGTTAACCACTGCCCACAAATCCAAAGTCAGTTCACACTTCTATGCATTCTCTTCTGATTATAAGCACAAGTTCATACATTTTATATAGACGTAAATACCAACATGCTGATCATTTCAATGCACTAAAATTTTCATTAATATATTGTCACTGCGATGTGTCAGAAAATTTGAGTTTTATAAATTATAAGTTATCCGGGCCGGTTAATCACATTTTTGGCTTTTTCAGTATCTTAACACTTAAGAATGAATGGCTTGATAGTAGTCAAGGAATGTTGGATTGACACTATCCAAATATTTCAAAACAGAACGAATATGATAGCCAAGATCCATGTCCTATTCGGGAATTAAACAATGACCATAGCTTTAACGCAGCACCAAAGTTCAATGTTAACAGCTGCGATAACACAATTTGTTTCATGTTTCATGTTATGAGCGCAGTTTCATTATTACTGATAATTTTTATTAACCTCTAATTAACTCAAATCGGGCTTAATACTGTCAACACTTCAAATTGTCAAACTTGTCATTTAACTTCTTCAGTTTATTTTTAATTGCAATTAACACCTCGCGACATATATAAAGTTTGTCAGGACTCAAAATGTACCGTAATTGCAATATTTTATGTTCACACGTATGATAAACCGTCGAAGGCATAAAAATTAAACACTCCACCTTGGGCACTGTTATTTCGAACCCAGACACCGGCCGGCTTTTTAATCAATCAAATCAAAATCAATGACATGATAGTTTGCAATCGGTGTTTGAGTGGAGTAGCATAAATTTCCTTTAAATCATTCGCTTACCCCTCATCCACACACACTTTCTCACGCATAGGACGAACACCCAAAACCAGGCACTCCACACACTTGGCGCACGCACTTCATTGTACTCACCGAGTAACCTCGTGTTATTCCTTGTTATCCCTGCACTGCTGCTGTCTTGGTTGCACTTGACATGTGAAAGAGTCTGTTAATACTTAAGAGTAGTGTTACTGCATTGCACTGCGGTGTAGTGTGTTTGTGTTTGTTACGTGTGCTTCCCGCATGGCACAGTTGCGGCGACTGACTCGTCCCCACTCGCTGGCGCATGTAGTCGTCCGGCAGGCCGCCCTGGGGGACTAGTGGCGCCACTTCGAAGTCATGTCGGTGTTCACGTGCACGACACCCTTCAACCAATCAGCACCGGGGGAGTGGCTCGTGATCCATCGGCTGGACCAATCTTCCGAGCCGTCTTCACGACGGGAATAGTCTCAAGTGAGCAGAGGGCTAAACTTTCTTTTGGACACGTGATCATGGTCGAGTGAATAATTTTAGGACCGTATGTCCTTTTCGACAGTGTGAACATTTGCTATATATCGGACTCGGGACATACCGATTTTCACATCTTGACGGATCCGTTCGTCACATAATTGTTGGATAATGAAAATCGGTTTCTACCCCACTTTCAACTGTTCATTCACAGTCTACGGCTTAACGGTACAGATAACTTTATTGTTGACCGTTATCGGGAAGCGTAAACATTTACAAAATCTTTTGGACGAAAGACTTCAACTGCGACCTCAGCGAGAAGCTTCGTTTGAAAATGTATTTTATAGTGTACGCCTAATTGTTGCATTTTATCGCTGTATTCGCCATCGTCACCCATTTTCACTACATTGATTATTTTTCATCAGTACCAGTATCGTTGTCACAATCACCATGTTACCGTGAGCATTAACATAGGCATTATCAATGGCAACATTATCACCACCATCTTTACGGTACTAATCATATCTTATAATTGTCACGAGCATCTTTATCAACACTACGTCACCGTGAGCATTAACATTACATCAGTATCGACATTGTCGTCACCAGCACCACTTTGTTGAGGTACCAGTATCATATCATACTCGTCACCATCACCACCATCAATACGTCACCGTGAGCATTAACGTAGACATCACAGTAGGGAACAGATATCTAAGTGCTAAAGAAAGAGAGATTTATGAATTTATAAAATTCTATTTAGGACTTCTAAGAGTTCATGGAAAATTACAATTAATCATTTTCATTTTAATAAACATTTCATTTTAGTTGGACAATGGTGCTGACAATGAGTATTACGAACAGAAGACTCAAATTCTATCAGCGAAAGAGACTGATTGCTACATTTTCCAAAATGGGGGTGCATTGACAAGAAAACTAATTTGTAAGCTCTCGCCTAATCCCTTTTAAGCTAGCATGGACTTTATATAT
This sequence comes from Periplaneta americana, assembly GCF_040183065.1. Taxonomy (NCBI): domain Eukaryota; kingdom Metazoa; phylum Arthropoda; class Insecta; order Blattodea; family Blattidae; genus Periplaneta; species Periplaneta americana. The sequence goes on along the minus strand of NC_091124.1, from coordinate 149,039,820 downwards.
ATAGGTCCTATCATTTTGTACAGAAAATGACTATTAACAACACCATCGCAAAAAGAAAATAATAATAATAATAATAATAATAATAATAATAATAATAATAATAATAATAATAACTTCTAACTATGTGAAAATCGTTAAGCTCATAGTTCAACAAACATTAGATTACATTATCTTTAAACTTGGGATTTTGCATTATTTAATTTCATATAGATTTAAATTATCACTATACCGGAGATGAGTAAACTTTCCTTGAGCGATGTCCTGCGTATGTGACCTTGAATACGCTAGACACTAGACAAACGAGGATAAGATTTCATCAGACATTTACTATTATTATTTATTATTATCGTTTCTTTAACGACGTTTGCAACTGCCGAGGTTATAATCAGCATCGCCGGTGTGCCGGAATTTTGTCCCGCAGGAGTTCTTTTACATGCCAGTAAATCTACTGACATGACCCTGTATAATTTAGCACACTTAAATGCCATCGACCTAGACCGGAATCGAACCCGCAACCTCGGGCACAGAAGGCCAGCGCTATACCGGCTACGCCACCCAGGCCGACCTCATTTACTATTCCCATTCTCTGTAAACATGACTGTAACATTCCTTTTTAAAATTAATGTGTCGTGTTCCCATAGTAGGCCTACGATATACGTAAGTGCACCTTGGTAACTTTATTTACCACTCTTAGAAGCAATATACGTACACCAGCTTATATTGAAACAGAAAATACATTTCTTTCTTAATTTACAAGCTGTAAAAGATGCAAAACAACTCCCACAGAAAAAAAAATCAGATAATGAACCTAAGGGGGATTCGAACCCATGCATGAATTTCACCGGCAAGAGAACGTACCGTACTGCATAACACTGCCGCGCAAACAGCGGAGAGCTGTACAGGTCGCTGCCAATAGATCTTTGATAAAATGTTTTATCATATTTCTTGTCAAAACTTTGATAGTAAAATACCAGCCTAATTCAGATATACATAGTTCTATGATAATTCTTAACCCAGATGAAGTACCTATTTTATACCATTCAATACAAGCGCATAGCGCGTGCGCTTCCCGACCAGTAAGTGATGTTGTTGATAGTAATTTTCTTTACGAAATTAAATATTCTGCGAATTTTGTACAGTTAGTCCTTCCTAAAAATATATAGCACTCCATCTGGACATCAAAATTAGATATAAGTAGGTAATTGTTAAAATAATATTCAAATGTGACAGGCTCATATCAGTAGATTTACTGGTATGTAAAATAGCTCCTGCGGGACAAAATTCCGGCACACCGGCGACGCTGATATAACCTCGGCAGTTGCGAGCGTCGTTAAATAAATCATAATTTAAATAAAAACATATATTCATACTACTGAATATATCACGACCATAATTAATTTTAATGAATTAATTTTACGATACTCTATGAACTACTCGGTTACCTAGCGTCAGTTGAATTGTTAATTGAGATTGTATTTGACGAAATGAGCCCCGAGAATTCGCCATGGGATAACCCGAAATTCGCCTTATAATTGGGGAATATCACGAAAAAAGAGCCTAATGAGGTAATAAACTTAAGGGGGATTCGAATCCACGCCCGACAGCAGCCTGGAACACGAGTATTTACGTCCTAGAATAGGGCCATTTTGCCCTCCGACTTCATTCTGTGTGAGGTTTAAAACTCATTAGATATTCACATATAGCAAGAGTCTCTGGACAAAACACAGCACAAGGTCACCGATTAAGACAGTATGGGACAAAGAAAATAAGGACCCCACACTTCAGTTCCTATTCTGCCAGAAATCAAACTGAAGTTTCTGTTTGAGACAAAGTGGACGATTAATGAATTCATTCATTCAATTATTCATTCATTCATTCATTCATTCATTCATTCATTCATTCATTCACTAACTGATTTATCTATATATCTATTTATCTAATCATTCACTCATCTTTTTATCTACTTACATCTCTTTATCTACTTATGTCTACTTTATCTACTTATCTCTTTTTGTACCTATGAACTTACCTACTCTTATCTACTTATCTATTTATCGGTTCATTTATTTATTCATTTATTCATCATATTTTTACTCCCCACGGATGGCGCAATGAGTTCTTTCCTCAAAATAATCACCTAACTGTAAGAATATTGATTGAGTAATCTGCTCAAAGGCAAATAGCCTACTCGTAAGATATATGATCTATTAAATTCTTGGTCTTTTCGAACCAACGCATGCAAGGTGCGAGGCGGCACAAATTCGAACTACACGAGAGATAGTGAGTGGTTACTGTAGATGAGAGCTGTGCAGACCTCGCACCTCGCTGCTATAGAAACCACTCACTATCTCTCGTGTAGCCCGAATTTGCGCGAGCCGCCTGTCTCGCACCTCGCATGTGTCGGTTCAGCAAAACCAAGGCATAAGTGGGACCGTATGTATACGGACCACGACCCGCCCTAGGTGAACTAGGCAGGGTACACTGCTGTAGTTGGCCTATTTACCTTCGTAGTATGGAATTAAAGACACCACAGAACACTCGGTCCCAAGAACGGAATGTAAATTCCTTCACTATTTATGTCGGGAATCGAACCACGGGATTCTTGATTGGGAAGCGCACGGGCTATCCACTGAGCCCCAGAGGCGGACACTCTGACGATACTGTACCTTCTAAAATAAATTAATTTATATACTCACGAGTGGATGTATAACATAGATAACACTGATGTAATTCCCACACGAATTACTGAGACTGGATATTTCTGTAGAAAGAGACAGTACGTGTATTAGTAATTTAGTATACAAGTGCACTTTTCTGGGGAAGGCTGCCAGTAGTGTGTTTGTACGGTGACGAAATACAGAGCGGTGTGGTTAGTTCCAGAAACGTCCTTCGCCACCGATATGTCAATTAAGAGGCGGAGAATGTGTTTACGAGTACATTGTAGTTAACCATTTCACCGTGTTCATTTTAAATGAAGAGTAGCTCTGCTGAATAATTATGAACAATATGCATATTGGGGTGGGTAGCACACACGCTATCCACATAGCCGCGAAGGAGGACGTAAGAATAATAACGAGCGAAAAAAAAAATGAATTAAAAAGAAGAGCCAGAATGATGGAGAATCAAATACTCGACAATTTTATTGGAAAAACAACATGAACACGGAGGACGGACAGTCCATCGTCACACAACAGGCCGGTTGACAGAAGGAAGCCACCCTCAACTTGCGGGATGTAGAGCTCTGACACCACGCCAATAAATTGACAGGAAAAACACCGAGTTCCTATTAGAAGCACAAGTATGCCTGATATAATGGGACGATTGAACTATGACGAAGAGAGTGTCAACATTAAGCGTGAATCACTTGCTGGGCTCTAAAACTGGACGAAACGACGTGGGAAGAATTCCTGCCAAAAGTTACGGAATGAATGAACATAAATATAGAACGAACGTTCTCAAAATAGATACACAATATGCAGTTCCATATGTATTTTTAGTTTTTCCTTCAAGGGCGTTTTGCAAGATTTCGGAAGAAATGTTCTTGATCATTTTTATTTTTGACAGCTTCTACGTTCAATAGTATAGGGCAAGAGCTCTCAAACTGTAGTACGCGTACCACCAGTAGTATGCGGAAGTTTGGTAGATCGCACACCTTTCAATTTGCAGAAATAACCAATTGCTTCATTTGAAAATGTACCACAAGTACTCTCCAGTCAGTATGCAATTAGGTCAACTGTTAATTTCTCAGTTCTAGTGTTGGCGACAGTGACGAGTGTTTTTTGTTTTCGGACTCTGTGTTTTCATTATCCCAAAAAAATTGTCGATGTTTGCTTATGTTGAGAGCTTTGTTGAGGAAAATATATTCGACTCAATCCTGAAATGGTATCCGAGATACAGGAGCACTGTCATTACTGGGAACAGTTTTCTGCAGCTAGATTCTTTACAGATCTATGTTCAGAACTTCGGTTTAAAAAATCCATTTTTAATCGTAAAAAAAAAATAATTTCCTTCAAAGATTTCTGCAAAAAAATTGAGCTTACTTGTAACAGTGGCCTTCAAATCTTTTCTATAACAAGCCTGTTGTTTATTTGGATTCAAAGACAAAACTAACACCCATCATCGGCTACAAAATACGTAGTACAACATTATTTACCTTTCACGACAACATACTTACATGAAAGTATTTCTTCTTCTTTAATGATTTTAAGAATAATTAGACCTATAAAAATTGAACATAACCTGAGGCAATGATTTTCATTATGAATTACTTGTGGTTCTTAAATCTAGAAAATGTAATTACAATAGTATTTCAATCCATAGTAAATCCCTAAATTTCTTCTGATAGTCTTCAATACACTGAATTGCAGTGTCGAAGCTCTTATGAGCTTAGCCTACCCAAAACATTGAGTTATTATACCTAGTAACAGTATAAGTTCAAAGTAACGATGTATTGAACACTTGGTTTAACTCCGATTCTTCCACATATTAAGTTCACTATTCGCAGTCATTCCAGGCTCCAAGAGTTCAGTGCGAGGGGAGACTTGTGGCCACAAGCCTCTAAAGGCATGACTATGACCCTGACTCGTAAGCTTGAGGGGGGATCGGAGAAAGGGTATCGATTCCTTACATCTCCGTGCTAAACGAGGCTAGCCTTATAGCCTACCGTCACAATACGTCGCGCTATATTGGTATTCTATAAATGGGCTGTGTTGTTGAGCGTTAGTTTGATCAAAAGTGCATGCGTGTGTGTGCTTGTGTGTGTGTTATATATTAATTTTGTGTAAAATGGCTCATACTGAGGTCATTATTATTTATTGTAGAATTGAAAGAGAAACCGTTTTAGTTGAACGTATGAATGTGCTTACAAAGATAGTAGCTCGACACTACATTAACATATTAAAATTATGGATGAAGGAAGCCAAATTGAAATTTTCAATTTTCGTGGTACTGTAAAAAATATCCTTGGCTAACAGGATGCTCTGAGACAAATAAGTTATGTTGTTATATCTGTATTCTTTTGAGAGTGAAAATGAGTGATCTTCTTCTTGTGGGATCTATGTCACAAAAAATATTTTGTTAAAAAAGCCAAGAAATGTCTACTGTGGAAACACATATAAGGTAATTAGATCTTTTCAGCTGCTGAATTAATGACAATCCTCAATGTAGGGAATATGTAGTATATTCAACGAGTTATTGCATAGTCTGTATATTAGAGTTTAATTTGTATTACTACAAGTACTAGTCGCCCTCGGTAGCGCAGTTGGTATATCGCTGGCCTTCTATGCTCGAGGTTGCGGGTTCGATCCCGGCCGAGGTCGATGGCATTTAAGTGTGTTTAAATGTGACAGGCTCATATCAGTAGATTTACTGATATAACCTCTGCAGTTGCGAGCGTCGTTAAATAAACCATAAATTAAAAATTACAAGTACTATGACAATAAATTAGTAGGCCTCTCTAATAAACCAGACTTTATCTTGTCCAACAACCAGTATTATCATCATTATTATCGTAAAGGGGGACGGTAAAGCCATAGCGTTACGACCATCATAGTAAACTATTACGCAAAGCCAATAGATATTGTATCATCCACACCATTTCGCTATGTCAAGATTCGCTGCATATCCAGGTTTCATGCAGGCATCCCCTCGTATGCCTAGACCAGTCCCCTTCGCACATCGCAACCAGTAATCAGAAAATGATATCAATATGAGAATAAAATGGAGATCTGCTGGAATGTTGTTAATGCTCAGCATGGGGAAACGGGAGAACCAGAGCCAAATCCAAACTGCGAACTTGTTCTTCGCAAGTGTCATTAAGTCACTATAGATTTTTCAATAGACTGACCGGGACTCGAATCGCCGCCTGCGTGGCAGAGTGATGACCTAGACCACTCAGCCACCGCAAGGACCACTACGAGTAGTTTTTACTTCGTCATTGAATCAAGTGCTCCCTTAAGAATAACGCACCGACACTCTATTACTTTGCCATCATATATATTGATCGTAACGCATCGTCCACCGTGAGTGTTTATGGTTATCAATAGAAAAGTAGTAGAGTACCGATCGGGGACACGGGAACACTCCGCGAAAATTCTTTCTTCTTGTATATCACAAATTTCTCTTGGACTCCCGAAATTTGAACCCCGATCTTTGTTGTGAAAATTCGACGCTATAAAAGTTTGACAAATGTATGTATGTATTTATTTACACTGCAAGTGGGCAAGCACCCGGTGGCAGTGGTATATACAATATTAACAATACACAATAAAATGATAACCAATACACAATAAAATTTACAATACACAGTACAATTTTACAACACATATACAATTTTACACACAATACAATAATAATACACAATACAATTTAACACAATAATAATAAAACATAAAATAAAATACCTAATTTTACAATACAACCTACATAATTATCTATAGGTCCTACATAAGTTTCAATAGTCTTTCACTTTACTCTCATCTCATTCCCTGTAGTGGCACTATGACGCATTTCACTGACACTTTAGCACACATTTCACTGACACTCTGTAACTCATTTCACTGACACTATAGAACACATTTCATTGACGCTATAAATTATCACTGATCGGAACTGTTCACTGCACTGTAAAACCATAACTTCACTGACTCACCTCGCTTCACTGATACAACAGTTCAAATAAGTCAAATAATTACACCCTTATGCATACTTATAAACAGAACTACATTTAAACTAGACATTTCTAGTCTAAGGCCCTCTTACACGCTAGTTTTAAATAATTTACAATTCAAACCAAGGAAGTAAACTCGTCAGCCTAGATAAATACATGTCACTTTAAAAAAATTAAATGTTGAATGTCACCTTAATTTTAATTTTCACTTTATATACAACTTTTTAAATTATTCTTGAATCTCCTTAAGGAAGGACAGCCCTCAAAGACCGCTGCAGGTAGGTCATTCCAATCATTTATAGTTCTATTTAAAAATGAGAATTTACCTACATCCGTTTTCTGTTTCCTACATTTGATTTTAAAATCATGATCGTTCCTACCATAGTACGTTGGCTTTTCTAACCGAGCCGTTATGTCTACCCATGCTTTCTGACCTAGATGTGCTCTATACAATGATGTTATTCTAGTTTTCCTACGTCTGTTTTCCAAAGTTTCCCATTTAAGTTCTTTTATCGTATCGTTTCCATCTTCTCTTTTACCTTTAACAAATTTCGCTGCCCTATACTGGATTCTTTCTAAGGAATTTATCTGGTATATTCTATAGGGATCCCAACATGTTGTTCCGTATTCCATTAACGGTCGCACTAACGTTAGATATGCTATTTCCCTCGATTTGGGGCTAGCCTTTCTCAAGATTCTCATAATAAAGTGAAGTGCCCTCCATGCTTTACCCGTAACATTGTCAACATGCTCTCCCCAAGAAAGTTTGGAGTTTAAATACACTCCTAGGTATTTACAACATTGTTCTTGCGGAATTACAACACCACAGACTAGTTTCCTCTCGGGTTTTACAAAATGTTATAGATTTACTTTTAGAACCATTTATTTTCATCCTATGCTTTAACGCCCAGTTATAAAATGGTGCATGCTATGACTCAAACACTCTTATAACATTCTGTGAATTGTGTCCACGAAACTGCTAAGAATTTAGAATGGTGGCATTAAGAACTCAGTCATTCCACTACTGATATACGTAAATTAATGTTTCTGCTACACTAGTGGCCTACCAGTAATGAAAACATTTCACTCTTCAGTGATGCTACTAACAGCGAAGAAACACTGAACTACTAAGCTAATGCCTTTAGAAGATGCTATAGAACCTTGAAGGACTATAAGTAAAACTGACATTTCGAGTACCTTCCACAAATTGGTTGTTACCAAAACTATTTATTTTTTTCAATCTCCATGGACAAAGGTTAAATTTCCATTACGGATGGTAGCTTGCATCTACGGAAGGGAAGAATCATAGGCTTACAATGCGACCAATTGATCTATTTTACATCAACTTTAAATATAATAGTACAAGATCAGCAAAATCCAATTGTTGGACCAGAAGGTATTACAGAGATGGATCAGGCACATCTAATTGACTCTCCCCTTGTACAAACAATTCTCCCCAATTTGACCTACCTGAGAGGTCTTGCTAAATACTTCTCTCAGTTATTGGCATTCATACTACGGTCGTGAATATTGCAGAGTTAACTTTCACATCTGGCTGGCCATATACATCTGGTATTACCCAAGCTCATACGCCACCCTGTTGTCATATTGTCATATTGTTGTCAAATAAAATTAATATGAAATTAGGAGAAAGTAAGGTGAAGTTCAGAGTATTGAGGGATTAAAGTTTCTAAAGTTCAGGGAAACGGAAGATCCTTGAGAGCAGCCATGAGCCTCCGATCTGATCTTCCCCACATATCATCCCTATCAACGCTAAATATCGAACAATAGCACGCGAATTTGAAAGTCTTCGTTCTAGAATTGAGCTATCGAAGGAGTTTCCCATAGTATTACTGATAGCCTTCAAGAGAAATTCCGGACGGAGAATTATCTTCAACAGACCAACAGATCCAAATCCCCCGCAGAATATGATTTTAGTCATATTATGTCAACGACGACGTCAATAATGACGATGACGATGGTGATGATGATGATGATGATGATGATGATGAAGAAGAAGAATATGCTCATTTATGTGATATTTAAGGATTCCACGGTGGTTGGTTTATGAAGCACGTTTCGGAATGTTGAAAAAGGACGTAGTTATATTCATAATATTTAAATTATTCCAATACGAGTAAAGGTAAATGCTGTCGTCGTTATTCACCTGGCATAGTTGCCCACAATTCTGTAAAATTCGTCATTTCAAAATGACTTACTGGTTCCATCTGCAGAGAACTGTAACTTGTTTTTGAGGAGAGTAGAATACATTTCTAGACAGTTCTTGAAATTTCAAAATTTGTTACTGGTTTCACCTAATTTACCATGATATTAAAATTGTTACTTTTCTAAAGATGTCTCGATTTGTTCTCTCGGATGGATCAGTGTTCATTTTGCTACTCAGCTGCGGAATAATAATGAATTTAGGCCTATACGAGTAATCATAAAAAAAATTATGAAGGACAGGATACAATTCTGGAGAGTTCTTAATGTTTTAAAATTTGTTACTGGTTTCACTCCCAGATAAGGGAAGGAAAGGTTACAGAGGGAATATTTTTCAATATTCTAAAATTTGTTATTAATTTCTTCTTCAGAGATATACGTAAGGCACGTAAATGTCGCTAGTTACTTGGAAAGAATACAGTAGACCACTTTCTGGAAGGTTCTCGGCTTTAAAATTGTGTTACTGTTCCTTCCTCAGAGACATACGTACGGGACATTAAATGCAATTGTTGCTATTTACTTGGAAATATAAACTATATTCTGGGAAGTTCTCAGCGTTTTAAAATGTGTTAGACGTACCTTACGTAAGGCACATTAACGCAATTGTCGCTAGGTACTTGAAAACATAGACTACGTTCTGGAAAGTTCTCAGCGTTTTAAAATTTGGTACTGGTTCCTTCTTCAGAGACATTAATAAGTACCGCACATATACTTACAATGTTGAACTGCTAAATGATTACTAGGCCTACTGTTTTGCATACACTTCTAGACAATTTACACACTCATCTCACCGTGACACAAGCTTACTAATGGAATTATTGATAATTATTTGGAAAGGACAAACTACATTTTTGGAAATTCTTAAAGCTTTAAAATTTGTTATTGCTTCCATCTTCAGAAAAGCAGTTACGACGCATTTAATGCAAACGTAGCTAGTTACTTGGGAAAGGTAGACTACATTTTCTGGAAAGTTCTTAATGTTTTAAAAGATCTTACTAGTTTCACCCTCAGAGGCATAAGTAGTACGGCACATTTAAAGCAATTGTAGCTAGTTACTTTGGAAGAATATAGTTTACTACACATGTATGTATATTTAAGTTCTTAACGTTTTAAAATTAGTTACAGTTTCATTTTCAGAGACGTAGGTATGATGCACTTAATACAATCGTCACTAATTACTTGGGAAAGGCAAACTACATTTCTAGATAACTTATATGTAAACTAGTTACTGATTTCAATATAAGAAACGTAGGTATGGCACATTTGTTTAGTGTAACTATTGCTCGTAACTTGGGAAAAGCAGTCACCGGCGTAGCTCAGTCGGCTAAGGCGCTTGCCTGCCGATACGGAGTTACTCTCGGGCGCGGGTTCGACTCCCGCGGGTTTCTTCTGTGGTTATCCTCAACCGTAAGGCAAATGTCAGGTAAGCTATGACGAATTCTCGGCCTCATCTCGCTATTATCAATCCCATCGATGCTAAATAACCTCGCAGTTGATACAGCGTCGTCAAATAATCAAGTAAAAAAACTTGGGAAAGACAAGACTACATTTCTGGAATATTTGAAAAATAATACTGGTTCTGTCTTCAGAAAAACAGATGTGGCGCCTTTAATGCAATGATACACTTGGGAAGTGTAAACTACATTTCTGGAAAGTTCTCAATAGTAAACATTTGTCACTGTATCCATCTTCAGATATATAGATATGACAATTTAATATAATGTACGCTAATAGTTCTAGTTCAGTCTTCAGAAACAGAGGTGCAGCATATTAATGCAATAGTAACATGGAAAGGCTATATTAACTTATATTTATTAGAATTATTTTAATCGAGATATATTTTTCACTAGCCTCTACTCTGTTTAAAATCACTTCAGAATGCAACATCGACTCCATAGCCCTGGTTGCAGGAACCATTGGGGAAGGTCAGTCAATGCACAATAACATCATTGCAAGATTGTGGGAAAATCTTAAAAGGCTCTTCTCGAACGAAAGATTTCCGATGACAGGAATGAGAGAACACACCATGGTGTATCTCTAACAAAACGAGTACGTGCTACACATACTGAGTAAGGGATGAAGCAGGGGTTAATCTGAAGGGTGATTTATTTTAATTTATGTCATCTGTCTTGTCTATTTCAGCCGTCTTCTTAGGATTTTCTTTCTACAAATAATGACATTCCTTCAAACACGCACAGTCTACCACAGATGTCGCGCTGTAAATGTTAAAAAGATGTTTCAGTTTTTAGAGCTAGACTTTCCGTCAGGCGGTAGGCACGCTTGTTTGCTGATCCGGAGCCGCGCTCGAGTCTGGGTTCGATTCCTGCTTGAACTAATTAACTTCTTGTGTTTTTTCCGATTTTTTTTCCCAACCGTAAGATGAATATCAGGCAACCTATGGCGAATCATCGGTCTCATATCGTCAAATGTCATCTCATTATCACCAATATCATCGACGCTAAATAACCTAATAAGTCTATATGATATAGCGTCGTTAAATAATCAACTTAAAAAATTAAAGAATGTATTATTATTATTATTATTATTATTATTATTATTATTATTATTATTATTATTATTAAATCAAAAGTAATGGCATTTTTAGGACAAGACCCAGTGAGAAGTAAGATAATACACAATAACCAATGCCTCGAACAAGTGCAAAATTTCAATTATCTGGGTTGTGAAATATCTTATCAAAATGAAAAAGATGTGAACAAGAAAATTACCAAATTTACACAAATTCTAGGAATAATAAACAATACATTAAAAGCTAAATTAGTACAAAAATCTACAAGAATAAAAATATATAATACACTAGCATTACCCACCCTTCTATACGGAAGCGAGATTTGGACATTAAAGAAAAAAGACATGAACAGAATCAAAGCAACGGAAATGAAATTTTTCAGGAGAACAGCAGGATATACTCTTTTAGACCGAAAAAGGAATGAAGAAATTTTAGAACAATTAGAAGTAGAGTCAGTAGAAGAAAAAATCACCAGATACAAATTCAATTGGCTAGATCATGTAAGAAGAATGGAAAATTCAAGAATCCCAAAAATTATGATGCAATATAAACCTAGAGGACATCGTCGACCAGGAAGACCGTTAAGAAGACTGCTAGATGGGGCCGAAACAGGTCTACAGAGGCCTAATTCGTGAAGGAGGATGATGATGATTATTATTATTATTATTATTATTATTATTTGTGTTGTTAATGTCTACCACTATTATGAAAATAATCGAACTACAAACTCGGTCGATCCAGATTTGGATTCCCGACATTGTGGTGAAATTTTATTTCCCTCGAAAAGGACGGAGCTGTACTTATTGCCTTGTTTTCATGTTGTCGTATCTGGTGTCCTTGCATAATTTTAATCACAGGAAGAAGACGTTCCGTGACTTATTAATATATAATGTTGATTTATAATTCTCACAAGAGAAAGAACGGAGTCAATAAAGCACCCAATCATCCACCACCACCACCACCACCACCACCACCACCACCACCACCACCACCACCACCACCACCACCACCACCGTTATTATCTTCTTTTCTTGTACGATACATTATTCATGTATGTAGATACGGTATGTAGGTATTCTTGTCTGTTCAGTCTAAATAATTACCTAAACTTTATAATCAGTACAATATAAAGGTATTAATGCATGTTAAACAAAATTGTAATAATTTTATTACACTTCTAGAGAAGATTGTTATGATCATAATACTAGAAAATTATGTATGTTTTATCAACCAAGATGTCGACTAACGAAAACCAGCGATAATGTTGAAATAATGGCAATAAAAGTACCTAAATAAATACAAAAATATTTATTTACTCTAAGCAATGATGAATTTAGAAAGGTTATTTTTAGTTGGCTCATTTAAATGAATAAATAAATAAACGAATAAACAATTAAACGACTTGTTCTTTATGGTTGTGAAACTTGGACTCTCAGTTTGAGAGAGAAATAGGTTAAGGGTGTTTGAGAATAACGTGCTTAGGAAAATATTTGGGGCTAAGAGGGATGAAGTTACAGGAGAATGGAGAAAGTTGCACAACACAGAACTGCACGCATTGTATTCTCGCCTGACATAATTAGGAACATTAAATCCAGACGTTTGAGATGGGCAGGGCATGTGGCACGTATGGGCGAATCCAGAAATGCATATAGAGTGTTAGTAGGGAGGCCGAGAAGTAGCTGGGAAGATATTATTAAAATGGATTTGAGGGGGGTGGGCTATTATGATAGAAAATGGATTAATCTTGCTCAGGATAGGGACCAATGGCGGGCTTATGTGAGGGCGGCAATGAACCTCCGGGTTCCTTAAAAGCCAGTAAGTAAGTAAGTAAGTATAAACAATTAAACAAAATAAATAAGTATTTCCTGCGGGGAAATTGGAGGTAGAGTTCCATGCTTTTTCACTCTGGTACTAGAATGAGCTGATCTGATCGGCACCACGCTCCGACCACCTTTTGCCCTCGGGAAAGACTCTGTACTCAATTTGACAGGAGGCTGAGTGGATTTCAGGGTCGTTTTAGACACTTTGGCAACGAGAAAGATATCAGCACCATCCGCGATTGAATCAAAAACCTTCCAGTCAGCCTCCAGCCAGTTTCTATAGCAACTGAGCTACCCGGCATGGCAGCTTAAACGGTACAATATACGAGTGCTTTTATTACAATACCTGCTTGGTTTGCTTTAAACGGTACCTGGTATCTCAAGCTATCTCATCATGTTTTTGTTTCGAAAACATAAAGCTTCTCACAATGAGAGAAGGGTGTGGAATAACTGTACTCCATATCGATCTCAGCGTTCTGGAGTGCTCGACGCCGCCCTTTCCTCCAGCTGAAGTCAGGGTCGTTGCGAGGCGGAAGCGATACACAGCCTTCTCTAGGCCGCCCTACGCCCACCTGTTGCTGGAGTTCACGTGGGCGACCGACACTTTGCTGCCCACGCGGATTTAAATAGCCCGTCTGTCAGAGCCAGTGAAGAGCAGGCATGGGAAGAGGAGGAACGTGCTCTCCGATCGTATCTCACTCGGGTCAACACAGTTCTCACTGCACTTTCTCAGAGTTCAACCAATTTTTCTTTATGACCTGCCAAAGCTCAGCCAAGTTCTTTATGCACTTCCCAGAAGCTAGTTTGTTACGGTCTCCCAAAACTTTGCTAATCTTATAGTAGAAGAGGCAAGAACTGTCCTGTGACCTTGTCATGTGCCATGGCTATATCACCACTGGGTATGGAGGAAGAACATAGGTTTTAGTCTCCTGAGATGAACGTCCGTGTCAGTAGCTTCGTATAAGGCCAATCATTCTCAAACAAATTCTCTTTCTACAGAGTGTTAAAAAATAACGTTTACAACGTTTCAGGGATGATAGAGGAGGTAAAAACAAACCTCTGTTTTAAGTGACAAAACTTTAGCAGATGCGCCGTTTTGCCGCTAGATGGCCTGAAGGATAGATGACTTGACTTCCGTCACAACACACACTGTTTAGTTCCGTTTGTGCACGACCATCTTGTAGGGCCTTATCTGTTGCCTAACAGTCTCCGTGGCGGTAATTATTTTGTTTTTCTACGCGACGTTCTACCACAACTTATAGAAAATATCCCATTGAACATCAGAGAACGAATATGGTTTCAGCATGACGGTGCCCCTCCACACTTTGATCGTCGTGTCAGGAACCATCGTTGGATTGGCAGGGGTGGGCTGGTACCGTGGCCACCTCGATACCGGACCTAATCCCACTAGATTTCTTTTTGTGGGGAGACGTGAAACGTTTTGTGTATGAGACACCGATCGATACGGCAGAAGACTTAGTTGCTCGCGTTGTTGAAGCTGGACATGTTATTAGAGACAATGTTGGCCTTTTAGAGCGTTACAGACACTCCATAGTACGAAGGTACCAGTTGTGCAATGCCTTCAATGGACGGCAGTTTGAACACCACCTCTAAAACGACAATTGGTCTTGTTCTTTATGGATTATACTAACACTTACGTACACAATAAATGGCGCATCTGCCAAAGTTTTGTCACTTAAAAAAGATATTTGTTTTTACCTCCTCTATTATCCATGAAACGTTGTAAACGTTATTTTTTAACACTCTGTAACCTCATTCTTTCCCCTCTCGCGCAGTTCACATGCCAGATCTCGCCTTCTCATCTGTATCTCTCTCTAAACCAGGGACACGTCTTGTAAACAGAGCAGTTAGCATGAGTGCCTATGCACAACAGGACCTGTAGCGGGAGAAGCTAAGCTCCGAGAGAGGCTCTTCCCCGTTCCTGCTCTAAACCAGGCATGACCATTCGCGACATAACTCCATACACAATCAGCTGACTAATGAACTGTAATATTATTGTGGGTATTTTATAAGTTGTGTAGAATGTTTATGAGACAGAAGTCTGTCAAATAATAAAATTATTTTTATGAGTTTAGTATTGTTACGTAATATTGTTAGTGTGTTTATAAAACAGACCCCAATATTTCATGGTAAATTGGTTTAGCAGGAGACTGTCTATCACACACAGTACAATGCGTAATAGGCTTACAGTAGATTTATGGACACATACGAAATCTTCCAAGAGAAAAAAAAAAGCGCAGAGCAACTATATAATAACTGATGCAGAGGTTCAACAGAATGTTTTCAAAAATAAAAAGGAAATCGTTTGCCTTTTCAAATAATCTTTAAATTCAAACCCTAAAATACACCTATTTCTGCACTTTTTAATTGTTTATTGCATGTTGTAGGTATTCGAGTTTCAATTTTTCAGAACAAGGTTAAAGCCTAATTCTGAAGATTAGAACTGTCTACTTCGAAAGCCTAAATCTGTTTTAAAACTTCTGTTCATTCATATTTCAAAGTGATGCACTCTATTTCGTAAATTCCTTGGCCACCGTGGTAGTTCAGTAATATTCATCACTTCCTCACCGTCACTCATAAATTTTAGGAAAACATCTGTCATTTCCATGTGTATAGCGGAAGCAGCCATCTTGCACTGTTGAGCCTTGAATTTCAGTTTAAACGCAGAACACTACCGATCAAGTTAAACTCAAGTTAACTCAAGATTAACTGGTAGTTAAGGTTTATAATAAGTTACAAAGCAGAACGAAAAACTTGAGTTTAAACTGAACGTCAAGTTTAAAAGCGTTTATAATACCGGCTCTAAGTAAATTTATTTTACCTTCGCATTTTTAATTTCAATTTTTATATTTTGTATATCTTTTAGCTTTTTATTTTGGTAACTTTATTTTTTTATTATTGTTTGATAAGTTTTATTTTTGCTAGTTTACTTGCTTTCAGTCCCAGAATCTGACAAGCCTTTTTTTTACGCTTCTTAAAGCTGAACTACTTATATACACATTTTCCAGGAACCGGAACTCTGATAAATTACTCTTTTTACGTTTTCCCGAAGTTCAGTCAAATTCTTTACGATTTTCGCAAGCTCTTACAACTTTCTATACGCCCTTCCGAATCTTTGCTAAATTTCATTATTTTTTTTAAGACATTCATGTTGCTTTCTACACTCTTCCTGAGGCTAAGCCACGTATTCGTTGAGCTTATCCAGATTTCATACAAAATTCCTTCACGTTCTTCAGAAAATAAGCCATATTTCATTCACGATTTTTCGAACTTCATACGACTCACTATGTATAGAAACTTATCCGACATTAACAAATTCACCGTCCACAACTTTAGAGCCTTTGAGATACTGTAAACGGACAAATTCTGTAAAGAAAAATTGACGTATACATATCGTTGCTGCCAATACAAACTGTAAGACACACCAAATTGTTTAAAACATAACTTGAAGTGTTACGCAGTACTAGTACTTGAACTATCTTTCTACTTGTCGCGGCACACCTTGCACTGTAATAAAGACAGAGTGATAAATGCATTTATTCATAATTTCTGCCCATGGGCAGATCTTTCACTATAAACCCAGTATTCTCAAATCTCCCATCTTTTCTGCCTTCCTCTTAATCTTCGCATATGATTCATACTGTAAATCTTAATGTTGTCAATCACCTGACATTTTATTCTACCTCTAACTTTTCTCCCGTGCATAATTTCTTCCAGAGTATCCTTCAGTAGGCTGTTTCTGCCTAGTCAGTGACCAAAACAATTATTTTTCTCTTCCTGATCAGTTTCAGTATTAATATTTCTTCACCCACTCTTTTTAGTACAGCTTAATTTCTTACTTTGTCCATTTGAAATGCTCCATTCTTCTCCACATCAATATTTCAAATGTTTGTAATCGTTTCTTTTGACTTCATCAGAATGTCCATGTTTCTACAATATACAATGCCACATTCCACAGAAAACACTTCACTAGTCTCTTCCTTAGTCTTATTCCAGAGATACGCAGAAGATATTCCTTTTTCTATTAAAAGCTTCCTTTGCCATTGCTATCCTCCTTTTGACTTCCTGGCAACAGCTCATGTCACTGCTTATATTACACCCTAAGTATCTGAAGCTGTCCACAAGTTCATTTCGAATTCGCAAGTATATAATAGAAGTCTAAGACAGTGATTAGGCCTGTATTTGGTCTACAGACCCTCATGATTAGAAGTGAAGAATCACGCAGAGCCGTGTTAATTATTTGTGCTCCAGTAACCTGACAAATAGGCTACTCAAAATAAGACTTTACACCATTTCTGGAAGTTATTAATGCTAGTTCTTTGATATACTAAATGAAATAGAAAAGTTGAGTGTTTTGATAATCATCTTCTCTGGAATATGTTCTTAGTGCTGCAAATAAGTATGAGTGAGTGATGACTACTGCTAATTCTAATGCAGTATGAATGGCAATCAGTAGTCTTAATAATATCGAATATTCAAACATCGCAGTAATGGTCTTGTATTTGCCATTGTGTTAATAGTAAACGTCCGAAAATTGTATTTTCCAATAATCGTATGTCTAGTGTTCAAAAATAGTTCAAAGATATTATGAGTGAAATAAAAATCGGTGGTCTTTCCTGTACAGTTAGTAGGCTATTCAAGAACTGCAGAACAGGACTTAGAACCGGTTTACATTCGACAGGTTAGAGAAAATCCGACAAGGATGTGTATTCGACCGAATGTTCGAACTTCAAGCGGTTATCCCTAATGTATTGTAGGCTAGACAGAACACCAGGAGCACTTCATCATACAAGAATACTGACATTTTTCTGAGTACGCAAACAGAGTAACTATCGGAGGAAATTTACTTTGTCTAATTACTTACTTACTTATGACTTTTAAGGAACCCGGCGGTTCATTGTCGCCACCATCACATAAGCCCGCCATCGGTCCGTATCCTGAGCAAGATTAATCCAGTCCCTACCATCATATCCCACCTCCCTCAAATCCATTTTAATATTATCCTCCCATCTACGTCTCGGCCTCCCCAAAAGTCTTATTCCCTCCGGCCTCTCAACTAACACTCTATATGCATTTCTAGATTCGTCCATATGTGCTACATGCCCTTGCCATCTCAAACGTCTGGATTTAATGATCCTAATTATTTCAGGTGAAGAATACAATGCGTGCAGTTTTGCGTTGTGTAACTTTCTCCATTCTCCTGTAACTTCATCCCTGTTAGCCCAAAATATTTCCCCAAGAACCTTATTCTCAATCACTCTTAATCTCTGTTCCTCTCTCAAAGTGAGAGTCCAAGTTTCACAACCATACAGAACAACCGGTAATATAACTTTCAGATTTTTTGACAGCAGACTAGATGACAAAAGCTTCTCAACCGAATAATAACAGGCATTTCCCATATTTATTCCACCTCTTCGAAGGACAAATCTCCAATTTTTATATTCCCATTTCGTACAATATTCTGGTCACGAGACATAATCATATACTTTGTCTAACTAAAAAAATGAGTTATACTTGAAATAGACTTACAATTGATTGGGCATTTTAATAGATTTATCTCCGTACTAATATATAACTTAAATGAACAAATGGACACCGGTAATAGCAAAGGAAATAAGCATAATACATAATTTAAAATCTAAAATAGAATGAATTACAATTACTTACAAAATAGAAAAGCAAAAAATACATACGTTATACTCTAAAACAGTAGTTAATATACGAGTATAATGTATTTTAATTACTCTAAGCAGATGCATTATTATTTCATCAATAGATCATTTTTAAGAAGATAAAATGTAATTACTATAAAGAAAACTACACTCAGGTTGGAAATGGTTGTTTCACGATGAATGTCGTTGCTACAGTTAGTACATTAATGAATGAATGAATGAATGAATGAATGAAAGAGGAAGAGAGGAGGAAATATAAATTAAAAGGTATGCAATGATAATCGCGTCCTTGCAAGGGCTCTTGGAACTCCTGGATTGCTCAATGCGGCATCCCTTTTATACTCCAGAGCCGTCCACCCACAGAATGCGAAAGAACTCGAACATTCGTTAAACGGAGCACTGAGGCAGTCCGCGTGACGGAAGTACTTTGCAGACTGTCTATAGCGCTAGACATTCAATAGAAATACAGTAAATTGTATCATTTCCATTTTTCATAATCGCTTCTGCACGACTCTAGTTTGTATTGGCGGATTTTTTTTATTTATTCTTTCCTTTATTACCTGTCCATCTTCGGCTTTTTATAGAGAGTTTTGACATAATTATTTTTGCAACATTTCCTCGTAAGCCAAGTTTTCTTTAGACATTTTCAAAGTTCACAGAAGTTTTCCAGACGTTCTCTCGATTTATTTCAAAGTTCTTTTATCTTACTACCATAGATCAGTGAAGATGCCTTACAGGTTATATGCGCTTTTTAACGTTATGTCAAATATCGATAAATTCACCATGTGGTTTTTCAAAACTTAGTCAAGCTTTTCATATCTTTTACATAGCTCAACGAAGTTGATTGCACTCACCAATGGTTAGGAAATGTTCAGATTTTACATATAATTCAGTAACCTACACGCAGTGCTTCTAAAATTTAACAAATTTTCAATGAGCTCATGAAGTCGGAAAACTTTTACTTTGTTCCATTCTGTAATCTCCCTAATTTGCATTGAAAAATATCTCTTCACTCTCAGCCATAATCGGTGATACACATGAATGTTATTTCCCATCGGAAGTTGTTCTTTTAGTAGAAAATACGATATAGATCCCTAATACCATAATTTGCATTCTAAAACTTAAGATGCTTTTATCATTATCGCACTGTTAAAAAAACTAATAAAATTGAGATAAAAAATTTAAAAACGAAGTAACTCGGAAAACGAAACGTCACTGCAGTGACGTTAAAGCATAAATTACAACAGCTGTTTCCGAGTCAGACGCGGTGAATAAATCTTTCCTGTGTTCCGTTTTTCATTTCTGTTAATGACTGACTTGTTCCATCATCTCCTTGCATAATTTGCTACGGCATCTTTTTCTTATGAAAAGTTGCACACGAAGAAATCTGCTTTTGTGGTGTAATATGGCAGTGTAAAATGACTCACCGCTCTCCTAAGCATTTTGCACTTCATAACGCACTTATCATTTTCGCGATTGCCTTGCTACTTACTTACTTACTTACTTACTTACAAATGGCTTTTAAGGAACCCGAAGGTTCATTGCCGCCCTCACATAAGCCCGCCAGCGGTCCCTATCCTGTGCAAGATTAATCCAGTCTCTATCATCATACCCCACCTCCCTCAAATCCATTTTAATATTATCCTCCCATCTACGTCTCGGCCTCCCTAAAGGTCTTTTTCCCTCCGGTCTCCCAACTAACACTCTATATGCATTTCAATAGTTGGTCTAAAAATATCCTCCCGTCCTACTTTAGCATTGAAATCCCCCAATAAAATTTTCATGTGATATCTAGGGAACTGATCAAAAGTATGTTCCAATTCCTCATAGAAGCTATTCTTTATATGGTCGTCTTTCTCTTCTGTAGGGGCGTGAGCATTTATAACTATGATGTCGCACCATCTACCCTTAAGTACTAAATATGATAACCTGTCACTGATAAATTCGACCTTTTTTACTGCTGATTTTATTCTTTTATGAACAAAGAATCCTGTTCCTAATTGGTGATTATTGTTTCCTTCCCCATAATACAACAAGTAATCTCCTATTTGTGATATGCCATTCCCATCTAACCTAACCTCTTGTACTCCTACGAAGTCTATTCTATATCTAGCTAGTTATTTTGCTACTAATGTTACCCCTCCTGTTCTATAAAGACTAGTTACGTTCCAAGTGCCAAATCTCAAATCCTTATTCCTTTGCTGTGGTCGTGCCAGAGAATCAGTCCTATTCCGAGGCTTATTATAGGGATACGTAACAAGCGATTGCCTTGCTACACTGCAATAAAAGTATACTTTCGTAAACCATGTACTTTCCCCACAGATTTCTTCTGCAGTTAGACTTCCTTTTATAAGTGACTACTTTATGCATTATCTGTAAATGGTTAACCCAGCTTCAGGATAGACTATCTCAGTGGTCTTCGTTAATTTTATATGCAGCAAACTATTTCCTTTATGAAATACAATATGTCATTTCTAGAACAACCTTTGGCAGATCTTTTTAGCCTTATTGAGGCCATACCATAAAACTTTTTAATATTGCATAACTCCAAACCTCGGACGATTAAATGCAGGAAATGAATAGGCCTGCTTATTTTGTAAGTACTATTAGGATATATGTCACGAGGTTCCAACGAGTCATCGGAACTCAACATACGCAAATACATATCGTCGTTGTTCCTGCAATAACTCCTATGTGCAAAATATGAAAGTAAGAAAAAACACATTTATTCTTCTATGGCAGTAGTGCATAGGAGCTTGTGAACTCTTACATTTTCGAAAGAAAGAAATAATTACATATAGAAGATTTTATTATTTGCTGTACCACTATTTAAATTACTTAATATAGTAATAATCTGAAAATCGATAAATATGTCACATAGGAGTTATTGCAGGAACAACGACGATATACACGGTGTTAAGCTCAAAAGAGCATAATTTCAATTGTCTGTTAAATTGCCACCAAAAGATGAGAAGAGGTCGGAGAAATGCTAGGGAGGTGATAAAAACAAATGCCGTGGAGTTAATGAAAATTGTAGGCTAAGCAGCCATGACTGGTTGAAATAAGTCGTTCCGTTCCGTTTTATTGGTCAAAAGTAATATGACGTGGTAAGAGTGTAATAGTCAACAATAATTTACGTCAGTCTTTTGTTTGTACTTTTTTACCCACAGCTATAAGAACTTTATAAGCATAGTACAGTATGCAGTCCAATAAAAGCTTCGTTTCTGCTACAAGTGACACAGTGCTCCGCATTTATATGGTGCATACTAATGAAAAGGGATTTTCCTGCTGATGGAGACTACGTTGATTTCCGCTTGGGCTGATTACCTGGATGTTTTTTCGAGGTTTTCTCCAACCATAAGGCAAAAGTCAGGTAATCTATGGCGAATCCTCGACCTGAAATATCATCTCGCTAACACCAATCCCATCGACGTTAAATAACCTCGTGTTGATACAACGTTGTTAAATAACCAAGTAAAAAATAAGTCTTCCAAAACTCTGCGTGTATTCCCAATATTTCATATAAGATCTTCCAGTACATTATAGATCTTTAATGTCTCCTCCTCCATTATTGAAACCCTGGAACCACATTGTGCTACACGCTCACTAATGACACCTTCACCCTCTACTTCATATATTTTCGATCCGTGGCAGCAGCTTTATAATCTTGTTTCCAGTTGTGTTTTAGAAGGACTGCAATCTCAAACTTTATTATTTCCATTTCATATTCTTTGTATTAACAATTGACGACTGTCACATGGTCACAATACGCAATAATAATAATAATAATAATAATAATAATAATAATAATAATAATAATAATAATAATAATAATAATAATTTGTATTGCTAGAATAAAGATACATATTGTTTTATATATATAATCACTCTAGCACCCCAGAAAAAGTACATACTCGTGCTAAGGAAGCATTCTACAAAATTTTAAACGAAGTATTTAATTACGAAAAAATAAAAAGTAAAAAGAGAAAAATAAAAACACAGATATTACAGTAATTGAAACTACATATTATTCTCTCCCTAAACAATCATTTTTATTGATTTTTTAAAATAAGTACCATTAACAAATTGAATGTTTGGTAATTTAGCTGTTATTTTGTTACAGAGCCTTGGACTGGAGATATTTAACTTGAGATTCATTTAGAATAGGACAGTTACAAATTATTAGAATAACAATTGGATGTATGAATTTTTAAATAAAAAAATGAATCAGAAGATATCATACCAACAGATGTTAACGAAAATGGTATAACCGTAGTTTTAGTAAGATTAAAGACAACAACGCGTCACTGTGCCACGAGGTCGGCTACAACGGAATTGAGATAATAGAACGTTGTAATGCTTTTAAATGCTCTGACGCCCATGACAAACGTGTCACTTTAAATTTAACGGCCATTCATCGGCAGAGGTATAATACAAATCTGTACATAGTAATTTAATCCCAATTAACGCCCACGTAAGGAAAAGATTACGAATTTGTTTCGTGTTTTCATTCTCTCGTTCTTATTAGTTACCTTTAAATGAAGCATTGCATTATCATAAAAACGGCAATTGTAAAACATTGTACTGTATACGCATAATTGATTAGCAGTTACTCACGCTGTATGAGCATGGGACCTGGATCCAGTTATTTCCAGAAACAGCTCTTACTTCCGAATCAGTATGGAGGGGTGTTGCGGGGAACGCCAACGCGAAATGCAAACAGCAATAAAACACAAAGTGACGCTAACTGCGTGTAGCAGCTCACCTGATGTCCCTGAACTTGACAACAACGCGTCACTGTGCCACGAGGTCGTCTACAACGGAGTCTCCACTAGCAGGAAAATTCCTTTTCATTACTATGCACCATATAAATAAGGAGCACTGTGTCACTTGTAGTAGGAACGAGGCTTTTATTGGACTGCGTACTGTACTATGCTTGGGCTATAAAGTTCTTATCGCTTTTCATTGCCATTGTTACTATCTCTTTCCCTAGGTGCATCTTCCGACATGTCAATCCACCAACTGAAACTTATTTACCTCCCTGATAAAACTGATGGTTGGGTGGAGGGAAAATGACAGAGAAGACGGGCTTAATGAGTCGGACTTCGTCTAGCCTGCACTACAGATCTTTTGTTATACATATCTCTGCCGCTGTGCAACGTCAATCGAACCTGCGCCCGAACACAACTCCAGATCGGCTGGCAAGCGCCTTAGCCGACTGAGTTACGCTGTGGCAGTTTTGGAAGAAAATCCACAAAAATGTAGGCAACTAGTAGGTTGTCAGAAGACATTGGAGCTTCAAAAGAAAAAATCATAGACTTACAGATTTATCAGGAGAATTGTCACATGTGATGAATAGAGAGCGGAATTTTAGGCCCTAAAATGTGGCATTTTAGGTGCCTAAAGTAGGTTTTTAAACTCCTTTATTTAGGCTCTATAAAATAAAATATAGGCATTTTACTGTTAAAGAATGTCAGAAATATAATAGTGTTTTTCATTCACCGATCATATTTCCATAGTTTGTTTCACAGTAGATGATCAGCACGTATTGTGTCTATTGTATGTATGTATGTAGGCCTATGTATTTATTCACACTGCAATGGGTATATAATCATAATTACACTCAATAATGACAATAATAAACTTATTAATTAAAATACAATTAATAATAATACTAATAATTAATACTAACAATAATTTATAATAGTAATAATAATAATAACAATAATAATAACAGGGAATATCCTAAATCAAATGAAGCACGATCACTTAAAATAACATTTAAAATAAATCTAATTTGTATCTTAAACCTAAGTTCGAACTAAAACCCACGAGTATAATATGTTCATATCTGCACAAGTACCTTTCAACATTACACTTATTTCGCTGTCAACTCACTCACTGCACTGGAACTACGACACATTTCACTGATTCTATTCTGATTTCACTAACACTTCAAAAACATTTCACTCTTCAAATACTTTGCACTGCCACTATAAACTATAAATCTTATCTGACAGGAACACTTTTCACTTACACAACACACTTCACTGACACAACATAATTCTTCACTTATACAACACTTCAATAACAAAGTATCATTTACACCCTTTAAATACTGTGTATAATTACCGTCTATTAGTAAAGTCCTTAAGCCTATTTTTAAATACATTTTTGGTTATTGGTAAAGCCTTTAGTAAGTCTGCAGGTAAAGCATTCCAGTCCCTGATAGTACGATTGAGAAAAGAAAACTTTCCAGTGTCCGTCCTCTGCCTTCTTTCCCTCAATTTATATGAGTGGTCGTTCCTTGAAGAGTAATTTGACGGCTGCAACCTATTTTTTATTTCTCTCCAGGCAGGCTTACCTCTGCATGTTTTGAACAGTGCGCATAATCGAATTCGCGTTCTCCTGTCTGTGAGTGTGTCCCATTTTAATGGTGAATTTTTCCGACAACACTTGAGAGTCCGTTTTTTTAATCTTTTCCTGTGTCTTAATATGTTCTAATATGTAAGGATCCCAACATGCAGCACCATATTCCATTACTGGACGTACTAGTGATTTATATGCAATCTCTTTGGATTTATCAGAGCCTTTTCTTAGTACCCTCATCACAAAGTGTAACGCTCTCGATGCTTTTCCCGCTGTGTCTGTAACGTGTTCCCCCCAGCCGAGAGCAGTCGCTCATTGCTGTGAGACAAAAGGAAGGGGTTGTTATATGTCTCGGAATGTAAGAGAATGGTTATTCGAATACAACCCAGCGAGTTTGTGTTAAATTGCTGAAAGACAGAGGAAGATATAATAATAATAATAATAATAATAATAATAATAATAATAATAATAATTATTATTATTATTATTACTATTACTATAATAATGGTAATAATAATAGTAATAGTAATAATAATAATAATTATTATTATTATAATCATTTGTCCCGCAGGAATTCTTTTACATGCCAGTAAATCTACTGACATGAGCCTATCGCATTTAAGCATACTTAAATACCATTGACCTGGGCCGGGATCGAACCCGCAACCTCGAGCACAGAAGGCCAGCGCTATATCGACTACGCCACCCAGGCCGACTGAAAGTTGGAATTTTAGGATTGATATATTGTAAGAATGAGAAGGAGGTATTTCTCTATTGTGTTGTTCACTGTTAGGAAGGAGTTGTTATCCGTCTTAGAATGTGAACGGTGCAGGATGTTAAGAAAAACAGTAAACAGTTACGAAAAATGATGCAAAAATAAAAAAAAAAACTTAAAAATAGGCACTAACGTCGAAATAGGTACTTTCAGGCACTACAAAACCCCTAAATGCAAATATTAAATCTCAAGCCTGTATATATCAAGGAAAAAAATAGGTTTTTGCCTAAATTCCGCTCTCTAGTGATGAATAATGAGCAGGCTATATTACCGCACACTCTGACACCTCAAGCAGTGGCTCGATCCCCGTCAGCCTACCAAGTCATCGTTAAACAAAATCGGTTCGAACCCAAAGCACTGTTGTGTGTCTGGTGGAATTTTGAACGAATAAGTTAATCGAAACAGAATTCTCTTGCATTAGGACAATGCGAGACCCCATACCGGAGTTGCTACTGTGATTATAAGTTAACCTCGTGGTATATTTAGGTTCTGTCAAGCATATGTTGTCTGATCTTTTAGTTTTATATTTATGTGAATACAAATTAAATATATTACGGCTCTCTGTACAAAATTCAATAAGATATTGTTAACACATATTTTTATTATTCTTTTCTGTAGCATTGTTACTGGCACGAGGGAGGTACTGAAAGCACAACCCCATCCTATAACACCATATTGTAATATAGCTTGCACTAATACGAGGTACTGTAAATCATTCGTAAAATATGGATAGTCAAGTAATTTCGTAGGATAATAAATTTTCTTAATCTATTACAAAGAAAAATAACATGTTTTATCCCAACGTAAATGCTGGTCGAATTATTCCGGTAGAATAACCACGGGAAAAAGAAAATTCAGGAATTGAGAGGAATCGAAATGCTGGCACACCAGGCATGTAGCCCTGATCTTGCTCCTTCAGGCCACCACCTGTTTCGATCTATGGCTCACTTCCTTCGTGAAAGAAATTTCTAAAACTCGGAAGCTGAATTCTTCGCACTATAAACCAGAAACCGGTATTGTCGCGGGATAACAAACTTCACTGAAAGGTGGCTCATGACCGTAGAATCTAATAGCCTTTACTTTGAAAGTTAGAAGGTTAGACTCTAATCTCCTGTCCTTAAATACTAACAAACTACCTATATTCCGACTTAAACTAAATCCAGAAAAATCACAGTCAGTCATTGTGGGCCATTCACGTTTGTTAAGCACTATTACCATACCAAATTTGTCCTCGATTAAAATATACGGCACCGAAATTCCGTTCAGTGAATCAGTAAAGAATCTAGGTATTTATATGGATAAAAGTTTAAATTGGAACATTCAAGTTGCAGAAACCTGCAAAAAAGTATTCTCATTAATCCACTCGTTTAAGCGATTGAAGAATTTTCTACCCTTTTCCATGGAAAAAAAAAATGTTAGTGCAGACACTCGTGATGCCCCACTTCGATTACTGTGATATTCTGCTTACTGACCTAAGCGTTACTTCGGCGCAGAGACTACAACGTGTTCATAATATGTGCGTCCGTTTCGTCTGCAATATTCGCCGTGCTGATCACGTAATACCATCCCTCGAAATGTTGTCCTGACTCCGTCTAGAAGATCGTAGGAAAATCCACTGTCTTTCCCTTCTCTTTCACATATTGCATTTCTCCACTCCTGTCTATCTTGCGTCTCGTTTTCAAAACTTATCCACCCATCATAACCTAGACACACGATCACAACACTCCTCAATTTTATCCATTCCCTCCCACCGAACATCCTCATTTCATCTTCTTTCACTGTGGCTGTTCCTCGGCTTTGGAATTCCCTACCGAGTAATGTCAGGGACTGTCAGACATCAAACCAATTTAAGAATAGACTAACGAAATATTTTTCTAACAATTCCTGTTAACAATAATAGCTGTTTCAGGTTTCTCAATGTTTAATGGTTATATATATCACAGATAAATATCTAAATTATCTCATTATTATTATTATTACTATTATTATTATTATTATTATCATAACTATTTCTTACCAATGTTTATTATTGTCACACTAACATTACTTATCCAACTTTCATTATTTACTTTCATGTTGTTTTATGGTCTAGATATTAATGTAATAACTATGTAAGCAATTGTATTCAATTATAATTAGAGTCTGCCTGGGCGGAAGAGAAGGCCTACTGGCCTTAGCTCTGCCAGATTAAATAAATAAATAAATAAATAAATTATTATTATTATTATTATTATTATTATTATTATTATTATTATTATTATATTCCATTTTATTTAACAACAAAAGGTTTACCTCCGCCTATGAATAATTATCACTTAGTAATACATAATATTTCATGTAATGAATTAACAAATAATTATTGTAATTGCCCACATCTAACACCTTCCACACAAGTTAAATGTTTAGGAATTATTATAGACCAGCATTTACGTTGGGATAAACAAATTGATTTCATATGTACAAATATAAGAAAGACAATTTATAAATTCATAATACTTGGAAATTGTATCACTAAGGAGGCATTGAGAATAATATTTTTAGCTTTAATACAATCATTAATACAATATGGTATAATAAATTGGGGTGAAGTAGCATCATCTGTACTTAATCCATTAATGTTATTACACAGAAGATTAATAAAAATTTGTCTGACCAAAAATATGGGTTACCCAACAAATTTAATTTATACAGATTTTAATGTATTGCCTATTGAAGAAGTTTATAAATATAGTTTATTAACTTACTACCACAGAAATCAAATCTAATCGACATGAATATCGTACTCGAAGACAAAAGTCTACTTTCCCATTAATTGAGCCTAAATGTCATACAAATGCAGCTCTTAAACATGGTGCTAGTTTCGGCCCAAGACTTTATAATAAAATTACAAACCATTTTCCAAATTTGAAATATTTTAAAATTGAAGCTTTTAAAAAAGAAATTTGTAAAATGATCCATGATATATAATATTAACAAATGTTTTTTTTTACCTTTTATTTCTGTCGACTATATTCAAGTTTTTATTGAATATCACTGGCTTCTGTCGGATTGTCAATTTATATTAAATATGTATTTTTCTCTCTTTCTTTCTTTCTTCTTTATTCTTGCTCTTGTGTTGTATTTATTGGTTTGAATTAAGTTACTTACTGTATTTAGTAAACTGTCCTTGTAAATTTTATGTTATATTATTGACTAAGACCACACCGTAAACGAGCCTGGCTCTTACGGTAGTGGCTATAAACATATTTGTTTTATAAATGTTATTTGTACTCACTATAGATAGCTAGTTAAATAAATAAAATAAATAAATTTCTTGTCACAACATACTGAAACTAAAATGTTGTTCCAGAACCGATATTACTTACGAGACAGTACTCGTATCTATACATTTTGATCATAAATAATGCAATTTTGAATAACATTATTTATAGTTGCAGAGACCGTGACGAGATAACATAACCAATGGAATATTACAGCTGTTTCTTTCTAAAATGCATAGCCCCGCATGGCAAGCGTTAGGGTCAATAAGATTACTATCCGGGTTACATAAACAAAGCAGATAGTGCGTAATTGCTTGAGATACACCAACAACTAATATAGCAAATATGCTAATGCTAAGCTTCTCGCTCCGAACGTCCGTGTCGAAAATATGCCAGCGTAGTAAAGATACGGGTGGGGGCGGTGGCGGCACATGTAGCTACAGTGCGTATATGCTAGCTGGTCTTATCTGTGTAGGGACGGTGAATCCAAATCCACTTTCTTCACACGAGGTAGTATACGGAAAAAAATGTTCGACAGAGTCTGACAAGGACGGTGTAATGAATGTAATCAGTTAACCACTAATTAGGTTGAGGGTAGACATTTTGAATACTTTCTGTAGCCTGCCCGCAAGGGTACCTGGAGAAATAAATGAATAACTAATTTCATCATTATTGTAAATGTCGCTAAAACCTGTATTTTCTTCAACGTCGCGTCATTCCTAAACGACACAAAAAATAACATACAGTAGGTTGTTTCACGAAAAATGATCCTAACTGCGAGATCTATTCGTCCTCAAGAGTTTATTGCAGAAGTTCTGACTAACTCTTTATACAATATGTTTCATAAAATCCTATTACAAACTTCTAGGGGTTGTAGAGGGGACTAAATAGATAAAGTTTTGATTAGGAAGCCATGTCCGGAAATGTATCATTTCGATGCAAAAGTCGGCCTCGGTAGCGTAGTTGGTATAGCGCTGGCCTTCTATGCTCGAGGTTGCAGGTTCGATCCCGGTCCAAGTCGATGGCATTTAAATGTGTTTAAATGCGATAGGCTCATGTCAGTAGATTTACTGGCATGTAAAAGAACTCCTGCGGAACAAAATTCCGGCACACCGGCGACGCTGATATAACCTCTGCAGTTGCGAACGTCGTTAAATAAACCATAGTTTATTATCATTTTTATTATTTATAGATGCAAAATAAGTTTGAAGATCGAATCGATTTCATATCTCCCACTTCACTAGAGACAATGAAGATCTTCCGCCGACTCTACAAGAGTCTCATAAACAAGGTTCTTCATGTGGCCCCAAAGGAAAAAGTCGAGAGGAGTTAAATCTGGCGACCGTGGTGGCCAAGGAGTTGGGCCACCTCGACCTAGCCACCTTTTTGGTGGAGATGTTCGCGGACGGCAACTGAAAAGTGCGCAGATGCGCCATCATGTTGGAACCACATTTGCTAACATAGTGCAGTACCAAATCTTCACATAACACTACCAGCACCTCTTGCAGAAAGATCAAGTACCTGGGACCCGTTATGTGATACATGGAACAACTCTTGTAGTGCACACTGGCAAGAGCTCATTGTTTCTAGTGAAGTGGCAGTTGTGAAATCGATTCGATTTTCAAACTTATTTTGCAACGAAACGATACTTTTCGGACATGGGTTCCTAATCAAAACTTTATCTACTTAGTCCCCTCTACAACTCCTATATGTTTGTAATAGAAATTATGAAACATTCTGTATATAGCCTACTGTATATATACAGTGAAATGTATGCCGTACTAGGTGAACACTGAACAATCATAACAAGCCTAAAGAAAACGTGCTATCTTGCAAGAATACAACTCATACTGACGCCTGACGCGACCTTTAACGCGGTGTAGGCGGGAGGCTTAGCAGTTGGTTCCGTTGACTAGCCGCAAGCCGTGAAAGCTCGGGTGCGCGAAGGATTGTTCACCTTGTATTTTCTTTAAACTTTAGAAATATGTAAGAATTATCGGCGTGATGTTGGGTTACCGAGCGACACACTCAGGCGTCGGTTCAAATCCGGCATGGACTTAACTTCCTTTTCGATTTCTTTAAAAGGTTTTTCAAAATTGTAAGGCGAACACCATGTAATACCATGCCGAATCCTTGGACTTACTCGTATCTTGCTAAAATGCTATATCGATATCTATTCCATCGAAGCTATATAATCGCGTCGTTAACACAGTGTTGTCAAATAAGCGGATGAAAGATAATATGTCATATTTCTCTTTTACAGAACATAATAAACGCTTTCATCATTCTCTTAATAATAATAATAATAATAATAATAATAATAATAATAATAATAATAATAATAATAATAATAATAATAATACGTCGTTTGAACCCTCTGACTCGTTCGGTTCTCTCTCTAATGAATAACAAAACAACACTATACATTCGCTGTTGGCAGGACTCTTGACCATGATATTGTAATAACTCAAGGTCACCTCATTCAGCAATGTAATTTAAATACAAGACAACGGACTCATAACCAGTCCCTATGGCACTGAAAAAAAGTCTCCTCCTAGAATCCAATGCAGGTCCGCTGAATTTGTAGCTGCGTGTTGAACCACAATAATTGACTCCTTTAAAATATGTAGTGTTGTCAAAAATATAAGGAACAACATGTTTATTTTACCAGAAGAAATTTGACATATCCTTTAGCTGAACCTAAATACTACACAATCACTGGATCAAATCACAGTCAGAGTTACGGACTAAGGTTATAGAACTCCATTTTAAAAATGAATCCTGTCTTGGTAATTTTGATTTTAATACGCGTTTCAACATGCTGTTGTAAAGGGACTACAAGGTTTAAAAATAAAAAAATAACACATTATTTAGCTAGGTATCTTATGACCTTACACGAAAATTGTTCATGACACTTCGCAATAAACCTGGGGTTTCGTTGATTTCTTGCACTTCAGCCTGTATCCTGTTCTTCATATTCTGGATAGAGTGTGGTCTGATTTGAAACAGTCTTGCTTTGAAGTGTCCCCACAAAAAGAAGTCAGGAGCTGTTAGATCTGGGGATCGAGCCGGCCAATTGATATCTCCAAACCGAGAAATTATGCGTCCTGGGAAGAAATTTCTCAACAATCACAGTGTGTCTCTGGCAGTATGGGTCTTGTGCAGTATCTAACGAACTGCCCTGTCAGATATGCGCAAGACCGCAGCATGTCACACTGCAGATCTTAACGGACTTCGTTGCACAGCAAATTTCACTCTTTGGATATTTTCTGGAGTACGAACATAACGCCCACTACCAAGAAAAGAAGCTTGTAAAGTGTCTCTGGCATTGAATATGTTAAACCAACTCATTGTGTTCCTCTAAGGAATCCTACCGTGTCTCTGAACATTGAACTCACGGCGAAATCGACGTTGTTTTTGAACGACGAACTTACTTTCTATACCGATACCACCAAAATGCGTACGTTAACTGGCCAAGCATCCTTGATTAACAAAATTGTATGTTTGGAAGTTCATGTTGTCTTGATAACATTTCATTTTCGCTACTCTCATTTCATTTTGTAACTCTATCAAACAAATCGAAACCAACTGCAGGACCCTGTATAACAATTCTTCATGGAGACTAACAGAAAATGTACAGCTGTCAAAAGAAAAAGTGGCCGCTCTCCTGAAACCAAGTTCCCTTCGGGTATCTTCGCTACAATTCGGAGACAGGCGATGTTACATGTTGTTGCACCACGTTGCCTGATACCTACAGTTATAATTGAAGTATACTGTGTGTTATTCGATAGCATAATGGTAGCGTTCAGGCCTCTTATTCATGAGGTCCTGCGTTCGACTACAACCTCGTGCTTTTTATGTGCTTTTTATGTCCTTTTTTGTTCTGTTTTTGAGAGAGACAAACTAGACATCATGGCTCCTTTCTCTTTTATGACTATTTTAGTAATTAACATCAGGTTCATTAATATATTATGCCATGACTTTATCATTATCATTATGATATTGTGGCTGCAAATGGAAAGAAAAAAGATTTTATTCTCAATAAAATATCTTTCGTGGCATAAACATAACAAATTTACTGGCGTAGGCCTTAAAACATTCAAACAATTAAGCGTTCAAAAAACAAAACAAAACGCCACAATTCAATATTTAGTCTATCTTCCTCTTATCTCGATCATCTTGCAGTCGAGTGGGCATGGAATTGACTAGTCTTTGCAAATAGCGACTGTTCTTAGACACGATATTCCAGGCATTCTGAACATACATACATAAGTGTTCTGTCCATGGGCAGGTCTTTCATTGCAAACCCAGCAATCTCCAATCTTTCCTATTTTCTGCCTTCCTCTTAGTCTCCGCATATGATCCACATATCCTAATGTCGTCTATTATTCTTTTCAACCAGAGACCCAACCAATTCCTTTTTCTCTTTCTAATCAGTTTCAGCATCATTCTTTCTTCACTCACTTTTTCAAACACAACTTTATTTCTTATTCTGTCTGTCCACTTCACACGCACCGTTCTTCTCCACATCCACATTTCAAATGCTTCAATTCGTTTCTCTTCATTTCGTCGTAATGTCCATGTTCTTTCCCCATACAATACCACACTCCACACAAAGCACTTCACTAGTCTCTTCCTTAGTTCTTTTTCCAGAGGTCCGCAGAAGATCCTTCTTCTTCTATTAAAAG
Organism: Periplaneta americana; assembly: GCF_040183065.1. Lineage (NCBI taxonomy): Eukaryota > Metazoa > Arthropoda > Insecta > Blattodea > Blattidae > Periplaneta > Periplaneta americana. The sequence goes on along the minus strand of NC_091124.1, from coordinate 149,005,795 downwards.
CTTCCTTTGTTCATGTTTTCAGTTTTTCTTGGGAAGGATAGGCCTAAATGCGGTAACATCCCATTGCTTTCCGCACACCACTATCTCTTTCGCATCTTATTAAATTCCAGGGGGCCCAAGCGTGGAGATGAGGAGAGTGGATTTGACTAATTGGGCCCTCCGGACTTCACCGAAAGTCACGGCAAGGGTTAAATATTAATTCTATCAGGATGTTTGACCCGGTCAGAGACCGGGAAATCTCAATTAGCCTTTGCCCCCCGCATCCTGGACTAGCTTCTACGAATCATCAGAAAATCTTAGAGTGTGATTGGGCCAATTTTTCCGAAAATGTTTCCACACTTTTGCTCTCGTAGCTCAGCGGACGAACGTCGGAATTTAGATGTCAACGTCTCAGGTTCAATTCCTCGTTACTCCTTTTCATTTTATTGTGGTTCAAGATAGTATAATGTAATAATACAAAAAGAAAAAGTAATACCAGTATTATGCAACTGGATTTTTCCAAACCTAATATTAAATTTATGTTATTTATATCCCTAAAGAACGATTACAATATAAATAACTTGAATATTATTTATACAGTATCACTAAAGAACGATAACAGAATATAAATGATAAATATCGGTTTGTTTAATTAATATATTGTGAAAGAACAAAACAATATAAATAACTTGAATATTGTTTTATAATGCTAATGAAGGAGAACAGAATATAAATGATAACTTGAATATTATTTAAATCGCTAAAGAACGATAACAATATAAAAAACGTGAATATTATTCATATCGGAATTTCACAGATTTATTACAGATGTATTTAAGAAATTGTAGAAGAATAGTAATTAGTAACAGTGTCCTATTTATTCTTCTTGGAGCCAAATTTGTAACTTTTAAAAGTGTGGTTACTATGTTGAAGTGTATGTGTTGTAATGGATGCTTGATTTGTTATGTATGTGAGTCAGTTATGGGATACTTGATGTCGTCGCAATGTCGTAATTATAGTTTGATTGTGTTTGTGTGACTATTGTGTATTAATTTATGATGTATGGTACGGAAAGCTGCATATTTGTGTTATAGAAGTGTTACGTATGTGTGTTGTTAATGTTTTTGTATGTTTCAAATTGATACCTGATATCTGTTTTGCAATCGCAATGCCTAATTTACGGATTGTTTATGTTTTGTTTACATCGCGTAAGCTAATTTAATTTTCTTTTCCATTTCTCTTTATGCCTATCTTTTTTGTGTATAAAACTATAGTCCTAACATACATATGTAAAATAGGGCTAACCCCCATTGGAGATACAATAATAATTATTATTCATAGCGTTATAATACGATAAGAGAATACAAATGATGACCTGAATTTTATTCATATCTCTAAAGAACGATAACAAAATATAAATAACGTGATATCCATAAAGAACGATAACTGGATATAAATGATAATTTGAATATCATTTACATCGCTAAAGAACGATTAAAAAATAAAATGAAAACTTGACGAAGGCCCGAACCCACGACCTTTGAATCATTAAACAAGCACTCTACCGCTGGTCTACGAGGCGTAGATATGGAACACTTTCATAGTTCCGGAACTCCTTGTACAAGCACATGCATCGTGTAACATCGCCGCGACCCGAAGTGGACTTTGAAAATATTCGCTGTTCACGAGTGCGGCCACTTTTTTTTTGACAGCTGTACATTGGACACAAGTATGTTGATGCAAATGGCGTTTAGGTATTGTGTTGTAGATCGGAAAATATAGGGATACGTGAGTGAATGCAGATAATATTGTAAGAAGATCTTTGTGGGAAACGTAGTTTTTCACTCCAGTCAAAAGTTAATAACCAACAGCTTCTCTTCTTCTTTGACGGACGAATTATTTTTGTCATACAGAAGGATTTTCACCCAACTGTTTTTGAATTGCAGAAATAAAAATACCTTAATTTTGATGTTAATACAAAAGTGGACAAATTATTAGACTAACATTATTTTTCATTTGTTTAAGTTTATCATTCTGTAGTTTTGTAAATAAGCACTTAATGTTCACAACACTGATCATATTACTATTTCAAATATTGTGACTCCTGTCACAGATAAGAGAATGATTTCCTAATAATGACTGCATATTCATGGAAGATGGTACTCCATGCCATAGCGCGAAGGTTTCAAAATATCTTCAGGATTACCACAATCCACACCAAAACTATTAATTGGCCAGACAATATTCTGATATGAACCCAATCGAGAATATCTGGATTTGTACTTTCTAAAGAAGAGATAAGAAAATTGATTACTACTACTAAAGTTGGGCTCACACAATCATTAATAGCTATCTGGCACAGAGACACTCAAATTGGGAAGTCTTGTAGAAATCTTATACACACCGTACCAAAGACATTTGAAACGCTCACCAAGGCAAGAATATTGCATACAAAATATTCAAATGTTGTTGTTATAGATTATGCCTTAGGTAACTGCACTGAATTTTAAAAACCAACAAAAAAATGTACACTCCCAACGATATCGGACAATAGTTCATCACCATTTGTTGGTAGGAAGTTACTTAGAGTGGGAAATTAATCGAATTATCGATTGACAACACAGCTACACTCCGTTTTATAGAATTTGTGAAGTAAATCGATACATTTGGGTGGAGTCTATCACAAGCGAATGGGGGGAGCCTATTAGTGCGAGAGTGTATTGCGAGCTGCGTCGGCTTACGGCCGCTAAGGGGTAAGATGCGCGTTACAGAAGGTGATGGGTAGGGGTGGCATTTTAGACTCTTGTCTTCAATCAATGCTTTTCAACAGAGCAGTCATTGGACTGGGCTCCGCCACTCACCACTTGCGCAAATGACTTGTTTCGGGTCCTATACTCCACAGATTCCAGAAACGAAGTATAGATCACAAGTGTAATTTCTTTATCATTGCTTCAATCTTATCCTCAACGGTGAGCAACTAAAGGTGGACCCTGAAAATTGAATTCAAAGAATTAAATAATCTAAAGTAACAGATAGATAGGCTAGACCTGCAAGCTAAGAGAAGTCCATCAGGTGATCTCATTTCTGGTAAACTCTGTATCTCACAAGTCTGAAACAAGCAAACAAATATTCCTTCAAGCTGAGAAAAATGAGAGAACGCGATGAAGCTAAGTTTAATTGAAATGGCATTTGAAAAATACATCTTGTTCCTGCGGACTCTTTTCGAATTACTTGTGGACCCCCGGGGAATCACTGAATTTAGATGAAGTTGCAGCGCCTCAAGTAGTCGAACTCCGTAGCCGACCATTTCAATGTGTTGACTTGTTTTTTGAATTACGTACCATAAAGCAGCGGTGCTCACTTGGAACCCGTGAGCGAATTTCCCCTTAAACCAGTGGTCATCAGCACAGAGCACTCTGTGGCTAGCGTCTCTTACCCGCGGAGAACACACTGCACTATGGTGTATCGTAGCTGCTAGCGGGTATGCTCTCTACCTCTTCCTGCTGCACGACGGTGTACACGGGACGGCTCCGCTTACCCTTTACCCATTTCAGCGAGTGCTGACGACCACTGCCTTAAACCGTAGTTTCATCCCTCCCACCGCACTAAGCAAAGAGTGAGCTGCACTCATGTTCGTATTTCTAAACGAAATAGCAATAACGGACGTAAATGAGTGACAATGTTGAACAGTAAGAATAATACTTCTGTATTCCAATTTATGATAGTATTAATGTCTTATTTGCAATAAACATTTATCATATGTCTACCGTTATAACATTGCAAGGCATTTCAATAAATACCACCATAACGACTATGGTAAACATATTCTCTCAAGTAAGTAAATAGCAACGTTAAACTGTGAATAATTGTTAGTGCGCCTTACGAGTTAATCACAGTTTAATCTCACTTATAATAGTGTTGTAATATTATTCAGGATTGTGTATCTCCAGGCAAAGCCAGATCACAGAAACTTAAAGATTTGAAACCACAAGCTCATTATGTTCCTAATATTGAGAATGTTGTCAAGCTTCCGCATAGAATTACGGAACTTATTGGAAAAGTATGAAGCCATCTAGTGAAGGGGAATTTATCAAAGACTGTTTCATAATAGCAGCTGAGGAAGTATGCCTTAATTTAGTAGATAAGTTTAAATCTGTAAGTCTTTCGCAAAACACTGTAACAAGGCGTATCGAAGAACTGGGGCGTGATTTGGAAAACCAATTATTGTCTTTTCATAAGTCAATAATGACATTGCGAGCCGTAGATCTGTCACTGAAAGAGAGGAATTAGTGGAAACGTTTTTAAACATAAAACGTGCATGAACGTGTAATTCTCTTGCAATCAGCAAGAGGAAATGCGTTCACCCTGCCCTCTTTAGCCACTCATGCTATAAAGTAGGGATGCAACGATATAACTTAGCTCACAATCACAGTAGAAGTGCTCGGCCTTGATTACGAGCGCATAGCATATGCACTGCACTACATAGTGCCCCAACGTAGACATCAGGGATGTACAGTCTTAGAAAAATGTTTTGTCGCACAGATACTTTATAATATTGTGTTAGTTGGAAGGCCAGAGGGAAAAAGACCTCTGGGAAGGCCGAGACGTAGATGGGAGTATAATATTAAACTGGATTTGAGAGAGGTGGGATATGATTGTAGAGACTGGATTAATCTTGCTCAAGAGAAGGACCGATGGCGGGCTTATGTGAGGGTGGCAATGAACCTGCGAGTTCCTTAAAAGCCATAAGTAAGTAAGATACCTTATGTCCCAGATCTAGTGCGCATGATCAGAAGACGAGCGATGTGGTTCACAAGAGGACTAGTTGAGGTAATAAAATTAGTTTTCTTTCGTTGTATGTCTGATCATGCGCACTGCCTCCTTTCTGAAACTTACAGTCTAAAGTATCTGTGCGGCAAAACTTTTTTCTAAGACAGTACGTACATCGAATAAATGCAGTAACTATTACAAGAACTTGCGTTACTAAATTTCTGGCTATGCAATAATTATTTAATATAAAAGTACACATAAGCAAATCGCAAAAGAAGGGGTGTTTTAGAACAAAAAGAGAAAGAGAAAACTTAATTGTCTATAAGCCATTTATGTTACATTGAAAATAAACTTTCTTTTTATATACACTAGGTTTAAAATTAATTTATTGTTTTACGCCATAACTTTGGTGGTTCTCACAAATCACTCTAAGAAAACTTCGAACACCTAACGCGGAAAAACAAAATCATTAAATTATGCTATTGAATAGCCATCGTGATTTTTGGAGTCATTAATAATTTAAATGGTAATTGTAGGCTGTCCCGCGCCGTGGCGTAGTGGTCTAAGGCATCCTGCCTAGGACTCGCGTTACGGAATGCGCGCTGGTTCGAGTTCTCATGGGGGAAGAAATTTTCTCATGAAATTTCGGCCAGTGTATGGGACCGGTGCCCTGGGGAGCTACGTTAGGTGGCGAAATCCGATTGCGAATGCCAGCTATAACGGCTGGGGGGATCATCGTGCTAACCACACGATACCTCCATTCTGGTTGGATGATCGTCCCCTCTGCTTCGGCATGTGGGCGTGAGGCCAGCAGTCGGCTGGTCGGTCTAGGCCCTTCACGGGCTGTAGCGCCATGGATTATTAGTTGTAGGCTACCTGCATTGTCAAGTCTGAAATAAATTTTTCTCTTCTCCCGAATAATGTCTATGTATGTATGTATGTATGTATGTATGTATGTATGTATGTATGTATGTATGTATGTATGTATGTATGTATGTATGTATGTATGGGTATATACCCGGTGGCAGTGGTAACTAATTATACTCAATAATGACAATTAATAATAAACACAACTAATAAAAAGCAATAATTAATAATAATAATAATAGTAATAATAATAAAATAATAATAATAGTAACAAGGAGCATCCTAAATTAAATGAAGCATGGTCACTTAAAATAACATTTGAAGTAAATCTAATTTGTATCTTAATCCTAAGTTCGAACTAAGACCCACGAGTGTGACAGGTTCATACCTACACAAGTACCTTCCGGCACTACACTTATTTCGCTGTCAACTCACTCACTGCACTGATTCTACCTGATTTCACTAACACTTCTAACCATTTCACTGTTCAAATACTTTGCACAACCACTTCACTGACACCAACACACTTCACTTACACAATAGACTTCACTGACACTACACACTTCACTGACACAACACACTTCCTCACTGATAGAACACTTCAAATAACAAGATATCAATTACACCCTTTAAATAGTTACTACCGTCTATTAGTAAAGTCCTTAAGCCTATTTTTAAATACATTTTTGGTTATTGGTAAAGCCTTTAGTAAGTCTGCAGGTAAAGCATTCCAGTCCCTGATAGTACGATTGAGAAAAGAAAACTTTCCAGTGTCCGTCCTCTGTCTTCTTTCCCTCAATTTATATGAGTGGTCGTTCCTTGAAGAGTAATTTGACGGCTGCAACCTATTTTTTATTTCTCTCCAGGCAGGCTCACCTCTGTATGTTTTGAACATTGCGCATAATCGAATTCGCGTTCTCCGGTCCGTGAGTATGTCCCATTTTAATGATGAATTATTACGACAACACTTGAGAGCCCGTTTTTGAATCTTTTCCAGTGCCTTTATATGTTCTAATCTGTAAGGATCCCAACATGTAGCCCCATATTCCATTACTGGACGAACTAGTGATTTATATGCAATCTCTTTGGATTTATCAGAGCCTTTCCTTAGTACCCTCATCACAAAGTGTAACGCCCTCCGTGCCTTTCCCGTTGTGTCAGTAACGTGTTCCCCCCAGACGAATGTTCCCCCCTATTTTGTTTCAGAGTGACGTTCGACATTGTTTTTTTTTGTTGCAAATAATACATTGTTTTACTTATTAAACACTGTACTTCACCGCTATGTTCAATATAAAGGGTGCGTCAGAATGAACGGATGGATTTCACAGGGCAAGAAAATTGTAAGGATTCATCAAATCAAAAATGTATTGTTGTCAACAGATTCACCAATACATGCCGTTTATTTACGGTATACAACATCATCCATATGATGTCCTTGGCTTTCGATACAGGCATCGAGGCGTTTTCTGAAGTTCGCCGTAACTTTCACAGTCATAGTTGGTGGGATTGCCGCAATTTCTTCAGGAATCGCCGTCTTCAGTTCGTCCAGTGTATGTGGTAACTTACGCCTTCAAGTGGTCCCAAAGAAAGATCTTATCGTAACCTCGACAATCTCAGTGCAATAGCATGTTTGCGGGCTGATGGTTGAGGTGGCAGGACAACCTACTGTCTGTCTCCACATTTGCAGGAGTACACGCGCTCCGTGTTCGTCCAGGTGATTTCTTCTTTAATGTTGAACCTGTGGCACGAAATGAAGCCGCCCGAGTTGGAATCCTAGCGTGACGTCCGATGTCGAAATGAGTCCTGAGTGACGATCACAGACTCTTCATTTTTCAAAAATGTCTCTGCGATGAAAGCACGTTGTACACCAGACCAATACCATGTTCTCAACTGAAACTGCATTCTATGGCTGACCCAACAGTCGTGGTCCCCCTCACTCTATCCCTTCCCTCGCTGCGTATTGATCGTTTGAAATCCATCCGTTCTTTCTGACGCACCCTGTATAAAAGCTGACCTTTCTACTTCACATTAAAATCTTTATTGTAATCTCGCTAGCGATCTGTCAAATTCTGCAATACTGTATATGCTGTACACCCTTTCTTACTGTTGTAGTAGCAATGTGCCTCAGGCAGAAAAGTGCCGCGCCTAAGGAGAGGGCTTAAAAAGCTCGCGTTCGGAATTACTAGTAAGCACCGCATCCCTGCTATAAAGAATACTGTGTTCTATCTCATAGTTCATTTCATTGTTTACACGACTCCAAACAGTACTTCAATAAAGCAGCCATCGTATCAAGAGCGCACGCTACTGATATGGAGCGGTGCAGTTTCGCATCGTGCCCCTCTATATCACAATACAGCTACAGTACATTCCGCTCTACTCTTCCGTGTTTGATTTGTTTGTAATTACTCCTCCCGTTGTTTATGTCTCACTAGTGTATTTATTTACTCATTGATGTGTCATATTTTTTTTATCTATGCCAAGAGCCTTCAACTCTTTATCCTTCGAACATGATTTCGTACATCGCTCTCGATTGTGCAGGCCTACGAGAAGAGAACTGTTGGAAAACAGAAGCTGCCAGCAGTCTCGTACTTTTATAGATAGCAGTGATGATCCACCTCGAAGTTCAGGGATAATAGAAATCCCCGTCAGTCAGCAAAATGTAGGACATCAAATTAAAGGAAATTACCATATCCTAACTTACTACTACTAAGTAGTAGTAGTAGTAGTAGTAGTAGTAGTAGTAGTATAATAGTAGTAGTAGTAGTATTAGTATACAGTATACATTTATTGTATGTTATTTGTCGACTACAATAAGACTTTCGACAGGTTGTCGCAAAATAAACTCTGGAATATCATGCATAAGAGAGGCTTTCCAGACAAATAATAAGAACAATCCAAGGTTTATATTTTAGATCAAATATGCCGCTAGTTATTTATTTACATTCAACTTAGCCAAGAATCAATACAGAGAAAAATCAAGGAGTTAAACTAACTGTCCTAGTCTACTGCATTGCTTAATATCTAGTATTGTCGAGGTTGTCAGGCAACGTCAAGAACAATAAAATTTAAAATTAACTTTAAAATTAGTGACAATATTCTGAATACCATAATGTTGGAATGCTTGCGGACGTAATATTTAGACAGTAAGAGGATGAATTATTATTATTATTATTATTATTATTATTATTATTATTATTATTATTATTATTATTATTATTATTATTACAAACGGTATTGCATGGTGCTTGAATTAAACAATCAAATAAGTAAATATAGGCTAACCTGAAAATGTCAGAGAACATAAATAAAATCTTTTATGGAAATAGACCACATAAAATGCAAAATAACCATCAATAATTAATGTATAGACGAGGTGAGAATTTTGATTACTTTGGATTCAAAGTGTCTTATTGGCAAAGGAACGAAATTATAGTCCATTTGGAACATATTGAGAGCAAGCATCAACAATATTCACCCGATCCTAAGCCCGCTATTAGACTCTGATAGGCTGATGGTTGGTGAGTACTGTTGTCACGCCAGGAGAAGGCGGCTGAAGTACTTAGACGGGGCGGAGGGGAAACAGTAGCGCATGCGCACCGCGCTGTTCACTCCAATATTCCTGTTTCACAAACATCTACTGCACGTGTCTATGAATCTTTGCGACTTTGTGATAATAATAGTGGGGTTTTTACTGTAGTGTTTTATTAGTTTCAACAAGACAATTGTTTTCAGTATACCACAAATCTTGTATTGCTTTAGTTATCCTTTGCTTTTCGTGTTAATAGTGGTGATAATAATATAGTTAATAGAATTTATGTTATTGTATACTGTTATTTAGGTTTATAGCAGCTTTTTGTTTATTGTAAATATGTCGACAAAGAGGAAACAAGGATTGAAAATCTATAGCGAAGATGCGGAATCTTTTATGTCTGACTCCGTTCCCATGTAGCCAAGTAAGTGGACGAAGTTTTCAGGTCAGAGAGTAGCGTAAAGTTCCCCCGTCCCGCTTATCTACTCCCCGCGCCAACTCGTAGCGCGAAGACAGTAAATCAACCATAATAAATGCTTCATAGATTTTCTTAATTACTTTGAAAATGAATGAATTAAAATAACCGATGAGAAACAATATTATTTACAAAAATTTTGAAGAAATCTGACATTTCTAGAGTTGATGTAACTATACCTTAATCCGAGAGCAAAAATTATATTTCATGAGCATGTTTCCCGGATGATTTGATCTGTGGATAATTACTGTACAAGAAAAAAATCCAATTTAAGACAAAGTATTACAGACAGACGTTATGTCAGTAGCCACTCTTTTGTTACGAGGAATGGGGAAAAAACTATTTCCTAAAATAATGGGTCAAAATTTCGCTCTATCGTAACGCTTTTTATACACTTGGCATGTTGTACTGCTCAAATAACTAGGTAATTTACTGGAGGAGTTAATTCTTTCGACTGGTGCACCTTTATTCTATTAAGAGGGGCTATAAATATGATACACACTGGGACCGTCCTTCTTTATGGCTTTATATGATTCCTATAAAAGTTGTGACTAGCTCGTCAGTGGATGTTCATTTTTACATTACTGATAGTCTTATCAGGCAAACAGACCTGTTGCCCTTGAAGCGGTTCCTCCGCGTTCCGACGTCTGAAATCAATGAGTGTTCACGTGAAAGTTCTAATTAGCCTGCTTGAGTCGCCCGGTTCTCTTCTAACTCTGCTGACATTACTCAAGGTCTCTTCACAGTGTCGAATGAAAATGGCTGCTATTTACTTTTTATTTCCTTCCTCGATAAAATGGGTTATTTATTGGCTAAATCACAGACTTGTAATTATGAATTCCCCGAAGCAAAATCATCTTTGAAAGTTATTCACTTATCGTTTCCTTATTTGCAATTGGCGTTCATTGCCAAAACAATAAGATAATGTATGTAGCGTCGGCCTAGCAACAGCTGACGAATTGCTTGTGTTGGAGTTGGAGCGTTTTGAAGTAGAAATATTACCACCACCACCATCATTAGCAATACAATGTATTACCAACACTACTAATAATACAAATACTGCTATTACTAGTATTAACATCATCACTAATTCTACTTACTTACATACAAATGGCTTTTAAAGAACCCGGTGGCTCATTGCCGCCCTCACATAAGCCCGCCGTCGGTTCCTATCCTGAGCAAGATTAATCTAGTCCCTAGCATCATATTCCAACATTCACCAATATTACTACTACTACCACCACCACCACCACCACCACCACCACCACCACCACCACCACCACCACCACCACCACCACCACCACCACCACCAGCAATACTATTTTCTTTCTGGTTGAATGGAAGAGATCTGATGGTCTCAACCCCGCCTAAATAAATAAATATTTATTATTATTATTATTATTATTATATTATTATTATTATTGTTATTATTACTAATTACCATCACCACTAATGATGCAAATAATGCTTTTACTAGTATTAACACTGCTACTGCTACTACTACACAAGAACTGTACTACCAAAATTGCTATCATTATCACAGCTACTAGCAATAATACTCGTATTAGTCACCATATTATTATTATTATTATTATTATTATTATTATTATTATTATTATTATTACAAACATTATTAGTACTACCATTACTATCGCCATTGCCACTACTATAAATAATAAATACTACTGTCCTACTATCTCCGGTACCACTACTGTTACCAGCACTGTCACCACCATTATTACCAATAACACTCTTGACTGGCTACCTTTTTTTTTAGGGCCGAACAAGGGATGGATCCTTGGACTTAAGAGTCAAATTGATCCTATAAGCGATGATTGTTCCATTCCGACAGGTGATCTGGGTAGCGTTCTTGAATCCAATGTGACAGGCGGGACAACCTATTTCAGCGCTCTCAGAGCCCGATGTCATTTCCAGACTAGTATTTGATAAGCTGCCCTAGTGCTGCTCAGCGGAGCGAATACTACTGCCGGAGGAATCGAATATTACGAATAAAGCTCTCTTCCGGGGATCTCCGGTACTACCGTAGATGGTAGAAGGAGTATACGGAGGAATGCGGAGCTCCGGAGACAAGCGACAATCAAAAGACGGAATTCTCAAGGACGTCCGGCAGGCCGACCGAACCACGAGACTGGTGGTAGTTGTCAGTGGGATAAAATGGCACTGAAACAGGTATCCGACACATGGAAATTCTTTCATTCAGTTTAAAGTAGCAGAATTTTGTCAATGGAGTCATTATTAAAATTGTTTACAATTACGTGAGCGGTATTTTAAATTTTGTGTAGGATTATCATTATTATTTATTATTATTATTATTATTATTATTATTATTATTATTATTATTATTATTATTATTTACTTGCAAATGGTTTTTGGAATTACCAGAATTTTGTCAAGGAGGTAATTATTAAAATTGTTTACAATTACATGATCGGTATTTTAAATTTTGTGTAGGATTATTATTATTATTATTATTATTATTATTATTATTATTATTATTATTATTATTATTTACTTGCAAATGGCTTTTAGAATTAGCAGAATTTTGTCAAGGAGGTTATTATTAAAATTGTTTACAATTACATTATCGGTATTTTAAATTTTGTGTAGGATTATTATTATTATTATTATTATTATTATTATTATTATTATTATTATTTACTTGCAAATGGCTTTTAGAATTAGCAGAATTTTGTCAAGGAGGTTATTATTAAAATTGTTTACAATTACATTATCGGTATTTGAAATTCTGTGTAGGATTAATATTATTATTATTATTGTTATTGTTACTATTATTATTACTATTATTATTATTATTTTTATTATTATTATTATTATTATTATTATTATTATTTACTTACTTACTTGCAAATGACTTTTAGAGACCAAGGAGGTTCATTGCAATCCTCACATAAGCCCGCCATCGGTCGTTATCCTGAGCAAGATTAATCCAGTGTCTACCATCATATCCCCTCTCCCTCAAATTCATTTTAATATTATCCTCCATCTATGTCTCGGCCTCCCCAAAGGTCTTTTTCCCCTCCGACCTCACAACTAACACTCTCTACATGAATTTCTGGATTCGCTCATATGTGCTACATGCCCTTCCTATCTCAAACGGCTGGATTTAATGTTCCTAATTATGTCAGGTGAAATAAATTGCGTGCAGTTCTGCGTTGTGTAAATTTCTTCATTCTGCCGTAACTTCATCCCTCTTAGCTCCAAATATTTTTCTAATCATCTTATTCTCAAACACCCTTAATCTCTGTTCCTCTCACAAAGTGAGAATACAAGTTTCACAACCATACAGAACAACCGGTAATATAACTGTTTTATTAATTCCAGCTTTTTTATAGCAGTCTGGATGACAATAACTTCTCAACCGAATAATAACAGGCATTTCCCATATTTATTCTGCGTTTAGTTTCCTCCCGAGTAGCATTTAGATTTGTTACGGTTGCTTCAAGATATTTGAAATTTTTCATCTTTTCAAAGGATATACTTGCAATTTTTATACAGGGACATCATTTTATTTTTACATCAATTTTTATTGTACCTGAGTTTTTGAATGTACTTCTCTCCCACCCCTTCTACTAATGAAGTTCAACCGTCCTCCACACAGATCCAAGGCCGCATATACAGTCATAGTAACCTTACGGTCATAGTAAACAGTACGTTCCAAAAATATGTTCGCGTTTTCCAGTGACGAAAGGGCTTTCAATATTGAATCATTTTCGCACAGGTACTGTCGTCCATTTGCCTACGTCGTATCTCGGTTTCCCCCACCAGCTTTTATTCGCCAGCTAATGGCTGGGCCGTCTTAGCTCTTTTATGAAAACATTAATTTCTGTTAGGAATTGGACGTCTACTTAATATTATACAACTGTTTAAAATAACTTAAATAAAAGGGTCTTGTTAAGTAATTAATTGTCACGTGATTTCCTCCCTTTCTACGATCCTACGACATAACCACTTGGACGGACAGTATATAGCATATCTGAGTAATTTTATCTTTTCGGATCGGGCAGAAGTGAAGATTGAATTTACAGTACGTAAGATACTCTTTTATAGAGTAGGTACAGAATTATTTCAACATCAGTTTCTAGTACGAAAGACGAAACTGGTAATTGGAATTAGGTACAATAGTCTATAGTGCGATAATATGCACATTAGAACTGAAGCCTGCATCGAAATGAACGGCCACCGTTTAAAAAAATGTGTTTAAATATCCACATTATGATTATTTTTCAATTTAACTTCATTCTCTATATTGTACGCTATTGTGCTGTAGACTTATAATATACACTGCATAATGAATTGGCAGCTCAGTTCGTGAGTAAAAACACTCATTGTTAATACTGTACTGCATTTTGATTAAACAAAAACCTAATGAAAATTATCAAACTCAAAAGCGCATTATTTCCTAGTTTACGTAAATGGATGAACTACTTGTCTTCCCTCCTATATCTAGTAAAGTGATTTGTTTGTATATTACGCCAGTATCATCGAATTCCAGTCGTGGAAGGGGGTAGCAAACGGCGTTGATCCAGAGGTATAGGCAAGTTAATATTAAAAATGTTATTAAAAACAAAATGATGTCCCTGTATTTCCATTTCGTACTATGTTCTGGTCAAGAGGCATAATCATATACTTTGTCTTTTCGGGATTTTCTTCCAAATCTTTCTCCTTACTTGCTTCAAGTAAAATTCCCGTGTTTTACCTAATAGTCTGTGGATTTTCTCCTAACACATTCACGTCATCCGCATAAACAAGCAGCTGATGTAGCCTGCTCAGTTCCAAACCCTATCTGTTATTCTGGACTTTCCTAATGGCATATTCTAGAGCAAAATTAAAAAATAAAGGTGATAGTGCATCTCCTTGCTTTAGCCTGCAGTGAATTGGAAAAGATCCAGGCAGAAACTGGTCTGTATTAACTCTGCTGTAAGTTTCACTGAAACACATTTTAATTAATCGAACTAGTTTCTTGGGAATGTCAAATTCAATAAGAATATTATATAAAACTTCTTTGTCTCTACTGAGTCATATGCCTTTTTTAAATCTATGAATAACAGTGATAATGATAATAATAATAATACTACTACTACTACTACTACTACTACTACTACTACTAATAATAATAATAATAATAATAATAATAATAATAATAATAATAATAATATGGCAAGTAGAGCTTACTATTTAAATCAAAATTTTGATAGTGACAGGCAGCATAATGGCGTTTTATATTGGTTTTGAAAAGCGAGTAAAACCTTGCAGCAAATGAGCCATTTATATTTCCTTCATACTCAGAAACTAGAATTTCTCCTCCCGTTGGGAATGGAAGTTTCTTTTCTTTACAATCGACACGGAATGACATCATGACTTCGATACAGACATCGCGAAGGTACAAGCACCACTGATACCATCGTCCCTCTGTCAAGCAGGGATTAGTGGAAGGGGATGAGGGAGCAAATATGACGTCTTTCAGTGCTCGATGCCCGCGTCTCACGTTTGCATCACAGCTCACTAAATGGATACGCTTTCTATGAAGTATTAAAAATTAAATGTGATAACCTAAATGCCCGAACTCTGATGTATGTTACGTGACGGAAATATCAGAAATTTCCTAGAGGAAAGTTTGTTTCCTCAAAAAGCAGCTGGCTGATTGATTCTTTGGTATTATGGGATAATTTTCGTCTACTGATATCAATTTCCTTGCTGCGCCCATTTTGCGTGTTATCAGTGAAACCTCTGTGACAGACAAGGACGGCACGGCGCGGCGGCCGTCGTAAACAAGTAGTTTGAGAATAACGATCTCTGCAGAGTTCCTTCAGTCTTGTTTACTTGGTTTCACTTGTTCGCTAATTTATGCCTTCATATATAATTTCGTTAGTAATGTGTTACGTGTTTATTTAATTCATTGTTTACGTCATTAGTTGCTCGCTGTGTTATTAGTTTCTTGCTAATTAATTGTACAGCAGCAATGCTTCGTTCTTCACCTAGGCCTATTATTATTTCAACTCGCTTTTCAGTTGAGTTCTGTCTTTTGCTCAGGATTGCGAACCATCACTATACAGTATATGCAGAAATAACGGTATTTCTTGGTCATATTGCCTGCTGGTTGAAGTACTCTTCTTCTTCTTCTTCTTCTTCTTCTTATTCTTCACGTGCTACAATATCATCTATACCTTATTTTATTTCTAGGAGTGCAGTTCGGTGGCTCCTTTGAACACCGAAGTGCACTCCTTGAAATAAAATAAGGTATACATGCTTTGGCCTTTCTTTAGACCAGCAGTGACTAAAGCGGGTGTCGTGTTTACATTGTTTAATCACAGACATTCAAACGAGTACGAGGAGTTTCCTGTACATTTCTGTGTGTTTCATTCACCTACTACCTACTGAAGGCAAGCAGTGGCGGTTATCATGTCGCTCTACAAACTCTGTCTCTACAAGCAGTAAGAGGTGGTTTCGTAAAGAATGACGAGAACTTTTTTGTTGTTCTGTTGGACAAAATGTAATAGATTTCTTTGCTCAACTTCTCCCTAGAAGAATAAAATTATTAGGTTTTATCTCAGTTTTAATCTTCTTAATCTCTAGATTTATTTATTTATTTATTTTATTTATTTATTTATTTTGCTAATAATTGTAACATAAAATATAAATAAACAGAAAAAATTTAGCTCGTCCTTGAAAGAGTAGAATTCGTGCTCAGGAGCGGATTCCTGAATTGAAATTAAAAAGTATATAATACAAATTGTCTTATGTCTACTACGCAATAAAAATATATAAATTTAAATTTATAATTTTTGTAAAATCCATACATAACTTTTTAAATTTAATTCTAGAACTATTAATTGACAAGATTAGGACATTTAAATATAAATTTGTTATACATTCTTGGGCTTAAATTACTACTATGATTAAATACTGTAGTAGTGTTGCAATCTTAAAGAATTCATACCTTTTGTTTCATAACTATGCGAATACAATTCAAAATTATTTCGATTTTATGTATGAATTTTATTAATGCAATATAATAAATTTGTCTTATATTAAGAACATTAAAGTCTAAAAACAATTTTTGAGATGGAAAATCAATAGGTTTATGAAGACATATTTTAATTATTTTCTTCTGTAATAAATAAAGTGGATTAAAATTGGATTTAAATAAGCTACCCCATCCTATAATTCCTTACATAATTACCGATTGAAATAAATTTAAGTATATTGTGCGTAATAAACTTATTGACAAGTAATTCCTCAATAACTATGAGGGTAACTATTTATTAGTTATTCGTTTAATAATAATACTGTAGAAAAACTGGCTCAATATTATGTGCCAACGAACTGTTAAACACCATGTCTTAAATCATAGCCAGGAAGAGAAAGATAAGATAAATAAATGTAAGGGAGTCAGCTACCAAATGGGGTTTGAAATATCTCGTGCTCTAAAGCCTTTTAATAGAATAGAATTTCTCAAAAGAGTAATGATTAAAATAGCTTAAATAACTTGTCCATAAGAAGTTTTTAATTTTGAAAAACTACGAGTTTCTCGACCAAGTATCGAGAGAAGAATTTAGAAAATTCCTGATTATATTCAAGAGAAAGGTTAAAAAAGAAGGAAGAAAAATCGTATATTATTCCCTGGCTCTTGATGACAGCAGTGACATTACTGATACAGCAAAGCTTGAGATTTTTATCCGGGGGATTGATCAAGATGTTAATACAGGAACCACCACTGGTTGTAGTTTTCATGCCAACTACCTTTCCTCCGTCTCTTTACTTCATAGGCTGCCTGTCGCATGTATTCACTGCAGCTCGAGTTTTGGCCACCGCTGCTTTAGACCAGCACTAAACTCTATTACATGAAGGACCTAACCGTGTAGGGCCACCACAGTGACGTCACAGGACAAATATCCGATCCCATGGAAGGGAAAACCAGGGACTGTTTGATCGGGAAGCGCACGCTCTATTCACTCAGCCACAGCGGTGGACGGCTTAAAGATATCCCTTAAGACAATGCAGGACAAATACAAGACAAAGGAAGGAAATAACTTTCCATTTCCTTGACGGAAACCGAAACGGAATCTGTTGAATTTGTAGCCATCGACTCTGCTCGCGAGCCTCAACGGAGAAGTACTCTGTATGTAACGAGAATCTTTCATATCTCTGTCGGGATTTTGCCCTTAGCCCTTATATTTTGCGCTCTTCCTACCTAACTTATATAGGATGGACATTTCACTCGACTGTCATCTAGTCAAAGCAACATCATGTAGAGCCAGTGAGATTTTTTAACTATTTCTACTCATGTTTTCTTGCAAGGTTATGAGATTTTACAAGATTTATTTTTAATTTAATCTCTATTTTATGTACTGTAATCACTGTTTCATTTATTTATATTTCTTCGTTCTATCATTCACTTTTCGTTGAATTACTTAAAGTTCATTCACTCATTCAGCCATATTCATGTATTCTCTTCAAATACGAATCGTACGCTAGTTTACTCCATTAGCTATGACACATTGACCTTTACGTCCATTATACATTAATATAATATGCTTTCAACAATGGTACACTCATAAAATATCTAACCAATAGGCCTATACAATCATCATACACACATACAGTCATCATACACTATAATCTACACGTCTAACCATCATACACTTATCCATACAACCAACATACTGTCACCCATACACACATCATATACTAAACTAACCTAACCATCATACATTATTATATGCCTAACTATTATACACCTGTCCATACAACCGTCACACAGTCATCCTTAAACCTATCACACAGTTAACCATATATCCAAACATCACACAAACTTCTTAATCCTTTCATACATTAATCCATTATCTATCACAAAACTTGCTCATTATTCATAGAAATAATTAATTAATAATTATAATCGTTTTCCATCATAATCTAATCTATAAACCATCAAAATCTAATCAATTACCGGTACCCATCAAAATCTAATCCATTATCCATCACAGTATAATTCATTGTTCATCACAATATGAACCATTAGCCATCAGAAACTAATAAATTACTTACAACAACCTAATCAATTACCCATCACAATATTAATTCATTACCCAACATTATATAATTCTTTAATCATTACAAACTAATCTTTTACCTATCTCAATCTAATTCATTAACCATGATTACCTAATCCATTAGGCCTACTCATCGTCATCGTCATTACCGGTACCCATCAAAATCTAATCCATTATCCATCACAGTATAATTCATTGTTCATCACAATATGAACCATTAGCCATCAGAAACTAATAAATTACTTACAACAACCTAATCAATTACCCATCACAATATTAATTCACTTACTTACTTACTTACAAATGGCTTTTAAGGAACCCGAAGGTTCATTGCCGCCCTCACATAAGCCCGCCAGCGGTCCCTATCCTGTGCAAGATTAATCCAGTCTCTATCATCATACCCCACCTCCCTCAAATCCATTTTAATATTATCCTCCCATCTACGTCTCGGCCTCCCTAAAGGTCTTTTTCCCTCCGGTCTCCCAACTAACACTCTATATGCATTTCTCGATTCGCCCATACGTGCTACATGCCCTGCCCATCTCAAACGTCTCGATTTTATGTTCCTAATTATGTCAGGTGAAGAATACAATGCGTGCAGTTCTGTGTTGTGTAACTTTCTCCATTCTCCTGTAACTTCATCCCGCTTAGCCCCAAATATTTTCCTTAGCACCTTATTCTCAAACACCCTGAACCTATGTTCCTCTCTCAGAGTGAGAGTCCAAGTTTCACAACCATACAGAAGAACCGGTAATATAACTGTTTTATAAATTCTAACTTTCAGATTTTTGGACAGCAGACTGGATGATAAGAGCTTCTCAACAGAATAATAACACGCATTTCCCATATTTATTCTGCGTTTAATTTCCTCCTGAGTGTCATTTATATTTGTTACTGTTGCTCCAAGATATTTGAATTTTTCCACCTCTTCGAAGGATAAATCTCCAATTTTTATATTTCCATTTCGTACAATATTAATTCACTACCCAACATTATATAATTCTTTAATCATTACAAACTAATCTATTACCTATCTCAATCTAATTCATTAACCATGATTACCTAATCCATTAGGCCTACTCATCGTCATCATTAATCCATTACCCATTGTAATCTTATGAATTTAAAGTTACAAAGTATAGTAGAGCGTCTCATTTAGGCACAATGAAAACGCAAACAAAGTGCAGGTAACGAGTGGGAGGAAGGAAGAGCCGTACGATAAACACGAGGGATGTACAAGGTTTTAGTTACAACATTTATGGCGGAGCATTAATTTAAATTATATTTTCCAAAAACACACAAAACAAAACACAAATTGCGTAACGTTATCATATACATATTTTAACAGACAAGCAATTGTAACGTTGAAATACTTGAATAAAACAAATCAAATTTTGCTACTTATGTGATGTTGCTTTCATTTCATTTCTCTTCCCTTTCATCCTTGAATGTACTACGTCCATGATAAGAAGACATTGTGAAATGGTCTAACACTCCGACCAACACAATGATAATGGCAGTCCACCACTGCTCTTCGTTTACCCATAAACATTGAGTAAGTACAGGTGGGGATGGGTGAGGCGGAGCGCGCTCATTACTGGCTTCGGTTCCGTTCAGGGCCTTACTCGCGAGTGCGCTTTTGGAGATGTCTGCTCTACTGTATCCCCTTTACACGCCGTGAAGGTGCATATGCAATTGAAGCAGAGCTTCATGCTTACATGACCTCCGCATTAGAAAGAAGCGATGTGTAGTATTTTACTCATGGAAGAAACCCGATACACTGCTCCTTCGATATAGAAGAAAGCCAATATTTACCTACTTAGATGTAACACGCGAAGAACGGCAAGCATCATGTTTAGGTAGAGCATTAAAATCAAGGAATATTAGTCTTAGGAATAGTGCAAAATCGATCGTACGGAAATGGGTATTTAAGAGTTGTTAATGCATTACAAAAAATGAGCCTGATACAACGTCAACATAGACGACGTATCATATTGTAAATAAATAAATAAGTAAATAAGTAAGTAAATACATAAATAAATATTACCTCAAACTCTCAAGCAATATCCTTAATATTTGAGCAGTTTTCAATGCGTTGAATAATATTTACTTTGTCAGAAATATTTAGATATTGGTATTTATCCATGTATCCATTCATTTATGTATGTATTTATTTACTTATATATTTACTTGTTTACTTGCACATTTACTTGTTTACTTGTTTGTTTACTTATATACTGGCTTGTTTACTTGCATATTTACTTGTTTACTTGCATATTTACTTGTTTATTTGCATATTTACTTATTTATTTCTTTATTTACTTATTTACTTACCTGCCTACTTATTTATTTATTTACTTACCTACCTACCTACCTATTTATTTATTTACTTACCTACCTATTTATTTATTTATTTATTTATTTATTTATTTATTTATTTATTTATTTATTTATTTATTTCGGTGTATTTTAATTTTTACGAGGAAAACCTAAGTATTTATTTATTTATAGTACTTCATTTTCTGAGAAAAAATTTCAAAAGAACTTTCTACACGCTTTCTTTCAGTTCATGCCGTAATAAATTCGAAAGAGACGTAAGTGGTAACTGCACATAAGAAAAAACTACGTGCAGCCGTAGGCATAATCCTTAATCGTTAATGTTATCGCTGTAGAGAATGAGATAATTATGCCCTGATACGATACCGAGAGTCAAAAAAACATAATTCCATGCTGCCAGCGGCTGAAGATTGCGACAAGTTACAACATAGAAGTTGCCTTGGAGACAAGCAGCACACAGATCATCTCAGACGGCCTGCACACACTCTGTCTCGCGTAAAAATGGAATTGCAAAACGTTGCAATGTTTGCATGCCTTAGAACAGGTATGCTCATTCTCTGACTCCCGATTACGTTCTGTAATCGCAACCTTCGAATGTAGAGCGTGCTGTTCCTCGTTCGAAGCTCGACGGATGGCTGCGGAAGGCAATTCAAGTACTTAGTAACAGTTCGGAACAATGACACAGTCAAAACCTTCAGTAAGCAAACAATCATTCCGTACAGTGTGGGAGGAAGACTATTTTTGTTGTGAAAACGTAAAGTGTTTACTGTGTGGTAAGATATTGTCAGGAATACTACTGAGCAACATAAAACATTATGCCGAAGTGACAGGGAAGCTGTTTTCTGTAATATGTATTTATATTATTATTATTACTAGTACAATTATTGTTATTGTGGTGATTTTATTCCAATAGAAATACATGTTATGAAAAAAATAACTTTTCAGGGGTGCAACGTGCACTATAGTTTCAAGAATTGAAAACATTTCATGAAAGGCCAAACATTGAAGAGAGTCGAATAATTCAGAGTCTACGTTTAGGAGCAAGTTATGTAGTATGTTGGGAATTAGCTAAGGCACTAAAACCCTTCACGGATGGTGAAGTTGTAAAGAAATCTATGGTGCCTGAACAAAACATAGTTAATTACATCTCTGTACTGGAACAGCTCAAATGTGAATTCACAGAACATAGATTTAATGATTTTAGACGTATGGAAAGTGATATTAATCTTTTTGTTAGTCCTTTCATAGTAAATTGAGTACAATCCATGAGAGTGCAGTTTCAGGACGAGTTAATTGATTTACAAAGTCACGTAGAATTCAGAACTAAATGCGGAGAATATGACTTGCCAAGTATAGAAGTAGCCTATTCAAAAATAAAACGCAATATCCCAAGATGTGCTCATTCGCTCTCACTCGAAATATGTATGCAACCAATTATTTTCGAGAATGAAAGTTGCTAAATCCAAAAATCGAAACATAGATCCCGATTAACAGATGAGAATTTTTTGTGCATTGTAGTAAATCCGTTGGAAATAGATTTCCGATTACTTGCAGAAAAGAATAGGCCTACACATGTTGAATGTGGAATATGAAAATAACATTATCTATGATGTAATAGTATCATAACTGTATAAAATAGCCTATAATAAATAATGTAATAAATGAATATTTCCTTTTTCAAATTCAGTTTATTATCCGTATTTGTAAGACGGTGAGAGCGATGCCACAGGCGGTGCTGCAATGTAGTTGTGTAGCCCAGTTCCTACACCGTGTGTGTTATGCAGTGCAGTATCATCCGTGTAATCGGCGCTTTTACAATTTTGAGCATACCTGCCTTAGAAGAAAGCATCCCATCAAGGTCAAACAAAGTGTAGCTATTTATTTAAATAGTCTAATCACTGACGTAGCAATAGCGGTAGTAGCAGTTCCGGTACTACTGACCAATGTTAGTAGCTAGTGCTAATAATAGCAGCAGCAACCACTTGAAAGTTCTTTTACGCTTCTTGCCTAAGAAAATTGACAAATTGATGATACGAGTAATTTAGAGTAAATACTACAATGAAGGGATGAGTGAGTTCCACTGACAAAAACTCGAACCCCGTGTGTTTCAAACTCCCCACTAAAATTATTAACTAATGGGATAATGTCAGTGGCTGAATGAAGGAAACGAACGTCGAATCGAATTAGCATACCATTACTTCCAAACGCAGGGGTCGCGCACGCGACTTCATAGGCAAGGCTCTTTAAGCGATTTCCAATTTGAACACGTCATCGTTCTAACAGTTAACCTGAAAGTTCAAATAAAATACTGTAAATCAACTAAGTATCATGTGAAGCACACTTATTTCCTTATCATACATTTATAAAACACTTAACAGTATCGCCGGCAGTAATAAAGGCAACCGCTCACAATCAGGTACTGTTTGACGCTATGTGAAAAGCAAGATATGAGTTCGAACCTCGAGTGGGACTTCGGTTTGTCTTGACTTTTTCGAGGGCCGGGTACGGGACGAATTCTGGCTCTTACATCGGTCCATTGTGCGCCCTATGCAATGATTGTCCAAGTTCGACATGTGGCCTAGGTGGCATTATTGAATCTGACGCTAAGAGATAGAGTATCGTGCGTCAGTCCTGCCGGAGCCATCGTCAGACTTGAACCTGGTAAGTCCCATAGACTGATGTCACAAGCTCTTCCTATATCAGCATCGGAAATCCTTACTACTACCAAAACATCGCTCCCGCCTATTTTTAACTATTGCTGATGATAGATGACATGGGAAGATGTAGATTGTTGGTAAAAATGATACGGGTTGGTTAGTTGCGGCCTGGTCTTGAAGTCACGCATTAGTTGCGGCCCGGTTATTTAAGATAAATCAGCGGTGACCAAACTGGGTATCGTGATTACATCGTGTAATCAAAGACATTCATATTAGTAAGGGGAGTTTCCTGTACATTGCTCTCTGTCTCGCTCACGTACTGAAGGTAAGCAGTGTCGGTACCATATCGCTCTATAAACCCTCTGTCTCTACGAGCAGAACAGCAGGTTTCGTACAGAATGGGAAGAGGAAGTTATTAGCTGTTCTGTCGGAGAAAATGTAATATGTTGCTTTGCTCAACGGTAGTAGTAGTAGGGTAAACATTGGTAATTTCGTGGCAGTGGTTATTTCGTGGTACTTTTTCTTTGCTCTTTCGTGAACTAGCCAATGGTGTTAGAAATTTCAAATTTCCGCCAAGGGATAGCATATGTTATCCGGTTTCCAGAAACATACAGCCACGCTTTATGTGACTATTGTAGCTGATTCAGTGAGCTTTTATGTTTGGAGAGAGCAAGTTAGCATCGACTTCTCTGGAGTACAAATTTTGTGGATGTTTGTAATTACATTACAGGCTTACTACTAAAGGTAAGCATATGATATTTGGTACAATGATTTATTATATCTTAATGAAATTTCAGGATATGTTTTTGGAATTTTAGATACAGCTGTAGTCGCTATATAGGCTTAGCTTTACTGATAGAAATCTTAGCTGTTTGAGGCGAAATTTTGTTGAGCATTAAGCGTTACATTTTACACTTTTTTTTAAACTGTATTACAATATGAATTTTAGAAATCTGAAGATAAGATGTGATAACAAAAAAGAAAAGGGGGACGCAATGGGTTCAGTGTAGCTTCTGTTTGATTTGTTATCATGCTAAGTGCCAATGATAAGTGCTAGATGATTTACTTGCAAGAATTGTGACAGAAGATGAAACATGGCTCCACCATTTTGGACCGGAGACAGAGGCAGACAATGAAGTGGCATCATGCAAATTCACCAAAGAAATAGAAATTCAAAAGTGCACCTTCGGCAGAAAAAAGTTATGGCTACTGTGTTTTTCGATTCAGGAGGACTCTTGCTTGTGGACATCAAGCCACACGGAACCACCATTAATTTTGACGCGTATGTGGCAACTCTCAAGAAACTTCAAGTTCGACTAAGTCGTGTTCGACGATATCGGGAGGAGCAGGATGTTCTGCTATTGCACGACAACGCACAGCCATATGTCAGTCACATGACCACAGACCAGATCAGAAAATTCGGATAGACAACATTGAAACACCCGCCTTACAGTTCTGAACTGGCACCGTGCGATTACCATCTTTTTAGTAAACTGAAGTATCCTTTCGCGGAACGAGGTTAGAAGATGCACGCTGCTAAAGAGTGGCTCAGACGTGTTGGTCCAGACTTTTACAGTGCTGGTCTACAGACCCTCGTTCCTAGGTTACGTAAGGCAGTTGAAAGGGACGGGGATTATGTGGAAAAGTGACATTTTGTTCCTAAAGGATGTATCTACATTCTGTGAAAATAGCAAAGCTGTAGGATAAAAATATAATTTTTAAACAAACGTTATGCATTACTTTTGGAGTTACCCTAGTAATATAGGCTATAGTAAAGTCCGTAATAAAAGTGTTCACCCTTTCAGGGCAAAGAAGATCCCTTTTCGATTTCAATTTTTACTTTGATTTCATTCTTATTATGTGTTGATATGTATTTCTATGTTTTCTTGCTATGAATATTAGACGGAATTACTATGTTTGAAGTCTTGTAACAATAAATGAGAATTTCATTTGACTTTAATGAATTTTTCCACAATTCTTCTATCTCTCACGAAATTATCAATGTAATATTACGAAATTACCAAGGTTATCACGAAATAACCAACCTTTTAGCTTAAGTTGTAAAAGTGGTTTTTGGCACTTGTTCAAGAACGTGTCCAATCTTTTATGTCTCCAGATTTGTACAGCAAATTATCGTCTTTTAGATGAAAAAATCGGAATAGGGATATATTTACACATTTGCATTTTAAATTAATTTTCATGAAATTATCACGAAATTACCAATGTTTACCCTATATAGAAGCGATATTACAGGGCATTACCCTGAATAAGTACACAAGCATAACAGGTATTATTATTATTATTATTATTATTATTATTATTATTATTATTATTATTATTTATCAGCAAGTGTTACCATAATTTTTATATACGTGCCTCAATATATACAAGCTAGGTTCAAAAAGTTCCCGGAATTTGCTAGCATCATAGAAACAACGTACCTTAAACAGTATTCTACAGCATTCCCTTCAAAATAGTTGCCTTCCGCAACAACACACTTTTGCCAACGCGTGTAGAGTTCCTGGAAGCAAGCCTAGAAGCCATTTTGTGAAACCCGTCTTAGTGCTCTCGTCGCGTTTGCGATAACCTTTTCAGCATTGAATCTCCGTCCTTTCAGATGACTTTTCAGATGGGGAAACAGAAAGTAATCAGGTGGTGAGAGATCAGGAGAGTATGGTGGGTGATCCAAAGCAGTTATGTTGTGCCTGGCAAGAAAATTCTTTACAATAATTGCGCGATGAGCAGGTGCATTGTCATGCATAAGGAACCAGTTGTTTTCTACCCACTTTTCTGGACGTTTCCTTCTCACTGCGTCCCAGAGGCGACGGAGGGTTTCTACGTACAATTCTTTCGTTACAGTATGACCTTCTGGAATGAACTCATGGTGCATGAGACCCTGAGAGTCGAAGAAAACTTCCAACATAACTTTGCTTTAAGTGTGCTTAAATGCGACAGGCTCATGTCAGTAGATTTACTGGCATGTGAAAGAACTCCTGCAGGACAAAATTCCGGCACATCCGGCGATGCTGATATAACCTCTGCAGTTGCGAGCGTCGTTAAATAAAACATGACATTTAAAATAACTTTGCCTTTGGAAGTGTCCCTAGGAAATTTTTGCTTCCGAGGAGATGTTTTCGATTTCCACTCAGATGACTGTCGTTTAGGGACTGGGTCGTACAAGTAGCACCAGTTTCATTTTGTTTAAGAAATCACCATCTTCATCAGCCATACTGATCATGTCCCCAGCAAAACACAGAACTTGATGTTTGTACTTTGCTCTGTGGACATAATTACAAAATGCGACGAACAAACAAAACACTATGATAAACAATTGCCTACAACTCAAAACCAATAATTGCCATTATCAGCAAACTTTAAGGAAATGACATCATGAATGTTACCAACAAAACAAATGTATAATATCCCTTGTTATATATTAATACGAAAAATGGTAGTAAAATTCCGGGAACTTTTTGAACCTGGTAGTATATGCCTACATCTTACATTGAATGATAAAATAATTACTACGCTGTATCTCCAGTTTAAATACTTTTTTAATCTTTTGTTGACTATTATCAGTTATTTACTGGTTATTGATTAATAATAATAATAATAATAATAATAATAATAATAATAATAATAATAATAATAATAATAATAATAATACTGAAAGCTTTAACAGTAGCAGTAGTAGTCATAATAATAATAATAATAATAATAATAATAATAATAATAATAATAATAATAATAATAATAATAATAATAATATAGAGAAACTGATTGAATATTACGTGCTAGTGTAGTAGTGAAACGAGCTATTAAACTCCAAGAACTGAAATCAGCCTTAAATCATCGTCATGAAGAAAAAGATGACATAAATAAATGTAAGGAAGCCAGCTATCTAGTGGCGAACGGAATAGCTCGTTCTCCTAAGCCTTCCAACGAAGGAGAGTTTTATAAAAGCGTAATGATCAAAGTGACTGAAATAATTTGTTCCATGAAAGTTATTAATTAAATTAAAAAAAAAACAGCGCATTTGTTGACTAAATATCCAGAAGAGAATTCAGGAAATTTCTGATTGCGTTCGTGAGGAATATTTTTAAAAAGCAAGAAAATTGGTATATATTTTTAATTGGTTCTTGATGACAGTAATGACATTACTGATACAGCAAAGCCTGCGATTTTTATTAGCGGGTTGATGAAGAACTCAAATGTTAGTGCACGAACCACCACTGGTTGTAGTCTTCATGCCATGTACCTCTCCCCCGTCTCCTTACTTCTTAGACTGTCTCTCGCGTGTAATCACTGCCGTTCGAGTTTTGGTCACCGCTGAGATAAATGTACAAATTGCGGCCCACTAATTTGAAACAGAGAGGTATGAGTTGCGGCTACATAATTAGCAGTTTAGGTAAGCCAATTAGCATTGCCCTGGAGACACACGGGGAGGTTGACTGAGTTTTCTTCCGAAGACTTACGATTTCTATCATGCTGTCTTAAAATTGCTCAACGTGCCCTTTGCTCTTTCTGTATCAGCATCGGAAACCCGTAGGCTTACTACCGTCAAGATTTCACCCGAGCATATTTTTACTATTGCAGACGATAGATGAAATGAGGGGAAGGTGGTGGAGTGTGTTGGTGAAATTATAGAGGGAAACGGCAGTATCCCAAGAAAAACTTTGGCTGGGGATCGAACCTCGGCCGCCTGAATGGAAGATCAGCACGCCAGCACTTAACAGATGCGGCAGTGACAGTGGTAGTGGTAGTCATAGTGCTAATATTAATAATAGCCCAGATCACATATAGATTGCTCATTCCTATGTTAAAATCGGTTGCACTTTGAAGAGAACAACCGCCAGGGTCGCCACCCGTCCGCCGTAAACGAACACGAGATGGCAGTACAGTCGCTAATGCAATTCAAATGGGAGTTATGACGTGACTCCTTATGTAACAACTAGATGGCAGCATAGTAACCCTGACAAAAGTTGTTACCGTCAAAACCTATAACGCCGAGCAATCTGGGTATATAATATGATCCAGGGTAATAGTATTAGCAGTGACAGTGGTAATGTTAGTGACAATGGTAGATGCTAGTAGTAGGGATATTAGTGCTACTAGCATTGCCATTAATCCTAGTAATTACTGCAGCGTAGTGATAATGGTGGTGGTAGTGGTCGTGGTGATAGTAGGCTAGTAGCAGTAATAGTAGCAACAGAAATAGTAGTAATAGTAATTTGTGGTATCGAAAGTGAAATTCCTTTCCCACTTATCTTAGGCTTCCGCTAGAACACGAACGACTTTTGCCTCTTCTGACAGGGTGCAACGTTATTCGCAGACTTATTTGTTGATTTCAATTTTTTAAATGAAAGATTTAATTTTATCTCGTATTTTCTGGGCGGCAGTTTCTAAATTCGGATAACATAGTAACGTGAGAAACTATGTAAAATTAATAGGCTCTACCGAACCTTATTGCATGGTTTTGTAACAAGTTTTTTTTTTTACGGTGATGGATTGTTAGCCCATCGCCGAACTCTCAAGCTGGAGGACCACCACTTATCGACTGTCCACGACTGCTTATTCAATGTTTTCGCAGCTACCCTCCATATCTGGAGACCGTCTCCTCTATCCGCAACCTGAGAATGCGCCATGCCGTGGTGATAGGGACCAACAATACATGGTAATAGACTCTACCAATATCAATAAATAATTGCGACTTAGCAAAGAAAACTTAACTATATCTCATGAATTAGGGTGAACTGGTCGTAGTATATGTGGATTTGTTTCTTTAGACTGATCTATCAAATACTCTGATGAAGTGTGCCAGTTTACATCTGAGGCACTCTGCCTAAGTACGTTTCTTGAATTTCTTATGTCTAAAATATTCAATAAACAAAATTCCCGCGAATTTAGGGAAAAGGATGTGCGTACATAGGCCTATTACGTATGAAATAATAATTCTAAAATCAGGTACAGTTACGGAAGAAAAAACTGGCCGATGAACAGCAAAACTCGTAATGTTACTTATGCCGGTTTTGTTGTGATTATCAGAGTACTGTTTACTCGAAGTTGCTGGACTAGGAGAGAAAGGCTTTCGTACTGTTTCTGTTCACATTCTATAAGGTTGAAACTCTCGTGTTTTTGTCGATGTACAGAAATTTGTTATTTAATTGTTTTTACCAGTACGAGGAATGTTATTGATTTCATTATCAACTCCTCTGTTCGTCTTTCTTTACTCTATAGACATACGATACTTCGTTTATTTATGGTTTATTTTTATTATTATATTCCTGGCAAATATACGATAAAGAGTAAACAAAATTGACATAGATACAATACATACGAACTTAATTGTAAGATGATATAGACGTGAATAGTTAGTTAAAGTAGAATAAATATAAATTGATTAAGGTAATCCAATACAAATAATATAAGTGAACATTCAGTTAAATTGAAATAAATAAATATCTATAAATTACTTTCGGTAAACAATTAGTAATGAGGGAAGAGAAACACAAATAGATTTGTTAGTTAGAAATAATTTTTGTGCAATTTAGGAAAACGTGTGATTATATAAGTGATTCTAGTGTTTACTAGAACCTATTTATTTATTCTATTATTAAAGCTACAGGGTGCTATTTATAGACATTTCGCTAGCCCGGGTTACGAGCGTGCTAAACAGGATTCATATCATATCATATCATATCATATCATATCATATCATATCATATCATATCATATCATATCATATCATATCATATCATATCATATCATATCATATCATATCATATCATATCATATCATATCAGTGTTTATTTTTGTTCTAAAAAAAGGAAAGAAAAATACATTCCTGAAGTAAAATAATTAATACTGAATGTTCTTGATATCACAAATAAAAATGTTCTTCTACGTATGTAGTTGTAGTTATATACAACAGTATTCTTCTGGACTTAATAGCCTGTCCATAAACCGTTGACATTGATCACTGCATCCATTCTTCTACTTACAGAATTAACAAGGCTTTGGATATAGCCCTACTGTATCTACCTGACAATGCAACATCATCCCAAACATCTGCAATGAGATTCCACAATTCATCTGCAATCCTAGGACACCGACTCTGTAGTTACACATTAACATTGCGTTGCACTTCCGTACACACATTTTCTATGGAATTTAAGTCAGGACTTCTTGGCACCCATGGAACCTCTCGACATCGTCCCTGTGAATGTTGAACCACCGCTGCACGGCGACGCATGTGTGTACCGAAGACAAGTCATGTTGGAAGTTTATTTTGTTTTCGGCCTTAAACACACGAACACTAGGTAGCATTACATTTTCCAGTTTATTGGTGTACTGATGCTCATTCATATGCCCATGAATCCTCCATAGTGCACCGCCACCATAACCAGAAATCCGTACCACACCGACACGGACAAACGACCACTGCGTTGTCTCTGGACCACATATTCAGGGTCAAATCTCTTGGATTGTTTCGGTCGATATACGTGCACTGACCTGCTATAGTTCATAAACACATCATCCAAAAAGATGACCTCTTTCCATGGATAGTTATATGAATTCGACAAAATGTGACACGATCAATTCGATGGTCTTCAGTCAGAACTTCCTTCACCGCTGTTCTTCTCAGCACAACGTTGGCACTATTGAGCTTTTTACTAGCGTTCTGTTGGAAGCAGGAAATTCCCTGCCGGCCACAAATATTTTAGAAGTATAAAATGAAAGCGCCTCGAACGTTCTATTAACATATGATCTTGTTGTGGTGTTGATGCCTTGGGTCTTTAACTACCAGGTTTACGAGTTATGTAACCTCGCTCTTGATACTGCGCCCACCACCTGGACGCTGTTCTAGTCGCAACTCTATAGCGTTCTCCAGCTCGAGCCATGTTAAATCGGCCTTCCTCGAGCAGTGCAATTACTTTGGCTTTGACGTCCATATCTATGGAACTGAAATACTAATGATGATTTTCGTAGTAGTTGTGGCTATTTATAGACAAATTCTGTTAGTAGGGCTGGAAAGGGTCACATGTCTAGGACTCTAGAAAGAACACGAAATATACAGTAGTCATAAACAATAAACATAGTACTGTATGTCTGTAGAGTGAAGAGAGACAACAGAGGGGATGAAAATAACATTAACAACATTCCTCATACCCGCAATGGCAAAACCAATGGCAAAACAACTTTCTGTATGTCGACTAAAACACAACAAACGTTGCAAATATACACATAGGCTCAGTGCCGGATTCAGGCCTAGGTAACTTAGATAGTTGCCTAGGGCGGCAATTTCAAGGGGGCGGCATTTTCTCTCTCTCTTTCTCTCCCTTTTTCATTTTTATTTTACAATGAAATTTATTTTTAAAACACATGTTGGTAAATCTTTTCTGAAGTTTCTTCTTGACCACTTGTGGAAGTCAGATATTGTTTTGTTATCACATTGCCACGGTCGTGGCAAGAGTGAAAGGAAAGTGTGCAGCTGCATAGTTATATTGTAATGCCGGTATCACATTATTATACTATGAAACTGCTTAAATTTAACTGCTTGAATGAACAAGAATGCAGTGTTGGAAATCAAATTGCATATTGTTGTTTATTAGCTATTTATCGCTATGAATAGTAACCATAACTCTCAGTTACATTCACAGTATAATAGCCTATATCAGCGTTTCTCAAACTATGGTCCTTGGACCACCTGTGTCCCCGAGGTCTGCCCTTGTGGTTCTTCAAAAAGGACAGAAGAAAAAATCAAATTCAAACGAATTGCGTTATCACAGTATCTGAAAATCTCAGAGTTTGGAAATGACACATGACAAGTCACCTTTCACTTTTACTCCCAGTACTGACATTTTATGAAATTTATTACCCTACTTGTCTACCGAATTCCCACTCTACTCTCAGCAAAAAAGAGGGATTTAAAGCACTATGAACATGGTGTTTCTCGCCATCTTTTCCCTGCACATCAGCTGACGACATGTGGCTAAGTACGTTGGAATATCTTCCAAATATATTCTCAAAACTAAACGAACTAAATCTCTCTCTACAAGGTAATTCTTTGACTGTGTGAGAAAAAAGTGTTCAGGGGGAAACTTGGTTTGTGGGTCAGATCCGTAAAACAGAGGTTTTTTTTCACTACAGTATTTCCAATCCTAGAGTCTTCTTTGATTGAAAATGATTTCGTTATTGGAAAGAAAATTATGCAATGATATACGTTCGCATCTCGAAACTCTGAGGTCACAATTTTAAACTTATTTTCCATGTAAATATGACGAATTTTCATGGGTTCGCGATCCCTTGATATTGAAAATAACAAACTTTCGTTGAGTGAAAAAGAACAGTTAATTGAACTCTCGACTTAAAATGAAATTCCAAGCAGAAAGTATGGTTAATTTCTGGACCTCAACACAAGTGAAAAGAGAATATATTGAACTGTACAGTGGTGCTTTACAGATTATAATTCAGTTTGCTTTTACATATCTGTGTGAGAAAGGGTTTTCATCACTAACTCTAATAAAAACAAAGTACCGAAATCGACTCTATGTATGTAACGATCTCTGACTTAAGCTTACCAGCATATATCAAAATATAGAACAACTACGCAAGAATCGGCAGGCTTATCCATCTCATTAATGAGAATACCAACATATATTTATTTATTCATTCATTCATTCATTCATTTATATATTAATTCATATATATATATATATATATATATATATATATATATATTTTGTTTAGTTAATAAGTTGAAGATTGTCCAAACTCTAATACCTTGATTTATTAAATATTTAAAATGAATTTTTTTCTATTAGCATTGACTTAATTAGTTAATACTAATATAAAGTTAAACGAAGTAAATTAATTTTAATTAATTAATTCAGTTTTAAAATATACTGGTATTAAAATAAGCTTTGCTTTCAAAGGGAACAAGAGTAAGGTGGTCCACGGAACTGTTCTGACTTAAAAAAGTGGTCCCCACTTCAAAAACGTTTAAGAAACACTGGCCTATATCATCAACAATACTATTTAATCCTTTTCAGTATGTTCACTATATAATTCGATTTGAAAGGTTTATTCTGTAAAGAGTTGGAGTTTATTTTTCAATTTATTTTATACTCCTGTCGAAGTAAGAAATACTCGTAAAAATTATACACCAACAGAAACCATGCTTAAAAAACCACAGCCTGCCTTTAAAAAATAAATTTTGTTTCAACAATGAATAAGTTTGAGTATTATGTTTCTTTGCTTCGAATCTGATATGCTTCGTCAGATCGACTTTGATAATACTATCATTGCCTTCTCTGTGAAGAAAGTCCGAAGAAAGTCTTTATAATTCACAAGTAAGATGCATGTATTTTGATTTCAGTAATTTACTGTTTTCTGAAGTCGACCTGGTTGGCGACTTGGTATAGCGCTGGCCTTCTATGCCCAAGGATGCGGGTTCGATCCCGGGCCAGGTCGATGGCATTTAAGTGTGCTTAAATGCGACAGGCTCATGTTAGTAGATTTACTGGTATGTAAAAGAACTCCTGCGGGACAAAATTCCGGCACATCCGGCGACGCTGATATAACCTCTGCAGTTGCGAGCGTCGTTAAATAAATCATAACATTTAACATTTTGTTTTCTGAATTGTAACATTTCATTTAAAAATAACTTTAACTGAATGTCACCTGTATAATAGCTGTCCATAAACTGTTTGTGGGATTTGGGGACGGCAAAATCTAGCACTGCCTGGGAGCGGCACTATACCTAACTCCGGATCTGCATAACCTACAGTATACTGTAGAATGTAAATAAAACCATTCCGAAAGCCAATCTCTCTAAGGGACGAAATGAAAAGCGTTAATGTATCCCATGAAGTTATTTCTATTTACCACATTATACACCAACAGAAATCATGTGCAAAACAAATCAAAATGGTGTTATAGAAGTAGTCCAATTGGAAAAACCACCAACACAATTATATCGAAAAGTCTCGCTCATTATCAATTTAAGTCTTTCTTGATGAATGCAATAGCGAGTAAGGCGATCTGTCATATTATAGTAAAGTACGGTGACTAATTAGTCGTGGCAAATTATTGAATAGGTGCTTTGAACTGAGGGAGGAAACATCATTGTTCACGGAGGAAGAAGAAAAGTCTGTATCATAAGTGAAGAATGAAAAAATGGATTTGTGAACTTGCCTTCTTAATGGAATTATCTGAATGTTTTAAATTGTTTTCTACATGGTAACAACAAGATTATTACACAGTTATATGACAGAGTGAAGGCGTTTAATATAAACCACCTTTAATTATGGAACGTTAGCTTAACTAAAAGAATAAATTACAGCACATTTTTCAATATTAACAACGATATAGGCATACTAGTTTCTTAAGACTTTGGATTTCGAAGAATATATTCACACATCATGACGATCTGCACCAGAAATTTGATTCGAGATTGAAAGACTAGGAAAATTTTCAATCTGATTTTCAATTAGTATTTGTAATTAGAACTTATTGATTTACTTTACGATAGTGAATTGAAGGATAAAAATCAAAACAAAGAAGTTATCTGACTTTTATATGAACTTTCCATGTCTTAGATTTCCCTGATTGTACAGACATCCTTTTTCGGAATTATGTAGGCCATCTGTGCGAACAGTAATTTTTTTTCCTATGATGAAGATAAACAAGCCATGTCATAGAAGCCAATTATCGGATCACAACTGTGCTGTCACATTATGCACTATACAAACAATAGTTCCAATCGTTGAGAAATTGCTGAGGAAAAAGAGAATTAAACAAATCCCGAAAAATCAGTGCTAATGCCAGTGTTGAGTGGACTGAATGGAGTTAAATTTCTGCATTATTATTCCTAGGATTTTTATGTGTTTTGTTCAATATTTTCCTTAACAGAAGCAGTTTACACATTTTCAGTAATTGTCATGCATTACTCGAATAATTAACATCAAATGTGTATTACATTTCTAAAAGTAATTATAGATTTATTAACTTCTAACTTTATTGAAAATAGGCTACAATGTTTCTTTTTTTTTTTTTCAAATCGCTTAAGATAGTTCATTTAGTTATTTCTATCCAGCCCGTATCTTTTTTCATCAGAAAACAATCATAAACCTATGCAGTAAATTCATATTTTGGTCCCGCCGCTGAACGTCTTACCTGCCCTGCTACGACTTTCCGCGGGCGAGCGGGCAAGGCTTGATGACGACACAGTGCTCTGAGTTGGGGACCAATGCTCTATACTGTGATAATCACAACAAAACCGGCATAAGTAACATTACGAGTTTTGCTGCACATCGGTCAGTTTTTTCTTCCGTGACTGTACGTTAAATACGTGCTTAAAACCATCAAAATCTTTTAAGTTGTCTTTGCAATGTCATGCATTTTTCCCTACGTTAGTACTATGTGAGTGAAAGTAGAAATAAAATTGATTTATACTTCAATTGTCGGTTTTCCACATAGAATGTTAAACCCTTCAGGAATATAATTTTATATTAGTAGGTATCGAACTCAAGACAGCGACGTAGGGGGTCTGTCTGCAAACCACAAATAAACCAGATACACGAACATTCTCTTCAGCCATGGATCACTAGTCAGCTCCGAGAGAGTTATTGGACACCTGCACTACAGTATATACTGCATTAATTATGAGCATGACCTTTTCCCCCTTCCCTTCAACTCTAGAAGTCCTCACGGTTAGAAATGGTGGTTTGTGAAGTTCCCATCCATAGATACTTACATTTTCTCTCCTTCTCATTTTAGATTCGTCTTTTTCACTCATTAATGTTTTCTAAATTGATCTGCCAAAATTCATGCAAGCGAGAATAAAAACAAAATCCAAGTAGAAAATGGAAAAGACGGTCACTTAAAACT
This sequence comes from Periplaneta americana, assembly GCF_040183065.1. NCBI lineage: Eukaryota > Metazoa > Arthropoda > Insecta > Blattodea > Blattidae > Periplaneta > Periplaneta americana. Next base: position 148,969,198 of record NC_091124.1, on the reverse strand, counting down.
AGAGTTGTAGCAGGCTACTATGCATATCCTTGAAGTGAAAGAAAAGAAGATGAAATAACCCTAATCTTTAGAATTAAACTCCCCATTCTTGCTAAAATAACTGACAGAACTCCATGCTTTTATGTTTAGCGTGACTGACTTCTGTTCAGAGAAGAGCTCGTGGCTAGTAAACTATACATATTTACATTATTATATACGTATATGTAAGTATGTAAATGTACTTATTTATACTTACGTATAAATACTTCCTTACAAATGGCTTTCAGAGAACCCGGAGGTTTATTGCCGCCCTCACATAAGCCCGCCATTGGTCCCTATCCTGAGCAAGATTAATCCAGTCTCTACCATCCTCACCTCCCTCAAATCCATTTTAATATTATCCTCCCACCTAAGCCTCGGTCTCCTCAAAGGATTTTTCCCCTCAGGTCTCCCAATTAACACTCTATACGCATTTCTGGTTCACCCAATTTAATGTTCCTAATTGTGTTAGGTGAAGAATACAATGCGTGCAGTTCTGCGTTGTGCAACTTTCTCCATTCTCCTGTAACGTCATCCCTCTTAGCCCCAAACATTTTCTAAGCACCTTATTCTTGAACACCCTTCACCTCCGTTCCTCTCTCAAAGTGAGAGTCCAAGTTTCACAACCATACAGAGCAACCGATAATATAACTGTTTTATAAATTCTACCTTTCAGTTTTTTTTAATCAGATTAGATGACAAAAGTTTCGCAACCGAATTTATTCTGCGTTTTATTTCCTCCCGAGAATCATTTATATCTGTTACTGTTGCTCCAAGATATTTGAATTATTTCTCCTATTGAAAGGGTAAATTTCTATTCTTTATATTTTAATTTCGTACTGTGTTCCGGTCACGAGACATAACCATATACTTTGTCTTTTCGGGGTTTACTACCAAACCCATCTCATTACTTGCTCCCCTGTTTTCCTTACTAGTTAGTGAATTTTCTCTTAACATATTCACGTCATCTGCATAAAAAGTAGCTCATGTAACCCGTCCAATATCAAACCCTCTCTGTTTTCCTGGACTTTCATCCTGTGTTTAAATTTATGTAATTAAATGCCTAATGCTACTGATCGTGAAAATAAATGTATCAAAATATACACGCCTATTTATTTACCTACCACTTATTTACGTTTTATTATCTTTCTATTTCGTTACTATAATGTGCAATTAGAGATTCTCGAAAAAAATTGTGTACATCCACATTAGATTCCTCAAATGCGAGCCTCAATGTTGGACAAGGAATTCAATATATAAGACTTCAGGTACAAAGTTCGTATAACTGGAATTTAGACTGTATTCCGCTATCTATAAGAAAACTAGATACTTACCAAGAAAACAACAATAGGCCATAAATTATGTCCATATGTAAATGCACCGTGTTACAGTTCTGATATTTGCATTTACATTATCCTCCTTACGTGAAGAGAGTACAGTCAACACGAAATATTTCACTCTTTTCTTGAAATTTTATAGAAGGATATGTGCAAGAATAAATTTGGGGATACTGCGGAGAATTCAACTTAAGATGTCAGAAGAAGCAACCATAACACGTCTGCTGTATCTTATAAGAAGTTCCATTTGTTGATTTAGCAGCTTCCCACCTCAGAGTTCCCTGTTTCAAATCCTAAAGATTCCAAGGATGAACTTATTTAAGATGTATATTGCGGTCTGATTTCTCGGAGATGATTGATTTAATTTGCAATCTGAGCAGGTATTTCTCTGCCACACAGCAGGAGAACTGAGGCACGAATCATATTCGCAGAACACCAAAAATATAGGATTTCTATATAAGCAGGGAAAAGACGAGAAGAAAGAAGAGATTAAAATGAAGAAGAATAAAAGAGAATGAAGATGAAAGAAAAGGGGATGAGATGAGAAAGAAAATATAAGGAGGAAGAAATTAAAAAGAGAAGGAATTGAAGAAATGCAATGCGAGGAGGAAGTGAAGGTAGAGGAAAAGAAAATTATGAATGTGGATGAAGAGGAAAAGGTGAACGTGGATAAAAAGGAATATATGGTTAGTAGAAGAAAATATGAAGGTAAAAGAAAGAAGATGATGAAAATAGATGAAAAGCAAAAGGTGAAGGTAGGTGAAAAGGAGAAGGTAAAAGAAGAGGAAGAGACGATGAAGGTAGATAAATATGACAAAGTGAAGGTAAACGAGAAGATTTTTTTACTTGGTTCATTTTACGACTACGATTGTCATCTAGCGTTTGAGTGGAATGACAGCGCCGAAAGTTACCCAGCATTTGTTCTTAGTGGGTTGAGGGAAAACTCCGGAAAAACTTCAACTACGTAACTAGTTCCAATCAGAATTTGAACCCGGGCCTCCTCATTTCACAGTCAGACATGTTAACCGTTACTCCACAGCGGTGGATAGGAAGAGAAAATGATAAAGTTGGATGAAGAGGAGAAGGTGAAGGTAGAGAAAGATGAGAAGGTGAAAATGGAGGAGGATGATGGCAGTGGATGAAGAGGAGAAAGTGAGGGTGAATGAAGAGAAAGTGAAGGTAGAAGAAGAGACGATGATGAAGATTGGTCAAGAGAATATGGTGAAGCTGGATGAAAAGGAGAAGGTGAAGGTAGAGGAAAAGAAGATGACGAAGGTGGATGAAAAGGAGAAGGCAAAGGTGAAGGAAGAGAAGATAACGAAGGTGAATGAAGAGGGGAAGATGAAGGTGGATGTAGAGGAGAAGGTGAACGTGGATGAAAAGGAGAAGATGAAGATGGATGAAAAGGAGAAGGTGAAGGTAGAGGAAGAGAAGATAACGAAGATGGATGAAGAGGAGAAGGTGAAGGTAGAGGAAGAGAAAATAACGAAGATGGATGAAGAGGAGAAGGTGAAGGTAGAGGAAGAGAAGATAACGAAGGTAGATGAAAAGGAGAAGGTGAAGGTGGATGAAAAGGAGAAGGTGAAGGTAGAGGAAGAGAAGATAACGAAGGTGGATGAAGAGAAGAATGTGAAGGTAGAGGAAGAGAAGATAACGAAGGATGAAGAGGAGAAGGTGAAGGTAGAGGAAGAGAAGATAACGAAGGTGGATGAAGAGAAGAAGGTGAAGGTAGAGGAAGAGAAGATAACGAAGGTGGATGAAGAGAAGAATGTGAAGGTAGAGGAAGAGAAGATAACGAAGGATGAAGAGGAGAAGGTGAAGGTAGAGGAAGAGAAGATAACGAAGGTGGATGAAGAGAAGAATGTGAAGGTAGAGGAAGCGAAGATAACGAAGGATGAAGAGGAGAAGGTGAAGGTAGAGGAAGAGAAGATAACGAAGGTGGATGAAGAGAAGAATGTGAAGGTAGAGGAAGAGAAGATAACGAAGGATGAAGAGGAGAAGGTGAAGGTAGAGGAAGAGAAGATAACGAAGGTGGATGAAGAGAAGAATGTGAAGGTAGAGGAAGCGAAGATAACGAAGGATGAAGAGGAGAAGGTGAAGGTAGAGGAAGAGAAGATAACGAAGGTGGATGAAGAGAAGAAGGTGAAGGTAGAGGAAGAGAAGATAACGAAGGTAGATGAAGAGGAGAAGGTGAAGGTGGATGAAAAGGAGAAGGTGAAGGTAGAGGAAGAGAAGATAACGAAGGTGGATGAAGAGGAGAAGGTGAAGGTGGATGAAAAGGAGAAGGTGAAGGTAGAGGAAGAGAAGATAACGAAAGTGGATGAAGAGGAGAAGGTGAAGGTGGATGAAAAGGAGAAGGTGAAGGTAGAGGAAGAGAAGATAACGAAGGTGGATGAAGAGGAGAAGGTGAAGGTGGATGAAAAGGAGAAGGTGAAGGTAGAGGAAGAGAAGATAACGAAGGTAGATGAACAGGAGAAGGTGAAGGTGGATGAAAAGGAGAAGGTGAAGGTAGAGGAAGAGAAGATAACAAAGGTGGATGAAGAGGAGAAGATGAAGGTGGATGAAGAGGAGAAGCTGAAGATGGATGAAAAGGAGAAGGTGAAGGTAGAGGAAGAGAAGATAACGAAGATGGATGAAGAGGAGAAGATGAAGGTAGATGAAAAGGAGAAGGTGAAGGTAGAGGAAGAAAAGATAACGAAGGTGGATGAAGAGGAGAAGGTGAAGGTGAATGAAAAGGAGAAGATGAAGGTACATGAAGAGACGATGATGAAGATGGGTGAAGAGGGGAAGGTGAAGGTGGATGAAAAGGAGAAAATGATGGTAGAGGAAGAGAAGATGATGGTGGATGAAAAGGAGAATGTGAAGATCGAAGAAAAGGAGAAGGTGAATGTGGATGAAAAGGAGGTGAAGGTGGATGAAAACGAGAAGGTGAAGGTAGTGGAAGAGAAGATGGCGAAGGTGGATGAAGAGAAGGTGAAGGCAGAGGGAGATGATGAAGGTGGTTGAGGAGAAGGTGAAAATGGAAGAAGATGTGGGAGGAGAAAATTAAGAATAAGATGAAAAAACGAGGAGAGATGTAGCTGGAAAAAAAAATGAAAATGGAGAAGTATTCGGAGATGAAGAAAAATAATGAAGGATGTGAGAGGATGAGAGTTTCTAGAATAACAGGAGGTGCAATAATAAGAGGAGGTGGAGGAGAATATGGATATAAGTATGAGAAAATGAAAGAGAGATGAACTAGAGACGACGGTAAGAAGAGGAAAGGAAGACGACGATAATGATGTCAATGGCGGTGATGATGATGATGATGATGATGATGATGATGATGATGATGATGATGATGATGATGATGATGATGATGATGATGATGATGATGATGATGATAGTAAAGTAAGGGGAGGAAAGGATAATAAACTACGAAGATGTCAGAGCAAATAGTAGTAGCCTATTCGTAGGAAAGCCTGCACGAAAGTTTTACCGCTGTAAATATCACAAAATTAGATGAATATCTGTTTGGTAGAACAAAGATCTCGTCCGGACTAGAAGAGGATAGAGGCATCAATTAGTGTACATATTTACAAAAGAAAGCAAACGCTACCTATGTTTGTTACTTTGTATGTCGCAGCCGCCCACGCTGGATCCGACGCGTGCCCAGACGTCAGATCACGCATTACACGCGATGCGCACGTGATCAAGGTGTGCGCTGGACCGCTCAGGGTTACGCGAATATTCGCAGTTTGCGAGGTCAACACACTGCGAGTCCAGGATTCGCATTTTCCTCACCCACTGATATATTTATTGCACTCTTCCAGATAAGGTGATTAACTGCATCTAGGCACGAGTAGGATGCACCGTTGTACTCAAACACTGATGACCAGAGACCGGAAGTTTAGGCATTATGAATCATTAAAATAGACAGGCAAAAAGGCATCATAAATAGCTAAAATAGGCAGGCAAAGAGGCATTATAAATAGCTAAAATACGCAATAAAAGGCAAGTACAAAAACCTTGCACTTTCCACAAAGGGATTTCGGTAGCAAGAAAAGCTTTACATAAGTCGAATGCAAATTGAGATTTTCGAGTCGATGTTGCAAGCAAAGAAATCTTCTCAGTATCCTTGGAAAGTGCAATTTTGTGTTTAGTTCTACAACGTCGCAATGAAAACTGAAAGAAAAATAACCGTTAAAAGTAACGTTAGACCCGCATTCATTGTTGCCTTGTCAAATAAACACAAGCGATAATTAAAACGTTTACTGTTTTACATTTTTGCATGGCAGCACTCATTGTTGCAAAGAGAATATGAACTGACTGAAAGACAATAATACATTCGGTGAAGTCACTTTCATTTTAGCGGTTATAAAAATAAATTAAAATATATCTGTAGGCAATTTTTAATAATAAAATAATAAATGATAGACAAATAATAATCAAATAAAGGCAAAAAACATTTATTTGTGAATTAGGCATTTATAATTAAAACAAGGCGGAAAAGGGCAACATAAAATTGTGACGTTTCAATCACAAAGGTATAGGTAATTCGTACAGATTTACTTTCAAAATGAAGATAGGTTTAACACATTTAAAAAGGCATTCTGCCAAATCTCCGGTCTCTGGCGATGACGAAGGAAGGGGGAAGAAGTAGAATGAAAAGAATGATCAAGGATTATGGGTGGAAAGGTAGAAAGAAGGAAAGGCAAAAGGGATGAAGGAAGAAATTAAAGAAAATAAGAAAAGAGAAGAAAGAAAGATAGATCGAATAGAAAAAGGAAAGTAGTTAGTAATTAAACAGATAATATGGGAAAGTTAGAAGGAAGGACAGCACTAAGGAATGGAACAGGGAGAAGAAAGAAAAAGAAGAAGTACGACACGAAAGGATAAAGGAAAAGTACAAGGAAGAAAATAGAGAATAAAGCAAAGACAGACGGAAGAAAAGTAAGAAGTAAGAAAAGAGGGAATAAAGGAAATATAGAAGAAATAGAGAAAGGATAAAGCAGGGAAAACAAAAAAGAATGGAAGTGAGAAACGAAAGGTACAAATATGAAAGAATAAAAGTGGAATGTTAGAACTGAAAGATAGAAGAAAGGAAGCGTGGAGACGAGATTCAAAGAAAGAAGAATAAGGGAGAGGAAGAATGAAAGAAAGGAATTGCATAGGGATGTGTAGAACGAGAAAGGAGAAAATAAGGAAAATGAAAAGGAAAGAAAATTGAAAGAAATAATTGAAGGAAGATAGAATAGAAGAAAGGGAGGAAAGGAATTAAGAATAAGAAGACGGACAGAAAGGGGAAAGAAAAGAAAGGAGGAGGGGTGAAGAAGAGAATGAGAGAACGAAGAGAAAAAAAAAACAATAGGACAAAAGTGTGCATTGCAAGTGGAGAGGGTCACCTGAAGGATGTGCAAATAAACGAAATCCAAAAGTATACCTAACTAAGCTATTAGATCGTTTAAGTACATATTTGATTCATTCCATAAAGTTTTATCACACTTCAAAAATAGTTCGCTGAAAATGCCCCACTTCGTACATCGTGAATTTATCATTGCATAGCTCCTTTCCTGTAGCTATCCTTGAACATACACACGCTCATTATAGCCTCCCTTCCTACGTATGGAAAGAGGTGCTACTATCTGAAACAACGTGTCGTCATTATTAATTGAAGGCTATTTAAAGGCAAGGGTTGGAAATAAGTAGAAATAGATTTCAATCCAAAAAAACCTCATCCCAGGGTCTTCAGCAATATTGAAGACAAAATGGGATAATATAAAAGCAGATGAAAGGAAATATCATACAAGTAAAATGGAAAGACTTCATGGATCTACGCTATTCCAATGCCTTCAAAAGTATTATTAGGCCTACATGATAAATACTGTATGTTATTCATATAACTTAGGTTTCCGTATTTTAGGCAACCGAAGATTGATTAAACGTTTCTTCAATAAAATGAATAGGCCTAATTTAAATAATATTATGAAATACTTAACTATTGGTTGTAAATTCTAAATCACCTTCTGTACTGTTCAAAATATACAATGTTGATGTTTTGTTTGGGCTAAACAGCAAATCTTTTTCGTCCATTGTATTCAAATAATATTCTCTTTCAGAAATTATCCTCACCCGTCTTGGTAAAAAAAAATCATTTTCAAATATCAAGTCCATCATTCTCCTCGCCATGAGCAAATTATTGTCGTTATTGCAGTATTAATTATTTAAATGACCAAATATTGACCGATTAACTTAAATGTAGTTTATTGGGAGCTTAAAGCCCAATTTGTGTTGCTGAAATGGAATTAAGTGTCAATTAAGAAGGCTTTAAGTAACAATTAAACTTAAATCCCCATATACTTGATGAAATCGTCCCTTAGTCTGTTATTTAACTATGCTGAACTAATTTCTAGGTTCTTTAGCGTCGATGGAATTGTGAATAGCAAGATGGTATTTGGCAAGACGAAGCCGAGGATTGGCCATATGAATACCTGAGATTCACCTTACATTTGAAGAATAGCTCAGAAAGCCCCAACCAGGTAATCAGCCCGAGCGGGAATCGAGCCAAGCCCAAGCGCAGTTCCAGGTTAGCAGGCAATGCACATAACGCCTGAGATATTGATGTTTATGATGTTTTTATGTTTGGTATTAGTATTGATGCTAAGATTTGTGTTTATGTTTGATGATGCTGATATTAATGTTTTGTGTTTATGTTTGAGGCTGAGTTTAAGTATGTTTATGTTTGTGTTTACAGTATATCTAACATGTAATATTTGTGTATTATTCTCACTTTCTAGTTCTACATTGTTATCAAGCAATAAATACAGTACACTGCAGCATCCGAAGAATTGAGCAAGCGCAAAGTGTTCTGAGCATCTGAGGTATAACTCCAAAGTCCGAGGGACGCCTTATCAGAAACAACCAAGTGTGTACTGTATTTTGCTTATTTTGTACGTTTTGTATGCAAATGTTGTTTTTTTGCATAGATTAATTATGATCATTCAGTTTTTCATCTTGTTCCCCAGTCTACGTATTCTTATTCTTCCTCTTCCATGGATTAGGTCGTTTGACTTCAGCCCATCTCTTCCTAGATCTTCTTATATCATGTCTTCCCTTTAGTTTATATTGTAATTTTTTTTCTGTTTATACAGGATGAACATATGTAATGTCGTTAATTTCAGGGGGTTATTCTTTGAGATATTTCAAACAAAAGAGTTTAATACAATTTTGCTAATTTTCGCTTCCTTTTCGACATAAAAATTGTTTTATATGAAACATTTAATAGCGTATTTTGAGAAAGCCATTGAGTTAACTGTCCACACCTGTGGAGTAACGGTCAGCGCGTCTGGCTGCGAAACCAGGTGGCCCGGGTTCGAATCCCGGTCGGGGCAAGTTACCTGGTTGAGGTTTTTTCCGGGGTTTTCCCTCAACCCAATACGAGCAAATGCTGGGTAACTTTCGGTGCTGAACCCCGGACTCATTTCACCGGCATTATCACCTTCATATCATTCAGACGCTAAATAACCTAGATGTTGATACAGCGTCGTAAAATAACCCAATAAAATAAAATAAAATAAAAATTGATTTAATTCCCAATGACGACATTAAGATAAGTGGATCATATGAGGAGACTAAGAAGAAGGCAGGAAATAGGAAAGATTAAATAATACTGGGTTTGCAGTGAAAGACCTGCCCTTGGGCAAAACACGTATGTATGTATGTAGTAGGTTATTTTACGACGCTTTATCAACAGCTTAGGTTATTTACAGTCTGAATGAGGTGAAGGTGATAATGCCGGTGAAATGAGTCCGGGGTCCAGCACCGAAAGTTACCCAGCATTTGCTCATATTGGGTTGAAGGAAAACCCCGGGAAAAACCTCAACCAGGTAACTTGTCCCAACCGGGAATCGAACCCGGGCCACCTGGTTTCGCGGCCAGACGCGCTAACCGTTACTCCACAGGTGTGGACTGTATGTATGTATGTAAGTATGTATGTAGTATGTATGTATGTATGTTCATTCAATTTATGAGAGCAGTGTATTATGATGATAAACGATTTAAAGAATTTTAGTTTTGTCCTTCAAATGTGCAGAAATTTGATCCGAACAAATGTAACTTTTCGTTCTGAAAAGGAATTTTAAAACAGTACATTTGTTCGAATCAAATTTTTGCATATTTAAAGGACAAAACTAAAAATCTTTAAATTATTCATTATCATAATACATTGCTCTCTTAAACTGACTGAGCATATTGGGAATTCAATCAATGGCTTTTCCAAAACACGCTATGAAATGTTTCATATAAAACAATTTTTATCTCGAAAAGGAAGCAAAAACGAGGAAAATTGTATTAAACGTTTTTGTTCGAAATAACCTCCTGAAATTAATGACATTATTTACGGTTCAGCCTGTATATTCTTTGCAGTTATGCCTATAGTTAGTGGCCTTCCCCATCCTGGAAAATATTTCAAGGTCCTGTCTCATTTCGGCATTCATTTTATGTTCTTTCGTGCGTTCTCTAACTGTATCTAGAATTTCACTTCTTCTTGCGTTATTTTATCTAAACGTATTGCTTCTAAAATGATGATAACTATACAATACAACAACTATTTCATAATCCATTTTAGTTGAGATCACACTTCACAAAAGAATACAGAACAGAACGGGACATTAGATGAATTATTTTCAATTGAAAAATGAGTTCTATTTAGTCAATACTTAACATAAACACAATAAAACATGTTATAATAACATTTACACAGATTTTAAAAACAAACGTTTTCGCCAATTTTGATTGGCATCTTCAGGTCGTGTAGGCCGAATGGAACATGTTATAAAAAGTGAACACTTGGTATATGACGTTAAAAACCAAAGTTACAACTGTAATATCACTTAAAAACAGAGAATAGAATATAGCAAAAAGCCTCCACGATGTGTGTAGAATCACTGTGTTGAAAGAGGCGTGTGTGAACCAAGGAAACAGCAAAACTCTTCTGTCATTGCAGATACAGTTTTCAAGATAGATTTGAAGATGCTACGAACAGGTCGGTCGTGTGGCCGTTATGGAGAGCAGGAAAAATCCTGTAAATTGTAAGGTTAGAATGAAAGAATATTTAGAAGCATTTAAGTATTGTTTTAGAAGATTTAAATAATACTTAAATGCTTCTAAATATTCTTTCATTCTAACCTTACAATTTACAGGATTTTTCCTGCTCTCCATAACGGCCACACGACCGACCTGTTCGTAGCATCTTCAAATCTATCTTGAAAACTGTATCTGCAATGACAGAAGAGTTTTGCTGTTTCCTTGGTTCACACACGCCTCTTTCAACACAGTGATTCTACACACATCGTGGAGGCTTTTTGCTATATTATATTCTCTGTTTTTAAGTGATATTACAGTTGTAACTTTGGTTTTTAACGACATATATCAAGTGTTCACTTTTTATAACATGTTCCATTCGACCTACACGACCTGAAGATGCCAATCAAAATTGGCGAAAACGTTTGTTTTTAAAATCTGTGTAAATGTTATTATAACATGTTTTATTGTGTTTATGTTAAGTATTGACTGAATAGAACTCATTTTTCAATTAACATTGAACTTAACGGAACCAATATGCCTTTGAAATTAATTATTTTCAGTTTTACTGAGTGTTTTTCTCCTTCTCATCCTTCTCGGTTAAAGACGAAGGTACAGCGAAGCCTCGAAACATCGTCATGTTCTTTATTTGGTTAACAATGAAGAAAGTACAATCTGAACTTCACCGCTAATAAAACTTTCTTGTTTAGATAAATAACAGGAAAAAATAACTGACTCAAAATAGCAGGATTTAGGCTTAAGTTATATACGAGGAAATGGCAAATTCAGTAATTAACTCTGAAACTGGTTCTGGGAGAAACCAATACCAGGGAACGAAGGAAAAATCAATATATAATTTGTCATCTATATGAGTCGCAATACACAGGACTTTGTCCCACGCATCGTCTTCGTTCTTACTTTCTCATCAAAACAACTGACAAGTAGTAAGAAAATAGCTGTGACTCAGCCTGGTTGCGACTGTCTAACATTCAAATTGTGTTTAATTATTATTGAATATTGTACTATCTCAAATGGTGGCCTTGCAAAATTCTGACCACGTGACCAGAAAGTTCCGCTGCTTATGAATGTCTAATATTGGCTTATATTACCTATTTCTTATAAGAGCGACATCGAAACAGATCGGGGATTCTTTCTAGAAGATGTATATATATATATATATATATATATATATATATATATATATATATATATATATAATTTTATTATAGAAATATAGACAGATAGCACCACCACCACCACCACCACCACCACCACCACCACCACCACCACCACCACCACCACCAACAACAACAACACATGGAATACGTGAGTCAATTTAATTAACTTCGATGCACAACCTCATATAAACATATCGAAGATGTATACCTTATTTTATTTCAAGGAGTGCAGTTCGGTGGCTCCTTTGAACACCCATTTACAGATTTATGACTTTCTACACAACAGCTCTGACAATTCCATCCTGTCCCCTAATCCCAACATTGCACAGTTGTCACAATCCTGATGACCTTCGAAATTATGCAGTAAAACTGACGGGATTCTTGGAATTCGGAAACGATGCGGCAACTCTGCCTCCACGTGGATTTGACGGGCACCTGTCAATTCTTCTGAACGAGGGTTGTGATTGGTTACTAACAAGAGAAGACAAGATTTCCGTCATAGTAAGGAAGACGTTTATTTATGAACCAATTAGTAGGGGGCAGTAGAAGGTCTGTCGGCAAAGTCCTTTCTATGAAACTGCACTCCATGAAAAAAAATAAAGTATACGTATTCATTCATTGCATTCTACCCAAGGGTAGGTCTTTCACTGCAAACGCAGCATTCTCCCATCTTTCATATTTTCCGCCTTCCTTTAGCCTCCGCATAAGATCCATGTGTTGTCTATCATCTCATATCTTCTTTTGCCCCGAACTTTTCTTCTGTTCATCATTCCTTTCGATGCATCCTTCAGTAGAAAGTTTCTTCTCAGCCAGTGACCCAGCCAATTTCCTTTTCTCGTATTGATCAGTTTCAGCATTAATCTTTCCTCATCCACTCTTTCTAGTATAACTTCATTTCTTATTTTGTAGTCATTTTTCCAGCGGTCCGCAGAAGATGCTCCTTTTTCTATTGAAAGCTTCCTTTGCCCCATTGCTATCCTTCTTTAACTTCCTGGTAACATATTATGTTACTACTTACAATAGGCCTACATTCCAAGTATTTGAAGTTGTCCACTTGTTCCATTGCCTCATTTCGAATTCGCAAGTTTGCTTTCATTACCTTTCTACCGATATTCATGATCTTCGTCTTGTTTACATTTATTTTCATCCCATACTTCTCACAAGGAGGAAAGGAACTGGCCACTCTACCCATTATCTCCTGGCCTAGTTGTCTTGTAAGTGGTGTCTTCTTGGTATCACTTGTGAGGTTCAGATCTGTCTTCGGACAACAGCAAACAACTCCTCACGTGTCATTTAGCACCAGTAGCATATACCATAGTATCGTCTCCTCTTTTGCTAACAGTAAAAACGTCATATCATCAGCAAATCCTACGCACTTTTTTCGTCTTCCTCGTACTATCACCACTCTCATGCTTTGAAAACAGTTTTTCACTAAATCCTCCAAGTAGAAGTTGAACAAAGTAAGTAATAAAGGGCATTTATGTCGTACTCCTCTCCATATTCGACTTCCCTCTGACATTTCTTCTCCTTTCCTGACTTTGACTCGTTGTTACTGAATAGCCTTCTCTCTTTCCAATCCACGCCAATTTTCTTCATGAGCTCCGAAAGTTTATTCCAATTCACTATGTTAAAAGCCTTTTAAGGTCCGAAGATACTACATAAGTTACACTCCTTTATTTTTCTCTGTAGGTATCTTTCGCCCATTGTTCGCAGCAGTCCAAATTGCATCTCTCTTATCTTCCTAAATTCCAACAGACTTGTAGGAACGACAAAAAAAAAAATAATAAATAAACAACATATTTAAATGGGTAAGATTTTGTCCCGTTTTAATGCTAATGTTAATGTTATGTTTTATTTAACGACGCTCGCAACTGCAGAGGTTATATCAGCGTCGCCGGATGTGCACACTTAAATGCCATCGACCTGGCCCGGGATCGAACCCGCAACCTTGGGCATAGAAGGCCAGCGCTATGCCAACTCGCCAACCAGGTCGACTCCCGTTTTAAAAGTATTACCCAAGTGTCAGAAATATTGCACCTACTAGTACAAAAGAAGAAAAGAATGAAACTTGCTGAAATGATGCATTATAGGTTCATAACGGGCTACAATCTTGACAACCAAACGAAGATATTCCAAAAGAGTGAAACTTAATAGATTGCTTGCCAAAGTACGTGCTTAAGATAGATCCGACTTGTTTACAGTGGCGTATACTGGTTAAAGGGTTTGGGCTACCACTGACCCTATTATTACATAATATATATATTTAAATCCCTATAATAAAATTCCTTACATATTTATGTGAATTCCATACGTCTTGATTGGGACGAAAATACGTTGATGACTTCGTCCTTGAAATTACAGTTGGGCCACTTGCAAAGTTTCTGTAGAAATGACTTTTCAATGGAAATTAGTGCCAAGCCGGATAAACGTTCTTGTGTATGAGTTGATCTACAGTAGGATTTTATTCTCTTCAACGCAGAAAATGTTCTTTCTACCGATGCTGACGTAGCTGGTATTGTCACAATTAATGTTGCCAATTTAAGGACTTCAGGAATAACTTGGTTCAGCTGGTTTTCATATATGGCAGATAATATTTCATGGATAGGTTTGTTCGAAAAATCAAAGACTTCTGCTGAATACATTACACTTAATTCATTTTTCAAACGTACTTGATCAAAGTGACTGTTATAGGACTGAAATAATTTGTTTAGTGCCTCATTCGGGAAGTTTTCTCTATAAGCAGAACATTTTTGAGAATCTAGAAGATGTGTGAACTGAAGCTTTCCATAATCAGAAAATCTGTCAGTAATTTCCATGTGCATACGATCTAGTATGCTGTAGTACAGCTGCCTGTATTTCAATTCATCATCTCCTTTTCTTCGTTTTAATGTTGGTTCCATTGTATTGGCTGAAGAATTTTCATTTTCCATATTACTCCATATGGACGGAAACCCACTACGTCTGAACTCGGATATAGTATTTTTTTTAACTTTGATACCTCTTGCAAGTAGTATGCTATGTCTAGACTTTTTGTCTGAAGAATATTGTAGAGCACATCTGTATGTGCGAACACTCTAGCATAGACTTCAAGAAGAAATATATTCTGAAACTTTGTGAAAAAATTCAAATATCCTTGAGCCTGCACATTTACAGCATCATCCCAGTTTTCTTCAGAGTCATTACAAATGATATTTTTAAAGAAAGCAGTCCGTTTTTCTCTGTATTCCTTTACTGTATTTACAAGCCGAGATGTAAAATTCAATCTAGTTGGTGTTACTTTTGGGAGTTTCTTGTTCATAAATTCCTTGAGTTTTCTGATCTTTTAGGAGATGATGAGAAAAATGCAGATAAACCCGACAGTGTTTTGAAAAGAATGCGGCATTCTGGAATGGATGAAGTAGTTTGTTGCAAAACTAAATTGAGAACATGGCTGTAACAATGGACAAATAGTGCTTGAGGATACTTTCCTTGAACTTTTGTTTTTAAGCCATAAATATTTCCCGCCATAATTGAAGCACCATCGTATGTCTGTGCAATTAACTTATTGCCGACATTGTATTCTGCTATAACACCTTCCACATGCTGAAACAAAGCAGCAGCAGTTTTGTCCGAACTGACATTTGTGAATCCTATAAACCGTTCTTGAACATTGGCAGTACTGTCGACGTATCTTAAAACAGTGGACAATTGACTCTGATTAGAGCAGTAACTTGTTTCATCAACAACAATGGCCACAAAAGGTTTTGTGTTCTTTATCATAACCCCACTTATAGCAAATATTAAGTCATTCTGAATTGCGAGAGAAGTACCACGAAATACTGTTGAACTCTCAAGATGATTGGCCAGTAAATGGTCAAATTCACTTAAGGAACTTAAATATTCAATATAATTTCCTATATTGTCTGATTCCACACTCTCGTTATGACCCCGAAAAGCCAATTCTTGTTTTCCTAGAAAGCAGACTGCGTTAATAAGATGCAGTAGAATCTCCCGATTTTTTTTTCACAAGAGCATTGTGTTGGTTGATATGTAGAGCTTTTTGCTTATCTATCTGTAAATCAATTCTTGTCTTCCCAAAGTTTGCAAAGTTCATGCTACTACAAATATGAGCTTTTGATTTGTCGTATTCTAGGACTGCCGTTCGAAGGGAGTTGATATTAGAAAACCCCTCTTTTGACCACACATTAGTTTCGCGGCTAAATAACAAACATGGCCAGCAAAATAGTTTAGACAGTTTAGAAGTACCACACAACCAATTCCACTTACCATATGATGTTGAAGTGAAATGGCGTGTGTACTCACGCTGTTTTTCTTTTACGTCCATGGACAAATTTAACTCAGGAGGTGGTCTTTCCATTTTCACAATTTCAACTTTCTCGTTGTTATGTACGACGGATAAAAGGCACTTTTAATAAACCTTCTATTACACAGTCATTTTCAACACAAACCTCTCCAGAAACTTGTTCTGCCATATTTTTCACAATATCACTTAATTGGGAAATTAAAAACTTAATAATTCACAATTAATATAACTCTTAGACACTCGAACAAATCACAGATTTAAAATAATGCACTGCAAGAACACAATCACATTCATGAGCTAGCGTACTAAGCGTATTGCTGCTTCGCGCCTGCGAAGAAACCGATCACGAGAGCGGTAACTCGCCCGGCCTACATTGCACGATGGAAACAGAAGGGAGAGGGGAGGACGGGCAGTTGTGCCACAGAACAGCGTGCGCGGTACGGTCACAGGCTACCTCACGTAGCAAGCGGTTTCTCCAGCGATGCCGCCTTGACAATTTGTTTCTTTTCGAGAGCAGAGAGCGCATATAAATCTTAAAAATTACTTTAATTTTAATTACTATGGTAAAACTAATAATACAAAATTATTACATTATGTTATATTATAAACTTTTTCTTTTGTAATGTCCTTGGGCTACCGGTAGCCCCGGTAGTTCGCAAAATACGCCCCTGCTTGTTTATAATGTAGAGCAGACATGTCAAGAGCGGGCATTTCTAGCCTTTGAACAGGACCTAGAATCCCTTTTAAGCGTGTGACTACATGCAATAAGGTCTCTAGTTCCCTTGTCAGATGGTACAATGTGCCCGCGCTTGACATCCTTGATGTAGAGTATAGAACTATAGAATAATAAGCAGGCCTACAAACCTGAGGGAAGACGAGATGTTCGACGGCGTAAGTGAAGATAGAATGGAGCTTGTTTCTGTAAGCCATTTACTGTGACTGAGAGTTTTGAATCCAGCACTGCGAGCTGTTAGATATTTTGTGCTAACAACCAAGCTAGGAACATTTCCAACTCACTAGCTGACTACGCCAAGTTTTACTCTGTATTTAGGTTTTGAAGCAGAGATCCCTCTCGCCCACATCCCAGTTCCCTCCAAGCGCCGCCAGCAGGCGATCATGGAATGATAATACAGTAGAATGGCGGGCGACCTTCTTTTAACTGCTATAAGTCGGCCATTAATTGTATGCGCGTGGGAAGCAAGCGAACTGTGATTATGAAGTTAATAAACTCTGATGATAAGCAGATACAGTCAACACAAACAAAATTATGTATGTAACGATTTAAGAATGCCAGTTTTGCTAACTTCGCTTTGTTCACCACGTTTAGAGCACATATGAATAATGAATTTGCAAAATGAGTTAAGTCCACATTTTGAGGGTCCTGAGTTGAGAGCATGATGATGTTACAGTAGCAGAATGACATTAATCCACGACTTTTGTATAATTATTCTTAGCAGCAGAATATTTTGTTAAGGGAAAAAACGACTTTAGTCCTGGACTTAAGTTGTTTTGCCTGTCAAGTACTGAAGCAACTTACATAATATGTCACTTTAATCATGCAATAAGTTGACAACATATTTTTTGTCTGGTATCATTGGTAATTCTTTAGCTGAGGAAATGTATTACGGGTGAAGAATAGAGCATGAAAATGAAAAATAATATGTTCAGTGATCATGCTAAACTTGTAGCTGAAATAAGAAGTATTGCAAGATATAGCCATGTTAAGCATCGAGAGAGAGAGAGAGAGAGGGAGAGAGAGAGAGAGAGAGAAAGAGATTTTTTTGCTGTCACATTGACTACATGAAAAATGTATGTTTGCCTAAAATACCAGTTCAGAACATGTACTACTATCATCAGCTTATCGTCCCAGCTTTCTCTGTGCACAACAGGAAAATCAGTGGTGTCCTTCTGTGTTTACTATAAGGGACAGGGCAAGAAAAATCTTAATGAGGTATGTAATTTTCTCCTGCACTACTTCAATAACTGTGTCCCATCCAGTACTTAAGAACTGTGGCTGTTTTGCGACAGTCGTCCGGGACAAAATAAGAACAACACACTAATCAAGTACTTAATGACAATAAGTGCTCTGAAACGTTTTTTCAACATCAGATTTTTCTCCATCAGAGGTCACTCTTTTTTACCTCAGACAGGGGTTTTGTCACATTGAAAAGAAGTTTGAGGCATGTGGACACGATGAAGGAAATGTGTGAAAGTGGAAAGGGAAATTTTACAGTTACCAATGTGGAAAGTGATGATGTGTACGATTTCAATAATTCGTAACCACAAAATTACAATAGAAATGCCAATTTCATAGAAACTTCTGCTGAGAATATTTTGTATCAACTGTAGACCTGGTTGAGTTGAAGAGAAGGTCTCAAGGCCTTAACTGTGCCATATAAAATAAAATACATTACTATCAACAATCATTATTTCCAGAGGAAAGAAAGCATCCTTCATCATGTCAATCTTTATGAAGTTCTGCTTTTCTGCAGAAAAATGTGGTATAGTATTGGCAAAATCATTTATTGAGGGGGCAGTTCAACGCATCTTCAGCCTGGGACCAGTCTATCAACATTTTCCAATTTTTCCTAATAGGAAAGGTTATCCCAGTGGCTTCATTCGTTCATAATTTTCTGCCCAAGGGTAGGTCTTTCACTGCAAACGAAACATCCTCCAAACTTTCCTATTTTCTGCTCTTAACTTATCTCACGTTTACCATTCCTTTCAGTGCATCATTTTGTAGGCAGTTTCTTCTTAGCCAGTGACCCAACCAATTCCTTTTCCTCTTCTCGATCAGTTTCAGCATCATTCTTTCTTCACCCTCTTTCCGACACAATGGTTTAAGCCCGATCAATGAAACCAAAGTTAAAGACATTCATAAAATACTTAATTACATTCCTGACGAAAAAGATGTGCATGAATTTTACGAAAATATTGTAGCATGGGAGACAACAAAGAAATGAAAGATGAAACTAAGCTGTGGTCTCGTTTAAAACAGTCCTAAGAGTTGTCTACGCTCTTGTAATTAACAAATTATTCAAAATAATGTTTTCAACAATTTCACTATTTTATGTTTTATATAAAAAAATATAGTTAAGACATATTTATGTGTCAGTAACCTAATAATTGTGATGCAAGATTGAAGTTAATTTGCAAAACAACCTAAGTCCTGAAGATAATTTAATTTTTACAATATGAAGAAGAGTACAAAAGTATGAATTTTAATAATAAAACTATTTCTCTTACATATCTCTTAAATACAAAGAATTATCTTGTGCCAATATATGTTTCAGCGAGGCCAAAAACATTTTCTTTAATTTTCTCAAAACTGTATTTAGGGACTTAAGTAGTTTTTAAAATTCAGCATTCATTTACATTCACAGTAATACGCATGAAGGCAGGCCTACACTGGCCCTACAGTAATAAGTTTTGAATTCTCTCCATATGAGTTAATGTCCATTGTCAACACATGACATGTTATCATACTGGTCGGGATTTACCATTTATTTTTAGGGCTTCTTAATTTAAAATTAAGGTGGAATCAGCATTATGTTTGGTCTTCAGCTAACACAAAACACATCACATCGATAACAGAAAACTATTCATACCACAGATAGGATTCGAATCAAGACCATATTATTAAAGCAGCGCGCTTTAACTGTTGTCTAATCCGCTGTCGGCATATTACAGTACAATTTATTATATTAAACGTACATGTTAAAGCCCTTTCAGACGAGGCCACTTTTAGGAGCGCTGCTGCTTGTGAATGATATAAATTAGGGCCTTCAGACGCAGCCACAGCCACAGAATAGTGGCGCTGCAGACGATCTGAGTGGTTGGCTTCGTAGCTGGTGGCGATGGGTATCTCCTCGCGATACCAGGAATTAAGTGGTAGGCGTGATGGGAATATAATGGTGAAGCAGTGCACAGTCTCGCCCGTTCTCGTACTACGTGATGACGTCACGTGGGAAGCACTGCGAACTCTCCCGCAGGTTGCTAGCTTAGCTCAGCTCAACTCCGTAAGGTTTTGGAAGTGGAGTAGGTTAATTGATTATGAATACCAAGAAATCAGAATCAATTATGGATTTTATATTACTTGTTGGTAATTAAATACACTAACTTTTATTAATTCTGTATGTTTAAAACATAAAACAATTTTAAGCACAAGAGGTGGATACAGTTACCCCATTCGGAATTTAAAATGACAACACGCGTCGAAAAGAAAATCTGAATCTAAATTTAAATAATAATAAACAAGTTCACCAAAATTCAAATGTAACAATTCTTCAGTTCGTCTACAATAGACCTACACATTATATTTAACAGTCAATAATTGAATTATTGAAACAGCAGTATAATTTTTGAGATAAAAATAACTATAAAGCTACCTACTAAAATTAATTTTACATTACACATTCAGTTTATGACAAATAGGGCCGGTTTCACCAACCTTCACTAAGGTTTTAATGATTCATTAATTTATTTACTGGTTCATTAAATCATTTTTATATCTCACCAACCATCTTCAGCCTAACGAACCAGAAAAACTATCATTAAATTTAGTGATAGAAATTTCCGTCTTTAAATTTTTAATGGTTCATTAGTTGCAATATAAAATGGCGGAACGTTTCGACGCAGAATTGTTATATCTGGAACTGCTCGAAAATTGAGAGTCAGATGGAGGTAATGTTAATTGTTTAAAAAACAATAATTTTGAAATTTTGAATGACACAAAAATTCACTAAAGATACTGCGTCACGAAGATCGTGGTACACAAAATTTTAGAAGAAACTGATCATAGGTTAGAATATCATAAAAACAGCTGAGACAAAGCTGAAAACTAGTCAACTAGGTAACATGCAATTGAGCTTTTATTTTAACACATGAACGTGGTTATTATAACTACATACCTAAGAAATATTAGTACATTAATACACAATGAGCATTCAAATATAACAAAACTTAATTGGTATGTTAACTTTCATTTATTAGAATTATATTATAGCTAGCGATAAGATATATTTCCACTGGCTTTAAAATAGAAGCGAAAGAAATGAATTCGTGGAATTTATAATCGTTTTCTTTCCAAAGGAAATTTCATTTTCCAGTAGGATAACCACCCCGCGCACATCGCCATAAATGTTCAAAGACGGTTGACGGAAAGGCATGAAAAAGAGGAGGATTGACAAATATCGAGACAACCCACCTCAAAATCCAGATCAGTTGTGGGATCAAGTTCTGGCTACCTGGGAAGATCTAGCTGAGAACCAGAACTATTTCCGCGATCTGTTGGACTCAATGCCCCGAAGATGCCAGGAAGTGACAGACACCAGTGGCATGTGGACAATGTATTAGATCCACATGCGTATTTTTCTTTAATTTGTTTGTTTTTCTTTATTGTATTTCGGGAAGAAAATTGATCTCCCAGGAGTTTTCTTAATTCTACTAGTGGAGCCAGATTGCGAAATAATTCGTTTCACTACAAAAAAAAATAGAAAATGAAGAAAGGTAACATGTATAAAAATTAGTTACGTTAACAACAAAACAATTCTTACCGAGAATCGAACTCGGATTCCAGGTTTGACAAGCCAGCATGCTAATGACTGCTCCACCACAGAGGCGTGACGTATTAAGCGTTAAGGCTGGTTCACAATAAACCGGGAACGGAAACGACAACGAGAACGGGAACGGAAATATTGTTAAAATGAATGTATTTAAATGTGAGCATTCAGAATTAACTATTGTAAATGCTCACATTTAAATACATTTATTTTAACAATATTTCCGTTCCCATTCTCATTGTCGTTTCCGTTCCCGGTTTATTGTGAACCAGCCTTTACGAGGTATGTAATAGGTGCTCGGCTTTAAGTCTACAGAGACAGCGCGTATAAACGTACTCGTGTAAATCGCGGCCAAAATTTCAACATTTCCACTACCAAGAGACACAACAAAATTGTTTTCTAATGCTGTACACGTTTAGCGATATAGTAGACAGTGGTTTCGTATAAAGATATTCTGATATAGTTATGAAAAATTCATAGATCGCATTTATTTATCCTGATGAGCCATTACTTATTGTTCATTAAATGTTAAGAAAATTTAGTTGGTGAGCAGCTCGCATTTTAGTGAATCGTTAAATATTTTAATGTTCAGTAGTTAATGTTTCATTTGAACTGATTTGCTGAAGGTTGGTGAAACCGGCCCATAGACGTAGTTTTGCTAAATGTACTGTGGTAATGCTCAAATGTCACTGTGTGTTGTGAGATATTTCAAGTATATCGATTTAAAAATGTGTCACATTAATAGCATTACTGATACAAGAATAACATTCAATATAATATACATAAACAAAGAATTAACATCGTGCACGTACACACAACAGCTGTTTGTTTTGTTCCTCGAGCACTGCGGTGCGAATTAGCGCGCCGCTGCTGCTTCCCAAGTGACGACATGCGCAGTAGAAAACGAGTTTGAGTCAACCGTCTGCTACACCATTATATTCCCACCACGGTGATAGGTAGGTTCCACATGAGGTCAGATTGGAGAATGCTGGGTTTGCAGTGAAAGACTTGCCCTTGGGCAGAAGACTTAGTGGCGCATCTGTGGCGCTTCTAACGGACGACTGTTGGGCCATAATTCTTTATACCGCCTCGACAGTATACAGCCTATTGTGCCACGGTGTCTTTTTTTCGAATTTCATTGGTAATTTTATTCCTGCTAGAAGCTCTTAAAGTATTTCTTAAACATGCGGGGGACAAAAAAAACTTTATATAGTCCTGGTGTAAATTATTCAATAAAGTGTGAAATAATCCTCGATTCTATCTTTCCAAAACCAATGGATGGAGCCAGATTCTTCTTTATTTTTACGCCTATTCTTCCTCCGTATGAGAAAAGTTGTCAAAAGCATATCTCCCTCTATGTTTATGTTCACCGGAAGACTTAAAAATTCTCTATAAAAATTTAGTGTAGCAGCGCTTCAAACGCCCGTTCGCAGCACCAGTAACGCGCGTTCGCAGCGCTACTAACGAGCTACTAGTGGCGCTGCTAAGTGGCCTCGTCTAAAGGGGTCCTTACAGAGTTTGCAGACTTTTTACACCCCTGCCTTTCGGCGTTATTCTAAGGCGATTCTGGACCTTTTATAGCAGTTCTAAATGGACGTATAGTGTAATTCCTGTTCTTCCAAATAATTCAAAGAGAGATTCCTATGTTGAAAAAAATATTAATTTGTTTGAAAGATGATCTAGGACACAAGCCAAAACGGTTTATTTCAAATCGATAGAGAGGGTCAGCTGGCGCAATGAACAAGTTAGTGGCGCAACTCACAATGTTCCCACCCCTTCTTCCCTCTTGCATTCGAGATCAATGAATCCTCGTGCGTCATGCAATAATGACGCCACTTCTTTGTCTATGATCCAAATTTTTTCAGTTCAGTTCAAATATATCAACTATTGCAATCGAACAGTAATACAATTACCCCCCTCAAAATCATATATCAATATTTGTTTTAAGCATTTTAAATATTTAAAAATTTATGTATTATTGAATACTGATCTGTGTAAAATGTAAAATAATCATACTATTCAAAAAATACAGAGTGATTCAAAAGTCTCGATCCGTTTTTTTTTTTTTTTTTTTTGAAAATATGTACCAAAATTAATGAATTTTAGATAATTTACAAAACATATTGAACCGACAAGTCAATACAAAGACCGTTCATTTCACTGTATTTTATTATGAATCATTCAATAAGTGAATAGCATGTAAAAACAAGTAGTGGCTATAAGTACTTTCGCCTTATACGGCATCATCAGGTAGCATAAGAAATTAATATGTATGAACGTAAAAATAAAAAGTTCACCAAATAGTCTATCTTAAAGTATCATAAAAAACATATCATAAGACAAATTGAAAGAGCATCAACAACAATGAGTTAATAAAATGTGTACAAGAATGATGAAACATACAAAATTGTGAACTTACAACGTTATGTATCAGATGAGACAAGTTACAGTTAATTAAGAATACAAAACCATCAAACATTAGCATATGAGTCACTGCTCATGTGAAATATAATGAATGTACATAACTTAGTACCAATAAAGTTAAATATTCAGTTTGTGAGGTGGGATGTCGCCGAAGAAAAGCTTAATGACAAATATGTTAGGTACGTAAGATTAAATTGTGTAAAGACAGGCCAATAAAGTGAGTATGGTTGTCGAAGTGCGGTGGAAACATATTCTGTAACGTAAGAGAAGAAAGATAATTTATTACTTTAGAAATTAAGTAGTGGGTGTTTGGAGTAAAAATTATTATCATATGCAAATGTGAATTTAAAAGATGTGTAGTGGAGCAGAACTTACGTGTGATGCTAAATGATGTTAATATTATGCAACGTTTTGCTATAAACCACAGTTCAACATTGACTCAGACAAAAGATGGCGTTAAAGATTACGTATATATGGAAGGAGATTCAAGTTAAAAAGCAGGAATTCTATTGGCTAGTTTATATAATGGGTTGGATACGTTCATGAACTGTTCATTGATTATTGGAATGTTGCTCTTGTAAAATTTTGCTATGTAGAATTATTCTGCAATATTATTAATACGCTCATCATTGATCGGCTTTAACATAGCCATAGTTTCTTCGATGTTTAATAATTCATGGCAGTTCTCAATCAGATGTGTAGCGTATTTATATTTGGTTCTAAGATGTTTGAAGTCTGCTTTGTGTTCTTTGTATCTAGTCGTAAAATTTCTCTTAGTTTGATCTATATATTTGTAAGGGCAGTTCCTACATTTTAACATGTATACCCACCCGCCTATGCTACTAATTCCACAATTTGGGACATCTGGTCGACATCTAAGGCTGACCACTAGGATCCAGAATACAAAGCAGAGGTTAAATTAAAAATAAAATACAATATGATTTGCGGAGAGAATAAAGAACAATGATAAATTTAAAAATAAAGTACAATTTGATTTCGGAGAAACATGAAATGAAAGTTCAATGAAGAGTAATGAAATGAAGTAAAAAAAATAAAAAATAAATGAAAAAAATTGACATTACGTAGTGTTATACAAGTGATTGTGCAAAATGGATAATGAATCTCTCAATACCATTAGACAAATTTTGTTAATGTCCTCATTAGGAAAATTAAGAGAAAGGAGAATCGTTTTGTTTAACTTAAATGAAGTTCCCCTAGCGCCAAAAAAGAAGTCCTTTCACTTCTCGTGTATTAATATTCATTTTGCATCTCTCACTGGAGTAAGGAATACATAGATTGTAAATAGACTTCTTTTCATCGTTAACGTTATTGGCTTGTTGATCATCCTTCACAAAACGGACAGTGGGGTCAAGAATGAGGCTTCTTTGATTCCGGCGATCGATGGCTATAATGTCTGCTCTTCTGGTTGACCCATTTTCAGCCAAGCAATGCACTTCTTCGTAAACCTCCCACTTTGCCTTCCAAAGAATGGTTGCGATGGAGCTTCTCACTTTATGGTGGCGATTGTTCCTCAGTAGTTCTCCTTTAGGGCAATAACCCAAAACATGCCCAAGGGTTTCTACTTCGCTGCATCCTGGATGACGACAGTTTTTATCTTGGAAGGAACATCTTTATGGCACTGGTCCACTCCGAGGAGGATATCCCTCTTCTATTACTAATCCAAGACTTGTTTTTTTTATCTTCACTGTAAGTCACCTCTCCTTTACCTTTTGTGGAAGACGACACCAATTATACAGTTAGTTATACAGTAAAATTAAGCTTGCCTCCTTTCCATTTCAAGGCAAACTCATCAATGCCTATAGTTTTCCCATTGTAGAAAACACATTTAAAAGCTATGATTGTCACAGTAGTATAGCATAAAATGGAAACTATTTCAGTTCATTCCCGACATTTTAAGTATTTGAATGCCATTATACAGCCATGAACATCTTCAAAATATTTGGAAAACGTTTTAGTTCACTGCTCAAATTGAAATTATATTCCAACACCTTCTATACAAGAATGAACATCTCCAAATAAAGTTCTATATTTATTTCTAAAAAAAATAATCACTTTTAGAATAACCATAACACACAAAAATAACAAAATAAATAATTTTAAAACAAAAGCTCTTGTTAATGTAAAATAATAACACGAATAATGATATAAATAATACAAAGTCAAATAATTGGGAACCAGAATAACTCAGAAAAGAAGAAAATTCAGTTACAAATTGAATTTCACATCTTGGAATTTTCATCATACAGACTACCAAGGGGGATAACAAGATCACCCCACATTAATAATGTGAATTACTTCTTAAAGTGGATTGGTTATTTATATTATTCTTATTTCGAAATATTTGTAGGTATGTAAAGGACAAATACATGGAAATTCAAGAAGAAATGTGGAGAAAAATGAAAATTATATTGAAAACTCATCAGTAGGGTAATTCTATTACCCCCACTGGTATGAAGAGTTAAAAAATTTTTATTAACGTTCAACACTACTGCCATAAACAATTAAATTCGTTAAGAAGTTTAAATGTAACTGTTGTCAACATTAAGTTTCAGTGCTTTTTTATTCTGGTCGTCGCGGGTGGCAGTGGTTGCTATGTAACTACAGTTTCTACCAAAAGTTTGAGGACATCCCTTCAAAAGAAACGTTTCACTCCTGTCATTATACTCGTAGTTATGTGAAACCCTCTGATGTTTATGCAGGGATCAAATGCCTGTGAGAAATGAAGTTTTCTACTACAAACCCAATCTCTATATCTTCCAAACTGTGGATAATACAGCAATTTTTCCGTTATGGAAACTTATCCAAAAATTACATTTTTTGTAGGAAAAAATTAATTACTCAAGAATGGGTTTACTTAGACAAATTGACCCGGGATTACCACCATCAATTACATCATAACTTTGAGAGTTGGTAACACTGTCAATCAGCTTATTCCATAACTCCATCTATTTTTAGTAATCAGTTGTGGAGTTTGCTACAAGTGTGGGAAAGTTAGATTTCTTTTTTTAAAAACTGAAAATGGGTCGAAATTCAGTGAGTGTGGACGTGAAGTGACAGATTACGGGGATGCGGAAGAATGACTAGAGATAATAAAACTCTATCCCAAAATTCATTAACCTATTTTGGAGTAATTAATTTATTCCTACACAAAATGTGGTTTTTCAGTAAGTTTTCATAGCAGAAGAACTGTTATACATGGCACAGTTTGAAAGCTGGAGAGATTGAGTTTGCAGTAAAAAAAAAAAAACTTTATTTTTACAGACACTTGGTCCCTGTATAAACATCGGAGAGTGTCACATAAGTATAAGAACAGGAGTGAAACATCTCTTTTGAAGGAATGTCCTTAAACTTTTGGTGGTAGAAGCTGTCCAAAATAAAGTTGCAATGAACGGGGACAGAATGATAAATTGGGTTGTAGTAGTAGCAGCACCGAAGTTAATAGCTCATGTTTATCATCGCTGTCAAGAATGAACAAAGCAAAGAGAGGGAAAAGGTACACTAGTGCATAAGGGCCGTAATTTTCAAACATCTTGGGTTAAGCAATTTATATGGGTATTAATTAAAAATCAGACGATGTCATATTCTGAAAAATATGTAAGAATATTTTCAAGAAACAGAATTAAAGTTTTCTCGAATTTTTTTGAGGAGAGTCCTGTTCTCCCCTCCCCCCAATATTTAAAAAAAAGTCGGCGTCTGTGTTTGTGACAGACAAAAACGGTGCAGAAGTCGGTTTCCTTGGAGTCTTCTATTTTTCTGCCATTCCTAACTCGTACCAAAGAAGACGCTGCAATGCTAACTTGGCTGGGCTGCAGAATTGAAGTTATCTAATTGCTAGGTGATAATTCTCACACTTTTTTCTTATCTTGACACTAGCAAGGAATGATATTGCTAGCATTACGCTCTGGTGAATTTTATACTTTGTTAAGTCGTTCTGAATGGTATGGCGAAATGAAAATACCCGCCTTCGTCAGAACTTGAAACGGGAATCTTCCAGCCATTGTCAGTCGCTCTACAGGTAGAGCTAACTTGAATCCGTTATAGCTATATTAAAAAAGATCCTCAACTTGCACATATTTATACATTTGTAAACTTTACTTCTACTCGCGTATGGAGATACCAATGTGAGTCTAATTTTTTATTTCGTTACAAGACAGCAGAAATAAAATTACATACAGAAAACGCAAGAGATCTTGTACTGTTTGTAAGAAAAAAGTACAAGCAATTGAGGTAAAGAATAGTGCTAAATGTGGAAAGAATGTTCCATGTAATTCGCCGTTATAAGAAAAGTTATACAGCTTCATTTTTACCACTCTTCATGTTGCAGAAATTCATGCGACATTCTTATATGTAAGACTTGATATAGACTTAAAAGAAAAAAAAAAAAAAAAAAAAAAAAGCAATGAACAGATCATTTCTTTTTTTCAGTAAATGTATATTCTACTTCAGAGTAAAAGCTTATGATCTCTCTCAACGCAGTTTTAAGGATAAATATTATAACAACGAACTGCTAAATGTTACTGATGTTCCCTACAAAGTTTTATTGAGACAATGGTTAAACAATATTATTCCATTTCTAGTCTATTGGCAACGAAAACCGGATAACTATTTGGTTACTGAATTGTCATAAGTAGCCTATAATGAATTACATAAGCGTAAGAAAACATATGAGTTACATCAAATCTTACGCAGATAAGAACGAACTGGAAGAGTATTTAATCGGTTATTAAACGATGTTATATCAACTTCATAGTTGTCTACCTTCGAAGGAATTAATGATAGAAAACTAGTATTCTGGAGACATGACACCGAGGATTCTCAGTGGACTACCCAACATCATCGGAAAACAAATAGCGAACGAGGTAGTCAGTCGAAGCATGTCATCTTGATAGCTCAGTTGGCACAGCACTGGCTTATGATGACTAGGCACCCGCACTCGAATCCCAGTGATGACGGGACCACATCAGACAAAAATCTCACAAGACGTAAGGAATGGGAAGGAAGATAGAAGAGGAAATGAATTATTGGAAACAAATATAGCTATCTCCATTCTGATATTACCTTCATAAAATGGCGAGACAATTGAAGGGTTCAGAACCATAGTGGGCCAAGCGCCATTTACTAAAACCGTAGAAAACAAGGGTTAAAATGAAGTTATTACCATAATTCAATGGAAACATATAGCAAGTAATTTAAAGCATACACATTAAAACTAAATGATATGTCAATCTTCATTAAACTATGGTATTCACTTAACTTTAACCCCTGCTTACTCCGTTTTTAATAAATGGCGCTTGGCCCACTATGGCTCTGAACCCTTCAATTAGGAAGCTATCAACGTAGAGCTAAATTTGGACTTTTAAATGCAGAGTAATGAAATTATTCAGACGCTTTGTAGTCTATTAATATAATCAGACCCAAAGTGAAAACTTACTCCAAAATATTTTTGGTTTTCAAATGGTGGAAACACTATCATACAAGGATGGCAAGTAAAGGTTAAAAATGAGCTATAGTACCAGCAGTTACGAACGGAAATGTGGAGAGAGTATAAGAGCTGCTGACTGTTGCTATGTGAATTATCTGTGTCATTAGGAGTGTCAGGAATGTCTTAAAATGAGGATTGTTTATGAGAGGTGGATGTTACAATCTTGATCTCTTTGAAGATTAGGAAATGAGACAAGTCGACGTTTGTTGCTATCTTCAAACACAATAATGGATAGAGCTACAATTTATCACCATCATCAGATATGATTCTAGTTCTGTGGACATTTTAATCCTGACACGAGGCAGCAGCCTTCAGTATAGAAACAGATTTTCCTCCAGCCATAAACAATTTGCAACAATCCCACTAAAATCATGATGAATCTCATCTTTGGTGACAAAGGAATTATTCTGCATCACTGTATGGTCAGGAATAAAATATAAATGAAAAGGATTACGCTACTCTTCGATCCCAGGCTTACCTGAGAAACGTATTTGGGGGAAACCTCGATGCGATTCTGAATATCTAAAGAATACATTTAGAAATAGACGACCAACACATTTACTTTTCGAGAAGTTTGGTTTCTGCTTCAGAATAATGCAAGGTCACAGAAGCCTGAGTGACAATGAGAACGCTCACCGAAATCACCAAAACACCTTTAAAATATCCGTATTTTCCAGTTACGAGGAAAGAGATGGAAGGCAAGGTTTTCAAAAAAGTCAAGAGATAAAAATCGTCTAATTCACTACGTATTGAACACAGAGATAAATGGTCTACTACTGTACATGTTTCAGAAATGCGTTTTATGAAACATACTGTATCGATTTCCAAGCAGTCAACTTCGAAAAAATAAAAGTGTTTAGTGTTCACGTTCATCTTATTTGAAGTATAAAATTATTTGTCATTCCAAATATAATCTACTAAAACTTGTTCGCAGTGCGTCGAGAAACACGAGCTAAGTTCGTGTCCACGAACAAAAACTGAATGTACAAACCGTATAACCTACAACAACAAGATGTCTAATAGAAAGTTCTTCACACCGTCAGACCCTAATCATGCAACAACTTCATCTGAATGTCCGGCATACAAAAGAATCGTTGAAATAATAAAATCAAAAATTAATTATGGCTGAAATTGTGATCTACCAACAAAATTTACATAGGTCTTTAGTGCCAACGCAAGAACTACTGTTTAACAGTGAATTTCACACCGCCCAAAACACAAATAGGAATTCCGGTATAGCAGAGATAAAAGTACTTTGTGTTCAAGAACCTAACACAAGACATAAGCTAGCGTCTGTTTTCGGATCACCAGTTTATGAAACGGATGATAATAATCAAAGAACTCGCTCGGCCATCATAACAAAATACAAAAATACTTTAAAATTACAACAGTTCTGTACACCAGATCTGGTTCTGGTAAACATTATTATAAATACTATCAGTTTATATATATGTAATATATATTGTGACTCTAATTTGGACCACAAAATAGAAGAACTAACTAAAATATGTCAAGCGGTAAATGTGAATCCTCTACTAGTCATAGGGGACATAAATGCAAAACATACAGCATGGTCAAGTCCAATTACTGACGACCGCGGCAAAAAAATTTATGACTTTTGTTCTATCAGCAACCTTATCATCCTTAATGAGGGCAACACGCCAACATATAGACGCGGAAATTCTATTAGTTTTATAGATCTGAGTGTATGTAATTCTATAATGTTACCATATATTACTGACTGGAGAGTGAGCGACAAGGCATCCCTTTCAGACCACAGTCTGATTGTTACTAAAATAAACACATCATTAAATACATGTGGCAACATTGAGGGAATGTATTTAACAAGGAAGTATAGAACAAAAAATGTACTGTGGGAGCATTTTAAAAAATCAGCTACTCGAAAACTCGAACCAGTATCAGCAGAGCTACAAAATGTTAATAATTCTTCCGAGTTAAATGTTGTTACTAAAAAAACTCACGGATGTTATAGCACGACTTTGTGATGCCCATCTACCAAAACTAAGCCAGAAACCTTTGAAGAACTACTGGTGGAACAATGAACTTACAATAATGAGAAAACGTGTCCTCGCATATCACCGAAGGTATAAACGAGTTAAGGTGACCTTCTTCGTGTGAAGTATGAAGAAATCTACAACAAGGTCAAATCTCAATATAGATTGATGATGTCGCAAGCGAAAGCAAACAGTTGGAAAATCTTTTGTTCTACACAAACAAACCCCTGGGGTATTGTATATAAACACTCTCGGAAGCCACAAAATTTTAATAAAGTGCTAACAACACTGGAAACGGAAAATGGACCCACTATAAATGCAAAAGACATTGCAAACGCCCTGGCTAGCAATTTTTTTCCGGATGACACGGAAGATAATGATGTCCAAAAAGTAATTCGTGCAACAACAGATGCTGAGCCAGATACGTTGGATGATTTATACTTCACACCTCGTGAAGTGGAACGCATAATTCTGAAGCAAAATGATCTTAAGACTCCAGGACTTGATGTACTATCGGCAAATGTTGTCAAACAAATACATTTCCCACATCCTTCACTTCTATTAAATCTGTATAATAAATGTTTGGAGCTCGGGGTTTTCCCTGATTGCTGGAAACTCGGTGTAGTTAAGGTAATACCGAAATTTCAAAGTAGCAACAAAGTTACTACCTCTTCCTTCCGACCATTCAGCTTGCTGCCTGTGTTGGGAAAATGTCTAGAGAAACTCGTCATAGATCGCATTATGTATCACTTACTAAGCAACAGTTCCCTCAGTGAACTTCAGTTTGGATTCATGCCGCTGAAATCGACAGAATTGGCAGTTTGTAAAGTTTTAGATTGGATACAGGAGGTACACTCAAACAAAGAAATTGGACTATTAATCTCCTTGGACATATCAGGTGCGTTTGACAATGCCTGGTGGCCAAAAATACTCCCTCAACTAAAACTTAAAAAATGTCCTAGAAATTTATATAGAATAGTTAAAAACTATTTCGAAGACCGCAGAAGTCAGCTCACCATAAGCGACGAGACCATTATCAAGAATGTGACGAGAGGATGTCCACAAGGATCAACATGCAGTCCAGGTTTCTGGATTATACTTTATGATGATCTGCTACAACGACGACTCCCTGAAGGATGCACGCTGCACGCTTACGCCGACGATGCTCTAATACTTGCAAAATCAACCACATTTAGACACTTAGAGGACATAGCCAATGAAGCACTAGCAGCCGTCCACATGTTGGGCAAGAGAAACAAACTCAACTTCAATGCGTCCAAAACATCAGCAATGCTAACTACAAGAAAAAGAAAAATAGAACCGATAAGCATCTCTATGGATAACACAAGCATTGTACTAGTTGATGAACTTAAGTACTTAGGCATAGTCCTAGATAAGCGCCTGACTTTCCATCCACATCTTCAACACATTGCTGGTAAAGCTAACAAGCTACTTTCTGCTCTCTCCGCTGCAACTAGACCCACATGGGGCCCTAACTCCTCTATACTGAAGATAATATATCGGGGAGCAGTAGAACCTATGGTTCTGTACTGTGTGGCAGCATTTCAGCATATATTACAGAAAAAATGGGCGCAAGAAAAACTGTCTCAGATTCAACGAGGATATCTCTTACGAATCATCCGAGGATATCGTACAATATCTACTGCAGCCTCTCAGGTGATTGCAGATATTGAACCATTATATTTGGTTGGTGAATTTAAATCAAACATCAGGAATATAAAACAAGGCCGAAAAATCCCTCAGTTTTTGACACATCTCCGTGTAGAAGAACCAGCAAATTCTCTCCAGGCAGGGCATCCATCTTTATACATGCCCTGTCTCAAAGAAATTTGTGATGCAGATTCCCATGACTGTTTGATCTATACAAATGGATCGCGTTTGGATAAACTGTCGAATCAAAGTGCCAAAGTAGGCTGTGCTTTTGTTGCCTACAGGAACGACAGCGAACACACCTCAGCCATCTTCAGACTCTCCTCAGAGTGCTCAGTGTTTCAGGCGGAACTATTAGCTTTGCGAGAAGCAATCAAACGGTGTAGTCAGTCTGGTTACAGCGCTTGCGTTCACAGTGACTCGCATTCAGCAGTAATATCAATTAATGATAAATATAACACTAACATTATAGCCTCAGAGATAAGAACTTTAATAATGAAAAGTGTCGTCCATATTTGTATAACTTGGGTCAGAGGGCATACTGGGATAATTGGAAATGAGAGAGCCGATGAATTGGCAAAGATGGCAGCCAACTCTGATGTGCCACTGTCGTACAATTTATGTCCGATATCCTATATCAAAAAAGTAGCCAAAGAACATTATATGCAAGAATGGAACGAAAGATGAGTCAATAGTGATAAGGGAATTCTTACAAAAGAGCTGTATTTTCCAACGGTCTATGATCGTAATAAATGTAAAGTAATAACGCCAAATTTCGTACTGACACAGTTTTTGACTGGGAATGGAAAATTCGGGGAATACTTAAATAGATTCCATATTAAAGACGATGCAACTTGCATTTGTGGGGAGGAATCTCAAGATGTCAAACATGTATTATATGATTGTCCAGTCTTTTGCAGTGAAAGATACGAGTTTGAGTTGTTACTGAACACTTTAAATTATACATTTACTAAACCGTTAACCAATATACTTACCAACTCCAAATCATATAAGTATTTCATGTCCTTCTTGAATAGAATATTCGTGAAATTGTAAAATGTTAAATTATTCCGGGGGAAAAAAATCGTATTAGTTCTAATCAACTATAATGAATCTGTAAGTCTTCAATTTCGCATACTATAATATTGTACTATTGGTTTTAATTTTTATTTTAATTAGGCATTTGATTTCTAATTTTGAGCCATTTCTTGTAATACCTGATTATTGCCAATTGTTGTTACTAAATAATGTATTTAATTCGTAAATTTTAAGCCATCTCTTAGTATAACTATTTATTGCTTCTAAAATGACATGTTTAATAGCTATTATATATATATATATATATATATATATATATATATATATATATATATATATATATTTCTTCCTATAAGCATTAGATATAAATATAGAGACATGCCTTGAGGCTTTATGAAACGATCCATTCTTTCATTAAGGTGCATTCTTGTACATAATTCATGTGAATTGTAACCTTGACCACAATTTTGTATTATAATTTTATTATTGTTTATTGCTTATAAAATATGTATCTTGATACCAACTATAACCCTAATATACCTCAGGGTGAAATAGGGTTTATTAAATTGGATAATAAAAAATAGATATAATAAATAAAAGTACTAGTAGTAATAGTAATAGCAGGAGTAGTAGTAATAATAGTAGTAGTCGTAATAGTTGTAGTGGCTGTGCTAGTAGTGGCAATGGCAGTAGAGTCTAGTAGTAGTAGTAGTAGTAGCAGTAGTAGTAGTAATAGTAGCAGCTGCAGTAGTAGTAGTGATTGTGGCAGTGAAAGTAGTCTAGTAGTGGTAGTAGTAATGGTGGTGGTGGTAATAGTAGTCGTAGTAGCAGTAGCCATAGTAGTGGTAGTGGCAGAGGTAGTAGTATTAGTAGTAATAGTAGTCATAGTTCATAGTAGAGCTAGTAGTAGTAGTAGTAGAGGCAAATCGTAGTAGTGATAATGGTAGTAATACCAGGGACAGTAGTTATAGTAGTGGCAGTGGCAGAGGTAGCAGTAGTAGTAGTATTCATAGTAGTGGTAGTACCAGTGATAGTAGATGCTAGTAGTAGTAGTGATAATGGTGATAGTAGTAGTAGTACTAGTATTCATAGTAGTGATAGTAGCAGTGGTAGTAAATACTAATGGTGGTAGTGATAATGGTGGTAGTGGTAGTCGTAATAGCAGCAGCAGTAGTCATAGTAGTTGTAGTGGCAGAGGTGGTGGTAGTAATAGTAGTAGTAGTGGTAGTAGTAGTAATAGTTTATAGTAGTGGTAGTAGTATTCATAGTAGTGATAGTACCAGTGATAGCAGAGGCTAATGGTAGTAGTAATAATGGTGGTGGTAGTAGCAATACCAGCAGCAGTAGTCATAGTAGTGGTAGTTGCAGAGGTAGTAGTAGTAGTAGTAGTAGTAGTAGTATTCATAGCAGCGGTAGTAGCAGTGTTAGTAGAGGTTAATGGTAGTAGTGATAATGGTGGTGATAGTAGTAGTAGTATTCATAGTAGTGGTAGTAAATACTAATGGTGATAGTGATAATGGTGGTGGTAGTAGTAGTAATAGCAGCAGCAGTAACATTGTATTGGTAGCAGTGGTAGTAAATACTAGTGGTAGTAGTGACAATGGTGATGGTGGTAGTAATAATAGCAGCAGCAATAGTTGTAGCAGTGGTAGTGGCAGAGGTGGTGATAGTGGTAGTAGTAGTAGTAGTAGTCATAGTTTATAGTAGTGGTAGTAGCAGTGGTAGTAGTATTCATAGTAGTGATAGTAGCAGTAATAGCAGTGGCTAATGACAGTAGTGATAATGATAGTGGCGGTAGTAGTAATAGCAGCAGTAGTGATAGTAGTAGTAGTAT
This sequence comes from Periplaneta americana, assembly GCF_040183065.1. Classification (NCBI taxonomy): domain Eukaryota; kingdom Metazoa; phylum Arthropoda; class Insecta; order Blattodea; family Blattidae; genus Periplaneta; species Periplaneta americana. The sequence goes on along the minus strand of NC_091124.1, from coordinate 148,933,256 downwards.
TCATAATAGTGGTAGTAGCAGTGATAGTAGAGGCTAATGGCAGTAGTGAAATGGCGGTGGTGATAGTAGTAGTAGTAGTAGTAGTAGCAGCAGTAGTCATAAACTTAGTAATGGTAGTGACAGCAGGTTAGTAGTGGTAGTGCTAATGATGGTGGTAATGGTAGTAACAGTAATGTGGTGATAGCAGCAGTAGTGGTAGTGGCAGTGGTAATATTTTAGTGATAATGTTAGTAGTACTGGTGGTGACAGTAGAAGTAGCAGCATCAGCAGCGGTAATGTGGTGGTGATAGTAATAGCAGCAGTCTCAGTAGTGGTAGTAGAGTGTAGTAGTAGTAGCAGCAGCAGTCTTAGTAGTGATGGTGGTAGTATAGTAGTAGTAGTAGTAGCAGTAGTAATAGTAGTGGTGGTGGTGGTAGTAGTAGTAGTAGTAGTAGTAGTAGTAGTAAGCCTAGTAGTAACTACAATAGCTACATAATGTTTATATTCCATTGATTGAAAGAACAGTTATGTAATTTGTAGTGGGTTGAAGACAGCAGACTTCCACCTGGTTCTCCTTCAGAGAGTGTCTAAAATTATGAATAGACGCTTGTGGTACTGACATTGGAACCAGCATCTTCCTGTATTAAAAATAGAAGCAGTTTCCAGCAGCAGACAGAGCCTTGAAACATGATCTGCCGTCACATCCGGATGCGCGTCAACTCGCACTGCAAAACAGAGCCTCAGGCTCACTCCGAATGATAAGCCTTTGTATAAGTTCTGGTGATTTTCCACATGTGTACTTTATATTTATTTTGATACAAGAAACATTGCATGACCTTCAGGCCCACTGTCAATGAAACAACTAGGACGTAGGCATTCCAAACCCGAGAACAGAGTTGAATTTCTGAGTGAAATAATTTGTAATGGAAAAATACGGTATTTGGGGCAGGTTTTCGCGGTGTAGGCCTACTACAGTTTTTCTCTGCGAGATCCTATAATTTCTCCTTGAATAAATTTGAACATAGCCTATTGATGTAACATAGAAGTATTTTCCATGATTCATCAGGAGCAACATCATTGACGACAAAGTGATCAAAATTTTCGGCTCTTGTATTTTGTCGAACTAGGTTTTTGCCCTTTGTTGGCTACTACTACTTTCTTTCGCGTGAGTGTGTAAAAATTCTACTATTTATTGCATGTGATGATCCACTTCCAAAATCGCTTTCTCGAGGACTTTGGAATACCTCACGAATGGCAGCTCTCAATCCGTCATCCGGCTTGAACATTCGTCAATTTGTATGGATTTTTATTAAGAGCGAAACTAGCCTTTTCGCAAGTGAGATAAAACTGTTTATGTTGTTGAAATTTGTTTGTTGCTTGGTAGTGATTCTTCCTTCAAAGCAATTCTCAAGAGTACCATCATCAACGCCAAATGGTCGCGTCGACTGGGGTTTGTTTGTCAGATTAGTTTACTCCTTACTGAAACGCTTCAAGTAAATCGCTAATATACTTCTATGCACTACTTCCTCACCGTCAATTTTACAACAATTGTTTCTATAGTTGCTTCGGCACTCAACCCATTTTCCCAATAATGTTCTACATTCATGCGAATCCTTGATTTCCTTAAACATTCTGGGTTTAATAATATTGTATTCAATTGCTACGTAGAACTCATTCAAATAGAATTAGCAGTAAACTCCTAACAAAAAATCGGGGTACACTGTATCGGAGACAGCTGTAGGTCTTATGCGTGAATACGTCGCTAATAGTAATGCTGTTAAGGGAAACGTCACTAGTGACAAACATCATCTCTTCTTTCCAGACACCCCGAAAATCCGGTAAATCTTCACTGTGCTGGGATTCCTGGAAGGAGCCATCTTGTATGCTCCCATTTACGCTGCATATGACTCACATTGTGAATTTTCTCACTTCACTTAACTTCACTCCCAAATGTTTCTAATTTAATTTGTCGACTGTTATTTGCTGCTCAGTTGAGAGTGTATCATGGTTCGTTACGAATCGTTTGACACTGTTGTGAACGTTGTATCGCTTTACATTCTCGAGTTACATTGCTTCGGCTGCCGTGCGACCAGCCAATTTGTGCCTCAATTCCCTCCTCCCGAATATCGCTAGATAACGTCAACCGCTCCAAGTGAAGCTCACGTTGGATACAATGATCCTTCGTCTGTCGATCGCCGTCTACTCCATTGAAATACGTCATTAATTTAGAAATTATAGGCGTGATGAAACTCGCTTGAAAATGTTTCTGTCAACTTTCTGAATCTAAAGACGTAGGCTGTTCACGTCAAAATATAAACCTTTATGAAAGTGAACAGCAATGGAATTTTTAGCTTGTGTCTAATGTTTATTCACCGATATCGCTGGTCTATGGATGGTATCGTTATAGGGTCCATTGTACAGTGGAGAGTGTCGCTATACAGCCAACGTACCATTATACCTACAATAGCCATTTCTATGTTACATAGTCGCTGGTTTGTCATATAGTCGTCAGCATTTTTATACTGTCGTCGGATCGTTATGTAGTCTCCTGATCGTTGTATAGTCGCCAGTATTCTTATATAGTCGTTGGATCGTAGTATGTATAGCTAGCAATATTTTTACAGAGTCGGATCGATATAGCCTATAGCCATCTGTATTCATGTAATCGTTCGATCGTTTTATAGTAGTACGTACTCTTATACAGCCGTAGAATCTTTATATAGTCGTCGGCATTGTTCTTATATAATAGTCGAATCTTTACAATACCTACTATAGTCGTCGCTGTCGTTTATATTCAATTGTATCGCTACATAGTCCAGGGTCAGGGGCGGGCGCAGGATTTTCTTTCGGGGAGGGATTTGAGGAGAGAGTAAAGATGGAATAATGAGAAATACGTTTATATACTCACAATTTGTTTCCGAGTCACAAACATTTACAAGTTGGCCTGAGTAGCGTAGTCGGTATAGCCTTCTGTGCTCGAAGTTGCGGGTTCTATCCCAGCACAGTTCGATGGCATTTAAGTGTGCTTAAATGTGACAGGCCTCATCGGTAAATTTATTGGCATGTAAAAAGAAGTCCTGCGGGAAAATATTCTGGCGCACCAGTGACGCTGGTATAACCTCGGCAATTGCGAGCTTTGTTAAATAAACAACAATTTTTAAATTTTAATATTTACAATGACTGCAATACAAAAACAATGACAGAGTGATATTTACAGAAGAAGGTGACGAGGCTTCTTAGACATTTCATCTAGTACTTCATAAGATTTTATTTCTACATTTTTATGTATCATCTCAAGACCAGTCCATTTAATCTGTCCGCTCCTCCAGTAAGTCTTCAAACACCGCAATGTTGAGAACGACCGTTCTGGTGTTGCTGTAGTTAAGGCAACATGCAGAAAAGTTTTAGCGCCTTGTGAGTGCAGGGAAAAATAATTTCATTGCACCTGTTCAAAGACGATATAAAATCAGTAGGCATTAGGTGAAGATTTTTCTGATCAAGGAAATTTCTTCTCCACATCTTCAATTCACTGAAGAAAGACTCTAGTGATGCATCAACATCATTGGGCCACTGATTTACTATAGCCTCAACAGCAGTTTCTAAATCTTCATCTGATGCTCGCACTATGTTCTTAGGCAGAAAAGTTTGTATGGACTTTAGGATTCCCTTATGATTTAAAAACCTGTCCTTGAGCTGACTAATGAAATAGTCTAAGAAGGGAAGGAGAATTGAAAGCCTAAAATACTCTTCAGGACTCTCTGTCTTGAAGTTAGAATGCTGTGTTTGTCTCCCTGCAGTTCTTGGAATTTCCAGTGTAAATCAAGTAAGTTCAGCAACACTTTTTGCCTCTAGGTTCACTGGCTGAAAATTTAAAAGAAAATCTTCCAGTTCTCTTTCTAGATTCTCACATAGTTCAATTCATGTCTTAAGGTCCATCTGTTCTGACTGTAGTAGACTGGCTAAACCATGTGACAGGCTAAAAACATGGCTAGCTACAATCATAGACACCAAAAATGTTGGTTTCTGTATGACTTATATTACGATGTACCGAAGTACATATGATAATATTTCAGTACAGAAATTCTGCGTTATCATATGATGATGGAAGAGTGGAACAAAGAAAAATTCTCTCCGGCACCGGAATTTGAACCCAGGTTTTCAGCTCTACGTCCTGACGCTTTATCCACTAAGCCACACCGGATTCCCATCCCGATGTCGGATCGAATCCTCTCCGTTTAACTTCCACTTCTTGGGTTCCCTCTAGTGGCCTACCCTCATGCACTGCGTCATAGAGATGTATGACAATGGCACAATGTCCATACATATGCAGAAGTGCATAACATGATATGCGAAAAATAATCACTTTGTGATTTAAGATGGTGCTTATTCCGTCGGATCCTGGCCACTTAGTCACTCATAACGAGTTATATTATTAGTCTTCTTGCGTTGGCTCTCTTGTAGTAAGTGCCAGAGAACAGTGCTACTCTCCAGTGGGTAGTGGATCAGAGTTGCGAAGCAGAGGCAAGAAAAATCCCAGATGTAGGGATTTCTTTCAATGCAAAGATATATTTATTTAACATTTTAGCAAAGAGAATTTACGTGGAAAACCCTCTAATTCCTATGTACATTCACGAATTAAAATCAATATTATTTTTGTTTCTTGTTTCGTATTTTTCTCAAAATTTCGGGAGGGGATATATCCCCTTAATCTCCCCTCTTGCGTCCGCCCCTGTCCAAGGTATCTCTATTTACTCGCCGGTTATCAATATACTTATTGTTAGGGCATTGGAAAAGTAATGGCAACATAATTACTCTTTTACGCTAAATTCGTTTTGGTTACTTTTGGCATTACATACTTCAAATAGCTATAGTTCCTTGCCACGTCAATAGTATGTTGTCAAATCCTTAGCAGATGGCGGACTCCATCTGCAGCATCATTTCTGGATATTTCTCTCATTGACCGATATAAAGGTTTTTGGATGTCAATTCTTGATTGAAAGTGAATGCCTCGCCTCCACCCATCTTCAATAGTTCGATATGATAGGAATTCTCTCTCATAGGCTTCTTATAATGCCCTAAAGCACTGTGTTGCATTTATTTTTCTTGCAACTTGAATTTTATGAAGTACCTTTGTTCGTACCTGCTGAATATTTTGTAGGGCTTTATTACTTATTACAAATCAGAAATAGTCACTGTTTTTGCAAAATACAGCTACTTCGAGACTTTCAATATCGCACATTTCAATCGCAATTTGTTAAAAAGTTGTTAGTCCATGAAGTGTGTTGTTGGAAAACTGAAAAAAAGAAAAAACTATATGTTGTTCATGTGATAGGTTATGTGTAAAGTTGTTATGCATTATAATTATCTTTGGACTTTTAAAAACAATATTTGGGTAATGAATTTCGTTTTACAATTTCGTTTACTTCTAATAAAATAATAAAAACAATGGACTTATGTCCTTTTAAGAAATTCCAACATTTATATTTTACATATAACTCAATTCATGATTTTCGAAAACATATAAACTTCATTTTTTGAAAATGATTATTTTTTCTATCTGTATGATACTTTTCTTATAAGTAGGAAGAAAATTCGTTAACTAGAAAGCAGAAAATAACACTACATTAAAAAAAGATGTCAAAAGTGAACAACAATGTGCTTAATCATCATCTCTTTCCCCAACACCGGGCTAATCAATGAAACTTACATAGAATTTCACATGAGTATTTTTCTCTGGCTTATAACGTAACATTTTCAAAATATCAGCAATAATTTTAGCTTTTCTTATAGGTACCTTACCCAATGGCTAGGCTGTCTTTTCTTGGTAGTGAAACTTATGATTAGTACTTCTCGTGCAGGAAATGTGTGGATGCAATTCTTTGATGAACTGCTTTGCATTGATGTATCCTTTGTTAATGCTTTTGTATATAAAGTGATAGGATGTGCTCATTCCAAAGGCAAGTCTTTCATATCTTCGTTTCTCTCAAATATACATTAACTTTGTCACCACCATACAGCAAATATTATTCTTGAACCTTGCTGCATAAATTCTTCCTTTGTCTTTTGCGTTGGACCTCCAAAACATTAGTAAGACCACAGACATATAAATTTGCTCATTCTGTGAAGTTAAACCAGAGCTGCAGCGGCTCAGCTAGAGTTGACAATCAGCTGGGATGGCAGGGAACTTGTGGCGTTGAGGTTGTGTTGAAGCAGAGGATCTTCATCATGTCTTCACCAGACATTGAAACAGAGAGAAAAGAATCTGATGTTCCAGAAAAGGCAAAAGCTGCTGTTCTTGTAGAAAGTGTCCCATTACCTGTAGGAACACCCTCTGTAAAAGGATATGACTGGAACCAAGGAGTTAATTACAAAGCACTACTTGAGACCTATCGTTATTCAGGATTTCAAGCAACAAATTTTGGATTAGCCATTGAAGAAATTAATAAAATGTTAACATGCAGAGCCAAGAAGTTACCTGAAGATATGGAAGACAGTCTGGAGGAAGACGAATTCATCCGAAGAAATAGCAATTGTACAATTTTTTTAGGGTACACTTCGAATATGGTGTCAGCAGGTGTCCGTGGCACTATTCTTTTCCTGGTGCAGCATCGTTTGACTGTATTGTGACAACAGCAGGAGGTGTGGAAGAAGATTTGATCAAATGTCTTGCTCCAACTTACATTGGCGATTTCCACTTAGAAGGACGTAAACTAAGGGAAAAGGGAATCAATCGAATAGGGAACCTACTGGTGCCCAATGATAATTACTGCCTTTTTGAAGATTGGGTGATGCCACATTTAGATGCCATGTTAAATGAACAGAAAAAAAAATTCTACCTAAGAGCCAACTGGCTAGTCTCTGAAATTGAGACAACTCATCCAACCTAAGGTTTTTCCGTGGTTTTCCTAAGGCGCTAAGACAAATGTCGGGATGAGCCCTAAAAGAACTGGGCCACGGACCTGCACTCATATCCCCATGAATCTCCCTAATTACTCTAAATTAATTAATAATTACATCTCTCAAGTTAAACCATAAATCTTACTGAAGATGCCCTGCAAGTTATCACCCAAAGATTGCAAAATTTCTTACTGCAGTTGAAAGAAAAAAATATATAAATACATAAACTAGGCGAGAAAATGGAGGAATTTGTTATATAAATTATGTATTTAACGAATTATCATATAGGGTAGTCGACGGTATCGTTGTCATTGGTATTATGAAGTCGACGGGTTCAGATCCTGGTTGGGACAAGTTACCTGGTTGAAGTTTTTTCCGGGGTTTTTCTTCAACCCATTAAGAGTAAGTAAATGTTGGGTAACTTTCGGCGCTGGATCCTGGACTCACTTCACTGGTACTATTACCTTCATCTCATTCAGACGCTAGCTAGCCATAGTAGTTGATAAAGCTTCGTAAAATAACCAATTAAAAGAAATCATGAAGTCAACGGTACCGATATAGGCCTGTTATATAGCTGTTACATTGTTGACGTTGTCACTTATATGTTACCGTTATATTGTTTTCGAACATGGTTATATTGTGCACGTTACAATGTAATACACAGGTCCTAAAAATATCATTATAAAGCTGTTTGTATTGTTATCGTTATAAAGTTGTTATATAGTTGTCAGTATCGTTATTTATTATTGTTATAGTGGCAGTGTCTTCATTTTATTGATATAATCATCGTTACTGTATCTAGACTTCGTCGCAGTGATCATTACATAGTCATGGTTATCGTGATGTAGTCATTGTTATTTTAATGACAGTTCAATATCAATAGTCTTTCCGGATTAAGCATAATATGCAACATCATCATCGGACAACGTTGTGTTAAACTCACTGTCTAGTAAACGAAGTGATATCTATATTGCTAACAGAACTATTCTGCACGTTCAAAACCAGTATCAGCCGAATCGACGCGATGTCAACGAACAGCTCATTTTCCTGTCTTCACTTGTTTTCGTGGGCCGCGAAGGTCGTGGGACGTTGCCAAGGGTCATAAGTCGAGTTAGCCTATTCATACTAGCGCCGTCTTCACGTGCTCGTAGTGTTTGTTGACGTTACGGTTAAGACAACCCAAATCTCTCATCGCGTGGCGTGACCACGGGACCCGCGAAAACACGCAGCAATGACCCTACAACTACAATTCTTCAATGTGACACTGAAGTTTCTGTTTCATTTAGAAACTACAATATATCGCCTGTGGCAATTTCCATAACGCTTATGCCAATAGTTTCTGTCAAGGACATTCGATGATTCGGTGCTTTCAGCGATAAAAAAAAAACATAATATTAATAGCATATAATTAAGAGTGCTTTGTATCTCGCGCTTTATATAATTAGCCTAAAAATAGGAGAAAAAAATAACAGAACAAAACCGCAAAATGAAAATAAAAGTACTTTCCTTGAAGTTACGGTAACACAGCTTCAATTACAAAACTACCCAAATATTTGTAGTTTACAACGTATGGAAATTCTGTCTTACTTACTCTTATTCTGATTATAAAAACTGCAATGAGCTAGATATCTTACAAGTTTTAAGAATGGAAGACCAGATGCAAGCAAGGAAATTTTTGTCAACTTCACTAGGATCAGGCCTAGTAAGTACAGCTCGCGCAAGGATCGATTACCGAAAAGCAATGGTGGCGTTGCTGTCTGTTTTGACTTGTGTATGTAGGCACGCCGAGGGGGTGAGAGTTGCCGACAGATGGAAGTACTGTCTCTTCCAAGAAGATGAACAGATGAGGACATCGCTGTGGAAATAACCAACGTAGCAAGAGAAAAATTCGAAGCTAATTATAGGCGCAACTTATGTTTACGAATGAAATAATAATACCGTGCGTTACAAGACACGTATTCACATGCAATGGAACAAACTAAAGTCGTAATGTAACTATCACAACGCAAGATTGATTTTACCGATGTCATTTCTCTTTCGACTGTACTCTTGAATATTATTCAAGCTATCTCGTGACCTTTCCTGTCGCCCTCTCTTCCTTATCGCATTGTTTCATTCGCATTCCTTCCGTCGCCGTCGGTATTCCCTGCTTGCGAGACCTATACATACCAACATTTTGAAGCCCAGCCGGTCTTGTCACCTCTGAACCGAATGAGAGATTGTTTTCAAAATGTACTACAGACCCGACCTGAAACTTCAAAGCATATTAAGATTCAGAAGAAGAGGTTAATATTCAGAAACAGTTTTTTGGGTATTCTACCGCATCCTGGAATTTAACATCTCCAACCTGTGGGAACTACATACAGGTTCCATCATCATGGTAAATATAGTAGATATCTACAGTATATGACCAAAGGGGTCATCTATTCAGCTATGCTCCTAATGTCTGGCTACTCCAAACTACTAAGCTCAGTAAGATAACAAGCGTAGAAACAAGTCCACCAACAAAATAATAAACAAATAGTAAATCAATTTGTGTTATGTGAAAATTACTGCTCAGTGACTAATCCCCATTTCAGTTTGGTTGATAGGCTTTCCCCTCTACTCACACTTTTTACCACCCGTCAAAGGGAAGATGCTACTGTCTATCTTACTAACTTTCGACAATTTGATTTTGAACATAGTGAAAATTCTTATTATTGAAAATGTTTACCGGTAATTTATATTTCGAAAATTTATACTAAGCGTTTATATTTCATTTTGTTGTTGTTTATATCAACTGGCACATCAAAAAGTTACTGACAGAAGAGGATATATGTTTTCTTCATCGCTAGTTCCTACTCTAAGCTGATTCATGTTGTCACTAGTTATTGTGTACAAATCACCTTAAGATTTAATGTTATGTTGCTCTGGATGCATTATTAAATTAAAAATAAAATATATGCCTTGTAGGCCTATATTTTCACATGGAGGCGTTAAACAAAGATTTTCCATTTGTAGTGAAAAATTATTAATTATGTTCTTTATTAAAGAAACCGCTATCACTACCAGGGAAAGGCCCTTGAAATATTTAGTTCTTGTTATAATTTCCCAAGCCCGAAAATCACTTAGAGATTTCAGCTCGAACCCAGCACACGGGCGGAGTCGGACTTGATCCGTGTCATATGGATACTACATGTTGATAACTACATGTCGGGAGAGTATGGGAAATGTGAGAATACTAGATTAAATAGGCCTATTTGATCACTCCGACATGTTGTTATAATTAACTTCTAGTAGTATAACACGCTCTCTTACTAGTGGTGTTTATATAGTGTGGAAGTGAAATAACCTTGGAAATTGAAAGGGATGATAGGGTACACGTAAATGAATAGAAAACCTATATTACGTTTTGTGATTATAAATGCACGGTTAATTAGAAAATTAAGTTTGAAGATACAGCAGTCCGACAACATCGTCGCTAACACACTCTTATCGTGGTATAGATGTAAGAAGTCAACGAACTCGGTAACCCAGTATTTTTCGCTAGATGAGCTGTTCTCTGGCGCTGTGTTACAACAAACTCGCATCGTTCGGTGGCTTGAAATTAGAGTTTTTAAAATTAAATATACACAAAAACCGTCCACACTATTGAAATACGCCAGAGGGATAAATGATTTATCAGTTTTCCTATCGATATGGACAAAAATCACGATTCTACTCGCAATAGCTACCGAATAAACTATTAACTTTCCACCACTATGATATTACACTTTTTTATTACATACAGAATGAGCTATTCGCTCTGAAAATCTCCAAGGCTATTTCACTTCCACCATGTACAGACAGTCATCGATGAAGAATTTTATTGTGGTATTACTTATAATAGTCCGGCGTTTAGATACTTTGAGTTTCTTTATTGTTAGTAAAATAACATGTACAAAAACAGTCTTAATTCTTCCCTGAACGAGTAAAAACTCGTGCTCAGGGAATTATCTGAACACATACTTAACACCAACAAAGATAATTACAAGTACAAGTTAGATATACATGGATCATACTAGTTTCGCTCTTAAGAGTCAGATCTGTTCGACTGTAACGAGACCGTGTCCCCGCTCTGTTTCGCGTGTTTAAATCTTATTCGTATAGGCACTGAACAATGAGAACAGTACTGACATACAAAACACACTGTCAATGGATTTAATAACAAATATTTACTGAAAGTCACCTTATGGTTAGAAGAAGATTATTCTCACAAGTAAAACGCATGCAGATTCTAGATAATTTTGTTTTGCTATGTCTTTCATCCAAAAAGTAAAAACCAATGTTCATTATTTTTCTCCTATTTACAGAGTTTTGAATATTTAATTTAAGAAATAAATATACTTTATCAAAGTGAAAGAGTTATAACAAGTTATTGAAGAGATTGAAATTTGAATATTCACAACTGAAAAATAGTTAATATTGAAATATAAAAAATATATTTCGACCCTGACGTTTCAACTTTCGTTCATTTAGAAATGTTTGCAAGTTTTTGTCCCATGTATTATTACCGTCTTTAATTCCAGATTGTAGGAATTAATTGAGGTGCTCAGAAGAATAACGGCAGATCCCAACCGACGTTCATTTTGAGAACAAATGATATTTTATATTTGTTTTTTAAGCTCTGAGAATTTTTAACATTAAGACTTCATTTTTTTAGGATTTGTTAAATATGCTGCTTAAATTTTACCTACAAATTCTTGAGCCTTTGTCGTTAGTAGTTCGTCCTGGTACGAATAATCTATATATGATTGAATCAAAAATGTTCCTTCTTACTAAGTAAATCCAAGGAGGAACAATATGAATATCCAGTAAAGTGTTAGTGGACGGCATCATATTGACTACAACGCCATGAACTTATAGTGGACGTAAACAAAAGCCCTCACACTTGGAATATGTCATTTATATACTAAGAAAGCTTTCTTTCCCGCTAAGGAAAAATTGTCATGTGGAATATGATAGCTTTGACATATCCCAATTAAAATGATACTTCACCGTATGAAAAGTAAATAGCAGAAGTACACAGTCGTACACCTATCTCAAAATTCGAGGTCGGTTAGAATTTGCCGTTATTATTCTGAGCGTTTCAATTAGGAATATTTGTTTTACACGTGAACGTTGTAACTGGACGTGACCTATATATGTTCACATTTATATATAAATAAATACGTAAGTAAATAAATGGTGGAAATTACAACAATACAGTAAATCACAGTAAAAAAATTATTTACACTGATTGCTTGCGTCTTGTTTTGTTTCGGCATGTTGACTGCCTTTACTCACTGAAGGCAGACCTGAACTGTCTGTCTGTGATTAATTGCCACTGATCTATACTCCATACGCAACCACATTGTTGCGGAGTGCTTGGTGACTCTAGGTAACCCAACGCAGGACTCTACTATAATATGTTTGGGAAAAACGTAATACGACGAACCCAAAGCTCCGCCCACGTTCCCTTTCCACTTATCCCCTACAAGCTCACCACACACCCTAGCGGGAAAGAGTGGAAATAGGGGTTTAGGGTGGGGTGACATCTAGTGTAGGAAAGTGGAACAAAAAGAGTAACGACATCTACGAAGCAAAAGAGGAACTTCGTCCTGTCAGTCTCTCTCTCTCTCTCTTTCTCCAGTCTCTCCTTCTCTGTTGCTTGCTTCATGTCTCTCTCTCTCTCTTTTTTTTTCTTACGACTTCGCAGGAGGGGAGATTCGATCCGAGAAAGTTCGTAAGTAAACCTAATCGCACGCTTTTTGTTGACGCTTCAGACCTCTCGGCTACCGAGGCGAGTTGGGGGTAGAAGGGAAAATGAATCTATTTATGTTTAAGGGAACTGCCATAACGTATTGTAAGGACAATGACCGAATAGATTGGGTAGAAACTAGTGGGCTTGTGAATGTCGCTTGGTAGGGGTTGACTACGGGGGTGGCATAAGTGTTAACGCGCGGGTGGGGATAACTTCCCCTACTGGCGTTCGCCGTAATACGTTTTTGCCATATGTTTCATCCAAAAAGTAAAAACCAGTGCTTATTATGTTTCTCCTACTTGCAGATTTTTTAATATTTAAATTGCACTTTTTAAAAAGAAATAGATATATTTTATCAAAGTCAAAATGAGTTTACAAGTAAATAATATAAAATAATTATTGAAAGGATTGAAATTTGAATATTCACTATTAAAATGAGTTAATATTGAAATATATAAAATACATTTTGTCCCTGGTGTTTCAACTTTCGTTAATTTTAAAAATATTTGTAAGTTCTTTGTCTCCGTGTATTACCGTCTCTAACGCCAGAGCGTAGAAATTAATTATGAATACTTGTTTTACGCGTGAACTTTGTAACTGGAAGCAGCCTATGTATGTACATATCTATAAATAAATAAATATATAAATGGATATTATAATAATACAATAAATCACAGTAAAACAAAATTATTAGCACTGACAGCTTGCTTCTTGTTTTGTTTCGGAATTTCACTGTCTTACTCACGAAACAACAGACCTGAACTGTTTGTTTGGGGTTCAATGCGACTGATCTATACCCCATAAGCAACTACACACCGTTGTGATTTGCTTTGTGACTCCAGTTTCCAGTAGGACACGATGGATTTGGCTGAAAGTGTTCTTGTAAACGTGTAGACTGATTTAAGATTCCAGAAAAAGATGAAGAAGGTCTCTCGTCGATGGCTGTATTGTGGAAAGATGATGTGTCCTAGGTGAACCTGCATTATAGTGTGTGAACATAGCAGATGAGTTTACCCTAAATAATATCCATTTCGTCTTAAACGCAAATGGATGGAAGAAAGTAGTTTCCTCATCTCTAGTGCTCTCTGCAAGTAGATTATGAGCAAGCTGCGCGCAAGAACGACATGCAATCCAGATTTACCTTACCATCGTTTTCAGGAACCCGAAATTAGTCTACTTTAACACTGTCAGCTAAATCTATCGTGCCCTACTGAAAACCCTCCCTTGTAGGTAACCAAACGCAGGACTATAATTATAAGTATAACGCATTCTGAGATGCAATGCATGGCAGCGTCGAACAGTCACTAAACCAAGAAGTTACTGAATTTACTACTGCATGTATTTCCCTTTATCTTTGATATGGCATCTCTTAGCTTCAGAAGCTCAACTCAATCATCGATGCCACAGTCATTCAAGTTCGGTTCCAAAGTTTTTGGCACCTATGTTATCTCCCATTAAGTACCAAAGAGGTCTACACTCTGTTTCTTGTAATCCCTCCTCCCATCTTCTTTCCTTTCCCATGCTGAAAACCGTTTCCCAAGATTGTTTCCAGTTGTACGATACCAGAGCTGGCTGCAGTTCATCGTAGCTGAAAGAGCTTACCATGGAGATGAATGTGCGTGAGATGACATTGTCATAGTAGCACTAATCTTAGAAACTATTAAATCTATCAGGTAATAATCTGAGTTATTTCTAAAATGACCTACAATTCCAAATAACTTCGTGTTTTTCCTTAAAGTTAACCTTCACTATATGAGATAAGAGACGACTGCTGAAACCATTAGCAACCTACGTTTCCTTGATCATCGGCGAAACCAAGTTAGCCGTGAACAACTAAACGCCTTAATGTAATGAACAGCACAATGGCGTAGAAATGTATTTTATCGTCGCTTCTTCTGAATGTATAAATATCACATAACGTTAAAAATAACAGTTTATCAACCTAATAAAACATGTGACATAAGATATTAATAAGATTGAAAGATGAAATCCACACGGAGATAGAGAAGTCTCAGGACTTATCCTTGAAGTCTATGATGATGAATATATGGGATAAAATATGAAATTAATTTATATAGGGCAAGAAATTAGACTATATTCAGTTAAGAACGTAGAGATATGGCAAGAATGTAAGCTATAAGTTATTGAGATAAGAATGTAGAGATAGGCAAGAAATTAGGCTATACTGAGGTAAGAGCGTAGAGATACGGCAAAAAAGTAGACTATACTGAGGTAAGAACGTGGAGATACAGCAAAAAAGTAGGCTATACTGAGGTAAGAACGTAGCGATACGGCAAAAAAGTAGGCTATATTGAGGTAAGAAAATAGAGATACGGCAAGAAACTAGGCTATCTTGAGGTTAGAACGTAGAGATAGCTTACGGCAAGGAAGTAGGCTATACTGATGTAAGAACGTATAGGTCATTCATTATATCGTGAAACCAAATGCTTGCGTGCACCGTAGCATACAGTAAGAACCTTATGGTGGTGGAAAGTGAACTAGTTAGCTACAAGTAGAAGCGTAGCGAGGGAGGGAGGGAAGCTTCTCGGTCCACTTTCTTCTTCCAATGACGCGCAGATAGGTTTCATGAAATAACGAATGGCCTATACAGCATCTTTACTTTAGTAACTATGTTACGACAATGGAAAAGATAGCGTCAACTTCTTGTCATTTTCATCCGTAGGCACAGTACCTTTAAGTAAGAGAGAGCAAATCCCAGAGCTATTATGTAAGTAAACGTAAAGAAAAACATTTAGCACCGCCCTTTCAGGCCGACAAAGCTAAAACTTGACTAGTCAAAACAGAAAAATATACAAATATTTAAACTACATTGTGATCTAATAATATAATCACTGTACTTTAATTTAGACCTAAGGTACGGGGGGTTAATTCAAATTGAAAGCAATGAATATTTAGACGGAAGAAGGAATCTAATTTCAGCTTCCGTCGGATAAGAAAGTAAAATCCATGTTAACAGTAGGCTTATGATGACGGGACTCTAGTTCGAATCTTGAGATGGTGGAGTCATTATTTGTGGTATACAAAGCCAAGTTTTCTGAGGATCTTTCTCGTGGTCCTTTCGTTTTCCTCCATCATTTTAACGTCACTGTTCATTTCGATAGTACGAGTATTCACTCAAAGCGATGTGGCATCATGTAACATTGTGACTGGCGCGCAGACTGATCTATCTGAGGAGGCCTAGTTCGCTTTCAGGGGAAGGGTTAGAAGGTTAGCGTAGTGTAACTGCACCAGAGAGACGTAAAGACTTAATCGACAGATTCCACCACACAACTTCAATCACGATAACTACAAAAGCGCGACCGTTCGCACTTCAAAATCATTCCCAGTTTGGGAGCGGTAAGGTACAAGAAGTCCAATAGAGACTACAGAGCTAGGTCAGGACCTTTTTCTATACCAAAACAAGAAGAGGTCAATGTAATACAGCGTTTCTCAAACTATGGTCCGCGGACCATCTGTGGTCCTGGAGTTCTGCACTTGTGGTCCTTCAAAAAAGACAGAAGAAAAAATAAAATTCGAACGAATTGCGAATCACACTATAGCTGAAAATCTCAGAGTTTGAAATTGATACATCGCAATCGCCTCTCACTTTTTCTCCCAGTAATAATATTTTATGAAATTTCTTACCCTACCTGTCTACCCACTTTCCACTTTACTCTCAACAACAAAAAAGGGATTTAAAGCACTATGGACTATGAACGTGGTGCTTCTCTCCATCTTTTCCCTGAACATCTGGTGCCGCGCCTGTAACCCAGCCAGGGACCACCCGAATTCATAACAGAGGACCAAAGTATCGAACCTTTTCATCTATTGATGACTTTCTTAATAGTTTTGCCGACACCCAGTATGCACATTGAAATAGGCACGTACAGTATGTCGTACACCAATAATAGAACGTGGGAAATTGCATCTTTATTTGTTGAAAATCGCGCATGTTTTTGCATTCATTTTTTTATTTGTTTTTCCAGATGACGATATAAGAAATTTTAGACTCCGCCTATTTTAAAATATTCGACAGGTTTACTTTTTACACTTGCGTGTTTCGTCTCTAAGTGCCGTTTCAATTTCGCGGGTTTCATACACTCGAGTGCACTCGTTTGAAAACACTTCGTAACAAACAACCCACCAAGGTTTTGTTTCACTTTCATTGCCACACCAAGTCAATCTAAGTTCCAAATAACTCTTGTCATATTTACGAAAGTATTTTTTCTTTGAATAGCTACCACTAGGACTAGGTATTTCTTTAATGACACTATAATCACTGATATTAATAGGCCTATATTTCTTCACACACAACTTCTGAACTATTAGCACTACCTAAATGAAGCGTATCATCACGTTCCTTTCTTTTCAAAGATCCGAATCGAAGCCAATTTTCCATTATTTATAATGGGCATTATTTAACAGAGACATGGACAATTACTGCGTGTACCACATAAGAGGATTTCAAACAACTAACTGCTAACAGGCAAGCGATGAATCAACAATGCACAAAATGTGTTATAAGTTACTTGTGATTGGCTACAAAAAATATAATTAGAAAAGTATTACCTATAATTAATTAATTCTATTTTAAAATATAAGTAGGTCTATAGTGGTATTAAAATATGCTACAAAAATGATAAATTTGCTTTCGAAGGGAACAAGAGTAAGGTGGTCCGCGGAACTGTTCTGACTTAAAAAAGTGGTCCTCACTTTAAAAAAGTTTGAGAAACGCTGATGTAATATATTTACTTCCAGGCACAGTCCCTTCATCAAAGAATATCATTTTTAAAAATTATATGTCTAAACTCATCATTAGAGTTAGGAAAAAGTATTACTTAAAGTTTGTCTTGCGATGTACTATATACTGTTTTCGCTGTAAGAAAAATCCTAATGTAAACATAAGCACGTTGCTGTCATACCCGTGATTGGCTCCCAGTCGAAACACTTACATGGCGCAGGAAAATATAGTTCGTATTTGGAAACCACAATCTTATATTATTTGAAAATAAAAAATTGAATTCTATTTGTTAAATACGATGAAACATATAACTTCACTCATATGTAAAACGATACGTAAAAGAAAAGCTACTTTTATATTTTGTTATGTACTATGAACGCGGATGAATACCGACAGTAATACCGAGGTAGTCTGTTCTTGTAACAAGCTGGCGTCACTTGAGCTCGTAGTTGTTCATGTAAGTACGTGGTACTGAAATATGGCTTCTGCATCCTCAACTGTCCATTTTGAAGACATAAGACTTAAAAATAATTTAATCAGAGTAATTATAAAGTAAATGTCTCCTAAGAAAACGAGTGCATAGTAGTGAGGTTGGGCCTACTTGACGAGTAACGGGAAATGTTTAATATGAAACAAAATGTACAACAGTAGGCGGGAACATGTACTGAGAATCTGTGGCGCCAAATAGCAACCAATGAAGCCTCACTTCAGTCACGTGCTATTGTTTACATTAGGATTTTTCTTACAGCGAAAAGATTATAGTTAATGTTTACAAGCAAAGTACCTGTGCATCACTCAGCAGCCCACAGTAATGCCAGAGCACAGCGTAGTAGCCTACAGCTTAGTCAAATGCAACACAACACACCAACGACATAGATGTTAACGAATGCCGCGACCAAAATTAAGTAATACAGAGGTTCTAAAAAATGTGTTGGCCACTATGGACAAATTATGTTTTTCATTCACGACAATGAACTATTTTGTAAGTTATGTGCAGTGAAAGTGACAGGATTCATAACATTAGGAAACAAATTAATTTAGTACTTAACAAAGGCTACACGCCTACACGTGCTTGCGACAGAAAACAGGAAGTTAACTAGGTGCAACAGGAGTCTGTATCACAATTAAGTGAAAGAAAATTTTCTAAAGATCTGTGTGAAGCATCATTGCAGCGAATATTCCGCTGAACAAATTGTAGAATGAGAAACAGCATGGCTTTTCGAGAAAGTACACAGAGAAGAAAATGCCTATGCAATAAACACTGCGGAAGAATTACATACAACATATGGCAAATGTATATACTGCCGGTCAAAAGTTTTCGATCACCTATTACAACTATGGATTTCCGGTTAAAACAGCGATTTAGTTTTAAATATTCTATCACATCATAATGCTAGAGAGAGAAAATATTTATTTTATTGGTCTCTTTAGTTTTTCCGATGTGTTTGTACAGCTGTCAAAAGAAAAAGTGGCCGCTCTCCTGGAACAAAGTTCCCTTCGGGTATCTTCGCTATAATTCGGAGACAGGCGATGTTACATGTTGTTGGACCACGTTGCCTGATATCTACAGTTATAATTGAAGTATTCTCTCTGTGATTCGATAACGTAATGGTAACGTTCAGGCCTCTTATTTATGAGGTCCTGCGTTCGACTACAACCTCGTGCTTTTTATGTTCTTTTTTGTTATGTTTTTGAGAGAGACAAACTATACATAATGGCTCCTTTCTCTTTTATGATTATTTTAGTAATTAACATCAGGTTCATTAATATATTATGCCATGACTTTATCATTATGATATTGTGGTTGCAAATGGAAAGAAAAAAGATTTTATTCTCAATAAAAATATCTTTCGTGGCATAAACAAAACAAATTTACTGGCGTCGGCCTTAAAACATTCAAACAATTAAGCGTTCAAAAAACAAAACAAAAAGCCACAATTCAATATTTAGTCTATCTTCCTCTTATCTCGATCATCTTGGAGTCGAATTGGCATGGAATTGACTAGTCTTTGCAAATAGCGACTGTTCTTAGACACGATATTCCAGGCATTCTGAACATACATACATAAGTGTTCTGTCCATGGGCAAGTCTTTCATTGCAAACCCAGCAATCTCCAATCTTTCCTATTTTCTGCCTTCCTCTTAGTCTCCGCACATGATCCACATATCCTAATGTCGTCTATTATTCTTTTCAACCAGAGACCCAACCAATTCCTTTTTCTCTTTCTAATCAGTTTCAGCGTCATTCTTTCTTCACTCACTTTTTCAAACACAACTTTATTTCTTATTCTGTCTGTCCAATTCACACGCACCGTTCTTCTCCACATCCACATTTCAAATGCTTCAATTCGTTTCTCTTCATTTCGTCGTAATGTCCATGTTCTTTCCCCATACAATACCACACTCCACACAAAGCACTTCACTAGTCTCTTCCTTAGTTCTTTTTCCAGAGGTCCGCAGAAGATCCTTCTTCTTCTATTAAAAGCTTCCTTTGTTCATGTTTGCAGTTTTTCTTGGGAAGGATAGGCCTAAATGCGGTAACATCCCGTTGCTTTCCGCACACCACTATCTCTTTCGCATCTTATTAAATTCCAGGGGACCCAAGCATGGAGATGAGGAGAGTGGATTTGACTAATTGGGCCCTCCGGACTTCACCGAAAGTCACGGCAAGGATTAAATATTAATTCTACCAGGATGTTTGACCCGATCAGAGACCGGGAAATCTCAATTAGCCTTTGCCCCCCGCATCGTGGACTAGCTTCTACGAATCATCAGAAAATCTTAGAGTGTGATTGGGCCAATTTTTCCGAAAATGTTTCCACACTTTTGCCCTCGTAGCTCAGCGGACGAACGTCGAAATTTAGATGTCAACGTCTCAGGTTCAATTCCTCGTTACTCCTTTTCATTTTATTGTGGTTCAAGATAGTATAATGTAATAATACAAAAAGAAAAACTAATAGCAGTATTATGCAACTGGATTTTTCCAAACCTAATATTAAATTTATGTTATTTATATCGCTAAAGAACGATTACAATATAAATAACTAGAATATTATTTATACAGTATCACTAAAGAACGATAACAGAATATAAATGATAAATATCGGTTTGAATAATTAATATAAGATATTATATAATACTTATTTAATTATCTAAATAAAATAACCTATTTTACAAAGAAGGATGGTTATTTGTGTTATAATAATTACTTACATAAAATACAGATTATTTATATTGCGAAAGAACAATAACAATATAAATAACTTGAATATTATTTTATAATGCTAATGAAGGAAAACAGAATATAAATGATAACTTGAATATTATCTATATCGCTAAAGAACGATAACAATATAAAAAACGTGAATATTATTCATATCGGAATTTCACAGATTTATTACAGATATATTTAAGAAATTGTAGAAGAATAGTAATTAGTAACAGTGTCCTATTTATTCTTCTTGGAGCCAAATTTGTAACTTTTAAAAGTGTGGTTACTATGTTGAAGTGTATGTGTTGTAACGGATGCTTGATTTGTTATGTATGTGAGTCAGTTATGTGATTCTTGATGTCGTCGCAATGTCGTAATTATAGTTTGATTGTGTTTGTATGACTATTGTGTATTAATTTATGATGTATGGTACGGAAAGCTGCGTATTTGTGTTATAGAAGTGTTACGTATGTGTGTTGTTAATGTTTTTGTATGTTTCAAATTGATACCTGATATTTATTTTGCAATCGCAATGCCTAATTTACGGTTTGTTTATGTTTTGTTTACATCGCGTAAGCTAATTTAATTTTCTTTTCTATTTCTCTTTATGCTTATCTTTTTTGTGTATAAAACTATAGCCCTAACATACATATGTAAAATAGGGCTAACCACCATTGGAGATACAATAATAAAAATTGTTATTCATATCGTTATAAAACGATAACAGAATACAAATGATGACTTGAATTTTATTCATATCTCTAAAGAACGATAACAAAATATAAATAACGTGATATTCATAAAGAACGATAACTGAATATAAATGATAATTTGAATAGCATTTACATCGCTAAAGAACGATTAAAAAATAAAATGAAAACTTGAAGAAGGCCCGAACCCACAACCTTTGAATCACTAAACAAGCACTCTACCGCTGGCCTACGCTGGAACACTTTCATAGTTCGGTAACTGCTTGTACAAGCACATGCATCGTGTAACATCGCCGCGACCCGAAGTGGACTTTGAAAATATTCGCTGTTCACGAGTGCGGCCACTTTTTTTTTTGACAGCTGTACATTGAAATAAAGTATATAGGCCTAATTGTTTTCCTAGCTGATCGAAAACTTTTGACCGGTAGTCAGGGGTTCCCAACCAGTGTGTCGCGCAGCCCCATGGAGTGTGTGGCGAAGTTTTTAAATTGAAAAATAAATTTTATGCCATCCAGAAAGTCTCTTTACAACGCATTTTCTTATTTACAACGAAGTCTTTGATATGGTACATTTTATTTTGAGACAGACTTTACTAATGGAATGTTCGTTTTAATTTTTCTGCCTGACCATAATTCGAATGAAAGTGAACACTGCAACAAATAACAATAAATTAGATGTCGGAAACTACAGACCGATTAGCCTTACATCTGTCGTATGTAAAGTCATGGAGCATTTGATATCGGATTATATTCGTCATGTTCTAAATGCGAAAGACTGGTTTTACAACCGCCAGCATGGTTCTAGGGAAGGCTTCTCATGTGATAGTGAAATTACGTCGCTGGTTCAGGATCTAGCTGAAGAGGTAGATAGAGGCGGAAGAATCGATGCAGTTGTGATTGATTTTTCGAAAGCATTTGATTTGGTGCCACATGACATATTAATAGATAAGTTAAGTAGGCTAGGAATAGATAAAAGAGTGGTGCTATGGATCCAAGAATTCTTAAAATGTAGAACCCAGAGAGTTAGAGTAGGTCATGAAATATCGGAAATTGGAAATATAAGTTCAGGGGTGCCATAGGGCAGCGTTCTGGGTCCATTACTCTTTATAATATACGTAAATGACCTATGCCAGAATATTACATCAAATGTGAGGCTATTTGCAGATGACTGCATTATCTATAGAAAGATTAGAAATAATTCAGATGTAGATGCTATTCAAACAGACTTGAATAAAATTTATAACCGGATGTTAATGCATAGGATGAAAGTAAATGGTTCTAAAAGTAAATCTACAACATTTTGTAAAACCCGAGAGGAAACTAGTCTTAATTACGAATTCAGTGGTGTTGTAATTCCGCAAGTACAATGTTGTAAATACCTAGGAGTGTATTTAAACTCCAAACTTTCTTGGGGAGAGCATGTTGATAATGTTACGGGTAAAGCATGGAGGGCACTTCACTTTATTATGAGAATCTTGAGAAAGGCTAGCCCCAAATCGAGGGAAATAGCATATCTAACGTTAATGCGACCGTTAATGGAATACGGAACTACATGTTGGGATCCCTATAGAATATATCAGATAAATTCCTTTGAAAGAATCCAGTATAGGGCAGCTAAATTTGTTAAAGGTAAAAGAGAAGATGGAAACGATACGATAAAAGAACTTAAATGGGAAACTTTGGAAAACAGACGTAGGAAAACTAGAATAACATCATTGTATAGAGCACATCTAGGTCAGAAAGCATGGGTAGACATAACGGCTCGGTTAGAAAAGCCAACGTACTATGGTAGGAACGATCATGATTTTAAAATCAAATGTAGGAAACAGAAAACGGATGTAGGTAAATTCTCATTTTTAAATAGAACTATAAATGATTGGAATGACCTACCTGCAGCGGTCTTTGAGGGCTGTCCTTCCTTAAGGAGATTCAAGAATAATTTACCAAATTAAAATTAAGGCGACATTTAACATTTAATTTTTTAAGGTGACATGTATTTATTTAGCCTGACGAGTTACTTCCTTGGTTTGAATTGTAAATTATTTAAAAATAGCGTGTAAGAGGGTCTTAGACTAGAAATGTTTAGTTTAAATGTAGTTCTGTTTATAAGTACAGTATGCATAAGGGTGTAATTATTTGACTTATTTGAACTGTTGCATCAGTCAAGCGAGGTGAGTCAGTGAAGTTATGGTTTTACAGTGCAGTGAATGGTTCCGATCAGTGATAATTTATAGCGTCAATGAAATGTGTTCTATAGTGTCAGTGAAATGTGTGCTAAAGTGTCAGTGAAATGCGTCATAGTGCCACTACAGTGAGTGAGATGAGAGTAAAGTGAAAGATTATTGAAACTTATGTAGGGCCTATACATAATAATGTAGGTTGTAATGTTCTTATTATTATTGTGTTAAATTATATTGTGTATTCTTATTGTATTGTGTATAAAATTGTAGGCCTATTGTGTATTGTATAATTGTATTGTGTATTGTAAATTTATTGTGTATTGCTTATCATTTCTTTATTGTGTATTGTTTATATTGTGTATACCATTGCCACCGGGTGCATGCCCACTTGCAGTGTAAATAAATAAATACATACATACATACAAAACAATGTTTAGTAATTCGTTTACTCTTCCCATAGTAATTAACAGAGTTTAGAATCGTCAGAACATATTGATCAGTTTCAATATATATGTGTGTGAGCATGTGATAGTGCGACTATTTTATCAATTATTTAGATTTTATCATGGACAAATTTTTAATTCGAAAAAGACAATCTGAATTAAGATCTGGGTTAGATGACAGCAAATAATGTAAGCGAAAATTCCCTTCAAGGTTCACAAAAACGTACCTACTGCGTTTCGTAAATATAATGATGAATACTTGCAATATGGTTTTATTTTTTACTCACCTCATGGCTGAGGCTAATTACGTACGTGGACAAATTATCTTGAGCCTACGGAATCCACGGCGAAAAAAACAGACATCGTAGCATAAAATGCGTGAAGAACCTGAAAAAGAAGACCGCAATTATAAGCGACCTTGATATGGATATTATTATTATTATTATTATTATTATTATTATTATTATTATTATTATCATCATCATCACTATCACTATTACTATCACTATTAGATTAGATTAGATTAAATTTTATTAAAATATCACGAGTATTATACAAATACTATGGACATAGTCATAATGAAAACAAAAAAGAGTGATTAAGATTATATTAGAAGCATAAGTTATTAACAGAGAACTCAAAGTATTCACTAATACTATAAAAGTGATGATTAATCATCCAACGCAACGTTTTAAAACATTCCTAAATGTGTTATAATTAACAGTGTGTGTAGGCTTATGTAATCTACTAAACATAGATACTGCCATGGACATAAATTGTTTTTTAGTTATTTCCAGTCTAACATTAGATTCAGTCAAGTGAAAATTGTATCTTGTATTATAATTATGATGATCAGATCTGTGATAATAATTTGCTATATTTTTCTTTACCTTCAACAAAGAAGTAAAGATGTAAAGATTAATAACAGTCAGAATAGCCTCATTTATGAATAATGGCTTGCAGTGCGCATCATAAGCAGAACCAGTTAAAATACGTAAGGCTATTTTTTTTTGTAGAAGGAGAACATTAAATGCACTAGAACTATCATACAGAAATACCATAGGTTATTAGATCTATACTATTGAAGAAGGCAAAATAAACACTTCTTACGTATGTTTTTTAGGCACCAGTGATTTTAATTTGATAAATAAATAAATAAATAAATAAATAAATAAATAAATAAATAAATAAATTAATTAATTAATTAATTAATTAAATAAAACAAATAAATAAATAAAATAAATAAATAAATACATAAATAAAAAAATTAATAAATACATAAATAAATAAATAAATAAATAAATAAATAAATAAATAAATAAATGAGTGAGTGGTGAGTAAGTGAGTAAGTAAGTAGGTAAGTAGATAAGTAAATAAATAAATAAATGAATAAATAAATAAATAATCCTTGAGAGTTTAGTACAAACATAATCAATATGTGGGGCTCAGGATAATCTGGGATCCAGTACAATTCCTAAAAGTTTAGCAGATGGCTGAGAGTTGTAAATTGTGGAACCACTTAATGTAAACAACACATGTTGTGTCTTAGTATCATCAGCAACTACAATCGAGTTACTATAAATATTTTTAGGCAGATCACATTATTATTATTATTATTATTATTATTATTATTATTATTATTGGGGTAGTGGAAAGGATAGTGATGTGCATTCTATAACCTCTCTTACCTAATTCCCATCCTCACCTCCTCGTTGTGTTCCCTGTTAGAACGAACGAGGCTCTAAGATCGTGTCATGGCAGTATAACCGTTTCATATAATATAGAGTAAATGCAGTATACATCAACATGTCCAGAAGCTGTAAGGTAGCAACCTTAACACTACACTTACTTCCTCCTTGCTAATAACTGGCTTGCAAGTCTGCAAATAGAGAAGGGTCGAAAACTTTTGTAGATAGTAACAATTTTTATAGGACCATAACCTGTTAGGATGACGACGATGATTATGATTATTATTATTATTATTATTATTATTATTATTATTATTATTATTATTATTATTATTATCATCCAATTTCTTTCGGTTTAAATAGACCATAAAATAGCATAACTGGGGCACGCGATAGTTTAATGTATGTATTTATTTACACTGCAAGTGGACAAGCACCCGGTGGCAATGGTACACACAATGTAAACAATACACAATAAAATTACAATACACAATACGATTGTACAGTACACAATACAATTATACACAATAATTACAATTAATAATAATACATAAAACAACCTAATTAATAGGTGAACCTAATTTTACATTACAACTTACGTATGTATAGGCCCTACATAAGTTCCACATTGGTACTGATAATAATCTTTCACTTTACTCTCATCTCACTCACTGTTAACATCTCACTCATTGTTATGGTCAAGACGTTATGTTACAAAGCCAAATGTCGCGTGTTCGATTTCCAATGTAGTGATGAATATTTCCAATTAATCTATTTCTTCCGTTAACTATGGCTCTGGGTCTCCAGCCTCTAACAGATATATATATCAGAAAAATTTCCTTTGTAGTAAATGGGCTAGCACGTAGGATTGACATCCAGGCTGCTACCAATGCTAGTTGTCTGCAAACATGAAAGCCTTAACATCCCGTTATCCTATGAGTCTATAATTATGCCCTGTATTAGGGAAAACTTAACCTACGTAAAATCTCCTGCGATGGCTGAGTAATTAGACCTTCAGCTTGTGACGCAGGTGGTCGGGATTCGACTCCAGATTTTCATTAAAAAAATCTATAGTGACACTTGTGGCGGACAAGGTCGCAGTTGGTGTTTTTCTCGGGGTTCTCCTGTTTCCCCATATTAGGCATTTACATCATTCTGTCAACATTTCTCCATTTCATCATTCCATAGCATTCCTCGAACGCCGGCTGGAGACGCACGGAAACGGCTGGCCTAGGGCCGAAGGGGAGTGCCTGCTCGAAACCTGGGTAGGCAGAGAACCTTAGTGTAGTCAGCCGGTGTGGGTTTGGGAATGCGCCTAGCTTGAGGGTAACCGCAATAGAACGTAAAAGATCCCCCTCCCGAAAATGGCAGTCCATTCCATTCCATAACCTACGTAAATAACGTAATTAATTGAATCGATGATTAGAAAAAATGAACAACCCATATTTTGTAAATCATGTTTAGGTATAGTCTTGTTCCCTACTCAAGCTGCAGATTAACGTAAAAGATAACCTTTCACCGCATGAAGCCTAATTTCTTTATTATTATGATGTACCGAAGTACATATGATATTTCCATGGAGGAATTCTACGTTATCATGTGATGAAGAATGGATAGAACAGAGCACGTAGTGCTGAAAACCTGAGTTCGAGTGCCGGTGTCGGAGAGAATTTTTCTCTGTTCTATCCATCCTTCATCACAGCTAATTTCTTTAGCTGGTTACAACTTCCATTGACATGAAAAAAAAGTCCAAGATGTCTTTTTAGAAACTCGTAATTTCGTGTAAGGGGCCACTTTTTGTTAAAATGTAAAAGGAAATCCTGTCTAATGAATCACACATTTCGATGTCAAGACCGGCTATACAGTCCACGTGAATATCTTGAACTAATTTCAGCAGCCAGGGGAAGATCGGACGTTTTAATTAAAACACTACAGAATAAGTATAGATGCAGCAATGCAATTATTTTTTATTTCAAGACGTAGTAGCCTCAGGATTTAAAAAGGCAGACAAAGTTATTTTTTATCCTGGTAGTTCTCCATGTGAGTCTACGATCACCCCTTCTAAATATAAATAACGCATCTACGACTGGCTTTGCTGTGTCACGTGAACACACTGATGGCATCAGCCAGCATACTTTCGAACTAGCGAAAGGTAACGAAAATCCGTATGTGCCATATGGTGCAGCTGTTGATCCAATCAGCAGAAGGAAGCTGGATGGTATCAGAAAAAGAATAGGCTACAATACTGGCCAAGTAAACATACGTATGTGCCTGTCTATGAGAAGATATTATGACGACTAGAGACTGAATTTAAACATGATGACTTGATGAGTAATGTCAAAATCTTTCGTGTTAGTGGTGGCAACATTTATTAAAAAAATCGTCTGATTAAATTATTAAAGCAATATTTGTTTTATAATCCAATTTATTATGCAAAATACAAAATCTTCCTAGTTTATAAACAGCAATTCAAAATTAAATTATCATATAAAATGAAGGATACAACTATAAAGTAAAAAAAAAAAAAAAAATCACACGAAAGAAAGGATATAACTCCAAAGTAAAAAGAAAATCCCATGTAAATCTGTGGTCACTTGAAATCTTAAAATATCCATCTTGACTAACAGTTAGGCTAAGTTTTCTGTGAAAGTACCTATGCTCATCTTTACCATAGAATAACGGTTAGCATGTCTGGCCGTGAACTAGAGGGCCCGACTTCAAATCCTGATTGGGACAAGTTACCTGGTTGAGGTTTTTTTGGATAACTTTCGGCGTTAGACGTTGAACTCATTTCGCTAGCATTATCACCTTCGCCTCACTCAGACGCTAGATAACCATAGCAGTTGATAAAGTGTCATAAAATAGCCAATTTAAAATATCTGCCTCATAAGCAATATTATAAGAACTTTTTTTCAGATCACCGACTCAGCTTATTTTTACTTCTCTTTTCACAGCACTGTAGATCAGTGATTTCCAATTGGTAGTCCGTGGACCTCCTGAGACCCATGTAACTTATCCAGGAGGTCCGTGACACTATTCACAAAGAGAAGTATGAACTTTACGTGCAGATTAAAAATGTTTACGAACTCAGTTACACAGATTTTGAGCGGTTGTTTGCCCACTTAGCAGATTTTTGGAATACTACTCGAATACTTACAACCTAGGCTTCAAGGTAATCATATGAATATTTATGTTGAAGATGTGGTAAAGAGTGGTTAAGTTATTAAGACTGTGAACAAGGCGAGTTACAGAGAGTAGCATCGCTATTATTTGAACAAAGGAATATTTATGGAACTCACTGAGGAATAGTTGCCTCCGGAAGCTAAAAGCACATCATTGAACACTGGAGTGATTCAGTGCCTTCCTGCACCAAATACTGAAAACTCATAGACAAGAAATTCTTTTTAAGTGGTGATGTAAAATTAACAACCTTGCCTATGGAAAACTAAGCTATTCTTATGAACTGTGACGATTGATTGAAATATTTTTAATGTCGTACGTGGACCATGGTTTTACCTGATTATAGCAAACTGGATAAACGCCGATCCTGACCTCGACCTACAATCTGAACTTGATCTCCACCCCGACTGCAATTGCAATCCCAAGTCCGAACCTACTCATAATCCAACACAAACCTGATTTCCACCACGAAACATAAATTAACGAATAAAAGCCTTTGGCCTACCAAAAGATTTTGTCGGCCTGGTTGGCGAGTTGGTATAGCGCTGGCATCCTATGCCCGAGGTTGCGGGTTTGATCTCCGGCCAGGTCGATGGCATTTAAGTGTGGTTAAATGCGACAGGCTTATGTCAGTAGATTTACTGGCATGTAAAAGAACTCCTGCGGGACAAAATTCCGGCACACCGGTGGCGCTGATATAACCTCGGCAGTTGCGAGCGTCGTTAAATAAAACATAACATTTTTAACCAAAAGATTTTGGTTTTTTATTTGGTCCTGCTATAAATAAGTTTGTCCACACCTGCACTAGACTCAGCCTGTGGTAATATCTAACAGTAGTTTTTCAGTCAGTCGAAAGCGCAGAAATTAACCAGCAGCACATGTTCTTAATCGCTTAGTGGAACATTAAATTGAGAGTATAACAACCACCAGAAGAAAAAGGAAGCATACACCACTTTCCTTCATATTATCTTTCTGTAACTATACCCGGAAGCAGTAAGGGATTATGCAACTAAGAAGTTCATTCTCTTTGTATCAATTTCAGAAAGATGCAGAAATAATCAATGGTTCAAGGAAAAGTAATCCTAGTGTAATGTAATAGATCTGACCTTGTGGTATCGCTCAGCATGTTTACAGTGTCAGAACCAGAATACAAACGAAAATATTGCACAACATGATCGAACCATGAGGAGAGTGCTTTTAAATATAATAATATTGCAGTCTATAGTTCGCTTTACTATTTCAGTACTTGTCCATTACCAAAGTATCATCATTTATTTTCAAGGGCTCTGAATAGAGTCGACAGTTTAAAAATCTTCGAAGAAAGAGTTGTAATTGCAACATAATTTCATCGAGAAATAAAACTGGAATTATGCTTCCGATTGCCTCCGAAACATTGAAAAATTAAATTCAATCATTACATTCTTCATTTTACATATGTTTTGTCGTCAAATTAGCCCTATTTATTATTAACCCTCCGCAGAGGTACTGTAGAGAGGCCAATAAATCTCTCAGTCAGACGATAGGACTGCTGCCAATTCACAGGCGGTCACAAAACTCTGAATAGGGGTCAGCACCCCCACTGCCCAGACACTAGATTATCTACCCAAGTTATCGCCCCTCACGGAGATCTATTGCGAGCACAATGTTATTAGAAAACAAAATTACGGTCGTAAAATAGATAATCGATCTAGTTCGTAATGATGCAGAAAGCGTTTTCATGCTTATCGCATCAAAACATTATGAAGAATATTAAAATGAACACTAAAACATTTCACATTTAATAGACGAATGTTCTCGAAATCTTGGCTAGCGGAGGGGTGTATATGATAACTACGAAGTTGAAATTAAGGTGCATTTCAACTTTACGCATTCAATCAATGCATACAAGAGGAACAAAACCCACTCAATTGTACAAATGAGAGCGCATGCAGGAATTGAAAACTATCCATCGCCGTTGGTTATCTTGTGCGTATTTCGTTCAACAGTAGCATGTACCGAGCTCATGATTGTTTTAGATGGCCGTGAATAAACTAAAAATTCTTCTGTTTGGTGATAGTGGACCTTTTAAGCTGAAAATGGCGGCGAGTATAATTAGCTTATTGAAGATTATCGCAAATACGAATGCCTATGGAGTGTTCTATCTAAATTTTGTGAATCAAGTAGGCCTAAGTATTGAATTGATATTTAATATATATATATATATATATTTACTTACTTACAAATGACTTTTAAGTAACTCAAGGTTCATTGCCGCCCTTACATAAGCCCGCCATCGGTTCCTATCCTGTGCAAGATTAATTCAGTCTCTATTATCATATCCCACCTCCCTCAATTCCATTTTAATATTATCCTTCCATCTACGTCTCGGTCTCCCCAAAGGTCTTTTCCCCTCCGGTCTCCCAACTAACACTCTATATGCATTTCTGGATTCGCCCATACGTGCTACATGCCCTGCCCATCTCAAAGTCTGGATTTAATGTTCCTAATTATGTCAGGTGAAGAATACAATGCGTGCAGTTCTGCGTTGTGTAACTTTCTCCATTCTCCTATAACTTCATTCCTCTCAGCCCCAAATATTTTCCTAAGAACCTTATTCTCAAATATCCTTAATCTCTGTTCCTCTCTCAAAGTTAGAGTCCAAGTATATATATATATATATATATATATATATATATATATATATATCTGTGTGTGTGTGTGTGTGTGCTGAAGATGACGTTCAACATGGCGCACCGTGCATGCATCTCAATTGAACGTTCGTTTTGAACTTGATTCTTTCAATATTCTCCCCAGATTGCATGCGTAAACGCATGGAAAATTGAACGGTGTAGATGCTTCTTAATACTCTGGAAATATTTCTCGCATTTAGGAAAGTAAGAGTCTAATTTACGGAACGACAGTAAATGAGGGATGTAATAAAATGAACTGTATACTGTAGTAGTATTCTAAAGACAAGATGAGGTTGAAAGAATTAAATTTAATTGTGAGTGGAAGTCGAGTCGGGTTCGAAGTGGAAGACGGTGAAGAGGTGAAAGTTGGGGTCGGAGTGGGGGTCGAAGTCGGAATCAGAGTAGAGGACGGTGAAGAGATAGAGGTCTGATTCGGAGTGGAGGACGGTGAAGAGGTGAAAGTATGATTCGGAGTGGAGGACGGTGAAGAGGTGAAAGTCTGATTCGGAGTGGAGGACGGTGAAGAGGTGAAAGTATGATTCAGAGTGAAGGACGGTGAAGAGGTGAAAGTCTGATTTGGAGTGAAGGACGGTGAAGAGGTGGAAGTCTGATTCGGACTGGAGGACGATGAAGAGGTGAAAGTCTGATTCGGAGTGGAGGACGGTGAAGAGGTGAAAGTATGATTCGGAGTGGAGGACGGTGAAGAGGTGGAAATCTGATTCGGAGTGGAGAACGGTGAAGAGGTGAAAGTATGATTCGGAGTAGAGCACGGTGAAGAGGTGGAAGTCTGATTCGGAGTGGATGACGGTGAAGAGGTGAAAGTAGGATTCGGAGTGGAGGACGATGAAGAGGTGGAAGTCTGATTCGGAGTGGAGGACGATGAAGAGGTGGAAGTCTGATTCGAACTGGAGGACGATGAAGAGGTGAAAGTCTGATTCGGAGTGGAGGACGGTGAAGAGGTGAAAGTAAGATTCGGAGTGGAGGACGGTGAAGAGGTGAAAGTCTGATTCGGAGTGGAGGACGGTGAAGAGGTGAAAGTATGATTCAGAGTGAAGGACGGTGAAGAGGTGAAAGTCTGATTTGGAGTGAAGGACGGTGAAGAGGTGAAAGTCTGATTCGGAGTGGAGGCCGGTGAAGAGGTGAAAGTATGATTCGGAGTGAAGGACGGTGAAGAGGTGGAAGTCTGATTCGGAGCGGAGGACGGTGAAGAGGTGGAAGTCTGATTCGGAGCGGAGGACGGTGAAGAGGTGGAAGTCTGATTCGGAGTAGAGGACAGTGAAGAGGTGGAAGTCTGATTCGGAGTGAAGGACGGTGAAGAGGTGGAAGTCTGATTCGGAGTGGAGGACGGTGAAGAGGTGAAAGTCTGATTTGGAGTAGAGAACTGTGAAAAGGTGGAAGTCGTAGTGGAGGTTAGGGTCGGAATCGGAGTGGATGTGGGTGACAAGATGGAAGTCGGGGTCGAATTTGAATTGAGGGTCAGGTTTGGGATCGATGATGGGATAAGAATTTGGTTCAGGATTAGGGTCAGAGTCACTGTCACGTTTAGGTTCATGATCGAAATTGGAGTTAAGTCGGGATCGAGAATGGAGCCGTTTCGATATAGAAATGGGGACTAAGGCTGGGGCCAAGACTGTGGTTGGAAGTGTGAAGTTCGGGACTGAAGTTGGGTTGCAGTTGGAGTGAAGATCGGGGTTGGGGATGAAATTGGGGCCAGCACTGGGTTTTGGGTGAGAGTCAGAATTAGCGTAAGGGTTAGGGTCGAAGTTGAGATCAGAGTCTAGGTCAGGAGTAAGTTTGGGATTAAAGTGAGTTCGGTACTGGGGATGAATGTGTGTGGATATGGTTTGGGGATAGAGTTGCGGTCGTAGTAGGATTGGATATCGGGGACGGGTTGAATTGAGGATCAGGATTGAGGTCATGAGTTGCAGTCTGTGTCGAGAGTAGGTTAGGTAGTCTCGAGGTTTTGGCAAGAGTTAGGAGTCGATTTTGTGACTGGTGAATGTGTGAGGATCTGAGTTCCACCTGAGGTTAATATGAGTTAGGTGATGAAACGAGGATAGGAATTTGGGTTTGGGTGGGAGTATAAGCCTGTGTTGGGGTAAAGCTCGTGGTGTCGGTCGAGTTCGAGATTGTGGTTTGAGCTGCCGTTGGATTCGGAGTGGGGATCAGATTTGCATCTGGAACTGAACCTGGGACTAGGATTTTAAATAACAATGGTGTTAGAGTTGGAATATGAGGTTTAGATTGGAGCTGGGTTACTTCGTTTTCGTTTGTCCTGCTTGCTTTGTCTTGATATTTCGT
This sequence comes from Periplaneta americana, assembly GCF_040183065.1. Lineage (NCBI taxonomy): Eukaryota > Metazoa > Arthropoda > Insecta > Blattodea > Blattidae > Periplaneta > Periplaneta americana. Next base: position 148,899,497 of record NC_091124.1, on the reverse strand, counting down.
TAAATATAATACATGCATGAGGTGTTTTTTTGACAGTATCGCGTATCTTTCATCGTGGTCGTCACCATCGCTGCAATAAGATATTATTATGTACATGGTGATAGGGGCCAACTAAAGTTTTGCTACTGCTTGGTACATGTATGTAGACCTCACACATAAAAATGAGGATCAACCGTCATAGTGTGTCATATGGACGCTACCATAAGCTACATAGATGTCAACATCTTACTAGTTGATGATTCATTATTTTCGCCATCTGTCACAGTGTCACTCGAACATTCCTCCCTGAATGTCACCTCTTTGAAGTAGCACATGATTTGTAAACTTAATTACACTTCTGCAACGCTTATAGAAAGAGAGAGAGGCGGATAGAAACGAAAGAAAGAAATATCTGCTGCTCTTAAGAGAAGGTCACTAACAAGAGCTGCCAGATTTAGCATATAAAGATGCATTATACCCAATTAAATTTGAATTATTCTGAATTACTTTGGAACATTGAGATAAAAACAATATTACCTGCGACCTGGGACAAAAAGCGTGCTAGATTAGTGACACCATCATACTTAGGCAGGGCTGATCATATTAGGAAGTTTAAATGCAGAAAAAAAAGAACGGAGGTGGCAAAATTTTCCTTTGTTAACCGCACAATAGTACACTGGAGCAGCTTACCTGGGCAATCTTTCAGGGTTGTTCTCTCAAAACCAATACATTTAAGGAAAGGTTGAGAAAATTGGATTGTAGGTGCAGTGTAATTATATAAGTTGTATCATGTAATTCATTAAGTTGATATGTAATTAATTAAGGTTATATGTAGGCCTAATTATTTAAATTGATAATAGTTACAAGTACTCATAAGTTAGGTTTACTTTTGCTCATAGTAGGCGTTATTACAGCATAGTTTTTATTTATAGTCCTAGGTTTATTGCCTTCATTTATTTATAGTTAGAATTAAATTTACGTTTATTTTATTTTTTTATTGCTGTAATTATTGTAAATTTTATTAACATTGTATATTATATCTTGAGGACACGCCATGCAGTCCTGAGGACGCGCCATGCAGTGGTGATAGGGACCCACAATATACAGATTCTTATAATATACCCAATTTAAAAATTTCTTAATAAATTTATCTAGGATAAGTGATCAAAGGTAAATATTAGATATATCGACAGTCTACACGATATTACTTAAACGTATACTATGCATAATGTGCAGTCCTGCATTTTTGTAGAGTTATCCATCTTTTTTAACTTCTTATTTCTCCATTTATTTATGCCATGCTACTTTTTTTTAAATATTTTCTTTCCTTTTTCCTTATTGCTTTCTTTCTTACCATTGTATCATGTTACTGTTTTCTTTTATTGTATGTTTTCTTTTATTGTATCTTGTTTGTTCCACTGTACTGAGAATTCATTGTATGTAGCTAATATAATTAGAGCCTAGCTCTGTTGTAGTATGTACTTTAAATTAAAAACTGAATAAATAAAAATAAATAGACATAGTCATACTAAAAATTAGTCGTTTATCTTAAAATATAAATTATTAGTGTCGATCTCTACATTACATATCTCTTTCTTAAAGATTTGGGTCTCTTTAATACTCGTAGTTTCTTATTTTGAATAATTTACTCGTAAAATACCTTGGAGTGGTAGTGTATATTTAATTTACATTATAACGTATCTTCTACTGTATATTGGTAACAATAACTTATTTCTTTATTTTTTTTCCAGTGAATATACTGAAGATATACAGGCACAAACTTAGAGATTCTGAAATTTTTTCCTCCAGTTCGATTTGTTAAAGCACGTAATACCATCTTTCCATTTTTCATTCTTCAGGATTTGATTGCTTTTCTTAATCAACAATTCGAATTTAAGATGTAACTACTATGGCGGAAAACGAAGTGCCTTATGAGTGCAATTTATTAAAAAGAGATAAATATAGGCCTAGAACATTTCGGGTGTCCTGATAAAGTCAAAGTCAATAGGTCTACAAGACGCAGGTCAAAATCATTCATGTTCTGTATATACAGGACGCTTGGAGACCCCATGAGTAACAGAATTATATGTTAAGCTTTAAGATATTGCACTTACATGAAACTTAGAAATAAAAGCCACCTTCGGTGATATGAATAGGCTTACTCTACTTGCCATAGAATTCTATGTTCGCAGTTTCAAACCCGAGTGCGGGCGATGGATTTAAAATATAAAAGTTTCTTTCTTCGGAGGGAAGTAAATCAGGAGGTCGCATGTGACAGTACGCTATGTTAAAGAACCATGTCCCTAAATGAGAAGGTTCAAGACAAAATTTACCAGCTCCTTGACGCGTATATAAAAATGTGAAGATTTCTCAAGAGTCTACAATAGTAGCAAACTATTGCGCACTTCAGATCCATCTTCTTAACGAGATTACGAGATTTATACCGTGAAAGCGGAACGAAATTGTCTCTAATCACCTTCCTTAATTTTTATTATAAAATTTATTGTCAAATGTACACAAAAATATCTGCTTCAGAGAAACGATTGGTTCATTTATTCTCAGAATTTCGTACAGTATACATAAAAAATTCTGAAACATTTAAATTGAGGTAGTAAATATAGCGGGAATTGGCAGTATGTCAAATATTTACTTAATGTACAAGTTATTTTAATTCACAGACAATATGTCCAATACATTTTGTCCACTGACATATGGCCCAGTCGGACATATCAAATAACAGTTTAGTCCACCTCATTATTTTGTCCCGTCGGACATTTCGTCTACTCAGATTCGTCCACATGTTGTTTTGTCCTGTTGGAGAATTCGTCCACAAAGTTTCTCCACCGCATTGCTTCGTCATAATCTGAGTTTCGTTCGTAAATAGTTGTGGTCCACTGCAATCATACCCTTCATTGTTTTGGAGTTATGATAAAAGAAAACAGCATGTCATTTCTCCCCCCCCCCCCCCAGATTTTGGAGTTACGGTCTTCACTCTGAATCGCTATGTTCATTTTCGTCATCATCTTGCGTGTATAATTTTAGCTTGTAGCTTATTGAGCGCAAGTACTGGTCTTTGAACATTAGTATTACACATCTCTTCTTTTATTTATCTTCAATAGGTACATCTTATTGTGGTCTTTGTTAAATGAATGAAAGTGCTAGCAGTAATTATTATGCATCACAATATTTCTATCCCTTGACGAAGTAATAACGCGTGCCATGTTGGATGTACTAAAAATTTGTACGGCCATTAAAAATGTGTACGGATGTCATAATGCCATTGATAATACGTACTAACAATCGGCAACTCACTGTTAATAGTATATATTCTGCTTGGATTAAAACATACTGGACGAAGTGTAAAATTGAACGTTAAATGATCGATATGTAGGCTAAGATAGTTGAAGTATAGCAACCTACTGGACGAAAAATGATCGTGGACGTAAGATAGTGGACGAAGTATAGTACTGGACGAAAAATAATCGTGGACGAAATGTTCTTGGACATAAGGTAGTGAACGAAAATTTATCATGGACGAAATGTCCGTGAAAGTAAAATTAGTGGACGAAACACCCTGGAACGTTTTTACATGCTTTGTAGTCTATTATACATATTCAGAAAGTCCGTACTTTTAATGGAATTAAATTTAAGATGCTGATCCCTCGTCCGGGGAGGTTCTCCATGTCCTTGTGTGGTCAAAAAAGTATGTATGTGATCCATAGATTAATTCCTCTCCCGACAGGTCGCGGCCCTGTAAGGCCCGTGTGGCGTGGGTCGTGTAAATGAACCTAAAAGAGAGAGGTTAAACTAAGGGAAAGAAAGAAAGAAAGAAAGAAAGAAAGAAAGAAAGAAAGAAAGAAAGAAAGAAAGAAAGAAAGAAAGAAAGAAAGAAAGAAAGAAAGAAAGAAAGAAAGAAAGAAAGAAAGAAATTTAAGATGGGGCAATGTTTTCATTTGATAAAGAAGCAGACCATAACCCTTCTAAAATATAATAAGAAATTAAAGAAATTAAACTGGAATTTACTAAGGTGACATTCTTTAGGAAGGTTTGCAATTATTTGATACAGTTCCTGACGGAAGGGGTAATTTAGCAACCCTAAGGTGATAAGATCACAAAATGTGGAAAGAAGAGGAAGTGGTAATTAGATATTTGAAATTGTTATTATGAATGGCTTAAGGAAAACCATTCCATTTTCGAGAGTAGTCATCTTGATTTGACCCTTGTTATGTAACATAAGTGTTCAGGAAACACTCGTGATGCAATTTATAATATATCATATATGGTATGCATATGTAGGCCTCTATTGCGTACATTTATGCAATTTATATACATAAATAATGTACATATGATTCGTGGACATCGCGTCCGCTTCTTTAAGAAGCAGTTTGTGGTTCGATTCCCGGCGCGGGCCAAGATTTATCTCCAGCCCACGGAATTGGGTGTTTCTTCCTTGTCTTCAGTGGCGGTTCCTCGGGGGAGGGAAGGGAGGAACGTCCTGCTCACATTTTCTTCTTTTGAAAGTAAATACCAAATAAAATATGTGCCTTGAAATTCGAGGAAGATTCGATAATTTTTAAGTTCACAGTTATAAGAAAAACTCGGTTGATCGAGTTTTAAACGACGAGCGCTCATGTGCTGTAGAAAACTGTGAGAAAGATGCGAGATTGTCTGTGTTGAGGAAAGGCACTCCATTCCTCCTCTACTGCAGTTAACACATATAGACAACAGCGCACTAGCGGCCAGAGAAAGAAGCAGAGTTTTAAAGCAAGTAAACGAACGGAGAGGGAGGAAATCCTCCTCTGAATCAGCGCATGGGCGGGAAATAGAAATCGACTGGTCGTGCAGCAAGCTCGCTATCGCTGCCATCTAACGATGCAGCATTCAACCGAACTATAACACATCTAGGAGGAGACACAATAAAAACAGTTTTAACGCAACGCCATGTAAACGTTTTTTAAATTATAAATAAAAAATATTATTCATTGCACTTTATATAGCCTACTATTCATGGTTTGAAACTTTCGTGGATATTTGAAAGTTAAAATCGGGTTTATGTAAAACAAAGAGGAAGTAGGCCTAGTTCTACGTAGTTGGCCCCTGAAATTCACTTCTATTCATTGGTTACTAGACAGGGCAACAGCCAAGTTGTCAGTTTTGTACAAATAGCTATATTTGAAACTGAAAGTAGGTACTCCAAACTACATTATTTTTAACATAAAAAATTAATCAGCCACCGGCAGCTTTGAACAATAATGATAGTATGACTTTACAAGAATTGACATTCTTCAAAAGCATGTGATACTGAACTTGTAAAATGTACATGTGGCAACACAGACCACGTGGGTGGGTGCAGTGTTCTCGCTTTTCTCAGATTATTTCCCAATCCCATTTCCATTTCCGTAAAACGGTTTTGGTTACGAGTTAGTAGCTAGTCTTCCAACACGTGTGATACTGTTGTGTGCTCGAAAAATGGTACGAGGTTGTGAATTTCCTTGTAATTGTTAATTTGCGCAAGTGAAAACATAATCTATTTTGGACAATTTATGAAACTCAGTTTACAAGAACAGATTATTGCTATACAGAAGGGAAGGCCAACCCCAACACTACCTGGTCTTACATGTATGCATGTAGGCTAATTTGTAGCATGCTTCATTCAAGAAGGTGTCATTTCGTGCTGTTAACTTCTTTCCTCCTCTTAAGAAACATGCAGGAGCCGCCACTGCTTGTCTTATACCTGTCCTGTAACGTATACGCGGTAGTTTTGCATCGTACTGACCACATGGAGCGAGATCCACCATGTTGTATGGTATAGTGTTGGTCCAATGATAAGTCCAAAACATCGAGATAATGTAGCGCCTAAAGGAAAAATAGTACAAATGTGTTAAGAGTACATGTCTGATTGAAATATTCGTAAAAAGACAAATGAATCAGCGAGTGACAGGGCTGCTGAATGAATTGTTTAATGAATGACTGAATCTAGTGATGTATGAACGAATAAGTGTACAACTGAAAGAAAGAATACAATAAAATAGACGAATATATAGGTAGATTAATTAACCTATTAATAAATAAGTTCATGAATAAGCGGATTAACAAATTGAAAACAAATTGATAATAAACGAGTAAATTTAAAGATTAATGTGTGAACAACGCAGCCTGAGTTCGATCCCCGATCTGGTGAGGATGAAATTTGTGAGGACAATGCAGACATTATACAGTGTTTTCCTCTGTGGTGTAGTCACATAAACTATAAATGTTAGGGTTCGTTCGGAACCAAAGTCCCGAAATGATGACTCGAAGAAATTGTAGAGTATATTTATTATAATATATACAAAATACAAATACTGAGCTTAGCTGTAGAGCTCCCAGTAGCAAAAGGCCCCTCTGGTAATGAATTTCATGCTTATGTGGAGAGGATGATCTATTTCTATCTGTCGCCATTTTCGTATTTCTATTATTTTTGCAGCTGCTCAATACATCCTCAATATTTTTATCTTTGAGGAATTCTAGGTCGACTATATTCCCATTTATCTTTATTTTATCATTCACTAAGCTTGCTTTAAACCTTTAAAGCAGGCTTCTTTTAATAATGGTACTAATTTCTTTCGTTTCTCTCTTATTTCTTTCGAGAAGTCATTCTCGATGTAAATCTTAGATCCTTTAAGTTGATTCGTGTTAGCCATAATGTGTTCTTTGATGAAATAACTGTTTAATTTCACGACAATTGGTCTATTCTTTCCTCTCCCAACTCTATAAGCATTATTTATTGCGCTTACGTCCAAGTTAAGTCTGAAAAATTTAGATAATAAGTCTAACACAACGAAACAAGTGTCACTTCCTTTTTCACAATTTTCCTCTTCCACACCATAGAAAACAATGTTATTTCTTCTGCTTTCAATTTCCCATCTTTTCACTATTGCTTTTAACACCACCTGCATTTCATGCTTATATTATCAGAGGAAATGAAAAACTCCACCCTATGAGGTCATCGGCAGCCAATTAGATTCAGAACCATGTGGTCATTACCTCCCCATGAGGTCATTAGCATCCAATTAGGGGTAGATGTATTTTTAACCATGAGGTCATCAATAGCCAATAGTAGGCATGTATGGATAACATCTTTTAATTTTACCACATGAGTGCTGCTTACTCTGACCATCTTACTTGTGATGAGAGAGTTAATGTTATTGTGGCCCTCTACGCGTGATTTAAGATTGTTTATACACGTGCACTACAGACTACTCATGCGGGCGACTTCATTTCCTCGTGATATTGATACAACTAGACTCAGCTTGTTCCATGAACATAATACAGATTAATAATATATAATATTAATTCTAAATACAATATTAATTCGATAGATAGGTAATCATATCTGGTTATGCCTCTATATATGACACCTCGTAGTACTCCCGTTTCCTTTATCATTCCATCAACATACTCCACCTTCCCCTAATTTCATCTATTATCTGCAATAGTTAAAATGGACTCGAGTGAAGTCTTCGATGTAATATGGGTTTCTGATCTGATATAAATTATAAGAGCTTGGGATGACTCGTTTGTCAGCGGCTGATTCACAAGTGTTATCCAGGTCACTAGTCGAACTCGGAACAATCATCGAAGAAATAGCGTGCAATGGGTCTTTGTAAGCCTAAGTACACAGATCTGTCCCGGGTTCTGCCCTCAAAAAGCAAGCCAAGTTAGCTGGGTGGGCGATTGTGCATATGCTTGAGCTGGTGAGAATATGGGTAGATAGACGAGTTAATGGGGACTGGATAGGCCAATTTCAATCTAATGCTTTTACAATTCATTGTGGGCTAAAGCAAGGAGATGTAATGCTTTTACAATTCATTGTGGGCTAAAGCAAGGAGATGTAATGCTTTTACAATTCATTGTGGGCTAAAGCAAGGAGTTGCACTATCACCTTTACTTTTTAATTTTGCTCTAGAATATGCCATTAGAAAAGTTCAGGATAACAGCCAGGGTTTGGAATTGAACGGGTTACATCAGCTTCGTGTCTATGCGGATGACGTGAATATGTTAGGAGAAAATTCACAAACGATTAGAGAAAACACGGGAATTTTATTTGAAGCAAGTAAAGAGATAGGTTTGGAAGTAAATCCCGAAAAGACAAAGTATATGATTATGTCTCGTGACCAGAATATTGTACGAAATGGAAACATAAAAATTGGATATTTATCCTTTGAAGAGGTTGAAAAATTCAAATATCTTGGAGCAACAGTAACAAATATAAATGATACTCGGAAGGAAATTAAACGCAGAATAAATATGGGAAATGGCTGTTATTATTCGTATGAGAAGTTTTTGTCATCTAGTCTGCTGTCAAAAAATCTGAAAGTTAGAATTTATAAAGCAGTTATATTACCGGTTGTTCTGTATGGTTGTGAAACTTGGACTCTCACTTTGAGAGAGGAACAGAGATTAAGGGTGTTTGAGAATAAGGTTCTTAGGAAAATATTTGAGGCTAAGAGGGATGAAGTTACAGGAAAATGGAGAAAATTACACAACGCAGAACTACACGCATTGTATTCTTCACCTGACATAATTAGGAACATTAAATCCAGACGTTTGAGATAGGCAGGGCATGTAGCACGTATGGGAGAATCCAGAAATGCATATAGAGTGTTAGTTGGGAGGCCGGAGGGAAAAAGACCTTTGGGGAGTCCGAGACATAGATGTGACGATAATATTAAAATGGATTTGAGGGAGGTGGGATATGATGATAGAGTCTGGATTAATTTTGCACAGGATAAGGACCGATGGCAGACTTATGTGAGGGCGGCAATGAACCTGCGGGTTCCTTAAAAGCTATTTGTAAGTTGTAAGTAATGGGGAATTCGTTGGGTGGTGGATGAGAGTGTGGATGGATGAATGGACGGATGTGGGGGTGAGAAAGTGAGTGGTCGACTGTTTGTTTATATGGTGAGATTGTTGATTGGAAGGTGCAAGATTAGATATATGAGCGGGTGAGTAGATGGAAGGGAGTGGATAAATGGATGGAAAGAAGGGAGCGTGAATGGATGGATGGATGGGTAAGTGAGTGAGTGAGTGAGTGAGTAGTCCTGTGTGCAGTTCAATAAGTAGATGCATGTTGAGTGAATAAATGAAGTAGCCTACAATTACATTTAAATTCCCTTCAAAACGAATAGTTGCACTTCAATAACTGGAAACTTGAGCCATAAGATTGTTATAGTAGATCACGTACTTTTATTTTTTGCACTTTCATCCCGGAAAAGGTGGAGCGCACGTAGTTTCAAAAGCAAATGCGAAATCTGTACAGATACACAATGACAGGCAACTAACAGTAGACCTATTTTATTCCGAGAAATAGTGAAATCTTTATCTACAAGAAAGTAATTCCTGGACGACTGAAATCCAAATCCGCGAAAAAATTGACAGACTAATTTCGTTAATACTCAAGGAAGTGACAGTCTTTGATTTCATCGCAAATCAGTGGAGCTGTTCTTCCGCGTACCGTGATAAGAACGACTGAATCATCGGTATCGCAAACCCGAGCAATTACGTGCATTCGTTTCGTCAGATGTTCGTCAGTCTATGAGACATCGCCAGTCGACTTTAACGACCTGCTCTCGTAATGAACCGAAACTATAACGGTCAGAACACGTGCCAAGTCCAATGTGAGACAGAAATACTTTTTGATATTACCTGCTGAACAGCTCGTGTTTGACAACAGCTTTATGGGGAGCAACACTTTCTCTTATAAGAGAACCGTCCCAACTGGGCCGCGGCTATTTGAGTAAAAATAATTACACGAGCTAATTTTTGTATGATAAACAACGTGGTAATATTCGCTTATGTCGCTTTTTGTTATTAACGATATATAAAATCGTGAAACTCGAACGCATAGACTTATTCCGCTCTTTAGCTGAACGTGACCGGATAGGGCGGGCGCCCTCTCTGCGAATGAAAATATGGATGGAATCCACGAGTTGTGTCCATGGTTATACTGTCTGTATAGCAGCCACTTGACTTTTACTTTTTCAGGCAGTATAAAATTGTAATTCGGAGAATAGATGACTATTTCAGACACAAAATTATAATTGAAAATAGTACAGAAAATTTGCATGATAGAATCTTTATAATAAACATTACATTCTGTTGTCTATCATCAGTTCTGTTCCCCCGTACTGCAAAACATGCTAGTATACGCGTGGAGGAAATCTGGATATGTATATAACAAACAGGACATTGGTTTTAGATATATTCTTCAAACTCTACTTCAAGTTGACAGTAGAGAATGTGAAATAAAAGACTGTGAAGAAGCAGCATTTGTTAAATGTCTGTACTGTTCCATGACCTTTGTCCGAACCATTTCGTTTTGAATTCACACTACCATCGATAAGGTAAAAGTAGTTTAAAATTTAAATTGATATATTTAGAATGTAATAGATATTACTAATAACAATAATATTGTTTATTGCCAGAAAAATACAATGTAAAGAAATTGTAAATTAATAAAATTCTAGCACTCCTCTGAAAGAGTGTTCTCGTGCTCGGGCAAGGATTCAATACATAATAATTTTACATGCATAAATTCCAATAAATATAACATCTAAAATTAATAATTACTCATATATAATCATAAAATTATAATTAATAAATACTCATAATAATATGTTACATTTGTATGAAGGTACTAAATGAAGTAAGAATGAGGAGTATCCTATAAATTTAGAACTTGCTGTTTGTTGTTTTGCTTGAATTTAACGTATGAGTGGCATATCTACGTCCTTGTTTAAAGATTTTATACATCGTTAATAAGAAAAAAGCGACATAAGCACTATTACCACGTTGTTTATCATACAAAAATTAGCTTGCAAAATTTTTTTATTCGAATAGCCGCGGCCCAGTTGGGACGGTTCCCTTGTTAGTACTTTTGCTTCTTCGAGGACTAGGGCTCCTAGTGTATGTAGCAACAGCAACAGACGGATAGTACCACTGTAGAAAGTTTACTTTCACAAAACCAAATAACGCAATAAGGATTGAGCGACCACTAACGTGGCTTGATAGCGTAGTGGAGAACTTTAGAGAAGATGAAGTACCGGTATTTGAAAGAACATAACAAGACATGAAAATACATGGTAGGGGACGTCAAGGCTAAAAAGCGGCTGTTAAACCAGTGATGTTGATGTCCCTCCTTAGCTATTGTTCCGTAATTTTTTTATATTTCACTTTATCACCATTGACAACAAAGTAAAAGTGACAAGTTCAGATGCCGTGACGTTCAGGCTTGCCAGGTGAAGTAGGATGTGTATGAGATAAGTAATCAACGTAGACACCGGTGGCGAAGAAGGAAAACGAATAAGATAAAATACGAAAGTTATAAAGTGTATGTGAAGAGTAAGAAGAAAATGAAGGTCAAATTAAATATAAATATTTGAATGAAGATATTCATAAGATAATGTAGATGTAGGCCGAAATGAAAGTGAACATGTGCGTGACGAAAACTAGAAAATTAAGAATAATACGAATATGAAGATATAGTTAACATAAAAATGATTGATGATAATGATGATAGAGTAAAAAACGATTATGATGATGAAGAGAGCTCTGACCTTGCCTCTTTTTCCTCTTTCTTTATATAGTATTTTCTCTTTATCTATTCTTCTAGTCCTCATCTCTGAAATTGTGGTTATAACGTGAAGCGTTTACTGTACGATTGATTGTCAAATGAATAAAAGTTACGAAAATTTCAATATCTAACGTCAGTTGCTTAGCAACGGCACTAACACGTGTCACACTATTCTGAAGTCACTTACTTAGCAACGCATCATTCAGATTAAACGCAGTAATTCCTTTGTAAATACTTGTACAGATAGCCTCTATCGTATATTCAATAAATAAACAAAGGAAAAACAATAATTAATGATAAGAAACAAATTAGGCCTATATTAAATTTCGTTTACTCGCAAAATATTCATAATCCTTATAAATAAGAACCAGTCCGTTAAAGGTCTAAAATATAATAAAACCCAACCGATTATACAGGGTGGAAGTGAAATAATCATGCAAATTGAAAGGTACGATGGGGTACACTTAAATGAATGGAAAACCTATATTAATAAATATTTTTAATAAATGCACGGTTAATTAGAAAATTAAGTTGGAAGTTTCAGCAGTCAGGCAACATTGCCTCTAAAACACTGCTCTATCTTCTTATAATACAGATGTAAGAGGTCAACGAACTCGGGTCTGTCTCCCAAGGTCAATTGCTTCGCACCTTCCTCTCTGGTTACAACGTTGTAATCTGTTAGCATCATTCAGTAGCTTGAAATTAAAATTAAATTTACACGAAAGCCGTCAACGTTTTTGAAATACGTCAGAGGAATAAATGATTCTTTAGTTAGTTTTTCTTTCGATATGGACGAAAATCACGATCCTACTGGCAATTTTTTTTTTCAGAGAAAACTATGAGTTTTCCACCACTATGGCATTACACTTTTTTGTTACACACAATATAACTTATTCTGTCTGAAAATCTGCAGTGTTATTTTACTTCCACTCTGTATAGACGTTTCATGCAATTATTGGATCCTACGAATCTCCTGTCACTATTTATGTTAGTATAGCTCTTGGGTTTGAGATTCGACAGTTGAAGCTCGTCCAAACGCAATGGATTTTAAAGAGGGATAAAATCCTTATTATTTCCATTGTAATTTTATAGATAAATGTTAGTGATAAGAGTTGCTGATTGTGTGAATTATTGAGTGTGTGAGTAGATCAGTGAGTGAGGTAGAGGATATTTATGAATTTGTGAATTCGTGGGTTAATAAGAGAGTGAATAAGATAAAAGTATAGAGGTGTCTAACGGGCGCAGGCATGGAGCATCCCTAAGCATTTGAGCCCAAAGAGGCTTTTTGTACACCCGTGATAGAATGAGTTGCGTGCCGACTGTATTTCCCGGCTAAGCCTTCAACCAGCCTTCAAAATCTGGTAGTGATCTGCCGTATAATTCATTCATCTATATATGTATCAGTCGTTATGTCAGGCAAGCATGAACCTTGGGGGCTCTGGTGCCTCATACAGATCTATGAATCGTCTAGAATCCACCACCACAGTCAATTGCCAATTTCTGGACAAACCGCGAATAACATCTATGGTGACGTAGGGCAGATTCGAAGTGACCTGAGATGTGTGAGTATACGAGGGAGGGAGAGTGTGTATGTGTGAGTGATGTGTAATGGATGAAGAAGTGAGTCAGTATACGAGTAACTTGTGAGTTATTATATGTGTGAGTAATGGATGAGGAAGTAAGTTAAAGAGAAAGTGGTGTGTGTGTGTAATTATTATATGACTGAGTGAAAGGTAAGGTACTGAGTATCTTAGCAAATAAGTTTGTATAGGCACTGTGCATGGGTCTCAAAATCGTACTGGTGGCGCCGCGCAGTGTCTCAATTTCTAATTAACTACAGGCTCGCAGTCATTCACTAGTCATGTGTGATATAGAAATTACATGCGGCTTTCTGCCGATAAAAAGTTGTAATTTTAGTAAGAATGTGTTCATTGATTCATAATGTTCTGACCAATAGTAGGTCTTTCACTGCAAACCCACCAATCTCCAGTCTTTAATTATTTAATAGACTCCGTGGAAAGTTCAGTATTGCTAGAGGAGTGTAAAAATGTACCTACAAAGTTCCTGAAATATCAGTGTAGTTGTTTGGCATTTAAATCAGATTTCAGACCATTGAATGAGGGAGAACAGTCATATTACGAAAACATTGATATACCTCATATTTGATGTCATGACGAGTGCAATATTTATATGTGTATAATGTCTCTATAAATTATGTATTTTAATGTGATTTAATTCTAAAAGTAGTCTTAATTACACTTACTGAATAATAGGCGACTGCAAATTCGCTAAAACACAATACATAAGAACGATATCATCAACATACTGCCTCTGATTGACTGATATGTACATCTGTTATCAGGCTGTACATCTCACTTGACGATATGTGTCAGAGGAAGAACAATATTGTTTGTATGCCTATGAAGTCTGACTAGTGTAATATGTAGCTAGTCGGCGATATATGCAATAAAAGGGAAAAGAAACTGGCCACCCTACCCCATGATATCCTGGCCTAGTTGCCTCATAAGTGGTGCCTTGTTGGTATCACTTGTGAGGTTCAGACTTCTCTTTGGACAGTTGACTAAACAACAACAAGATCAACATGCGGAATCAGTTCAATTGATAGTTTGTGTAAAATATTATACTGTATATTTTAATTCGCTGAATGCACCTTTCAACATGAATTCAAACACTGGCAACGCTGTAAGTAGTTTCGACTTCTTCAGCTGTTAATTTACCATCATGCAGATAAGGTGGAGTAACAACAATGATCCCTTTATCGGAGAGGTGTGTTTTTATTCCAGGAAAACCTGATTTCATCACCATCTTCTAATAAAGTCAATAATCCGCAAGTAGTTGTTATGAATGTGTCATTCGATCTGCCACGGTAGCATTTAGATTTGAAAGCCACCATCTGATCCACGTTGGGTGGCTGTTCCACTTCTGAACAATTAATTGTCACTCTACATTTTTCAATATTGCAGGCATTGTTTCTTGAATACTTTCTCTGCTAGGCCAAGACCCAAAGTTACAGTAGCCATTGTGGATGTCAACAGCATTAAAGTGGCAGTAAAATACATTATAATTATAATTGTACGATTAACTCCGAACATCACCCTCATATCAGAATACGAAATCCAGTTTTCATTTTAATTTGGAAATATGAGTAGACGATTTAATTTACCAATCTTACTCTTGGACAGAATTTTTCGAAAGCTTTCGATGTGAAATTCACTAATAAAAAATTGAAAAAAAAAAAAAAAGAATATGTATGGTCTACATCTTGGGGCGTTTCGACTATCTATGCTAGCTATTTTTGGGTTAAATGATAGAATTGGAAATATTTCTTATTATGATTCTACGGCTATGATTGTGTTTCAATTGGCAGGAATTTTAACAATATATTCAAAACCACAAATGTCACTCCCATTAAGTCTGGTAGTTTTGTCTCATATTTTATTGTAGAATAATCTCGGAAACCTTGCATTCCATTAAACGTATCATCTGTTCCTGAACTCTTGTCATAACATTTATTATGTGACTTCAGTTCGGCATGTAATGGAATAGACACTTGAGTAGACAATTCACACAATTCAATTGTGAAAGAAAAAACAAAATCACTAAGAATGGTTTCATTTACTTCTGCCTGTATGGCTACTTCATTTTTCGAAATAACACTTGTTGAGCATTCGCCTTCCATAAAACTTAATTTTTCATCTTTTCTTCTTCTTTTTGCGTCTCTTTCGTACCTTTCCGGAGCTAGTTGAGATGAGGCAGTCTTTTTCTTGTAATCTTTTGGAAAAATACTGGGAACGGTATGCTAGTTTTGGGGGTGTCCTGACCTCGTTCCCAACAAAATGAATACTGCAAATTCTTGTTGCGAGTGTTGTTTCCAAGGTGAACCATCAGCACTTGAAATCAAGAATTAAATATCGAATATATTTAAAAATAAGTATATTATTATTTATCGTTGCTAATATTATACATAATATATATGTAAAGAACTCAGTAATTATGTACTTTTTGAAATGTAAATTATGAATTCCTGTCGTTGTTAACTTAATGGTTATTTATAAACATAATACTATATACATTCTTTTTTATATCAGGCCTAGTATATAATAATACTATGATTATAAGCAGTGTAGCCTTATTTACTTTCGTCTGCGTACTGCATGGATCCACAATTAGCGTCGTTGCGCTTCAGTTTTCTATTTTGGAAATGAATAAAACCAATATCGGTTTGTGTGTTCCTATAAGCAGTGCTACACTCAAGAACACAGCAATTTGCTTACCTTTCCGCTTTTTAGGATATCCATATTTCTAATCATTTAACCTGAGATGTTAAGTATATTTATACGCTTCAAGCACAACTCTATCGCTGCTGTCCTGCAGTTAGTAACAACAGTCGCCACCAGAGGAGCTTGCACGGTGCCTATATGCGTGTGAGGGAGATAATATATGATAATGCGAATGAGGTAAAGTATATGAAGGATGAGGGAGTAAACGATTAATTGAATGAGTAATTATTACTGAATCTTCAACATTTACAAATAACCCTAATGCACCTAAGATATGTTAGGGTCGTAGTTATAATAATAATAATAATAATAATAATAATAATAATAATAATAATAATAATAATAATAATAATAATAAAAGTATATGATTATGTCTCGTGACGGGAATATTGTACGAAATGGAAATATAAATATTGGAGATTTATCCTTCGAAGGGGTGGAAAAATTCAAATATCTTGGAGCAACAGTAACAAATATAAATGACACTCGGGAGGAAATTAAACGCAGAATAAATATGGGAAATGCGTGTTATTATTCGGTTGAGAAGCTCTTATCATCCAGTCTGCTGTCCAAAAATCTGAAAGTTAGAATTTATAAAACAGTTATATTACCGGTTCTTCTATATGGCTGTGAAACTTGGACTCTCACTCTGAGAGAGGAACATAGGTTAAGGGTGTTTGAGAATAAGGTGCTTAGGAAAATATTTGGGGCTAAGCGGGATGAAGTTACAGGAGAATGGAGAAAGTTACACAACACAGAACTGCACGCATTGTATTCTTCACCTGACATAATTAGGAACTTGAAATCCAGACGTTTGAGATGGGCAGGGCATGTAGCACGTATGGGCGAATCCAGAAATGCATATAGAGTGTTAGTTGGGAGACCGGAGGGAAAAAGACCTTTAGGGAGGCCGAGACGTAGATGGGAGGATAATATTAAAATGGATTTGAGGGAGGTGGGGTATGATGATAGAGACTGGCTTAATCTTGCACAGGATAGGGACCGATGGCGGGCTTATGTGAGGGCGGCAATGAACCTTCGGGTTCCTCAAAAGCCATTTGTAAGTAAGTAAGTAAGTAATAATAATGTTCTTCAGTCAACTGTCCAAAGACAGGTCTGAACCTCACAAGTAATACCAAAAAAGCAAGACTTATGAGACAACTATGCCAGGAGATAATGGGGTAGGATGGCCAGTTCCTTTCCCCCACCATTGCATACATCGCCGATTAGCTATATGTTACACTAATCAGATTTCAGATGCACACAAACAATTGTTTCACTGACACATATCGTCAAGTGAGATGTACTGCCTGATAATAGAAGTAAATATCAGCCAGAACCTCAATCAGAGGATAAATAATAATAACAGTATAATAATTCAAATATGTTTACAATCTTTTAAAAATATGGGAAGTGAAACTGACAAAATGTTTACAATAGCAAGGCTTAACAAATATTTTGAAAAGAGAAGGACAATATATAATGTTACATTCATATAAATGTGAAGTTAATTTATATCTTTCTCTCCAGAAAATAGGACAATCAAATAGAAGATGGTAAACATTCTAAGTCAGTGGTCGTCAGCATTCGCTAGGTACAGGTTAAGCATTGCAATGTAATATGCCACGTCGTGTAGCAGGATGAGGGAGAGAGCATACTCGCTAGCAGCCACGGTTGCACCACAGTGCAGTCTCTTATCCGCGGGTAAGAGACGCTAATCCGAGGGTGCACTGTACTTATGACCGCTGGTCTAAGTGAATGAGTAATGGGTGAAGAAATGAGCCAGTGCAGTGTATGAGTAACTTGTGAGTTAATATGTGAGAATAGTGAATGAGAAAATATAAGTTCGTGTGTGCGTGTGACTAAGCGAGAGAGATAGTGTAGGATTGTGCGAGTGAAGTGTAGTTTGAGGGAGTAAGCGATTGAGTGAATTAGAAATAGGTAAAGAAATGAGCCAGTGTGAGTTAATATGTAAGATTAGAGATTGAGGCAGTGATGTGTGAGCGTGTAATTGTATGAGCAAGTGAAAGGTGAAGTAGAGTGTCGGAGTGCGAGTGACATGCACTGTGAGTGTTAGAGAGTATATGAGTGAGAAAATGTGTGTAATTTAAAAGGTGACGAGTTTATTAGAAGTGATGAGTTAGTGTGTGAGATATGAGTACCGGTAAGTGTGTCAGTCTGACAGTCGGTGAGATTGTTACTAAATCAATGAGTTGAGACAAATGATAAAAGTAATAGAAGATTCAATTTTCCTTCTCTCGCATAGGTTTCAACATTATTAACCTGCATTGTACGGAAAAGATTCTCCAAACAACGAAACCCAAAGAATTCGCTTTCCTGGAAAACGCTGTTATAAATAAATATGAGACAGACTGCAATGTACGAAACCTACTCACACCACAGCATCGTAACCCAGAAGCACAGTTCCCTCATTCAGACATTGCAGGGCAAGAGACTTGTTAGTTAGCTAATTAATTAGGGAAGGGGCATAGGGTCGCGCGATCCGACCCCGCGAGGCTTTCACCCGATCAACTCATGTCAGGATACGAAAACAGCATGACACAGTGCACGGCAAACTGTGCCCTGCCTCAAGGGCGAGCGGCCATGGACCCGCGACATGTGACAGCCAGAAACACTTCATCAATTTCTTCTCTTCCCTCTTTATTGCCATATTTCCTCTCCTCTTCACTCTTCTCTCTTTTTTCACTTCATCCTCATTAGATCCCCTTTTCTCTTTAAATCTTCCCCCTTACCACCTTCCACACATATTTTTCTTATTTCTTTTCCTCTTCTCTTTCATATTCTTCTAATTCTTCTTCTCCCACCATCAAGGATTAGGCTCTAGTTTGTGGCCTGTTCTGTTCTCAAGAGATCGGCTTTCTGCCTTCCTCTGTTACGTTTCTTCTCATTTCCGTCATACTTTTTTTTTCGTTTTTTTCTTTCCTCATCCGTAATGTCATAATAATAATAATAATAATAATAATAATAATAATAAACATCGGATTTAGATGCATGCTTTGTTTGCTCTCACATGAATCGCAAAGTGGGACCGAAGTTATGTTTCACGTTCTTCTAAAAGGTTTTCCAATAAGAGTGTTACACTTTTGAAAGAGGTTTATTTATTTAATTACTATTATTTTGAAGAACACTTAATGCCATTACGTATGGAAAAAAAAAAAGTCAGTTAAATGGCCGCCGCTGGATTGCGCGTATACCGGTCTTCCAATTTTCAACAAACAAAAACCAGGCTCAGTTTCACGAATAACGCACGTGACATTGTTTCTTAGGTCATTAACTGTTTATGGCTTGTTGGAATAAACCCGCTACTTAACTTAACCCCATAAGAAGTAATCGAGCTGCGTTAAATCACACGATCTTGGGTGCCAGTTAACATCACCACCGTGATAGGATGAAGCCTCTGAACTTCTCCCTCAAAAGGTCGACTGTTTCGTGAGCAGTATGACACGTGGCGCCATTTTGCTGAAACGAGACGTTTCTGAGACCCATACCTTCCAATTGAGGCCAAAAATAATCCCTTATCATAGCCCGGTATCGTACACAAAGCGTACACTTCACATAATGCACGGAATGCTGTTATCTTAGGCAATAAAGAGGCACAGATGCATGTATTATCATTACTTTGGATGCATTTCTTCTATTTTCAGTCCCTTTATCACAATGGTTGCTGAATATAATTATATTTACAACCGAGAAACACTCACCGGCGTCATGTGACCAGATGATGGATATGACGACATAATAGTCCGCACCAATACAAACTTATTAACATTGTTATCTCACTTATATTTCACAAATGTATTTACGGACCACCACAATGTCACCTCTCTCCACTTGTTTACAAGCAAGTCTCTTGGAAGACAAGGAAAGACTGTGTCCGTACACTTGAACTTGGCTCGTCATTGATGTATCTATCACCAGCGTGTTTTGTAATTAAGCGATGTTTGAAGCATTTGGTGAAATACGGTATTCAAATTTTTAACACTTCTCTGTGTTCATATTCAGCGCACCTCATAAGGAATGTACATAAAGTCGAACACTCATATCTGAATCAAAATACTCTTTTGTTTCAAATATATAATTTTATATATTCTAGAATACTTGTTCTAGTTATTTCTGTTCAAAACTCTACGTTTCCTCAGTAGATACATGTCAATTTCTACCCATTCAGTAGTATTAATTTAGTAGTTTAGGCCTATTCTGTCTGGTAGATTGCATAGCGAAAACATACTACATGAAGTGTTAAGTAAAATATCAAAATAACTAAAAACTTTGTCATGTAAAACAAGTTATTTACATATTTTCGCAAGAAATTAGTTGTGTTCAATAGAGAATTAACACAAAGGCTAGTAGACTTCGACTACTTCTGATTTCCTATAATAAGGAATTCTGCTCAATGTTAGGAGAAACATGAAGTAATACAAACAAAATCACAGTTTCAGAGACACTAAAAAAAATCGACGGTTTATATTTCTCACTGCTGCGTAGACAATACAGAAAACAAAATTGGCTATTAGCCTACATTATTATCGATATAAAATCATGTCATTTTAGTAATAATGGAGGTTTGGACATGGAAGCATATTTTTCAAATGGAGCTTCTGTTATCATTATGCCACTGTTTTTGGGATGAGGACAATAGTACCACACTTAGCTTCTGTGGAAAATACGGGTCAGTTTTCTATCAAGCCTAGGGACATAAGGAGAAGGATCTCTAAATTGAAAACTCATAAATCAGTAGGGCCTGATGGTATCGCTGGAGACGTACTAAAATTGGGAGGGGAAGCCATGATTCCCTATCTAGTGCGTATATTTGAAATATCAATTAACAATGGTACTGTCTGGCGAGATTGGAAAGATGCAATAGTGGTTCCAATTTATAAGTCAGGGTCTCGCTCAGATACAAAAAATTACAGACCGGTCAGCCTCACCTCTGTGGTTTGCAAACAGATGGAACACTTGATTTCAGCTTATCTAAGGCAGCATTGGGATGACTCAAATTGGTTACATAACTGTCAGCATGGATTTCGGGGGGGCTATTCATGTGAGAGTCAATTAGTAACGGTATGTCAGGATTTAGAAGACGGAATAGATTCCAATAGCCAAGTAGATGCAGTGATTATTGACTTTTCACGCGCATTCGATGTAGTCCCACACGATATATTGTTGGTTAAACTACAATCAACGGGGATTGACTTCAGAGTGCTCCAGTGGATCAAGGAATTTTTAACTTGTCGCACTCAGAGAGTACGGGTAGGGGAGGAATTATCGAACCCAATTGAAATTACTTCCGGGGTCCCGCAGGGGAGTGTCTTGGGGACTCTTCTATTCTTGGCTTTTGTAAATGATCTGCCAGTTAATATCTTGTCTAGGGTTCGCTTATTCGCGGATGATTGTATGGTATACAGGGAAATAAAAAGTCATGAAGATACTACTCTTCTCCAGAATGACCTCAATAGAATAAACGATTGGGCAATAGCCAACAAAATGAAAATAAATTCTCTAAAGAGCAAAGCCATCAGCTTTACAAGGAAAAGAAATAAAATAGTCGCATCGTATACGTTAGGGGGTGAAACCATTCCGGAAGTTAACAAATGTAAATACCTCGGAATAACATTTAGCAGCGATCTCGGCTGGGGGGAACACGTTACAGACACAGCGGGAAAAGCATGGAGAGCGTTACACTTTGTGATGAGGGTACTAAGAAAAGGTTCTGATAAATCCAAAGAGATTGCATATAAATCACTAGTACGTCCAGTAATGGAATATGGTGCTGCATGTTGGGATCCTTACAGATTAGAACATATTAAGACACTGGAAAAGATTCAAAAACGGGCTCTTAAGTGTTGTCGGAAAAATTCACCATTAAAATGGGACACAGTCACGGACAGGAGAACGCGAATTCGATTATGCGCACTGTTCAAAACATACAGAGGTGAGCCTGCCTGGAGAGAAATAAAAAATAGGTTGCAGCCGCCAAATTACTCTTCAAGGAACGACCACTCATATAAATTGAGGGAAAGAAGGCAGAGGACGGATACTGGAAAGTTTTCTTTTCTCAATCGTACTATCAGGGACTGGAATGCTTTACCTGCAGACTTACTAAAGGCTTTACCAACAACCAAAAATGCATTTAAAAATAGGCTTAAGGACCTTACTAATAGACGGCAATTATACACAGTATTTAAAGGGTGTAAATGATATGTTGTTATTGAAGTGTTGTATCAGTGAAGAATTATGTTGTGTCAGTGAAGTGTTTTGTATCAATGAAGAAGTATGTCGTGTCAGTGAAGTGTGCTGTGTAAGTGAAACGTGTTCCTGTCAGTGAAGCTTTATAGTTTATAGTGGCAGTGCAAAGTATTTGAACAGTGAAATGTTTTTGAAGTGTTAGTGAAATCAGGATAGAATCAGTGAAATGTGTCGTAGTTCCAGTGCAGTGAGTGAGTTGACAGAAAAATGAGTGTAATGTTGAAAGGTACTTGTGCAGATATGAACATATCATACTCGTGGATTTTAGTTCGATCTTAGTTTTAAGATACAAATTAGAATATTTCAAATGTTATTTTAAGTGATCGTTTCATTTAATTTAGTATATTCCCTGTTATTATTATTATTATTATTATTATTATTATTATTATTATTATTAATTATTGTTAGTATTAATTATTAGTATTATTATTAGTTGTATTTTTAATTAATAAGTTTATTATTGTCATTATTGAGTGTAATTAGTTACCACTGCCACCGGGTATATACCCATTGCAGTGTAAATACATACATACATACATACATACATACATACATACATACATACATACATACATACATACATACATACATACACATACACATACACATAGCTCAAAATTCTATTTCGAAGGCAATAGTTTTAGAACAGTTTAAAAAATCCTGTAAATATATGTACTTTTAAATTTTAATTCAGGTATTTGTACGCACAAAATTCCAACAGCAGCAACAAGAAGGAACATCTACTCAGACGTTTTCAAATACAGCTACAAGTTCTCCATCCACTGCAGATCGAAATCTAATTTCCTGATGAGCTATGTGATGCTATGATATCTGCAAATATACCGGTACCATTTAAAAGTTAGAAAATGTGAATTTCAGAGATTTTTTTTTTTTTCAGAAAAAATATACCGACAAAACAGTACTATCTGAGATAAATGTGTGTCCACGAAGAATATGAGAATGTGGTTATTTTAAGATTATAGTTATTTCTCAAGCCTTAGGAGGATTCCTTGATACGTGGAAGAGAGGACTTCATACAAAATGGAAAACGTGCTGGAAAAGAACCCATCATATTCTGTAACACTTGAAATAGCATAAAAAACATACCATAACCTTAAGTAAAATCTATTTCAACATACATAAAGCTACAAATTTAGCACGATACAAGTTCGTTCCTATCACATCATGTGATGCAAAACGCAAGTTTTCATCGTACAAAACCGTTCTTACTAACAGACGGTACAATTTCTTGCCTGAAAATGTGCAGAAAATGCTCGTAATTTACTGTCAAAATGGTATAGAGTATGTCTCATTATGTACTGTAACACTGTACTATAATAAATGAATCTAGTTAAATCTGAATGTTATTCCTTTAATTAGGATACGTTAATATTTTTTTCAAGAAAATTTCACACTTTTTTTATATTTTGGGGATATGAATTTCATAATTTGTCAACATTTTCTTCATATTTGTCCGCTCTTTATTGATGAAATAGAAAGAAATTTTGAAACTGTCTTGACCAACCACCATAAAAGCCACCAGAATTCATTTTTAACATGTCAACAGTAAACTGTAGATCCATAATCTCTTTTTCTGTCAAACTGTGCAATTGTTATAAACTCTTCTAAGCCTTTAAGTGTGAAGTTTTACTGTCCTTGAAGAGCTCTTTAATCAGTATTTTTCAAGCCGACGTATAGTATACATTTGATTTGCAGTTTGTTAAATGTTATATTTTATTTAACGACGCTCGCAACTGCAGAGGTTATATCAGCGTCGCCGGATGTGCCGGAATTCTGTCCCGCAGGCGTTCTTTTACATGCCAGTAAATCTACTGACATGAGCCTGTCGCATTTAAGCACACTTAAATGCCATCGACCTGGCCCGGGATCGAACCCGCAACCTCGGGCATAGAAGGCCAGCGCTATACCAACTCGCCAACCAGGTCGACATTTGCAGTTTGATTTACTACCAATACATATATGGTGTCTCACGAACTTGTCACAGAAACTCGAACCAAAATTTTAAAGATCTTCATAGAAATATTTCAGTAAGACATCATGAATACACTCTATCACAATGAATGAATGAATTAAATAATTAATTAATTGCACTGAGAGAGCGACGATCGAGTAAGCTTGTCCTGAAACAAGGCTTAGATGTGAAGGCTATAATTTGTAAAATGCGTACCTCATAAACTACGGTACAGTGTAGTGTACAATGTTAATAAACAGTAAATTATTCTCCCCCATATATATATATGAGTAAAACATAATATAGGCTAATGACAATATATATGTCATCTTCGTGTAACCCTTTCTTTAATACGACGGTCATGTGTCATTTTGTTTGGTCACAGAAGGCAGTTAATCCCTGAAGAGAGCCGAAATATTTATGAATCTTACAGCATTTAAACCTACAAGAAGTAGATGCTGTATCAGTAGTCTCGACTGCACTCTTTAGCTGAGGTCCTCTGATACTCAGCTCTGACGGAATGCGAGTGCAGCGTGATTTTGTTTATGGTCACGTGGCCATATGGCATGCTCGTGGAATGGACATGGTCAAGTATTCAAAGTACATCTCTGACGATAGAGAAATTTTTACCTCCATAAACGCAAATAAGCTATTTATTATAATTAATAATTAATATTAATTAAATAACGAGTTGTTTAAGCAACCATTTAACCCCATTCCCTATAAAATATTTAGTCACGTCTGTAAAACACTTACAATCACAGAATATGCTAATTAAATACAAGTAAACATGTAATGAATACATAATATGATGTAATGCTGTCATTTCAGCTGAAGAAATTGTTATTGAACTGCAAGTTGTCTATAGAAGAGTTCCTTCTTAATTAAGTAGCAGACACAATTCTTACTTTTAGGACAGCGGTCGGCATTTCATGCAGCAAGCGGCATCTTACGTCATACTTATGCAGGGGCAGTTCACTAATGCATCCCTCCATACACACTCACTCCACGTAGTACAGGCAGAGTACATATGTAACTGGCGATCAGCATGTCTGTTTCCAAATCATTAAACGTAAAGAGTGCAGCAAAACGAATATTTGTAGAAGAATGGGAAGAGAAATTCTTTTGTTGTCCACAGGAAGAAAATTTAACATGTTTGTTATGTTGTAAACTACTTAAAAGGTTTCATATTACCACTATAAAGAGACATTATACAAAACTTCATTGTCGCATGTGCTTTGCCTTAATATTAATACTGATTAAGGAAAAAGCGTTGCTGAATATCATTTTCTGATATTATAAAATTTTTAAACTTGCAAAGAAGTCTAAATAAGGGAAAATTTCTCAGATTTAAAAACTTCCTGAAAATTCACTGCAATTTAAAATATCCACTCTAATTCTTTTGTACTAGGTTTATTTCAATGTTCGGCTTGCCATATTATATATAATGTTAGCAATTTCTTTCAAAAATGAAACACGTTAAATGTAAAGCGCGCTTCCGATTGACGAATCAACATTCATTTGAGCAATTACAAATTGCAACTTATGATGGAGAACCAGATTTCATTTCACTAATTAAAACATCGGGTTAGGCTGATGAGTAATTTCAAATCCATCAGAAGGATGCTAAGACATCATATATTTCGGTTACTTATTTCCAGACTATACGGGCGAGGTTCAGTCCTCTCCTCACCCCAGCCTACTGCTTTCTACAACCCCTCGTCTTGCAAGGCGGGCTGCGTTTCATATGACGTCAGCTAAGTTGACGTTCTGCCGACCCCTAGATTGATCCCGTGACGTTTGTTATAGCCATGGAATTCTTTTTCGCAGCTTCTTTAATTTTCATTGCCACTCTTCTTACACCGTTGCACTATTATTGCCTTAGGGAAGATTTCTTAATGATGGAGTTAGGAAGGATTTTATCTGACGACCAACATTAAATGCAGTATTTACGAACAAACATCAGACTAACGAACAAAACAAAAATAAACACTTTTCTTTTGTAGGTGATCAAGTTTCAAGGGAGATATATACATGACAAGGCTTATCAAAATAATTTTTACTGGATTTGGCGAAAAAAAATTAGATATAATATTTTTCGAACATGATCCAACATGATCGAATATAAGCAAAACTACCATAAACAAAAGATATGTGGGACAAGTGTTGAATTTTCATTTACCTAGGTTGCGATTTATTATATTAAAATTAAAAAAGTTGTTCAGGAAGAAGTTAAAACATTCACACAAATCTTATGAATTTATGTTCAAAAACACTTTGGTTTTCGTGTAAACATTTTTCGGACCCCGCATCTCAAACAAACTTTACGGATAGCGGACAGGTTACCTCATTGAGGATAATATCAGTTGAAGCAAGTGTTTTTCGCTAGGCTGCGATGCTACGGTGGGAACTAGAGGTGGGTAAAAAATAACACAACAGTTATTTTGGAACTGTTCCGGTCTCGGAACTGTTGCAAAAATGAACAGTAGGTCTGAACCTCCTGTTCCGAAATAACACTGTTCCGACTCCAAGCTGCTCACTTGCCCAGCTGTTGCGGGCTCGCAGTACTGCGTTGCACAAGGTATGTTCCGACTCCGAGACAACAGAGAACAGTCGGAACCTGTTCCGTTGAACCAATGACAGCTCCGGCTACACTGTTCTCGTCGTTCTTTATGTTGTACTTGGAACAAGTTGGAACTTGGAACTCTCACGTGGATGGATGAGGAAGCATGGAAATTGAAATCCTTGTAGTGTGATCATAAGTAATGAAAGAGAGCGAGGTGTGATGCGAAGTTTAAATTATTACACTTTGGTACAGATGCGTTGCTAACATTTTACTAAGTGTGGGAATTTCAGGTTTCACTACTGCTAATGTATAAATATATACAGTAGGTATATATTTTTATTATGTATCAAATTATAATGTAATTATTATTATCGTCATAACTAAGCATTAAGAAACGTAAAAATAAAAATTAATAATTTTAGTTCTTTTTTTAGTACGGAACACGGAGAACAAAAATTACATACTACACGTTTTAAATGAGATGTTAAATTTTTTAGTTGGTTACCGTGTCTTCATGACTTCATATACCAATTAGTGTTGCAATCTGACCTTGTATTCAACAGCTGTTCATCTAATAAACATGAAGCTTCTGTCCGCATACACAGCAAGTTTCCAAACAGATTCGAATGTGCATTGGGATGTCATCTATTGAGAAACGTGTGCTATGTCGTCATGCCGATAACGTACGTGCGAAATGCTTGGGGAAGAGGGAGGGTACTGTACGACTCCTCAAATGGAGCGAGAGTCAAAGAGATAGCTCGCATCAGTGAACGATTCAGACACATCTCTACTTGTAACTGTTATTTCGGAACTGTTATTTGGAACATAGTATTTTTCCGGAACTGGAACAGCCGGAACTGTTCCGGGAAAAGAACAACTTCGCCCATCACTAGTGGGAACAACAGAACACTCGCCGCG
Organism: Periplaneta americana; assembly: GCF_040183065.1. Classification (NCBI taxonomy): domain Eukaryota; kingdom Metazoa; phylum Arthropoda; class Insecta; order Blattodea; family Blattidae; genus Periplaneta; species Periplaneta americana. The sequence goes on along the minus strand of NC_091124.1, from coordinate 148,871,880 downwards.
CGCGCCGCGCCGGCCAGGTCGGATCTGCATGTTGTGAATTATTTATTGCATAAGGCGACGCGTTATCGCTCGGGTGACCTCGCGAGTGACTAGCCACTTCTGTGGGTCGTTGACACGCGCCGGGCCGGGTTCTGCGTATGGGGACGCTAATCCTCAGAGTCGATTAGTCTAATTCAGTCACGGACTCAATTCATGCCACTCGGTAATTCGTTCGACTGTATGAAACTGTTAAAAAAGACAAGTGCAGTAATCTGAATTCCACTAGTGAAGTATAATTCATTCGTCCTACAATAATAATATGACAGTTGAGGTTGATCTATGGAAAATGTCTGTAAATATTTACAACACTTTAGACACTGAAAACAGCATCTGTGCCGCATAGACAGCGCTCGTATTCCATCCAGGGACTCCGGTTCGATCCCCAGCGTGAACGTGATTAAGCTTGTGGGAGATAAAGCAGACGTCACCACTGTATTTAACCCTAGATCATATATTCCCAGATTGCTCGGCATTATAGGTTTTGACGGTAACAACTTTTGTCAGGTTTACTATGCTGCCATCTAGTTGTTACATAAGGAGTCACGTCATAACTCCCATTTTTTTTTATTGTCATGATGTTGATTTGTAGTTTGGAATTCCGCTCATCCAAGAATCATCAGAAGACTACATGCAATTCAACGATCAGTCTCCTTAAAAGTCACTGGTGCTGACTATACCACATCAAATGCACAGCTCCAAAATAACTCCCATTTGAATTGCATTAGCGACTGTACTGCCATCTCGTGTTCGTTTACGGCGGACGGGTGGCGATCCTGGCTGTTGTTCTCTTCAAAGTGCAACCGATTTTAACACAGGAATGAACAATCTATGTGTGAACTGAGAGTTAACCAACACTCCGAATCTTCTCCTTATTTCACCTATAACGCTTTCAAAATAAGGAAGCGTATGGCCTAAGCCTAAGCCAAAAGAATGCTGGCAGCAGTACGTGTTCACGCATGGTCCGCAAGTGAAAAACAGAAAAAGCAGATGTATGCGAGTAGAGATGGGAAAAGTTGTTATTTTCTCGTAACAGTTCCAACTGTTCCAGTTCCTTGAAAATACTAGGTTCCAAATAACAGTTCCGAAATAACGGTACCATATGTAACTTGTGTGTAATTACAAGGTGCACAGTGGTATCTTGGAACCGCACGGTTGACTAGTAGGCTATCTGATGGAACAGTAGTATTTTGGAATAAGTACGTACTACTAGTATGTAATGTAAAAGGTAAAGGTATCCCCGTAACATGCCATGAAGGCACTTGGGGGGCATGGAGGTAGAGCCCCATGCTTTCCATGACCTCGGCACTAGAATGAGGTGGTGTGGTCGGCACCACGCTCTGACCGCCTTTTACCCCCGGGAAAGACCCGGTACTCAATTTTATAGGAGGCTGAGTGAACCTCGGGGCCGTTCTGAAAGTTTGGCAACGAGAAAAAATCCTGTCACCACCTGGGATCGAACCCCGGACCTTCCAGTCCGTAGCCAGCTGCTCTACCAACTGAGCTACCCGGCCGCCCAGTATGTAATGTAACAGCGGTATTTTGGAACACGCACGTACGACTAGTACGTAATATAACAGAGGTATTTAGGACGCTAAATGATCACATAATTCCCTGCATGCCATGTAATGCAGTATGATGTCATAGTGAGCCGAGATGTGAATTCGTGGAAAAGAAATGTTTTCTAACGCCAAATTGAATTCGTAGATCAGGTTTGTTCGAAGCAGGAAATGTAATGCAATTTTAAATTATTTGTAAATTTTATTGGTCACGAAATCGAAGTGGATCCCAATGGTAAATAAAACCTAACCTATTCTTTCTCTTCTGCTCGGCTCAAGTTTACTATAGTGTTCAATTTCTCCAAAAATTAGTAAATAAAAGCTATAATAATTTCGGCCGTGCTAATATTCACATTAATACCGTCATGAAGAGTAATAATCTCACTGTAATGAAATATGAAAATTTACCGTTGTATTTTTGTAAATAAAAAAACTTCGACAATAGTCATGTTTCAAAAGAATTTAGTTTAATTTCAAGAATTGGTAATGAAACTAAAAATGTAAAAATAAAACATAACCTATATATTTTCTTCTCTCTTGATAAAATTCACAATGTAGTTACTATGCTCTAATACAGGCATTACCGTATTTGCTCGCGTAATTTGCGCACTTTTTAATTAACTTTGGCCACTGAAAAATTGGGGTGCGTAAAATATGCGGATTTGTCAAATAAGAGGTCCTGTTCTGAGTTTATCTCAATTAGTATATTTATACGTAAGTATTTAAGGTAGGGCTAATTTTCTATACCGGTAACTTGTCTCTACCAAGGACAAGCATTGTTAAAGTAGCGGGACTTTGGGGTTTCTTTCTGAAGCAGGTACTTCAGTTGCTGGTGAATGACCTACGATGGACTGTAGGGAAGGAAAATCCCTACTACACTGAAAAAAAATATGTACGTAATCCCTACTACACTGAAAAAAATATGTACGTAAAAGGTGTGCGCAAAATGCACGGAGCAAAAATAAAGTTCAAAATAATCCCTTAAAATTTAAGGTGCGGAAAATACGCGGGGGTGCAAATTACGCGAGCAAATACGGTATGTTAATAATTGTTTGATGGAATTCTATACCCAGTAACATTAGTTTATAGATAATGTGTTCATTTCTTAAAGAGGTTCTTCATATCTTTACAATTTATCTTTCACTTTAGATTCCAACATTTCTTTCAGTGCGACGAAAGGATTCCCAATTCTGCTTTCAAACAGCGGCGCCAACTTCACCCAATAATTTATCGTGTTATCATTATACTTATGACATTTATTTAACTTATGCCTTAACTGTTTGAGCTCACCCAGTATTTTCTAAAACGTTGGCGCCACTGCTTTCAATAGTGCCAAACATGTTCCGTTCTGCGGAACAGGCGTTGTCATAATGTGATTCCAAAGTGAAACGAGTATTTTGTAACAGCAAGTATTTCGTACCAGCGTTATTTTGGAACGTAGTATTACCAGGTGCTGTTACGTTTTGGAACAGCTCCAAGCAAGAAACTGTTCCAAAATAACCGTTACGTTATTTTTTCCCCACCTCTACATGCGAGACAAAGTCAGAAAATATATTCTGCAGCGGGCGGCGCGAGCCACCTGTTTAATCATTATGCGTTGTATTTAAAATATTCTTACTGAAGTAATTTTTATCCCTATTTTTATTATATATAATATCTGACATGTAGAAATTCTCGCCTGAAAAACTGTAAGCGTGAAAGTTGACTCAAATGTCTAGAGTTCCAAGTAGACCAAACCTGAATTTATTGTTGTTCATTTCTCTAGAGGAAAGAGGAGATGCAGTAAGTTTGTTGAATCTGACACTAATATAACTTAAGCATACGTAATTTAGTACTCATATCTAAATTAAAAATTATTTTCTTCTTGTCCGTTAAAATAAAGCCTCTCTCTTTTAATTCAACCCTCTAGCTTATGCCTACCTAGAGGCTTAGGATTCTACGAGTTTCTGCAATCACTGTGGTCTGTGCCAATAAAAGCCTACGAGTGAAAGTAGTTGTATGTAACTGAATGTAAACCCGCAATCCAATAATATCGTATTAACATGTTGAAGAAAAAAATGTATCTACTAGGAAAAAGTGTAGGCAGTGTAATATATGTATCAAGGTTTCCACAATACAAATTGAATTTTGGCATTTATAAATCTCCCCTTATTTTAAAAGTAAAATGCATTTACACTCTTTTGTCTTATAAAGTTTTATAATATTCTTAAGGAGGCATGTTGTTATAATTAATAGAAAAAAGGGACAAGAGTAATAATAATAATAATAATAATAATAATAATAATAATAATAATAATAATAATAATAATAATAATAATAATAATATTTTATTTTCCCTTGGAGAGTTAAGGCCATCTGACCTTTACTTCCAGGATCAAAGCAATACAGAAAAATACATACTGGTATACAAGTATTAACTTTAAAAAATAATAATAATAAATAAATAAAATAAAAAAGATAGATTGAATACATGTGAATATAACCACAAACAGGAAAATAGATTCTGATATACAGTACAAATATTAACGTAAAAGAAAAAAAATAATACTTATGAATATAATCACACAACTAAAGGAATACGTAGTACACTTAGTATAATCAGTACAGGTTACATTGAGATAATGACAATTACCTAGACATTAAAGGTATTGGTGTTTGCAATAACAACGAAGAAGAAAAACATTTTATTGATTCAATGAAACAAATCATCGCGTATTTAGGCGACTAATAGACCAATAAATGGCTAGGTTAGTCCTGATACATCACCTTTTAAAAAACGTAGAGTAAGGGTCTGCGCATTAGTTGCGGATTTTAGGCGACCAGAGAGAGCCGAAAGTTCTTAAAGCTATGATTCCCGCATGAGACAATCCGTCACTGACCTTCCTGTCTGTTCATACGTCACCAAAACACTACTGTCTCAGCCGGAGATAGTGGAATGGGGAGTTGAAGGGTGGTATGGAGTGACTTAATTGAGTTAATAACGCCCAGGCCTGTGCTAAGTGCATGGATCCGTCCCAGGACTGGCTCTCGAAAAGAGAAGCCAAGACCCTCTGGCTTATTTTCCTCCTAAAGAAAGTATAGTTAGATTTTTATTTTCCTTAAATTCCTCGCTCTCAGCTGGGTTTGAATCCGCAAACTTCAAGTCTAATAGTAGGTGAGGCCGACTACACGTGAAGAAGACTGAAAATTATATGACCCGACTCAGTGAGTTGACTTGCAACTTCGAATCAACTTTTTAATAGGCAATCAAATTCATTAGGACAACCACTTAAAGCTGAAATGTAACAGTGTTAGTTTCATGATAAAATAATATAAGTAGCCTACTCTGATCTGATTCTGTGAAGAAACAAACTCACAGAATTCACTAAGTACTTATCTCGTTAATACGAGTAAATTCTCTCCATGGAACTGCTGAAGCTGATAAGATACAAGCAATTTTCACGATAAAAAGAATCCAATGTAACCCAATTTTAAGTGTCCATTCATATAACAATAAATAATGAAAATTTGACAGTAATCTAAATTCTTATCATGAGCCTGCTGAGTGGGGGCAATATGACGCTACAATGGGAAGGTAGCCTAAGCTCTATGATCCTGGACTAGGAGTCGACTCACGTAACTCAGTGAATGACGTTTAAAACAAAATAACACGAGTATGATACGATGTTCATGGGAAAATGAATTCAATTGCTGTGCTCTGATTCATAGTGGTCTCGCATAATTCTATTCAGTACATGATTTGATTAATGAATGATTCAGTAAACTGAATAAGTTACTAAGCAAGGCGACATTTTGAGGCAATGCTTTCGACTATGAAATTACAAGTGGATAATTTAAAAGAACTTTCTGATGGAAAATTCACATCAGGAAGTAGCAATTTCCATCGAAAAAACTGCCTTTATGTAATCTGAAAATGTAAGATGATACCTATTATTCGAGAAAAATTCGTTCCGGCACCGGGAATCTAACCCAGGACCTCTCAGCTTTGCGCGCTGAGCGCTCTCTCCATCTGAGCTATGCCGGGACCCGATTCACGGCGCCGGCCGATCTCTCCTTTGCATTCATCGGCCGACCCCAGGAACATTCTGCAGGTTTTGGCAACGAGAAATCTTCCACCGCCATCCGGGATTGAACCAAAGACATTCAGTCCGTAGACAGTTGTTCTGCAAACTGAACTACCAGATCGCCAACTTGCGAGGAACATAATATAATTTTTTTCGGATGACTCACACAACTACGAACTTTGGAACTGGTCATATCGACATTCCAGTATGAATCAATCTTTATTCTTTTTATTGACAGATTTCATAACACTTCTTAAAATAACTAGAAAATCTGAATATTAACATCACACAAACAATAAATATGACCTTCTGCATTCACAAGCAATTAGTCACCAATTGTGAAGTACGTAGTTGTTGATCAGGGGCGTATCAAAAAAATAATTTCGGGGTGGGATGATGATGCTAAGTGAATGGACGCAAACTCACATATGCACAAATAGGGATTATACACAATAAATATAAATATGTCTGTTGTAAAAGATAATTGGATTAATATAGCAGCAGGGACGATTTATACAGGGTGATTCAAAAACCTCTGTGACAAACTTTTTTTGTTAAACAACCTACGTCTTTTGACGCGTCGTTTCGAAGTTACCGTTGAAAATGTTTTTTGCGCGGGAATATGTCAATGTATGCGAATGTGTGCTCCCCTGTTTGTTTGTTGAGATGTTTGTAAGAGACGAGAAGGGTTGTTATCCGTTTACATTTAATGTTCAATCCTTTTCCTTTCAGTTCAGTCTAATCATCAATTGAGAATGGATGTCTTCACTTTTCCCGAGTTAGTCGACATGGTAATGTGTTATGGGGAGGCTCGCGAAAACGGAAGAAGAGCTCTCCACATGTACCAACAACAGTTTCAAAACAGAAATCGCCCTCACCACACAATGTTTGCTCTACTTTATCAGCGAATTCGAGACAGTGGGACTCTTCGTCCCCGTAGCATTGGTGGATGACCGCGTAGACATCCAGTCTCAATTGATGATTAGACTGAACTGAAAGGAAAAGGTATTGGACATTAAACGTGAACAAACAACAACAACCCTTCTCGTCTCTTATAAATATCTCAACAAACAAACAAACAAACAAACAAACAAACAAACAAACAGGGGTGCACACATTCGCATACGTCGACGTACGCCAGCGCAAAAACGTTTTCAACGGTAACTTCGATACGACGAGTCAAAAGACAAAGGTTGTTTAACAAAAAGGGTTCCTTATTGTTAGACCTATCATCCCTCAGAGTTTGTCGCAGAGGTTTTGAATCATCCTGTATGCACTTCTTTATTGTGGAGTTATTGCTATGATATGCTTTTGGTATAAATTCAAGTAGAATTGAACCCCATAATTCTTCCAAGGACGAAATATTGCCTTTGCCGACAGACAGAGTAGTGACGGTTGTTGTTTAATACTTTACAAGTTCAATTACAGCCATCGCATCCTAAGAAGAGACTTCTGATTTATTTAGTAAGGCACACAGAAGGTACAGGGCCAGAGCACGGCGTTGCAACTAGCAGCCTTCACATTCCCTCCTCTAGAGGCAGACAGGCAGGCATTATTGTTAAGCGCGTAAGGAAGTGTTTACATTACGATAACTGACAAGAGCTAAGGATCTATGTGGCAACGCTATCTTCACTTTCCTTGTGGCGCCGAAAAGACGAGTGACGAATGCAGTTTCTATTGGATGGTCCAAGTGGGCAGTGGGCAGTAGAGTTAAAAAATAAACGTTACGGAACTGTTAGAAATCGGTTCTTTGTTTGCGACTAATTTAATACTACCGTATTTTTTATTTATAGAATTATTTACATTAAATGTAATTTACCTTAAAACTATAAGCCTTCTGGATAAATACTTTTTTCTTGTGAAATAGCCTACTTCGTAAAATTAAGTAAGAAAGTACAGTTTCGTTTTCGACACAGAAATTACTGTTGACTACTGTTGCGCCTCCCTGAATCCATCATCAGTCATTGCTTTGGTTTTGGTAACAACAGTAATAATAAACAATCAAAACTGAACGTGTCTGCAAAGAAAGCAAAATTATTTTCAGACGTCTCACTGAAATGAGAAGTAAAATACGTTGGCATTTGTATTACGGAAGTAAAAATTTCCCCTTTTAAACACCATGGAGGTGCGTGGGGAACATAGTGGTACATCTCCACGCTTTCATGACCTCGGCAGTAGAAGGAGGTAATGTTGTCGGCATCACTCTCTGACCGACTTTTAGAATAGAATAGAATAGAATAGAATAGAATAGAATAGAATAGAATAGAATGTTTTATTTTCACAATAAGGCCATAAGGCTTTCCCTTCCACTCAACTAGCCTTACGAGTACATACATATTTAAATACTGAATATTTACAATACACTTAAAAGATTCTCCAGCAATATTCTTCAGTTAAGATTTAACGACTAGCATATTATGTTTATTTAAATTGAGATAAAACCTATAATAAGAAAAAGTAATATGTAATTCAATTCAGTCACTTTATATTCATATTCATATATGTTTATGTTTATTTTATTTTAATTTTCTTTCTACAAAATTTATGTAAACATTTAATATTGTAAAATTCATGTAGGAAAGTATACTGAGTCCTTCTGGGGTACCTCCAATGGGAGGCAGTTTGCCTATTATCTTATCTTATCTGCAATATGTAAAGAATTATAATGAAGTTGTGATAGCTAGTTGGTTAAAATGATGAGAATTAATTTAATGTAAGTTTACTAGAACTGTGTTATAGGGAGAAAAATATAAATCTCAAATTGATATGATGAGAATATTAATGGAATTAAATTTTGCCATTAGAGGTTTTGTATTCTATTTAGAGAAATTAATGTTAATAATAAGAATGGACAGATGTTAGTTTATTATAAGCAACAAATATTAATCAGTAATTAATCTGTTAAGCAAGAATTGATTAATTTTGACCTAAATGAAGTTATTGTCCAACAACCCCTTACATCACTCGGAAGCGAGTTCCAATTTCTAGCAACTGAAACTGTATAGAATGATCTCTCGGGAAAGACTAAAACTCAATTTGAAAGAAGCCTGAGTGGATCCAGGAGAAGTCCTGGAAGTTATAGGCCTAGCAATGAGAATTTCCCGCCACCACTCGGAATGAACGCGGACCTGTCAGTTCAACCAACTGAGCTAATCGTCCGGCTGTAATATGGAGTAATTTCGGTTAAATGAAGTACTTTTCTCCTCTATGAGTGGTCATAGAATCTATTCAATGTTAGTACACGTTACCCATTCAGACGCTTTCGCCTTAATGGACCAACTTTGCGCCTGTCTGGGTATTTGCTTTGCATACATATTCGAGCTTTCGTAATAACAGGCCTATTTCTTCACTTAAAGATATTCTATTTAACCCATTATTAGTCATTTTGGGCCGTATTCATACACATTCTTCGCCCGGGCTTCCGGTGGATGATCAGCGAACTAACGTTTTTCGTATTCATAAACCAGTGTTAGCGGTATATGATATGAATCCTGTACAAGTAACCGTCGATAGCCGGGGCTAGTTTGACACGCTCGTAGCGCGGGCTAGCGAAATGTCTATGAATAGCACCCTTTTACTCTAACTTTATTTTCGTACATTTAAGGAAGATTTTCGTAACATTAGCGGGATTTATCCTAAGTCCATATTTAGATTTTACTGACACTAATACTGGGCGGATACATTCTGATATTCCTGTAACATTGTGGCAGCAATATGCCGGATCTCCATCTAAGATAACACAGGACGACACAATGACAATGAACAAACACTCATTTTCTATAATGGATTTTAACCAAGATTGTATGTAAAATCAGAGCGTTGTCTTAAATAAACTCTGCTTACATTATGCTCGACTTTCCTCATAAATAATAAAACCCGACAATGTTATGAACGCACTATCCAATTGATTAGAAATAAATAGCTCCAACATTTTTTGTCCTCTTTACATTAACTACAGAGGGCAGTCGTAAATCATGGCACTCAACACTTCGAGAGGTTCTTGTTTTCCAGATAAGGAAAAGTTAGAATAATCGAGTTCTCTTGCTAAGATGTACGAGTATAAATAAGATAGATAAAATCATAATTTATTACATTTGTATATTTCATTTTACAATCTTTTTATTCGATTCTCTAACGACATTGTATCAACTGAAAGCTTATTTGTCGTTGGTGTAATACTGGAAGAGAGATGGTGAGATGATTTCAAAGAGTAAATACTGTAGAAGTTATAAAAACGTTATTTTGAAGTAAAGAGTTCATTTTTCTATTCTTCAAAATAACATACGTCTTGCATACCATTAACAAATACTGTTCGTTCACTTACGTTTTAGCCAGTGGAAAGGGGTAGTATCTGTACAGATTGCAGCCAGTGAAGCGTATCGGTACATGACACGTAATAAGAAGCCAAGCGCTGTTGCAACACATTTTTTGAAGAACAGACTAGTTAGTTCTTTACTTACGAGTTGAAACTAAGTTTCCTGTTGGGATTAAAGCACAGTCTACTCGTATACTGTTTTCGCTGTAAGAAAAATCCTAATGTAAACATGAGCACGTTGCTGTCATACCCGTGATTGGCTCCCAGTCGAAACACTCACATGACGCAGGAAAATATAGTTCGTATTTGGAAACCATAATCTTGTATTATTTGAAAATAAAACATTGAATTTTAGTTGTTAAATACGATGAAACATTTACCTTTACTCATATGTAAAACGCTATGTAAAAGAAAAGCTACTTTCATATTTTGTTATGTACTATGAACGCGGATGAATACCAACAGTAATACCGAGGTAGTCTGTTCTTGTAACAAGCTGGCGTCACTTGAGTTTGTAGTTGTTCACGTAAGCACGTGGTACTGAAGTATGGCTTTTGTATCCTCAACTGTCCATTGTGAAGACATAAGACTTAAAAATAAATTTGATTACAGTAATTATAAAGTAAATGTTTCATAAGCAAATGAATGCATAGTAGTGAGGTTAGGCCTACTTGACGAATAACGGGAAATGTTTAACATGAAACAGAATGTACAATAGTACGCGGGAACACGTACTGAGAATCTATGGCGCCAAACAGTGGCCAATGAATCCTCACTTCAGTCACGTGCTATTGTCTACATTAGGATTTTTCTTACAGCGAAAAGATTATAGTATATTCAGTCACGAAGCTCAATACGTAGGAAATATGCATCCATTGACAGTTGAACTTGCTAGTAGTAATTAGCCACTAGGATCGCTACTATCGCCTCGTCACAGACCCCTTCCCTAGCAGACGATAATATATAATATCCTAGATCATATATGTAACAGATATGTCGGGCTTATAGGCTTTGAGGTTAACAACTTTTGTCAGGTTTACTACACTGCCATCTAGTTGTTACATAAGGAGTCACGTCATAATTCTCAATTGAATTGCATTAGCGATTGTGCTGCCATTTCGTGTTCGTTTACGGCGGACGGGTGGCGATCCTGGCGGTTGTTCTCTTCAAAGTGCTGCCGATTTTAACGTAGCGAGGAGTTATCTGTTACATACATGATCTAGGACAATATATAATATTTATATTATCGTGTGCTTTTGAAAAAATTAACACCTTTTCATTACTGACATATTAAAAACATAAGGTTTATTTATTATTTCCATAAAGTATATTAAATTTGACCATAAACTCGAAGACACAAGAAATAATAATATTGTTTTTGGGTGTTTATGAAAATCGAACTGAAATTTAATATAACCTTGAATGAGTGGGTTGATAATGAACTACGAAACTAATAAAATATTAATTTGCAGTTACCATTACAACAAAATAATAATAATATTAATAATGATAGTAATGGAAATATGAATTAATGAATGTAACTTATAAGTACCGGTATTTGTATTGTGGGCCTAGTTATCGAAGCAGGATGAGTTTAAGCAATAATAAATAATCACACCGGAATTGAAAATAAAACATAATGAATCAGTTTTATTACAACAAACTTAATTGTTCTGTGTCTCTAATAAAATAGTATATACAAATAATAATAATAATAAAATGATACAATCAAAAACATATCCACTGAAAGGAGTAGGCCTAATGATAATTTCTCTAGAAATTTCAGGAGCTTGGGTGCCAGAACTTTAAATATCTAATGTTCTTTCAATTAGACTGAAGCATTTTATTATTAAATTTAATTACGAGTATATAGTGCAATCTAACATTGACAAATATCTTCAAAAGCAATAGTTTAGTTTCTTCACAACAGTTTTGTGGAAAGCCAGATACGAGAAGAGCTTTAGCAATTTTAATTATCCACATTTAAGTTTATGAGCACTGTCATCAAAAATACTAGATTATTTGATTTTCGCAATCCATTAGAAATTAATATACTTTATTATTAAACCTAAAATCACATTTCCCTCTCAAAGGCAACCTAGTTTAATTAAGCAATAGGCCTACATTGAGTGTCTCTGGTGTTAAATAGGCTTATTTCAAACCTATACACATCAACTTTTATCTGAAACAACCTTACAAACGTCTCCTCCTTGTCCCATATTATTATTCTATTATTTTATTATAGTTATTAACATTTATCACAACCGGTAACGAACATTTCACAGTTTACATATCTTGTCTTTACAAGCAACAATGCGAACTATTACCGGCAAAGTCTTTTGTCCCTAGTACTCCTAGTAGCTAGTCGCTTCGAGCGCTATAATCTCAAGAAATGCAAAAAAAAAAAAATCACCTCAAGCTTCGTGACTGTATGTACTTACTAGACTGTGATTAAAGTGTAAACCAGTTGTTATCATGTAGCGTCTTTGGGAGTTTGAGTCTCAAAATATTGATAGTGATGATGAAAATGAACGTTGTGTGTCACCAATCGGACGTGGTAAACCCATACAGACAGTCAGTTAAAATGTACATTAAATATTTTAAGGAGAGGCGAACGATATCTTGATCTACTTACAAAAACGATAGCCGCGACAGTATTAACGTGGTTCAATAGTTCTGTAGTATGTGAACTAGTAAGTACTTATTGCTTTGCTGCGTACAGCGACAAAAATTTTCAGGAAGATTTCATACACTTTCCTTCGAGTTAGGTCACGACTAAATTAATCGTTTCTACGTTGGTCTGTTCTTTTGTTCTGCGCACACTTCTTTGAATTGGAATATTTTGCTATATTTACCGCAACTATTTTCTTCAACGTTAGTTTTCATATGTAAATATTTGACTTTTATATTATCGGTTTCCCGCATTAACGTTCACCGACACGACAATTGAGGGCCCCGTCATTTGCCTGAACTATGTTCCCGTCGCTTGTACTGAACACGTTCAATTATTTATTGGCTTGTCCTTTTTAACTGCCAACTGGCCCACCACAATATGCTAGTGGACTCTCTCAAACCGAAGTCGCAGGATAAGTTTCTTTTTCAGTACATTTTATGTTTCGTATCGAAACTTTCGTCTTTTCGTTGTCATTTGTCTAGTAAATTCTGTTCATTAGTGTTACTCGTTATAGTTTAACTGCACAATGGACAAGTACAGGCATAAGTCGGGAGCTGAGAAGCACAAGGAGAGACAGAAAAATTAGGAAGATATTAATATGGGTGCTAGACTGCGTGAAAAAATATTATGAAGATATTAATAAAGAGATCAGCGATGTCCCGAAATATTTAAAATCAATTAATACCTATAATTTAGGGCCAATCCCACTGAAACCTATGAATCTCCTAAATAGTCTGAGGGAATTAAAACTGGATATTTTATTTCCAAATATTTGTATAACTATTAGAATATTCTATACAATTCCTGTGACAGTTGCTGATGCTGAAAGATCCTTCAGCAAAATGAAGGAAATAAAAAATGTATTCAGATAAACAATGTGTCAAGAACGACTAAGTAACCTTGGCTCCTTAGTCTGCATAGCGATCTTGCTAGGTCTTTAAATTTTGATGACATAATCGATTATTTTGCATCAATGAAGTCAAGGAGAGTTGTTTGTTGATGCTGGACCGCAAGTTAGAAATTACAGGTGTTTAAGAATAATGTTTTATGAATATAATATATTGCGATAATGTCAAGTTTTGCTAAAAGTTTTCAACGTAATAAAAGTGTATATTTTAAATTCGTAGCTGTGTATGGGGTTAACTTTTATTTATTTTGCAAATAATTATTATTGTTAGAATAACTGGTAACTTTTAATTGTTACTTTTTTTAACAGGGGTCCGAGTACAGTATTGCATAGGGGCCCATAAATTCTGTCTGCGGCCCTGTATGTATGTATAGCTTTACCGCGTCCATTCGGTAACACACAAGGTTCATTTTCAGCATCATTATCAATATTTTGAGACACAGACTTCCAAGGGCGACACATGATAACAACTACCTTACAATTCAAGTAATCCCAGTGCAAAACTTACTTTCAACTCATATGCGAAGAATAGAATACTGAATAGCCTCTTCTTCAAATAAAGTGTTGCAACAGCGCTTGGTTTCTTATAGCGTACCGGTATGCTACACTGGCTCCAACCTGTACAGATACTACCCCCTTCCCAATGGCTAAAAATCAGTGAACGAACAGTACGTTGTGATATTATTATGCAAATGGTGTCATAATTAATTTATTTACATTTCAAACAATTGAGAGTAAGCTCTATTTTTTTTAAATATGTATTATAAGTTCTCTTCCACTAAATGCCTATTAGCTTTCGGCACTTAGTCCTCGGGCTCATTTCGCCGTCATCATCAGATACGGAAATCAAAGAGAATTACCGTATATATCACCCATATCCATAGTGGCCTAGTACATTCTGGTAGCTGCCGGATCCCCAATACGATCGTCAGATACACTCAGGTAACCATCACCCAACGATCGTTCCGGTCAGGCACTTAAAGAAGAATGAATATACTGTAAGTGTAAGCAGAGTAATTTGTAGTCTATGGCCGCTCTACATGTACAGAGTCATTTAACTATATAGCTGCCGCATATACGGCATATGCGTGCTGGGGAAATGACACTGCGCTGACCCGTAGTCGAATTGCACGTTCTTCCCTACTGTACTCCATTTGACATTGAAATCCGTTATTCTAGGATCGTCCAAGGACATCTTACTGTGTATAACGAGTTTTTCTTTGTAAAAGTTACTTTAGAAATTTCTATTCGTTCTGCTCGAAGAGATTTCACCGAAACTTATCCCAATGCAGTGTTCCTTCCAAGAATTGCTGTAGACTAGTGATGAAATTTGAAACTGCAGGTTCAGTGGTAGACAAAAAACATTCCCGATCACGAATAGTTTTATCGGAGGAAAAAGAGAATGAAATCGGAATCAGTTTAGAGAGTTCACCACGAAAATCAATGGATAAACTTACATAATACGTAAACTTTTCTCAGTCTTCTGCAAGAAATGTAACAAAATTGCTGAAGTTAGAACCACACAAGTACCCATATCTTCAAGTTTTTCGAGAACGTTATCCGACTCTAAAGAGTACATTGTTGCAATTTGTTTCTGAATTCAGTTCCGAATAGCGAAATTGATCCGTAGCTCTTTTCTTCTCATATTAATCTCAGTTTCTTCTATCTGGTCGTGTGAACTCACAAAATTGTCGGTACTGGTCTGCCGAAAAATCCACCATTTTGCATGAAACCATCCATTACGACAGGACAATTGGCGTGTGGTGTGCGATAAGCGATAAGTGCAAGAAGAATAATATGATCAATACTTTATCATACGACAAATGCGGATAGATATCAAACACTAATCTCATGCCGTTTCTTCAGCATTAACAGAAGAGGAAAAATTGTACGGATGGTTTCAATAGGATTCTGCGACCGCAAACGGCTGAAGAATCATTACGTAAAATAATTGACGTGTTCGATAATAGTGTTGGCTTACGGCAGTTGCGCTAGCCAGATTTAACCAACAGTGACTTTTAATTACAGGGTAGATCGGAAGACAAAGTGTTTCGTACGAATCCTCACACATTAGAGGAACTCCAGGCTACTATTGAACATTAAATGAGAATTTCAATTTATGAATTTAGACGAGTGAGTAACAACATATTTTCGCAATATCAAGCTTGTGTACGAGGGCAAGGATGACAATTTCAACATCTACTATAAGGTAGGTTTCATAATAATCCATTTCTGCTTCCGCCGTTGTAGACAGCATTTTACCGGCTGATGCTCGACCTGTCGCCCGAGAGCCAGATCCCGTGCTACGGCAGCCATCTGTATTAAGGACCTTGTAGGCCTACATATACATAAGCTGTCCCACTTTGTGAGTAGGCTTTGATATTATAATTCTTCTTTATAACTTAATAAAAACTTTCTCGTTATTTGTCTATCTATGATGAGAGACGAAGTTGCTGAACTTTAAGCGAATATCGTAATTTGATAACCCCGATTTCCGATTAGTTAATCCCTTATCTGTTCGCATAATGGCAACACAGTCTCTTCATAATGTCTTATAAATATTTTAATTTCTTATGTTTTTCTATTCAATGTCAAGGACACCCGTCTTTACTATCGGTATATCTTATTCTACGCTATGTACGAGTATCTTTTTACTCGTACTTTATCTGTTATTTCTTTTTAATTGCCTTAACAACTCCATTCGTTCTTTGTTCTTGTACTTGTAATACCCCATCCCCTGCTGGATTCTTCGGCCAAGTCGACCTGGTTGGCGAGTTGGTATAGCGCTGGCCTCCTATGCCCAAGGTTGTGGGTTCGATCCCGGGCAAGGTTGCTGGCTATTTGTGTGCTTAAATGCGACAGGCTCATGTCAGTAGATTTACTGGCATGTAAAATAACTCCTTCGGGACAAAATTCCGGCACATCCGGCGACGCTGTATAACCTCTGCAGTTGCGAGCGTCGTTAAATAAAACATAACATTTTTTTTTTTTCGGCCAGTAAAGTGAATTTAGATATCTGTGACGATACCTGCAAAAAGAAAACGAAACGTTGCGAGTTGCAATGAATCTTTTATATAAATATATATATATATATATACCGGTATATATTTTATTTTTTTATTTTTACTGGCAGAGTTAAGGCCACAGGGCTTTTCTCTTACGCTCTACCTGGTCACAAAGTACACAAGCAGTAAAATGTTTAGTAGCAATATAAGAATTTTAAGGTACACATCTTCTGGATTATCATCATTCATTGATTCTCCCCCCTCATTTAGAATGAGACCAGTACCTATTACGTTAATTTTGTAAAGTAATTCAAGTGGATGTCTTTAAGCCTTGAAAGTTTCATGTGACAATCAAAGCCATATTTCCCCACAAAAAGGAAGACTTCTTCAATCAGAAACAAAATCCTGCCGTTAACAACTTTTTTTGTCCATAACAAACGTTAAAAACTTTCTGTTCCTACCATCATGATTTTTCCGAGGAGTCAACCTACACCTCATCGTGATGTCTGGGTCTATTAACTTATTACAGGCATACATAACTGAGCGACAGTTGTGGCAGACGTAACAAGCCGGAATACATCACTCATCCCTTTCTTTAACCCCACGCGTCATTAACATGGTAGGGTAGAGGGGATTTGTATTCAGTGACTAGTGCTCCATGGTTGCGAATGGGTCACGGAGACGTTATTCAACGCCGATATACTGTGGAAAAGGGACCAATGCTTTCCCCATGCTTCCACCTCTCACTCTCTGCCAGTTTGCATCCCTGGCTTATTAGCTCCATGTTCGGGGAAAATAAAATGTGTCGATCTGCAAGGGGAGGGGGATGAACAGCGTAGATTAACTCGAAACGGGTAGAGAAAACTCGACAGCTATAGTGAAGGCAACTTGGTGACAGCTCGAAATCATTGCCGCTGGTCCTCCAATTTGAGGATTCTAGGAAAGGCTAATTACCCTTCTAAATAAAACAGGTATCAACTCACCAACTAAAAAAGTTGGTTTGATCATCTACAAAGGATTAAAAAAGGCAGTGATCAAGGAAGATAAATCTTCACTTCACACACATTTGTAACGAAAATGTTACCAATTGTGCTGCAGCAGAGGAGAGCTTACAGGAACTAAGGTTAAAAAGCATGAATAGTTTTTGTTAGAAAAGTGTGAATACAAGACTGCCTGGGAAACAGATTTCCGCATGTGAATATTAGAATACATTCTGTTTGTGCTTGCTAAACATGCCCAACGAGGCAGCCATCGTATTTTACGTTTTGTCTTGAATAATCGTGCCTTTGTTAAATCCCGCCGTTTCCAATATTTCCGATGGAAGAGCAGACATTGTCTGAAGACGAGTGTCTCCACTTCTATAAATAAACGGTGCCACACACCTACGGCATGCGCATTCTTTCTTTCATCGACGTTCTCTTTTTCCGACATTAAAAGGCTCCGTAATGTAAAGATCTAATATTAAACCACCAGTTCTGTAAACTTTTATTCGTCTTTCAATGCCTCTTTGTTGTGTCTTATTGCTGTTTTGCCGAGAGTATTCGGTAGGGCTGGAAGATAGTCTCATTTGTTCCCAAGCTTTAACTCCACGCAAAAAGTACAGGCTTAACTTCTCGTGTGAATAATCATGATATTGCACATTTTCCATGTTGATGGTAGTTACTCAAATTCAGTCGCATTACATTTTTCCGAATTTATTTTTAAAACTTGTTCTTAATTTTGTTTACGTTTTATTTTCTTTTCTTCTATACTATTTCACTTATAGGCCTAATAGGAATCTTAACTTAGCCTTTGTTGAATAATGTTTTACAATAATGAAACGACATTATATGAAGATATCATGTAACAAAACAAAATCTATGACAATGTTGTATGTATGTATGTATTTATTCACACTGCAATGGGTATATACCCGGTGGCAGTGGTAACTAATTACACTCAATAATGACAATAATAAACTTATTAATTAAAAATACAATTAATGATAATACTAATAATTAATACTAATAATAATAATAATAATAATAATAATAATAACAACAACAACAACAGGGAGTATACTAAATTAAATGAAACGATCACTTAAAATAACATTTGAAATATTCTAATTTGTATCTTAAAACTAAGATCGAACTAAAACCCACGAGTATATGTTCATATCTGCACAAGTACCTTTCAACATTACACTCATTTCGCTGTCAACTCACTCACTGCACTGGAACTACGACACATTTCACTGATTCTATCCTGATTTCACTAACACTTCAAAAACATTTCACTGTTCAAATACTTTGCACTGCCACTATAACCTATACAGCTTCACTGACAGGAACACGTTTCACTTACACAGCACACTTCACTGACACGACATACTTCTTCACTGATACAACACACTTCACTGACACAACATAATTCTTCACTGATACAACACTTCAATAACAACATATCATTTACACCCTTTAAGTACTGTGTATAATTACCGTCTATTAGTAAGGTCCTTAAGCCTATTTTTAAATACATTTTTGGTTGTTGGTAAAGCCTTTAGTAAGTCTGCAGGTAAAGCATTCCAGTCCCTGATAGTACGATTGAGAAAAGAAAACTTTCCAGTGTCCGTCCTCTGCCTTCTTTCCCTCAATTTATATGAGTGGTCGTTCCTTGAAGAGTAATTTGGCGGCTGCAACCTATTTTTTATTTCTTTCCAGGCAGGCTCACCTCTGTATGTTTTGAACAGTGCGCATAATCGAATTCGCGTTCTCCTGTCCGTGAGTGTGTCCCATTTTAATGGTGAATTTTTCCGACAACACTTAAGAGCCCGTTTTTGAATCTTTTCCAGTGTCTTAATATGTTCTAATCTGTAAGGATCCCAACATGCAGCACCATATTCCATTACTGGACGTACTAAAAATAAGAAAAAAAAAATGGTCATGGAGAAAATATTTTATTTTGTTAGGTGTTTCCACTTTCCAGCAGTTGCACATAATGCTAATTCCTTTTGATAGAGGTTAGCACATTCACCTAGTTGTGATACTTCACAGACAGATCGTCAGTCTGTCGCGAAAGATCAGACGATAACAACGAAATGAAGCTACGAAGGATTGTAGAATCTAGAAGGAAACGGGTCTTGGCCTTTCTAATCGCATTCGACTGGAGAGACTTTGAAAAGCACAAAAAGTTCTTGATATCGAACTCCGGAACTTCCGAATACAAAGCGGACGTGATAACCACTACATCATTGTGCTCGGTTACATTACCTATTTAAGTTGTGAAACTTCAGCTGCAGAATGGGAACAAAATATTTTGAAATACAGGTGGACCGCTCGAATGTACCTAATTTCAATTGTATGTGACTGGTGAACGGTTGAAGATAGAACCTTACGGTAACATTTATATGAAAGCAAAACTCAACAAGTTTCGAATCCTGTCGGTAGATGATGCGCAGACACGGTTTCTTTTCGTAGATTGTATCGATTGTCAAAATGGCGACACCGCAGATGAAAGCGCAAACTGTGTTATGGTATGCGGAGTTTTAATCAATTTTTAGAGTTCAAAGGGAGTATCGGCGAGTGTTTAACCATGATGCTCCAACTGCTAAAAGCATTAAGAAGTGGTACGATACATTTTTAGCTACAGGATCGGTGTTGAAGAAGCATGGTGGTGGGTCGTAGAACATCCGACGAAATGGTTGTAAATGTTCAAGTCGCGTATGAGCGAAGCCCGCGGAAGTCATTAAGAAGAGCTTTGCGGGAACTTCAAGTACCAAAATCAACATTGCAACGAACTGTCCACAAACGTCTCAAACTGTACGCATACAAAGTACAGTTAATGCAACGTCTGGAGCCGAATAACAAACCCAAACGAGTGGAATTCGCCAATACGATGCTACACCGTCTCGGCGCTGATCCTGATCTCCGGATTTAACACCGTTCGATTTCTTTCTCTGGGGCTACGTCAAAGATAAAGTGTACGCCACCCCAGTCAGAGACCTTCGTCATCTTCGGGAGCGCATCATAGAGGCTATTGAGAGCATTCCAAAAGACATGCTCCAACGTGCTTGGCAAGAAATCGTTCATCGCCTCGATATCGTCAGACAGCTGGAGCTCACGTAGAGATATGATGATGTGCATATTGAAATTTGTTGAGTTTTTCTTTTCATATAAACGTTATAATAGGTTTCTATCTTCAACCATTTACCAGTCACATACAATTGAAATTAGGTACATTCGAAAGGTCCACTCTGTATAATAAATTGAAAGGTATTTTGGTTTAAGCATGAGAAAAGATACAAACCAAAGACTTTGTAACATTGTATCTCAACCAACTTTAAGGTATGCACGTGCAACATGGACACTAAGGTCATAAGATAAGTGACTGGAAACAAAACAAATGACTTTCATGAGATCCCTCTACATATGGAGTAATTCTTAAGAAATAAAAGAGGAAAGAGGACAAAGAAAACAACTAGGTAAAAGACATAACAGCAAAGGAAATAGAACATTATGAACATGTTACATGCATTTTTATAGCGACACTTACAAGACCTCTATATTTTATCCACAGGGCGAAGAAATGTACATACACGTAGGACGATCTCGAAAAGACGGAGTGCTCAATTTTAAGCCTCGGAATAGGTCTGAGTATACGCCTGATACTTACTTACTTACAAATGGCTTTTAAGGAACCCGAAGGTTCATTGCCGCCCTCACATAAGCCCGCCAGCGGTCCCTATCCTGTGCAAGATTAATCCAGTCTCTATCATCATACCCCACCTCCCTCAAATCCATTTTAATATTATCCTCCCATCTACGTCTCGGCCTCCCTAAAGGTATACGCCTGATAGGAGAGAATAATAATAATAATAAGAAGAAGAATTGTATTTTTCTCCTTTACTTATCAATTTATCGCTTTCTATTTATTACCTTACAAGTTTCATTGCATCCTTCGTCCCTTTTCCTTCCTCTTTCTTTATTTAATTATTGCTCATACTTTCACTTTCCTTCTTCCTACTTTTGTTTCCTTATTTACCTGTCTTAATTTTTCCCTTCATTTCTTTGTATTATTATTATTATTATTATTATTATTATTATTATTATTATTATTGTCTTCCTTTTCTCTCTTACATTTTACATTTTTCTACTACCTACTCCCTGTCTTTTTCTTCTTTCCTCTCTTTCTGTCTATTCCCTATTTTTGTCTCTCATATCTCTCTCCGTCTCTCTTTTCCTCCCTCTGTATCTATCTCTCCGTTTATCTGTATCTTTGCCTCTCTCTCTCTGTCCTTCTTTTCCTCTCCATCTGCCAAACTTTTCTTTCTTTCTTTTGTTTTCCTCTCTGTTTTCCTTTTCTATCTCTGTCTTTTTCTTATCTCTCTCTTTTCCTTCCTTTGCGTCTCTTTTCTTTCTTCTCTTTCTGTTTCTATCTTGCCTTCTTCCTGTTACCTCATTAACTGAATATTTTTCTGACTCTCTGAAAACGCATCAAATCCTGCGGGTTCCGGTAAATGTGTAAGTTTCTTAAGCAGCCGAGTGCGAGCTGAGCGAGATAGGTGATAAATGTTAACGGCCACAGACAATTAAAAAAAAATAGAAATTATAAGCGATATAATAAATGCATTAACTTTGAAAAACGCATAGAATTAAAAAATAGGTGACACAGCAATTCAAACGCATCAATGGAGCACCGCCACTGTATTGTAATGCTGCGTCAAATGGATTCTCTATTCCTTGAAACTTAATGACAAAATGTTTATTTTCTTTTCACATACTTATTGTTGTAGAATCTTATCGAGTTAATGTAACGAAATTAATATTCTCTTTTGCCTTATTATTACGTATATATCCAGCCTCCAGCAGAACCTAATATTTGCCTTAACTGAAAATGATTTCACGAGTAGAATCCTTTTGATATAGCACGTAAAATACGAAAGAGACTTTTTTTTTTTTTTTTTTCAGTTTTAGAAAATTGTTGACCATCAGTATATCTGAGTGTTGCTTTTGTGTGACGTCTTAATACCGTAACATAACCAGTGCAAATTTGCAAGCATGAGTGTGTGTGAATTACAGAATATTAATTTTATTTTTCTCAACTTTCCCTTGCGGAGAATATTGATGTAATGAAGTGAAATTAAAGGGTCGTCCGTTACCCGACTTGAATCGTACTTAAGCTTCATCCAGCCGAAATAGTGCATATATGTAAGGAAGTATAACAATGAAATTTACGCTAAGCGTTTGTGGTTACGTGGATGTGAACAAAAAAAAAAAATCTGTATTTTGTTTTCCTTGCCTCCTCTTCGGTGGTGATGTTGCATGGACTAGGAGTGGTGTGACAGATTTAGGACATTTGCCCCTAAAAAGCAAAGTGCACGAATCTTCGCAGTCTCACCTGAAAAATGTTGTTTCATTGGCTATGTTAGGCAAAACTAATATTGCTGCGCAATTAAGTGAAACTAACAGAACAAACATTCTCAAACATAATCAAGAAGTGAGAAAAAATCGTGAAATTATTTGAAAAAAAAAATATTGATTGTATCAAATTTTGAGGCCAATATGAACTTCCCCTTAGGGGACATGATGAAAAAACGATTCGAAGAACCCTGATGTGTTTCATGGGTTGTTACAGTTCGTGAGTAATCTAAACGAGCCTCTCAAAAATCATTTCGAACATGCCACTGTTTAAGGTTATTCTAAGACAATTCAAAATGAACTGGTAGATTGTAAGTTGAGTGTCTGCCGATCTGAAATTCAGACTGAAATCGATGATATTAGTTTTTCTTAGGGATTAGCAAATGGTCCCACAGACATCTCCCAACTAAGTCAGGAAGTTTTGATTTTTCGATATGTAGTGCATTTATTTTTGTCCTATACTTATTAGCAGGGAACGGATTTATATGGACTAAAAATATATGAAATATGTAAATATATATGTAGTTATTTTTACCAAAATATGGAATTAAATATGGATTTTTACCAAAATATGGAATTAAATATGGACTTAAAATTATAAAAAAATGACTATGTACGTTAAATATTGGTACATTTTAATCAAACTAAACAAAAAATATAATGGACGTACCTTATCTTCCAATGTAGTTTCAACAAAACACAATTTTTATTGTCTGTTACCATAACAATAGGTTACAAACATTTCTTTCAAGTGCTGAAAAGTGAATCTTCTTCTATTGTCTCTGAGGATAGATTTATACTGACTAAAAGAGCGTTCGACGTCACAAGAAGTAACTGGTACATAATTCAATTTCACAATGTCTGCTGGGGATAAGTCCAAGTTAATCTTCACTGTTGATTCACCACTCATCACAGCAACAACCTTTTGTAGTTCTTCATATCCAGGGTTTTTTGAAAGTACAGTGTCCACCTTAGCTCTTACTGCATCTGCAACTTTACCTCTACCACGATTCAGTTGTTCCACAGTACTATTTATAATTTCAAAACTTTCAGATAGTGAAAGGTGCCTATTTTGGAGACTTTTGAGCGTTTTTATGATGCATGAAAATGTATGCTGAATGTGAGCTAAGTCATTCTTCACACTTATGTCACAGGTAACTGTTTTCGCAGTATCAATTGAGACTGCATCTTCAGAGTCCAATGCAAGGAGAACATTGTTAATAGAGTCTATATGTTCGGCATAATATTCAACTGCTTCTAGCCATGTACCCCATCTAGTTAAAATTGGCTTTGGTGGCAATGGAATTTCAGGGTACATTTCTTTCAACACGTTAACTCTACTGGGAGCTTTGAGAAATACTTTTTTCACTGATGAAATCAACAAATCTACTTTAGGGAAATTGTCTCTGACCACTTCTGCCACACGATGAAATGCATGCGCCACACAAGTAAAATGAGTCAATTTAGGATATACAACAGATAATGCTTGTCCAGCTTTGACCATATAAGGGGCAGCATCGCTAATAAAGAATAACACATTATCGTACATAATACCCTTTGGCCACAGGATACCCATAGCTTCGTTGAACAGTTTAACTATAGTTTTGTTATTGCACTTTTCTAGAACATCACAATGTAAAAGAATTCGTTCAGAATATTGTTCACTTAACAAACCGATAACTACATTACCAACAAGTCTACCTTCTTTGTCGGGAGTCTCATCAATGGAAACCCAAATTGAACTATCTTTAATTTCATCTCTTATCTTCTGTATTGTCTCATCGTAGATGGATGGAGCATACGTCTTCCTAAGTGTTGACTCATCCGGGATTGTATGTTGAGTATATTTTTCAAGGAATTCCCTGAAGACCTTATTCTTTAGTTTGTAGAGAGGAATATCAGCAGAGATGAGAGAACGGCACAGGTCGATGTTAAACTCAGATCTTACATTCGATGTTGTTGGTTGTGTTAAAAACAATTGTCTCTGCTTGGAATTTAGTTGTTTGTTGGCCTGATGTTTACTAGTTGTAATGTGTTGTTGCACCAGGAACTTTTGTGTAGATGATACTGCACACTGACACAAATTACAAAATAATATTTTATTGTCAGTTGATAAACCATCTTCTTTAAATTCTGAAATGTAACTTGTTAGTTTTGATTTTAAATTGACTGAATGACGTACTTTTGGCATATTTACCGTCTTTATAGTATGATTTACAAAACTGAACCTATGTGTACTTTGACTGGCATTTAACTGTTGAGCTGCACAACTGAAGTCTGTTAAAAATTTTAAATTAAATTAATACAGTTTTGTAACTTACTTTCCCATTGTTGATAGGACTGCTAATTTTCAAATAACTCTGATGTTAAAGGGATTACTGAACATGTGTTTAAATCTCTATTGTTGAAATGTATTTTTAAAAGTTAATGGAATTTTGTTTTGTTTTATTGTTAAACCTAATATAATATGGACTGTTTTATATGAAATATGGAAAATATATGGAAATTAACGAAAATATGTACTAAACTCTAAAATATGGAAAAATATGGAAAATAAAAGTAGGATTTTTCAACCCTACACATTGTGAAACATAAAGATAATGCAAAATATAAATTATATTAGCTTTATAAGTAAATATGTATTTACATATAAATCCTTTCCCTGCTTATTAGTAATGCTATCAAGAAGTGAAATTTGTATGTACCGAAATCTACTGCAGCTCTCCCAATCCACAAGTTCACGAGCCGCCACTGCATACATACATACATACATACATACATACATACATACATACATACATACATACATACATACATACATACATACATAGCCACCGGCGTAGCTCTGTCGGCTAAGGCGCTTGCCTGTCGATTCGGAGTTGCGCTAGGGCCCGGGTTTCAATTTCCGTTTGGGCTGATTATCTGCTTGGGTTTTTTCCGAGGCTTTCCCCAATCATAAGGCAAATGTCAGGTAATCTATGGCGAATCCTCGGCCTCATCTCGCCAAATATCATCTCACTATCGCCAATTCCATCGACGCTAAATAACCTCGTAGTTGATAGAGCATCGTTAAATAACCAAATAAATAAAATACATAATTTTCTCTTATAATGACTAAAAGTAGGAACTACTACAACACGAGGATATTAGGTTAGTTTGGCTTAGATTGTCGTTACGTCATGAATGACGTGAAGCCTGAGGTATGGCCAGGTTACAACTGAAATGTGTTTTGTATCGCAGCAATTTAATGGGAATATGTTTCTCGTGCGTACAACAAACACTCTATGCATACCTAACCTTGTAGTCTCTGTGGGTAAATTCCTATATCTAATAAAGACGAAGTAAGTCATTTTTATTAGCACATTCGCTTGTCTTGCTTGCTTGCTTGCTAGCTTCCTTTCTTGCTTCATTGCTTATTTATTTCTTTATTCGTTCATTCATTCGTTCATCTGTTGATTCAGTCAGTCAGTCAGTCAATCAGTCAGTCAGTCAGTCAGTCAGTCAGTCTATATATTTATTGCAGAATTTATGCAGTGATTTATTTAAATCTTAGTTTTACATTGTATTTCTTCCGTTCTAGCATTTTCTCCTTTCCATTTTTGTTATTTTTATATTTCTACAATCACTGATGCCTGTTTACTGATGCCCTACACTACATTATACTTCAACAAAATAGAAGTTGTTGCCCCTAGGTCATTTACTCCCAATAAAGAAACTGTGTTTATGTTGTGCAATTACCGCACCCTCCCAATTCACTGCTAATAAAACTGTAATAACTTTATCAAGCATAAACAGTCGTAAACCTCAATGATTCCACAATGGCTTATCAGTGGAATGCTTCAAGCCATTAAAATACTTGCAGCACTGAATCCTCGTTTAAGGCACGTGCGTAGACATGCTTACTGCGATAGAGTGCAGAAATTAAACCCTTTCTCTATTATTGCAGCATACAAAATACATCTTGCGTTCCTATTTTTTGTTTTAATCCAGATTGTGAAGTAGGAAATGTTGGCCTAGCTTGATTTGAAAGGCTTTTCTAAGTTTAAATCTGAAATAGTTTCCACTGACTACACTTCTCAGGTTATCTAATAAAACTACTCACATGTCTTCATTCTTTATTGCACTCTTTTAACACTTATAATCACTGAAGAACCATTAAGTTATATAAATTAAATAAATAACGACTTCACTGTGTCAGTATTTTAAGTTATAGTATTATTTTACCTAATTGACTAGTTTCGATGTTACTTCCATCATCTTCTGAATCCTAGACTAGATTCTGAAGATGATGGGAATAACGTCGAAACTAGTCAATCAGGTAAAATAATCACACAACGATTTGAAATTTTAACACAGTGAAGACGTTATTTATTTGACTTAAATAACTTAATAGTTCATCAGTAGAGACGTATTCATATGTTTTCCTGATTATTACAATTTATTTACAGGATCAAAACTATGTAGTTATAAATAACTATTTTCTGTTCGGAGACACGAACCTTACAAAAAAAAACGAAAAAAAAAATCAGAATGTAGCTATCTATACTAATAATAAAACTGTAACTTAAATGTTTCTGGTAATTCTCGCTTTACAAAAATAAATGGTGTTAACATGTACAGTATAATGAACTGTCCTGAGACCGAAAATCGGATTTTTTAAATTTTTGTTTGTTGGCTATATATGTATGTTACCTTTTCATGCGATAATGGTTGAATCGATTTCTGCGAAAATTGATATGTAAAATAAGTTAGATCCTACTTAGATTTTACACTATATGGCATTGAAAATGCTTTCTTTAAAAGGAGGGTTATAAGGGGGACTGAAGTAAATAAATCGAAATATCTCGCTTATTATTGATGTTTAATAATAATATTACACAACAAAAGTTGGTTTAAAAAATGTTTCCGACAAATTTCATACTAGGGAAAATTTTTACAGGAACGATATTTAATGAGATATATGAGTTTCAATATATAACAATGTGTTCTACATCCGTGCCGCCTCACTCAGGCTGATAATGAAATGAAAACAAATGTCTGCGATTATGTAAGATGATCTTGTTTAAAATAAATATTAAGAAGTATATTTCACTGTAAAGATTTGTTATTGCTATGAGAACTGGAACAAAAATTATGAAATCTGTCACTTGCGTAAACAGTAAGACATGAAGTCAGAAGTAAAATCAATAAAACGTGCATGCCCTGAACGCGTGATAACAGTATCACAAGAAAGTAAATTCATGTTAAAAGCCATACGTACAGGGAAAATGCCACGATTAGGAAATATAGACGATGAAAAACAATACGAACTAACAAGCACATAGGAGTGATTGAAATGACAAGAATTATGTTATAATAAATAATTCAGTATAATATCGCTCAACATCAAAGCACTTTCATGACTTTAAATAATAATAATAATAATAATAATAATAATAATAATAATAATAATAATAATAATATACGAGTCAAGATCTGAACCTTAGGACTAGTTGTGGTCTCAACGATTTCATGATATTTATTGAGGATCTTCCAATTGAACGGTTTCCAGAAGGCAATAAAATATTAACGATCTTTTCGGCTGACCCTCAGTCATTCGTCATTCTCTCTACATGACTCTTCCATTTAGCATTTTATTCATGTAGGAATTCAGTTACGACTCCAAGTCCTATTTCTTGTAATGTATGAAGTATCTCTTATCCCAAATAGTATATCGTGTTATTTTCCTCATGAATTCCAACAGCTGTTACTCTCTGTATGTCCTTTTTTGCCAACAATCAGGCTTCAGGTTCATAGGTTGTGACGGTCGGCCTTCGTTGGGGCGCCGTATCTGCGACGGTCGTCTGTCGTCGTCGTCGTTGTCGTTGCCCACGACGCCTTTCCTTGCCCTCGGCTGCCAGCTCAGTCGTATATGGAAAGTATCTCGAGGATGGCACGTCGATGTAAATAATTAACTATGTACACAGATTGATTTGGACGCCAGCCTCCTCGAGATTACTCCGGTAGAGGTATGAGGTTCCCAGGTCAGCTGCAAAAACGGTCGGGACATGGGGTTTGGGAGACGTGCTCGTAGGTTGAAATGATGTAGGCGCACACCAGAAGTTGTTGGTAAGAACTATGAAAACGTTTATTATTATTATTAAGTGTTCGTTTCAGATTAGCAGAAATGCGCGTCCAAGTGTATAATATCTCGCTCTCACTTCCCGCAAGTTGGTATACTAATTTCTGAGTTCACGTAATTATATATTTTGTACTATAAAACACCAGTAATATAACGGACAGTTGATAACGTGATGAGAGGAAAGAATTCAGACTTATAATAATAATGCAACACACGACTTCTTACTACACCCACTAAAAAATTCTAAGTCCGTAAATTGTTATACTTCCGAGTTAGGTTTGCCGAGAATATGTGGAGTGCAACTTCTCCGTACGCGTTCTATATGCCTTCTGTCTATCTGCCAAATCTATCCCCTACTTTCAACCACCAAACATAGAATTTCGCCCTCCTATCTATATATCACGTGTCTCTATTAGGAATCCTGATTGGCCATGATTACACTTACGTCACTTAAGACGCGTTCTTCAAAAATTGTTCGTTAACTAGAACATCTCCTACTTCCGGCGTCCTGACAATTCTCTGACATATACCAGATCATCTCTTTTGGAACCTGGCTTGGCGTCATCTTACTGACCACCCGCAGGCAAAGTCCATACATTCCCTCATCAGTCAACTCCACGCCTGGACACATGTTTCCTGTCAGCCTGGCTTCCCTTCGGCCTTCCTGTCCACCTGTTACTTCCGTCTCACATTTTGAAACTAACTTACACGTCCGCGCATCCTATCCATATAAGAATATTAACACGAAATACTAATCTAATGAAAATCTCATCCTATACGAGGAACCGTCTCAAGGTTAATTGTAGATTTTTCCATAAGGTATATTCTTAATCTTGTATGACGCTGGACTAAAGTGGTTTTGAAAACTGAACTAAAAATTGCCATAACTTCTACAAAATTTCTAATTTTTTATATTTTTCTTTATTATTGCTCGTATGAGTTATGATAGCTTTATTTTTAACCTGTACTAAAATTATATTATCAATATGAAGTTTGCTTCTCCTCATTAAATTTTATTTCTTCAATATAACATTTACCATAGTCCTTTCTCTCATCCAGTCATTGTCATCAGTCCGACTATCTATCACTGTACTGTAGTTGCAAGACTATGCCAGGCAAGTCCAATGGTAGGGCTGCCACTTTCAAGAGCCTCTGAACGCGTATTGCATGGTATTTATTCTACACTAGTGTAACAACTATATCCCTTACTTTATTCTTTGTTCAATTTATTTGAATTTATTCTAATTTAATTATTTTTACTTTTATTCCATTTCATTATTTTTCTTTTCATCTACCATACAGAATGGATGGTAATCTCTGCACCAGAATTTAAGAGGTGATTCTACATGTTAAATATAAGAAAACTTTCATTACACTTTTCTTTTGATGAAGCACCGTTAAGCAGGAAAAAAAAAATAGTCTTTGCCCAATGTTTACAGCACTCTATTGCGTTTAATTGCTATACAAGCAGATAAGTAAAAATAATCTGAACAGTTAATGTCTTGCATCTTTTGCAAGTTAAATCGTTTAGTCATGGATTTAAACTGAATAATAGTGAAAATCATTTAAATAAATCTTGCAACGCAGCGCACTGTCGCGCGTTACAGACTGGGTACAGCAGAGGGAGAGGAGAAGGTAAGGAGTGCAGCCCGCGCTTGCTTAAAGTTATTGCAGTAGCCGAAATGTTGCCAAATGCTTCATACAAACAACGATTTCCTCTAAAAGAGTGAATGTTAGAGAAAAAAACTTATTTATATTTTTCAAACTTCTCCTCATTATCTATTACCAATTCCATTTTGGTACAAAGGTTATCATGCACTCTGTACATTTATTTCATTTCCCTGTTGATACTTCATTTGTTAACTTACTAAAAATTAATTTAATTTACTGTTAATGCATTACTAGTCATTTTCATCAATAAAAGTGACAGGGGATTTAATAAAGCCTCTCAATTGCGTGACTACGTTTTTATTTTTTTGGTGTTGTAGTTGTTTAGTCAACTTCTGAAGACAGGTTGGAACCTCATAAGTGACGCAACGAATCCAGAAGATAATGGTGCATGGTGACCAATTTCTTTCCCCCTCCATTGCCTACAACGCTGACTAGTAACATATTTCACAAATCAGACTTGAGATGTATACAAACAGTATTTATTTCTCCGACACATATCGTCACGTAAGATGTACTGCCTGATAACAGATGTACATATTAGTCAGAAACTCAATCAGAAGCAAGTTTTTTAATTAATTTATATTATATTTAATTTTAATAAGAGGATTATGAGAATTGAATGATATTAAAACTGTGCGTTCAACTAATTCCTCCGCAGGTCAAGTGCAGTTCTCAAGCTTTGGTTTTCTGAACCCACGCGTGCGAGTTGCGAGGTGCGAGGCCCGCATCGCACAAATCCGGACTACACGAAAGATAGTTACACTGTCCTTAATCAATTTACTGTTACCACCAAACTTACCGACGCTAGCAGAAGTGTGACCGAACTACTTAAAAAATGTGACATAATTATTGTGTCAAAGATATTCACAATAGCTATAGTTCAGAGACTGATTCTATTATCCACAATAGAACTTTCATTTCTCATAATTATGGCTTTGTAGTCAGTGATTTTAAATTAAACTTTACAGATTTAAATACTTTCTTTCTGGGTACGGTGAATAAAATTCTTACTGCGTGACGTCACTTGAATGCACTGGTCTTCCAAAATTAACATGGGAGCGTAGGTAAATACTCTCATAAAACTCATTCCTTATGGCTTCATCCATATTTGATTGGATTGACTGATTGATTATTTGATTGAATTTTACTTCTTATTGTTCTTACTTTTTGTTGTCTTAGAGTATGTTGTATATAGAATTTACAGTCCATCTAGCTTGTCTTTGATCCACCCGGATTTCTCTTACTTTCACGCAATTATTCGTCTCTCACGGTACTATGCTATGTTGTGTCATCTGCGATACATTGTATTCCACTCTGTTCTTTCTCTAATGGCACAGTCACCTATTGCTTGGATATCACATTGTTCCCTAATGACACTATTCTGTGTCCTGCCAGTCTAGTTTTCTTAGGTATTTTTATATATTATTTTAATGTACCGAAGTACATATGATATTTCCATGCAGATATTCTGCGTCATCATACGATGAAAGAGTAAAGGAACGGAGAAAAGAATATATATGATATGCGTATATCACTTCGTGATTTAAGACGGCGCTCATTCCGTCGGATCCCGGCCAACTAGTCACTCATAACGAGTGCACCTCAGCACATATGTGGACTTCAGTCCTACGTTCATAGACATCTATGACGTAGTGCAGAGGGTGGCCACTAGAGGGAACCCAAGAGTTGGAACTTAATCTGAGACGATTCTGTCCGACGCCGGGGTGGGTATCCGGTGTGGCTTAGTGGATAAAGCATCAGCACGTAGAGCTGAAAACCTGGATTCAAATCCCGGCGCCGGAGAGAGTTTTTCTCCGTTCCATTACTCTTTCATCGTAGGTATTTTTAGTTATTACTCCTTACTTTAACATATAAATAGTGACTTTTTCCCCGTTTGTACCTCCCGTAAAGACGTAGTCACATCAAAAAATGATTTCAAAGGAACCGTTAGCAGATATTGCCTTAAACTCACTTATAGAATTAAAGGAAACGTACAAAAATTCTCAGTTACAGAAATCCCTATTTTATGTCAACACTTCACTGCAATGCCCCTTAGTGTTCACCATAGAGAACTGTCCCACATAAGTTCCACGGATTGTGAACTGAACGTCTATATAAGGCCCCAGGATGAATGAAATTATCTTGTACACGTGTCGTCCACTTTCTCGAATGAGTTCAAAGTCACTATGTAAATTAGCACTGCAAATCAGTGAGGCAGTAAAGAGTGAATGTGTTGCGTAATACAAGAAGATGCGAGGCCGGTATATACTCTATAATCTCAGGATGCCTTACATTGCGCTGGAGACATTGAACTCTGTTTTCTGTGATATCGTCTCTAATTGACATTGGCACAGTTACAAGGTCTCTACTCTGTTTTGACTCGTTAGTAAGATTTGTGGAAATACGTTATTATTTGAGAGAAGCGAGTACAAGGGTTAGAGCTAACGGAATTGTATGGGTTAATTGTATCGTAGTTGGCCTATACTTAGATATGATTCCAAGTTTCTATCATCACTTTACCTTATCATATATTTTATAGGGGTCAATTTCAGATAAAACATTGAATTACTTTAAATGAGTTATTTCTACTGTTTATCGTAATCAGATTATTGCGTTTCAGTACGATTTTTCAGCGAATTTTTTGCCTCTGTACGTAAATGCCACTATACTGCTTTGAAGTGGACTACAACTTATTTATTTCATACTTATTATCCCTTCTCTTACTTGTTTTATTCATGTCCCTTCACCTTTTTATCCTAGTCTTTCTTCTTATAGTTGAATTTATTCAGCCTATGTAGTATCTTATACCATTAATATCGTAGCTGTGTGGTGTTGATGTATACTGTGCAACAGAAAATATTATACATACAAATAAAGTCACCCATTTACTTTAATTAACAACGTTATTACACTCGTGGTTATGTGAATAACATTAGCTTACGTTACTGCAAAGAAAGTTAACTTATAAATATATTCACTAAATAAAAAAAAAAAAATATTTTTTTCTACAATAGTGCGTGAAGTGCAATTTCACGCACTGTTAGCAGTGTGCAAAGTGAGTCTTTTCAACACCAGTGCGTCAAGTAAGCATAGTATACGTGAAATAACACCAAGCAAGCCTCGTTTCTCAAACCTGTACTCCTATCAAGATACTACGAACTTCACGAAATTGTATCATAAATTACGATTATATCCGTAACATAACAATAAAAAGATGGCTCCAAGACAAACAATTAAAGAAAAAATCCCCAAATAATAATAATAATATTTTATGGTACAAGAGGGTAAAGTAGGATTTTACTCACGAGTAGAATGTTAGCGTCCGATGCGTAGCAGAGGGTGACAATTTTCACAAGAGAATAAAATCAATTTACTATCGTGTTGCATATAATATTTTATGCACTGCTGGTATCTAAATCAGAGTATACAGAAAAATGTTTAATTTAAATTGTAGGCCTCTTCTTGGTATTGTGAAGTTATAAACAAATTAGTGTGTGAATTTTATTCTTGGTAATGTGTTGGTTATCAAGGAGAGAAATTAACCATTTTTAGCAGTGAATTAAAAATTTTTCCTTAATTATTATTTGTAATATTACAATACAAAGGTGTCTCAAATAAACGGAATTCATAATTTGCTGAGAAAAATTGTCCTTTTGATGTTGACAACAGTTTTTGACTGTCATTTGTTTAACAATACTACGTCATTTGCAGAAACAATGTTTGACCGTCATCTGTTTAATAACGCTGCGCCAGAAACATGGATCGATGCAATGGATCTCAACGAGCAATAGCTGTTACAAGCATTTTTTAAATAAAAATGGTGATAGTGTGGCCGTTGATCGAAGGAGATATCAGCGTTATTTTAATATAGAAAGAAATGGTTCTGTCCCACAGTAACATTTGAGAAGTATGCCAACATAGTAAACACATTATTTGTACGGGAACTTATTAGATTCCATACACAGAGGCCATATTGGTTCCAGCAAGTCGGACTGTGTAATGTCCAGCTAGAATTTCTATGCAAGTAGTGCGCTACATTTTCCACAATCGCGTCATCTCCAGGAATGATGGCATCGTTTGGCCTCTCAGGTCTCCTGACTTAACTGCGTGTGATTATTTCCTGTGGGGGCACCCGAAAAGCAAAGTGTATGCAAGTTGGCCACACATCATGAATAAGATCCGTCTTGAAATCAAATCCATCCTTATTGCGTTGATGGGACGTGTCATGATTAATCTCTAACACAGGCTCTCTGAGTGTGAACATCGCCAAGATCGTCACCTGCCGGACATAATTTTCAAAACTTGAATGTGATTGATGTTGTTACACAAATGACAAAATGTAATGTTAAAATTCTTGTACTTTTATTTTCTGTCCCAATTATGAAACGTATTTATTCTCTGTTTATTTGATACGCCATATAGTATCATTAGAGCTTTTATTATTATTATTATTATTATTATTATTATTATTATTATTATTATTATTATTATTATTATTATTATTATTTTAGTTTTCGTCAGAATGGTAACAGATTTGATACACATTAAATTTCATATTCTTTTTTTAATCCAATACTCCAGATTACTGATACATTTGCCATTGTCTACGGGCTTCCCAACACAGTTGTCCATTCGTTCCATTTCGAAATAACTGAAATGCACTACATTTCCGAAGGTGTCCCAATCCATGAGGGCGTTACCGTTTCCACATAGCTTACAGTTCGCGAAGTCGATGATATTTAGGAGAAGGAAATGTTTTGACAAACAGTCATGTCCTGTTGCTAGACGAATTGTCGCCGGGATTTCGCTTCTAGATGTTTCTGTTATAAAATTTGTGTTTATACATCTAATCCACTTCTTTTCTTGGCCTAATTGTTGTAGCTGGTACAATCTTTCGGTTTTAAAATTTGACTTAATAATAGCGTTTGCAAAATGTAAGGAGAGCGTAGTTTCTTTTGGGCTAACTATTTTTGTGCCCTTTTTTTGGCAAGAAATATGCCTTCCCATTTCCTTGTATTCCAAAGTGGGAGGGAATCCATTGGAAAATGATGTTTACCTGCTCCCTTCAATTTCATAATCACTGTTTTGATTTCTCACATTTTTGACGATAATATGTAGGCCTACTCTGAATATGATTTAGCTTGAATTGCTGATGTGGAGTCACAGCACCGCTCCACCTTTCCATGACGACTAAATGGCATTGTGTACGCGCAGTTTATCGCCTCTCAACTGTGTTGTGAGAGATAATATAAGCTCCTTAAAATCGCCTGTCCCTCTGTCGGATCCTGTATTATTCGAAATTGTATATTCCAATTGCGATTGCTATTCCTGGTGTTCTTACATTTTTATATGCTGTCATCTTGAAAAATATGGAAGTTTTAGACTCCAATTTAAGGAAGTTTTTTTTTTCTGACAATATGTTTAATGTGTACACTGCTTGTTGAAGATATAAATTATTCATACGGATGTTCCTGATTCTTTATATGTTCTATGTAATTTAGCAAAAATAAATATCAATATCAATACATCTGCAAGAAGTAGATTGTCAACGTACTGATATTATACATCAATTTTTTTAACATTTTTCCCTTTTCTAACATCCTCTTGTCTCATGGTCAAGTAGAGCAGGTAACAAAGCACACTTTTGTTGTATTCCATCGTTATTAAAGTTAGTTCTTTGCTTGTATGGTAATCGCTGAGTAGTATTATTTGTGTAGCTGATTTATAATAAAGCCCTTTTATTGTCTCTATTAAATGTTGGGGTATTCCCTTCTATATTTAAGATCTTTCATGCTTGACTCTATCAACTCTACCAAAGCGCTTATGAGAATCCATAAACAGTACAAACTTTATTTATTTTTTCTGAATAATCTATTTCATAAAATGAACATTATCCACACAAGATCTTCTTTGCAAAAGCAATTTAGTTCTTATAAAATCCCTTCATTTTACCTTAATCTGTTAATTAACCTTTTATTATCTTTGCATATATGTATTGTATATTCCGAACTAGAATTGTGCACAACCGGTTACGAAAAATAAAAATGATATATTGCTACAGAACACCTGGCACTATAGACAGTATGCGAAGCTCTTCTGTCTCGCGGCGTTCGGTTTAACGAATGTCCGAGTCTTTCTCGGGTAGACGGTTCTGGATCATGAAAAACAAACGACATTGAGCCATCCAGGAGTTTCAGGAATCGTTGCAAGGACTCGATTATCATCGTGTACCTTTCAATTGATATTTCCTCCTCTCTCTCCATTCATTCATTCATTCATTGCATTTAGGTATCGTCAGAAGCAACAGATCATGAAACTATAATAATTATAGCTTGAGTGTTTTTATTTTTGTTAATATCTCTTTATCTCCTTAAAATGATTCATTAATGAAATAATAATAATAATAATAATTACTTACTTACTTACAAATGGCTTTTAAGGAACCCGAAGGTTCATTGCCGCCCTCACATAAGCCCGCCAGCGGTCCCTATCCTGTGCAAGATTAATCCAGTCTCTATCATCATACCCCACCTCCCTCAAATCCATTTTAATATTATCCTCCCATCTACGTCTCGGCCTCCCTAAAGGTCTTTTCCCCTCCGGTCTCCCAACTAACACTCTATATGCATTTCTGGATTCGCCCATACGTGCTACATGCCCTGCCCATCTCAAACGTCTCGATT
Organism: Periplaneta americana; assembly: GCF_040183065.1. NCBI lineage: Eukaryota > Metazoa > Arthropoda > Insecta > Blattodea > Blattidae > Periplaneta > Periplaneta americana. Next base: position 148,834,447 of record NC_091124.1, on the reverse strand, counting down.
TTATGTTCCTAATTATGTCAGGTGAAGAATACAATGCGTGCAGTTCTGTGTTGTGTAACTTTCTCCATTCTCCTGTAACTTCATCCCGCTTAGCCCCAAATATTTTCCTTAGCACCTTATTCTCAAACACCCTGAACCTATGTTCCTCTCTCAGAGTGAGAGTCCAAGTTTCACAACCATACAGAAGAACCGGTAATATAACTGTTTTATAAATTCTAACTTTCAGATTTTTGGACAGCAGACTGGATGATAAGAGCTTCTCAACCGAATAATAACACGCATTTCCCATATTTATTCTGCGTTTAATTTCCTCCCGAGTGTCATTTATATTTGTTACTGTTGCTCCAAGATATTTGAATTTTTCCACCTCTTCGAAGGATAAATCTCCAATTTTTATATTTCCATTTCGTACAATATTCTGGTCACGAGACATAATCATATACTTTGTCTTTTCGGGATTTACTTCCAAACCGATCGCTCTACTTGCTTCAAGTAAAATTTCCGTGTTTTCCTTAATCGTTTGTGTATTTTCTCCTAACATATTCACGTCATCCGCATAGACAAGAAGCTGATGTAGCCCGTTCAATTCCAAACCCTGCCTGTTATCCTGAACTTTCCTAATGGCATATTCTAGAGCGAAGTTAAAAAGTAAAGGTGATAGTGCATCTCCCTACTTTAGCCCGCAGTGAATTGGAAAAGCATCAGATAGAAACTGACCTATACGGACTCTGCTGTATGTTTCACTGAGACACATTTTAATTAATCGAACTAGTTTCTTGGGAATACCAAATTCAATAAGAATATCATATAATACTTCCCTCTTAACCGAGTCATAAGCCTTTTTGAAATCTATGAATAACTGATGTACTGTACCCTTATACTCCCATTTTTTCTCCATTATCTGTCGAATACAAAAAATCTGATCAGTAGTCGATCTATTACGCCGAAAACCGCACTGATGATCCCCAATAATTTCATCTACGTACGGAGTTAATCTTCTCAAAAGAATATTGGACAAAATTTTGTACGACGTCAACAAAAGTGATATTCCTCGAAAGTTACCACAGTTGGTTTTGTCCCCCTTTTTAAAAATAGGTACAATTATGGACTCCTTCCATTGTTTTGGTACAATTTCCTTTTCCCAAATAGCAAGTACAAGTTTATAAATTTCGCTATATAATGCACTCCTACCCTCTTGTATTAATTCTGCTGGAATTTGATCGATACCTGGAGACTTGTACTTTTTCAGATTTTCTATCGCAATTTCGACTTCTGAAAGCGTGGGTTCGGGTATAAATGGCTCAGCAGTTTGTATTTCAATTTCGTCCCGATCATTTCTATTTGGCCTATGTACATTTAGTAGTTGCGCAAAATAGTTTTTCCATCTGTTTAGGATTGATGGAGAGTCTGCAAGCAAGTCACCATTCTCATCCTTGATCACGTTTACCCTTGGCTGATATCCGTTCTTAATTTCCTTTATACCCTTATATAAATCTCGAATGTTTTTATTCTTACTATTTGTTTCTACCTCATTCAGTTTTTCCTTCAAGTAACCTCTCTTTTTATTCCTAAGTGTACGACTTGCTTCCCGTCTTTCATTGAAATAATTATCTCTCTTCTCCTCAACTGGATCCTGTAAGAATTAATAATAATAATAATAATAATAATAATAATAATAATAATAATAATAATAATACATCCGTAGCATAGGCTATATTAACAATTACTCTTTTATAGGTAAGCTATGCATGTTGAGTTTAAAGTATGAACGTTACAATAGTGTGTACTTATTTGCTCTTCTATTTTGTAAGTAATTGTAATTTATTTCATTCTTGCATTTGTTTACATGTCAGATTTTATCTATGCATTACGCTTATTTCCTTTGTTGTTATCGGTGTACAATCTCGATTTATATATTAGTTATGACGATAAATGTACCGAAGTGTCCAATCAATTACAGACCTATTTCAAGCTAATACTTTTTTTTTAATTAGGGAATGTAAATTTTCTTCAATTGTTACTCCATTTGTGTAGTCAGAAAATGTCTTCGGAGTTCTTGTATGGTGAAGTGCGCCTGGTGTTCTGTTTATCCTTAAACCATTAAGCGCAACAGCTTGAAAATCAGATAGTCGGTCGGATGTTCAACCTCGCCGGTTGTTCTCCAACCGGTCGAATATAAACGGTTCTAAGCGCTGTTCTGCAGCACTCCATTCTGAATTAAGAATGCTAAATTCAGTTCTTTTGTCTTTCTTGATCAGTGCTGTACGCCAGTCATCACGTCATGTCCACTAGAAAAGATTCAATAAACGGTGTCTGTATCTACTTCATTCAGTGGACGGTATCAGGGAGGTGCCGAACAAAAATCCTTCGATGCTGCAACCGTAGGCCTACTGTCAGTTTTTAGGGCCTATAGTCGGGTCTCGATTTAGGCGCCCATGACGTCCGGTCCATGGTCGTGTTAAGTTTCACACAGGAAGAAGAAAATCTTACTGGATGTTTCATTTTGTATCATCGAAGTTCGTACGCCATCCTGTGCCATGTTTTGTGACTGGAGTGGTAAGAAAGAAGATGAAATGGGCAGTGATGACGGAATGAAATTTGTAGAGTTAGGATAACTTGGAGAATTCCGAGCAAAACTCTGGTCCTCTGATTTTGTGCACCATCATCTACTCGAACGCCAAGATCCAAACTGGAGTCCTCGGAATAATAAGAAACCGGCGGCGCACAGAGTTGTAGTGTGGGTTAGAGGTAGACCACTGTTCCATCAACTGCTCCATTGTAACTGTATTCGCGTTCTAAAAATAGACACCTGGAGTTGGGCATTCCGTAAGTTCACCTTCAGAAGAGCCGCCCGTCAGCCAAAGCCTTATATGGAAAGTCGAGTCGGACGTCCAACTTGCCCACACTCTTCACGGTCCTGCGCTCCTTATATATCCGACGGGCACTTTTTGCTTCCAGTTTTTGTTTCATTTTTTTCCGTCTTTTGCTGCACACGTGATCGGGTTTTAAATCACCGCCCCGCCCCCTCCAATTCATATTGTGGTGGAGCTCTTCTGGGCCTCTACGAAAGAACAATGAAAGTTGTGGGTCATGCATATGGAGCACATATCTCTACGGCCAACAGCTGGGAGCCATTCATGACCAAGTGACAAGACTACCTCATAAATATCCAAATGATAATTAAAATAATAATAATAATAAGAATTTAATAAAATCGTTCTAAATTTATTGTTTAAGCAAGGACGTCACTATCTAGAAACCATCGCTTATACGATACAACATAAGATAAATATTTCCAACGAACTACTTGAAATACAGGCCAGCCAAGGAACACAGTCCTAATAGAAAATGCAGAAGATGTGAATCCTCAAATAAAAGAGTAGCACATAACACACGTACAGTATATGTAATAAGTACTTAATATGTACACATCTAGGCATAATAAGTATCTTTGGAAAGTAATGTATAAGGAATTATCCAAGAAATAGAACATTACACACGTGCAAGGACTGAATATATATCCATGTAAAATTATCTACAGTAATCTCACTGAAAGTTTTGAAAATCAAAATTCCAGTGGGATTTAATTGACTATTACACGATTAGAAGAAAGTAGGCTATATAAAGATTAAAAATAATATAAAGTACGATACTCTAATACATAAAATATTAACTGACATACTAAAAATATGTACTGAACTGTCTTGGAAATATATTATTGTACCATCCCATCATTATAAATATTCCGGTAGATGGTAGTAATGTGTTATGATGAGCTGTTCTCTTGTCACCAGTTGTGCCAACTATACAATCTTCACTGAACTCTATGGACGATTACTAGTTAAGAAGGCTTTGTTGTATCAGTGTAATTTTTATTAAAAGAGTTGCATTCCACTTCAATTATCAATATATATTAAACAATCTCTAATATATGACTATCCATAATTTCATATAGCAGAAGCTATAACATAACCTAAATAATATAAACAAAATAAATGATAGAAAAGTTTTAATTAAGGATGATGAAATAAACATGAATCATTTCGAAAGATACAATTATTGAAAGTACAAAGTTGGCAAACAAAGAAACAAATGCTAGGGAGGTGATAAAACAAACAAATGCTAGTATGACGTAGTGAAAGTGTAATAGTCATTGGGAATATCCTACATCAAGAATTAGCTAATACACAATTTAATTATAGTGTCTGTACGAATACACTCCAGACGATTTTCTACAAACATTTCAAATTACAAGAATGTTTCGCAATTGCATTCAGTAAATAAGTAGAGGTTTCTGCTATAATTTATAGGTTAATAGGTCTTCATGCCATAGAACATAGATTTAATTCCTCTCTCCATTTAGGCCTACCTGTATCTGACTGACAAGGCATAAAAATACATCGTGGAGTCCTTCAAGAACCTTATGACCAGCAGTACTAAGATTTGAACTACCCATAGGAAATACTCAATGCTGCCGGATGTTTACAGAAAAGAATCCTCTAAAGTATATAAGGAACCTTTACCTTTATTGTTAAATGATGTCTCTAACACGGTTGAAAACGAATTGGCTTATAAGCCGAAAAAAAAGGTGCAGTGAATTGTTCAAAATCCTGACGTGATACACCAAAACAAATTTCATTTTTATAATTAGCGTGAATTGGTCTAAAACAGCTATTTCTTTATAAAAATAACAAAACCAAATCAGATCAGTGTAATAATAATAATAATAATAATAATAATAATAATAATAATAATAATAATACTTTATCTTCTCTTTAATACTGAAACTGATCAGGAAGAAAAAAGGTACTTGGTTGGGTCACTGGCTAAGAACAAACTGCCTATTGAAGGATGCACTGGAAGGAATGCTGAATGGGAGAAAAGTTCGGGGAAGAAGAAAATATCAGATGATAGACAACATTAAGATACTTGGATCATATGCGGAGACTAACAGTAAGAGGAAAGCGGAAAATAGAAAATATTATTGGAGAATGCTGGGTTTGCAATGAAAGACCTGTCTTTCGGCAGAACACTTTAAATGAATTAATCTTCTCTTTTTACAGTCCACACCTGTGGAGTAACGGTCAGCGCGTCTGGCCGCGAAACCAGGTGACCCGGGTTCGATTCCCGGTCGCAGCAAGTTATCTGGTTGAGATTTTTTCCGGGGTTTTCCCTCAACCCAATATGAGCAAATGCTGGGTAACTTTCGGTGCTCGACCCCGGACTCATTTCACCAGCATTATCACCTTCATCTCATTCAGACGCTAAATAAACTAAACTGTTGATGAAGTGTCGTAAAATAACCTACTAAAATAAAAAAAATAAATTCTCTTTTACAAAGTATGCGATTAATGTAAGGGGCTATCAGCTTGAATCTGTGTGAGAAGTTTTCTTGCTACCTACTAATGACAATAATGATGAAGACAATACTAGTAAAAATAATAATGCGAGGCACGACAACCCATGAAGGACCATGCCCGATCAGTCGGCTGCTGGCCTCACGTTCACATGTCGAAGCAGAGGTGGACGATCATCCAACCAGAATGAAGATCGTGTGGTTAGCACGACGATCCACTCAGTCGTTATAGCTGGCTTTCGTAATCGGATTTCGCTACCTATCTTTGGGTGGGCACTGTCCCATACACTGGCCGAAATTTCATGAGAAAATTTCTTTCCCCATGAGGACTCGAACCAGCGAGCATTCCATAACGCGAGTCCTAGGCAGGATGTCTTACATACCACGACGTCACGGCGCGGGTCTTACAATACGTGTTGATCACTAATTGCCCAGCATCGTAGCAGAAAGAGTTATACTCGACAGAATTACCAGTTTGTTTAAAGGAGACGTAATTTGTTAACACCAAGTTTAGAAGAAATTGAAACTACAAACACAAAAATAATTCACATATGCGAACTAAGGAGCTTAAATACTATTTCATTGATAAAGCTGTTGAACCTATTCAAAATTATTTGTCACGCTGATACGAAATGTGTGCATCACAAGAATTAGAGGCTTGCTAACTAGTACCACAGTCTATACAGTCACGAAGCTTGAGTTTATGACGGTACTAGGAACAATAGACTGTGCAGGTACTATTTCGCATTGTCTGTAATGAGGCAATAGTAGCGATCCTATAATCTTTTCGCTGTAAGAAAAATCCTAATGTAAACAATAGCACGTAACTGAAGTGAGGTTTCATTGGCTGCTGTTTGGCGCCATAGATTCTCAGTACGTGTTCCCGCCTACTGTTGTACATTCTGTTCCATGTTAAACAGTTCCCGTTACTCGTCAAGTAGGCCTAACCTCACTACTATGCATTCGTTTGCTTAGGAAACATTTACTTTATAATTACTGTAATTAAAACTCACTTAACTTATATACATTTAAGACTATTTGTTTTTCTCCGCTTTTGAGGGGTTTCCACTCTTATGTTTAATAACTACACACACAGAGGATGCAGAAGCCATGCTTCAGTACCATGTGCTAACGTGAACAACTACGAGCTCAAGTGACGCCAGCTTTTTACAAGAACAGACTACCTCGGCATTACTGTTGGTATTCATCCGCGTTCATAGTACATAACAAAATATAAAAGTAGCTTTTCTTTTACATAGCGTTTTACATGTGAGTGAAGTTATATGTTTCATTTTATTTAACGACAAGAATTCAATTTTTTATTTTCAAACAATGCAAGATTATGGTTTCCAAATACGAACTATATTTTCCTGCGTCATGTGAGTGTTTCGACTGGGAGCCAATCACGGGTATGACAGCAACGTGCTTATGTTTATATTAAGATTTTTCTTTAAAGCGAAAACAGTATAGTGGTTAGCAACTATCTATGGATGCATATTTATTACGTAGACTGTGTTAGTACATGGATTGAACAGTGACGATTATGTTAGCACACCTAATTCATCAGTTGAAGAGAAAAGAGTTACATCGATCCATGTCAATATAGTTGACAAGGAAAACATCTGTAATGAAGGACGTCTGTATTATGAAGCTACAGAATTAGCCATTGGCATGCAAAACAGAGTCATTACAGCCAACGAACGAGAGAAATCTTAAGAAAGTCAGAAGGTAATGAATGAAGGCCGCGGCAACAACTTTGAAACACCCTGCGATTATAACCAGTATGGGCATAATAATAAGCTACAGTTCATTGTCCGCCAAGAGCTTAAAAGAAATTCTAAAGATTTTAATAAAGACGTTTCTTTCTGCAGGAGTACGAGGTGACATAATTCCACATACAATGGAGGGTGCTAAAATATTCAATATTTTTAAATGTGATAGTATCCGTCAAAACAAGGATAAAGTCTAAAAAACATGGGTCTTAATATCTTCCGAAATGTGAGTACTTGTTCATCAACACGATAGGAGATGCTCAATGTGATTTCCATTGAAAAAAAGCATTAAGTGTTATGAGAAGTGGTTGTATACATCAAAAAAAGAAAACGAATCTAATAAATATGGGCGCTAAAATTAAATTTTGTACAAAACAAGGACTTGGAAATTGTTATTGTAAGAACAGCATTATCTTCTTCAAAATGGATTATCTTCTTCATATCAGTTCTTTGCTTGTTTCTTATTGGGTATACAGTATCATATTGAAAATGCAGTAAATAAATTGTAACAAAATGTGATTCCCTAAAACGTAGGGCAGGAGGATGCGTTACAATGATTGGAAATCACCTATGATGTTGTTGAACATGTGCTCATATCTCGGAAGATATTATGTTTATTAGACTTTTTTGTTTTTATGATTTCTTTTTAACATTCCGTATAATGAAGTCGGTAGATCAGAACCGGTAAGATTGTTGTAGGCAACAGGGCAGTTCATTTTAAGGGTAAATGGGACTAAGCCCAACACTTATTTTGATTATTAATCTTCACCACAAAGCAATCAGGAATGTAGTTCTAATGGCTTTTGCCGATTCTAGAATGCATCCAGGGCGGCTTTCGAAGAGGGGCTGCGGAGCTGCAGCACCCCCAGACATTTGTGCCTCTTGTCTCGTTTTATGTTGTGAAATACATTTATTATACAGTCTCTATTTAGCGGCTCGAATTTTTAAAAATTTCGCTCTCATTGACATGCACGCAATCGTTAGTGAAGTCACTTCCTCTCCTGGTGCTGCCAGAGCGAAGCCAGAGACAAGGACTATGGGTGAAGCTACTTCCTCCCCTGGAGCTGCCAGTCTCGTCTCGGATGCTTTGCGCGTTAGTTTTACCCCTCCCCCTGCTGCCCCTTGTCATGAATATAGAGTTTCCAGGAGCTGCAAAATTTGCAGCAGATTGTCAGTAGCGCGCAGTTTTAAATACATTTTCTTTAATGTTGTGAGTATAACAAGTGCAACAATGTTTAATTCTGTACAATATTTACAGTCTATTCAGTTCAGAACCTTAACAATTCAGGAGAAATGTGAAATTAAGTGCCCATCAGTTGAATCTCATAATGGAAAAAGCCACTAAACAAAATACAAAGGCTCGCATATTTTTTGCTGATTTATCCAGTATCCCTGCTTTCTTCTCTCGATCTCCACACAGTCTGTATAAGATTAATGTGTTTCAAAGACAATTCCATCAGCTGGGGGAACAAGATGGAGTTTTAAAATAAGAACAGTAAATGTTGTTCATGAGAAGAAAGCGCCATTTCTACAATGTTTTCAAACCATAATGGAATCTGAAACATCTAACAACATCACAATAAATGAGGCAAGCGCCCTGGTGCGTACTCTTGAATATCCTGAATTCAATTTCTGGCTCAGTTTTTTCATTTATTGATGTATCATGTAGATATATTATACAACCAACTACAAATCGCCAGTTAGATATTTCTAAGGTTCAAATCTGCATATAAAAAAATTAAATTATGGTTTATTTAACGACACTCGCAACTGCAGGGGTTATATCAGAGTCGCCGGTATGCCGGAATTTTGTCCCGCAGGATTCTTTTAAATGCCAGTAAATCTACTGACATGAGCCCGTCTCATTTAAACACACTTAAATGCCATCGACCTGGGCCGGGATCGAGCCCGCAACCGACTATGCTACCGAGGCCGACTCTGCATACCAAGCTTATAATGCCTTACCGACATATCGGATTTTAATAAGAAGATGAGTCAAAAGTTTGCAACCTATAAGACAAGGCGCATTGAACTAATATTTAAATAAGGTAAGATGCATGGTTTATTTTTGTATGCAGCCCCTCTGAATTCAATACCCACGAGCCGCCACTGAATGCATCACAACATCAGTCTAGAAGTATCTTGAGAGTTCAACCTTGACTACTTCCACGGGAGTGGTAGGCTATTTTAGGATTATATGCGATAATCTACTTTGTCCATTCGATGAATATGTTAAATCTAATTGTAACGTTAAGTTAAATTCTGCTCAAAACTGGCTTGACTTCCATAATAAAATTTCTTCATTTCTTATGTAGGTCTAATCTCGTAATGTACATGTACATATATATATATATATATATATATATATATACATATATAGTGTGGAAGCGATATGACCTTCCGCATTGAAAGGAGGGATTACATGAAAATAAACAAAAAATCTATTATACCTTTTGAGATTAAGTGTATGGTTAATTAAATAATTGCACCGAAAGTTTAAGCACGCTGGCAACATCGCAATGCCCAAGATTCCGCACGGAGGCATTGAACTCATCCAACGTCAGATGTAAACAAAAGGCTACTTCTTGCAAAATCAAGCGACTGCTTTGACCCTGGTTTTTCTCGGCCAAATTTAAAATCCCCTCTTCTCTGTCAATAATTTTGTCAGTCGTTATCGATCTCGTTTGCGAAATGTTGAAATTACGCTGCCCATTTCACGGATCAGCTGGCAGACAGCTATGAATTATCGTATTGAAAATTCAATGAAAACGGGGATTCAAAACGATTTGAGTCGTTACACCCTAAAAAGTGGGATCGGATCGACTGGAGCGTATTCAATTTTGCATGAAAACGCGTATCGTATTCAAAACGAAATCAATACGCTAAGCGATTGATCGATCGTCATTTGTTTGATGTGTCAGCTGTAGCTCAATTACGTATGTTGAAAAGGCGTGTTGTAACACATAATATTTTGTATTTTTCTGAAAGCCATTACTACAATTCTTCATTAATATCCAGAATATTAAGATTTCATGCGCCTCATTAAGGAAACTAATTAATGTTTGCATCTAAGGTATACAAAGTGAACAACATGCTAACATGTCGATGACAACATAACTAATTTCGAAACTTCAGCTTCCGTATTTGTTAACCTCCGTATTCAATCGTTTTCAATAGGTATTGAAAATTGCATGAAAACGAAGAACGGGGACATCGTATTCAATACGGAAACTGTATTCATATCGATCTGTATACTCCATGAAAACGTAGTAATTTTAACTAGCACTTCCATGAACACTAACTTTACTATTTACACTATTTTAACTATCACTTTCACAAACTTTACTACTTATTACAATTTAATTGGCATTTTCACAAAAAAAAATTAGCCTACTTTAATATTTACAATATTATGACAAGTATGTTTGCTGGTTTCCACTAACACTTTCAAAATCGCTGAATTTACTATCTACTATGCAATATTTAAAATCCTACCGGAAACCAAGCGTAGAACGGCACTGGGACAAGTCGACCTTGACTACCAACTACAGTATATGTAGCGAGAACAGCTGCTCAGAATTGCCGCGCCTAATTTTGTTAGTTAGAGAACAAATTTGCAATACTTTTTATTTCATTTACACGAAAACCGTCCAGTCTATCGAAATACGACAAAGAAAAAAAATTTTTATTACATTCTCTACTGGCCTTGAGAGAAATCAATATCCTATGAATAGTAATTATCCACAATGACGACGTTAAATTTTTAGGAGAAACATTTTTCATTTCGAAAACTACAAACTTCCCACCGATATGGTATTAGACTTTTTTGTTATATTCAATATGAACAATTCGCTCTGCAAAGCTGAAGGGTTATTTCACTTCCACTCTGTATATATACATATTTAATTCATCTCTACTGCGTTTATTCTGTTTTACCTTGTTAATTATTTTGTTCAAAATATATGTTATTTTAAAAATCATTGGAATTTTTCTGTTAACATCTCTTTCTCTTTGCTATGAAATTGTACATCCATGGTGTTAAGCAATCCACCAAGAATAGCACAGCTCCAAGTCTAGTGGTGGAGGTTAGTCCACAAATTACTAAAATGAGCTACTAGTTACAGCCAACACCGTAACTCAGTGGCGCATATTCAAGCCTGTACGGGCAAGAGCACGTCACGAGCTAATTTCTTTGCGCGCGGAATATTTGTCTTACCCTACCAGAATCCATCGAAAGAGGATTAGCAGTGCAAAGGTTCTCCATGCACAATTCAGACAGAAAAATTTCCTCCAGAGTTGTAAATAGTTCAAACCTACTACTGTGTGTACAACTGTAGAGTAACATTACATTCCCTGGAGATAGCTCGACAGTCGCGTAACAAAACATCTACAGGTATTGGAATCCTGACAAAATATACAAATACTCCCAAAGCCAGTGTTCATTCTCATTAGAAAAGAAAGTGCTTGACAATAAAACCTAAATGTGGAACGTTAAGAATGAATGAATTCACTTGTTGGCAGGCTCAGTAGTTTACGAGTCGCCATAGGCGGATCCAAGGAGTGGCTAAGAAGGGCTGTAAGCCTCCTCCCCGCCCTTGAGCCAGTATGGCAATAGTTATATTTAAGTTTACAGAGTTATTTCACTTTGGTGAAATCAACAGTTTTATTTCTGCCTTGCGTACGTCACCGAAGCGTTCACTAGGGATAAGTGTACACCCTTTGAATAATGGGCTTGTTCTAGTAGCGGCCGGGACTGGCGAGTGGCGACTATAGTAGGAAAAAAGGTTATTCCCCCCTCCCCCTCTTTAGGGAATCCTGGATGAGTCGTCCTTTGTTAGTTAACTGAGAAGTTGAACTAAGTGAATGAGTTTGCCATACTATGCCTTCAGTTACTGGATAAGTTATTTTTTGTGAGTGTAAATATTTTGTAGGTCATGAAACATAATGATATACTTAAAACACTCAATTTTCTTCCTTAACTGTAAAGAAAAGTTGGAAGTTAAAAGATTTGATGCAACCGCTGTGAAATTGCCTTGTTTTAACTCGGGCTATAACAGAATCTATTACTACTCTCTTACAGATCGATGGAGTCATCAAAGAGCTAATTAGTTAGTCTTCTGAGTTGAGACAGTTCATCCAGCCCATCGACTCATAACCCACTGAAGTCACCTCACTTAAGAGCCAATAAAATTGGCTAGTATCCTAAATTGGGACACTTCACGAGGCCAAAGTAAATATATTCACCCCACCTAAGAGACAACTCACCCTGCCTAAGATTTTTCCATGGTTTTCCTAAGGTATTAAGACAAATATCGGGATGATCCCTAAAAGAAATGGACTACGGATCTACATATCCCTTTGCATAAAGCTCCCAAATGTTCATTTCGACATTTATTACCCAGTTATACGATCGAGGTTACTCGATTCAATTCGCACTGCGAAAGGACACACTTTTCAATGTGCAGACTTACAACTCCCGGCGCTTCATTCGGCAGTCCAGCCTAGTCTTCGAACATCACACCTGTTACACGAGCGACTTTACTCGAATCCACTTGCACCGCGAAAGGACTAAGTGATTTTCAATGTGCAAACTTACACCTTCCAGCGTTTCTTCTTCTGACCCTGCAGTCAGCTCGTTTTGCTGCACCCCCTCCCCCGTATGTGTTAGTTAGTAGGTCACGTCCATTTTCGGTTTTCCCCCTTCAAAATTTTCTAGAGCTCCGTCAGTGGAGCAGCGAAATCAGAAGTGAGACAAGTGACCAACAGGCTTGGAGCTCACATATTCAGTTTTTCACAGCCCCACTCCCTTGCAAGGACGTGTTTTCACGTATCTTTAAAGTTTCATCTTCCATTTTCCCTCTCTTTCAATTCAATGCTCGCCACACCCAAAGACTTTCAATTTTCAGGGCGGAAAAAATGCTAAACTTCTTAAACTTTCTTTTGAGAGGAAACCGTCGTGAAGTGTACAGACAAGTAAACAGAATAAAATATGTTTTGTTTCCGTATGTGCAAGCTTGTGATTTCTACCGATGCATCACATTCTTCTTCTTCTTCTTCTTCTTCTTCTTATTTTTGTCTCCTTTTTCCGGTCAATATTTAAACTGGCTTATTTGTGTGCGTCTGTGTTTTCGGTAAAATCCATCAATATCAGAATAACTAGATAAACATCAATTGACATATTCCAGGTGTTTCAAACAGTTAAATTTAAATTTCTGTGACAGGTTCTCTGCGTTTCTTTACTGTTCTGAGTATTCTGATAATGCAGTTTACAAACTGCAGTGCAATGAAATAAATTCCTGATCTAATAGAGCACATGATGGGAATTCTCTGTCATTTATGATCGCCTGAAGAATTTGTTTCATCCAATGACATGGGTCTTAATATGCCATTATTCGCCCCGACTCTACGGGAGGGCTCATAATTGTCGCTAGTTCGTCAGAGAATATTCTAAGTGCACTACAGGCGGTGGAACTATATTACACTCGTAATGATGATGATGATGATGATGATGATGATTATTATTATTATTATTATTATTATTATTATTATTGGAATGTCGCATGGGAACTGGAATACTCGGAGAAAGTCCCTGTGTCGATTGAACTATGGGATTGCCGAACACAAGTTATACAGTAAATTCAAAGATTAGCGGTATTTGAACTCGGGCCCTCTTCTTATAAGCCCAAAGCACTATCACTGAATCAACGTGGCGGTTGGGCTGTAATAATAATATGGATAAAAAGGCCTAGAAAAAGATGAGAAGAAGAATATCGGGAAAAAGGGGAAAGATAGAAATTAATCACAATTAAAAGATAGAACAAGAAAAGGGCAATAAGTAGAAGGGTAAGAAAAAAAGGAGAGAAGAAGGACCGAAGAAAAAAAAGAGGACGAAGAAAAAGACGAGGAAGGTAAGTACGATAAAATAAGGAAGACTGAGAGGAAGAATTATCAGGAGGAAACCATAAAGAATAACTGTGATGTGAAGAAAGGTGAAGGAAAACAGAACAAGGAAAAGTCGCGGAGAAGAAGAATGAGAAAGAGAACAAAAATTAAGAAAAGGTAATCAATGAAAAGAAGAACAATTTTGGGAAAAAATGGACAACAACGATTATATGGGAAGAAGGAGAAGTACGAGAAGGAAGAGAGAAAAATGAAGATAAGAAGGACGAAGATGAAAAAAGGAAGAGAAGAAAAGAAAGGATGTAAAGAATAAGAAAGACGAATAGAATGATGGGGAGAATAATGCGGATAAACACAAAAAATAACCAGGAGAAGATAACGGGAAGGAAGAGGACACAGACGAAAATAATTACGAGAAAAAAATAATTACTAAGATAGAAAGAAGAAAGTTGCTATTGTTCGCAATTCTGAAAACGTAAATCGCAAGTCGCGAGTATCGAACAAAGATCTGCAGCATGACTTTCCTCAATGAAGCAAATCTACAGCCAACATGTTGTTATCGGCAGAGGAATTTCATCATATCGACGAAAACGTGCGAAAACACATGCGATGACTCAGTGCTCATCATTTCATCATTTTCAGTCACCTCATGATGATAAATCACCGCTTGCGTTCTGACCCTTGGGTCGTCCTCGATGTCCATTGGTGACATACTGACTACTGGCCGTTGAATCCGAGGTTCTCGGGTTCAAACTCGGACTAAGAAGATGGATTTTATGGGACGATAAAATTCTTAACGTGGTTTACTGCAGAAGAAAAGTAAAGATATGGGTCTCGTGTCGTGATTTACAGCACATAAAATTACCCTTCGCTCTAAGCAAAATTTGTCAATCATTCATACTTAAATTGAATTTCGACACTGCTGAAAAAGTCATTAAACAAAGGATTACTACACCACCACCACCACCACCACCACCACCACCACCACCACATCGCACTGGGTTTCTAAAAAGAATTTCTGGTTTAACTGTCGCACTAAACAGTTTTCATTTCTGTCTGTCCTTACTTCTTAACTTAAAACGCCTTTCACCAATACATGGTAATAATTCAATTAGGCCTACTGAGGATATAAATATGTATCTTCGTTACAAGCAAAAGTTAAAACGGTTACCATAGAAAAGAGCATGTTGTGTGTTAAACATTTAGTCCATGATTAGTGGTTGGTGCTATTCATAGACATTTCGCTAGCTCGCGCTACGAGCGTGCTAAATTAGCTCCGGCTATCGACTGGTTACTTGTACGGGATTCGTATCATATCATATCGCTAACACTGGTTTATGAATACGAAACACTTTAGTTCGCTGATCATCTACCGGAAGTTCGCGCTAAGAATATCTATGAATACGGCCCTTAAGTTTAGCCGATTATATATTGAAGATTTAAAACGGAAAATATTTCTGATAAAAACTTAATTTTGACAAAATTGAGTATCGGTCGGTGTTGAAGTATCTATTTTGAAAGGTTGTTTGGCAAAGAAATATATGCGGATAAGCGGATATATTGAGGGATTATTGTCCTTCGCACGCCATCATAAAATTGGGTTTCGGAATTTAAAAGAAGAAGGGGGATCAGAAATGAACATCGTGTTGGAAGACTTGTTTCTTTGACCACTCAGAACATATCGATGCCGTGCATGACATGATATTGGAGGATAGGTGAATTGAGCTAAAACGTACTCGCATATCAAAGACTTCGAGAATTTCTTATGAACGTATCTTTCACATTGCACACCATGATTTGGGTGTGAGAAATTATCTTCTAAATTGATTCCTAGATGCCTGAACGCTGCTGATCAGAAACTAATCAGAGTAACATCTTTCAAGTCGACTTGCCTCCGATTTGAAAAGGATAACTTATAGAAAATCTTATATGCAGGCATTTAATAACGAATGTCAACTACTACATGATATTCCGACAAAGTATGGACTTCATTTGTGATTAAATGATTAGGATAACCTTACAAGATTGTGAGCACAATGACATTACGATTATTTTTCTTAAACTTTTCGAGCAATATATAAATATAATAAAAGTGGGTTTTGGTTTATATTTTTATCCTACACAAATAAGACTGAAAACAGTTTAGATTTACATTATTTATTATTATCTGCATTTATTATTTTATTTAATCATCACCAAGAGCAGCAGCTAAAATGGTTAAACCTTGCGGTTTATACGACCTGTCTGGAACGAACAGGTGGTATAAACGGATCCCACCATCACCTTTTAAGGGCTGTCAACGCTTCTTCAGGGAATAGGCTAGAAACAGGACACCTTGTGTACATAAGCTCCATCGCATATATTTTTCTTCGTCACAGCCTAGATCATATATACCCAGATTGCTCGGCGTTATAGGCTTTTACGGTAACAACTTTTGTCAGGTTTACTATGCTATAATCTAGTTGTTGGGAATATTCCAAAACATGATCTGTAAACTGCTGTGCATAGAATTGTAAGAATGTTTTGTATTGAGTTTATTGAACAAGAGAAGGGCGGATATATTTCCAATGATTTCTAGGAACTAAAGCCCACTCTTTGCTCAATACAGTGATGTTTTTGTTCCTTTTTATCTCAAATGTAATAATGTTTATAACACTTTAAAGTTTGAAGTCACTTTTAAGTGGTACCATCAAGTCACCATAAACTTACATAAACATCAATATTGGTATCACAATATGTGCTGCAAATGATCACCATTCTCAGGCCTGAACACGACGTCCCATATTTTGGATGTTCTGGACAAGTATATCATGCAGTATCGCCTGAATTTACTGACGATATCTTCGTTCCAGTCACAAACATTACCAAAATACCGGGTGCAATAGCGTTTGGGACATTTCATATTACTATAATGGTTACGAAGATCAGAATTGAAAGTGTTAAAATGTTCCTGCATTTAATGATATTCTAAGCAAATTCCTTTCTCTCATATTGAGACAGGCCCTTTTAACGATAATATTGCAATAGTTACGAAAAACAGAATTCAAATTGAAAACAATATAAAAATATGTTTCTGCATTTAATGATTTCTGTAATATTGAGACAGGCCCTTTTAACGACAATACTGCAATAGTTATGAAAATCAGAATTAAAAGTGAAAATAATATAAAATAAATTGTTCCTGCATTTAATGATATTCTAAGCAAATTCCTTTCTGTCATATTGAGACAGGCCCTTTTAACAATAATACTGCAATAGTTACGAAAATCAGAATTGAAAGTGAAAACAATATAAAAAAATGTTTCTGCGTTTAATTATATTCTCAGCATATTTTTTTCCTCTCGTATTGAGAGAGGTCCTTTTGACATTAATACTGCAATAGTTACGAAAATCAGAATTGAAAGTGAAAGTAATATAAAAAAATGTTTCTTCATTTAATTATATTCTAAGGTTATTTTCTTTCTCTCGTATTCATAGGCCCTTTTAACAATAACAATTTATTATTTCTTTAGTTATCATTATCAAGTAAGTATGTTGAACAATTCTATTTCCGCGAAAATCTTAAAATAGATAAATATACTACAGTAAAAACAAACTTAAAAATTTCGCCTGTTCAAGTCTGTCGAGGATAATAAATTTATTATTAAAGGGCGACAGAACTCTCAGCATATCTGCCGGCGGGAGAAAGCAAGGGTGAGAGATTCGTACTATTCGTGCCATACATTTATAGGACGTAAAGAATCTACGGAAAGAATTGTGTTCAAGTACTTTTTCTACACCCTGTACTTAAAAAAATACAAGTTTCTCTACGCAGGATGCATAGCCACGACCTGATTGTTACTCGGATTTCTCCTCCTGGTCCCGAGGCGCGGTATAAGGACTTCTCCCGCTCAGCATTTCATTTGTCTAAGAACGTTCATATGCAGAGAATAATGAAAAAACCGTCATGTGAAGCATACTTACAGGTAAATATAAACCAGGCACTTGGATGACTGTGTCCGACCAAAATGCTGCAGGTGTGTTATGTAAATAGACTGGCAGTACTCGTATCTCGTTTAGAGGTAATTGCACAGTGTCACACGGACGGTCTGGGTTACGTTGCCAACTCATTGTCGCAACACCTTTTACTTACGAAGGAAAGTATTACTCTATTAAGAATGACACTTGTGAAATATTACGTTCATCCATTATATTTATGATTCGGAAAACAGTTTGACATTTTAAATTATATCCCAACCTGACAATTTTCTTATCGCTTACCATATTTCTGTGTAATGTACTATTCGTTATTAGGGAAAATATGTATAGCAATGGATTTTCGAAACACTGTCATCCAAGAAAGCCAATAAATTCATGAAACAGCACTTTTCTTCTTATTTTTTATCATACTTTAAGCATTCTCCATTTTAAGTCTTCGGATGATATGAAGTTAGACTATTAATCCAGCCGCCTCTTGTTCAGTCTACGAATTCTCCTTTCATCTATTGGCATTGTACCGGGTCATCATTTTGTTTTTACTAACATTTCTAATATTAACCTGGCTATACCTTTGGATTAACGGATGAGAACCGCAAACACTATGTTACCCCCTTCCACGACCGAAGTTTGATGATACTAGTGTAAAGTACAAACAAATCACTTTACCAGGTATAGGAGGGAAGAAAAGCAGTGTATCCATTTACGTAAACTAGGAACTATTACGATTTTCAGTTTGATAATTTTCATTAGGTTTTTATTTACTCAAAATAGAGTACAGTATTAAGAATAAGTGTTTTCACTCACTAACTGAACTATCCAGGCGGACATATTCATTATGCAATATATAATATACTGTCTACATCACATTAGCATACAATATGGAGAGTGAATTTAAATGGAAAAATAATCAATATCTGGATATTTAAACAAATTATTGTAAATGATGGCCGTTCATTTCTATACGGGCTTCAGTTCTTTTGTGTACATATTATAGAAAACGTTTATAAGCATATCTTCTGAAATTGAATGTATTGTTCTGGAATGTAATTCTTTAATTCTCCTATTGTTGTGGGACGTTTAACAAACACAACCGTTTTGTAGTAACCCCAAAAGAAATAATCCAAAGCATCAGTCGACATGGGGGGGGGGGCATAATCCTGTGCTTCTTGAAATAATAATTCTGTACCTACTCTATAACAGAGTACCTTACGTATTGTAATCACTTCACTTCTGTCCGATTTGTACAGATAAATTTACTCAGATTGCTGTCTACTGTCCGTCCAAGCAGTTATGTCGCAGGGCCGTAGAAAGGGGGAAATCACGTGACAGTTACTTAACGAGGCCCTTTTATTTAAATTATTTTAAACAGTTGTATAATATTACGTAGACGTCCAATTCCTGACAGCAAATGGTTTCAGAAAAGAGCTAAGACAGCCCAGCCACTAGTCTTTACAGAGGGCCAGTAGAAACGGATGTTGGAAACATGGAAGCGGCGTAACCAAACGGATACAGTGCCTGTGTGAAAATATGATTCAATAATGAATGCACTTTATCCACTGGAAAATACGATCATATTTCTGGAATGTACTATACACACTCACTCTGGACTGTATACTGTGACCGTAGCGTGTGCTAGTGCTAGTGTATAGTCTTTATTATGCGACCTTGGGTGGAAGTTCCCTAGTAGAAGGGGTGGTAGTGAAGTACATTCAATAACTCAGGTACAGTACAATAAAAATTGAAGTAAAAATAAAATGACGTCCCTGTATTTCAGTATGTTGTATTGCAGTTTGAATTTGCACAATATTTCTACGTGGTGTAGACACTTCCGTCTGTGTTCTGTTTCCTTCGTTCATGTTGAATATTCCCTGTTCTCAACTCATTTTCCATCCTCTCCTTTTAACCGCACCCCAGCGTTGCTCTCAAAAATGCAATTTCAGTTGTTTGCAACCTAGTTTCATCATTATTCTTCATTATCCATGCCTCGCTTTCATATACGGAAGCATTCTGTTAGGGCTGGAGTTTTGTAAAATTTCGACCTCGTTTCCTTCTTTTGGTTCGTTGTCCAATATTTTTTATTTTGTCATACATTCGATTTAGTTGTGCAGTTGCATGTATTTTATATCTAAAGAAACTTATTTGAAACTTACTAGCAATAAAATAAATAAATAAATAAATAAACAAACAAATAATTAATTAAAAAGAAAACGGATATTACATGCCTTGAAGGCCCACAGGAAGCAGAAGATTAAAGTTTCCACGATCTTCTTTTGTATACAGTTAGTATTAATAGAAGTAGAGATGCCAGTTCTATGTGCTTCTCGCCGCTGTCTCCAAGAAAATACTCCTGGTACTTAATTTTGTTGAAGACTGAGTAAACTCAAGGACCATAGTGCGACCTGAAGGATTAGATCAGTGATCGGCATTTTATACCTTGAGCCGTGTATACCGGCTCAGTCAGCGAGGTCGGCTCACATCCATCAACGCCGTCATTTTCATCAGCATATTTACGGGGATTTCCTTTCATATCCGTTACGTCATAACAGCACGGGTACATAGGTAAGCGAGAAGAGAAGGAAACCTAATCTTCTTGGATACAGTAAATTCTAAGCTACAGATACTCGGAAGGCGAATGATAAGCGAGGCAGATTATCGGAAGCGGGATGGTAACGGAGAAGTAATCCGAAGGGAGCTGATCAGTTTGAATGTTCCGGACTAGGAACATAAGTATGGGGTGTCGTAACGTGGGATTCGTCCAGTGCTAATGTATAGAAATCTTAAATTACGGTTTATGTAACGACACTCGCAACTGCCGAGGTTATATCAGCGTCGCCGGTGTGCCGGAATTTTGTCCCTCAGGAGTTCTTTTACATGCCTCTAAATCTAGTGACATGAGCCTGTCGCATTTAAGCACACTTAAATGCCATCGACCTGGGCCGAGATAGAACCCGCAACCTCGAGCACAGAAGGCCAGCGCTATACCAACTGCGCCACCCAGGGCAACGCTAATGTATAGATATTGGTATTATAACTTGATAGAAAGACTCCTCTTCTCGTACATTGATTAAACATCAAGGCTATTTTAATAGTGTAACAGGATTATATCTTTCTGGATTAAAAACCCATAGGTAGTAAGAATTTTGTATTAGGCGTATATTTGGCACAGTTGAATGTCCTGGTTGAATGTACTTTCAGTTACGTCTGTGCAGATCAACCGGTATTACGTTCTTGCCACTTATATTCATTTTCCTTAATTATTGTTTAAGTAATTATTATTATATATTATATTTATACTTGTTTGTATTTTCTATTTAATTATGTTTTATGATATATTAATTTATATCCAGCACTGCTTCATTTTTGTTCGTTTCCACTGCGCTATATAGGTCAAATCCTTATTCACCTTTAACATCTAACGTTGTAGATGTACCCAATATGCTTTCTGACGTTTCAACCTTCAGCCGTTCTACTGTGATCGAAGCAAACTTGCAAAACTCATTCATCTCGTATGCTAAACGTGAACCAACCCTGCCGTACAGGTGAACTAAAAGGTGGGGGTTGAGAAGTCGCGTTCTATTAGTAGACTACTAAACGTATACATTTGCCGGCCGCTGTATTAAATCAACGGAGAGAATCAATACCAAATAGGGAATCGAACCTACGACCTTCCGGCCTGCAGCACAACGCCTTAACCGCTGCGTTACCGTGCGCTTCATGAATCTGAGAGTAGCCTATTTACATTTCCTCAGATTTTGTCTCTCTACACCTTTTTACATCTCACAGGTGAGTTTCTGATAAAGACCATTGTCTTTTGTTTGGATTGAGATAATTACATTATAACTAAAATTATATAATGTTTTAGCATGGTCCAGTTATTATCTGATACTGGCACCAGATCATCTGAGGATAATAAATTTGAAATAAAAGTTTTCTTGCATTTTTCTCTTTTATTGTTAATTGGTTATGTTATTCAACGACGCTGCATCAACTACTAGTTATTTAGCGTCCATGAAATTTGTGACAGCGAGATGGTATTTGGCGAGAAGAGGCCGAGATTTCGCCATCAATTACCTGATATACGCCATATAGTTGGGGAAAACCTCGGAAATAACTCAACTAGGTAATTAGCCCAAGCAAGAATCGAACCACAACCGAGCGCAAGTCCGTATTAGCAGGAAAACGCGCTATCGACCGAGCTACGCCGGCGGTTTTGGACTTTCTTCTTGGGAATTAAATCTTTGGTTACAAAGGTGTCCAACGATGTAAGCAAAACTCCTTGTCTTCAATCTCCCCTCCTCTTTCCCATTTGATTCTCATTCTCGTTTTTCTTTCTATTTTTCTGTCTTTCATTCTCTTTATTCTCGTCCTTCTATTCCTCTTCTCAATTTCCCCTATGCTTTTCTTCCTTTTCCTTCACTTCTGCTCTATATCTTCATTACTCTCATCTTCCGTCTTTTCCTTTTCCCCTCTCCTACTCATTCTCTTTTCCTTCCTTTCTATTCCTCTTTCTTAAACTTATCTTTCCTCGCCTTCCTCTATCCTTTCAGTTCCTCCTACTCCATCTCACCATCCTTTTCTTTCTTCCTCTCCTCTTACTCTTTATCATTTATTTTCTCTGTCTTTTCATGGTTCCGCCTTCTCTTGTATTGTACATTTTGTCCTCCGTTTTCTTCTAAACTCCTCCTTCTTCTCTTATTCTTGTAAAGCGTATCCCCCCTTCAACCTCTTCTTTTCTGCCTCCTCGTTTTCATTCTTCCATCTAGGATTCCACTATTTCGACAGTTGCTTCTTTTCTTGTACACTGCTCCGCAGATTTAGCAGAATGCGTTTTAGGCTAAAGAAAGCAGCAAAACAGTACAACGTGATCTGTTGTTGTGACGAGAATCCAAATCCCCGCATACCGGTAAAGCACTATATCACAAATACGTTCACGTCTGAGTATTTCTGACAAAGTAAATATTATTCAACGTGTTGAACACGACGCAAATATTAAGGGTATTGCTGGGGAGTTTAAGATAATATATATTTATTTAACTACTATTGTATTTACTTGCTTATTTACTTACTTATTTAATTAATTAATGTATTTACTTGTTTATTATTTATTTATTTATTATTGTATCTTATAGATATAGGTAGGCTTATTTATTCTAGGAAACAAAATTAATTTGTATTAACGTTGTATCAGATTCACTTTTAACAATGAATTGAGTACCTCCGTGGAATAAGGTTGGATGTAACACTTGGGCAACATGTTATATCCAATCTCTTTCCACGGAGGTACTCAATTGTTGCTTTTCAGTCAACTGCCCGAAGACAGGTCTGAACTTCACAAGTGATAATTAACAACTCTCAAATACCCATTCCCACATGATCGATTTTTACTGTCCATAATATTTCTTGACTTTCATGCTCTACCTAAAGATGATGCTTGCTGATTGCAGGGGACTTTCTCCGCTGTTAGGCCTATATCTAAGTGAGTAAACATTGGCTTTCTCCTACATCGAAGGAGCAGTGTACTATACATTTTGTCCTTCTCCATTTTCTTCAAAATTCCTCCTCCTTTTCTTATTTTTGTACAGCATATTCTCCTTCAATCTCTTCTTTTCTTCCTCCTCGTCTTCATTCTTCCATCCAGGATTCCACCATTTCAATTGTTGCTTATTTCTCAAGATATATTTCTGCCTCCAAGATTCATACATTTACCACAATAATTTGTATATTGTATTGCTGCAAAAGATCGATTTTGACATATTTGCGAAAATAGGTACACGTTTTCAGTAGACTACGTCTGATGGCGAGAAACTGGTTTTGAGCATCCAGAGCTTCTTGTCTACCAGCCCGCTATGTACAGCCATTTTTACTGAGGAACAGATTTTGTTCATTTTCAGTATCTACGAGTCCATTTATCGGAAAATTATGCCAAAGTATTCAGTAAATTTTAGTAAAAAAGAATTAATGTCACTATTCTATATCAAATCACAAAATAGGGATGTATTCTATATTTTGTTTCTCGCATAAGTTGAAAAAAATAAATGGAATAAGCTAACCAGCTAAGAGAAATTATTTATTAATTGCAGAATTATTTCTACTTTCCTTTGCTAACTTTTCTTCAGAAATGCAGAAAGTTTCACTCTCTGGCCAGACCAACTCAAGTATTCACAATCCTCAATAAAAACACCTATTCTTACAAGATTAGCATCCCTTGTCACTTTTGCTACACGTTAGTTAACTAGAGCAGCGTTTCTCAAACCATGGTCCGCGGACCACCTGTGGTCCTCGAGGTCTACCCTTGTGGTCCTTCAAAAAAGACAGAAGAAAAAAATCAAACGACTTGCGTATCTCACTATAGTTTAAAGTGTCAGAGTTTGGAAATGACACGTGGTAATCGAATTTCACTTTTTCTCTCAGTACTGACATTTTATGAAATTTATTACCGTACCCGTCTATCGGCTTCCTTCTCTACTCTCAGCAACAAAAGAGGGATTTAAAGCACTATACACGTGGTGTTTCTCGCCATCTTTTCCCTGCACATCTGGCGCCGCGCCTGTAACCCAGCCAGGGACCACCTGAATTCTTAACAGGGGACCACAGTACCGAACTTTAATTCAATTCTAAAATATAAGTATACTGGTATTAAAATATGCTACGAAAATGATAAATTTTCTTTTGAAGGGAACAAGAGTAAGGTGGTCCGCGGAACTGTTCTGACTTTAAAAAGTGGTCCCCACTTCAAAATAGTTTGAGAAACGCTGAACTAGAGCAATGTAAAGTCATTTTTGAACTTTTCAAACAGAAAAATATTACAAACAGTTATAATATACTGTACATAAAGTTATTTTAAGTACCTAAGTTTGTGAGAAAGTACTTAAAAAAATCGACTTGAACTGCATAATTTAGAAATGAATTCAAGTGTATTTATTTTTAGGTTAACAGAGAAAGCCTTCTGTGTATAATCTAGAGAAGAAAGGTTCGTTTTATTTATTAAATTATTTCACTGAGCTATGCCTTCTGAATGGCAGTCCAAACAATAAATTATAATCATAGTATCATTCTCAACATGATGAACTGAATTGTTGCGAAATGCGTAAAACAGGAGAAAGTAATGTGTTACTTTCGTAACGCCTTTTTCTTTAGGTAAAATAAATTTACGCCTCTTTGTTTTCGTTGTAGGCTCACAATTAAATTAATTACTGAAACAACGGTTTTGTCAAACATATTTAAAAAATGGTCATGTGGATATCACTATACCGTATAGTATTTAGTATTTAGTATTTATTTATTTATTTAACCTGGTAGAGATAAGGCCGTCAGGCCTTCTCTGCCCCCTCTACCAGGAGTGCACTAAGTAAGACCAGAACGGAAATCGAAAGGATTTGCTCTCTTTTTATTCTGTTTCTGAACCAGTTGCACTCCACGTATGTCACTGGTCGGAGCCATTATATCTTTGTGGGGTGGAAGAAACAAGGCTGCATGCTTGAGCGCTTCACCCCCGGAATTTCAGGCCATTTGGCTGCTTCTATTTCCAGTGGGATTAGACCGAACAAGGACGACTGCAGAGAAGCGCACCTGAGACAACGCTGCAGTGACTCACGGGGCTCGGAAATACACGCAATAAAATCACAGTAGCCAAATGAGCGACTGCCTTGCTGCACGTTACGCTTTTACTTTTCCTAGTTTTCAAATTGTAAATACTGATGGAATAATGCAAACAATTATCTTAGCCTACATATTTGGGAAGACTCTAAAAAACTGAAATGCGTCATTTTAATTGCAGGTATTACTGTATTAACTCGCGCAATATATATGTACATTATAGTAGTGATAGAAAAGATTACGTCATATAAAATATAGTCCGCAAAACACAGTAAAAGACAAGGTACGAGGGATGAGAGAAGACAAGTTTTCAGTGCGCAGAGATGGACAGTGAACATACCCAAACTACTTAACTTTTAATGAACAAGTGATGGCTAAGGGAAGGGAGATCATGCCTTAAGGGACTGACTAGCGAGTCAAGAAATGCCGACCACTACATTACAGTAATACAGAACGAACAGTAAGTAATGTCATTAATTCTGGTGGATGGTTCCTTTAGTAAAGAGCAACAAAAAAGTCAACTACATTTTGCTGTAATTTGAATAGTTTTCCAGAAAAATGTGCATTTTAAAATACATTAATGAAGAGATCGTGCAACATTGTGTAATCAGTAGAGAGCGGAATTGTAGGCCCTAAAAAGTATCATTTTAGGCGCCTAAAATAGGTTCTTAATCTCCTTTATTTAGGCTCTATAAAATTAAAAATAGGCTTTTTTTGTTTGTTAAAGAATGTCACTAATGTAAGATTCTACATTTATTTAATGCAAAATTCTTGGATTAAAAGAAACTTCCACACATTTTACAAGGGTAAACATGCATATACAAAATGAAGACATTCTGTTTTTAAGTTAGTGTTTTTCATTCACCGATCACATTTTCATAGTTTGCTTCACAGTAGATGATCAGCACCTATTATGACTATTGTGTCGCTCACTGCTGTACTTGCAGATGGTGAGAAACAAGAAAGGGGTTATCTGTCTTGGAATGTAAGAGAATGCTTATTCGGGTATACAACCCAGCGAGTTTGTGTTAAATTGCTGACAGACAGAGGAAGATATAATAATAATAATAATAATAATAATAATAATATTAATAATAATAATAATAATAATAATAATAATAATAATAATAATACTTACTGGCTTTTAAGGAGATTCATTGCCGTCCTCACATAAGCCCGCCATTGGTCCCTAACCTGAGCAAGATTAATCCAGTCTCTACCATCATATCCCACCTCCCTCAAATCCATTTTAATATTATCTTCCCATCTACGTCCCGGCCTCCCCAAAGGTCTTTTTCACTCCGGCCTCCCAACTAACACTCTATATGCATTTCTGGATTCGCACATACTTGCTACATGCCTTACCCATCTCAAACGTCTGCATTTAATGTTCCTAATTATGTCAGTTGAAGAATATAATGCGTGCAGCTCTGCGTTTTGTAACTTTCTCCATTCTCCTGTAACCTCATCCCTCTTAGCCCCAAATATTTTCCTAAGAACTTTATTCTCAAACACCCTTAATCTGTGTTCCTCTCTCAAAGTGAGAGTCCAAGTTTCACTGCCATACAGAATAACCGGTAATATAACTCTTTTATAAATTCTAACTTTCAGATTGTTTGACAGCAGACTAGATGACACAAGCTTCTCAACCGAATAACAACAGCATTTCCCATATTTATTCTGCGTTAATAATAATAATAATAATAATAATAATAATAATAATAATAATAATATTATTATTATTATTATTATTATTATTATTATTATTATTATTTGTCCCGTAGGAGGTCTCTTACATGCCAGTAAATCTACTGACATGAGTTTGTCGCATTTAAGCACACTTAAATGCCATCGACCTGAGCCGGAATCGAACTCGCAACCTCGAGCACAGAAGGACAGCGCTACACCGACTATGCTACCCAGGGCGATGAAAGTTAGAATTTTAGGACTGAAAGATTGTAAGAATGAGAAGGGGTGGCCCGGAGGTACTTCTCTATTGTGTTGTTCACTGCTAGGTAGGAGTTGTTATCCGTCTTGGAATGTAAACGGTATAGAATGTTAAGAAAAACTGTAGTTACGAAAAAGATACAAAAATGTAAAAAAAAAAAGAACTGAAAATAGGCACTAACGTCGAAATAGGCATTTTTAGACACTATAAAACCCCTTTATTTATACCTATATTTCAAAGAAAAATGTAAATACTAAATCTCAAACCTGTATGTATCAAGGAAAAAAAAATAGGTTTTTGCCTAAATCGCTCTCTAGTAATCAGCAGGGAGTGCATGTCAGGCTGTGTTGCTCTGAACAACCCATTAAACTAGCTTGTTATGAAAATTGTTTTTAAACTCGTAAGAAAAATTACAGACGATATAGGCCTACCGTTTAATTCTTGTGTTTAATCTGTGTTAGAAAGCGGAGAATAAACACTGGTCATTTCACGTTAAATAAAATCTTGAAAATTTTAAAATAAACCCTACAACCTAATTTTAATTAAATGTTTAGGAAACGCAGACAATCAGATACACGTATTTCAAACTAAATTGAAAAGATTAAGACGTATTTCTACTCTCCCACTTCAACTGAATATTCTAGAGAACGTAAACAATAATAATGCCTATACCAAGTTATGAAACAAAATTTTAGAACATTTAAAACTCTGAAGGAATAAATAAAAATATGATATGATTATTTTACGTTAAACGAACTAAATTATATATATATGTATATATAATTTTTAAACTCTTCGATTTAATTTTAATTTAAAATATTCGTTGAACACAGACAACAAGAAAAGCTTACTTTACGTTGTAAAAATGTAAATTAGTGATTCAAAAAATCTCAGTTTGTCGTACTACAAGCATTTTCTTCAGCCAATTAGAAATAATTCTCTCACATTTCAAGTTTTAAAATAGGCATAGTAACTGGTAAACTTAATACAAGAAATCAAATTTTCCTTAAAAGCAATTGCATGTGTTACGTTAACATTTCCCGTTGTCTCATCGATCTCTCGCATTACGCTAGCTGCATCTCTCCAGCAGACAATAACCTTTACAGTATTCTCAGAGTGCATCGAGTTTTACAATACCTTGCAGAACGAAAAGTTACATCTGTTGGGATCAAATTTATGCACATTTAAAAGACAAAACTGAAATTCTTTCAGTCATTTATCAACAGTAATCTCACTGATTTATCTAGAGAAAATCAAAACTCGAGTGGGATTTAATTGACTATTACACGATTAGAAGAAAGTATATAAAGATTAGAAGTAACGAAGTACTCCAATACAATAAAATATTAATTGACTTACGAAAATACAATTGTCTTCAAATGTATTATTGTACCATCTCAACATTACAAATATTACGCTAGATGCATACTAGATGGCAATAGTGAGCAATGCCTTCTCGTCGAGAAGTTCTCGATCTATACACATTGGCAATGTTACTAGTCAAGAAGGCTTTGTTGATTCAGTTTCATTTTTATTATTAAAACGGTTGCATTCCACTTCAATTATCCGAATCCGAGTATCCAACGTCACTTGACAGATGATTTTCAATAAATCTTAATATTAAACAATCTCTGATACGTGACTATCCATAATATCTTATACCAGAAGCTATAACATAACCTAACTAATATACTGTACACAAGTGTTAGAAAAGTTTTAATTAACGACGATGGCATAAAAAATAAACATGAATAATTTTAAAAGGAATAATTATTGAATGTACAATTTTCAAATTTGAATGTGGTTGGTGCTTCAATTGATGTTATATTGGGAGTGTGCGTAATAGAAGTGGAACTCGTTGATTTAGGCCTACATGGTGTATTCAACTTATTCAGGATTTCCGAATGAATAATTTTAAAAGGAATAATTATTGAATGTACAATTTTCAAATTTGAATGTGGTTGGTGGTTCAATTGATGTTATATTGGACGTGTGCGTAATAGAAGTGGAACTCGTTGATTTAGGCCTACATGGTGTATTCAACTTCTTCAGGATTTCCGAATGGTGCTCTTCATTTATTTGTAAATCGGATTTCAGAAGATGCATAGGTACGATCAGTGATTTTTATTAATTCTTGTTCTTGAATGTCAATGCAAGTCATATTTGAAACTGCTGTGCATCGACTGGACAGATTTGTAATTTTATATATATATATATATATATATATATTTTTTTTTTTGATGTCCAGACCAACGCAGTTTCAAATGTTGGCAAACAAAGAAACAAATGCTAGGGACGCCATAAAATTAAACAAATGCTAGGGACGCGATAAAATTGTGCGATAAGCAGCCATGATTGGTTGAAATACGTCCTTTCGTACCGTTTTATTGGTCAAAAGTAGTATGGCGTAGTAAGAGTGTAATAGTCATCATAATACATCTCTTAAATTGACTTAGCATATCGGGAATTAATTCAATAGTTTTTCCAAAACATACGCTATGAAATGTTTGATATAAAATATTTTTTTCTTGAAAAGGAAGTAAAAACGAGCAAAATTGCATTAAACCTTTTTGTTTGAAATATCTCAAAGAATAACCCCTTGAGATTAAAGACATTACTTACAGTTCACTCTGTATATATGGTACGATTATGCTTGATGTTATTTATGACCAGTATGTTCTCGATATGTTTTAGTTATTATGTAATTACCCCCTCTCGATTTTACGCTTACTAATTCTGAGGAAAAAGGGAGGAAATTACGTAAGTAAATATGGTACTAAACCATGGAGCTGCATAAGAAGTTATGAATGCAGAGGTAGAAAAAACAACACAGATCTCCAGATATATTCTGAAGTTGTAATGTACAGTAGTTGTACAAATTCAAGAACAATCTCTTCACAGTGAAAACATCTGTAAAATAAATAAGTAAAAAAGATACACAACTGGAGTTGAATGGCTTTAGTTTTTGAGTTACAAATAACTGCCAAATGGAGAACTGTCTGATGCTTATATCTTGGGTGACTTGTGTTCAAAATGGCCCTCGATCCATTTCAAGGTGGAAAGCAGAGCATGTAAATATCGCCTATCGTCAGTGCTGAATGAAGCCTCGACACCCAATCTTCGGTAATAGTGGAGTGGATTGTTATATACAGGAAGATTCACGACTGATGACCCGCGCTTTAGGAATCAATTCTATAGGTCATTGTGAGCATAAAATGGCATATGAGCATGGGTCCGGTTATCATTAGTTGGAAAAGTTATTCGTAAAAATCTAAACGCTATACTTCGAATCAGCTTTGGAGTTCCTTGCAGCGTAATACAAACATTGGAACATAAACTAAACGGAGGGCTGTACTGTGACGTGAAGTACGGGGGAGAAGGGGATGATAGGTCTATCAACTGATCAGGGACACCCGTGACGAGGTACGGAACGCTAAACGCGTCGCGCGCCATTCACATCCGTGCGACCAAGTGCATTGAAGTGGAAGGAGGGATATTTGGAAATCTGCTTCCAGAGTAATGTATGTTTATTTATGATTAATGCAGTATTTTAATTAATATTTCTGTGTATTTTAAATGAATAATTCTGTACTGCTCAAAACTACTACTACTTTCTTATGATTCAATCAGATATAATTCCTCAATGATCGAAAATCGGACCCATGTTCATTTGACACTGTACGCTCAAAATGGCCTATAGAACTGATTCCTAAAGCGCGAGTCATTAGTTGTGAATCACCTTGTATGTATGTATACTCTTTCAGATCGGACTACCGAGAGGCCATTTCATTGATCCATGTTCAATCCCTTTCGTGGATGTTCATGTTCAACCATTGCACTGGATGACGTCGACCGGGATAGTATATCGCGTAGTTTTGTCCTCCAATACCAGCTAGACTGTTGCGTCATCCAAAGTTAAAGATATATGAGGGCTTCACAAACAGAGTGGACTAAGTCCTTCTGGAATAATTTTGAGAAATTGAGTCTTAAAGTTCCTGGCTCATGCTTAACAACCTTCACCTTCCATAGGAAATGCTACTCTCTGTGGAGTAACAAATGAGTTATGGACTTGGTTTGTTATGACAATGAATAAATCTAAGTTTTCTTCATCTGAAATTGTATTAATCCACAAACTGACCACTGGTGAACTTGGTTCACTCTAGTTGTGAGCCCCTCAATTATAGTAATAATCATTTTCTCTACTTCAAGGTAATTTTGATTACAACTCAGTTCAGCTATGCATTGTGTCTTGACGTATCGTAATAGTAGCCTAACAGTTGAAAAATACCGGTAAATTACTTAATTTGACCTTGAATTGTATCTCGAAATTAAAATCCCGTGGTTATAAGTTGCATAACAATTTTTACTTATTATTTTAACTTTGAACAAAGTTTATCTAAGAGCCTGCGTTTGAAACAAAATGTATGTCACACTGACGAGTAAATCGTTAGATGTTAATTATTAAGTACCTATAAAAGACAACACGAACCTATGTAAATTAAAAAGTGAACAGCTTTCTATCTACGTAATTCGTTTTATTCTGTAAGTAATAGGCCTATATAAGTAAAATTTGATTGGAACCCATACATTAGAACAGGTAAACTCTTAAATATTTAGGTTATAATTTGACATATTTACCTGTTACTGATATATCTGAAAATATTCAACATTTTAATGGAGCCCTAAGAACCATCAACCAGGTTTTCACAACCACGAAAATCCAAAAACATACCAGGTTAAAAGCATATAAAGTTCTAGCAAGACCTGTCCTCATGTATGGTAGTGAGGCCTGGACTGTCCGAAACTCAGATATTCAACGCCAAACAATTGCGGAAATGAGATTTATAAGGAGGACTGCCGGCTATAACTTGCTTAACCACAAAAGGAATGAACTAATTACAAAAGAATTGAAAATTACACCTATTTATGAACATCTCAACCACTATAGACAAAAATGGCTTAACCATGACAATAGGATGGACCGTTCGAGACTCCCAAGACAAATTCTCCGCTATATACCACATGGAAGACGATCTTTGGAACGCCCCCTGAAAAGACGGACGAGACCGTAACAGGTCACTAGGCCTAATACCTGCAAGGACGATGTTGATGATAAGTAAAATATGTAAATTAATTAATAAATGATCTCTTTTATTTATAAATGCTGAACAGCTTCATTTCGCAACCATCCCTATCCACAAATTAAAATGTCACTTTTAACACATGTATCGACATCGTAAATGACAACAAAATTACTACACTGCAGCATAAAACTATATATTAGCAAATATAGAATCTCTATCTCAGAAAAGTCGTGTAAAGTGCCCCATACATGCATAGACTTACCTGGAGATAAGTCTGTGAAAATCCAAATATCCACAGGCAAGTATCCTCATGTATGGGTAAAAATTATCAAGGCTTTCGGCCTTGAGACAAGCCTCCAGACTTCTAAGACTGCAGGAAATTTTCCGACTGTAGCGCTCTTCAAATTAAGCAGCAGAAAAAGCAAACATAGAAACAAAGGATTCCGGAAGCATCTAGTTTAAAATTTCATTATTAAGTTCTGCAATTCTCTGTAGCGAAATGGCGGCAAGCTACGAAAGCTAAGATTCAAGGGAGTATTAGCATGCATTTTTCGAGAATATATAGAAATGTATAAATATTTTTCATGCTTATGTAAAATCAAAGCAGTTATAAAACACTTATAAAGCGAAACTATAGATATACTATTTGAAAATAGCGCTAGGGAATCGCGAACAAATGAACACAGAACCATGGAGGAATTGTATTTCTCAAGTGATCGCGCATTTCTCCATGGGAAATAATTGATTTATGTCTTCTTGGCGAACTATAAGTCTAGGAGGTAAGTCTGAGCATGTATAGGCAATCAACCAATTCAGACATATCTCCCGGAGATAAGTCTGTACAGACTTACCTCGAGGTAAGTCTTTGCGTGTATGGGGCCCTTAAGTTCCCTTTAAGTCATCTGATCTCTAATAATGTTCAGTGATTTTTTGATTCATTCTCTATTTGTAATTAGGGCCCAAATTTCAGTGACATGCAATCTATTTCATATTTTATGGACAAAACTAAATTATAATATGCATTATCATTGTGGTATCTGAGTGAAAAATTTGTTATTAACATGTAATTTTCGTTCATTTATTTTTGTTGCTCTTTTTTATTGGCTTTCCTCAATTTCTGCATAGTTGTATTTTCTAAAGTTTCACATTTCCATTTAGACAATATTCATAATATAGCCTACAATTCGCTTTGAATTTACTTGCTTCAAAATTTTCGATGTAAATTTGTAAAAGTACAGTACGTACATACTGTGATCCTACCAAACTCCGATTTTCACCGCAACATAGTGCAACAGTAAAAAAATGCTCTCACATTGAAAGTGTTTTTACGTTTTCAAGGTCATTTTATAAATAGTTTTGCGCAATTTTTAGACCGACAAAACTTGGCCCTGCTGTAAATGTGAAACTTGTATCTTCACAAGTGATCGTCCACATTTGGTACTTATAGTTCTTGAAGAGATTCCACATTTCTATAGAAACCACAGACATTCAATGTGTCACACAGCGATGCCGCAGAAATGTCTAGGTTGTCGGAATGACGAGATTATTTTCATTCTTGACATGTTACGAGAGGATTTGTTTGTCAATATTTATAAATATGACAACTACAATTATAACGCACAACCTTTCAGAGGGAACGACGTGGAAGAGAGCCAAGTCTGAAGGTGAACAATCGTCGACGACTACGAAAGAGCGAAGTACATCCACTGGACATTACACAAGAAATAGGCTACGTGCCATGTGTATATAAACTACTTCACTGTGATGGACTGTAGTTAAAAAAACACATACGTTCCAAAACATACTAGACACAAATTCTTCTGTACCTTGGATTCCATTAATGCCGTCTCGTTTCTTAGTCTTACAACAAAAATTGCGTCTACCCCCACTCCTATCCTGTATGTGCGGATTGACTCGTCTGTCTTGTCTATTCCGGTTTTCAGTGGTGTTCATACTAGAGGCGTAGCTGTACAATCAGAACTGGTTCGCGATGTATGTCAACATTTCAGATGGGCAGCGTCACTCCACTGTTCGTAGGAATAGCTGTCTGTCTGTTGTATACAACTGCATTAATGGAATAGATTAAACATACGTAATTTATCATTATCATCAACAACAAGAGTTGAGTCTTTTGGTCCGTTACGTCCCACGAGAGTAATTGCTGACTCCATCGTTGTGTCACACAACCCACATTTCTTCTCCGTCGTGGAACATACTGAAAAACTTTCTTCGGAATGTGGTCTTCTTCTATCCTGTCTCAGTGCTCCTTCCATTTCTGTTGGTAATCTTCTTTGCGTTGTATAATTCCTTCAATAAGTAGTTCCTGATAATCTCGTTTCGTTTGTGTTCGGTTAATGATATTCCTGCTACTGAAGTAGAAACCTCATCTAGGAAGTTTCTATGCGCCTTTTGTCTCTCTTCGACAACTTCTATGTCTCTGCTGCAGTACTGGTAGCGTCACTGTTTTGTAGAATTTCCGTTGAGTTTCTTTAGATGTTTCGTTCCTTAGACTTCTTACTGTCCCGAATATACCTCGATATTTATGCAGTTTTTCATTCATGTGCATATTTTTCTGGTAAGTTAAATATTTAAAGCTGCTTACTTCTTCCATTATTTCTGAACCTATAACTAACTTTGGTCTTTTATGATGATTCCTCTATAAATGCAATTTTTTTCGATTTTACACTTGATATTTTAAGTATATATCCCTTAGTTATATTATATAATTTGTAAGCAGCAATTTGAAGCTGCTTCACTAAGTTTTCAATTACAACTTGTTCGTCCGCGAAAAGTAGAAAATTGATGGCTGTACCACTAATAATAAAATCATGATTTAGAATATTCAGCCACATTTCAATGGCATCGTTAATATATATATATTAAATAGTGTAGGCGATAATAGACATCCTTGTCTAATACCACCACTAATTTCTACTGTTTCTCTTCCTGGTCCTCTTCCCTTGTCAACGCCTATTGGTGTTGTAGTATAAACTTCGTATTGCTCTGATTAATTGAAGAGTAATATTTCCCAAAATTTTCTTTCGTTTACTTTTTCAAACGCCTTCACATAATCGATGAATAATATGTGTGTTTCTTTTCTCAAGTACCTGATTTATAGTGACAATCGTCGATCTTCCCTTTCTGAGTCTACGTTGTACATTTTTCAATAACGTGTCTGCTATTTTGTTTAAGCATCTTATTGTTATTTTTGCATAAATTTTGTAACAAGTTCCCAGGAAAATAATGCCTCTATAATTGTTATAATTATTTCTTTCCCCCTGGATTTAATTTATATCATTTGATTTCACCCATACTTATTTTTTCATTTTGTATATCTTTTCGTTTAACACTATTTCATTCGTTATTTAACGACGCTGTATCAGCTGTGCGGTTATCTGGCATCCATAACTACTTAGCATTCGTGATAACGAGATCATCAAATATCCATCCTAAAGTTGAAGAAAACCTTGCGGGGGGTACGGGGGAGGAATTATTCAGATACTCGGTCCAAACGAGATACACCGGTTGCTCCTTGTAATGTTTTTAATGTGATGCGTGTTTAATACATCAACATGTTTTCTACCCCTAACTCAGAGTTAATATTGCGTAATAATAATTATTAACATTATTAACCCCTGAAACTTATAATTAAGTACAGTAGTTTCTTGTAGATACAATTTTTTTTATAAAACCAAAAACAGCCGTGAATATCGTTAAGAAACAAAATGACATTCATAGCAAATCGTCACTTTGTGCTTCTCTGAGAGTTAAATTATCGTAATTATAAAGAAATGTAACTATAAAACTAATTTTATTGTTTTTTGTGTGATAAACTAAAACAAAATCAGATCATCATTGTATTCAATTGTGATTAAGTTACACTAATTTACATTGCACTATGTCATGTTCAATTACGTCACGTATCATCACTACATTAAACTACAGCTCTGGCATTATCAGTAGATTAACTACCGAGCAAAATAGGGGCATTCGAATACACTGCATCCCAAATATACTTTTTGTGCATTCTTCATGGAATGAATTGCATGCCTACAGTGTTACTCGGCTCAGCAGACTCCACTATCCAACGCTCTACGCATTTCCGTTCAGCCATTAAATCCAAATAACGTACTTCCGGTGATGGTTTGCTATACCTCAGTGATCCACACGAGTCGTCAAGTCCCCTCCAGTCCACCTGGGTCTCTCGTTTCTCATACAGATATCTGAGTTTTCTACAACCTTACATCATTCCCATCTACCAACCTCTGAACAAACTTATCGAGGTGGACATCAAATTCTACGCCGAATAAACACAAGCAAATGTCCTTTTTTTTTTTTTTTTTTTTCAGAGATAGTAATGAAAGGGGAACTCGTGTTGGTGGAA
Organism: Periplaneta americana; assembly: GCF_040183065.1. Taxonomy (NCBI): domain Eukaryota; kingdom Metazoa; phylum Arthropoda; class Insecta; order Blattodea; family Blattidae; genus Periplaneta; species Periplaneta americana. The sequence goes on along the minus strand of NC_091124.1, from coordinate 148,797,429 downwards.
TAAAAGGGGTTAAATAGAGAATACCAAGAAAAAAATCTTACAATATTTCTTTAGTCCACCCAAATAGACCTCCGCCATCGCCAAGTTTTGAACTCGAAAAGGCGGTCGTCGTAAGCGAGACACGAAGTTACTTTACGCTACGTTATCGTTAAAGCTATCATAAAGTTGCATAATTCTCATTATAAAGAAAATTATATAATCATTACATGCATTGCAATACTGAATAAACGTATTATTTTAGAAGCGTAGCACGTGAGTGCATGGATGAGTTTAAGTTTATGTACAGAATGTCCATAAAATAAGTAACTATTTCGTGTTTACGCTAACTTACGAATGTTTTTGTTGTTATAGGTTGACCAGTAAGTACAATGTTGACTATTTCTGTATGTGTTGTCGTTGTGACATGGCGTCTACAGGGTGTTCCGTACGATGAGCTTCGACGACGTTTCAACGGAATTTTCGAAAGGATGGACCAACGAATACATCCATATGGAGGCTGTTGAATAAATTTCAACGAACAGGCAATGTTGCTAACGAGTCACGACCAGGTCGACCTTCCACAAGCCCAGCTGACATTGACGCTATACGGGAGTCAATCGAACGGAGTCCTAAATCTGTACGTTCTCTTTCGAGTCAATTGCAAATTCCGAAATCAACAGTGTTCAAAGTGCTGAAGTTCACCTTGAAGAAGCGTGCATATCATTTGCAAGTGTTACACCAGTTGCATGAAGAGGACCTTGCGGAACGGATGGCGATGTGCATAGATTTCCTGGATTCTGTTCAGACTGATGATTTAATGTCACACATGTTGTTCAGTGATGAGGCAACATTCCATGTAAGTGGACAAGTGAACCGACATAACTGCCGGATTTGGGCCGATAAACCTCCAACGGATTTCATTGAGCATTTCAGAGAGAGTTCAAAGACCAATGTGTGGTTGGGAATCATGCAGACAAAGATCTATGGACCATTTTTTTCAGAGAGAAGACCATTACTGGTTCCTGTTACTTGGATATGCTGACAGAATTTCTGCAGCCACAATTGGAATAAGATGGTATCGTAGACACTGTTGTTTACCAACAATTCGGGGCCCCTTGCCACATGCGATAATTGTTAGGAACTACTTGAATGAAGTATTTCCCAACCGGTGGGTAGGAAGAGGCGGCCGCAGCAAGACCCGCAGACCTTGCCACATTAGACTTTTTTGTAAGGGGATTTGTTAAATCTAACGTTGATGAACTAAAACAAGGAACTCGTGATGCAATGTCACTAATCACACCACAGTTTCTGCGAAATGCATTCCGTGAAACCGTGTCCAGATGGGAATTGTGCAGGGACATCAATGGACGATATGTCGAAAAGAACCAATGAATCTGTAGTGTACAATCGTCTTATGAATACAAATACTATATCGTTTTCATAAAGATAGTTATTTATTTTATGGACACTCTGTACAATGGATATCCATTCTCGTATTATTTTTGTCATACGGTTATTTAATAACGCTGTGCCATATGCGAGGTTCTCTAGATTTGGTGAAATTGGTGACAGAAAAATCATATTTAGAACAGATGAGACGGAGGTTTCTATCTGTCTGTCTGTCTGTCTGTCTGTCTGTCTGTCTGTCTGTCTGTCTGTCTGTCTGTCTATCTATCTATCTATCTATCTATCTATCTATCTATCTATCTATCTATCTATCTATCTATCTATCTATCTATCTATCTATCTATCTATCTATCTATCTATCTATCTATCTATCTATCTATCTATCTATCTATCTATCTATCTATCTATCTATCTATCTATCTATCTATCTATCTATCTATCTATCTATCTATCTATCTATCTATCTATCTATCTATCTATCCACCCACCCACCCACCCACCCACCCACCCACCCATCCACCTATCTATCTATCTATCTATCTATCTATCTATCTATCTATCTATCTATCTATCTATCTATCTATCTATCTATCTATCTATCTATCTATCTATCTATCTATCTATCTATCTATCTATCTATCTATCTATCTATCTATCTATCTATCTATCTATCTATCTATCTATCTATCTATCTATCTATCTATCTATCTATCTATCTATCTATCTATCTATCTATCTATCTATCTATCTATCTATCTATCTATCTATCTATCTATCTATCTATCTATCTATCTATCTATCTATCTATCTATCTATCTATCTATCTATCTATCTATCTATCTATCTATCTATCTATCTATCTATCTATCTATCTATCTATCTATCTATCTATCTATCTATCTATCTATCTATCTATCTATCTATCTATCTATCTATCTATCTATCTATCTATCTATCTATCTATCTATCTATCTATCTATCTATCTATCTATCTATCTATCTATCTATCTATCTATCTATCTATCTATCTATCTATCTATCTATCTATCTATCTATCTATCTATCTATCTATCTATCTATCTATCTATCTATCTATCTATCTATCTATCTATCTATCTATCTATCTATCTATCTATCTATCTATCTATCTATCTATCTATCTATCTATCTATCTATCTATCTATCTATCTATCTATCTATCTATCTATCTATCTATCTATCTATCTATCTATCTATCTATCTATCTATCTATCTATCTATCTATCTATCTATCTATCTATCTATCTATCTATCTATCTATCTATCTATCTATCTATCTAACCATCCATCCATCCATTTATTTATTTATTCTTTGGTAAGACCGATAAAAGGTAAAATTTAGCTCATCATGACACCCCGAGGGGTTCAGATTGGAACAAGGAAATTGCCTAGCTGTTTTTGAAAGTCAAATGAAAGCACATATGGACATGAAATTACATGAGATGTAAGGTAATTCCCGGAGAGATGACCCATGGGGAGAGTCGCCTCATCCTCTTTTTCTCCTTATCTCAAAACTCTAAGGACTAGACTTTCGGACCCTTTGTTTAGTTCGTGTATGACCTTCGAAGAGCAAACAGTGCAATTATTATTACCTTTTTCTATGTGTGAAAAGTGAATAGAAAAAGTAAGTGTTGTATTTTGCTGCCTTTATTATAATATTGAACACTTTTCCAAATTCGTAATTTGGATAATGGCTATGTATATTTCGCTTAATCCAATATATCTGACAGGTACATGGATTGTACTCCATCTTAAAAAAAATAAAGTAATAAAATTGTCAATTACGGTTACCCTTAAATACATAAGGCGTAATGGTCATGCTAAAAGGAGAGATGCCCCACCTGTTTATGGGAGAGACGCCCCATGTATTTAAGAGTGATATTACCGAACATAAGTAATTACTAGTGTCCTTGTTGCATTTATTGGAATTTTAATTGAATTATTATATTAGAAATACAATTATTATATTTTAGAAGCTAACAAATTTTAAAGGTCACCAGATTTGCTAGAGAGTCACATATTTTCAAAAGGTGTCCAAAATTGATATCCATCAAAATTTTAAGGAATACAGTTATCCTAAATTTGTTGCAGCGACATTTTAATGAGGTGCTCAAAGTTGAGGATCTTCAAAATTTTAAGGGTGTACAAAGTTGTGTTTGAGGGACACAATTCACGAACAGAAGTTAGTCGACGAAATTTCAGAGATTTGCTCTCCCACTGTCACTTTCTGGGGAATTAGGAAAATGAAGAGTCGCGTTGTTATGGAATTATTTCGAGAAGAGTCCAACGGCGAAAATCTAGTGGAGTCTGCAAGAAACATCCAGTAGTGCAATTCTTCCTAGAGCGAAAACTTGAGTTATCTATCAGACAGTCAGAAGGATCATACATCTCTCTGAAGAGGTAAAAGTGTGTCGAGACAAGAACTCAAGCAGTATTTTGACCCACTGAAAACAACCGCAATTTGTAGGAAAGCAACAGAACATCTATCAATTGGAAGAGAGTAGCATCTGACTAAACAATGTACCAGGAGAAGTTGTTGCGAAAAAAGGAATCCTAAGATTGCCAACGTTCATGTCACGGTAGATGCTTAGTTTTAAAGTAATATTGAACCATGCTACATAGATCATGGCATTCGTTTCGGTGAAGTTAGGATGTCAACAATGGATATAATAAAATTTTATTGACTAGCTAATAACATTAATATTAGTGATAGATATTATTTCGTGCCAGTAACTTTATACTTAGGCCTTCATTATTATTCGTATTATTGACAATATTTTGTATATTGATATGATTTTGGTTTCCAAATTGAGATTAATATACACAAAAATTTCGGACTGTATCGGTTGAAGAGGATGTCTCTAAATAAGCGAAAGAAAACCAAACCTTAGCTACATAATAACTATTACGGTGTATAGCTAGTTCTTGGATATAGCTATGAAGGAGAGATTAAAAAGATACAGAAATTTGCCCTTGCCCATGTAGTAACATGCCTTAGTTTGAACTCCGTGAGTTCATTATTTTTTGGGTTCGAGCCTTGTATATATAAGCAATTAGTATGCGTATGAAGGAGTTACAGAAATGTCAAAATTTACATATATTCTTGCCCATAGTAATAAGCAATTATTTCAACTTTGTAACGGAATTATTTCCTGAGTTTCACTCTTATGAAATTATGAGACGTAATTAGGATTTGGTGTGGGACTCTTGTGTCTAGCTATGAAGGAGTTAAGAATTTGTATTACTGACTGCAAAAAAAAAAATCTTTACGAGAATGGAAGAAGGTAAGAATTTGTTAATTCAAATTTGTTACTGCAAAATAATTATCTTTTACGAAAAAAAAGGAGGTAAGAATATTGTAATTCAAACGTAGCCCATTACAGCAACAAAAAAAGGATTAAGTTATCGGGATTTAACTGTTGCCAGCAAAGCATTTCCCTCCAAGTGCAGCACTCCATAATGATTTAAGGATTACGTAGTTATGTGATAAAAGTTTCGGTAGATAATAATTTATTAGATCCTCTTTGCACACCTACAGGTAGGTAGTTAGGTCTACAATTAGTAGCCTACATAAGATATACAGTGAACACATTTTTAATTGTACCAGATAACCCCAGATTCTAGTGTATTTTTTAAACGTTTTCCTGGTGTATGTCTTTTACAACATAAGTTGCTGCGATACAAGACGAAAAGCAATGGATATGCAGATAAAGAGTAAAACGGTAAGCACTTCGCTAATAGAGTATTTCATTTCAATGATGAACACTGAAATTTCATATGTATTTTGGGATTATTACTGTAAATTGTATTTTGAGCCAAATATTACGTAGTTATGTGTGATAATAGTTGCCCACTTTGTATACCTAGATAGTTAGGCCTTCAATTAGCACATCAAAATAAATATAGAGTGAACACGCATTTTTCATTATAACAGGTTACCCCGAATTCTTGTTTATTTATTAAATGTTTCCCTGGTGTATGTATTTTACAACATATTGTGATCCAGGACGAAATGCAATGAATATGCCTATGAAGGTACAGAATAAAACGATAAGCATTTTGATAATAGTATGTCAGCACAGCTTCAGATCAGTGTAGAATATTGAGTCAATTCTACGCGGGCGTATAGGAACTGAAGGTGTGTTTGGTTTGATAAACTTCAGGAAAATGCTAATTAAAAACAAAAACAGTTGAACGTAAGGCACATGATGGAATGTTTTCTTTTCGGTGCCTGATCTTCGGTGTTTTAAACCTGTCATGCCTTTTGTCTAGGAAAGTCAATAAAATTCATTCAAGTGACGCTATGTGAAGATTCATTTTTATGGACGAGCAAAACTTAATAAATACAATTTGTTTTGGTTTTATTGAGTTGTCTAGATCTCCGAAAAGTCTAACAATCAGTTTAATTAAAAATAAAAGCAAAAAGGAAAAGGCAGGATGCTTTAAGCCAGTTTTTTTTTAAATAAAATGGACGGTTTTCTTGTAAATTAAATAAAAAGATTAACACCATTGTTATTTCCTGCCACTAGGAAGTCTGATAACTCTAATGGAGTAATTAAGGCACGGAACTCAGCTGTTCAGACCGAGTGAGTGTGTGCTTTAATACGTGAGTCGGCGGCGCGCCAATTTTATAATTAACGATGCACTTCATTACAAACCGCATAATATGTTTTTATTTATTTTAATATATTATATTGTCATCTTCAATCTGCACAGCTATATCACTTCCATCATATATAAATATACACACACGTTATATATGGGTTACATATACACCCCCTACATTGCATTGGATTGTAAATCAGTATGAAACGAGGAGGTAAAACTGAGGAAGAAACAAAGAATGTTGAGCGAAACGGGATAAATTGCAAAAAAATCCTATCCATCCCATCTTCTCCACCACGATTATCACTTCACTAACCTCAGATAATTGAACCCGCGGTCCATCACTGAACTAACGAAGGATCTGACAGGAGCACATACAACGAACTCAAGCATTAAATTTATATAGTAGGCTATATTTTACTTCATAACACAGCTGCAGATTTGTAAACACATTTCATAAAATAATTAAAGTTATATAACAGCTAACTAAATAGAGAAATACAGACATAGCGTGGAAGAGTAAAAATTCATTGAGAGTTGTATGAATATAAAATGTTCATAAACAAGCAACATAAATCACATTTCGTGGTTTCTTTGACTCGGCATGTCTTGGTCAGATGACACTCGCTCTGTTTTGTTGCGAAGGGCATCCGCGGATATGCGAGGTTCAAGGTCAGGCAGGAGCACAGCTCTCTAGGCGCCGGCCCAGGCCGAGAGAAGACACTTCGGAGTAACGTGACAACAGCCTGCGCGCAACAGTAGCACAAGGGCGCGTAGGTTCCCGCGATTCATTACAGTAGGTCACAATGTGGGTGCTCGAGCCTTCAAAATCATCTCATTTCCGTTCTTTCCCTTTATTTTCTCTACACTTTCTATTCCTATTTTCTTCGAACAATATTAATCTCGATGCATATTACAGCATTGTTTTAAATGAAAGATCCAAAATGTTCATATTACCTCAGTTATCCGCAGTATTTAACTATGAATTAACCAAACTTTAAATTAAGATTTTCGAAGCCAAGTTCTGCGATGATATTCCTTCAGATCTCTTTATTACTCACCCACTAGCGCTGTACTCAACTTACTTTGTTATAAAATGCGATTCGCATAATAATGAAATAATAAAATTTATGCAGACCGTCTGAGCAATATCATTACTATGTGTTCATGGAGTACTGAAATCGATTTGAATACTATTACCGTATTGAAACTTACATGAAAACGAGAATTCAAAACGATCTGAGTCTGAAGGTCGATGCACCTAAAAAGTGGAATCAGATCGTATTCAATACGGTTTGAGTTCCACGAAACGGGTATCGTATTCAAAACGATCTCAATACGCTAAGCGCGTGAACAATCGTTATTTGTTTGATGTGTCAGCTGTTTTATCAACAGCGAGGGCAATATGTATGTTGAAAAGATGTGTTGTAACACATATCTTTTTTCTAAATGCCATTTATTACCATTCTTCATTAACAGTCATGCTAACATGTCGTTTCGAAACTTCAGCTTCCGTATTCAGTTCATTTTCAATACATATCGAAAATTGCTTGAAAACAGGGTTAGGGGGGAGATCGTATTCAAATCGATTTGAATACTCCATGAAAACGTAGTAGATATTTCCCTTCTACGTACACACGAGGAACGAAAACATGACCGACACTGATATTCGAATAGCCCGCCAGATTGTAGGACTACAGTTGCGAAATAATTTTAACACATTTTTGTGTACACTTACAACTTTCATTTGTGCGTTGTGACACAGAAGCAAGCAATATTGCCGAATATTTTGTGAAGTGTGATTAGAAAATATCGTTTCAAATAATACTTGAGGCGAGTAATATGACAGACTACTTTCAAAATACTCGCCGTTAAGTAGATCTAGATGTGAATGCAACACTACGTACTTTCCAACATAACCTACTGACTTTTTTCTTTCAGAGGAGGGCCCGTAGACAAGCACCGCAGCCTTAGGCTTATTGTGCAACATCCTTTATTGGGATGATTTTTTAAGTTCTTAGGATGGCTCATCAAGCACTTGATTCACTGTCTGTTGCCATTTTATCGATTCAGCCACAGCATCCAGGTCTGACGGAGTCTGCCTGAACAGAAACGCCCCTCCGCCTCCCTGTGATGTTCCTCTGCAGCCTCCTCAGATCGATGGCATCTCTTCGCAATTCACGTGCTTGAATCTGCTGCATCCTTAACCAGAGGGCCACGCAGGCGTTGATTCCACGACTACTCAGGCGCCATTTATCCGAGGGAGCTACAAGCCCCCTCTCTACTACAGTCCGCTGATTGAAGCCCCTGCAGCATCTCTGAGATATGTGGAGCTCCTGCAGACAGATTTCATCTACAGGCGGATCCTGGAACCACATCCTCCATATCGTCCTTGTCAACCTGTGACTATTGAAGATGTTTAAGGAAATGATAATAATGAAGGCGAAATGAGTCCGAAGTCCAACGCCGAAAGTTACCCAGCAATTCTGCTTCAAGTGGTTGAGGGAAAACCTCTGAAAAAATCACAACCAGGTAACTTTGTCCCAATTAGAATTTGAACCCGGGTTCGATCTTTTCACGGTCAGAAAGGCTAACCGTTATTCCGCAGCGCTGGACGTAACGTACTGAAATAATTCAGTTGGTTAAATAGTGAGCAGAGGATATGATCTCTGTCGTAAGAAGGTTCGAGTCCAAGGAGAAGCCGATATATTTTATCCTATGCATACATTTTATCTTTCCACGCTCGCCGGTGTAGAGCGGAAGCGACAGTGCACAGTGTACTTGCATACATACGATCGTGGAAATAAGAAATGTATGCACTCTATTTTGCAATTCATTTACTGTTCATATACTATAATATATGTTTTAATATCATATCTATTACATATTTGTTTCCTGCAACCTGCCAACAGTGTTGACCAGATGTTCTGAAAGTTTAGGCGATCTTCAAAAGGACTGTTTACATGGGCACCATATTGGAATACCGTCCAGTATCCCTCATTCTCTACAACCATCCTCATTCTCTCAGTCAGTGATCTAAGAATACAACTGCATAGCATTCGGCGTGGACCATCTCTTCCCAAACGTTCAGTAAGATAGCCCTATAGCCTTGGTTTTTCTGAACCGACGCATGCGAGGTGCGAGGACCGACTCGCACAAATCCGGACTACACGAGAGATAGTGAGTGGTTTCTATGGCTGCGAGGTGCGCAGACCAAGGCTTTAGAGCAGTGGTATTCAATCTATGGTACGCGTATCCCCAGGGGTACGCTTCTCACTGACTAGATATTTAAAAATACTGAAATATTTATTTTATTGTATTTGTTGATCATTCTTGGAGTTTACATATTTTCTTTCTCAACATCAACTCTTGTTTCTCCTTGCTTCAATAACATTTTGCAACAATTTATTACTATTATTATTGCATCACTAAGAACTGTAAAATAATAATAATAATAATAATAATAATAATAATAATAATAATAATAACAATAATAATAAAAATAACTTATTTTGCATAATATGAATAGTGTTTTGTTATTTCTTATATAATTGCATGAGTTTGGTGGTACGGAGGTAAAATAATACACGTTTTCGGTATGGTTGAGGTCGACCCCACAAGGAAACCAATCTAGCATATCCAACTCGTTCTCAGCCAGGCGACGTTGGACTAATCCCGCCATATGGATTGATGGAAAATGAATAACCTCATCAGGATACATTTGTCCCACTGAAGGAACCATATTTCTCAGTATAATGAGATACTGTCCACCATCTGTCCTGTGAAAATATTTTATTTCCGCGAGGGCATCCATACTGACACAGATACAGAAACGCGGCCACAGCGTGCACAAACTTTCACGTATTGTGCATTCTATCGGGTCCCTGCGATCCGAAAACTGTACCGACGCATCGTTTGTCGAAGAAGTCTGTCTCTTTTATATGCTGAGCATTAGCCACTATACATATCTCAATAATTTATATTCGTCCAACATTCACGATTTATGTACAGAGTGATTTAAAAGGTTCCACACAAACTTAAGGAACTTATAGAGGTGTCGAAATACAACTTTCGAATAGAAACTTATGGTCTAGGAAGTACTCCTGAGTCGGTGCACGTTTGGGAATGTCAGGAACTACATTGCATATATAAGCTTACTTTGCACTGAGGCACTTGGTTCAATACATTATGAAATGAAAAAGACGTTCCTCTGCCACCACTTTGAATGGGGTGAGCTACAAGGTGTTCATACGAGACGTTCTTCCAGAACTGTTAGAGAATGTACTACTTATCTTGCGTCGTCATATGTGGATGCAACTAGACGGAGCACCTGCACACTTTTCTCTTCAAGTACGTGACGTACTAGATGACATATCCCGGGTATTGGATCGGAAGGGAAGGTTTAATTGATGGGCCACTCCGCTCCCCTGATCTCACGCCTCTTGATTTCTTCTTCTGGGGGCATATCAAAAGTCTCGTACATGAGACACCAACTCTTGACCAAGAAACACTTCTCGCCGGGATACTTGCAGCATTTGATGAGGTTCGTGAGATGTGGGATATACTTGGTAGAGTGCTCCAGAATTTCCTACGACGATGTTATGCCTGTATTGGATGTGGTGGTCGCCAATTTGAATACATTTTGCAAAAAAAAAAAAGTGTTGAGTAAATATTATCTTTGCATATTCCCAGGCTTGCAATGACCCAGGATTACTTCCTAGACCATAAGTTTCTATTCTAAAGTTGTTATATTTCCACCTCTATAAGTTTCTTAAGTTTGTGCGCAACTTTATGAATCACCCTCTATGTACTTTCATTTTATACCGTGCAAATTAATAGCTCACAACTTTATTTGTATGAAATGCATTCTATTATAACTCATGATGAATATACTTGATATAATTGCTGCAAAAGAGGTCAGTAGCTCAGTAAATTCTCAACGTAACGAATAAAAAACTTTTTACAGTGTTTGATCTCTGTCATATAGCCTATTATATGTATAATTCTGACTGTAACAATGCAGTAAGACTATAATGATTAAAAAATGTATAAATGCACTCTGCGGTGTTTTCATATTTATAGCAAGTCTGAACACACTATAACGTGATCATTCGTCCATAAAAAGTAAAAATAAATTTGAAAAACACTTGGAAATTTGCTTAATAATTTAAATTATTTTGTTATGTGTAGGCTTGTAATGTTGAGTACCGATAGGTTGTGTTACGGTGGTTTCAAGTTTACTATCCGTTCACCAGTCAGTAATCTAGCATGCGTAAACAGTGTACCTGTTGAATAATAATGCCGAAGGTTAAAGGTTCTCAGGCACATATTTTTGCAGCGGAATTTGGTGAGTGTTTTGAAGTGAATGTGAGTGAATTCTATTATAATTCTTCTGCATATAACGAAAGGTATGTAAAAATACATCTTTGCAACTTAATGCTATGTAGCTTATATTTACTTTTAGAGCTGTCCAGATTTAAGTTCACTAGTTATTCCCGTAATCGATCGCAGAACCAAGTCAATGTCCTCATACTAGCTCATGTCCCCGGCGTATGTACCATGCTGCAGTCAACATTTGTAATCGGTCCCCAACATTACAAACCTAGAGTAATTATTAGAGATCGGAATTTTAGGCCCTAAAAAGTGGCATTTTAGGCGCCTAAAATAGGCTCTTAAACTCCTTTATTTAGGCTCTATAAAATAAAAAATAGGCCTTTTTGTGTGTTAAAAATATCACTAATATAAGATTCAACAATTATTTAATGCAAAATTTTGGATTGAAAAAAACTTCCACACATTTCACATTTTACAAGGTTACACATGCATACACAAAATGAAGACATTCTGTCTTTAAGTTAGTGTTTTTCATTCACCGATCACATTTCCATAGTTTGCTTCATAGTAGATGATCAGCACCTATTGTGGCTATTATGTCGCTCACTGCTGTACTTACAAATGGTGAATAAAAAGGAAGGGGTTATTATCTGCCTTGGAATGTAAGAGAATGCTTATTCGGGTACAACCCAGCGAGTTCGTGTTTAATTGCTGACAGGCAGAGGAAAATAATAATAATAATAATAATAATAATAATAATAATAATAATAATAATAATAATAATAATAATAATAATAATAATAATAATTGGAGATTTATCCTTCGAAGAGGTGGAAAAATTCAAATATCTTGGAGCAACAGTAACAAATATAAATGACACTCGGGAGGAAATTAAACGCAGAATAAATATGGGAAATGCGTGTTATTATTCGGTTGAGAAGCTCTTATCATCCAGTCTGCTGTCCAAAAATCTGAAAGTTAGAATTTATAAAACAGTTATATTACCGGTTCTTCTGTATGGTTGTGAAACTTGGACTCTCACTCTGAGAGAGGAACATAGGTTCAGGGTGTTTGAGAATAAGGTGCTTAGGAAAATATTTGGGGCTAAGCGGGATGAAGTTACAGGAGAATGGAGAAAGTTACACAACACAGAACTGCACGCATTGTATTCTTCACCTGACATAATTAGGAACATTAAATCCAGACGTTTGAGATGGGCAGGGCATGTAGCACGTATGGGCGAATCCAGAAATGCATATAGAGTGTTAGTTGGGAGACCGGAGGTAAAAAGACCTTTAGGGAGGCCGAGACGTAGATGGGAGGATAAATATTAAAATGGATTTGAGGGAGGTGGGGTATGATGATAGAGACTGGATTAATCTTGCACAGGATAGGGACCACTGGCGGGCTTATGTGAGGGCGGCAATGAACCTTCGGGTTCCTTAAAAGCCATTTGTAAGTAAGTAAGTAAATAATAATAATAATAATTTGTCCCGCAGGAGTTCTCTTACATGCCAGTAAATCTACTCACATGAGCCTGTCGCATTTAAGCACATTTAAATGCCATGTACCTGAGCCGGGATCGAACCCGCAACCTCGAGCACAGAATGCCAGCGCTATACCAACTACGCTACCCAGACCGACTGAAAGTTGAAATTTTAGGATTGAAAGATTGTAAGAATGAGAAGGGGTGGCCCGGATATATTTTTCTATTGTGTTGTTCACTGCTAGGAAGGAGTTGTTATCGGTCTTGGAATGTAAACGGTACAGGATGTTAACAAAAACTATAAACAGTTACGAAAAAGATGCAAAAATTTTGAAAACCTAAAAATAGGCACTAACGTCGAAATAAGTATTTTTAGGCACTATAAAACCCCTTTATTTGTACCTATATTTCCACGAAAAATGTAAATATTAAATCTCAACCCTGTATGTATCAAGGAAAAAAATAGGTTTTTGTCTAAATTCCGCTCTCTAGTAATTATTATAATCGAAATGTTTTGAAACGTTACTCACCATTGTCTTGTACCAAGCCTGATGTATAGACTGACCTGCATTGTAGTGGTGACAGAGAAGTTGCCGATTCACATCCTGAAAAGATTGTTTTAAAATTAGCTGGAAATGCAAATGCATTAATTTATGTGGTGTAGACACAGGTTCTCAACCTTTTTTACCTTCATACTTCATCTGAAAATGAACTTGAAATGCATACTCGTACTTCTACTGCTTTTCAAAGCAGTTAGTAATGGATCAAATAGGAAATTATATTTAAACATCCTCAAATACATAATAATATTACTGTAAATAACTTTCTTCTAAGGAATAACATCTTGTCTTATAGTGAGATTACCGAGTCCCTTAATGTTCTCAGTATCACGTAATGATGTGGTTGTTGCTGCTTCTTCTGATCGTGAGATAAGAGATTCGGGAATGCCCTAACCCAGCGATGTCGAAAACAAGCACATTTTATGACCTTGAAATCATTCGTGGGCGCCAGGCGCTAGGATACGGCCAGGAGATTGACAATATGAACCTGCTAATTGCAGTGGGATACGAAATCAGTGGTGTACAAACACTAGGCGTGCGTCAAGCGCGTAGACGCAATGTGTTATGAACAACAGAATTTTTAAATACGGAGATATCCATGGTTCTTTTCTACATTACCTTTATAAAGATACAGTTGAATATGACACGATTGAAATTAGCAACATAAACAGACAATTTCTCTCAATAAATATAATGCCACATTATAACATAACAAGCACTTTAAAGTAACACTGTGTTCATCACCCACTTATACAGAGTGTTTCCGAGATGGTGTTACAAACTTTCAGGGATGATGACGAAGGGCTCATGTATCAATTTGAGATGCAATTTGGTTCGGAAATGACCGAGTTGAAAGTTACAAGCAAAAATAGGTCTGTGGAAATGAAATAATTTTATTCCTCTGTACATGTTATTTATGTGTATTTATCTGTACATCTTATACATACTGTATTCATCTGACGTTGTTTACGTTGTCTACTTACAGTATTTCATTCAGTGCGCTGTCTGAGGGATGGGGACAGGAAACTACACTAAAGCAATGCAGATAGCGTAAAGTGTAACGGACATGGTCGGTCCTGATATGCACATCTGTGGGCAGGAGTGTATGTGTACAAGTTGCAGTGTCCAGTCTATCAGTCCTAATGAAATGGAGGAGTACTCGAGAGCGGAATATGCAGATCTGATTTTCGAATACGGATGAGCCAATGGGAGAAGTAGACAAGCTCACAGATTGTATCTTATAAGTACCCACGTAGGAGATATCCGGCCCATATTATTTTTCCACGACTGTTCCAAAAGTTAAGGGAAGAAGGGCACGTGGTGCCAAACTACAAATCCATTGCCACACAACTATTTTTGCTTATAATTTTCGACTCAGTCATTTCCGGACCATGGTTCCTTACCTCAAATTGATACATGTGCCTTTCGTCATCATCCCTGAAAGTTTGTAACATCACCTCGGAAACACCCTGTATATTCGTACTACCTAAAATTTAAATTATGTTTTTCCACCGATTTCGATATATAGTAATAGTTCTTTTGTAAGCATGACGTTTTAATTTACACCACGAACAAAGCTACAAGCTACGAGGTATCAGACACGTGTGTGCTTTTATTAAGAAATGATGAGAAACAAGTAGATTCTTTACATAAATCTTTACTTTTTCCTTTAGTATCCTCTGCTAATTTTTGTATTCTCTTCACTACAGTGTCTATGGATGAATATATTTCTCCGTACTTTATCTCATTGGAGATATCTTGGCTACATCACCTAGAATACAACTCTTAATGAAAGATCCATCACATAAGGGATGACATGTCTTTGCAATTTTGAGGGACATCTTATAAGTATTCAATTTTCATCAGATATTGCAGTCTGCAAAGAAATAAAGTGCATAATAACCTGTTACGAGAGGAAGATTCATATTTAAAATTATAAATGAAAATCAATGTAATTCTTAATTAATTCTATACACTTACATCAGAAAATTCCTTGTTAAGATCCAATTTGTGTCACTTTAAATATTTTATACTTTTCTTCGTTTTTATTTTTCGTAATATTTTTCCACGTTACATTTTTGTCATCTTATGTTGTTTTGGATATTATGCATTGTGCGTCACCACCACTATCTTTACTCAAAAATAAAAATCTGCATTCTAGATTAGATATACTATAACACGATCTCTTGCATGTAACTAACTTAAGCGTTGCACACCCCTGGCCTACTGCTTCCACTAATCCTTATTAGTAGGCTAGCCAGTTTATTTCGTATATTTTTGCCTAATTTGCCGACGAGAGCTGCGGGCACACTTAGTTCTAAAGAGCCTATAGGCATCAATTGACATGGCTGCCCTAGTCAAATGTCTTGCCTGGAATTCTATAGATTTCTTGTCTTTGTTTCACAATCAGCAAATTTAAGAATTCCGACTCGCATGGCACGTTGTTGGAAACGATATGAAGATTGGATTTTTTTTGTCAAAATAGATATGCCTCCATTTATAAGCACCAATGTTCACTGAAGAATTATTATTTCAACCAAACTTTCCTTTGTATATCGGTAAGTTGACTTTTCTGCGTGTTAGCTCATCCACTGAGTGCATGTTAAAAGCAAACGGATGTGGAATCAGCCGTTAATTTCTCAATTCTTCTTGAAAAATCATTTATCAATTGAGTCCATGTTCTCCAAATGTCTCATATCATCTTGAATCCAATATGGGAGAATTATTACTACGCTCTCTTGTGATTGAATGTTTTCGAGAATAGGAAAATATTCATTATTGTTCTCTATGCCTCCTTTCTAGACAAAAAGCAATAATTCTCTCATCTGCATCCAAAACAATTACTTCTGGTCCTTGAAGTAAAGTTCTGAGGTCTTTAAACGTGCGAATGTATCATCAAGAGAGGTCAATGACACTATGAACTCTTGGGTTTCAAACCCTTCGCAAAGCGTGTTTTCATTTTGCTCGCAGAAATAATTTCCACTCTAAGTTACATAACCCGAGTAAATACTCCTCCACGTGATAACCAGCGCATTTCTGGTGTGACACAGCAACACATCGTAAGCAGCTCCGACGTCTTGGCAGAATGCCTTAAGTCTATGGTTGAAGGCTCCAGACCGTATGAAGTTCCAGGACTGTTTTTTTGTTTTGGAGTGAGTGTTTTTGTTGCTATGGAATGACGATGCATAAAACCATAAATTACCACCACGTGTGGAGTCTCTCTCTGCACCAGGGTACCAAAACCAGATATCTTACTAAAAACTGAAGGGACACCATCAATAATTATGAAGCTCAATTTTACCTTCCACTTTACCTTGTTCTGTGAAAAGAACTCATCAATCAGCCGGTAAACGTCAACAGATTTTGCTGTAGCCGACAGGGGTCTATAGAAAAGAACCCTCTTTGATGCAGGTGTTGGAATGTCTTACAAAGACCAGAAGTTGACTGCAATGAACCTCATTCGCACTTTCATCTGACTGAAGTGCAAAGGAGATAGGGTTCCCACAAATATCAGAAGAAAATACGGGAATATCAGCATTAGTTAAAAAAATTGAGTTTTGGTGTAAATTATATTTTCTCTAATACTCTTATCCATGTTGTCTTTAAATAGATTAATACAATACAATTAAATTAAACTAAGTACTTACTTACTTACAAATGGCTTTTAAGGAACCCGAAGGTTCATTGCCGCCCTCACATAAGCCCGCCAGCGGTCCCTATCCTGTGCAAGATTAATCCAGTCTCTATCATCATATCCCACCTCCCTCAAATCCATTTTAATATTATCCTCCCATCTACATCTCGGCATCCCTAAAGGTCTTTTTCCCTCCGGTCTCCCAACTAACACTTTATATGCATTTCTGGATTCGCCCATACGTGCTACATGCCCTGCCCATCTCAAACGTCTGGATTTAATGTTCCTAATTATGTCAGGTGAAGAATACAATGCGTGCAGTTCTGTGTTGTGTAACTTTCTCCATTCTCCTGTAACTTCATCCCGCTTAGCCCCAAATATTTTCCTTAGCACCTTATTCTCAAACACCCTGAACCTATGTTCCTCTCTCAGAGTGAGAGTCCAAGTTTCACAACCATACAAAAGAACCGGTAATATAACTGTTTTATAAATTCTAACTTTCAGATTTTTCGACAGCAGACTGGATGATAAGAGCTTCTCAACCGAATAATAACACGCATTTCCCATATTTATTCTGAGTTTAATTTCCTCCCGAGTGTCATTTATATTTGTTACTGTTGCTCCAAGATATTTGAATTTTTCCACCTCTTCGAAGGATAAATCTCCAATTTTTATATTTCCATTTCGTACAATATTCTGGTCACGAGACATAATCATATACTTTGTCTTTTCGGGATTTACTTCCAAACCGATCGCTCTACTTGCTTCAAGTAAAATTTCCGTGTTTTCCCTAATCGTTTGTGTATTTCCTCCTAACATATTCACGTCATCTGCATAGAAAAGAAGCTGATGTAACCCGTTCAATTCCAAACCCTGCCTGTTATCCTGAACTTTCCTAATGGCATATTCTAGCGCAAAGTTAAAAAGTAAAGGTGATAGTGCATCTCCCTGCTTTAGCCCGCAGTGAATTGGAAAAGCATCAGATAGAAACTGACCTATACGGACTCTGCTGTATGTTTCACTGAGACACATTTTAATTAATCGAACTAGTTTCTTAGGAATACCAAATTCAATAAGAATATCATATAATACTTCCCTCTTAACCGAGTCACATGCCTTTTTGAAATCTATGAATAACTGATGTACTGTACCCTTATACTCCCATTTTTTCTCCATTATCTGTCGAATACAAAAAATCTGATCAATAGTCGATCTATTACGCCGAAAACCGCACTGATGATCCCCAATAATTTCATCTACGTACGGAGTTAATCTTCTCAAAAGAATATTGGACAAAATTTTGTACGACGTCAACAAAAGTGATATTCCTCGAAAGTTACCACAGTTGGTTTTGTCCCCCTTTTTAAAAATAGGTACAATTATGGACTCCTTCCATTGTTCTGGTACAATTTCCTTTTCCCAAATAGCAAGTACAAGTTTATAAATTTCGCTATATAATGCACTCCCACCCTCTTGTATTAATTCTGCTGGAATTTGATCGATACCTGGAGACTTGTACTTTTTCAGATTTTCTATCGCAATTTCGACTTCTGAAAGCGTGGGTTCGGGTATAAATGGCTCAGCAGTTTGTATTTCAATTTCGTCCCGATCATTTATATTTGGCCTATGTACATTTAGTAGTTGCGCAAAATAGTTTTTCCATCTGTTTAGGATTGAGGGAGAGTCTGCAAGCAAGTCACCATTCTCATCCTTGATCACGTTTACCCTTGGCTGATATCCGTTCTTAAATTCCTTTATACCCTTATATAAATCTCGAATGTTTTTATTCTTATTATTTGTTTCTACCTCATTCAGTTTTTCCTTCAAGTAACCTCTCTTTTTATTCCTAAGTGTACGACTTGCTTCCCGTCTTTCATTGAAATAATTATCTCTCTTCTCCTCAACTGGATCCTGTAAGAATTTCAATTTTGCCTGTTTCCTTCTTTCTACTACCATGCAACAATCTTCATCAAACCACGGTTTCTTTTTCTTAGTTTCATAATAACCTATGCTCTGCTCAGCTGCAATTTTGATACTATCTCTGATATTTTCCCACACGCTATTAACATCTAATTCTTTCTCAACTTCGTCGGAACTTTCTAAAGTGGCAAACCTATTCGAAATTTCGACCTGATAATTTTGCTTAGCTTCCTCGTCCTTTAATTTCAAAATATTGAATTTAGTAATATTAACTTGTTGCTCTACTCGCTTGGCTACTGATAATCTTTCTCTTAGTTCTCCAATCACCAAATAATGGTCAGAATTACAGTCTGCACCCCTGAAAGTTCGAATATCTATATACTAGTATGTCTCCGTTTATCTATCAAGATGTGATCTATTTGGTTGTGTGTCAATCCATCTGGAGAAGTCCAAGTATATTTATGTATATCCTTATGGGGGAATGTTGTACTTTTGACAATTAAGTTTTTCGATGTGGCAAAGTTGACTAAGTACTATTATTGAAAATTATTTTCTTTCTAATAGCTGGGGACGTCGAAAAAATCTTCATTGGCCCATTTACCTTATGGTTTCCCAATATCGGTCCCATTCTGAAGTGCTGTGTAATATTTAAAATAAAGTAAGGCCTAGTTAAAGAATAAATTGAACGAAATGTGTTGAAAATGTGCTCCTTACAAAATAGCTTCACCTGAGAATGCACTGTTCTAAATCAGTCACTCGTACAATAGTTTTCTGAAGAATGGATTTCTTGTAAAAATTGCTTGTTTTAAAGCATTAAGCCATAAAATCCATCACAATCCTTACTGAAAAATTATTTTTCAATAAGCATTAATTAGATTGTCTTTATATACAACTTGTTTTTTTCATCAGTCCATAGTTAGTTCATGCAGGAGAATAATCTTTCAACATTTGCATCAGGGATGACATAAAGAACTCAACTACTTTTTTAAATTCGGGAGTTTTCCATCAACACTTTCGAACAGATCCACCCTCACTTCATTCAGATGTTTTGAATTATGGATTTCCTTTAATTCACTATCATCTTTGGTATTCAGAACATTTTTCGTAATTACGATCTCATTAAATAAGTAAGATTCGACAATGTTTCATCTGGTAGCAGTTTGCTTCATAGTATGAACTGTTTTAGAACAATAAATACATTTAGTGTCATCTCTGATGTTTCCATGTAGCCAATTGCTATGTCACCGACAGTGATGGAGCTCGATATTTATAACAAAATAGTAGTTAATATTCTCAGTTTTTTTAGTCATTAATTTTTAAATATGGGACAAAAACATGTCCCGAAAATCTCTTTTGGGACAATAGGAGATATTAGCGAAAAAGGGACGTTCGCGTATTTTACTGGAACTCTAACAGGAGAGAATGTTTTGAGTTCTTCCACAAGTTGAGCCAAGACATCAAATCAAATATCTAAAAATAAATCTACTTCTACGCAAGACAACATACTAGAGTTTCACCACTTATGCCAGGATTTCTGTTTTTAGCAATGAACACTTTGTAGTAAGCTTCAAGCAATGGAGATTGGTTGCTCACAGTGCAATGTAGGTCTATGTGCTCGAACTTTTACAAACAGAACATTTTTCGTATACCGGACCTTCTTCACTCACTAGTTAGCACGCTGACAGTTTCCTCTTCCGAAACTTTACATTGGAATGAAGGGGTATTCGATATATTCCTTTCTCTAAAAATCGTTGCACGCACCTCGATCATAGAAATTCCAGAAATAAGTTACACGTTAACGCGATTACCTTCGTCCCGTTAAAATAAAGCTCTGATGTGGATTAGCAAACGAGGGCTAATGAAATTGGGAAAAAATGCAGTCCATTCGCATTTTGTCAACTCTTGTAGAGTACCGGTATAGCATTATATATTATTTCCAAATACATCAGTCTGAGACTAGTATTAATTTATGGTTACTATCATTGTAAGGACTACGAGATATTTCAGTAATAACTTAAATATAATTACAAGTTCACTCCAAAATTAACTTTGTAGTTACAACGAAAATATTTGATACATTTCTGAACATATTTTTACGTTTGCGTAGAATCTTGTGAACTGTTAAACGAGGAATCTGCAGTTCCCTACTAGCCTGCCTAATTGATTTACGTGGGCTTCTAGTAAATGATTCACGCACCTGATCCACAGTCATTTCGACCACATGCTTTTTAGAATGTTTCCCTGTCTTTCAAATCAAGCTTCCATTATCTCGTAGAGTTCTATCCCACTCGTAAATGGATTTGCGTGTAGGAGGATCCACATTCCAATCCCTCCGTATGCGTCGCTGATCACGCGTAACTGAATTCAGTTCTGCAAACCAGAGCACGCATTGAACTTTTTGCTGTACCGTCCACATCTTTATTGACAAGGAACTAGACTGATAAATGTAAATTTTCATTCATGCAACAATAAGCTTGAAAAGAAACATTTCACACAACAATGGTCGTGCAACAATAAGCTTGAAACAAAACATTGCACACAACAATGGCCATGGAAAAGGTATGAAACGAAATCTTGGAGAGTTTTTCTATTGATAGAGCTTTATCTTAAGGAATTACAAGTATAATATACGGTTGTGAAATTATAAGCTATTATTCCTATATACTCTTAGGGTGCTATGCATAGACATTTCGCTAGTCCGCGCTACGAGCGTGCTAAACTAGCTCCGGCTATCGGCTGATTACTTACACAGGATTCATATCATATCATATCATATCATATCATATCATATCATATCATATCATATCATATCATATCATATCATATCATATCATATGTAGACTACTGGACTGTACCCGAGCACGAGCATATGCTCATTACGGGTATCTATTCACATGTATTCATTTCAAATGTAAATTGTAAATAAATTTGAATTTGAATTTGAAAAAAAAAAATACAATATATATCATATCATATCATATCATATCATATCATATATCATATCATATCATATCATATCATATCATATCATATCATATCATATCATATCATATCGTATCGTATCGTATCGTATCGTATCGTATCATATCATATCATATCATATCATATCATATCATATCATATGTAGACTACTGGACTGTACCCGAGCACGAGCATATGCTCATTACGGGTATCTATTTACATGTATTCATTTCAAATGTAAATTGTAAATAAATTTGAATTTGAATTTGAAAAAAAAAATACAATATATATCATATCATATCATATCATATCATATCATATCATATCATATCATATCATATCATATCATATGTAGACTACTGGACTGTACCCGAGCACGAGCATATGCTCATTACGGGTATCTATTCACATGTATTCATTTCAAATGTAAATTGTAAATAAATTTGAATTTGAATTTGAAAAAAAAATACAATATATATCATATCATATCATATCATATCATATCATATCATATCATATATCATATCATATCATATCATATCATATCATATCATATCATATCATATCATATCATATCATATCATATCATATCATATCGTATCGTATCGTATCGTATCATATCATATCATATCATATCATATCATATCATATCATATGTAGACTACTGGACTGTACCCGAGCACGAGCATATGCTCATTACGGGTATCTATTTACATGTATTCATTTCAAATGTAAATTGTAAATAAATTTGAATTTGAATTTGAAAAAAAAAATACAATATATATCATATCATATCATATCATATCATATCATATCATATCATATCATATCATATCATATCATATGTAGACTACTGGACTGTACCCGAGCACGAGCATATGCTCATTACGGGTATCTATTCACATGTATTCATTTCAAATGTAAATTGTAAATAAATTTGAATTTGAATTTGAAAAAAAAAATACAATATATATCATATCATATCATATCATATCATATCATATCATATCATATCATATCATATCATATCATATCGTATCGTATCGTATCGTATCATATCATATCATATCATATCATATCATATCATATCATATCATATCATATGTAGACTACTGGACTGTACCCGAGCACGAGCATATGCTCATTACGGGTATCTATTCACATGTATTCATTTCAAATGTAAATTGTAAATAAATTTGAATTTGAATTTGAAAAAAAAATACAATATATATCATATCATATCATATCATATCATATCATATCATATCATATCATATCATATCATATCGTATCGTATCGTATCGTATCGTATCGTATCGTATCATATCATATCATATCATATCATATCATATCATATCATATCATATCATATGTAGACTACTGGACTGTACCCGAGCACGAGCATATGCTCATTACGGGTATCTATTCACATGTATTCATTTCAAATGTAAATTGTAAATAAATTTGAATTTGAATTTGAAAAAAAAAATACAATATATATCATATCATATCATATCATATCATATCATATCATATCATATCATATCATATGTAGACTACTGGACTGTACCCGAGCACGAGCATATGCTCATTACGGGTATCTATTCACATGTATTCATTTCAAATGTAAATTGTAAATAAATTTGAATTTGAATTTGAAAAAAAAAATACAATATATATCATATCATATCATATCATATCATATCATATCATATCATATCATATCATATCATATCATATCATATCATATCATATGTAGACTACTGGACTGTACCCGAGCACGAGCATATGCTCATTACGGGTATCTATTCACATGTATTCATTTCAAATGTAAATTGTAAATAAATTTGAATTTGAATTTGAAAAAAAAAATACAATATATATCATATCATATCATATCATATCATATCATATCATATCATATCATATCATATCATATCATATCATATCATATCATATCATATCGTATCGTATCGTATCGTATCATATCATATCATATCATATCATATCATATCATATCATATCATATCATATCATATCATATGTAGACTACTGGACTGTACCCGAGCACGAGCATATGCTCATTACGGGTATCTATTCACATGTATTCATTTCAAATGTAAATTGTAAATAAATTTGAATTTGAATTTGAAAAAAAAAATACAATATATATCATATCATATCATATCATATCATATCATATCATATCATATGTAGACTACTGGACTGTACCCGAGCACGAGCATATGCTCATTACGGGTATCTATTCACATGTATTCATTTCAAATGTAAATTGTAAATAAATTTGAATTTGAATTTGAAAAAAAAAATACAATATATATCATATCATATCATATCATATCATATCATATCATATCATATCATATCATATCATATCATATCACATCATATCGTATCATATCATATCATATATCTCTAACACTGGTCTATGAATACGAAAAACGTTAGTTCGCTGTTCATCCACCGGAAGCCCGCGCTAAGAATGTCTATGAATACGGCCCTAAGTGTGGACACCGCGTCTTAGCCGCGTGGACTAAACTGTCATGTTCTACGCTATCGTAACCGAATTAGCGCTGGTTCGATAGCCTACATCATGAGGGAAGAAATTTTCTCCTGAAATTGGCCATTGTATTAGTATTTAATTAATCTAGTAGAGGTAAGACCATGAGGCCTTAATGAATTTGGGAAACTAATGTGAGTTACGAAATCCGGTTTCGAAAGCCATCCTTAACGGTTGGAGGAATCAGTTGTTAACCACATGTTACCCCCGTACTAGTTGGATGATCGTTTACTTCTGCTGAGGCATGTGGACGTGAGATCAGCAATGAGCTGGTAGATCTTGGCCCGCCGTTGGCAACAGACTTGTTTTGTTCGTTATTTATTATTGTATTAAATTGTTATAAACGTTTATTACTAATATTGAACTTTCATGCCCAACCATATTGACGGTACAAATATTAGAATATGACACTGAGTACTATCTCAGCTTCCAGAAGAAACCGTTACAATACCATCATAAGTAGGGCTAGGATTTTGATGACCTATAAATCATGAAAAAATGTCCTAAAACAATGCATTTATGACCTAAAAATCTTTAAAAAAAAATGCCCTTAAAATGCACTAAAAATTGATGTTACATAATTGGTTTAGTAGGAAAAGAAGTTTTGTACTACTTAATATTTAGACTAGTAATTAAATTAAATTTTACATAAATTTTTTTCTAAGTAGCACACTTTAATTAATTATTTTACCTGATGTAATTTCCATGTATGATCGTCCACCTTTGATTCAGCATGTGGATGTGAGGTCAGCAGTCGGTTGGTCGGTTTCCGTCTTTCATGGGCTGTAGCGCCATGGATTTACTTTACTTTTAGTTTCCATGTAGTCTACCACAAAGCCACTGTTATCCGGAATTAGCAGGTATAGAGGAGTCTACATTGAAGAGGTGGTTGGACTGATCCATTACATGACGTGTACTACGTTAAAATGACAATATTTGTGTAGAAAAACGATTAAAATTTTATACATAATGATGGGTATTAATGGACAAAATATGTAAAGAAAATATCAAAGGAAATAAACATTATTTTACATTAATAATGGGAATTTATGGCCAAAATTAAATGAAAATGCCTAAAAAATGACCGAATAAAACAAAAGATGCTCTTATGAGTTGAAACAGGCAAAAAATGTAAACAAATGCCCTAACAAATATGTCTTAAAACACCCAGTTTATCACATCACATATAAACACTAAAGCAGCTGTGTTTCTGGCTTACTAGAAAGAAGATACAATTTCATCAAAATCCTAGCCCTAATCATAACTACTCATAAGTGTAATTAAATCAAAATTACTTAATTATGTCTAATGTAAAACTGAAATCTATCCCCAGCAAGCACCTGTTTTCTCTCATTTAAATCGTTATGCTTGTTTTGCTGTAGTAAACATTTCATACAAGTGGATAATTACTTTAATAGATAGTTATCATAAATAAAACATGATGGAAATTACTGAGAAAATTATCTGGAGCAGAATGAACGAATAAAATTAATAAAACGCTTCACATCATTCGCAGAGTAATTGATTCGCCCCCGTAAGTCAGTATTTGCAGCTTCGGATCCCAATGACCCCGAGCAACGGGCATCGCAGAGATATAATGGATAACTTTCCTTCCTATATGTAACGCTAAAAAAAAAAAAAAAAAAAAAAAAGACTGTCATACAAGTTTTACAGCAATTAAAATACTACTACAATAAGAAGAGCATTTTCAAATTATGCACATTCGTATTCTTACAGATCTTTTGTTTTCCAAGTTAATATTTCTGCTGTCAGAAATTGTAAAGCCACCCGAGCAATATACGACTAACATTGAAAATGAATACCGGTAGTGTTATTCTCAAATGCTATAATTAATATCTCAACCATAACGAACTTCAAGAACTTCAAGAACTCCTTCTAACCAGCATGAAGTGCAATATTTACTCCGAATCAAACAGATTATCCAATGAATGAGTTGAGAAGTTGCAGCTTTTTAGATAATCGTGGGTCACACATGTCTAATAGAACACTTACACCATTTTATTATACTGAGTTTTCCTTTAAAAACTTCCTCGTCTGAGTAATTTAATTGAAACAAAAAAAATCACGTCAATTTAGATAGGCCTAATTATTGAGGGGGAAGTCTAAAATCTGTGTTAATTGTATTTTAGTTTTCACCCTTTCACTCACCACCCCTTTGAAAGTTTACATGGCATCCCCATATTATGATATTTAAAATTGAAAAAGTATTCATACATCTTGATTACACAACTTTTAACACTGTATCACCTCGGAATATGTATGATAAGACTTTCTTGTGTTAAATTCTAACATATCTTGTTTACATGTTTCGATCTATTTATGGGTCATCCTCAGAACTCTGAGGATGACCCATAAATAAGTCGAAACATGTAAACAAGGTATGTTAGAATTTAACACAAGAAAGTCTTATCATATATATTCCGAAAAGTATTCATTTATACATCTCATTCATTTGTTCTCACATCATTTGTTTTTTATCGTCACCTGACAAACTGAATTGTTGTTATTATCAATTGGTTGTAGATTGAAAACAGAATTCATTTTGGGTAATTTCATAAATTTAATTAAACTTACTAATTTTTAATTGGCTATTTAACGATGCTGCATCAAATACTAGGTTATTTAGCGTTGATAAAATTAATAATGGGGAGATGAGGCCGAGGATTCACAATAGATTACCTGACACCTTATGGTTAGGGAAAACCTCGGAAAAAACCAATCAATCAATCAGCCCAAACGGGAATCGAACCCACTCTCGAACGCAGCTTCGCGTCAGTAGGCAAGCGCATCTTCCGACTGATCTACGCCGGTGGAAATTTACTAAGTTAATTAATGTTCAGAATGTGCTCCATTGTTGGCTAGGCAGTAATGCAGCCTATTTCGAAACTCCTCTACATAGCACTGCCATAGTATCAAAACTGCATAAAGAACGTAACTCCAAACTTCGGCTTTATCACTTCTATCCTCTTTTAAATGTTTACAGAATAGTTTTATAGTACATAACCATAATATTCCTTAATATTAGCTTGTTTTACTTCCTGAAATAATATGTAATCAGCAATATCCTTTGTTGTTTTAATCTCTTCAGCTCTACTCAACAATAACAACAATCCAGGTTCCCAGGCGACGATAGAACAAAAATACATGAGAACAAATGAATGAGATCTACGTAAAGATTAATTGAAGTACGCCCCCGAACAATGCTGTATAGAACATTTTCCGTTTTTTACAGTAGAGACATAAAACAATATTATCATAAAAATAACAATAATTTAATCCGTATATCAAGGTAACAGGCACATTACAACATTACAATACATATGAACTCTTAATCAGCTGTCTACTAGTGAATGTTTTAAAATTGAAGTAGTTTTTTAAGGAGTATCAGTAGAATAACGATGTATGTTACTCAGTGTAACAATGCTATATGTTTTCTATTGATGGACACTTACTAATAAGACATGGATTTGTGATCTTATAAACATTAAAAACAAAGTAAAGGCACAAAAGTAACATAATGCATAAAACACTTTAAAGTTTTGTAGCATGTACAGTAAATACCGTAATTACTTTCTACATCTTGATTACACAACTTTTAACACTGTATCACTTCGGAAAACGTATTATTTGTCTTTCTTATGTTAAATTTTATATTACCTTGTTAACATGTTTCAGCCTGCTATCGGCCATCTTCAGAACTGATTGTTGCTGGTCTTGGCGCCTTTTGTTTGTTTCCTGTGGGGGTGTGTTTGTGTAGTATAATGGAGAGTCAAAGAATTTGTGTGTTCTGAAATTGAGTTGTGTGTTGAGAATTTCGTTTGGATGTGTTTTTGAGTGTCTGTATATTTCGTGTTGTTCTAGTGTGTTTAGTTTCTGGCTTTTTGGTTGGATGTGTAGAATTTCCATGCCTGTGTTGATGTCTCTGTAGGTGTGGTTAGTATTTGTGATGTGTTCTGCATATAGGGAAGTGTTTTGTAATTTTGTTACGGCTGTGATGTGTTCTTTGTAACGTGTTTGAAATGTTCTGTCTGTCTGTCCTATGTAGAAGTTGTTGCAGGTGTTGCATTTGAGTTTGTTTACGCCTGTGTGGTTGTATTTGTTTGTTTATGTTGTTTGTGTGTTGAGATGTTTTTGTAGAGTATTATTTGTTCTGTATGCGATGTTGTAATTTAATTTCTTGAATGAGGTTGCTATTTTGTGTGTGTTTTTGTTTTCGTATGTTAACGTGATGTATTTTTTGTATTGTTGTGTTTGTGTTGTATTCTTTCACCAAAGCTATAGATTGTTCATTATAAGTAATTCTGTGATATTCCTTATATACTGTAATGCAACTTTTATTTCCAGTGTCATAATAAAACACCCTTCTTTTCTGAATTTTTCTGGGCCACAAACCCTAGGCTGGGAATAAAATAATATGGTATTCTATTAAAATTCCAAATAATTAACTTTAAAGTAACTATTAATAAAATAGGTTTTGGTTCTATGTAGCCTACATACTGCTGATCCATTATATGAGTATTAAAATTACGATCCATCCTTCATAGTACATTTAGTATCAGTCATAATATTTGAAAAGAACTTAAAAATAGCACATACATTTATAGGAACATGAATATCATAAATAGCGACCAGGCGACCAGAAATTTTGTGTACTGCAGTAGGAATAACACTAGGCCCATACAGCGTTGTTCCACTCACCTTATTTGAAAGGGTTTTTCCAGGCATCTCTTTGCCTTTCCGACTTTTGTATGGCTTTCCAGAGTCCCGTAGCTTCTTCCGTTTGATATCATTCCATTCAGAAATGTTAATTTTGCGTTTTCTCGACATATTGGGACGTTTTAGATCGCTTGGTGAAACATGCATACTGCCTGCGTCCGCATGTTGTTTGCTATACATCATTGTTCCACTGAAGTGGTTCAAATGTCTGAGTATTACGGCCACTTGGGGATAGATATTCGACATTCCAGTGTGTTTTTCATGTGTAGGGTGTGCTATACATCGATGTTCCATTAAAAACTCAAATTCTTAAAAAATGTGCTATACAGCGTTGTTCGGAGGAGTACTTCAATTTTTGATCCTGCATAATATATTATCTGTTACGTAACAATGATTATTAGAGGAGAAAAATTCGCTCCAGCGCCGGGGATCGAATCCGGGTCCTTGGTTTTACGTACCAAGTACTCTAATCACTGAGCTACGCCGAGTTCAATCCACAGCATCGAACCCCTCTGCTCTACTGTTTTTACCTTTGTGACCTGACTCCAAGTTCGACATATATGTTGACATATATTAAGTCAACTGCCATTATACAAGGAGCGCACTCAATTGAGTTACTTTGTGGCCGGGATTCCACAGTAATGTGCATTGTTGGGCGAAGAATGTACGTAAATAATTTTTGGTCCTGCAGAATATATCTGTTACGGTAACAATGATTATTAGAGGAGAAAAATTCGCTCCGACGCCGGGGATCGAACCCGGGTCCTTGGTTTTACGTACCACGTGCTCTAACCACTCAGCTATGCCGAAGTTCAATCCACAGCACCGAATCGAACCGAGGAGAGGGTTTCGATCCCGTGCTGTGAATTGAACCGAGGAGAGGAATTTGATCCGATGCTGTGAATTGAACTTCGGCGTAGCTCAGTGGTTAGAGCACTTGGTACGTAAAACCAACGACCCGGGTTCGATCCCCGGCGCCGGAGCGAATTTTTCTCCTCTAAT
This sequence comes from Periplaneta americana, assembly GCF_040183065.1. Lineage (NCBI taxonomy): Eukaryota > Metazoa > Arthropoda > Insecta > Blattodea > Blattidae > Periplaneta > Periplaneta americana. The sequence continues at coordinate 148,767,184 of NC_091124.1, read as the reverse complement.
AATCAAATGAATGAGATGTATAAACTGTCTATACAAAACTAGAAAGGTATTAACAGTTCTCTCTCACACACGCGGGAAAATAGCGACGTTGTGAAGCTGTGCGGTAGCGCGGTAGCCGCTTGCCCGACATGTCGGAGCTGAGCAGCTGACACTAACTCGTAAATTTGTATCATACGGACTCTATGACTAGACAAATATTATACCGTAATTAAATTATAATAACAGTAATAGTAATAGTATTAATGGTAGTAGTAGTATTAGTAGTCCATGTATGGTGGGTCCCTATCACCACGGCATGGCGCGTCCTCAGGTTGCGGATAGAGGAGACGGCCTCCAGATATGGAGGGTAGCTGCGAATATATTGAATAAGCAGTCGTGGACAGCCGATAAGGGGTGGTCCTCCAGCTTGGGGGTTGGGCGAAGGGCTAACAACCCATCACCGTAAAAAACAGCTTGTTACGAATTCCTACAGTAAGCCTCGGAATAGGACTGATTCTCTGGCACGACCATGATAGAGACTGGATTAATCTTGCACAGGATAGGGACCGCTGGCGGGCTTATGTGAGGGCGGCAATGAACCTTCGGGTTCCTTAAAAGCCATTTGTAAGTAAGTAAGTTGTAAGTAGTATTAGTAGTAGTAGTAGTAGTAGTAGTAGTAGTAGTAGTAGCAGTAACAGTAATAATAATAATAATAATAATAATAATAATAATAATAATTATTATTATTATTATTATTATTGTTGTTGTTGTTGTTGTTGTTGTTGTTGTTGTAAGCTTAGTATAAATCGTAATCAAGATTTCATGCTATAAATTTGAAGGTATAAATTCACTCTCCTCACCTCCGCGCTTGGGCCCTCTGGGATCTTTTAAGATGCGAAAGAGAGAGTGGTATGCGGAAAGCAACGGTAAGCTACTGCATGTATCTTTCCCAAGAGAAACTGCGAACATGGCATGATGAGAAGAAATTGAACTGTGTTGGAAAGAGTGGATGAGGAAAGAATGATGCTGAAACTGATCACGAAGAGAAAAATAAATTGGTTTGGTCACTGGCTGAGAAGAATCTGCTTACTGAAAGATACACTGGAAGGAATGGTGAACAGGAGAAAACTTCGGGCAGAAGAAGATATCAGATGATAGACGACATTAAGATATATGGATCATATGCTGAGACTAAGAGGAAGGCAGAAAATTGGAAAGATGGCAGAATAGTGCATTTGCAGTGAAAGACTAGCCCTTGGGCAGAACGCTATGAATGAATGAATGAATCATCAAATTCAATCTCATACAGTATAATAACTGGTGACCCCCAAAAGTGTTCTTTCCCCTTATTAGTCTCCAATCACAACTTTTATCCAAAGAGTTCTCTACCTAAGCATGTAAATCACTTTCTTGTTTTTAATTTCTGACAAGTAATAAATAATGATATGATAACGTTTTCTCGAAATAAAGTAGCCTATCTTATATTTCATTTCTGGGAACTGTAATTATTTTAAATCATTCATCTATAGCTACATGACTGTGATAAACGTAACCACTAAACGTGGATCTTTGCGATCTATCCAGCACTTTCCTTGTTTATTTGGTATATTTATTTCACCATACAAGATAACATCGAATAAACAGTTCTTATTACAGAAATTAGGCATAGAAACAGTAAAGTTGTGGGATGACTTGCATAATGTGCAAGTGAAGTGCAATCACTACAGAGGGAGATTATCCAGTGTTCTAGCCTCTTCTCTGTTATTGTGCAGCGAGCTCGATAAACTGATCGGATTTATATATTTGTCTGTGCTGGGTTTCACTGACTATCTTAATTATAAGACAGAGAACACAATGTACAGACCTCTAATTATGAAGACTTTACACTTTCACTACGTCATACTACTTTTGACCAATAAAACAGTACGGAACGACGTGTTTCAACCAATCATGCCTATTTATCCTACAATTTGTATCACCTCCCTAGCATTTGTTTCTTTGTTTGCCAACATTGTACTTTCAATAATTGTACTTTTTAAAATGATTCATGTTTATTTCACCATCCTTAATTAAAATTTCTCTATCATATATATAAATCTAAATATAAATTAGATCATTTTAGATTCATAAATATAAATTAGATCATTTTTTAATTAATAACAGTGTATATCTCCAATAAATGATTCCTTAGCATCGCCACAGATACACTTGATTGTACTTGTCTCTATATCTTGTCACTAGAAAGTTCTTGAAATTTATATTTTCCCCGCCATTCATAAAATATTTTGATATGATACCTCTTGCACAAAAGGGGAGATCTATAACTGAAACGTGATTAATATATTTCAGTATTATTTGTATTCATCCTGGTAATAATGAACAGTTTGACTCGTAGACATTTTGTTTTTGCAGCATTAACTTCCCACGATCGTACGAGAAAATTCGAAGAGAACGGCAGTTACGTAGACTTTCAGCTCCCCCCTACTACCATTAATGCACAACACAATGTCAATACGGCGGTTGCTGTCGTCTGCGATACAACGAACTTTTCTGTTGATTTTCGAGTTCGTCATTTTTTCCGGTTATTATATGCTTATTTAAGTTGTGTTAACTCTCGCTAGTGGTTTTATATTTTATTTTATCCGTTTTAGTATTTATTTTATTATTGTAAATATTTTTGTTTTATCACTTATTATTATTATTATTATTATTATTATTATTATTATTATTATTATTAATGAGTTATTTTGTATTACAATCTTTGTATCATTTCTGTCACGATTATTCTATTATTATTATTATTATTATTATTATTATTATTATTATTATTATTATTATTGTTACTATTATTTATATCATCAGCATTAGTATTTGAACCCTGTAAAATTTATGTAGACTACTGGACTGTACCCGAGCACGAGCATATGCTCATTTCGGGTATCTATTTATATGTATTCAATTCGTATGTAAATTGTAAATAAATTTGAAAAAAAAAAAATTTATTTATTTATTTATTTATTTATTTTATTTATTTAAATTCAAATATACAGAATAAAGAAATATAATTACAAAAACAAACAAAGAGAAATACAAATAAAATAATACAAGCAATATAAAAAGAAGATACAGTAGTATTAACAAAATTTGAGACCGAATGAGCAGCGCTCGTGCTCGGTCGCAGTTCAGATATAATATTAAAATAAAAAAAAAAATAAAATAATAATAATACTAATAATATAAATAAATAAGTAAAATAAAATAGGAACTAAAATATAATTACAGCGGCAATGGAATTAAGTATATAATATAATATTAACACTAGAGAAGAATAATATCGCACGTGAAAAGTAGGACTAATATATATTTCAAAATTATAGAATACAAATATAATGTAGGTTGATTAATTCATACACATAGGCTATAAATTTATTTAATCAAATTGAAGATATTAACACGTTTCTAATTTTCTTGTTATATGTTAGTGGGTTACATGTTAGAAGTTCTGGGTGTAATTTAGTTAAAGCATTGTACAACCGAGGGCCAAAATTTATGCTATGCTTTAGACCAGCAGATGTGAGACATTTAGGTTCTACTAATGTTGAATTAATATTTCGTCTTGTGTCATAATTGTGTGTCTGTAATACAAACTTATTACGATTTTTATGATAAAATTTTAACAGCGTATACTTATAAATTTGTTCAATATTAAATACATTAAATTCAGAATAAATTAATTTAGTTTGATAATCGAAACGTTTCTTCAAACAAATTTTAATTATTCGTTTTTGTAGTAAATTTAACGGACTAAGATTAATATATAATTAATATATAATCTTGTTTATATTATTTAGGTTATGTTATAGCTTCTGCTGCATGAGATTATGGATAGTCACGTAACAGAGATTGTTTAATATATATTGATATTAATGAAGTGGAATGCAACTCTTTTAATAAAAATGAAACTAAATCAACAAAGCCTTCTTGACTAGTAATCGTCCATAGAATTCAATGCAGATTGTATAGTTGGCACAACTGGTGACAAGAGAACACTGATCATAACACATCTAGCGGAATATTTGTAATGATGAGATGGTACAGTAATGCATTTTCAAGACAGTTTTAGTATTTTAGTAAGTCAATTAATATTTTATTGTATTAGAGTACTTTATTTCTTCTAATCTTTATACAGAGTTTTAAAAAAGTATCCAATATTTTAGGAGGTGCTAGTATGCATCGCAACAAGAAAATAATGTCTAATAAACATGAGTCCTACAACACATACTTTCTGAAATCCGAACACTTGTTCATAGGAGGTTCTCAATGTGACGTCCATTCATGCCCTTCGGCGTAAGGAATCACGCACTTTTTGAAATTTGTTTTAATACGTTAATAAGAAAATCCTGATAACGAGCCCCAGTTTATCTCTGTGACAGCACGTATGGCCCTATTAATCTATCACCAAGAACGCCTGTCCATAAGTTGATTGAGAATTTGTGCTGATGCCTTGTTTCTTTAACTGCATGGGGATTTTCAATAGTCCACATGCCGATTATGAAAATTCACAACACAATCTCTGTTGAACGATGCTCATATCCGCAATCAGACTTTTGTTTTCAGTATTCCTTGCGACGTATCATTATTCCATGCCAGGGGTGTCAACTACAGTATGATTATCTGGTAGTCTGCTGTATTGCAGGGCAGAGGAATGCATTGCCATAAATAGGCGTCACAATGAGCATCTCCTATGAATAAGTGCTCTGATCTCAGAAAGTGTGTGTTTATTAGACATTATTTTCTAGCGCCTCCTAAAATATTGGATACTTTTCTTTTAACATCCTATATACTTTCTTCTAATCGTGTAATAGTCAATGGGGAAGGTTGCCAATATCGTACCACTTTTCAGTCTTTCTTTATTTATTTCTAAATGTGAAGGAATTTTAATTGCATATATTGTTAGACATTGAGACAGCACCATGGGACAGAAAATATATTTTTTTTTTCGAAATTTTTGAACAATTATCAATTGTTTTTATAAGTCATTATTTAAAACTCTGCGAGTGGTACGATTTATGCGCTCAGTTTCCCAAATCGTACCTGCAGGTTGCTTAAATCGTACCCATTTGTAAAATATTACATATAATTTTTAAAATAAGAATTACGCTACATAAAAATAACATAATGCATATTATATTGTTGTCATTTATTATGTCATTTTATTAATACAAAAGAGAAACTGAAATGTTTTAAAATACAAAGATTTTTTAATATACAAATAAAAAATTTGTTAATAATCCATCTATTAAGACGAAAACACGTAGGTCCACTCAAGATTAAATCCTATTTAACACAAATGAAAGATACCTACTTGTCAGATTCTGTTGTTACACATTTCACAGACAAAATGAGAACGTTCTTGTGCCGTAGAAACTCCTGCACATGTCTCACGAATCCACTGATTGCACACAGAGCAAAGAATCATATCTTCAATGACAGCTTCTTTACAGATAAAACACAACCAGTCCTCTTCTGTTACATCAACATGAATCAAATCAGGAGCTTTTTTCGTTCTTTTTAATAACTGCTTTCCTTCTTATTCTTCTTTTTTTAAGTTTCTCTTTTCGGTTGATTCTGCTGCAATTGATTCTAATAGGACTTAACACAACAGCTTGCTGAGCACCTTTCTCGTTCTCGTTTGGACTGAAGTCTTTGGTTTAGGAAGAGGACTAATTTCATTCAATGGAATCAAGGATTTTAAGTCTAGGTGATTTAGGACTGATGATTCTACTCGTGGATTGCTGATCAATGCTGTTACTGGTGATTGGCTGGTCAGTGCTTTTACTGCTGGAAGGCTGGTTAATGCTGGTACTGATGGGTGGCTTATCAACACTGCTGGTACTCGTGGATGGCTGATCTGATCTTCAAACAACAGAATACGATAGACCAATTCCTCTTCTATTTCCCGTGAAAAGCTGTATTCCTCCCGTTGAAGGGCCCGTTTGCAGGACGATCCAACTTCTCTTTACCTTGCCTATCAAATGTCGCTTGAAAGTCGGTTTTGGAATTTCGCACTTACGGCAACATTCATTCAATCCCACTGCTCCGGGACGAAATTCATCCAATGCCTGAAGTAAATTACTTCGTTCCCATTTTCCGTATTCTCGTTTGGCCATTATCTATTCTGAAATTTAAAAATTTTATGCACCAAACGTTAATTGTTCACGTTGCCAAAATCGTACTGGCACGATATGAGCAACCTTTTAAAGGTACAATTTAGGAAACTAGCACTCCAAGCAAACTATTCATATTATAACCTAAACAAAGCTTTTACAGTGATTATTTTTACTGTTTAAATAATTAAAACAATCTTATGTGCTAGGTGCAATAGAAGACATTCATTAAACTAACTCAGTGTTTCAATAAGAGCTTACGAAAGAGTAACAAAATCTTATATGAGAAATCAGAACTTACTATTAAGCACGATTTAATACACCTGTCGTCTTGGCGAAAGGTGGGAAACTGAACAAGTGTCAGTTTATATTTGTATTTCGTGAAAACTTCCCCAGATAGCTCCTACATACAATGATTTCCTCAATATTAATAGTGGTACGATTTTGGCGCCGGTACGATTTAGGCTACTTTCCCCTAAATCCCATTCGAATTTTGATTCTCTCCAGATAAATCAAAACCTCTATTGAGATTACTATAGATAATATTGAACAAATGAAAAGTTATGTGGTCTTTGTTGACACAAATTTAGAATGTCTATAAAGCCACAACTTCCAGTTAATGAAGAATTTATTTTCTTTAAAGAAATTTACTGTTCAGTTTCTTTCCTCATCTCATCTGTGGTATGTTTTTTATTTGCCTTTTGTCAAGTTTCTTTAAAATCGATAAAAATATTAATTTCAATTAAAATAAATAGAAATCAAATCCGAACAAAAATCATGTTATTGAGTCCTGATCCACGATGACATTTGTAGCGGACAACGACGTAGTTTCTCCGCATTATGCATCAACATCGTTCCTTCTGATAATCTCCACCACGTTACTATTGCATATCATTCCCCGAACGACGGCTAGCTACATAAGCACGGAGGGGACTGATCTAGGGACGAGTGGGGATACCTACTCGAAATCTGGATACTCAGCGAACCTTAGTGTATTCAGCTGGTGTGGATTGGAAATGTTCCATGCTGGGAGTGAGCTTAAAAGTTCTCTCAGATGGGCGTAGCGCTGGGTTCGCTCTCCCCAATAATAATAATAATAATAATAATAATAATAATAATAATAATAATAATAATAATACTAATAATAATAATAATAATAATAATATGCCAGTGAGCAGGCACTTTTATCAAAGTCTGAAGACGGATTATAGATTGTTATATAACAATTGCTTAAGAAAGTGAATATGACGTGAAAATTTCCACTTCAAAATCAAAAGCAATGCCAATGTGTGGAAAAAATATAAAACGCGTGAAAAGGCAAACAGATGGGAAAATAAAAGAACAAGTATCTGAGTTCATGTATCTAGAAAATTTATGTTCGGAACATAAAACTGATCTAGATGCCAAATTACAAAGTATAATAAAGTTAATAAAGGTATCAAAGAACGTTATGGCGGATGACAGTGGATACAAAATGATTGTACAGCATTACATCAAAGGCAGCACTGAGTTATGGTAGTGAAGCCTGGATTTTAAACAGACGAAACTCACAGAAACTAAAAGCAGCTCAAATGTTCATGCTTTGAGATCATTATTGGGCATAGTGAGACTGGACCACCAAAGAAATACGGCTATCCGAGGAAAATTACAGATCCCTTATTTAATCAAAACAATTCAAAATTATTGCCAACAGTGAGAAAGAATGGAAAAAGATAAACTTCCAAAATTAGCTTTAGCATGTAGACCAAGAGGATAAAGAGACCAGGGAAGGCCAATATATCGGTGGAAAGATCAAGGCCGTTATTCTTAGATGACGGTCATAAGCTACAAGGTGATTATGTTGATAATTAGTGAATAAAATTATTATTAAGACCTCGTCAGTAATCATGCTTGCCATTACTGGGTTAAACCCAGTCTAGAAGAAAGATTTTTAAGGTTGGTAAAATAATTACATGGCTTCATTCAAGGAAGAAGTAAAGCTAGGAGGCTCGTAACGTGAAATTATGACAAACAAAAGAACCTGTCTCCTGAATGAGTCGATTCCAGGTAAAATTTAACAATGAACCCATAACACTAATTATGAGAGTTTCTACTTACAATCCAAATAGGCATACATACAGGTGGAAGTGATTTAGCAGTGCAGATTGAAGGGGGCAATATAATATATTAAAATAAGTAAAAAATCCAGTATGCATTTCGTAATTAAGTGCATGGTTAATTAGAAAATTAGGCTCAAAGTCTGCGCAATTTGGCAACCGAACTCCGTCTGAATAGCAGAATTCCGACCCTTAGTCATTGCAGTAGGGTTGGACATCCTAATGACAGGAATAACGATACGTGTTAATTTTGTATGTAATTTGAAAGAAAACAGTCTATTTAAATAAAAACTGCAATAAAAATCACCCATTAGGCCTATCAGTTTCTCTAATGATGAGAGTAATAATCAGAATCGTACAGATAGTATTTAAGAGAAAATCAAAACTCAAGTGGGACTTAATTGACTATTACACGATTAGAAGAAAGTATATAAAGATTAGAAAAAATAAAGTCCTGTAATACAATAAAATATTAATTGACTTACTAAAATATGTACTAAACTGTCTTGAAAATGTATTATTGTACCATATCATCATTGCAAATATTCCGCTAGATGGCAGTAGTGTGTTATGTGTTGTTACCAGTTGTGCCAACTATAAATCTTCATTGAACTCTATGGACGATTACTAGTCAAAAAGGCATTCTTGACTCAGTTTCATTTTTATTAAAAGAGTTGCATTGCACTTCAATTATAAATATTTATTAGACAAACACTGATATGTGACTATCCATAATCTCAAACAGCAGAAGCTGTAACTTAACCTAAATAATATAAACAAGACAAATGATGAAAACGTTTTAATTAAGGATGATGGAATGAACATAAATTATTTTAAAAGGCACAATTACTGAAAGTACAATGTTGGCAAACAAAAAAACAAAGGATAGAAGGGTGATAAAAATTCGTTCCGTACCGTTTTATTGGTCAAAAGTAGTAAAAGTGTAATAGTCAAGTAAAACAGTGTTAAGATTTAAGGGGAAATTATTTTTTTTTTTTTAGAAAATTATTCCTTTGGAACTAATATGATATTAGGAATAAGCTGTTAAATTCTGCAGAGTTATATTACTTCCACCCCGAATAATATTACGTTACATAGGCCCTATACACACACGCGAGTATTGTTGTTCATGCTATTCCAAGCCGATGACATTATATAATAGAGAACTGATAGTAGAGCTGTAGTATTCGCAGGAATCTTACTCCTTGATCGCATAATCCACCACAATAAACACAAGATCCTCCGGGGATCGAATCCCGGCACCTTCTCTTTCCGTGTATTAAATTTATTGTATCTTCTTATTCTAGTGCTGATTTGAAGAATAGAAATCATTTACAGGTAAGATTTCGGCTATACGAACAGACGTGTCCCGATGGGAACCCGGACTGTGTTGCCCTCCAGGGCACTTGCCCCAGAGCGCTCGCGACATTGAAGTATCACGTGATCGCGGCGCTGAGGTCTCGTGGCCGTCGGACACTTCCGGACGACCTCTCACCTCGACCCATCACTCGCTTGATCTCGGATTAATTGTTATTTACACTCTCATCTCAGACTTCCTGGGTTTGGATACCGAAAACATTTGCGTCTGGTAATTCTATATACGAGATTTAAAGTTCTTAGAGTGATTCAATTATGGAGAAAAATGTGGACTTAAAACTGACCATCATCATCATCATCATCATCATCCTTCATGCATTAGGCAACTTTGCCTGTAGCAGTCTATATTACTTTTCACGTCTCAATGTCTCTTCTACCAATTCATCTGTAATTAAAAAAAAACGATGTGATAGCCTAGTCGGTTGCATTATTTTTACGTGGGATAACCAATTATTTCTGTATTGCTTTACTCTCTCGTTTATCTCAAATATTTCTATTTCTTCTCGGATATTGCATTCCTTTTATGCTCTGTTGTTCTAATCTACATATATCATGCAATATTTCTTACATACCTAATTTCGCTTGACTCCTCGTCATTTCCACTTAAAATCCAAACTTCGCTTCCATACAATTACTTTGTTTTGAAATTTGATATCAATATTATCGCCGTTTTTTGCATACTGCTAATGATGTAACTTATGGGTGATTTTCCATTCCAATAAACAGTTTGAAAACCTCAATTCTTCGTCACAAGTCAATCATCGTAAACGTCTAAAGTCCATGTCATAATCCTTCACGAGGAATAACACGTGCGAAAAATGTAAGTAGGCCTATATCCCTCCAGTACTTGAGCAATAAGAGATTGGTAATGGGACCTGTAACACTGAAATTTCTGAGATATTAAATCTATATAATGCCACTGAAAAACTTATGTTTTTCTTCGCAATAATTCTTTATTTATACAATTATAATACATTCTTCAAAGCAGATTATATCGCAACTAGAATTGGATACCAATTTTTACATCATTACCTCTCCCAATACATTACTATTCGCAGATGACATTGCTAACAGACGATTTTAAAAGATCCCTATTCAAATTAAAAATATCTACACAGGTAAATACAGTGAGCCAGGGAAATCTCTCCGCACTGGAGACAGCGGGGTGTATGAGCTAGTATGTATGTATGTATGTATGTATGTATGTATGTATGTATGTATGTATGTATGTATGTATGTATGTATGTATGTATGTATGTATGTATGTATGTACGTGTATGTACGTGTATGTATGTATGTATGTATGTATGTATGTATGTATGTATGTATTTTTTTATTGAGAACATCAACTGCATGCCCCATTACATAGTAATATTACATGCATTATACTAAATAATTTACATGTGTAATTACAATATTATGCTACAATTTGCTTTTTCATAATATGAGAGTTGAATTTACACATCACCTTAACTAAATTTAATCATATACTTATAAGATTTAAATTTCTATACACACGCCTGGGTTAATTTACATTTAAAATTACGATATTGTGTCATACTTTGCTTATAATAACTATTCCTAATCATTATCTTACATGTTTCCATAATATGAAAATAAAGTACATCTTATCTTAGTTAATTTTTATCATATAGCCTACCTAAAAACTTGAAATATTTATTTTATACCTAAAGTGAGCCATATGTACATTTTTATTATTTTTTCACCATTAGATTGTATTTGTTTGTAAGACCGACTACCTGGATTTTATATCTACTTAACCATCTCTTTTCTTATATTCTATATTTACAGTTTGTTTATCATGTTATTTCATAATTTATTCCATTATTATGTATCTAAAAGTTAATTGAGTATATATATTTATAAAATGGTCTCAAATGAAAAGTTATGAGCTGTCGGTTGGTAACTGGCCAAGTTCCTCCATTTTTTTGTATCTCCGATATTAAAACTGGTATGTCTGTATGTATGTATGTATGTATGTATGTTGGTAGTAGCTGGAACTTACGCTAGGAACAAAACGTAAACGTGTACTCACCACAATCATAACAGATGCTGGATGTGTTTTCCTCGTTCTTGAAGGCACAGTTCGACTCTTTTACACTTATTTGCAAACACTTTCACTAATGTTTCTTGCGTAATTGACTGCACATAATTAATTATATTCGTCTGAAGTTCATTGTTTGTTTTAGGATTATTACCATATGCCGCAGATTTTGCCGCACCCCGAAGGAAATAAGCCGGTGGTGTTAAATCGGAAGACCGCGATGGCCAGAGTCCTTTAATGATTATTCTTTCGCCAAAGAACTATTTTAAAAGTCCAAGCAATTGGTTTGACGTATGTGCCGTAGCATTGTCCTGTTGGAAAAAATAATGCTCAATTCCATTTTCATTCAGCCTAGCAATAAATGAATAAATAATCTCAGAACAGTAAACATCCGAATTCACAGAAGTCTCAAAGAAGATCGGTCCTATTATTCGCGATCTTGATATGGCAACCCACACTCCGATTTTCTCTGGATGCAACGTTGTCTCTCTTATTGCACAGGGATTTTCTGAAGACCAAACCCATGAATTTTGAGAATTTACTTAGCCAGATAAGTTAAACCATGCTTCGTACGTAAAGAAAGTTTGATTTAAAACGTCAAATCCACGCAGATTTATAAATCTCTGCAACCATTCACAATACCTCAGTCTCTTTTCGTAATCACTTTCTTTTAATTCATGAACCACTGTAATTTTATAGGGGTACAATTGAAGTTTTTTCTTACAATCGTTAAAATTGTTGGCCTGCCACTTCTTGGTGCATCGAGAACTGACCCGGTTCCACGGAATTTATTGATCAAATCACGTACAGTACCGTGATTTGGAATTAGGAAAACGCATACGAAATTTCTGTTCAACATTTTCCGTAAACTTATCACCTTCGCGAAAAACGTATTCCACCAAAAACGCTCTTTCTTCAATAGAAAGCATTGTCACCAGTAGTCTTTAGCCACCACTCACTCATCTGTAGTACATCCCTTCTGCCCTCAAGTGATACCGTTAGCTAAGCAACCCCCACTCAATAATGTGGCAATGACCCGGCCGGCTGAAGCTACCAACACAATTGCAGTTGCGAGCTCGTACACTCCGCTGCCTCCAGTGCGGAGAGACTTCCCTGGCGCACTATATATCCAATAAACAAAGGGCTACCGACTACCAGATGATTATCTGGTTGCGCTTTTTCCAAAAGATAGCCTATCCCAATTGTAAGGCCATAGTCGGGTAGTAATATGGCGAATCCTAGGATTCATCTCACCAAATCACATCTTGCTGCCACCAAATCCGTCGACGATAAGTAGGCCTAAGCTCTCAGCTCATACAGGTAGTTAAAAATGGGATTAGGAAAAGTAAACAAATTTACGAACTTCAAGTAAAAATGTCACCAACAAGGACAGTATACTCTTTCGAGATCACCTTTTTTGACAACAGTGTTTCATGGTAGTCCATAATATAAAAATAAAATGCAATAAAGCCAAATTGAAGACTGGACATAAAATGGCTGTAAGTGCCAAAAAGACAAAACGAAGAAAACAGAGCTTTTCCACACCGTAATGCAGTTCGTGCACTTATCGATAAATTCCATGAAACAGGCTCAGTGGAGGACGCGAAACGAAATGGGAGACACTTAAACTGACTAGAGAACATATTTCAGACTCTATGACGCAGAGCCCATCAAAATCATTACGTAACTTAGCAAATCAGACAGATATAGATCTTGCAATAGGAAAAAAAAAAAAAAACCCGTTCGAAAATAATTAAAATTCTTCCCATGTATAGTAAGAACTGAAAGCGGTTGACGACGATAGAGGATTAAGCTACTGCGGATGGTTTCAAAATTTCGTTCAATAGAAGCGTTGTAATGTGCTTGATGTTAACTTAAACTTAATAAAGAAAATACAGGGTGAACCGTAAGTAATGTCATTAATATCACGGATTACTCTTCGAGAAATTTCAAACAAAAAAGTTTAATACAATTTTACTCGTTTTTGCTACCTTTTCGAGATAAACATTGTTTTATATGAAACATTTCATAGCGTGTTCTGGAAAAACCATTGATTTAATTCCCAATATGATCAGCCAGTTTAAGAGAGCACTGTATTTTTTTCTTTGGTTATTTTACGACGCTGTATCAACAACTAGGTTATTTAGCGTCTGAATGATATGAAGGTGATAATGCCGGTGAAATAAGTCCGGGGTCCAGCACCGAAAGTTACCCAGCATTTGCTCGTATTGGGTTGAGGGAAAACCCCGGAAAAAACCTCAACCAGGTAACTTGTCCCGACCGGGATTCGAACCCGGGCCACCTGGTTTCGCAGCCAGACGCGCTGACCGTTACTCCACAGGTGTGGACAGAGAGCAATGTATTATGATAGTAAGTTATTGAAATAATTTTAATTTTATCCTTTAAATAAGCATAAATTTGATCCAAAGTAATGTAACTTTTCGTTCTGAAAAGAAATTTTAAAATGTTACGTTTGTTCGGATCAAATGTGTGCATATTTAAAGGACAAAACTAAAATTCTTTCAATCACTTATTATCACAACACATTTCTCTCTTAAACTGACTGAGCATACTGGGAATTCAATCAATGACTTTCCCAAAGCACGCTATGAAATGTTTCATATAAAACAATTTTTTATCTCGGAGAGGAAGCAACAACGAGTAAAATTGTATTAAACTTTTTTGTTTGAAATATCTCAAACAATAACTCCCTGAAATTAATACATTACTTACAGTTCACGCTGTAAATATATAAATCAAAATAAATATATAAATAAATAAATATATAAAATGAAATATACAGCATACATAAACAATTCATCCCTCCTACTCCCTAATCCCCTACAAAACAAATAATAGCGAAAATTACCAAATTACATCCGAGAAAATCACTCCAATCCACTTCATTTCACCTTACAAATATATTGGCACTTATGCCAGAAATAGTTCCATATGTGTGTATATATTTGTTGTTATTTACGTACAATGGCTGGAGAGGGCTAAGACCCTATGAAGGCCCAAAGTCAGAGATATCAATAAACCATAAACTCTGTTACGGAAGACGCTTGGTTTCACCTTTCAAGATACATTAACGCACAGAACACACATTAATGGTCTTCGCATAATGCTCACAGTTTATATGCCACACCTCTATATGATAAGAAAGAGTTTGGGTTGGTATTTCTAGACGTTGTATTGTTGGTTCAATTATCTTTAATGAAACAATCAATAGTGAACGTTATTGTTCTGACATTCTATACAATTTCATTGGCCAACTTAAAGATGAAATCAAAAGTACTACGCCTGGTTCCAACAAGAGAGCGCCGCTCCACACATGGCAGACACATTTCTGCAACTTTTGACTGAGATTTTTGGAGAATGCATTACCTCTTAAAATCTATGGTTCCCACGCTACCCAGACTTAAAACCACAAGACTCTTATCTATGCGGAGCAACAAAGTGTGCAGTGTATCGAGATCGCTCAAGCACACATGCTGCAATAACCGCGTATATAGGGATCGTTTCCCAGGCCGCTCGATTGGGCTCATTGCACTACCCGGGATGAAATGGTGTACATGTCCTAAAACCCCCTTGCGCTCCACCACCCAACCCCCCTAAAGCCTACATGATACCTTTACCTTTCCATGTAGGCCTCACCGCGATCCCTCAACCTCGGCCCCACGAGTTACCAAGAACTCGGTGGAGAGCAGCATGGTGCATAGCACTACCACCAACGACTGACCACATCCACAGGGTCCAAGTTCGGCGGCAGCACACAGCCGACTCTACTTCAGAGCAAGCCCGAAACCTAGGAAAGAAACGGAGATGATAAAAAGTGGAAGTTTAATAAAATTATGATGGCGAAATGAATCCGGGATTCAATCTCGAAAGTTGACCAGAAATTCTGAAAAACCTCAACCTGGTAAATTGTTCTAACCAGGATTTGAACCCGGGCCCGCTCGTTTTACGGTCAGTCGCGCTAACCGTTATACCACATAACAATCATCACTATCACCCATCCTCCTTCTGCTCACTCTAAAGTGACCTTCACAATCATAATTATTCTTTTCATCGGAATGCTCATTTTTCTAATCCTTATCCTTATTATTCTTATCCTCATCTTCATCACCTCATTCTCGTCGTTATAATCATTGTAATTATCATCCTCTGGTTCACATCATCATCCTCATGATCACCTCATCTTTATCTTCAATATCACCTCATCTTCAACCATCCTCACTCTTGTATTCCAAGAATATTGGTGTCTAGTGGAGGTAGTAAATAGTACTATTCCACACTCCAATGACCTTGCTGGTGTTAGCCATATCTCGAAATAGCCGTCAAATATTGACAATTCAGCGAAAAACACACAGGAGAATACAGTGTCAGTCAGATAAGTACACGAATTTGGAGGCAGAGGACGTCATCAACTATCAAGGTGTGGTCCAATGTTCTGTTCCTGCTCTAATCTCAAAGCTGTTGACTCCATCTTTTCCAAGGCAGTCCCTAGCTTCATCTTCCTCTGGGGATTTAGTTTACAATTTTCCAATGTGTTCTCTTATTGTCCATTCTACAAGAATGTTCGCACCATTTTCCCCAATTTTTTCTATTTTATCAATCAGGGTGAAGATTTGTATTACTTTACAGATAATTTCACTAATTCATATAAAATTGCAGGTTCTGTCAACACTATAAAATTTCAACAGTGTTTCCTCTATCACTTTCTTGTCCAATGTTCTTTTTTTAGTATCAAATGAGTATTAGAATGCTTGCAATTTATTATTTATGCATTTATTTCAGTTACCATCTATACAAACTCCTAAATTATTGAAATGCATTACTTGTTTTATTATATTATATTTTACTACAATCTTAGGTCTCAATAGATATTTTCCCCTGATAGGCTAACAGAAGGAGAGGTATGGAGAAGAAACTATTGAAATCGCTAATCAAAAGGCACACAATGACCGATACATGAAGTACTTAACTCTTCTTGGAATTACGTTGATAACTGTCATTCATAGGAGTGTAGATAGAACGGATGGTAGATTGTGTGGGTCTGAGGCCATGCCAGACAGAAGTTAGAGTTTAATCGTTGCTGAATTTAATATCTGTTCTTCGATCTAAAGTAAACATAAAAAAGTTAATTCTTTGGAGAAAAGTGGCCTAAGCATCATGCTGATCACTCATCTTCTTCTTGCCACGAAATTAAAAATATCACCCACTGTTAAAACATTATGATCCTCATTTCCTTATGGGATCTCCATGGGGTGGTATGTAGAGCTCTATATAGACAGAGTACCGCAACTGTCTTCCCTACCGCTTGCCGACAATGCGGCGCTCTGATTGGTTCACGTGACCTCGCGCGCTTCTCTGGACCCAAAGCCCGCTAGTAGTAGCATAAGAAAACCATTGAATTCAGTTAAATACCAATTTTCTTCTTAGTTTAAAGGCAGTAAAATGCCTCAATGTTGTGCATATGGATGTTACACAATGCAAGAGAAAGGTGTACATCTTTATCGGATACCTCAAGGGCAGAGAGATAAGAAAAGAACAATAATTTGGGTGGCAAGGATAAACCGCGTGTCCATTTAGAAAGTAAATTATCATACTAAGTACGAATTATATAAGAAGAAGGTAATATAAAATGAACAAGCTTACATTGGAGCTCTGTACTGCTGTATACTAATATTTCTATAATTTCAGTAATTGCATGCACAGCTATGAAAATAATACTTTATCATTTCTATCATGGAGGAAGTTGCTGTTAACTCGTCTGACAAATTTCTCTGAAGTTGGGGAAAATTGAACAAAGTTGAATTCTCTGTCTGGTGCAACATCCAGGCGATGACGGTATTCTGATTTTTTTCTTTGTCACCTTTATTGTTTTTATTAGCCACCGATCCACAGAAATGGCATTGTACGAAAATTAATAAACTTAATATTTCGTAAGTTTATTATGCTAGAAACTGTAGCCACACGGTTTTTCATACACACGTTACACAGATTTTTAACACAAACACATGGATGAATATTAATAACTAATAATGACATTTTTGTCATTAAACCTTATGCGCTATTCCCTACAAAACGGTCCACTTCCACTGTTCGAAAAACGTATACTTAACATTTCGCACTAACTTAACACAAACTAATGTAGAACAGTCGAGAGTGACTATAAGACTGAAGCTGTCAGACAAAAAAATTGACGTTTAAAGTCAAAGTAGTACTGGAGAAGGATTTTAGAAAGCTGAAGGACAAACAAATTCTTTATTTTGAAAGGAAAATTGACACATGTAAGATTCTTGAAAATAGGCCTAAAACCTTTGTTACACGTGCACTTAGAATTGGGAGAGAAATAAAACCATAAAAACGAGACATGACGGTCTCACAAGTTCAATGAAAAGAAGGAAAAACGGCAAACCTTGCCCTTCAACATTTCTGAAAAGTAGAGACTTTCATTCTATATAAAAAAAGGAGTTACCCATTTTTAAAGTTATTGTTTTCGTAACGCGGTAAGTGGGTTAGGAGACACTTTCAATGTTTCGTTTTAGAAATTCGGTGTCCATCATTCTTCCACCGTGGCTGTTTGAGGATCACTAGAAGAAAAAAACATTACTTGAGCTCTAAAAATTAGTTTCCTTTTAACATCTCTCTTTAGTTACTGCTTACAGAAGGTCAATATTTTTCTTTCCCTTTTATGACTGCCTTTCCGAATACTGTATTCAACAAAACTCTTCCCCTTTTACGATCATGTATGCTACATAGCGAAGAGGAGATTTTTCAATGTAAAGTTGCAACACATTATTGACCAGTATAACTAAAAACTATCCTCTAAATAAGTCTCCGAACATATTACAGATATTCCTAAATGAAATGAAACGAAATATTATTTTGTTATTAATTAAAAGGACATGATAAATCGAGGAGTAGTGCAAAGTGTGGTAGTAGAAGTGTTGGAATGAGAGAGGCAGTTCGAACTTTGAAGTAATTTAGGTCCCATTATAAAGATTACAATGTTAAAATTGACAATATAGATGGAAAACTCCCTAAGTCAGGTTACATACTTATTTCAGATAATTACTGCAGAATATGATTCTATGGTGCCTGTAGAATGTAACAATAGTGCGAACTAAGTCATAAACCTTGATATTACACTATTTTATTAAAAACAAGCATCTGAAACTGGAATAAGGACTTAACTCAAGAAAATGAGAAATCATAGGCCTAATAATAAAATTAGGTTACTAAACCATCTTTCACTATTGCTACTTCTCGTCACTGGAATTCTCTGCCACCTGAAGCCAAGAGCTGCCGAACTTTATTTTCTTTTAAATGGAAATTACAAAAATATCTTATGATGAGTTTCCAGATCTAACGGGTTGCAAATATTTAATGCAATGTATTCTACTGTATTTATTTTTATTTTTTGTTTCTTATTTTTATTGTGTAATCATGTAAATCGTGTTTATTTATCACTTAACACCAATATGTATCCCACTGTGTTGTTTTATATTATTTATTATTATTAGTCTATTTTTATTGTGTACATTTTATTCAATAGACGGTTTCTGCTTTAATTAGGTGAATCTTACTTACTTGTAATCTAATACTAATACGTATTCCAATGTGTTTATTTTTATTTTTACTGTGTACATTTTTTATTGAATTATCGGCTTCTGTTTTTGTGTGATTAGTATTTGATTCTAACAACATTAATATGTATTCCACTATGTTTATTTTTATTTTATGAGGTAAATTTTTATGTAACTACCTCTTTTGATTTCATTGTGTGCCTAAATCGTATCAGTATGTAATTACTTAATTCCTATCCAGTTGTTGTTCAACTATGTAAGGAAGTTTCAATTCTGGTAAGAGAAGGCCTTACGGCCTTAACTCTGCCAGGTTAAATAAAGCCATTATTATTATTATTATTATTATTATTATTATTATTATTATTATTAAACCATTAAATATTTGAGTAAAGTGTAATTTCACCTACGAACTATGGTAAAGATTCATTTATGAAAGTATGAGAATTTTAACTAAATTTTTTATTGGTGCATTTTTTTATTAATTTTCTCATAACTGCACTTTTAGCTACGCACTTCTTCCATCAATCTCGACAATTAATGCTAGCCTTACAAACATATTTCAGGCAACGCATTTTACTGAGAGTGACCGAAAATGGCCATGATTATAATAATTTTATATTCGAGTATTTGCTTCAAATAATTTTATTTCAATGTTCTAATATATTTATCTATAAGTTTGTGTTTGCTTTAAAAACAAATGTACTAAAATTACTAAAATATTGAGCTTTTATTGGAGAATATTGCAAACAAATATGAAAGTAAAGAGTTCCACTGAAACTGAATAGGCCAGTCACCTTATTTCATGTATTCTGTTCGATATTGTATGTAAGTAACTGCCATCAAAATACATAATATACTTCTTAAAATTCTACTTGTAAAACAAGAGTGTTATGGTCTGCCTGAGTTTCCTAGTTCAAAACATATCATGGAATAATACTTGCAGTACGCCTACATTATACATGTATATTTGCTCTCCCGTCCTGTCAGAGCTGATACACGAATAACATGTATTTGCAACGCTTCTAATTGAGATATTACATTTAAAAGTTCATAGTGTCATGCGTGAGACATTTAGCTACATGTCAGTATATTTACAATTATTACCAGTGCCCTAGAATGGAATTTACAGCATAAAAACTGAGAGAGTGCGTCAATTTCCCTATTCCAGCAATGTTAATACAAAAAGCGCTTGGGTCCACCGTCGACCTTCGCGGTACTCTGTCTATATAGAGCTCTAGCGGTATGTAATAAAATGTCCCCATATCAGTGACCAATGTACATGTGGACTTCTCCTACCTTTCACACATAATACTTATCATTACAGTATAGAGCTATACATAATATTTTATAATATTAAACGGGGTCACTCTGCACTTCCACTGTTAACAGCTTACAACAGATGTTTAAAGTGATGTCCATGAGCACAACTACAGTTCTGGACCCGTTTTCTTTTAATTTAAAAAACCTTCTTGTTGGCTTCCCAGTCTGTACCCTTCCCTGAAGGGGGATAGATGAATGGATAGGTAGATATGTGGATAGATAAATAGGTAGACAGATAGACGAACAGACAGACGGGATTATATAGAGAGAGACATTAGATTAAATTAGATTAGATTAGATTCAGGTAGATAGATAGATAGATAGATAGATAGATAGATAGATAGATAGATAGATAGATAGATAGATAGATAGATAGATAGATAGATAGATGGATGGATGGATGGATGGATGGATGGATGGATGGATGGATGGATGGATGGATGGATGGATGGATGGATGGATGGATGGATGGATGGATGGATGGATGGATGGATGGATGGATGGATGGATGGATGGATGGATGGATGGATGGATGGATGGATGGATAGATAGATAGATAGATAGATAGATAGATAGATAGATAGATAGATAGATAGATAGATAGATAGATAGATAGATAGATAGATAGATAGATAGATAGATAGATAGATAGATAGATAGAACGGAGGTGATGGTGAAAGCCATAATATTGGCAATGATGATGATTGATATGGTACTAGAACGGTGATAGTTATAACCATAACCATCGTTATTCGTTTTTTTAATCAAAATACATCAGCTTTCACAAACATGACTATTAGAAATGAGTAACTAAATACACATCCCTTTAGTAACGACGAGTGGAAGTGCCATCACATACAATACATGCAAATTGTTTGTAACAGGTTTAGCTGTCACACACCGAAAGAAGCAACTTTATACCAGGAAAGATAACAAACATTTACAACAAGCTACCTCCATTGTATAGGACACTCACACAGCAATAAAGCCAGCACTTATAAACAGCAAGTTGACAATAAATCCCGGTTCTGTTCCCATTCAAAGCATTTTATAGCTTGTGGTAAGAGTCTTTCAGAATAAAAAGAACTGCCTGTTCATTGCGCATGTGTCAACAATATTATGAAGACTGGTTTTATGTGTGCAAATAGCAGAGTCATAAATACCAATTTCATTTAATGTTCAATTTACAAACCACGATTTGCAAAGGACTTCAAAAGCGAAAGGGAAGAAAGATGACTGCTACTGGCAGAAGGATAAATAAAGAAGAATCTTTTGCACTGAACAACGAGACCCACGGGTGCAATACAGCATTCTTATTGAGATGACTTGATATTAAATGACCGAATTACCAAATTAATATCTATGAAATAGATCACGACCTCACGACCTAAATGTTTCGATCTATCAGACCCAATCTCGTCTGATTTTATTTTAATTTCTGTGTTAAATCTGACTAAAACGAATTCTGCCAACAATTTTATAAGAACCAGCGTTCCTTCAAAATAAGGACTAGAAAGGAGTGCGTGATCGTTACATCTGAGCATACTTCTCATCAAATACTTTACTATAGTGAGAAAAAATAATATTTTAGTTTAATACTTTAGCACTCAATATCTATTTCTGTTCATCTCTTAACGGAAATCTTGCAACTTAAAGAACGGTACGGTGTTTTAGTGTCTTTGGAGTAATACACCTCTTAATCGATAACCTTCTTCTTCTTCTTCTTCTTCTTCTTCTTCTCCTTCTTTTTTATAGGCACATGGCCTGTTTGTCTTCATACAGGAGACGATTCAGTAGAAGATGACATCAGTCCTTCCTTCCACCGTTTTTTCGGTCGACCCACATCTCTTTTGCCACTGGGAATCATATCTCGTGCTATTTTAATAAGTCTTGAGTTATCTGCTCTGTCTATATGCGCATTCCATTCTTTCTTTCTCAAATTTATGAAGTTTTTAACGTCCATTATATTGCACTGTTGTCTCACATCTTCATTTCTTACTCTATCAAGTCTAGTTTTACCAACTATGACTCGCAGAGTATTCATTTCTGATGTACGCATGAGTTAGAATAACTCTTCTCGGGTTCTCAGCCAGGTGAGTTGGAGATTAGTTTCCAAGCTTTCGACGGCTAGCTCTGCCATCTTCTTCAGGGATGAAGAAGATGTTTCTCGGGTTCTCAGCCAGGTGAGTTGGAGATTAGCTTCCAAGCTAGCCGTCGAAAGCTTGGAAGCTAATCTCCAACTCACCTGGCTGAGAACCCGAGAAGAGTTATTCTATAGCAAACGCCGGGAAAGCCTCAAGTCATACGCATGAGTTGTTCAGTCTTTTTTGTCTCTGCACGGGTTTCTGTATTATACGTCATCACTGGTCTTATTGTGGTTTTGAAGATTTTCATTTTACTTTCAATACTGAGATATTTATTCTTCCATATTACATCCCTTAGGGAACCCGACAGTCTGGAGGCTTTGGAGACTTGATCTCTTACTTCATTTATTACATCTCGATGACTTGTTATATTAACCTCTAAATATTTGAAACTCATGACCTGTTCTATAATTTTACCATTAATTTCCAATTTGCATCTTATTGGATATTTAGATATGCACATGCATTTTGTTTTCGTACTTGATACTGCCATATTGTATTTATCTGCAGTTATTACAAATCGGTGAAGTAACCTTTGAAGATCATCTTCAGTGTTGGCTATCAAGACAGCATCATCTGAATAGCATAGTATGTTCAAATGTTTATTTCCCAATGAAATAAAATTTCCCGTGTAAATGTTTTACACTTGCTATTAATTTATCCATCACTAAGTTGGATAGAAAGGGGCTAAGCTAGTCTCCTTGTCTAATACCTGTAGAACACTTTATTTTATCTATTATTTTATTATTTATACTTATTTTTGTTTTTATATTCAAGTTCAATTCCTGAATTAACTTAAACAGTTCTTTTGGAACATTGTTATATCTTAAAATTTCAATTACATCTTTGAGTCGGACCCGATCGAATGCTTTTGTAAGATCAACAAAGCATAAATACATTGGGTTTCTTAATTCAATCGCTTTTTCGACTATCTGTCTTAATATAAAAATAGCATCTATTGTGCTTCTGTCCTTTCTAAATCCTTGTTCTTCTTCCCTTATTTCAATATGTTCTTGAAGTCTTTTATAGATAATCTTACTGAACAACTTTTGTACAGATGACAATAAGGTGATTTCTCTGTAATTTTCTGAGTCATGTTTGATACCTTTTCTGAATATCGGGACTGTAATACTGGTTTTCCGTTCATTAGGTATTACAAGTTCCTTCTTAATTAGATTAAATAATTTAGTAATCGATAACCTGCGTTGAAAAAAAAAACATTAAAGACTTCATTAACTTGAAGCCGTCTATTCTCTTATACTAAGATTAACACATTCAAACGATTCTGAATTTCTGAATATAATCTTACAGTAGTACTCAAGTAAACCTCCTATTAAATTCATTACGGTTATAGTAGTTTTCAAATTATCTGAACATTAGTTATTTCGTAAATATTTTTTGCGACTAATAACGCCTTTTAAAATTCAGCTTTCTCTCCAATTTATGAAATCTTATAGCTATAACTGTTGTATAATTTCTATCAGCAAAGAATGCATACTAAATAGATATGCCTTAAACAAATTTCAGTGACACCGATTGGTTCGCGCGACATCCATGACAATACGAGTAAGTCCTACTTATGAACAGAGCTAGGGAGTTGGTACCAAAACTGTTAAGTTGAGTGAGCTTGGACTGTATATCTACCAAATTAAAAGTCTAGTAGCGCAGCTCTCAATGTCAGTGAACTAGAACGACAAATATATAGTACAGGAGGGTGGTAACCAAAAATGTTCTTCAATCGTCCACGGGCTTAGAACAAGAAAATAATAAACGAATGATATAAAAAAACAATAATTTGTAATTATAAACTTCGTAACACCCAATCTACCATAATTGACTCATACATATAAGAAAAAATAACATACAAAGTATACAGTTATGATTCTCGCCTCATTTTGTAACAAATAACAATGAACATTTTCATTTTATCAACAGTAATCTCACTAGAGGTTTTGCTTTATCTAAAGAAAATCAAAACTCAAGTGGGATTTAATTGACTATCACACGATTAGAAGAAATGGAGTACTCTAATACAATAAAATATTAACTGTCCTACTAAAATTCTATTTCACTAATGTTAGCTTCACCAAAACGTTTGAATGGAACCGCCATTTTCAGTCGACTATCTATGCGATAAACAAATAACGATAGCAAAGCATGTTTTATAGTACCGTAAAGAATTTGCAGTTTGAAATGTTGGCAAACAAAGAAACAAATGGTAGGGAGGTGATAAAAACAGAAGAAAGTATATAAAGATTAGAAGAAATAAAGTACTCTAATACAATAAAATAGATATTAATTGACTTACTAAAATTCTATTTCACTAAAGTTAACGTAAAGAATTTGCAGTTTCAAATGTTGGCAAACAAATTCTAGAGGAATGATAAAAATAAACAAATGTTAGAAAAGTGATAAAATTGTAGCGATAAGCAGCCATGATTGGTTGAAACACGTTCTTTCGTATCGTTTTATTGGTCAAACGTAGTATGACATAGTAAAAGTGTAGTAATCAAAAGAAATACTCCTTCTATGTTCAGAAAAAAAATAAAATAAAAACAATATTTGTACTCTGAAAATATTCATTCTACGTCACAGGACGTTACTGGACCAAATCTGAAATATGATACAGTATTTCTTTACTATCATCAGGTGAACAACTACTTTGTGAATCTAATGGCGTATCTTGTATGTGGCACATAATATGAAACCCATATTGTTTTCAAGACAATTTTTCATTTCTGTTGTAATGACAGCTAGGAAGTTCGTATCGTAATTCCGATGTTGAACTTCGACTGTAAAGCAACCGAATGCATAGCAGCACGAGACGTCAACATTTAACGAAGACTAATCTGGGAAAAAATAAACGTGTTACACACTCCTGTTTGCATAATTATTTAATAACAGATGATTTTACTTTTTTGGAATCATGCTTAATATTAATATTACGTAAATAATACAATAACAACAGAATAGCTCATTTTGTTCAAAATCTAAACTATTAATATAAATTAACTATATTCTTCAAACTATTCACGACTGTACGCAACGCCACAGAATGATAGTATGCGTTGTTTGCAACTCGATGATTGTTGTGAACTGTGTATCGTCTGTAGCGAACGGGAACAGGGCGAGACGAGGGTGACATCTATACTCTTCGCTGTAGGCTCCTCAACTGGAATCTACTGTTTTGGTACGAACTTCCTATCTATGCTTATGACCTACGTACAATGAGTGTCGAAAGTTTTCATACACTGAACAATATTACAGACAGCAGTAATATATTAATATAATTACTTATTCACTATATAGGCCTCTACAAAGTCAAATAAACGCAGTATCCTCTGTTTTAACACAAAAAATAACACGTAAAAATAATTTATACATTAACAACAAAAATTAACGAACAAAAAATATTGATACAGTCCCATAATATGGCTGTCTTTTGTCTTTACTTTCGGAGTTCAACACTTGGTTGAGAACCCTTTGAATTCTAAGATGGCTTGCGAACGCCGTGGCATCGACTCCACTAACTTTGAGGTTACTGAAGCAGGGATATTTCTCCATTCTTCTTCCAAAGTGTATTTTAGGTCCTGCTTGTTACAAATTTGCTTTGAACGAATTCTTCTTTTCAGATGTTTCCATAAATTTTCAATGGGGTAAATGTCCGAAGACTGTGGGAACGTTTCCATGTATTTTGGTGTGTTATACAGAATCCATAAACGGGTATTGAAACTTGTGTACTCCGGGTATTATCTTGCATATATACAAAATCTTGTCTAATACCCATTTTCTCTGCAGATGTATGAAGATTGGTCTTTAGTATGTTTGTACACTGTTGGTGATCCATGACGCCATCGATAAAATGCAAGGTCCCTACCCCAGAGGTACTCATGCAGGCTCATAGCAATTCAAAACCACTACCATGTTTCACAGTGTGTTGGAGATTTTGCTTTTGTAGCTCTGTATTCTTCGTCCTCCAGATTTTTCTTCTTCCATCTGGAGAAAAAATATTGAATTTAGATTCGTCAGTAAAAATGACTTTGTTCCAAAATTCTTTGGTGCTGTTGATGTATGTTTTAGTGAAGTGTAGTCTCTTCTTTCTGTTTTGTTCGCTTACAAAACATTTTCTGCGGGCTGTTCTTCCATATAGTTCGTTAGCTCTTAGATATTACGAACACTGCTAGCAGAAATACTAATATTCAAGTCATTCTTGACACTAGCTGCTAATTTCGGTGCACTGTTTTGAGGATTTTGCTTTACTCTCCTAGTTAATGCTCTCACAGTTGTCTAGGACGTCCTGATCTGTGATTACTTCCCAACGATTTTCGTTCGTCGACTCTATCAATTATATGCTGAATGGTTGCTCTTGGTCTTCCAATTATTTTACTAATTTCATTTAGCGATTTATACTCATTATGTAAAGCGAATAATTATCCCTCTCTCTTCTACTGTAGTCTCCCTCTTTCTTTACGTTCCATTACAATGTTGATTTGCATCCACGAAACAACACACCTTCACAACAACGTACTCAAGGTCAGATTGAATTACAACGCTATCAGAACCACGCCCACTCGACTGCACATACACTTGCTATTGACTGAAATGTAGTACTGTATCTACTTTTTTTTTTTTTTTTTGTATTTCTGCCGTTTCGGATTCTTCTATTCTGAAACAAAATTTCTTTCAAGATTCCCTCGTTCCTATTTCAAAATTCAATCAAATGAAGGGTAATAGATTATACCCGTTTTACGTTTTCACGTGCATGCGTAATTAATATACAATTTTTGTAACTTGCGTTAGGTGTATCAATACTTTCTACACTCACTGTAAGTGTGTTTATTGGTTTTTAACTGTAATGTTTAGTAAAGACACGCTTTTGGAAACTGTGAAATATGATTTCTGTTTATTTTCACGGGCTTTCACAAGCGTCTGAGTTGTCTAGCCGTGTCATATGCGGCTGTAATAATACATGTGTGAAGAAAATCCGAAGTATTACATTCCATAACTTTTGATAGAACTTATTAAATTTGTAATATTTAACAATGTAACGAATCATAACGCTCCTCAATTTGATACACTTTACATTTCAGATTTCCATACAATCCTGACGTTGAAAACAAAGTGACTAAGGCCTGACGACTAGGAAATTGAAAGTAGGCTTATTGTGTGTTCAACACATTTTACAGAGTTAGACATCTATTGTACTTCCTTATCCTATATCAGCACAAACCAGAGATGATTTTTTTGTTTGTTTGTCAACAATGACAATTAAGGCATGACTGTTGTATGAATGTATAATATCTTATATACCATAGTCCATACCTTATCCTTCTTGTTCAAATGCAATTCAAAATGACTTTATTATGTAACTCTAACGCAAATATAAATATTAATGTAATGCAAACGTACTTTGATTTCATGCTGTCATTCTAAAGTTGGATTTTCGTGGTTCCCACTCTAATTTATCCTTTACATGTAGTGAATATTAAAATATTAATTTCTAACATTTAGAATTTTATGTCCATTTTTATATTAACTGAATTAATATACAGTAATTGAATAAAACAGTGTCAGAAAATTCACAGTTGTTCGCCAGGAATATACAGTGCGCGACATAAACTATTTATCGGCATTGCAACCGGTTGTAACTCGGGTATTTAGTGGGAAGATCTGACTGCAGCCAGAGATATTTCATTGCATGGTCCATACGAGGCTCGACACCAGATTTTAGCATCAACTCTGCTATGTCAATAATATACAGTATACCAGCATTTCTCAACCTTTTTGATGATGAGGTCCCCTTTTCCTCACTTTCCTTTAGTGCTGCCCCCTGGCTTAAGATGTATAGTAGAACATTCTCAACCGGGGGACCGTGACTCTTTGGGGAACCAAAGAGCAGTTAAGGGATGAAATGAACGACATTTCCATTTTCTACAGTTTTTAAGCTAGACACCTAAATTTTTATATACAGTAATCTCTTGTTATTAGTATTAATGTCCACAAACTTCATTAGTATCAGTTCAATTCCTGTTGAATGGATCGATGGGTGGGTGAGCTGTTGAGCGGGTGGGCGGGTGGGAGGATGGGTGGATTGGGGGGTGAGCGGGTGGGTGGATGGGTAGGTGGGTGGGTGGGTGGGTGGATGGATGGGTGGGAGAGCGGGTGGGTGGACGGACGGATGATCGATTCTTACATTCATTAATTTATCGAACGGATTGATCGGTTCATCGGTGGACATCTGATTAATAGATTCTTCAGTTCATTTGATTCATTGTTCGCTAATTGAATCCTTTAACTCTAGCACTAAGGTGCGATATGTGATGTGAGAGGGGGCAAAAATTTCCCGCGTTTTGTTTTGACTTTTTATTGGACTAGGAATTACCTTACTGTGTTAGTACACAAATTCTTTATCAGGAACATTCTAAAAGACAAAAATATAAGACTTCTTGGAAATAGCCTATGATATTTTCATTACACTACCACTAGGTTATTTCAGCTTCAAACGTTTCTGTACTAAGTAATCAAGAAATCATGCTATAGCAAACCACAAACAGCAAGACTGAAAATCAAAGTCATGAATTGCTCAATCATCAAGAGCTTTTTTTCCCCACTCACTTTCACTCTCACTTTCACAATTTGTGCACAGGCCTATATCTAAGAGGGAACAAAAATTTTCAGCACTGTAAATAAATATTATAGGCAGATTTAAATAATGCATAGAAATTATAAACCCATGCCATTATGTACTTGATATATTAATTTACAACTACCTAAAATCTTGCTCCTTCAATTCAACAATTACACATATTACACTAATAAAACCAATACTGCGCGCAATTTTTGCCCCCCCCCCTTAGCAGTGCTAGGGTTAATGTAGAAACCACAACTCATTAGTTAAGATGTTGACGAAACTACTAACGGAAGTCATTGCAAGGTTAGTGAATGTTAATCTAAAATTGGAAGAAAATACTTCGTCTTGGCCATAGATAATTCTCTTACGTAAAGAAATTCGGACGTCAGGATGATGCAGGGCTCAACGCGTAAAGCGCAACATTCCCTTGAGAAGCGCATCTTCTAGATCGGAGAGAGAGCATCAGAGCCAGCCACAAATAACCGACGCGACGCCTGTTGATGTCTTTAAATCCTGACATCTGACACGAAGCAGACTTTGGTAAGCAATACCAAGAACGAGGTAAAGATGTCTTGGGGTCACTCAAAAACCGCATTAATCCTAAGACAAACAGCACTGTTTACGCAACAGTTTATTTCTTTCGAATGCGGGAAATATGAGCCAGATTAGCAACCTAACGAATATCTAATTAAATTTCGTCATTGCTTTAACATTTGTACTGTAGGTTAGAGTCGAGTTAGTTCTGCCGGTAGAGAAACTCTACGGACTTCAAAAGCTCGGGTTCTAAGTAGATGGAGGTAAAAATTTTTTTTTGAGCGAGTCTAGGGTCCATTCAGCCAGGGTTAAAGGCTGTCGGAAAGTGTGCTGTTCACTTGATTTCATCCTGGTACCCAGTGCTGCTCAGCGGACAAGTACTACTGACGGAGGAATCGGATATTACGAATAAAGCTCTCCTCCGGTGATCTCCGGTAGAGGCATACGGAGGCATTCGGAGCTCCGGAGCAAGTGACAATCGAAAGATGAAATTCTCAAGGACGACTGGCAGGACGACAAGACTGGCGGTAGTTGTCAGTGGGATATTCGACACAATGTCATGGAAATTCTTTCATTCAGTAGTAGAAGTTTCTCAAGGGGGTTATTATTAAAATTGTTCACAATTTACATTATCGGTATTTTAAATTTTGTGTACTATAATAATAATAATAATAATAATAATAATAATAGTAGTAGTAGTAGTAGTAGTAGTAGTAGTAGTAGTAGTAGTAGTAGTAGTAGTAGTAGTAGTAGTAGAGTGAATCTGGGGGAGATGACTATCGGGGGAAGATGCTTATTTCCTTGTAGTTTCACATTCTTCCAAGAGAGAACGCCACGCGCATGTCTTCATGATCACTGAGACAGTTGAATGTCTGTAGAGTGGAAGCTAACTCATTTTCCCACGTGTTCTTGTTACGAAAAGAAAAAAAAAATAGCTCTTTTTTCTGCTATAAAATAATTGCAAAGGTATGTTACAATTTTAATACATCGTTGAATTCGAAATAACTGTCAAACATTTGTAATGGATAATGTAGTAAAGGTTCTAAAGTTTGTATTGTTAACAACCAATGGCCTTGCTCGCCATCTTAGGTTGCGTCACAGCACTAGGCATCTTGCCCCGATACTTGAGGAAGATGCTCAACATTTTTCGGGGTAAGATGGCAACTTGTTGCAAGAGTTTTATTTTTTGTTTTCTTTCAGGGAATGCGTAAACATTACGTAAGGTCCTCTGATAGAAGTCAGTGGATTGAGAACAGTGTTCAACTTGCGATGGAACATATTAGAACAGGGGATATGAACTGTTTTAGAGCATTGCAACATACAGGAATCTTTACCATATCCTTAAACGTCGCCTAAAAAGGAATGATAACAAAAAAAAAAAAAAAATGTACTGGATTGAATTCATTGTGTGCAAGAAGTGATTTCACGAATCTTGCACACGGAAATAAAATATGTGCAATGACTGTGTGGCTAAGTAGCGATAAACGAGTGAGAAAGTGTCAATGAGCTTCAGATTAAGTCATTTTTCTTATATACATGTATCAAACCAAGTTCAGGTAAAATACATATATCAGTACCGTAACTGTGTTAATTGTATTTGCCATCTTATCCGACTTTCGGGGAAAGATGCCTACAGTGGAGGTAAGAAGAAAACCTGTACCTGTAAACAAGGTAATTAATGTTTTCTGTTTTGTACCAAAAATATAGTTTCAAAATACCTTCCGGACTTTGATATTTCAATATTAAATTCAAAATTAAATGAACAGTATCTTAAATTTTCTATGAAAGAAAAAGTGAGGCATATTCGCCCGATCCACTCTAATAATAATAGTAGTAATAATAATAATAATAATAATAATAATAATTATTATTATTATTATTATTATTATTATTATATTACTACTACTGTTTACTTACTTTCAAATAGCTTTTAGAGGACCCAGACGTTCATTGCCGCCCTCACATAAGCCCGCCATCAGTCCCTATCTTGAGCAAGATTCATTCACTCTCTACTATCATATCCCACATCCCTCAAATCCGCTTTCCATCTATGTCTCGGCCTTCCCAAAGGTCTTTTTCCATCCGGTCTCCCAAACTAATGTTACGTTTACATGGCGACAGTTTAGAGAAGAGAACTAGAGATTATAGCTGAGTATCACCGTGTAAACGGTTGTGAGAGCAGGTATCTCATTGACTCTAATATCTAAATAGAGAGTCTAAATAGAGCGGCCTTAAAAACTGCTCTCCCCGTGTAAACACCCTGAACAGAGAACTCGCATATACTGTCAGCTCTCATTATAGCTACTCTAAATTAGTCAGCTAAGTTGAACTTTTTCATTAACTCTCGCAACTGTTGCGTACGAGATTATACAAGCTTGCGCATAACTCTTGAACTACAGGTCTAAAGTAATAATCATGCTACGTTTGCACGGCGACAGTTCAGAGCGAAGTTCTGAAGAATCATGAGAGCTCTCTAACGGAGTGTTTACACGGTGACAGAATATAGCTTCTCTAAACCCATTAGCTAGCTCTCATGAGATTTATATAATTCTGAACTCTAAGTTACTCTCCAGACCGTTTCATGGTGCAGACAGTTTAGCGTGAGAGAAAGTGTTGAGAGAGAGAATTTAGAGAAGAATAGGCTGGTCAGTGCGTTTTTATGACATCATCACTCATATAACTTCTGAGCAGTGTGTCAGCAGTTGTGTAACTTGACCGCGCATAGCATTTGCGTTACTAATATTGTTAGATGAGTCATTATTTATTTATTCGTATAGAATACTATAATTGCACGAAGGACGGAGTTGATAGTCTTGATCAAAAATGTGCAAATTATAGCTCAAGTCGGCACACATGTAATTTACATTCTATGAATCAGAGATGCATGAAAATAGTACCAATGGTAAGAGAAACTCAAAAAGTTTAGTTGTGTTAACATTGTTTCCCTACTTGATAACACGCCTCATAATAGTGCATATAAACAAATTTGTTCATTGTTGAGGCGAAATGGCTGCTATAGACGACAGAAGAGCTTAATTTTCATGTGAACTAGTCGGTTATTAATGTGCAAAAGCGTTACCGAACGAAGTTTGGTGCAGATCCACCCAGTGGACCTAAAATCCGTAAATGGTACACAGATTTAAAGGCACGATTCTTCGCAAGCGGTTGCGACTCCATCCATACCTACTACAGTTGCTGCAAGCCCTAATACCAGAGGAAAAAGTGGTACGAAGAAATTTTTGCACAAGTATGTAGACTTTAATTGAAAACGAGGATGAATTTATTCGTTCCGTGGTGTTTTCTGACGACGTCACTTTTCAACTTTCTGGTAAGGTGAACAGACATAACCTCAGAATCTGAAGATCGGAAAATCCGCGTACCTACGTGGAACTTGACTATAGGCTTGATGTGTGCCGTGTTACTAAGGAGGAGGGACACATTGAACATCTTTAAGTCAAGAAACTAAACGTTTGGAGTTTCTCTTTCCATTTGTACTATTTTCATGCACCTCAGATTCATAGCACGTAAATTACATATGTTCGAAACCGGAAAGGTCTTTTGTAGGAACCCTGTATAAAGACAATTTTCAGGCTTCCTGATGAAAGAAAGGCAACGGATGCAGCTGAAGAAGTGGTTCTTGAGAAGAAGAAAAAGATGTGCTTTGTGCCCCTCAAAATTAAAGAGGAAAAAAATATTCTTGCTACAAGGGCCAAAGTCCAATTTACCTCCAATGTTAAAAAAAAAGTGTGCAGAATTTGCGATGAAAATGACTGATTGCTTTAAGCTCCTCAAAAGATACCGAGTGTTCAAAGAAAAAAAAAAAAACAATAATTTTTCACATAATATATTCATCTTCTTTCATTATATTAAATTATTAATATCATGCATTATCAATAGTATTAAAGGAATATAGAAAATATTCCACATCAAGTGAATGGTGATAATTGCACAGTAATAATAATAATAATAGACTAATAATAATAATAATAAAACAATAGGATAATAATAATAATAATAAAACAATAGGATAATAATAATAATAATAACAATAATAATAATAAAATAGTGATAATAATAAAATGGTGATAATAATAATAATAATAATAATAATAATAATAATAATATTATTATTATTATTATTATTATTATTATTATTATTACAGTTCGCAATTACTGGAGGTTATGGACCTTTCGCTGTACCTCCTCCAGCAAATAAATAAGCAAGAATAAAACCCACAAATTAACAACTAAAACAATGGATCTTGCTAAAATTACGTCCATATTACAATAAATTAAAACTGGAAGCCAAATTCAGACGCCTCAACAGTCTCAGCTAATTTTGACAATGCCTGATTTCTCAAGGTCCTTATTCTTGTAATTCTTGTTAAACACATTCCACAAACAACTTCCCAATTCATATGCTTCAATCAATCTTCGTGTCTTCGACACTCCATTGTTTTGGGCCGTCATTTATACTGCTTCTGTCGCGAGAGTTTATGAAAAACTTCAACTCAGTTGAATAATTTGGAGTAGCTATAATGAGAGTTGAGAGCATATGCGAGTTCTTTGTTAAGAGTGGAGGGGGTAACGCTTGTTCAGTCTCGCTTGCATCTCGTCACATAACATCGGTCGGTAGTCGATTCCACACCACAATACTGTTCTCTCCCTCTAAGTTTCACCAGGTTCCGCACGAGCTATACTCAGCTATAATCTCTAACCCTCTCTTCTCTAAACTCTCGTCGTGTAAATGTAGAGACGCAATTCCGCCGCTCAGAGCGCTGTTCGGTTCTAGATATTTGTAGCAGAACACTTATTGACATTGACATTTGGGGCATTTAAAGGACTCATCGTTGCGTATTAAATGCTTCGTACAATATTTTATGGTCAATAGACGCAAGTTCAAAACTTCTACGTATCAATTATATTAAAATAAATGGTTGTCATTTTTGATATGGAAAGATATTACATATTATAAACTCAGGCACTACCTTCCTGTTGTTCAATTCATACACCATACCTTTTCGAACATAATGAAAGAAACTTAATACATTTTACATGAGCAATGTAGTCTACCTTTTTCATATGTTTATTATTATTATTATTATTATTATTATTCATAATTTATTCTGTTAAGAACAATAAAATAATGTGTTTAGGGTATAAACCTGTTGCTAGGAAGCGTAATGTGACCAACAGCCTTTCCTTTATACTAATGACAATCCTCATAGTTGTGTCTTTTTTGACAATTACAGGTCCGATGTGTAAGCTCCATGCGTGTTCCGGCGAGATATCCAGGGTTTTTCCCACGTAGATCTATTTCTCCTCTGCCTTCTTCAATTCAGAAGAACTGCACACTACAGCGGCAGAAAAACGTTGTGTTTCTGCCATAGTTGTAAACGCACTGACCAGCCTGTTCTTTTCTATATGCTCATAACACTTTCTCTCACTCTAAACTGTCTGCACCATGTAAACGGTCCGAAGAGTAACATTAGAGTTTAGAGTTATATAAATCTCATGAGAGCTCGCTAATGGGTTTAGAGAAGCTATATTCTGTCACCGTGTAAACACTCCTTTAGAGAGCTCTCCTGATACTTTAGATCTTCTCCAGCTCTAAACTGTCGCCGTGTAAACCTAGCATAACACTCTATATGCATTTCTGGAGTCGCTCTGCCCATCTCAAACGTCTGGATTTAATGTTCCTAATTATGTCAGGGGAAGAATACAATGCGTGCAGTTCTGCGTTGTGTAACTTTCTCCATTCTCTCGTACCTTCATCCCTCTTAGCCCCAATTATCTTCCTATTCACCTTTTCATCCCTTTTAGGCTCCAATTGTTTTCCTATTCACCTTATTTTCAAACACCCTTAATCTCTCTTCCTCTCTCAAAGTGAGAGTACAAATTACACAACCATATAGAACAACCGGTAATATAACTGTTTTATAAATTCTAACTTGCATTTCCCACATTTATTTTGCTGTCAATTTCCTCCCGAGTATCATTTATATTTGTTACTGTTGCTCCAAGATATTTGCATATTTCCACCCTTTTAAAGGATATATTTCCAGTTTTTTTATATTTCCATTTCGTACTATGTTCTGGTCACGAGATATAATCTTATACATAGTCTTTTCGGGATTTTCTTCCAAATGTATCTCTTTACTTCCTTCAAATAAAATTTTCGTATTTTCCCTAATACTGTAGTTTGTGAATTTTCTCCTAACATTCACGTGACCGGTATAAACAAGTAGCTGATATAACCCGTTCATTTCCAAACCCTCTCTGTTATTCTGGACTTTCCAATAGCATATTCTGGAGCAAAGTTAAAAAAATAAATGTGATAGTACGTCTCCTTGTTTTAGCCTGCAGTGAATTGGAAAAGCATCATACAGAAACTCGCCTATACGGACTCTGCTGTAACATTCACTGAAACACATTTTAATTAATCGAACTAGTTTCTTGGGATTAACAAATTCAATAAGAATATTATATAAAATTTCTCTCTTAATCGAATCATATGCCTTTTTGAAATCGATGAATAACTGATGTACTGTGCCCTTATTCTCCCATTTTTTCTCCAATATCTGTCGAATACGAAAAATCTGATCAATAGTCGATTTATTACGCCTAAAACCACATTGATGATCCGTAATAATTTCATCCATAGGCCTATATGAAGTTAATCTTCTCAAAAGAATGTTGAACAAAATTTAGTACGATGTCAACAAAAGTGATATTCCTCGAAAGTTACTATTATTATTACTATTATTATTATTATAATTATTATTATTATTATTATTATTATTATTATTATTATTATTATGTTACGGTATATTTATTAATATTATATTATGTTCTAATAGAATATATTCATGAATTTTATGTAAAAGTGTTTTCCAGAGTTAAAGGTAGCGAAGAGCCTGAATAAATTATTTTTAAACATTGAACCTTAATACATTCATACCACAAGTTTCTTTGGTTCCATTCTGAAATTCCATTTAATATACACTGACTGACAAAAAAAAAAATACGCACCAAAGAGGAGTTGTGGGAATTGCATGAAACCTGATATGGATGATCATAACATTGATGTATGTAAATTATTACAATATTGGAGCAAAATAATATTTTTATTGCTGAAAACTGACCACCTGAATTGAGGCTCTAGTACCCTGTTTGTCCACCTCTAGTTTGGATACAAGTTGTAATACGGGCGGGCATTCAAGCATACAGATTTCGTACGGTATTCTGCGGCATATCTGTCCATATTTGCAGCAACAGGTTCTTGTAAACTCTAAGGCTGCTGAAGTTGGCGTCCCAGATGATCCCAGACATGTTCGATTGGTGACAAATCTGGCGATCATGCAGGCCATGGAAGTGTGACAACGTTGCGAAGTCATTCCTGTGACATCCTTGCTGTGTGTGGCCGAGCATTATCCTGCTGGAAAAGATCTCTTGGAAATCCTGCCATGAGTGGCAACACATGTGGCCGAAGAATGTCTTGCACATATCGCTATGCTGTTATTATCCCTAGGGGTGACCGACTGTTGTACGTGATGGCTCCCTAGACCAGCACGTCAGCAGTGGGAGCGGTGTGTCGTGCCAAAGCAAATGTAGGGTTGAGGCATGCACCACGAGGTCTCCAGACATGAACACGACCTTCGTCAGAGCTCAAAGAGAACCTGGATTCGTCACTGAAGACAACTCGGTTCCAGTCTTCAGCAGTCCAGTTTTTCGCTCACTACACCACTGCAAATGGAGGTGACAGTGGGCAGGTGTCAATGGCAGGACATGTAATGGGCGCCGAGACACCAAATTTCCTTCAGTCAAGCGCCTGGAAATGGTTCAGACAGACACAGGGGCCTGTAATGATGGTGCTACCTGTCTCAGGATGGTGGACGACGAAACAGTTGGATCTGTTCGGGCTTGTCGGAGGATCCGACGATCTTCTCTCCTGGTGGTCAGTCGAGGGCGTCCTGAGCCCACTCGCCGTATGTGCGTGCCCTCACGCATCCACTGATTTCAACACGTCTTGAAAGTCTGGTCAGAACGGCGTAGGTAGCTGGTGATTCGCAGATACGACCACCCAGCCTCGCGCATTCCAATAATGCGCCCCCTATCAAACTCCGTTAACTGGGTAAAGTCTCTTCGATTGCGTTGTAGAGGCATGTCGAATGATCGACGACTTTTACACAGCCGGAAACAACAGTTCACTACGTTCGAGTAGCCTGTGCAAGCCCTTTTATAGGTAACAGCAGGTTCACGGCCTCTGGTGGCAACACCATTCAACTAATTACGTTACTACGCTAATCATTTGACAATCTCTCTGAGATGTAACTGTATGCCGAGGTTTGCAGCAAAATGACAACTCCTTCTTGGTGCGTGATTTTTTTTTGTCAATCAGTGTATTTTACGTTAAATTCAATCGATTAGATGAAGGATCGGTGGAGTGGAGAAAAATTGTCTCCGGCACCGGGATTCGAACACGGGTTTTCAGCTCTATCTGCTGACGCTCTATCTACTAAGCCACACCGGATTCCAATTCCGATGCCGGATTGAATCCTCTCAGTTTAAGCTCCACCTCTTTCTTTCCCTTTAGTGGCCAACCCTCACGCACTGTGTCAAAGATGTGTGACAGTGGCACAATGTCCAACTCACTAATGTGCAGAGGTGCACTCATTACGAGTGACTAAGTGGCCGGAGATCCAACGGGATGAGCGCCGTCTTAAATCACTAAGTGATTATATATGCATATCACATTATTGCGATGTACCGAAGCACATATGATATTTCTATGCAGAAATTTTGCATTATCATATGATGAAGGATCGGTGGAGCGGAGAGAAAATATCACAATACTCAACAATAAAACACACTAAAACAATAAGTACACAAACATACAAGAATAAGCAAACAATACATACTTAATTCACAATTAACTGCAATTCATATACATTCCTTGGCATCTTAATAAAAATGTTTGCGTGCGTGTGTATATGTATGTATGTATGTATGTATGTATGTATGTATGTATGTATGTATGTATGTATGTATGTATGTATGTATGTATGTATGTATGTATGTATGTATGTATGTATGTATGTATGTATGTATGTATGTATGTATGTATGTAGGCTATGTATGTATGTATGTATGTATGTATGTATTATGTATGTATGCATGTATGTATGTATAATTACCATATGTCTCACAATCTTATTATATTCAGATGATATTCAACAACAAGCTTGAAGAATATAGGTAAGCGCTGAAAGGGTTATGGTAACTAGGCATAATAAGGTTCCATTATACACAGACACACAGATGTCACTGAGTATATTAGCAACAAGCGTTAATTCATTGACTCCAAAACGTGTACTCGTATTTCTGTTTCAAATCTTGAAGTCGATTTCTAGTCACAATTTTTGCTTTGTATTGCTTTTCCTATATATTATTTTGTAGTAAATAAAAATGTTGATTTCATTATTAACGTTAAGCTGGAATAAATAAAGTCATGAGACTCGCTATCTAAACAGGAATCTCTACAAAAGAGTACCGCCATGTTTTCGTGATCCTGTACACTCCTTTCAATCGCACGTCCGGGTCTAGTTCATGTAGAAGGAATCTTGGTTCATACTTTGAAATTTACTTGATATACTCGTAATTGTTAATTTCCCGTCAATTGGCAACAGCGTTAAACATAAATATTTCGTTTTCTGCTTGAAACAAAAAGAAGGAAGTGAACGTGGGGGCACTGACCCAGAAGAGGCGTGATCACGGCTGCAACCCGGAGAAGCACAACACATCAATCACTGTGATTTAATTACAACCAGCAATTAATTGCTTTATTGGATCATAATTAAAATGAAACGAAATAGCATATTAATAAGAAGTAATTATTTGAGGCGTATTGTTGAGGAGAGCACTGCATTCAAAATAGTAGTCTAATTCACTGTCAGATTTCGTAAGTTTTGCTAAAATTGGCCTTCATAGCTGGTGCGTTACAGAACAGAATTTCCGGTAAACCTTGAGTTGATTCTCAAAAATGAATGAGAGCACAAATTTAGCACATATAATGCCACATAAACTATATATGGCTCAGCAGAGCAGAATTTAAAAGGAATGGCCTCCTGCGATTCATCACTTCGTAACCAGTCACAATTACCATACGCAGATGGCTCGGAGGAAAGGTAAACATATTTAATTAAAAATAAGTGGAGATTGAACTACTTTTTGTATTCAGGTCACACATGAATTATACTGGTGCTCCATTTCCACGCTCGACGAAAGGAATCTTCAACAGTGATTTCGACGCCAACCCAACACGCCGCGAATAGAGTTGAGAAAGAGGAAAAGATAGAAGGAAATAGGGAAAGTGACAAATGGAGGGAGTAAGAAAATATAGAAGAGAGAGATGAAGACTAGGTGGTAGTAACTGAACAATGAAAAATTTAAATAAGAAAAGAAAAAGGAGAGAAAAATATCTAGGAAGAAAGATAAAAAGAGACAACAAAAGAAGGAGAGGAGAGGAGAGGAGAGGAGAGGAGAGGAGAGGAGAGGAGAGGAGAGGAGAGGAGAGGAGAGGAGAGGAATAAAGTAGACGGAAGGAAGAAATAAAAAGGAACAGAAGTCAGAAAGGAAGGAAATTAGATAAGAAGGGAATATGAGAGAAATCATAACGATACAAAGAAACAAATAAGGCTTGCAATGAAGAAGAAAGTAATAACGAAAGGAGAATATTAAGAATGAAATAAACAAAACCAAAAGAGTAGAAGAAAAGACAATGATAAAATGAAGAAAAGAAGAGGACAGGGAGGAACATAAAAGCAGAGAAAGGTAAAGAAAGAAGGCAGACAAGAAAAGTAGAAAGAAATAGAAAATAAATAGAGAAAAAGACATTAGATTGCCCCGAACATGTGCTTGGCGGGTGTGTGCTATGTACATCTATGTATCTATTTATTTTGTATTGAATGTAGCAATGAATACTAATAGTTACATTAAAAACTTAAAAGATGGAAGTAAATGAGTGACAGAAACAAAAAACAGACAAGGGAAGTAAAAGCTGCAGATAAACAAAGAAAATAAAATTAAAAACATTACGACATTCACTATAAAATGCGAGCTGACCGGGAAATAATAAAGTAAATCCTGCTACAGCTGAGCGACCTTCTGCCTGGCAGTGTTTTGTTATTCACTGCTGCACCACGAAAAACATTTGGCATCGGTTTTTATTAGGTCGGTGGAAATAGAGCGCCCAGATGTTTTGTAGGCCAAGGTCCATGACACTGCGGCTCAGGTGGAAAAGTGAATGAATCTCTTGTTGTGTCTTCCATTTTCCAGTGTTGTGAAAAACAAATTACGACCCAGTCTTAAAGTGAATTCTCATAATATGAACACTTCGTTACTTAGTTTTCCATTGTGTATATATGTGTACAGGGTGTATCTATCTATATATGTGTCCATAAATGTGAGGGCGTATTCCTGATTCCAAAACATAACAAAAAGTTCATATGAATATGGGACGCAAACCCTTCGTTAGGGATATTTTCATTTTGTTGGTAGTTTTAACCGATAAGCAGAAATACAATAGGTTTGGAATGAATGGGGCCGTCTATTGCTTATCTTACACTTGTTGAACCATATATTAGCATTGGCTTTTAATATCTTTAATTTGGTGTTTAAGAATGTATTAAATAATTTTGCTTGACTAGCGTTGGGTATTTTCATTTTGTTGGTAGTTTTAACAGATAAGCAGAAATACAATAGGTTTGGAATGAATGGGGCCGTCTAAGCAATAGACGGCCCCATTCATTCCAAACCTTCGTTTGGGAGTTATGAAAGTAATTTCCTGTAGTGACCCCTGATTATGTAATTCACCTCAAACTTTCATTTTTCCCACTTTCTTCATTACAGTTGGTCATGACATTTGTTTTTTTTTTTTGTCTGATTGCCTTTTATTTTGTTTTGTGTTTGTCTGATTGCCTTTTATTCTGTTTTGTGTTATTCACAGTAACATTCATCACATCACAAGATGTATTCAGTGTCATCCAAAGAATGTGGTTTATGCACACTTTAACTCCACCTCACTTTACTGTGATAGTTCACCAGTATCTCGATAACCAGTTTCCGAACGGATGTATTGGTCGAAGGGGATCCATTGCATGACCTGCCCGACCGCCAGATTTATATCCAATGGATTTTTACTTCTGGGGATATTTAAAATCCTTGGTTTATTCAACACCTGTACCTAATATCGATGTTCTGAGGGAGGACTTTTGCACAGAGTACTGCAAAGCATGGAACGCAGGCTCAGGGCAGGCATCGAAGCAGGAGGAGGTCACTTTGAGCAATTTTTGTAAATGTGTGTTGTTAAATTATCACATGTACCATTACCAATAAACCCATAATTCCCTAACGAAGGGTTTGCGGACCCATGTTCATATGAACTTTTTGGTATGGTTTGGTGTCAGGAATACGCCCCCACATTTATGGACACATATATAGATATAGATTCAGTGACTGTTACAAACTCATAGGGATGATAGAGGAGACAATTATGAACAACTTCCATACAGGAATCTATGTCCGGAAACATTCTGTTTGGTAGTTACAAGCTACAATCGAACTCAAGGCCGCTCTTTTGAAGTTTGGTTGCAGAGGACCTGTTTCTGCAAACTTCGGTGATTTCTCATAAACATGGTATAAGCTAGTTGGTATTGTAAATGTTATTTTGACTGATTAAACCTTGCAACTTTCCTTCTATCGCCTTTTGCTCTTCCATAAATGAAATGCATCAGCAAGTTGCAAGGAAAGTTGCAAGATTTAATCAATGAAAATATCATTTACGATGCCAACTACCTTATACCATGTTTATTTAAAATCACCGAAGTTTTCAGAAACAGGCTGTCTGCAACCAAACTTCAAAAGGATGGCCTTGAGTTCGATTCCAGCAAGTTACACTAACATACCTAGGTTTGTAACTACCAAACGGAACGTTCTCAACATAGGTTCCTATATAAAAGTTGTTAATAATTGTCTCTCTAACATCCCTAATAGTTTGTAACATAGTCACTGAATCACCCTGTATACCGGTATTGAATTGTGCTCAGGCTATACATATTTATATTTAATTTTATCGCGTAATTCGTTTATAGTTTGTTACTTATTCTTATTCTATTATTTTTACGAATGCCATTAATTTAATTTTATCTACTTCTTATTTAACACCTGTTAATCGAGTTGCCAACAAAAAATTCTAAAGATGGAATCTCGTACTCAAAAGATTTATGAACTAAAAATTTTCCCTCTTCATCTCAGTTTCTATAATGAAATTCTCAAAAGGCTAATACATAATAGATTTGTTCTATCAGTAATATATTTACATCTATAAATAAAACAAAATGAATAACAGTAAATAAGTGGATCAAGTGTAGTGCAATAATAAAACAAGTCACGAGGCTTATGAATAGAGACAGGCAAAATACGAAATGGTATGGGAACAAGGATTTTTCACACCTCACGATGTGTAGAATGCAATTAACGCCAAAAAATTTTCATGTTTCATAAAATGTTGGTAAAATGTTCATATTTCATAAAACTCTTCATGCTTTTTTTT
Source organism: Periplaneta americana (assembly GCF_040183065.1). Lineage (NCBI taxonomy): Eukaryota > Metazoa > Arthropoda > Insecta > Blattodea > Blattidae > Periplaneta > Periplaneta americana. Next base: position 148,723,664 of record NC_091124.1, on the reverse strand, counting down.
ACATTTTGCACGATTTTTCCCCTCCGCTAATATTTCTGTAACTGCCACTGAACTGAGTTTTCCTGACATTATAAGAAGACAGTAGAGATGTTTTCAAGGAAACACTTGAAAAACCCATGCCACCCGTCCCCTAACATTCCGGAATTCCCGAGGGCAAATTAAATCTCCAAATTCCCCATTTCCCTTTAGAGTCACTGAACTTGTAGTATACATGAATACGAGAAGTCAAATCAAAATAATTCCATCTTAGCTCATTCTTTTGAATCCAGTGAAAAGCTTTCCAATGTTGTCATGTCTCTACTGATATATGACTTAAGAAGATGGAGTGTCAAGTAAAAAAACGAACGCTTCCGACATATTCTTCTGTTTGAGTTTAAAAGAAGAGCAAAGGCAGCGGAGGCGGCTAGAAACATTTGTCCCGTGTACGCCGAGAATGCCATCGAGAAAGCACTGCAAGAAAATGATTCTATTGTTTCAACACATAATATCCCTACAAACGTTAATGTCCATCCACATAAAAAATGCATCTGGTGGGTAAATAAGGTGTCATGTACTGCGAACTACTTTCCAGGAATGTAACCATAATTGTTGACATTTATTGCCAAAAATTCAGATGCCTTGCGGCCGCAATTAAAGAAAAACGCCCGAAAATATTGCATCAAGTGCTGGTGCAACTTAAAAATGCACACCCGCACTCTTCTAAAAAAAAAAGAAAGCAGCTATCCAGGAGCTTGGTTAGAGGTGATTCCCATATCCTCCATGTTGTCCCCATCTTGCGCCCTTAGATTTCCACCTTTTCCATTCTCTATCCAACAATCTTCAAGGGAACTCCTTTGATAACTAAGATGCCTTACAAACTCGGCTTGACGACTTCTTTAACTCCAAAACAACTGTTTTCTTCAAACGCGGAATCGAAATACAACCCTAGCGTTCGCAGAGAGTCACAGGCCTAGATAATGTAGGAGAGAGGATATATTACTACCGTCTTCTATTCATCTCAAATAAAAAAATATTTTGTCACAGCGAAAAAACGCTAGGACCTTTTGCATCAACCCAATATTTCAGTCTGCAAAGCTGGACAAATGTAATCGTTACCACGATGGCAAGAGAATCAGAAATACTCCATAAAAATGTACCCAATATACTTCTCTCTCGCAACAAATTGTTTTTATAATCATAATTGTCTGAATCCGTTTCCTCAACGCGGAAGGCCGATGCAATAGCCACTTGGCTATTCATGCTGACTATAACTAAAACAGACAACTGAACGTTACAATTGGAAATACCATAGAGTTCTGTGAAAGCTGCCAAAGATTGTTGGACACGAGTCAAGCATCTTCCAGGCACATCAGTTGCGATGCTGACTAAACAAATTGGAAAGGGCGTATTTCTACTTCTAAGAAGTCATTCCGAATATCAGCTGGAACAAAATTGACATTCTTACGCAACGTCTCATTGAAGTACATTTTTCTCTTTTAGCGAAATTGCTTATAATTCATCTTTAATGTTATCCACCACTATGGAATAACGGTTTGCATGCCTGATCGTGAAACGAGCGAGCCCGGGTTAAAATCCTGATTGGGACAAGTTATCTCATGATATTTTCCGGGGTTTTTCCTCAACGCACTAATAGCAAATGCTGGGTAAGATTCGGCACTGAACCCTGGATTCACTTCGCCATTATCATCATCTTCATATCACTCAGACGCTAGATAACCATAACAGTTGATAAAGCATCGTAAAATAATAAATTAAAAGTCTTTAGTGTTTGACAAAGACGTACTGAGGTTTATGGACCCGATGAATATTCACTGAATTATAAATTCCAAATCGTTTATGCCAGAAATTCTCATCCAAATTATTGAATATATAATAGTAAATAGTGCATCTCATGCAGCCTTTGTTTTACCGTGTTTTTTTGAACAAACGAAGTAACGGGGTTCAAGATGCTACAAATTAAATTTTACACCAGGAGTAGAGAAAATTTTACCTCACATTTTGTCAAGAAGCCTTCAAGATTGGGTCAACACTTGATTAACTAGCTTCAGGTTATAGATCTATTGTGGTGAATATACACTTAATTTATAATCACTGATCTTTTTTAAGATCACAAAATTATAGCAAAGGCCTAAAGAAACTATATGACACCAATTTTCGACAACATTAATGAATGAATGCAAGATTAAATACACGTTAAAGGAAGGTATGTTTGTAGATTATTCCCACATTTAGAATCTCCGACAGTGAAGAAAAGTAGGCCTATATTATAGGACGTTTAAAACGTTTAACAAACATCGCAAATTTAATTTAAGTATGGATTTCATAAAATGTAACATGGTTTGTCAATTTTAAGCACATAAATAATAAAAGAATATATATTCCCAATTGAAGATATTTTATAAGCAATATATTTTATAATTTTAATCACAAAAAATACATATTTATGGAATTTTAGCACATAATTATACGAACCCTAATTATTACAAATATAGAAGGAGTTTCTCTTACTTCTGTATTTCTAATTCTATCTTTTTCTATACAAGCTCTGACCAAGCCTTCATTACAATATAATTAACATTCCTTTCAAATTGCCAAACCAAACCATTTATCACTGAATTTTAACCACTGCTGTTTTCATGGACTTTTTAACTGACTGAATATTTTAAGCTACTCATTTTCTGTAAAAATAATTCAACTACGGCACCACCCTCTCCTTAACCTCTTCAGTCCTGTCGTAGAGTATGCTATGCATAATTTTCTTTTAATTTTTTTGCAGTGTCTTGAATAATTTTGAAAAATTTGAAAAATTAAATTTGATAGAAATGAAGAGTATCACTTTTGCAGCATTTCTATACCATAATTATAGATTAAAATTTAAAATTTTAGGGCCCCAAGAGTCAAAATTGCCCCAAAATTTTATTTTCTGTGAAGACTTAATTTGGGATTTTTGGAACCCTAGAATGATTGTGTGACCGATTTTTTTTTCAATTTGTTTTAAATATAAATTCCGGACTGAAGAGGTTGAAACAAACTCAATTACTATACTGCAGTAAGCCTTGCAGCTACATGTAAGTATAAATACAGGACACTTCATGCTGTAGCATGCAAAATATAATTTTACTGACAAAAATGGACGGAAAAAATTAATATGTTTTATGTTTCTGGGCACCATTCACACATAGAATGATCGAGGACGATAAGTTTGTATGGCGACAACGGTGGAACGAAAATGCTGTGGAAATCTATGCATTTACAGAATCCTGAATTTTACCCTTTTTTCTACCATTTACCCCTACAGAACCCACTGAGTTTGAACTCAGGATATCTAAGATGAGAAACCACTATATGTGAAAAAGTGAAATGTATTTGGAGGTTGGAGATTTCACTTCAAAAGTCTAACCACTACGATCAAGAAACATGTAATTTTTCTTTCAATGCCTGTGTCTAGATGTGAACAAAGGGTATAAATAACCTGAAAGAGCAATACTATTACGTCAAAAACAGAGGTCGAATGATGTCTTCCTGACTTCGTAACAAAGCAACAAACAATAATTTCCTCTAATATAAGTAACGCCTTGTACCTATGCAACACATGAAACACAGCGACCACTTGTGTTGCCTACATCAAGTAACTTGAGAACATCTTTCTCTGCTCTTGATGGCATTACCAACCGAAGAAAAAGATTTTTTATAGTAATGGTATGATAGTGAAATAAGGAGCACTGTTAGCTGAAAGGCGAGATCAAGCTCTCAACCCAAGAAACTAGACCTCAAGTTTTGGCAAGCTCAAAAACTGGGATTTGTGGTTAAAAGGCAGTAGTGTATTCCAATTTAATCTGTTGGCACTCCACCACTTTTCCTTTATAACATTCTAACCTAAAGCCCACATACTTTGCATGTTGTAATAATAACCTCGTGACAGCACTAGTGGTATGCTAAAAAAAGCTGTCATCCACAAGTCACACGCTTTCCTAGTATTCAGTAATTAATAAAATTGTTATTTTACTAACAGTATACCGGTATCTAATATTGGTATTGGGAATAAATTTGAATAAGGAACAAAAAAAGTTTCCTTCCCAGGCAGGATTCGAACCACGAAAGTCTTAGTTTCCAGTCTATCGTGTTCTGGAGTGAACAAGAATCTGAAATCAGCTACAAGAGTCGGTCCGGTTTTTTTTTTGCCACTACTGTACAAATTTTATTTCTCAACAGTCTTCACTTAATGTATTTTCACATCACTTCATGTTACCAAAAAACTGTAGAGCTTCAGTGATACCAGATGCAAGAGTTCAGCCACATTACTACTATCTACGAAACGTTTACGAATGTGAACCGCTGCCAGTCGAGGATGCTCGGACTCTTTATCTTATGTGATATCTTCGTGGTTAAAAATTCATACGTAGGGCCTACGGATTTAATTTATCTCACTCTTTCCTCCTAAGGGTTTTACGCTTGATAAGTTGTGGGCTGAATGCCAAAGGGCTTCTATCCGTCCCTATCCGTGCACCTGCAAACAAATCATAAACTGCGATCGACGAAACAATTAAGGACAGGATGGATTCATTGTTGTGGAGATTTATACCTTTCTGGAGGTTACTTACAACATTTAAGACAACAGATGGCAAAGTAGAAAAATTACAAAAATAAAAACATCTCAAGTCATTAAGAACTACAGTAACGTATAAACAAAAACAACCATCAAAATAAAATTATGATAATACTAAAAAAATTCCTCTAAATATTCATGTTCGTGTATCTATTTGCCTTAATTGATATGTAAACTCAATTATGCAGCTAACCTGAACAGAGCTTACTGCTTCGTTCAAAATTGATCTATTAATTTATACAAAAATTCTAATTCCTCTTCACTTAGGGACTGTCCCGAAACAGGTGGCAGCCTTGGTTCTGACTCAGGGACAATCTCCATCCCTGACATAGTTCCCAGAGATGTGCTTCCTCGGGTGTGAAGACGAGCGAATATTGGACGCGCTACCGTGAGGGAACCTGTTTTGCACACAACAGAGAGACTCCCTGGATACTAAGAATTTGCGTCGAGCGCGATTCACACCAACCGACTATGCCTCGTGTGTTTGTTCTGTACACACAGATCGAAATCATCGACAAAGACGCAGAAAGATAAGATCCAAATATTCCAGTCTTTAGATCTAACATTTCTTCCACTCTTGTAGCATGTTTTGGATCGATGATAATACGAGCACAGTCTAGTAGGGTAAGGTTGCGTATATCGCACCACTTTACCATTTGAATCAGGGAATACTAAAACGTTCTAAGTCACTATTTTTACGAAATTGATTTAATGGCGGGAAGTCATTCTTTGAAGGTAAATACAACTATGTATGCAAAAATATTCTAAGTCAAGTCTCTTTGTATGGTGATGTAAGAGTTCTGTATTGCGTAGTGAAAGCAAAAACGTTCTGAGTCAGTGACACAGAACCATTTTGTTTCCATTGGCCACACTGACTCAGAAGTTTTTCGTTTGTATTGGCTAGACTGTTCTCCCGGTAAATTGAAACGGTGACAGCTGGTTTGTTTTGTAAGATTTCAGTGTTAGTAAGAGATTGAAAATGGATGAAGAAAATATAAGGAGAATTAATCAATCAAAAAAGTTTTATTCACGGCTTCAGTCTGAGGTATGTCCTGACAAATCTAAAGATCAATATCATGTTCTTGCCATTGCATTCGATTATATGCAGAACATTTCACTGCCAGTTATCCCTGTACAAGGCACTTCTATCTGAGACAGCTACATGTCAATTCATTCTGCATTCATGATGTCAAGAAAAACCATGCAACTTTGTACATTTACAATGAAGGCATCGCAAAAAAAGGCCCCTAATGAGGAGTGTTCTTTCGTTTTCGAATACCTTAGCTCTGTCCTAAATGATATAAAAGAAGTTCATGTTTACTGTGACAACTGTGGAGGCCAGAATAAAAGCCACGCTTTTAATAGTGTATTTTTGGCTTTCACAGATTAGGAGAGATTTGAGAAAATTGAACAATTCTACCCTATCAGAGGGCATTCTTTTTTGCACTGCGATAGGGATTTCGCAATTCTCAAAAGAACCATGAGAAAACATGACAGATTTTACACATGCATCAGTTGACCAAAATTATTATAACTTCAAGTTTATCTAGAAAGTTTACAGTAGTAGAAGTTGAAATATGTGATATTAAAAATTTTAAAGACTGGTGGCAAGAGTTTTACATGAAAATATGTGTATCCGAGGAAAACAAAAGGGCGACAGGTACAGAAAAAGAAACGAAGTGCAATTTGGTATAAGTTCTGTAATGCATTGTACTTATGATGGTGACACAGCTGTTAAAGGTACCATAGTCACAAGAAGCCACATTGATGGGTTATTAGTAATCACGTACAAGCTATTGCACAACAGTGACCCTCGACCATCTTTTCCAGTGCGATTCGCGTACGAGACAGCTAAAGTACATAAAAACCCCAAAAAGTACAAGACATTAGATCACTATTGCCATATGTACCTCTAGCGTACACGGACTTTTATAAAGAGTTGTTAAACTTGCCCACTGGAGGCGTAGATAGCGGCGCTAGGAGCAAGAAGTTGATTAAAATAATAAAAATTGGCCTAAAATACGTTTCTATCCAGTATACTTCATTAAAATATGAGTTTTAGTTCACACTATTGTTTGTACACAAAATAGTTTAGACAAAATAAATATTCCATTAACAATTTTTCAATTTCTTATTAATTTTCCCTCAAGTAAACTAAAAGGTTCTAAGTCACACACCCCAATAATTTTATTTTTTTCTCACACATTTTGTTAAAATATGAGTTTCAGTTGACACTTTTGTTCGTACACAAAACAGTTTATACAAAATAAATATTCCATTAACAATTTTTCAATTTCTTATTAATTTTCCTGAAAGTAAACTAAAAGGTTCTAAGTCAGACACCCTAATTTGATTTTTTTTAGGTTTATAGAAGAAAAAAAAGTGATTTTGGTCATGATTTAGCTCAAGTTTAGGTCATATATTAAAATGTAATTTTTTCATATTTTTAAACATGACCTGAAAGTAAAGAAACAGTTTTTTTTTAGTTTTCCAAAAAAACAAGGTTGGATAACTTAGAACGTTTTAGTATTCCCCGATTCATTTATAATATTTATAGAACAACACAATTTTTATTTTCTGCATTCCTTTACAGAAATACATTCCCAGAACATTTAGTTTTTATGTAAAAAAGAATCCTTGAATTAGACTTAATAGTTTTGAAGTAGAATGACATTTTCGAAACACTTGTCAATGGTGCCATTTAGGCAACTAGTTTCCTAAATAGCACCTGCGGTTTCTTAAATCGCACCTCTTTATCTGCAGGGAACAGGATGAAGGAAAGCTTTTAATATTGAACATATTGAACAGTATTTAATATGAATAATGTAATAAATGAAAATTACAAGTTTATTGAAATTAATGAAAGAGAGTAACGCATCTTCAAATGAAATTTTAAAAAATAGAGCATAAATTACCTAACATTTAATCTTCCTGAATGCGTTTTTTATTGTTACACATTCGTCATATGCTTCACCAGGCAGTTCACACTGTAAACTGCGTCACCTTTTCTCCACGATTATCTCGAAGCCACCTAAGAACTGCTTCATGATTTAGCTGTCTGAAATGGTTTGAAGATAGAAACATCTAAAGACTGGGCCTCTGAGTATTATGACGAGGAAGCTGAAATAGGAGCACATCATTTTCCCGAGATAATCTAGCTTCTAAATTTTTGGAATGGTTCGTATAGGTGGACATACAGAATCAGCACTTTTTTCTATGGCAGGTTTGATTGGCAAATAAAATGTTTGAGCTATTTGACAAATAGTCACTGTTGATGTAACCTGAATCAGAGCAAACAAATAACGATCCTGGAAGAACACCAGCTGATAATGTAGGTTGCACTGTTTCACGTTTAAAAATTTTCATATGTGGCACAAAATATCTGGTGCGCTTGTACAACACACACTTGTTGTATTAACGCCCTTTTCACCACTTGATATTGCACCCACCTGATGCATTCCTCGTTCAGTTAAAATTTTTGGGCCTTCTTTTGTACGGCTAGAATTGCTACAGTTGCTCATATCGCACCGGTGCGAATTAGGCACCTACAAAGTGGTGCGAATTGAGAAACTACGTCATAAGTTATTATTTCCTTCATTCTAGCCTATAATCACCACATGTTCGAAAGTCGTACTAAGTTAAATGTTCTTTAATATTTCTTTTAACTAGCAGTGGTGCCATTTAGGAAGCGGTGCGATTTATGCTACTCTACCCTATATACAGTCACGAAGCTAATTCGTAGTAAATATTTTCCATAGATAGTTGCTAACCACTAGGATCGCTAATATCGCCTCATTACAGACAATGCGAAATAGTACCGGCACAGTCTATTGTTCCTAGCACCCTCACAACTCAAGCTTCGTGACTATATACTAGAGTGTGATACGAGGGTGAAACAAACAATTGGAAGAAAGCGCTCGTCTTTGTAAGGGGATTTGGGGACTGTGGAAAGAAAGCTATGTGGACTCCAAGCTGGTAGGCCACTAGTCTCACTCCGTAGGTCCTGTTATAATGAAAATGTCTGGAATAATTTGAAGGGAAAAAGCAGAAATATGAACGTAACATGTTTTGGAAGTAGACCTATGCTACGAGGCGCATCCAGAAAGTAAGTTTCCCTATTAAAAAAAAGAACACACACTTTCAGGAAAACGTTTATTGGCAACAGATACAGCAATGTTTCAGCTATTTTTCAACATAGCCACCATCAGAATTGAGACACTTGTCGTATAGTGGGATCAACTTTTGTATCCCTCTGTCGTAGAACTCTGCTTCCTGTGAATGGAACCAGCGTGTGACAGACTTCAGTTCTTCGTCGTTGCCAAAACACTCACCGGAGGACAGGAATTTCTTGAGGTGCAAGAAAACGTGAAAATCCCTGGGAGCAAGATCAGGACTGTAGGGTGGATGATCAAACAACTCCCAACCAAATTCCGTCAAAACAGCTGCTGTGCGCCGAGCCGTATGTGGACGAGCATTGTCATGGAGGAGCACAACACCTGCAGTAAGCATTCCACGCCTCTTGTTTTGAATGGCACGTCGCAATTTTCGCAATGTTTCACAGTAACGGTCAGCGTTCACTGTTTCACCTCTTGGAAGGAAGTCAATGAGCAGAATGCCCTTCCTGTCCCAGAACACCGTGCACATCACTTTCCGTGCCGACAGCGTCTGTTTGAATTTCGTCCTGACCGGAGATCCACTATGCCGCCAATGCATTGACTGCTACTTGGTTTCCGGGGTGAAGTGTGAAATCCAAGTCTCATCGCCCGTGACGATCCTGTAGAGGAACTAGTCGCTGTCATCGTGATACCGTTGCAGAAATGTCAGTGCTGCTCCTAAACGTTGCATTTTGTGTTCGGGTGTCAGGTATTTCGGCACCCACCTGGCACACACTTTTTTGAACAGCAGGTGCTTAGTGATAATCTCATGCAACAAGGATCACTATATCTGCGGAAAATGGCTGCTCAGCTCCGTAATCGTGAAGCGACGGTTCTCCATGATGTACTGCCGCACCAGCTCAACACGATCATCATTGATGAGGGACGGTCGTCCACTGCGCTCCTCATCATGGACACTTTGACGACCTTCGGAAAACTGCCTACACCAGCGACGCACCATCTGCTTACTCATGATGTTCGGCCCATAGACCTGACAGAGCTGCCGACGAATTTCAATTGGCGCAATGCTTTGTGCATTAAAGAACTTTATCACCGACCGAACCTCGCAAGCGGCGGGAGAAGGAATAAGAGCTTCCATTTCGGACCACTGCTGCCACGCTACTGGCACCAGGCGGGACCTGTCTGGCTGGCATATGATTGATACGTCATAGATCTGTTACGCATGCGCAATTGACATGGCTAATTACGTTTACTTTCAAGAAGAAAAAATCGGGAACCTTACTTTCTGGATGAGCCTCGTATTATCTTAATTTCTCTAAATATCGTTACAATTTTTCAATCATATTGGTTATGTATTATTTTATCTGTTCATGCCACATTCGTCTTCCGTTTAAACCTTTGTCTTTTTAGTTACGTTTTTCTTCCATTGTTCTAGTTTTGCTTATTACACATTCCATTTCACCCCTCCATATTACATAATTCATACAAGAGTAAGCATAAATGAAACAGAAAGGATTATACATAATTACCATCACAAAGTGCACGGATTAAGTAGTTTAATCTTTGCATGCTAGAAATGCAGCTAATTCCATCAAAGATTCTTTCATCTTTCAACGTTTTGCCTTCCAACAAAGCTGCAAAGCACAGAGTGTTGTGTGGCCTACTGCTGTTTGTGTCCTGACCAGGATCGCATGGCTAATCAATTCTTCTTGTAATTTGCAGAATTGACTTATTGTGGATTTGACAATCGAGAAACGAATACCCAGTCAGTGGGCTCAGGAGTTGAATATCTTATATTCTTACTCTTTTGAGTTAGAATATTGTGACTACCCATACATGAGTGATATGCATGTTAATTTCTCATACTTTACTAAATAGACCAGTTAGAGAGCTATCCTGCTATTCTGCATTAGGACAACCAACACTTATTGTTCTATTGATTTATATGCTAGACGCTAGAATCTGGTTCCGTAGTCTACTCCTGACCATTCTCAAAACGTTATCGTACAAATTTTGTTTTTATTGTGCAATTTTATTTATTTAAGGTACTTGTTTGTTTCTTTATTCATCCATCCATCCTTTCATTCACTGTGTGCGGATATCGACAATTCTGTTTTTATCAGAAATAATCAGTGGTGCTGCAGCCCACGAAGGACCAAGACCGACCAGCCGGCTGCTGGCCTCACGTCCACATGCCGAAACAGCCGTTATAGCTGGTTTGCGAAACCGGATTTTCGCTATCAATCGTAGCTCCCCAAGTGCATCACGATGCTGGGTGGGCACCGGTCCCATACACTGGTATTCTTTTATGCCACGTAATGATTGGTCATCAACTAAAAAAAAATTGTTTTTGCACGATTGTGTTTTTTGTTGTATTTACAGCTATTGTTGTTAGACCTTGAAAGTTATAATTCTCACACAGAAACTGGTTGCTAGGGAAACCATTCTTCATAACATAAAACTGTACTGAAATAGACCCATTACAGTGCACTTATTCTTACTTAGTTATCACTACAGTGCAGTTTTTCAAATGCTTTGGAATAATATTGTTCAATGCAAAATATATTGTATTTGCAATTTTAAAAATATGATCGTGTAAAAAAATGTTGCAACATATACACGTTTATAAAGTGCATTACAAAATCTCTCGCTCTGCTCTTTTTTTTTTTTTTCAAACTTTTCCTCGATTTTGTAAAAAGCACTTCCCAACTTTCATTTATGGGTCGATCTGGTTGGCGAGTTGGTATAGCGCTGGCCTTCTATGCCCAAGGTTGCGGGTTCGATTCCGGGCCAGGTGGATGACATTTAAGTGTGCTTAAATGCGACAGGCTCATGTCAATAGATTTACTAGCATGTAAAAGAACTCCTGCGGAACAAAATTCCGGCACATCCGGCGACGCTGATATAACCTCTGCAGTTGCGAGCGTCGTTAAATGAAACATAACATTTTAACATTTCATTTATGGCTTCATGCTGGAGACATAGGGGTCCTTGTTTAACGCCTTGATTTTTAATGTCTAGCACATCACTATTACTACCTCTATCGTCTATTACCGTACTATTTTGATTATTTATATACATTGACTGAATAATATTCATCAGATCATTAGAATATTTTTCATTCCTCATTATCTCCCAGAACCTATCATACATACATACACACATAATATTAGAGGATATAATTCATTTGAAAATAGGCTTACCAAGAATGATAGTAAATGTGTAAATACTGTAAATATCTAAATGCTAGAATATGTAAATAGATTGTAATACTTCATAGGTTAGGAATAGGAAAATAAGTTAGACTAAGAAGTAACAATATTATCTTGACATTTACGCATCGTAGATGATCTACACTAATAATTAGCCATACTCAGTCTAGAACAGCAACAGAATAGTATATAATATAGATCTATAATTTACTTTAAGGTAAACCTAGGCATATAGCATTACTTCTCATTTGTAATGGAACATGCTGTTCAAAAAAGGCACGAAGAAAAAAAACACACACATGAATAAAATAAAATAATTAGTCATTGCACCTAATTTGTGTGAGTTGTGAAAAATCAATTTCTAGAGCGAATGGCTATGGGACTGGAAGGAAATAATTTTGATCTAACGAAGACAAGAGATTTTTTACTTGTTCATTATATAAATTGTAATAAGAAAACATTGTAATGTTCCAAAAAATCTATTTCGAGATTATCATGGAAATACAAGTTTTCAACGCCCCTAATATTGAAGAAAAGCATAAGCATGCTATCTGTCTCCCGTACAGTGATTCCTAATAACCGTATGAGCTAATTCTGTTCATATTCAATAACGAAGAGACATTTCAATTGGGAATGATGCACGTGTAGTAAACATTCGTTTCTAGAAAAAAACAAAAAGGCATATAACTTATTTAAAGGGGAACAAATTAGTGTTTTATTCAAAACCGATACAAATTATATTCTCATGCACTTTTCGTGAAATAAAATAAAACATAGAATGGTATACATAAACAGTATCTCTCCGAAAAAAATGTAAGAGAGCTATAATATTATTTATACAATTAAACAATCATGGAAAATTTATCCAAAAATTAGATATTAAGGATGAAAACTATTCATTATACCCTTAGTCATTTAACAAATGAGGTAAAAACATAGATCTTGAGATATTAATAATTCTCTACAGATTATTACTCCTTATTATAAACTACGTTCCGCACCGTGGCATCGTGGTCTAAGGCATCCTGCCTGGGACTCGCGTTACAGAATGGGAGAAGAAATTTTCTCATGAAATTTCGGCCAATGTATGGGACCGGTGCCCACCTAGCATCGTGATGCACTTGGGGAGCTACGATAGGTAGCGAAATCCGGTTACGCAAACCAGCTATAATGGCTGGGGGGGCTCATAGTGCTTACCACACGATAGACTATCTCCATTCTGGTTGGATAATCGTCCACCTCTGCTTCGGTATGTGGCCATGAGGCCAGCAGCCGGCTGGTTGGTCTTGGTCCTTCGTGGGCTGTAGCGCCACGCATTATTATTATTATTATTATTATTATTATTATTATTATTATTATTATTATTATTATTATTATTATTATTATAACTACATTAAAGATAGTTCCTTTTATCATATTTTGACAATACAATTCGAACATTGTGTTGATGAGTTTCAATAAACGGTATAATTTTGTGTAATTTTCGTTCTGTCATTGTCTTTTTTTACTTCCATCTTTTGATACCGACTTACAAATCACTGCGGTTTTGGGACCAACATTAGACATAGCAACAATACGAGCCTCCCTGACCATGTATTCAGCACGGCACATGCCATCCGCGAAAACAACATTTAGTAGCACCGCACACAAGGAACAACCACTCAGTTCCGTAGGGAGAAAGTAAATCTCCTCTACCAATGCTGAAAATCGAACCATAATTTGCTTGATTACGATACGAGTACGGTAATCACAAAGTCACAGTGGCGTACGTTAAGATATCTAAACGAATTTAATTAGCTAAACTACCTCAATTCTAGCCGTGAAATAGAACAGTGAAAATTTTCTTTTATTGTAGAGTAAAATAATGTACTCTCAGAATTTTGTTTTGACTAGGAATAATTTAAAAGCGAGGGACTGGTGTTTTAAGGGGATTATTTAAAATCCCTATTTTCCTCACGCCAGATCAATGTCTCTAATACAGTATTGTTCACAAATTAAAACTGGATGTATATATACAGTTCCCCCCCCCCCAGCCGTGGCAGCATTGTAACTTTTACTCACTACTCGAATTGCTTTCTCTGTACTATTTTCCACAACCTGTTCACAACACTCGCTCCGCCCTCTCATACCGCCGAAAACACTTAAAGGGGTATCATTATTTGTTGGGTGAACAAAAATTGATCTTAATGCCTAACATTGTAGAAGCTATAGTGATATGCAGGAGTGAAAGAAGCTATCTAAAGATGCCATTTCTTGAGTGGAGAGTAGGTAAAAAAGAATGAGGAAACTTGTAATTGTACTCCTCATCGGATATCTCTTTATTTGTTGAGCGGACTGTAAATATACTTTAATTTTGGACATACGGTTGGCTATATTTTCAGGAATCTAATCATAAACCATAAATATCGAATAGTTACTAATTTTCGTAATCAGAATAGCTAGTAAATGTGAATTTCTGCGAAATTAATTAAATACATCTACTTCCAAACGGTAAAGTATAAATGCTTCAAGTCCACACCTGTGGAGTAGCGGTTAGCACATCTGGCCGGGAAACCAGGTGGCCCGGGTTCGATTCCCGGTCGGGGCAAGTTACCTGGTTGAGGTTTTTTCCGGGGTTTTCTTTCGACCCAATATGAGCAAATGCTGGGTAACTTTCAGTGTTGGACCCCGGATTCATTTCAACGGCATTATCACCTTCATCTCATTCAGACGCTACATAGCCTAAGATGTTGATAAAGCGTCGTAAAATAACTTACTAAAAATAAATAAATGCTTCAATGAAGTCAAATGTCTTACATCTTGAGATTTTGAAATTTATAATTTGTAAGCACATTAAAATTGCTTCACTTCAGAATGTTGTAGAGTGATAAAAATAATAGTAGGCTTACTTACTTACTTAATTACTTACTTGCTTACGTACTTACTTACTTATGGCTTTTAAGGAACTCGGGGGTTCATTGCCGCCCTCACATAAGCCCGCTATCGGTCCCTATCCTGTGCAAGATTAATACATTCTCTATCATCACATCACAACCCCCCTCAAATCCATTTTAATATTATCCTCCTGTCTACGTCTCGGCCTCTCCAAAGGTCTTTCTCCCTCCGGCCTCCCAACTAATACTCTATATGCATTTCTGGATTCGTCCAATACGTGCTACTTGCCCTGCCCATCTCAAACGTCTGGATTTAATGTTCCTAATTATGTCAGGTGAAGAATACAATGCGCGCAGTTCTGCGTTCTCTTGTAACTTCATCCCTTTTAGCCCCAAATATTTTCCTAAGAACCTTCTTCTCAGACACCCTTAATCTCTGTTCCTCTCTCAAAGTGAGAGTCCAAGTTTCACAACCATACAGAACAACCGATAATATAACTGTTTTATAAATTCTAACTTTCAGATTATAGTAGTAGGCTACGTTATTATAAAATTAGAGTATAATGTTATACGTACTTCATTGCATGAGTCAATGTTCAGAAAGTGAGCTTCCTAATTTTGACGAATATAGTAACTGTATAACATTACAACCCTGTTCCATACACCATTTTTGCATACAAATATTATAAGAAATTAATAGAGAAATAACGTATCAAATTTGTAATGATGGACAGTTTGATATCATGGTGTATGAAGAAAGGGGATGTTATTACAATAAATATATTGCACTGCAGATTGTTTCATAATATTAACCTTGTGGTAGAATATATATTGTTTTAGTGTACAGAAGTACATATGATATTTCCATGCAGATATTCTGCGTCATCATACGATGAAAGAGTAATGGAACGGAGAAAAATTCTCTCCGGCGCCGGGATTTGAACCCGGGGTTTCAGCTCTACTTGGTGATGCTTTATCCACTAAGCCACACCGGATACCCACCCCGGCGTCGGACAGAATTGTCTCAGATTAAGTTCCAACTCTTGGGTTCCCTCTAGTGGCCACCCTCTGCACTACGTCATAGATGTCTATGAACGTAGGACTGAAGTCCACACATGTGCTGAGGTGCACTCGTTATGAGTGATTAGTTGGCCGAGATCCGACGGAATAAGCGCCGTCTTTCGCATATCATATATATTATTTTAATGTACCGAAGTACATATGATATTTCCATGCAGATATTCTGCGTCATCATACGATGAAAGAGTAATGGAACGGAGAAAAATTCTCTCCGGCGCCGAGATTTGAACCCGGGTTTTCAGCTCCACGTGCTGATGCTTTATCCACTAAGCCACACCGGATACCCACCCCGGCGTCGGACAGAATCGTCTCAGATTAAGTTCCAACTCTTAGGTTCCCTCTAGTGGCCGCCCTCTGCACTACGTCATAGATGTCTATGAACGTAGGACTGAAGTCCACACATGTGCTGAGGTGGACCGGAGAGAATTTTTCTCCGTTCCATTACTCTTTCATCGCTTGTGGTAGAAGTTACAACGTCATAATAGAAATCATGACGTTTTAGTTGGCATGGTAATATTTTACGGCACTGGCAGAATATAATATGGCATAGGCCTATTATGAACTATTTTCGCTAACGATGAAGACTTTATAATGCTGGTATACAAAAAGAATTATAAATGGGTATATATTAATTGATAACACGACAAAGAACTGAATTATTGTTACGAAGATTATCAGAGACAATGTCCAATTTCAATTCGTCCACACTGAAATAAAGTTCAGATGATAGGCCTAGTAACGTTCTTGTCTCTAAAAGGTCCAATACATAAAATGTCCACTTTCCAAAGGTCCAATACACAAAATGTTAACTTTCCAAAAGGTCCAACCTAGTGAAAAATTATTTTTAATAATGTCCATAGAAATAAATCCCTTCATTCAAAATGCCCAATTTCCAAAGTCCAAACATAAACTGTCCAATGACAATGGTAAATGTACCAAAATAAGTAATTAATCTTAACCAGTAAACAAGAAAAAATCAAAATATTTATTTCCAAAAATAACTTTGCACTAAGAAATGTCTCCCTTTCCAGGATTAATGTCTTCCTCGGGATTCCTGTTGAGCTTAAGGTGGTATGAAATGGCCCTTAAATATCGTGGAACGTCATTATTGCTTTTTATACTCTTCATTATTATTAGTCACAATATTGAACACTCTATGTTGATTTGCAGTGTATTTTCTGCTTAATGGTTGTTTCACATATAAATGGCCTCCTAACACTTGAGTGACTAGAGTCTCCGTATCGGCTGTTGTTATTGTAGGTGTTGAATAAATCTCCAGATGTTAACATGATGAGCAACAACTAGTCGCTGAAATTGAGAATGCTAACCTTCCACTACATTGTTTGTACGTTGTCGATCATTGAGTACCATGAAAGAGTAGTGGAACGGAGAAAAATTCTCTCCGACACCGGAATTTGAACCTGGGCTTTCAGCTCTACGTGGTGATGCTTTATCCACTAAGCCACACCGGATTCCCATCCCGGTGTCGGATCGAATCGTCTCAGTTTAAGTTCCACCTCTTGGGTTTCCTCTAGTGGCCTGCCCTCTGCACTACGTCATAGATGTCTATGAACGTAGGACAATGTCCACATGTGTCCGAAGGTGCATTCGTATGAGTGACTGATTGGCCGGGATCCGACGGAATAAGCGCCGTCTTAAGTCACAAGGTGATTTACGCATACCATAAATATTATTTGAATGTACCGAAATACATATGAAGTTTCCATAAAGCATCAGCACGTAGAGCTGAAAACCCGGGTTCAAATCCCGGTGCCGGAGACAATTTTTCTCCGTTCCAGTACTATTTCATCGTACGATGATGCAGAATATCTGCATGGAAACTTCATATGTACTTCGGTACATTAAAATAATATTTATAATATTCATTGAATACCAGTTCATATAGACTACGAGTACATTCCATGTTCCAAGGGCGGATCTTGGCGGGACTGCTCGCCTTCTTCCTCTTGCAGTACGATCGCTAATATATGTGACTTCAACACAGGATGCAAGTTCTAGAATTTCTTCAGATTAAAACTCAATGACTTCTCCGTTGGACTTTATGTCAGCTTGTACCTTTTCTATGGACTATATTTTTATAGAACCTTCTTTTTCATTGGGCCATAACTTAACTGGACAGTATGTTTATCTGGACCATATAAGTATTGGACCATTTCGTAATTTGGGTCATATAAATATTGGACCATTTCGTACTTTGGATTAATTCCGTCTGGACTTTATATCATGGACATTTTGTTATCTGGACAATTTCTGTTGGACCTTTTAGCTCACTGGACTATTTGCATTGGACCTTATCTCTGTTAATGGTTACGAAACGCGCTAAACGTGTGTGAAAGTATGTGTTACTTTCATGACACGGACTCACATGATCTCCTATAAAATGAGCACTGGAGCGAGATTCTTTGGGTTTACGTACAGGTCTGAGCATAGTGCTGATCTCTTTTCGGTACCGTAAAGTATTCCATTGTATCTCTACGATATGAAATAAAGAATCTCTACTTCTT
Source organism: Periplaneta americana (assembly GCF_040183065.1). Taxonomy (NCBI): domain Eukaryota; kingdom Metazoa; phylum Arthropoda; class Insecta; order Blattodea; family Blattidae; genus Periplaneta; species Periplaneta americana. The sequence continues at coordinate 148,705,253 of NC_091124.1, read as the reverse complement.
AACTTTCAAAATACTTGTATTCGACTGTTTGAATAAATATGTAGGCGCGTAGAAAGAAACAGTGAGTGACCTTCACTGCCCCAAACGTGGCAAAATGCGTTTTCTAAATCGACAAGTATTTCGCTTGTCACAGAGTTAAAAGCACTGAAGATGTGAACCGGCCTCCAGAACAAGAACGAGAAACAGATCCTTAGAAATCAAATCCAAGGCGAGCGAGTCTCCCTGCTCAGAGTAGGGCTAATTTTGGAGTCGTGGCTGTAGGGGAAGCTGTTCAAACCTGCCAATTGTCTCACGCATTATTCCAAGAAGAAATGTACTTAATACGCCATGGATTCCTCTCATTTCCTCTGTGAACACTGAGTAACGTCATACAGCGTGAGACCAAAACGGTACAAGAAATGAACACTATCACATTTAAGAGTTCCATTAGTTTCCAACGAGGCTGCGGTTGTCATATTCACGAAGAAAATGAATCTAGGTGAAAACTTAAGACTATTTCTCTTTATTCCGATATAACGTCACGCAGAATACAATTTGTATTCACATGCTTACGTCCGGTTTCACAAATGTTTGTCAGTTTTTGCTTGAACGTAACCTCAACAGCCGTTAATTTTCTAACGTTTGGTTTTAACAACAGTCTCATTAATATCGATCCGTCAGTTTGATTGTTCCTTAGTTCATAAATAGAGTAGGCCTATTTAAGAAGGCGATGCTTCCTTCCTAGAAGCAAAGGTTATGCCACAGAAGTGTCCTGATTAAGTACCAAGAATCATCTGCATATTAAACGTATTTTTTTAAATAAGTGCTTCATTTGTGGTAGCAATATAGCAGTGAAAATGATTTAAATACATGAAGTAAGAGGGATATAAGTTAATTTCAAGTCTGACGAAGAGGTGGCACCGATACTCATAGCACTGGTCTGCGTTTCAAAACTTTTTTTCTAAGGTCAAGGATTTTATAACTGATATTTTATGTTCCTTGCATGCTGAATTAAAAAATATAACTCATTTTGCTCAATCAGGTCAGCTTTCTTTACTAATCAAGATTTTATTTAGTATGTATTTACAAAAATAAAATGTACAGCAGGTAAGAAAAAATGATGTTTACTATCACAAAACAGACTTAAATTCACATCAAATATACATTACATATATTACATAGTACATAAATACTGTACACTTAATGTGAAAGAAAGGGCCTTTTGAAGAAATGTTATTACTGTTTCAGACATTGAAAATCACACTTGAGACACGGGCCATAGCTTGCAACTCTGTATAATAATAATAATAATAATAATAATAATAATAATAATAATAATAATAATAAAAATAATAATAATAATAATAATAATAATAATAATAATAATAATGATTTATTTAACCTGGCAGAGTTAAGGCCATACTGCCTTCTCTAACACTCAACCAGGAGTAAAAACTGCGTTATAGAAACACTACAAATTTACAAAGTACACACAAAACTGAATAAGATAATAATAATAAAATGTAAACAACAAGTAAGAAGAAATCAGACATAATATATAAACATACAGAAAGAAAGAAAAAAGCATAATAAAATGTGAACAGCAGGTCAAAAATAAATTAGGCCTACAAAGTATAAAAAATAAGAAAATTATTGATGATAATAATAATAATAATAATAATAATAATAATAATAAATAAGAATAGTAATGATAATAATGATGATAATAATATTAATAATAATAATAAATAAAATAATAATAACAGGCCTAATAGTAATAATAATACTAATAGTAGTAATAAAATAGTGCAGTACAAAGCATACAATGAATACAATATTTTTAAGTACACACAGTAAGGTAAATTATGTTTATATATAGCTCAACTTATCACATTAGAGATATACCATTATCGGAAAATATGAAAACAAAAATATAAAATAAGTTAAATATCACTAGAACATAAAAAAAGTGAATACGTGGAAACATGCAATACAACACTTGTCATAATAGTAAGTTAGTTTGGCAACTCGTCATAAGATAATTTTCTAACTTGGATTTGAAAGATTTCAATGTTCGGCAGCCCTTGACTTCAGGCGGCAGAGAGTTACAGTGACGAGAGGTAGCAACAGTGAAAGATGAGGAATACAGAGATGATGTGTGAAGTGGAATTTCTAGCGTGTTATCGCGTTGTGATCGAGTATTAATATTATGATAGCGAGAGAGAGTATGAAAACGAGCGAATAAATAAGAGGGGAATGAAGTGTGCATAATTCGATATAGGAGAGAAAGTGAGTGCAGATTTCTCCTCTCATGTAACCTAAGCCATGATAACTTCTCGAAAGAAGGTGAGATATGATCATAGTATCGAACATTACAAATGAAGCGGACGCACGCGTTATGAACCCGCTGTAGTTTCTGGGCGGAATCAATCCTGAGATCACTGAACAAAACGTCGCAATAATCGAAGTGAGGTAGAATGAGTGTCTGTACCAGCGTCTGTTTTAATTTAGATGGATAGTGGTAACCTAGTAGAAGAGAGAAACGGGGGTAAAATCAAGTTCTTTCTTGCAGCCCAATGTAGTCTGGCTTGAGCTTTCTGAGAGATGAGACTGATTTAAGGAACGTTCTTACAAAATTAATGGAAAGTGCAAGACTCACCTTGACCGATTTTACTACCCATACATTTGTGGTGAAGTCACTATGCCAATCGAAAATTTAAAATCACTCCATTTGCAAGGAAAATGCACAAATATCATGCCTATTTTGGTGTCAAAATTGGTGATCAGGACAAACCTTTTGTATCTCGTGTGTGCTGCACTTTCTTCAACGCATCTGGAAGCAAGACTAGCCTGAAACCAGGTTCACACAACTCTCTGTCAGAAGCTCTCGTGGATCCTAAAAAAATTCTACTTTCTCCACTGCACATCAAATGTGGCCTAATGTAAAATTTTGTCAAGATATTCAACAAAGAAAAAAGAGCTCTTGCTTTCCTAGGTCAGAAATTTCCACGTGTCAGTGAGAACAAACTAATAGCAGGTATTTTTTGATGGCCTTCAAATCAGAGAGCTCATGAATGATGCTAAATTCAATGATCATAAAAAGGAAAAAGAGAGTAATGCCTGGCTTGCATTGAAGTCTGTTATTAAGAACTTTCTGGGCAACCGTAGGAACTCAGAGTATAAACATACCAGAATCGTCGGGATGTGAACATGCTTGCAGACTATTGCTACTACATCAAGAGGGATGTTTCAGATGCAAAACACGCACGAAAGTCCTTGAAAAAGTCCTTCCTTCCACAATAATGGTGTTCGTGTTTCTTTCTTTATACATAGGCCTATTTTACTATTTACGCAAATAAGTCTGACTTGAAACCATAATTAGTATAGAATAATAACTATAATATACAATTTATCTCTGAAATATCATATTTTTAAAAAATGCGATAGCAAGAAAATCTGAGCTAACTGAGCACAATGAGTTATATTTCTGAATTCAGCATGCACTAAATATAAAAGAACAGCTATGAAAATGTTGACCTCAAAAATGACGCAGACCAGTGATAATTGGATAGCATAAACCAGAGCCACCTGCATAGAAAGCCGGAGCATTGGGTCGGACTCTGTAAATAACTGTCTAGCGGAGGCCTGTAATACAAAAGTATGTGTTTGTGTCAATGTCGATTTTCAATGTGAACGAATTTTATAACATAGTGTATGTCGATGAAAATATGTTCGCAGTCGTACGAAACGTTAATTGTTTATGTATTATAAACTAAGTGCGTATTGGCGATAAAAACAAGACAACAAATGAAAATAAAATGGCTGCAGTCTTTGGCAATTTTTACGGCTAATGATGACAAAGTGAGTGACAATTCTTTTAGATATTAAATATTTTATAAACTACATTTTTATATAGTCTTACTTGTGGTTTGTGATCTAGCAGAAAATGTTCTTCGAGCCAAGTTGTAGGATTTCGCCTGCTATATGTATCAATAAAGTTACTCAGTTCGTTTTCAAGGTGGTGGTTCATTGTAAACGCCTATTTTATGATCCGACCAGAATTGTTGCAGTTCTCTTAAAGACTCGGAATGTCTGATATGTCAGCACCATCTACATTGTTTGTAGACGTAGACACTCACTTTGTTCATTTTCAAGGTTTGTTTATTTTTTGTAATTACTTATAAAATGTTTCTTTTCACTTCGTATTTAGGCCTACAGGATTTAAAGTTTTTGTGTTTAGGCTAATTGGCACATACGATGAAAGAGTAATGGAACGGAGAAAAATTCTCTCCGGCACCGGGATTTGAACCCGGGTTTTCAGCTCTACGTGCTGATGCTTTATTCACTAAGCCACACCGGATACCCATCCCGGATCCCGGTGTCGGGCAGAATCGTCTCAGTCTAAGTTCCAACTCTTGGGTTCCCTTGGGTTCCCTCTAGTGGCCGCCCTCTGCACTACGTCATAGATTTCTATGAACGTAGGACTGAAGTTCACACGTCATGTGCTGAGGTGCACTCGTTATGAGTGACTAGTTGGCCGGGATCCGACTGAGACGATTCTGTCCGACACCGGGATGAGTATCCGGTGTGGCTTAGTGGATAAAGCATCAGCACGTAGACCTGAAAACCCGGGTTCAAATCCCGGTGCCGGAGAGAATTTTTCTCCGTTCCATTACTCTTTCATCGTATGATGACGCAGAATATCTGCATGGAAATATCATATGTACTTCGGTACATTAAAATAATATATATAATTGGCACATAATTAATAGATAATAGTTTGTTTTGTTATATACTATATTTATATGACGTGAATATGTTAGGAGAAAATACACAAACGGTTAGAGAAAACACGGAAATTTTACTTGAAGCAAGTAAAGCGATCGGTTTGGAAGTAAATCCCGAAAAGACAAAGTATATGATTATGTCTCGTGACGGGAATATTGTACGAAATGGAAATATAAATATTGGAGATTTATCCTTCGAAGAGGTGGAAAAATTCAAATATCTTGGAGCAACAGTAACAAATATAAATGACACTCGGGAGGAAATTAAACGCAGAATAAATATGGGAAATGCGTGTTATTATTCGGTTGAGAAGCTCTTATCATCCAGTCTGCTGTCCAAAAATCTGAAAGTTAGAATTTATAAAACAGTTATATTACCGGTTCTTCTATATGGCTGTGAAACTTGGACTCTCACTCTGAGAGAGGAACATAGGTTCAGGGTGTTTGAGAATAAGGTGCTTAGGAAAATATTTGGGGCTAAGCGGGATGAAGTTACAGGAGAATGGAGAAAGTTACACAACACAGAACTGCACGCATTGTATTCTTCACCTGACATAATTAGGAACTTGAAATCCAGACGTTTGAGATGGGCAGGGCATGTAGCACGTATGGGCGAATCCAGAAATGCATATAGAGTGTTAGTTGGGAGACCGGAGGGAAAAAGACCTTTAGGGAGGCCGAGGCGTAGATGGGAGGATAATATTAAAATGGATTTGAGGGAGGTGGGGTATGATGATAGAGACTGGCTTAATCTTGCACAGGATTGGGACCGATGGCGGGCTTATGTGAGGGCGGCAATGAACCTTCGGGTTCCTTAAAAGCCATTTGTAAGTAAGTAAGCATACTATATTTATGCACTTTTTCGTAGACCTTTATACGTGGCCTAACTGTATTTACACCTTCAGACCGGTACTTTGTTATAGATAGATTATTTGTTTATATCTTATACATTTTTTACTCAGTTTGCATTCTTAACTTGTTTTCTGTAGTTATATTTATTTATAATTTTATTTAAAGAATTTGACAACAAATAATTGAGGAGAACAATATTGTTATGGTGACTGGCGAGGCTCAAACCAAAACTGTCTTAATTAGCATCTGTAATATTTATGGAAAATCACAACGGATAATCGCATGAATTATTAAAATATATATGATAATATCCTAGACTTTTCACGTTACAGGTGGAACACCATAAAGCAGCAAAACATTGTCAGTTTGCTAGCTGCAAAATTGATTAATTGATTGAAACGACTTCAGAATACCTCGAAAGTATGTCGTTGTTACGTTATTGAATTATTTATTTTTGGTATAAGGAACATATTTTATGTATTTATTTAGATTAGATTAGATTAGATTAGATTTATTTATTTAACCTGGTAGAGATAAGGCCGTCAGGCCTTCTCTGCCCCTCTACCAGGGGATTACAACTATAACATGAACAATAAGATTACAATTAATATTAAATTTACAATTACAATTGCAATAAAAATTAAAGTACGAGAAGAATACCTGATTAATGAAAGCTAGACATTTTATCATAGAAGTTAAGAACAAAGAATATTTTTGTATTTACTAAATTACAAATTAAACCTACAATAACAAAATTCTATAGTGATGAAATTACCGGATATTGAGATATTTTGTGGTAGATTAAAAGAACTATTTACAAGAAACCATGTCTGAACGAGTCTCAATTACTGACCAAGTGCCTAGTAAGTTTGCGTTTGAATTGAATTTTATTTCGACAGTCCCTGATGCTAGCAGGTAACGAATTCCAGAGTCTTGGCAGGGCTATTGTGAAAGAGGATGAGTATGAGGAGGTGCGATGGGATGGTATTGTTAGTATTGTTTCATGGCGAGAGCGTGTGTTCAGATTGTGGTGGGAAGAAAGGTAAGTGAAGCGAGACGACAGGTACGAAGGAATAGAAGAGTTCAAGATTTCGAAGAGAAAGAGAAGTGAATGTAAATTTCTTTTCTTATCTAGTTTAAGCCAACCTATTGCTTCCAGGGATGGGGTAATATGATCATATTTACGAACATTGCTTACAAAACGTACACACAAATTATGAGCACGTTGAAGTTTCATTTTGTTGTCGCTGGAAAGGTCAGTTATTTACCCTTGTACTATCAACAAAAAACATGTATACTTTTAATTAAAGTGACAAAGTCTTTGTATTAAAGTACTTGCGGTATTCTGAAACTCAAATAAAACATTTCGCATTCCGTAATAAATTACATACATCAATACTCGCAATCTTGATCATATCCACTTACCTTTGTATAAATCAATATCGAAAATTGTACAATGACAAGGAAACCAAAGCACTATTTTGTCAAATTGTCAAGACAGATTTCAATCACCCCGCTTTATTTCGTCTCCGTCTCCGCTCAGCGTTACCAAACGTACGAATGCTCCGGCTTGTAACTGAAGACACTTCTTCATAAACACGTAATTTAAAATAAAATAACTGATAAAAATTGTAGCCAGAAGTAATGATACAAAATGTGAAATAATACTAGGCCACGCCAAAGTATTTTCCTATACCCTAAGTGTTCTACTGATTTGTTTTTGAGTTGCTAGACTATTTGCTTAAATCTGTTGTTGGTATGATTTTGAACTACATTTTGAAAAGAATATTGATGACTAAGGAGTGATAAGCGTACTTCGTATCTATAAAAATAGTCATTCAGTTTAACTATATTATTATTTAGAATAACTACCTTATTGTTATGCTCACAAAATTGGAAGTTAACTACGAAGAACAGAAACATAAGTAAAAAGTTGATCTAAAACACTAATGTGCAGAGGTACACTCATTACGAGTGACTAAGTTCCCGGATCCGATGGATTGACCGCCGTCTTAAATCGCTATACCTGGTAAGGTTTATCTTGTCTCAGTAGCAATAAAACCAAGTCCCTTCAAATGAAGGTGGAGATTATAGGAGGGTTGTAAATTTTCAGGATTCCTTTCAAAACTTGTTATTGTACAGGCTACAGGAACTTAGTTTCTTGAACTAAAGCTCAGTGACGGAACTACACAGTACGAAGAGAGATATTTTGTTATTTTATTTTGCGCTACAGAATGTAGCAACTATTAGTCCCTTCCGCCACTGGATGGATGGACGGCACCGCTCCACTTCCCCATCGCCATAACAACACAGTCGAAGTAAGATATGTCTCCTTTTTCTCTCTTTTCACAGTGAGACAAGATACATCACACAGCCTTTAAGAGATTATGTACGCATATCATATTATTGCGTTGTACCGAAGTACATATGATATTTCTGTGCAGGAATTCTGCGTTATCATATGATGAAGGATCGGTGGACATTGTGCCACTGTCACACATCTGTGACACAGTGCATGAGGGTTGGCCACTAAAGGGAAACTAAGAGGTGGAACTTAAACTAAGAAGATTCAATCCGGCATCGGAATTGGAATCCGGTGTGACTTAGTGGATAGAGCGTCAGCACGTAGAACTAAAAATCCGGGTTCGAATCCCGGTGCCGGAGAGAATTTTTCTCTGCCCCACCGATCCTTCATCATACGATAACGCAGAATTCCTGCACTGAAATATTATATAAACTTCAGTACATCGCAATAATATCCATTTCTTGAGTTCACTACATTAATACTCCTTCTGGCACATCAATCCTGCTAACAATATTCTTCGACCTTAACCCTTTAATTGGGCCATAACGTATCGTGAGGAGTCAAGAGTTTCGTGTAAGAACTGAAGATGGTCTCAATCTCTAGTCACGCAAAGTTGGATTCTTCCTCTCCCGACGGAAACATATGAAATTATACTTTATGATATTATAAAAGTTTACAGCTTCGACGCAAAAACCAATAGCGTCTGGGAAGGAGAATGGTCGTGATTGCTTTTTATATGTTCAACGATAAGATCGAGTTTCATGTAAATTCACGAAATTGTAATTCACGATAACAAATCTAAAAAAATCTGGCCAGATTCGTGACGCAGGGTGAAAGCATGACTGACAATCAAGAGTTTTTACGATATCATTTCATCACTAGAAAATCTTGAAATAGGTTCAACGAGCAAATATATTGTATATCGAGGAACGCGTGGAAAACTAAATATCAACAAAAGTAATCAGGCCTAATTACACTTCAAATAACAATGAAGAAATAGATGGCTTCATAGCTTCAACTCGAAGTACCAAGTTCAATCCCTAGCAATGTAAGTGAAAATTTATCTGTCTTATTGGAACTAAAATCTATATTCTAGGTAGCCTATGTTTCGTTTCATGTATGACCTTGCATCGCAATTTATTCATATCGCTAATATACAGTACATAGTGTTAGTACGACATCCTATCGAAGCTGCAACTGAACAGTCGTTTTTGAAGGCGGGTGATTACTAGGATTATAGTTACCAGCAACGATGACAAGGAAAATAGTCCTCATGACACTGCCAATGATAACAATACTGACAATGACGCTAACAAAAATAAAATTGGCACCTAAAATTTTGAAAATGAAGTTAACAATCTTGAAGATCAAAATGACATTAACAACAATAGCGATAATAATGATATTAACAATAACGACGACGAAAACGACACTAACAATGAAAACTAACAAACTATGACAACAATTAAAATGACGGTAAAAATCATGACCATAAAAGTGACAATGATGAAAATTATAGCAAGTTCAACAATGACGAAAATAACAACGATGATGACACTAACAATGATAACTAGGCCAAAATGGTAATGACACTAACAATGGCAACGAAAATGGTAATAACATTAACAATGGTAACGAAAATGACATTCACGAAGACAAAAATGACAATAACAATGATGATAATGAAAATGCTACTAACAATAACAATGAAAATGACACTGACGACGGCAGAAATGACAATAACAATGATTACAATAAAAACGACACTAACAATGATGAGAATAAGAATGAAAATGATACTAACGCTAACAATGATGATAGTAAAAATGGCACTAGCTGTGATAGTATGATAAAAATGTTATTAATAATGACGACGAAAATGACAAATGAAAATGATAATGACAATGAAGACGATAAAAATATCACTAACAATTATGACGAAAATGACAAAAAAAAAGATGACGATGAAAATTATAGTAAAAATAATGACGATAAAAATGGCGATGATGAGAGTAGCAATTATGAAAATGACACTAAAATAGTGATTAAAACGACACTAAGAGGACACCGAGAAAGACACTAATAATGATAATGGACATAATACTAACAAAAACAACAATGAAAATGACAATAAAAATGACGACGAAAATAATGGGTACTAACAATAATAATTAGCCTCTCATTACAGCAATAAAAGTATAAATTGTAACAATGAAGCTAATTATGATAAAGGCTATATTATATGCTAGCAATGACGGCAATGTCTATAATAATTACGGGCACAATAAATTACGCTAACTATGATGATTACAATGAGACTAAAATGATGTCAAATATGCTAATCACAATGATGGCGGTAGTGGTGATGTGACTCATAGTGATTATAAAAATGATACTAAAAATATGGTGATAATCGTGAAGCTAACAATGATAACGACTACAATGACAATAATGGTGGTAGTGGTGCTGAAGATAAATGAAAATGAAGATATTGTACATGAGTTTTTAGGCTTTCACGGTGATTGTGTTCAGAAACAGACACCTTTTCCAGAGCACGGTGCAATATACCCAAAAGTATATTTCTGAAAATAATGATGTCGACCAAATAGGAGGCAATCAGAACCCATTCCCAGTTATTTGAAGTAGCCAGACATATTGGGTCCAACAGACTAGGCGAACCTTCATGTCTTACTAATTTCTCCTGAAGATGGAACATGAATACAATTCCGAAATGCTGGAGATGTTAAGGGTAGTTATGACTGAAATTTGAGGAATATAGACAAAAAAATGATTTTTTAGTTTTCCCGATTGAAAAAAGTAGTCTGCAGTTCTTCCTCTAAAGGAAAATGGTATCAATTTACCTCTTCGCTATTTTTAAGTAACCAGCATACATTTTGAAAAACATGTGTATTGTATTTATTTAAATATGCTATACACGCCTGTCTCGCTGTTTTCTAAGTACTTTATTTTTCAGCATTTTGTTGTATACAAAATACTCCTTTCGTTACGGTTCTTATCTGAATCAATTAAAAATGTCTGAGAATGTTGTAATAAGTACAAGAAATAAAATTGTCCATTGAGGTTTCAGTGTTAAGTTTAGATAGGTTTATAAATAATAATACTGTAATTTAAAAAATAATAAAACTTAACAATTTTCGGACAATAAAATACACATGTGGTATGAAAACCCATAGAATTGTTTGTATATACACATGTGAGTTGTATTTGTGCAAAACTTCAGCTCAATCGGATTAAAACTGTTACTTATGAGACTCTTTATATCGACTAGTCATTGAAAGGTAATTAATACTAATAACTTGAAAACCTATAAATCCACATAGTCCAAATTGGATACAGCATGTACTGAGAAGTGCATAAACATTAGGCAAAAATTTCGTCACAACTTTAAAACTGTGTAAGTCGAGAGATTAGGCCTAAAAATGTATACTTCAGAATTCCCTCATTTAATGTCTTGGTAACCGGAACGGTGTCTCAGTGCCAACGCGCTGGCCTTATAAGTCAGGGAGCCTGGATTTAAATCCCGATGAATCAACCCTAAATTTAAAACTTGTGTTGGGTAAGCCCGTGGTCTAGGCAGTCAAGGAATTTTATCCAGGTACTCCAGTACCCATATGACATCCTAACAATTCTCCATTATAATCATTAATTACCAGTATAATGTAGATCCGCCGCCTGTGGTGTACTCTGGTTAGTCTCTGACGAACTAAGTGATCTAGCGACATCTATGAGGCACGCTAGTAAAGTCGGAACGAATTGCGTCAAGTTAAGGTCCCTGCCATTGCACAAAAAATATATATATATAAGTCTACAGAGTCAGGCGAGGAACGGGCGATTTTAAGGAGTGTATGTCATAACAAAGTTTTGGGACGATAAACTGCGAGCACATTCTGTTGTCAGTAAAACAATACTATTTAGTGATCATGGAAATGTGGAACGGTACACAACGTGACAAAAACTAGCAACAGTTTTGAGGTTGCTAGACGTAATTTCGTAGTTATTTTAATAATTGATGCCGCCATGATCCCGTGCTATCTGCTCATGCGATTAAAACATGGTTACTATCTTCGAAAAAAGTGGTTCGACATTGAGAAGAAGATCCGTACGTTGCTGCGCTTCGATTTGCTCCGCCGTTCGATGGACTACGTACTGTACGTCGGAGGTGTGAAGTCTGTGTACGCGTGAATGGTAGTCAAGGGGCGTTCTTTTCAATAATAAATGCAGACTATGATTTTATGACCTCATGTATGTCATTTTGGAAAAAAAATTCTTGAGTCAATACTCAACTACAGTTAACCTCCATAATCCGAACTAAAATGGGGCCGGGGTAGTTCGGATTATCAAATATATATAATTACACTATCTGAACTACATTCTACACCATTATAAAACAATATAAAATGGTTGTAGAAGTCAATGTATTAGCCTAAGTATAATAATCAAACAGTTAAAACCTAAAGTGCAAACAAAATAAATGATAATACTGTTGCTCCGAATAACGCCGGTGCAATTTCTCCTTTTTCTGTGCTTTTCGATATTGTACGTGCATTTGGCTGTGCGTTTGAATTATTGGGGTTCTAATATACTTTTAATCGCCTCTCTCTCCGTCGGACCCCGTATATCTTTGTTGCTGTCAACGACGTTTGTATTAATACAAAATTGAGCGTATTCAGTCAATAAATAGTAGGCCTATTAAAAACAAATCAAACACATTACCTAAATAATCCTACAGCAAGAACAGTAAATCAATTAATTCAACCGGACGTACATACTCTAAATCCGTAAAAATTAAAAAGTGAGGGGAATGTCACTTACACATGCATGACGGTCTCGCAATGTTTGGATGCGCACGGTTCTTGAAGTGATCCAGCGCCTGACCTCTGACCTGACTCCCGATCACTTGCAACTCACATGCTTGTTCGGAAATACGTGTCGACACGACTGCAGTGACACCAATTATTTCCTTGGCTCAATTACAGAGGAGACGAAAGTCTGCAGCCTCCAGACTGCCGACGCCTGACTCAAGTATTGAAGCGTTAATTCTGCAAGTTAAAGCGTCTGGTTCATTTCAGAGATTAATCACGTATTTAACGCCACTCAATTGCGCTTTACACATCATCGTCTACTCTGAGGTTAACAGGAGCGTAGAACAGAAGCAAACACCGATACGATAAAAAAAACCTGATGTTTTTACTTGGTTATTAAACAATTCTGTATCAACTACTAGGTTACTTAGCGTTAATAGAATTGTTTATGGCGAGATAATATTTGGCAAGATGAAGCCGAGGATTCGTTACATATTACATATTACCTACCTGACATTCGCTTTAAGGTTGGGAAAAAACCTCAAGGAAATCCAATCTGGTAATCAGTCCAAGCGGGAATCGAACCCATACCTGAACGCAACTCCGGATCAGCAGGCAAAAGCGCTACCGCCTGAGCTACGCCGATGGCCAAAAACTAGTGTTATAAACACGAAACATACTTTCTCATACATTTCACGCGTTTCGAAGCAATTTAATTTTTCGACCTGTATATTTTAAGATACACAATAAATACAATTATTTATTATGCTTTCCAAATAAAGAGATCATAATGACTTCATTATATTTTCTTATTTCTTGACCCCATAATGGCACTTAAAAATTTATGGACAACAAATAATATTATAACACAGGATATTCACACATTTTATAACAGACTGGTACTCGGAAAGGAAATAGATACCTCCCATTGTGGCAAAGAGAATAATAAAACAACTGATACTGAAGCTAAGTGAAGTACTGTAACAGATTAAACTTACATGCCTATAACCACCAAGACCTTGTTCCACATTCACAGAAAATTGAAAGAATCCTGTATTAAACTTTGAACTGATAAATCCTGTAGCAAATTTCTTGAGGTCAAATCAAAATCTAAAAACAGTTATCCCATCGGCAAACTTCAAAGAAGAGACCATGTTTTATTAATAAGGGTAAGAAATAGGCATACGAAATTAAACCATTCCTAGATAATTTTAAGAAGAGACTCAATACTAAATGAAAATACCACTAAATAAATGCCTTCTAACAGTGAAACACATCACCACAGAATATCTGTATTACAACTAGAAACAAGTACGAGTACAACATACCAAATGATATAACCACAACACTTATTGGTGAAAAACTCATTTTGAAAGTATCAGTTATTCTAAAGAAATTTCAATGTACAACTTAATATAATTTTTATCCTACAGTTTGTAACTTACAGTGAAATGTCTGTATAATTTGTATAAATGTCTGTATTTGTATAATTCTTTTGTCATACAAATTGTCAGAGTATACTTTGTTCTCGTGGCAATCTTCTAATGAGGATAGTCTTTATTAAAATTGAAGTAACGTTGAATATATATCTATATATATAATTTGAAATGGTAATGGAAATTACGGGAAAACGGCTGAACGGATTTTAATGAGTGACCCCTCATTTTCATACTTGGGATCCAAAGCTTTTCGGAAAAATAGTAGTTTTCAGTGAAATGTCAATTTTCCTACATAATTTTCTTATTTTCCAAAATCCATCTGTTGTCAGTTTTGAGAACTAATTTTATTGAATCACAGCCGACTTGATTGAATTTCAGAACAAAACACACACTACAATAAACAATAGGCTATTACACGAAGGCCATGACCTTCAGGATTGCCGACATATTTAGAGCTCAATTCAATTTGTTATTAAAAACTGATTCTGCAGTGTACAATTTTCTGAGTACATATTCAAATCTACGAAACTTGAGGTGGTTTGATGACATTATTACCATTAGAAATGAAATATTATTATAGTTAATATAATATGCATCTATTTTTCATTAATTGTACATAATATTGATGCTATATTGATGACATGAAAGTGAAACGTTTTAAGGTTATGTAAGTAAATGTAGAGAATATCTTAATTTGGATCTTCATTTCTATAATTTATTGAGTGGCTGCTATATAAAACTACAAAACTTAAGTAAGATCATAATATTCTTATTAAAAATCAAATATTTTTATACTTATTAACCCAGTGGGTTTGGGTCTTTTTCATATACTTAATGGCGGTGTAGTGTAGATATTGATATGTGTCATTGTCTTCAGTATTGGCTCGAGAGAGCGCAAAAATTACAGTTCCTAAGGAAAGATCAAAAGGTACGGTATTACTTACTGATAAAATAAGAGGCCTAGAAAATTTTGTAGTCTCCAGATCATTTCAGCAAGATCTCTTAGTAGGATAAAATGATTTTACGCTCTACATTTCAAGTTCTACATGCAGCAGCTATACGAAAATGCTATTGTTCGAAAGCTTAGCAAACCTGACATTTTTTAACTTTTGCCTACAATCCACAATGACCTGAAATAGCGACTGCTATCGTCCTGACATTGATAATTGCGCTTTCGCGTTGAAACTCAAAAATTGAAGTTGGATAGGTTCAAGAAATAGTAATATGCGTTACAAGAGCGGTATGTTGATGTTTTCATGTTCGAGGAAAAGATTGAAAAAGCGAAACGTAGTTGAGATTTTTTAATTTCCGAGAACATGAAAACAAACATACCGCTCGTGTATCGTACATTATTTTGTGCGAAGATCGTTTATTACATACCTGAAAGAGGAATTTCTAATTAGTTGCAATGAAATCTCCATCTTGGTTTCTGTTCAATGACGGCAACTTTGGAAATCAAATATATCTATCTTCAACATTGTTCCTATAAAATGTTTTCTGTGTTTACTATACTCCAGCAGGCCGTGATATACGTCTGACTTTTTTCCCCCAGTCTATAAATGCGAAGTTAAAACAAACGGTAAGGTTATGTAATTATTTATTTTTCATTTTAATACTTTAAGAAAATTATTTATATAAAATATTGCAGTAATAACATCGGCATCTGGAATCTTGTTGATTTTTTCACGGCTTCCTTAATGTTACTTGCATCACGAATGCAATAACTTTAGTGGAGTAGTAGAGTTTACTTAATTTTTGCAAATATTTAAAAACAATAATTAACCGTGCAATTTAGGTGAAATTGCAGTGGTAAGTTTCCAATTTATAATTATTACTATGTTAAACGTCTCTAAAAAATAATACGTTAAAAGCCTAAACCAGTAAAATGAATATGTCTCTGATGCGGTAAGAAGAGGGAAATTGTTATGTGTGTTACGTTGGGAATACTGAATGTGGTATTTCACACTTACCGCGTATTGGTTTTGTGCGGAAAGCAAGCAAATACGCACGATCTCGCACAAAAGTATTTGACCTAAAAAAATCCATTCAGAGGGAGTATGTTTCATTATTATGGAAGCAAATAACTACCAAAAAGACAAGTATTCTTCATTGAAAATAAATCTGAAAAATTTTTATTTGAACGTCTAACGAACTTAGTTTGCAGCAGCATTTGCTGCACAAGCCACTAGTATATATATATATATATATATATATATATATATATATATATATATATATATATATATTTCTGATCGGATCAAAAACCCTGATAGAATTGATTTAATCCTTGCGGTGAATTTCGGTGAAGCCCGGAGGGCCTAATTAGTCAAATCCACTCTCCTCATCTCCACGCTGGGCCCCCCTGGGATCTTTTAAGATGCGAAAGAGAGAGTAGTGTGCGAAAAGCAACGGAAAACTACCGCATTTATCTTTCCCAAGAAAAACTGCAAACATAGCATGAGGAGTCTTTCCACGATAAGAAGATTCCGGACGTAAACATATACGAGAAGAAAAGAGTGGATGTGATGGAAATATCAGAAGTGAGGTGGGAAAATAGTGGTAAGTAGTGAATTTAGGTTGTTTTATTCAAATGATGAGTGCAAAAGAAGTCATGGTGTTGGTATATTACTGGGACAACGTGTGACAGATAAAGTGATATCAGTGTGTTATGTATATGACCGGGTGATAATGGTGAGGCTACAAGAGAAGAAAATGGACTTAGTGCTAGTGGAAATTTATATCCCACATAGTGGATTAGCAGACGAGGAAGTGGAAGAAAGCTATGACAAGATAGAAGAGATAGCTGAGATGGAGAAAGGAGCATGCGTAATCCTAATAGACGACTGGAACGCAGTTGTAGGAGAAGGTCAACAGGGAAGAAAAGTTGGAAAATATGGATTGGAAAGAAGAAATGACAGAGGAGAATCTTTGGTGAATTTCTGTATAAGAAATGCAATGACTGTTGGAAATACTTTACTCCAACAACAAGAACGAAGAAGATACACATGGATATGCCCAAGGACGAAAGCAGATATCAGATAGTCTATATACTGAGATTTTTCTATGTTACCCCAGGTGCATTAGTGGCTCTTTGCATCATAGTTTGTGAGCTTATCTTTATCTACCACCTGCCCTGGCGGCTGCATTTTTGGAAGGAATTATTCTAGAGCCCTTGTTGTTTGATCTTATGGGCTTGGGTTGGGTAACCTCGAGTTTCCTTATATATATATATATATATATATATATATATATATATATAATAGTTACTTCATTATTTTTATATACATATTGTTATTGTTATTAATTTAATATATTTGCTCCTTTGTTACTGTACCTTTTATTCATTGTTATTAAAATGAATGGCAATTTATTTCTTAAGCACTGTTATGAGGCAACCATAACCTTACCGCTATCAGATTCCTTGTCCTCTCACATACTGGAAGTGTTAACTACCAAAGGGCCTAACAACATATATATATATATATATATATATATATATATATCGACAGAGTTGTTGTTCAATGTGCGCCATAGAAGGCTGGTCTACTCTATACAAACGATGAGAATGAGAGAGATTATAGAGATTTGTTGAGCCATAGGATTATGAGTCAAGCCATCTAGCCGATAGACCAAAATTTTTATATGTGGAGCTTGTTTCCAAAAGGTACCAAATCTATCTGGACAAATTTTACAGGAGAGCAAAAAAACGTACTGAAGCTACAATAATTACTGTATTACATCAATATTTGATTTAGGGTTTATCTGCACCTCTTTTAAGATGTTTGTAGCAAATTTTAAGTTATTCCACATTTTATTCCGCTTGGGTAGGAAGGCCGGTACGTTAACCATATAGCCACAAGCGAAATAAAAAATCATTAATGAAAACGATTTGTTGTAAAGTAAGAGCAACTAACAAACAAATTACAGTTCTAATTCCATTTATTAAATATTACATAACGTTACGTACTTCAGTTACATTGATCTCTTAACTTACAATCAACATTCTAAGAATTTCCCTCATTTACGTTAGATCACGCACAAAGTTAACGATCATTTATAGTAATTACGACACACTTCATAATTTAAATAGTATCGCATTATGAATGTTAATCTTCTGCTTTTAACCTTGTTATGAAAATTAAGCGCTGATTATAGGATTAAAGTGCAAGGACTGCGTAGGAAGAGTTTGAAAACAACATCAACGTCATTAACGGTGGTCATGGTGGTAAACCTTAATAGCAACAAAATAAATACAAATACATACAGTATTTCACTTTGGCCGTATTCTTTACTATAGCGTTACCACGTTAAGCTACAAACCGTCGCTGCGCCTCCAAAATCCGGTATGTGTGTGTGTTTTTTTTAAGATTTTTTAAGAGAAAGCTACTTTTCCTATATTTTCATTATTTATAATGCAATGATTGAAATGATAGCAAAAGTAGATTTGAAAATCAAGGGACTTTAGAGTAACAATGCTTTTTTCTTTCTCCTGAAAAATCTTTTTTGGAGGCGCAGCAATGGATTGTTTTTATATCCTTGGGTTGTAATCGATCATACGTATCGTATACGAAAGAAAAATTGAGTGCCGACACCAATTTCACACCGAAAATGAGAGTCGAAAGTTGCTGTGAAAGTGCTGGCCGGCGAAGAGGTGCATTCAGGCGGGATCGCTCGAGCGAGGAAGGGGTAGGAGGCAGGGAAGGGAAGCACATGCATCACATTTCCGTGCGTTACCTCACTGATTTAGAGAGAAAATGCGAGTTTTCGTAAGGTCGAATAAGTGTTAGGTTAGGTTAGTTTAGGCTTTTGGTATGCCCTGGAAGAAACGGCACATTTTTAGACAATTGTGAGTATAGGCAAGCATACAAAAAGCCTAACTAACCTAACATAATCTAACCTGTTATTAATTCAACCTTAAGAAAACTCGCTTTTTCTCTGTGAAATGAAATGGCTGCTCCTCACTGCCGCCTACCCCTTCCACCTAGACGGAGTGATCCCCAACGTCTTTGGTGATCCCAGCTGCCCGCATCCTTATTATGGGTGTAAAATTTGCGTCGGCACTCATTTTTTTTTTCTTTACAATATCTATGACTCTATTACAGTGCCCAATGTAAATTTGTACCTTAACGTGGTAACGCTATAATAAATAAATATCTTCCCTTTCTTCAATACAAGGTCCGGCAGATTTATCTCCCCGATTAGAAAGGTTTTATCAGGAATTCTTTCGTGTCGACCTACTCTAAAATGGATACGAAATTGTCACAGCGTTGCAATCACAGTCACCATTTTTTTAAAAATGCTCAACAAATGCATTATGTTCACAACCTGTCCAAGCCCTAATGGTAACTGAAATGGCATGACTTGTGCTGCTCAAAGATATATACCACTCAAACGCAATTATCAAGAAATCTGCATGGCGGCCAATTAAAATCGGGGAGATCATTCTGCCGGACCTGTATAATAGTAATAATAATAATAATAATAATAATAATAATAATAATAATAATAATAGTTTTATTTTCCCTGGCAGAGTTAAGGTCATCAGGCCTTCTCTTCCACTCAACCAGGATAAAATCACATACAGAAAAATACATACCGGTATACAAATATTAACTTAAAAATAATCATAAATGTAATAAAGTAAAAAAAGAGAGATTGAATAGCCTACATATACACAATCAGTATTAACTTAAAATAATAATAATAATAATAATAATAATAATAATAATAATAATAATAATAATAAATATATAATAAAAAAGAGACTAAATACATAATCACAAACAGGAAAATACATTCTAATATACAAGTATTAACTTAAAAAAAAGAATTAATACATATGAATATAATCTCACAACTAAAGGAATAGTACAATTAGTATGATCAGCACAGCACGTGGTACATTGAGACAATGACAATTACCTAGATATTAGTGTTAATGGAAAAATAAAGTAATGACTGTGTAAAATAATAATAATAATAATAATAATAATAATAATAATAATAATAAATAAAAATTATACCTAAAAACTAATTCTGTGCATTTAAAATATTTCTAAACAACCTAATTTTAAACAACTGAGGACTAAAACTGCCCCTGATTTCCAGCGGCAGCGAATTCCGTGAGCGGGCCATGGCTATTGAGAAAGAACTTGAGTACAGAGATGTCTGATGACGTGGTATTGATAGCGACAGATTGTGCTGTAAACGTATATTACGATTGTGATGTGAAGCTAGGAGAGTAAACCGAGAGGCAAGGTAGTTGGGTGTGGAATCATGTATAATTCGATATAGCAGGCATAGAGAATGTACTAAACGTCGATCTTGCTCTTAAACATACTTTAGCTACATACAATTACAACTCTGTCATTTCATATTTTAAAATACAGGGTTCTACCATTGGTATTAACTTAAAAATATAGAAAAACGATTTGTTTTAAATGTATAATTTATTCTCACCTTGCTTTAAGACATATTATGACAGCCAGAGGGAAGCATACAATAGTTATGTCGTAGAATCATTGTTGGCAGGTCCGTATTTCCGGAAGTTCCTATGAATGTTCATCACCTTATCTGCAACGTGATCAAACATGGAACTGAAAATAGTTTGGTATTATTTAAAATCTTCATAACTTAGAGCTACATACTTGCTTACTTCACCAGTCACCTATATACAGAGTGTTTCATAAATACTTTGACAAACTTTAGGGGCATGTTCCTCACACTAAAA
This sequence comes from Periplaneta americana, assembly GCF_040183065.1. Taxonomy (NCBI): domain Eukaryota; kingdom Metazoa; phylum Arthropoda; class Insecta; order Blattodea; family Blattidae; genus Periplaneta; species Periplaneta americana. The sequence continues at coordinate 148,684,338 of NC_091124.1, read as the reverse complement.
CAAGAAAAAAAGTTCATATAAACATATGTCCGAAAATATTTAGTTTTTTAGTTATTAATGAAAGAATACAATAAAACATCTGTTAGATATTGTCAACTTGGTAGCAAGTGTTGCAACTTTAATCAATTCAGAAACTCATAACAATGAAAGTTTACGTTCAACGTGTTTCGAGGTACAATCTAACAACTTAACTTAAATTTGTAACCGATAATAATATTCATTTTGTTAGATAGGCTAATCGAATGATGTTATCGATACAAGTCTGCTGATGCACCTATTGTATCCTAGATGGCTATGTGTTACCAAGGAGACTTTTTTTTACTACAGGAGAACATTTTGAACATTTGTTATGAGTTTCTGAATTGATTAACGTTGCAACACTTGTTACCAAGACGACAATATCTAACAGATGTTTCATTATGTTCTTTCATTAATAACTTAAGGATTTTCAGACATGTTTATATGAACTTTTTCTTGTATTTAGTGTGAGGAACATGCCCCCAAAGTTTGTCAAAGTATTTCTGAAACACCCTGTATTTTCCGACTAATTTAAAAATGGCTTCTTATATGCTTTGAAACTATAGGTAGCTCTGATCTAATACCATTTATAATGTAAGTTTTAAAGAAAATTCTATTGAAAGGAAAAACTAAAACTGTGTTTATCCTCGCATCCGATAACATGTATTAGGCCTACAAAAAAAGTAAATTATTTATGTATTACGGTCTTTAGTGCATTGTTTAATTATCTTAAAGCTCTGAAGGGCCAAGAGAAAAAAATTAGACTAAAATTAACAAAACTTCCCTATATTTTTATAAACCTCCTACATTGTAAATTGAATTAATCTGCTTACTTTACATCACAATTTTGCCATGAAATATTCGACCTGAAAGGAGAGAAAAATTTCAACATTTTGACATGAAATGTTTCACCATGCATACAGAAGTGTAAGATGAACTTCGTGTCTCATGGTTTTCCACGCGGTCCGTCTCGCTAAATTATATATTTAATGTTCCTCGCCCGTCTCGCTGAACACTGTTACCAGGAGAGTAGCGTCCATGGATGTGGTGGAAGGATTGCTTCCCCTTTTATTTTTAGAGGAAAGTCTTTTTTTATATTTTCGTATACAGGTAAGGTAAATCTTTTTCATTTGTTGTTATATTTTATTTCGTGTTTACAAGACGTTCTGACTCGAGATGAATTCGCTGGCGATGTGAGGATGTTAGCTTCCGAATATACTTGCTTGTCAAAATGGGTTGCTGGGGAAAAGAGAGAGGAACGGATACAGAAGTATTATGCTTTCTCTTTCTGAGGGTATGTAAACAAGTATAGTTGCTTTATAGCGTTAGACGTTTATTCGCTGTATTGACAACAACACAGCCTATTGTTCAAGGGGACAACAATGTTAGAATTAAAATATAGGAAGCCAACCTAAATTTATTTATATAAATTAGATTTTACGTATTTTAAGTAGGGCTACAGTATCTTGGAGGAGAATAGCACTCTTTGAACTTAAAAAGAAAGCAGGGGATTCGTAGGACCCCTATAATTGCTTGGAAAGTGGCTGCTCAAGCCACTAGTATTATCGTGAATGTAATATATATGGCCCTAATTACGATGAAATTCAAACTTCATTCATTTTTCCAGTAATGATATGTTGCGGGTTGCATGCTCGCTAAGGAACAATGATATGTTGCAGGTTGCATCGTCGCGGTCCCTTTAAGGAGCAAGAGGCGCGTGAAGTATTACAGGAATGGTAACGGACAATTTTCCCGAACACATGTTCACTTAAACGTTCCATGTTAATACAGAAAATTAAAATTACTGTATATTCATAAGTTTTAATTAAAATATTAATAAGAAATATACTGAAATATTAGAATATGTATAATAAAAATCATGAAAATATTAAAAATGTATTGGTATTATATTACATTTACGTATTTTATTTTTTTAAGTTCCCTATTAAGAAATTATATTTGTAACTTTTAAATTATAAGAAATTTAATTTATACGTTTCGATGTATACTGCAATGGACAAGCTATTTATTACATAATAATTTAAAATAAAAGCACCAATATTTAATTTTTAAATAAAACATCTAAAAAATAATACACGAATTTTAAACGATAAGATAAGACTCTTAGCAAAGCATTACTCTCACTTATTCAAACATATATGATTCTCAATTATTAACGTAAAATTGTATTCTTATTTTTTAAATTAAATTTCAGAATAATTATTATTACTAAATTGATCTCAATTTCTTCCCCTGTTTCGGAAGCCATGCTATGACACTGATTGTTACCCTAATAATTAATTTATTTATTTAATTCTTATTTATTTATTTATTTATTTATTTATTTATTTATTTATTTACTTATTACTTATTTATTTCCTTTTTAATTTACGTATTATTCATTCAGTTATTTAATTATTCAATAAATAATTGTACGAAACAAATAAGCCTCGGAATGGGACTGATTCTCTGGCACGACTACAGCAAAGGAATAAGGTTATGAGATTTATACTTGGAACGTAACTAGTCTTTATAGAACAGGAGGGGTAACATTAGTAGCAAAGGAACTAGCCAGATATAGAATAGACTTCGTGGGAATATAAGAGGTTAGGTTAGATGGAAATGGCATATCACAAATAGGAGATTACTTGTTGTATTATGGGGAAGGAAACAATTACCAATTCGGAACAGGATTATTTGTTCATAAAAGAATAAAATCAGCAGTAAAAGGGTCGGATTTATCAGTGACAGGTTATCGTATTTATTTGGTGCGATGTCATAATTATAAATGCTCACGCCCCTACAGAAGAGAAAGACGACCATATAAAGGATAGCTTCTATGAGGAATTGGAATATACTTTTGATCAGTTGTCTACATATCACATGAAAATTTTATTGGGGGATTTCAACGCTAAAGTGGGACGGGAGGATATTTTTGAACCGATTATTGGAAAAGAGAGCCTACACATAACTAGTAATGACAATGAAGTTAGATTAGTCAACTTTGCGACATCAAAAAATTTAATTGCCAAAAGTACGACATTCCCCCATAAGGATATACATAAATCTACTTGGACTTCTCCAGATGAATTGACACATAACCAGATAGATCACATCTTGATAGATAAAATAAGACATACTAGTATAGTATACATTCGAACTTTCAGGGGGGGCAGACTATAATTCTGACCATTATTTGGTAATTGGAGAATTAAGATAAAGACTATCAGTAGCCAAGCGAGTAGAGCAACAAGTTAATATTAATAGATTCAATATTCTGAAATTAAAGGACGAGGAAACTAAGCAACATTATCAGGTCGAAATTTCAAATAGGTTTGCCACTTCAGGAAGTTCCGACGAAGTTGAGAAAGAGTTAGATGTTAATAGCGTGTGGGAAAATATCAGAGATAGTATCAAAATTGCAGCTGAACAGAGCATAGGCTATTACGAAACTAAGAAGAAGAAACAGTGGTTTGATGAAGATTGTTCCATGGTAGTAAAAAGAAGGAAACAGGCAAAATTGAAATTCTTACTGTATCCAGTTGAGGCGAATAGAGGTAATTATTTTAATGAAAGACGGGAAGCAAGCCGTACAGTTAGGAATAAAAAGAGATATTACTTGAAGGAAAAACTGAATGAGGCAGAAACAAATAGTAAGAATAAAAACATTCGAGACTTATATAAGGGTAAGTGTAAAGGAATTTAAGAACGGATACCAGGCAAGGGTAAACGTGATCAAGAATGATAATGGTGACTTCCTTGCAGATTCTCATTGAATCCTGAACAGATGCAAAAACTATTTTGGACAAATACTAAATGTACATAGGCCAAATAGAAATGATCAGGACGAAATTCAAATACAAACTTCTGAGCCATTTATACTCGAACCCACACTTTCAGAAGTCGAAATTGCGATAGAAAAGCTGAAAAAGTGCAAGTTTCCAGGTATCGATCAAATTCCATCAGAATTAATATAAGAGGGTGGAAGCGCATTATTTAGCGAAATTTATAAGCTTGTAGCCTACTTGCTATTTGGGAAAAGGAAATTCTACCAGAACAATGGAAGGAGTTAAATATCTTGGAGCAACAGTAACAAATATAAATGACACTCGGGAGGAATTAAACGCAGATTAAATATGGAAACTGTCTGTTATTATTCGGTTGAGAAGCTTTTGTCATCCAGTCTTCCCTCAAAAAATCTGAAAGTTAGAACGTATAAAACAGTTATATTACCGGTTGTTCTGTATGGTTGTGAAACTTGGACTCTCACTTTGAGAGAGGAACAGCGATTGAGGGTTTTTGAGAATAAGGTTCTTAGGAAAATATTTGGGGTTAAAAGGGATGAAGTTACAGGAGAATGGAGAAAGTTACATAAAGCAGAACTGCACACATTATATTCTTCACCTAACATAATTAGGAACATTAAATCCAGACGCTTAAGATAGACAGGGCATGTAGCACGAAAGGGGTAAATCCAGAAATGCAGTCATATAGAATGTTAGTTCAGAGGTCGGAGGAAGGGAGACCTTTGGGGAGCCTGAGACGTAGATGGGAGAACAATATAAAAATGGATTTGAGGGAGGTGGGATATGATGAATTGATGATAGAGGCTGGATTAATCTTGCACAGGATAGGGACCGATGGCGGACTTATGTGAGAGCGCCAATAAACCTGCGGGTTCCTTAAAAGCCAGTTGTAAGTAAACTATGCAATAAATGCAATGCAAAGAAATGGGGTAATGAGCCAAATGGATTGTGTTGCGGTGTTGTAAAAGTTGTTCCTCCTGAGATTCAAGAGCCCCCAGAAACAATTAAAACCTTACTTATCATAGTACATCCATTATCAACACACTTTTTAAATAATATAAGGCAGTACAACACCGTGCTCCAAGTGGTATCATTTGGTGCAAAAGAAATACATAAAGTCAATTCTACGCCATCATTTAAAGTTCAAGCATAGGCTTATCATTTAATTGAAAATCTTCTTCCAGCTGAGAATAAGAACCTAAGTATATTTCATTTCAGACGCTGACCATTGTCTATTAGGTCTAATATAGTATCAGTTTTAAAAGTAGAATTGACTGAACAACTCCACAAAGTATTGCATGATAATTATAGTTAAATTCATAGTTTTAAATACAACTTTCAAAATGATTCAGGAACAAACGACTTACAACATACAAAAAGCTATTATTCACTAAGTAATTACAATTAAAAAATTGTATTTAGATTTAAGTCAATATTTATTTCTAACAAGTGCAGCGAGGCGCACGAGTATAGCTAGTATAGACTATATTAATTCTATTATCCATTTCGATTAAATTTCAGTTTCCACGCTGTTATATCACGTAATTCGAGAAATCTTATGGTATAAAAAGTTTTTCTGATATAGTTGTTTCTAAATATTCATGGTAATTTTATCGTAGAGTTTTCAGTTTTCCGACCTGGGTGGCGCAAGCCGTAGAGGCACGCAATAACTCTACGGCTTGGTCCGAAGGGTTGTGGCTTCGAGTCCCGCCTCGGGCATGGGTGTGTGTTTGTGTTAGTTTAGGAAAAAGAAGCAGAAAAACAGAAACCTGCAAAAACAGCAATCTTTCGGAAAATGGCCTATGGCCGGATATAGAAATTGAAAAAAAAAAGTTACAAACCCGGTGGACACGAATTCAGTTTTCAGAAGAGATATAGATTTTTTATCTCCCTTCAAATAGGACAGAATTGTATCCCTTGTATTTTGTTTGTCGTGTGTTTTAACTCAATTTCAACTTTCGTCGCGTTGCGATCTGCGTCGTGATTTTATGAAATTCTGATTTCCTATTAGGTCATAATTTTTGTAATGTTCCGTCGCTCTGTCGTGTCACGTGTGTCGCGTCACTGTAAACTATGCAATACGCCAGTCATGTCAATTGATGCCTATAGGAGCAAGCGCTCGCTTTAGAGCTCAGGAGAGCCTGAGCACTTTACAGCGGAAAGGAAAGAGACAGACGAAAGAGGTGGTATATGCCGCTGGGTCGAGCTATATTCAGGGATAGCCAGCACTGATTCAATGGATAAAGGAAAGAGAACTTATTAAAACTGTATCCATGTTAATTTTTAGATTTGTCTGAGAAGCCTAAGTGCATTATAAGAATGTAAGTTTTAATTTCAATGCTCATTTTTCACAAGTTTGATTTTTTTATTAAAAAGAAATATTTTCTCAACCTTTTTTTTTTATAGAAAAGTGAAATTTTCAGATATAGGCCTATTTATTTAGTAGCCTCACAGAATGTTTTCGTAAATCTAACATACTATAAATACGTATTACTGAAGATTGTGTATTGAAAATTTTGAAAATTTTCGCATGGAAATTATTTCTAAGGAAATGAATTAATAAAGCAACTGCTGTTACATCATAAGCAAAAGATACGTGCCCATGTGTTGTAAAAATGTCAGCTCTATAGCTTCAGCACATTTCGAGAAAATAATTTAATATTCTGATGATAGGAAGTTGCTCACCAATATCTCCTTAAAAGCACAATGCGATAAGAGTTTTGTTATGGAATATTAGTTACACTGAAAACATATACAGCACCTAGGTAATTTTGCTTTGTACTGTAATATTGTTTTGATTGGTTTATTGATTACTTTTATAAGGCTAAAGGTACCATCAATATCAATTCCAACTTATCATGTTATACTCAATATCTTTTTTTGATATATCACTTTCTTTATGAATGATGTGTTTCATCCATTTAGTACAGTATAGTTGTACAGGGACATCATTTTATTTTTACTAACATTTTTAATATTAACTTGCCTATACCTCTGGATCAACGCCGTTTGCTACCCCCTTCCACGAATGGAGTTCGGTGATACTGGCGTAATATACAAACAAATCACTTTACTAGGTATAGGAGGGAAGAAAAGTAGTTCACCCATTTACGTAAACTAGGAAATATTGCGCTTTTGAGTTTGATCATTTTCATTAGGTTTTTGTTTAATCAAAATACAGCACAGTATTAACAATGAGTGTTTTTACTCACGAACTGAGCTATCCATGTGGACGTATTCATTATGCAGTGTATATTATACTGTCTACAGCACATTATCGTACAATATAGAGAATGAAGTTAAATTGAAAAATAATCATACTATGGATATTTAAACACATTTTTTTTTAAATGGTGTCCGTTCATTTCGATACAGACTTCAGTTCTAATGTGCATATTATCGCACTATAGACTATTGTACCTAATTCCAATTACCAGTTTCGTTCTTCGTACTAGTAACTCATGTTGAAATAATTCTGTACCTACTCTATAAAAGAGTACCTTACGTATTGTAAATTCAATCTTCACTTCTGCCCGATCCAAAAAGATAAAATTACTCAGACATGCTATCTACTGCCCGTCCAAGTGGTTATGTCGCAGGGTCGTAGAAAGGGGAGGGGAAATCACGTGACAGTTAATTGCTTAACGAGACCCTTTTATTTAACTTATTTTAAGCAGTTGTATGGGTATAATATTAAGTAGACGTCCAATTCCTAACAAAAATTAATGTACTCAGAAAAGAACTAAGACAACCCAGCCACTAGCCTTTACAGAGAGGCGAATAGAAGCAGGTGGGGGAAACCGGGATGCGACGTAGGCAAATGGGCGACAGTAACTGTGAGAAAATGATTCAATATTGAAAGTCCTTTCGTCACTGGAAAATGCGAACATATTTTTGGAACGTACTGTTTGCTATGACCGTATGGCTACTATGACTGTATATGCGGTTTTGGATCTATGTGGAGGACGGTTGAACATTAGTAAAAGGGGTGGGAGTGAAGTACATTCAAAAACTCAGGTACAATAAAAATTGAAATAAAAATAAAATGATGTCCCTGTACTACTATGGAATTTATGTGAATATTCGTTCTTAACTCTTTATTATGTTATTAACATTTAAAACACAACTGTAATATTAAGAAATTGGTATTAGTACTTTTGTTTTACAGACAATATAGATAATATCAAACAGAAAGAAGCCATATAAAAATAACGACATAAAATTTCATGTTCCGTCTGAAGTTTGTGCACCACTGTTTTTTTAATCCATTAGGCTACTTGTTCATATACACAACCCTTCCTCTTTCCATACTTAGCGCATGATGCCCGCGTACGACGTCAAGGTCAGAAAAATGCGCTTGCTTTGACATCATTGCATTACGCGGTGACTTGCAGCTTGCCAAAAGTATAATCAAGAAACTCCACTATTTGTGATTGTTTGGTACTAAGTGGTTTAGAATAGCAAAAAGCCTAGGTTGTCCTTAAAATTTAAATACATTTATTACAATTATTACAATAAGAAAACTCCCAAAAATACACAATATTAAATGTAATAGAAACAAAGATACATTAAGCAAATACATTATTATAGGAATTGGTTGAGTCACTGGCAGAAAAGAAACTGCCTACTGAAGGATGAACTGGAAGAAATGGTGAACGGGAGAAGAGTTAGGGACAGAAGAAGATATCAGATGATAGACGACATTAAGATAAATGGATCGTATGCGGAGACTAAGAAGAAGGCAGAAAATAGGAAAAACTAGAAAAATCTGGGTTTGCAGTGAAAAACCTGTCCATGGACAGAACACGTATGTATGTATGTATGTATGTATGTATGTATGTATGTATGTATGTATGTATGTATGTATGAAGAATGTACATGTCAAATATTTAAACAAAACAAAAGAGAAATATAAATTAAAGAATTTTACCCCTGTATGAGCAAACGCTCGTGGTCGGGAGTTCAAAACCACACTGTAGGTAAGCAGGAAGAGGAAGAAGAAGAAGAAGAAGAAGAAGACAAAATAAAAAATTAATATAAGCAATAAAATAGCACAGATTACAAAAAACGAGAGCCTATAATATGATGAAGAATAATCACAATTGAAAACGTTTATAACCAATATTCACAAGTACATAAGACTAATATTTAGCAGTTAATTATAACCCTCTGTTAAGTTCCCTTAATAATTTCTTTAATTTTCAGTTTAAATTTAATCATAGGCCTACTTATGTTAGCTAAAGCAGGCTACTGAGAAATTACTTTGTTGTCTAGTTTTAAGCCATACCTGAAAGTTTCATACCAGCAGCCGTTGAGCTTTTGGATTTTGTAAAATGAAATAATGTTTCATCTCGTATTATAATTATGCCAATATATGTTGAAATTTTTCTTGTACTTATGAAAGAAAGTTAATAATGTAGATTTATATACTGCTCCAATTTAAAAACGTTAAAATCAAATAATTTTCATTTCTCATTCACGAGAAAAGGTTAAACAAATCATAATTAGAGGCCTATGCATATGAAGAGTCCACTGCAAGAATGATGGATGTCACTTTCTTGTCGAAAATGAACCAAGACTGTCAATGCATAGCTTAAGGGGACACTCAACTATATTTTGGAACTTTTTTCCTATTTGACCAATCTTTTTCAAATTTGGAGAAAAAGTTTAATATACACATGGAAAGTAACATGCAAAATCTCAGCTCATTAGATTCAATACTTTTCAAAATAAAAAATATTTCAATTTTTAATCAATCATTAATTGAAATATCACTTTTAATTATCATTTTTTATTTTTTGGCTTTGTGAATTTGACTGTGACTTCTCAATGAACAGGGGAAGAATTCTGCATATTGATTTAGTTCTGTCACTTAAATTAGTGTAGAAATTTAATTTTTCATTTCTATGACACTTTTTCCTCCAGTTTTTAAGTTGAGTGTCCCCTTAAGACATATAGAATGTACATAGAGAGTTATATGGCATTAACACTGATAGTCATTGTCCAGTAATGATCGGACAATCACAGTTAAGCTTTGAGCGCTAAGCATTTCAAACTTTCAATTGCTTCTCCTGCAATGACATCCATCATTCTTGCAGTGGACTCATCATATGGTGTTTTAGAAGGAATATTAAATATTTTAGGAGGTAGTACGGGCCATTCCGGGTAAAAAAAGTTAATATAAACACGTGTAGGCCTATAATTTTCAATGTGTGCGGAGGTACAGTTGTTTGAATGTTACGCACAGAAAGCCTCACAATAGCTGTGAAGGAGAGACATGAGTTTATTGATTGTATTTACTGATTGGTTGACAGCTTTACGAAAGATATGACATGTTAAGTTATAGGCCTACATAGCTAGCCGTCAGGTGACAATCTAAATCTAACATTCTCCGAACGATGAGTCGGCAGAGGTGTTCACGTGTATCGGCACTTCCTCAGATCTTAGTCCTTAAGAATTAGATTATCGTCTCCGGGCATGGATGAAAAGCGAACACTACAAAGAAAAGGCAAACAAGAGAGACGAATTGGTCGCTCGCATTATGAATAGTGCTGCCAGGGTGCGAATTAACGAAGGGATGGGGGGGGGGGGGGTTCCTCCTGCTGTTGGAAAGTTATCCCCCTTTCATAAATTCATATTAACATTCCTGCCAGGGATAACTTCTATCCCTCTCCCCTCACAAAATATAGCCTAATTGTTTTAATACGAGTATACTTCATGAAGTAAAATATAAAGTAAGCAAAGACAATAATATTGCTGTATTATCATCACCGGCAAGCTGACAACAATCAATAACTTAGGAATTACACATCTTATCTTAAGCCTGCACATGGATATAATAAAATTATTAAAATAATCAAGATATAAGACAAGCAACTCAGCGCGACCAAGTGTTGAGCCGTATTGAATGAGGATAATAATAATTTTATGTATGGTATTCTCTATCTAGGATTCTATCCCCCCCTCAACAGAAATCTTAATTCGCACCCTGAGTGCCGCCCTCATGAAAGAACGTCAAGATGACCTCACAAGAGCTATACTGTTTAAAGGTGCAGGTGCAATGAAGTCGGTGGTGAGATTTCTGAATTAGCTTGAATTGTTGCAAATCATTTACACCATATTAAAAATAATAAATACAATCAATTCTTTCTAAAACACCATATGTATATGTGACACCGGTTCTGGGGAACTCGGCAACAGAGGTGTACTGAAAAGAAAAAGGTGAAAGGACAGAAAGTGTTTCTTATGATTTTTAATGGGCAATGATTAGAAAAAAAAAATATTTACTGAGGTCGAATATTAACACCATTTCAATTTAAAAAGATAGGAAATTATTCTTACCTGGTATAAAACTGTAGCCCACTTACCCCAACCTCCCAACATGTTTCCTGTACAATAACCCACTCGTCAATTCATCACAAAAAACAGAGCAGAATCAGAGCCGTTACATAGGTGTATGGGTAAAACTAGCGCTGAGTTGGGGGATTTCGGAAGTGAAAATCCGCCTTATTACTAAGTTCACAAAAGAAAAAATCACCAGCCTTTTCTCAGCTTAACAAAAGTCTAAATTAACCTTACCTGTCACAGATTCATATATGCAAGGCACAACGTGAGTGTACACTAGCGTGAAACTTTCGTAAAAACACCAAAGTTATGTTGGTACGACTGAGGAGAGAGCTCTGAAGGTGTATGACGAGGAAGTAACTCAGCATTACCGGTAGTTTAGACGAGCGATGTTTTCTGGACCAAAAAAAAAAGTGTTACTTTCCTTTAAAAAAAAAAAAAAGGCGAACGAAAAGCATTTTCCCTATGTATCTCACCTGATTCTGCATTTAGCCTATACCGAACTCTAACAATAGTGAGACTACAAAAAATCATGGCAATATTTTATAGTTATGTTAGTGTCAAAGGTTAGCATTTAGTATTAATATGTAGTCATGCCATTTCATAATCCATAGCAGATAAGTAGGGGTATTGCAAAGGTGAAACGAGTGTTGAGCGACTTCCGCCGATTTTGGAATAGACACCGACGCACTTGAACTGCCAACATAGAAAAAAATCACACTCAATCGCTTTCACTTTCATCTTGATTGGATAATAAAAGCCTAAACTAGCATAAACTAACCTAACCTAACCTAAGTGCGTCGGTGTCTTCCAAAATCGGCGGAAGTCGCTCAACGCTCGTTTAACCAGCGAAATAGGGATTATAAAGAATGAACACTTCGCGTCGATACCTTTGATGTAGCCGGACTGATTTCAATGACCTTCAAGCCAGCTAAAGCGTCAGATTCTGCTTTCTCCCTAGAGTTGGCGCTGACATCACACCAGCTAGCAGTCGACACAGCGGAAATATAACACACATAATAAATTAATACATCTAGGTACATTATGTACTCAAATAAAATAAATTGGATCCATAAAATAATAAATCCGTCATTAACTGTAATGTCTAGACTCTAGAGTTCCTTCATAATGAGAGTTGAGACGTTGACCCCCAACAACAATTAAAATATGTAATGATTTGATAGCGCTGAAAATGGAAAAACAAAACTCTTACGAGAAGTGAAACCATATACCTATATTATATTATATTATATACATATATTAAACGAATTCGATACTTAATTTTATAATGTATTATATTATTTTATAATATAACTTATTATATCTGAAATATAAAATATTATTATTACAACTAGTTTGTCACTGAGAAATAAGGAAAAGCTGTTAACATGAATTTATTTGAAGCAAAGCTTTACTGGATTATGCAATAAGGTAGGCGATGTTTGGATCCTGTGTCTCGACTCTATACTCAATTATTATCTTAGCGTATGCTCGATTACACTAACCTCTAGCGCTTGAAAGTGGAACTAAACGCTGGCGCACAGAGAAACAAAACACAGGAAAATTCGCTCAGTGTCCATTCTTTATAATCCCTATTCGCTGGTTTAACCTTGCATTTTATAGTCAGCTAGTTAGGTTAGAATTGAAGTCTATGTCTAGCCACCTACCTTATAATATGAAAGACGTATCCGTTCTCCGACACAATTCGACAGCTTCTCAAGTACGTACCGGTACATATCTTTACTGTTTTCACAGCAAGTGAATTAGAGAACTTTCTTGTCCAAATCCATTCGACTTTAAACGAAACTTTAGTAACTGAGATTGTTCATCAGAAAAAAATTTGGTATTATTCTTACTTGAAAGATTATTTTACATTATTTAATCGAGAACACGAAGATATGTGTAACTCTTGTAGGAAACTTCGGAAATTTTCGTTGCGGATTGAAAGTAACTGTAGTAGTTTATGGTAACTATTTGTTTACTTCAGCAACACGAACTGTGGCCAGATGTGGAGAAACAAAAGCGACATCTGTGACTTGCCCTGTTATATTCCTCGATCTCCTGTCATTTGTCTATCTTCTCATATAACTGTCACATTCTTCGGCCTCTTGTCACTTAGCTATCCCTCCCATCTAACTCTAACTTAGTTACTACAGTCCTCGGTATCCTGTCACTTATGTCGCAATATTTACGGAAATAGAGGGTAAAAACCAGTGCAATACGATCTCCACAATTAGACGTTACCACTAATTTGTATCAAATACGGTAAGCCCACGGAGCCGCTAAAGTAATCGGCAGTTCGTCCATATTTTTAAATTTAAAAATGGATTCGATAAAAGAAATGTAGGTCTAATTGCCGGTAAAAAAAACAGGCGCGAGCGCACACGCACAAAAGACCTTAAGATATCTAAACTAACCTTGGCATTACTACCTACCACAGAATACCAATAAAACAATGCAACCTACTGCAACTAAATTACGAACCAAGGTTGTTGTGATCCATCTAGTGCTGCTGTCCCGTGGTTGTAATAAAAACTAATGTAAAACCACAATCGTTTGGTATTGTGGCGTACATCAATGTACTGTTCATAAATGTGTGATAACTTATACTGGCACAGAACTTGTCTTTAATTTTTGGCAAAACAACCTTCGTGCCATTCATTTCGACTGTCCATGTACGGAGGTGAACGAGCTGATGATAAAGGAAATTGGATACCGGTATTCTACATTCCATATCAAGATTGTATGACAAAAACAAGTCGAATAAAATTTGAAAAGTAAATATCATAGAAATTAACATCTTCAGACATATCACTTCAATATGTCAAATATAAAATTTGATGAATTTTGTATACTAATTGAACGCACAATTATAACGGAAACATGACTGTTCAGAATACGTCGAAAAGTGTAGGACCCATGTTGTAATTAAGAAATTGATTTTTCTATTATTACTGTACAGTAATTAAGTTAACATTAAATTACGCATGATTAATGTTTTCTGATTTTTCCATTAGGTTTAGTTCTGGGGTTTGCAGGTTCAAGACCAGCTCAAGTAAGAAAAATTACTAAAGCTTTCATTGAAAGGAAAATAAATAAAAGGTGTTAGGCCTTTTTCTTCGCTTACATAAAACAAAATATGTTTGTCCTTTATTAATGTGATATTCTGTGTCGCCTGAAGTAAAACGACCTCACGTCGTCGTCAGGATCCCACTCAGTGTACTACCTTACAAGGCGAACTTCCGACTTGGCTTTGTAGGTCAGGACGCTGCAGTCGATCAGGTGTCCGTTTATGTTACGATACGATGACGTTACAGTGTTGTTGTTGTTGCACATATTTTCCGCGTCGCAAATTCGCTTTGCCGGGTAGTAAGTGTAGATCAAACTTCGAGTATACGGCAAGGTAGAAGAGGTCGTACATATGCATATACATGACTTTCCTTTCTCGAAACCTTTTAATAACTCTAGCAGACTTTACTCGAATCTATTAAGAGGAAAATAGAAGGAAATCTGACAATATTCGCAAAAAGCGGAATTTTACAGTATCAAAGCAAGGAACCAGCTGTGTGCTGCATGAATCTGATTCCGAAAGGAAACAGGCGAACCCAGGATCTGCGACAAGCCAAACTCCAAACATTGTGAGGAAAGTGAAGTCACTGGTCTCTGGCAGTAACCCATCCACACAAGGAATCACTGCACGTAAATTGGGAATATCCTTAAAAACGGCAAACACAATCATCAACTGGGATTTAAGTTTGGAAAAATGTCACAAGAGGAGAGTACACAAATTGTTGCCTAGACACACTACGGAATGTCGCATAAACTATAGCAAACTGTATAAAAATCACCTGCCAGGAGAAAGATGGGCATTTCTGCTTACTTTAGATTAGTGTTTCTCAACTGGTGGGTCGCAACCCCTAGAGGGGTCGCGGGCAATATATCGGGGGGGGGGGGAGAGGTTTGCCGAGGACTTTAATAAAATGTCACTTTTATTTAAAATAAATAAATAAAATAATTTTAAAAGCCATAAAAAAGCACAAATACAATTTATAAGGAACATTTTATTTTGTTTTGTAACAGCCACTATGTGAATCTTGACAGTGTTTTGTTTGAACTAATTTTGTAATGTCTGGTTCAAATTTTGTATCACACATAATAAGATCGTTTTCAAAAGACAATCTGTTTTTTTGTTTTTGCTTTTATGTTGAAAATTGCACAAAACCCGAGCTAGCAAAAGTACGAAGTAGCAAAGGGAGTAAGAACTCTTAAAGCTGCTGATACCAATCCAAGATATTCATTCCTTCTCTGTAGCCAGAACTTGTCCAATTCTTCAATGCTGAATTGTAATTGTAAACATCTGTCGGCAGATAAATCAATGAGCCAGTCGTGAAGTTGTGAACTCAATTCACTCTTTTCCACAGTTCGCTCACAGAAAGAGTTTAGCACCCATCCCAAACCTAAATTTCCTTCGTGAGGAATGTAATCAATAATCTGGCGATGAAGTAATTTTAAGTGATCAGATACCAACTTTGACAATGATTTTATGTCAAGAGAGCAGTTTCACAGTCTAGTATATACAGTCACGAAGCTTAATTCGTAGTAAATATGCATCCATAGATAGTTGCTAACCACTATGATCGCTAATATCGGCTCATTACAGACAATGCGAAATAGTACCGGCACAGTCTATTGTTCCCAGCACCTTCACAACTCAAGATTCGTGACTGTATATACTAGACTGTGGTAGTTTTCAATCATAAAACTCAAAGTCAGTGGAAAGTTTTCAACTCTTGGTGTCCAAACGTTCAGTTTCTTCACAAAAGCATTTATTTTGTCTTGAATCTAAAGTATAATTTTGTCACATTTCTATTCCTGCAACACAAGAATACCACTATTATTGTTGGAGGCTGCTGCCAACATGCCTTCTTAAGTTCAAGAAAAAGGGGGTTGTTGCATTAAAAAGGTTGACATTGCTTTAGATAATTCATATGTCTATCTTAAGCAAAACAAATTCCGCACAATTTGCTACAGTCCAAGAGGTGAAAAAATTGCAAATAGGTGGTTCTGTGAATGCACTGAAACTTTTTCCAAGGGGATTTTTTAAAATCGCTAGATTCAGTTATAAAAGGAAGCTAACTATTTGCTCTGTTGCTAAAAAGGCCGAAGTCAACTTCTTGTACCATCAAATTGAAGTTCTGATCTCAATTTACAGCAATAACATTCCGGCTCTGTAATGGTACAGACATAACATTTAGATACTTGAAAATAAAGCATTGAGTCGTACTTTGGTTCGACCCTCTCAATCTTAGACAGAATGGAGCAGGAAACAGGAATTCACACCATACCTATCAGTGAAATTCCTGTGAAGTTGCCTGATGCTGTTCCATGGACATCTGCACATTTGAACTCCTGAAACGAGCACTAGGAAACAGGTATGATGGCATATGGAAAGCCTGTGAGGAGGAATGGGAGAAGATAGACATGGCTGTACTACGCAAAGTCTTTGTGAGTGGAAATGGAGGTGTAGAGTTATAAGCTAGAATGGACATCAAACAAAGCATGACAAATGGTGGAAACATGAATTTTTCAAAGGCTGGTATTACACTATCAAAGTTCTTTGACAAAGATCTTTTATAAAATGTAAGTGCATCTTATCTTTTATAAAAAAAATTTGCCTAGCTTGAAACCAATGGAGAGGAATGTAAATATTGTTGGACTGTTACTACGACCAAAATGCTGATGAGAATATAAAGCAAATTAAATGTCATAAAACATAAAACACGAACTACAAAAACAGAAATAAAAGATGAGAATGTACATACAAAAAACAGAGATTATAACTGCTGTACAAGAGTGATGAACAAGCCTGGGCAAACTGAAAATTATCTTCATCTACTTTCAAATAATTTATATAACTTTTCAAGGGCTCGCATTGTACCTCTTCTTTTTTTAGCGAGTTTTGATGAGTACTTTTCTTGTCAAGTCTCTTGCAATCCATGACTTAACCCACAGACGTTTTCTTTTCTGTTTCTTTTTCAACAATATGCATACTGTAATATTTTGCCCATGTGAAATTCGTCAGCAAAGATTGAAAACAACCTCTGTATTCCCATCTTCATAGTTTGTCTCTGATCACTGGCCAGCGACATTTGGAGGGGATGTAGGGATGTGGGGTTGCCTGCATAAAACCTCGATATGCAGCAAACCTTAGCACTGTCGACTGGTGTCGGTGAGAAATACACCTAGCTAAGAGTTAGCACAATGGATCAGCAATGGGTCATAATGATCTCTCCTCCTCCAATAATATACCATCTACTTATTCATTGCCTTGTTACGATAAGAAATCCCACACACGGTGTTGATGCTCGTCTGAAGAAGCCTCAAGATCATGAAAGCATATAGATGCAAAGGCAGGCCACGAGACCATAACAGCTATGCTCTAAAGAACACACTACTCAAGTTACATCTACAGTACAGGTAACATCTGCTTACTTGCCTTGGCCTAATCCCATCCCCATTCAAATCTAATAAGAGTGTAACAAACAATACAGCAGTTACTATTGCTGTGCATACCTGTATCTGAAAATTTCACAAAAAGGTATTGGAATACTTTATATCTCTTACTTTTACAGGTTTCTCCTCTTGTCAGGGGTTATCTAATATTTCCAAATACCAAGTCTGTACACTGTTCGAAAGTGTTGCAGGATCCACCAGAACATACTCACTAGGCCCAAGTATTGTTTCATAGTCAACAGTCTGAAGATTGGTTGGAACCTTATAAGTGACACCAATAAGGCATCACTCATGAGCTTCCAGTCTACAGTTCCGCATCTTTTGTATTATAAGACCTTTCTTTGTAAATATCGTGGCCTTCCTCTTTTCTGATGTCATGGAGGTGACTGAGTTTAACAGATGGCGGAGAGAGAACAGTTTCCCTGGGGGTGGGGCAAAGCAAAACCATAGAATCCCGATATAACAAGGTTATGGGGGACATTATTTACCTTCTCCTCCCCCATTATAGCTTGACCGTGGTACAGTATATCGGAATATGATCATTCAATAAAGGTATTTTCAGGGGGCATATTTCTTACAGTGTTGCATCCATATCCGCAATGTTTCGGACTGAGTTGTATAGGTCTCGAACTGTAGATCTACTACAAATTATAATAGGGCATAACTTAAAACAATCTCCCTATTCTTCTCTGTCATACACAAACACATGTATACATCAATAACACTATGTAACAGTGCTAACAGAAACTTTATCTGAAGCTTACCTTTCTGAAGATATCATTCATATGAAATGTATATTCTAATTATTTTACTTAATCTGTTGTCTTTAAGTTTACACATTATACTGGGATCACTTTTCTTTTTTTTGCATTGTTCTGCAGTATGTTATTCATATTTCTCCAAGTAGTGGCCTGAACACCTGCAGACTTCTAACACATGAGTACAGGCTGTTACAAAAGAAACATTACAGTGCTTCCATTCCTCAAATGTGTTTCATTCATTCATAGTGTTCTGCCCAAGGGCAGTTCTTTCACTGCAAACCCAGCAGTCTTTCCTATTTTCTGTCTTCCTCTTTGTCTCTGCATATGATCCATATAGCTTAATTTCGTCTATCATCTTATATCTTCTCCTTGCCCCGAATTCTTCTCTCGGATATGTGTTATAGAAATTATTATACATTCAGAAATTTAAAATAAATATTATAGTCCAGACACACGATCTGAAGATATTAATTCGTCAATTCAAACACAGAAACTTAATCATAAACAAAAGCAAAAAAAAAAAAAAAAAAAAAAAAAAAAATTGAATACAATATTTTCTAACGTAAAAAAAAAGGAGCTCAGACAAGTTTGGGGGGGGGCAATGCCCTCCCATGCCCCCCCCCCTCATAACTCCGCCTATGCCAATTGAAGCAGGTCACCAAAATCTTTTTACATAAAATGTTGTAAAAATAACTGAACACACAAATTCGGGCAGAAAGCGGAAATTGGAGTAAAAACTGCATATACAATTTGCTTCTGAAATGTTTACTTTCATTATTCGATATTCTGTATGGAAACATTAATCACAGAGTTAAGATTATTGACTTTTCATGCCAGAGATTTGGATTCAGGCTCAGAGAACAGTTAAGGAGAAAATTGAGGTTAAAAATTGTTTGAGACAGATTTTCTAAGAATATTCTAGTTTCCTTTGCTTTCATTCCATCAAATCCTCCGTCATCTATCATCAATAAGAGCAAACTAGAACAAATCCAATAAGTCTGAAGACTCACATTCCAGCCTTAGACACAAAAAAATTACCATTCTCCTGTTAAGTCCACTTCGAGCAGTGCCTGGTTCACACAACTAGGCAAAGAATGTTTATTTTGCAGCTAATTTAGCCCCTTGAATATAAATTTGTAACAGATTAGTTACAACACTTGATCTATGAGGCATGGTCAATAGGGTTGTGAATTGGTCACATAGTTCCGCTGTGGTCCACTATAGCAGATGATTGTGCCACAGGATGATGCCATGTCAGTTCTTCTCTCGTCCCAGCAAGAGACAGAGACCATAGTTCTGCTTGAACTGTATGCACGCAACTGTTATGAAGGTAGTTAAATGCAAGTGGCGGAACTCGAGAATGTTGCAGTTTGAGCAATGGGCAATTGTTAAGGTCTCTCAAAAATTAGGTAAATCCACTAGCGAAACAATTCAATGATCAAGCATGTGTACACAAAGAAGCCTTAGGCTGCAGTGCTGTGTTTAAGTGCCACAAATGTTTTGCGCGGGACAGAGACAGTTTGGAGGATGATGAACATATTATTTAGCCAAAAACAGTCCGAACTGAAGGCAAGATCGAAGTAGTTGCAATATTGATGTGTGTTGAACGCTCCCAATCAGTAGATGAACTTGCAGCAGCAATAGGGATTAGCCATGTTATGTGCCATAAAATTCTGTCTGATGACCTGAACATGTCACATGTTACTCAGCACAATGTTCCATGAGTCTGATACATGACCAACATGACAATCACATGACCATTTGTGGTGACCTGATCAGTAGTGCTGACGACAATGCGACGTTTCTCAACCAGAGCATAACAGGAGACAAAACAAGACAAATGTTGAATCAAAAAGAGCTCAGTCCATATACATATGACCTGTGAAATCCGTTTCTTTCAGAAAGTGCTCCTTCACAGGTCGATTTATTGCTACAGAAATAGGGAGAATCCGTTTCAAACAGCATTAATTCTGAGGATGGACTGAGCTCTTTTTGATTCAATGCTCCTCACATGTTTTCTGCATGAACCACAACTGAAACGAAATTGGCCACTTGGAGATCACTATTATCGCAACAAAGGAAAAAATCGCGACAGGACAGGTCAAAAGACAAGGTGATGCTTGAACTGTTTTTCGACTCAACGGAAATTGTTTATGTAGAATTCATCCCACAGGAAGCAACTGTAAACAAGACTTGGTACAAGGTGATCCTTCACTAAGTAATTCAATTTGTTGTAAGTGTACTGAGCTTTGACACAGGAAGAATTGGCTGTTGCTACACGACAATGCCCCTGTACATCGATCTGTGCTTATTCGAGAGGAACTGGTAATGCAACAAGTCACAATTTTGCCACATCCACCATACTCACCTGATCTCACACTATGCAATTTCTTTCTCTTTCTCCACTTGAAAGCAAAGCTATATGGGCATAGATTTCAGTTGGTCAAGGAGATCATCACTGCCACAAGAGAAGCCGTATGAAATCTTCCTGCCAATATCTTTCAATTGTGTTTTCAGCAGCTGTACCAACATTGGCAGATGTGCATAGCAACCAACAGCCCCCCGCTCTCTCTCTCTCTCTCTTGTAATATGGTGTTACAGAACAACAGTTCACGAACTTAATGACTGTATCTCGTCTAAGCAGACAGAAAAAGCAACAAAGAAACAAAAGAGAGGAAAAACAGAATGAAATCATGCACAAAAAATTCGTTCACGTGTAAATCTAAGCCTTACAGAATCAAGCAAAGTCTTCTGAAGGCAACTTAGAGTATGGCAGCTGGTAATTTTTTGTCCAAAATTATACACTATAAGTATCTCAAAATCTGTGCGTCAGTGGCTAACCATGACAATATCTTTGAAAAATATTGGAGTGCAAGAGGTCAAATGACTTTATTGTCAAATGCCTGGCATTAGAAAACAACAACATACACTATAAGTGCATAAAAACGCAATAAGAAAGCAAGATGGTTTTACATAATTTTATTATGAAAAAGAATATTCCCAATCATAATTTGATAAAGTTTACATGACTGTAAATATTTATCTTTCTATAAGCATCTCTTTTCAAGAACACCTATTAGCCAAGTGGCCAGAGTGTCACTGTTTTTCCAAACGGAATTTGTGGCGGAAGAAGGTCAGAATATCTAGTTAGGTTTTCTCGGAATATTGTTTTCTTTGAAGTCATGTTATGAATTCTTAACCGACGACGACGATGATGTTTCTTTCTCTTCGGATTGAGAACTCGAGTGTTTCTGTAAATCATTTTGCTGTGTTCCATACTGAGAGCACATTTCCAGGGAGCACCACTTGGAGGCAATGTACATTGGATCAGATATAAAGTCAGTCAGAAGCCCCTAGGCAAATGGCATCATGGCCAAATGCCAGAACACTAGAAATCAACAACAACAACAACAATAATAATAATAATAATAATAATAATAATAATAAACTGTTTTAGATTGTAAATGTTCTTACAGGACTACAACTTATGATGATGATGATGATGATCCACCTCCATACTACTGAAAAATGTCTAAGACACAATGTCATCTATAGCTTTGTGTATTTACTCCCAAAGGAGAAACAATGTCCTTGGATTAAAAAACAAAGTTTTCTTTCAAAGATTTCTTTAAAATTGTTTTATTATGTACATTAATGAACTTGGAAAATGAAATTACATCTATATAATCTATATAACACATGAAATGCGAGTCTCACGTAGATGATTGTGGATACCTTTGACGAACACCAGCAACATCTCTGTATCTGTGAACATGAGGCACAGAACTGCATCATTAAAAAATAGTGCAATCAGGCTGTGTTTGCAATCTTACAAAATAACAATCACTCATGGTAGTTCATACACCAATACGATTTACACCTATGCCAACAACCCAGAGTGTCATATACTTAGTGCAGTCAATAATTTCGTGAAATGGTGATTATGCAGCATTGCTGTGCATTGTATCTCTATAAATACAGCATATGTCCAACTAATATAATAAACGCACTATCCATCAACGACCAACAATTAGCTTAGATGCATGAATGTATGAAAATGTCAACTTTTTACAGTGACGGTAATAAGTATGTCATTTCAATAATCGAAAAGTGTGCAAATGTAATGTTTTATTAAAAGTTTGGCAAAGATACAAACAAAATTCTGAAAATGCTCCAGAAAGTGTATGGTAAAGAAAAAGCCTGTTTCTCATGTGAAACGCCAGCTTCATAGGTATAGGTTCCATTCAGCCAGAAAGTTATCACAGCTATAATAATGCAAGTCCTTTTGTCAATTGTGGGAAATGTTTTCAGAAATATTACCAGAGACTGTACCAATGCCAACACAGGTGAATGAATGTAAGTTATGGTGTCATAATAATGTTATCAACATTCACAATACTGCAGTCCACGAAATTATTGACTTTTATATAGCATAACTACCATTAACATCCAACCTGTGTAGTCAGCACTTCTTAAAATAGGTATCAAAATTCAAACAAAAAGGGTTACACATCTACACTGTATTTATTTGGAAAGAATATTTCTTCTCTAGCGTCTACATTGAAATCCAGAGTTATTTCACACTTTAAATCAGACATATCAAATTATAATAGACATACAGATAAAAACATTTCTATAATTCCTACAATTTACAAAATAAATTTTACGCTTTTTTTTTAATATAGCATCTCTCTTATTTAAATGAATTGTGAAACCAGGACATTCGATAAGTAACATAAACAATGCTGCTGTAAATCAGTACTTCTAGCAGTGACCATTAGAATATTGCAGTATGTATTAGAGCAATGAATGTTTTATAAATCTGCAATATTGAAAGTCTTGAAGTAAACGTATTTTGTAAATACAGTGACTATTTCTGATTTGCAGTAAGTAATACAGCCCTAAAAATGTTCAGTAGGTGCTTCATAAAAATCCAAGTTGCAAGAGGATAAATGTAACTCAGTCCTTTAGTGCATTACAAGAAGCTTGCGGGAGAGAAGTTCTACCATACCAAACTATTGCAAGATG
The DNA here is from genome assembly GCF_040183065.1 of Periplaneta americana. Classification (NCBI taxonomy): domain Eukaryota; kingdom Metazoa; phylum Arthropoda; class Insecta; order Blattodea; family Blattidae; genus Periplaneta; species Periplaneta americana. The sequence continues at coordinate 148,660,868 of NC_091124.1, read as the reverse complement.
TGTGGAAGAGAGGCATTCCCTTTCAATCAAGAGTTGACATCCAAAGAATGTTATGTCAGTCAGTGAGAGAAATATACAAAAATGATGCTGCAGATGGAGTCCGCCATCTTCCAAGGATTTGGCAATGTGTTGCTGACATGGCAGGGAACTATATTTGAAATATGTAATGCCAAAAGTAACCTAAATAAATTTAGTGTGAAACAGTAACTATGTTGCCATTACTTCTCGAATGCCCTAACAGTATAAGATGACAGCTTTTAAGTTCCATTTAAATATTGTGTCATAAAACAAAACAGAAAGAAAATCTTCAACACGACTCTGAGATGCACTAAAAAAACCAAGGAGAGCCTAGGAAAGTCTAAGAACCCTCCAAGGAAGAAAATATGTAACTGAAGTACTGTATATTGCAAAAAAAAAAAAAGTTCCACATAAATTAAATATTATATATAATATAGTTGAATCTCTTATCTACAATTTTTTTAACAGTTTGGAAAGAAAAAAGATACAGTACATGTAAGAAAGAAAGTTGATGAAAAACATGAACACATTAAAAAATGAAAGAAATGTCCCTGTAACAGTGATAAAAAAATGTTATTCTATCCATTTCAGGATTCAATAATCCCTGTTGGTTAAAGGAAGAGTGAAGACCCTTACAACTTTCAAAATTCAATCAAGATGTGAGTGTAGAAAAGATTTTCACTTTCTCCAACATAGTTAAATTTTGGCATAGATAGGAGTTGTTGAGGCTCAGGATTGTCACCTCCAATGCCATCTTATCGCACAATTTGCTGATGCTTAAAACCCCGCAGGTGACAAATAAGTGAAAACATAATAAATAATAACTGAAAATGATACTGATATTGTTCTGGACAATATGATGTTCTAAGATGATACTCAACACAGAAGTGAGGTAAAAAGGAACAGAAATGGGCAGAACAATAACAACCTGGGGATTTAGGTATAGCATATCCTTCCCATACTGCTATCAGCACATTCAAGCAATCATCTTATCACATCAGCCAATGGTGCAGAGTTGGTGGGATGATGGCAGACACAAAGCAATGTGACTGTTTACTTTAATTTCTGTTACGATTCTGTAGTCATGTCTGGCATATGCCCAACACATTTATTATGCGGTCACCAACAGTTGACTTTCTCTTTTTTTTTTTTAAGTTTGTTCCATAAATACTATCATTTAGGACCATATATTCCGGATGACCAATGCAGTAAAAAAATTATACAATCACGAGGAATGATCAATATGTATATTTCATATATTGGTTATATGGACCTATTCCCAGAATTATACAAATTGAACAAGTATTCAAGAAAATAATATGAACAAGAATAAGAGGTAGAGATTTCACTACATCATAAAAACTAGAGGTTACAGTAACGAGATTCAGGGATTCCAAATACAGGGATTCTAATTTCAATCTCTGTCTCTCTAATATTGATATAAAGATACAGGGTTTTCAGTACTATTAAAAATCCGTACTTTTTAACTTTTCCACATAATACACAATAAAAATGTAACAAATATACAAACATCGTGATATTTACTAGTGGTTTTCAAGACACTTTGTTGTACACAAAAGAAAATATAAATATTGTAAGTTAATGAATATTTCACCAAGTACTTTTCTTGAAATTGAACATTACAGTTGAGGTTACAAATGAAGGGTGTGTTGGACTGTGAGTTAAATCTGTCTGTGAAATCGCAAAGAAAAAATAGTTTGATTGTTACTTCAAATTGTGTGACTCCTATAGTGATTTCCTAGAAGAAAATAATTTAAGAAATGTTTGTTCTTGAAATGGCGGTATTAATACCAGTATTTGTTTCGTACCAGTACTTTAAATATTATCGTAAATATTTTGATTAGTGTATTGAGCCTAACTAAAAACTTATTTAATAATTATTATTACTGTTTCCTCGTAAACAAGAAGGTTGTCTCTCACCATTGGAATGTGCTGTTTAGTCACTTCCGCTATCACTATCACTCTCTCCAGACTGGAAATCACCAACATGTATGGAGAATTTGTATTCTTGATCACATCCCAAGTATGCATCACTCATGAAGTAGAGAGTGTATGTGTGGTGGCCTGCAACAGAAATCAAATTTATTCCAAAAAATTCAAAACTAAATTGCAAAAACATTAAAATATGATTACTGTGGGTCAGGCACAAGTTTATCATACTTAAGACCTATATATTGCAGCCAAATTCCACGTGCATAATACAGAGAGGATGAGTTTATTCCATATTTAAGTTATTCATATCTAAAAATCATTGGGAAAAATAATTATTTTTAGCTTTCAACAGATTATAACTGACACAAGTGCTCCTTTTGCAAAGTAATGCATTGGAATTTCAGAACACACTGTCAACACTGATGATGCCCAAGGTACATCACAGAAGATGAATCTATGACACACTAGGATGACTTATTGTTATTACAGTATTAATCAAGAAAATGTAGTATGCTCGCAGGGAAAACGGGAATACCCACGAAAACATGTCCAGACATCACTCTTGTTAACCACAAATCCAACTTGGACTTGATTTGAACCTGGATTTCCAGCATGGAAACTCGACATTACACTTCACAAGCTAACAGTACACCTCGTACGTCAAATAAACAAATAATGGCGGTGGCAATAACAACAGTAGCTACAGAAATCACGATGATGATGATGATGATGATGATGATTATAATAATAATAATAATAATAATAATAATAATAATAATAATCAACATCATAATATTCCAAACACGTATTTGGACAATTGTTGACCCATTTCGGTTCTAGCTAGACAGGGTCCAGAAGACATTTTAGTGGGCATCCAGGTCATCGTTCCCAAGTTTAATACTGAAGCACTGCCTAATAATAATAATACAAACTTATACAATTGACTTTTAAGGAACCTGGAGTTTCACTACCACCCTAACATAAGCCCGTCATCAATCCCTACATCATATCCCACCTCCCTCAAAATCCATTTTATATTATCCTCCCATCTACATCTCGACCTCCTCAAAGGTCTTTTTTTCCTCAGGTTTTCTATATGCTTTTCTGGATTCACCCATGCATGCTATATGCCCTGCCCATCTCCAACAGCTGGATTGAATGTTCCTAATAATTAGGAACATAATTATTATGTTAGTTTAAGTGTAAGTTTCTCCATTCTCCTGTAACTTCATCCCTCTTAGCCCCAAATATTTTCCTAAGTATCTTATTTTCAAACATCCTTAACCTCTGTTCCTCTCTCAAGGTGAGAGTCCAAGTTTCACAACCATATAGAATAACCAGTAATATATGTTTTATAAGTTCAAACTTACAGCTTTCTTGAGAGGAGAATGGACGACAAAAGCTTTTCAACCAAATAATAACAGGCATTTTCAATATTTATTCTGTGTTTAATTTCCTCTTGAGTGTCATTTATATTTGTTACTGTTGCTCCAAGATACTTGAATTTTTTCATCTTTTGAAAGGATAAATTTCCAATTTTTATTTTTCAATTTCATACTATGTTCTGGTCACGAGACAATCACATTCTTTGTTTTTCGGTATTTACTTCCAAACCTATCTGCTTACTTGTTTCAAGAAAAAAACCTGGTTTTTCCTTAATCGTTTGTGGATTTTCTCCTAACATATTCACGTCATCTGCATAAACAAACATCTGAAGTAACCCATTCAATTCCAAACCCTGTCTGTTTTCCTGGACTTTCCTAATAGCATATTCTAGAGCAAAGTTGGAAAGTAAAGGTGAAAGATAGTACTTCTCCTTGCTTTAGCCCACAGTGAATTGAAAAAGTGTCAAACAGAAATTTGTCTATACAGATTCTGCTGTATGTTTCACTGAGAAACATATTCATTAATCGAACTAGTTTCTTGGGAATATCAAATTCAAAAAATTATATGATATAAAACTTCTATTCTCGGAGGAAGAGAACGAGGTGTAAAGATGCAGAAAAAAAGAAATATTGGCATAAGAGGAAAGAACCGGATCGCAATCCATAGATGGCGGAATCAAATTTTAAAAAAATATAATAATAATAATAATAATAATAATAATAATAGGCCTAATAATAATAACAATAATAATAAAGTATTTCAAATTATCATTATTATAAAATGAAAAACATCATATTTGAATGGCATGTAAAAGAATGGAGGAAGGTGAATGCAATGGCCTGTGCATTCCTAAGGGTTAACTTAAATATGAGATTACAAACGAAAACAATGTATAAAGAATTTATTTCAAAAGGCTAGAAAAACATAAGTAACTTTTATTACTATACAGGCAGCTTACCTCTACACAGAATAGAACAAGCTCATATTGAAAGACAAAACCAAAAGTACATGGAATTATCTTATCTAAGGTATTAAATTTGGCAACAGGATTGGATTGCTATGAAAAGCAGGAGTAATTGACAGCTATTTGAGAACTACATGTTTTACAATCACGTGCTCAACAAATGTTTTGGAGATAAACCCTGGTCGTCCTAAATTTAGAACAAGTATTAGTAAAATTGACATGGAATTAAATCCCGCAAATATTTCATGACATTATTGTTAAATAAAGACATTTCAAAACAAAACAGACATATCAATTACCTGGACTGGGTGCAACAAAGTCAAGTTTCACTTTGGCCTTCTGCTGCAGGGTGAGTCTCTTGATAGACAGGAGTGAGTTCATCTTCGGATCACCAATCACCACCCACCAGCCTTCTTCTCGTTTCTATAAAAGAGAACACGTGTGTAAATTCTCTCATCATATTACAGCTACTAAAAATTACAAACACGTAACATGTGCATGTCAGACAAGTGACTGTGTAAACAATGAATCTGACACATTCTCTAAGTTCCGAGAATATAAACCTATAGTGTTACATGTAAGTCAAACAAACATAACCTTGACAGCAACAAATTAACCTCACTTCTCAGTACTTCAGAATATTTTTAGATTCGGTTCCCATTACATAGGCCTAATTGTATTTGCTAAGACAGACGTTGTTACAACAATCCACTTAATGATTAACAATAAAAATATGAAATTCACGTTTAATTTTTTCTAGTTTTGGAGCTTACTAATCTGGCTAAAGCTCAAATCAAAGCAGAATTTCATTTAGAAGAGTTGTAAATTGAACTTTCTCCACTTCTGGTAATGAAAAGGGAATTCACAAGTTTTCGAAGAAACATATATAAGGCCTATATATATATAAATGATGAGGGTTTCTACTCATTGGAACCATTACAACAGCTACATCTGGTTTCCTTTTTCATCACAACAGAAAATGTCCAATCTATCTCTTCTAAATAATTCACAATTATTTTTTATACTCATTTAGACTGATTTGAATACTAAAATACTACATTTATTGCTAGTTATCTATACCAGGAGCTCTTTATTCTTTGATAAAACAAATGATCAGAAAATGGTACTTAAAATAAAGCAATGGGTGTATGTCCAATGATATTCATATTATTCTATTGATCATCTATAAGGATTAAAGTCTTTTAATTGGTTATTTAACTACAAGTATCAACTGTGAAGTTATCCACTGTTGGAAATGGTGACAGCGAAATAAGTTTTGGTGTGAGGAGTCCGAGGATTCATATAGAGTTACGAGGTATTCGCATTACAGTTGGAGAACAGCTTGGTAAAAAAAAAAAACAGCCTAGTAATCAAGCTATGCGGGATTCGAACCTGTGCCTGAGCACAACTTAGGATCACCAAGCAAATGTGATACCATCTGAGTATGCCAGTAACCTAGGATTCATAACTATAAAAATTATAATAGTATTGCTATAGACTGAGAAAAATAATACATTAATTTCAGACTTTCACAGTCACTCAGTAATGGGATCACTTACAGCCAAGGCTCATTATGGAGCAGAGCAGACTGGACCAAAAAGCGCATTCCAGTTTGTGAATTTCAGGAACCTTTCTGTTCTGTTCAACCTGGTATTAACTATGTATGATACATTTTTCAATCATGTATGAATTAAATTGATACAAATATTGATAACAGTACTGTCCAAACTGTTTTACTGTATAACAGCATTCATATAAACTCTGCGGCATATCTTCGATATTTTTGATTCTGCAAGAGTATCACTAAGGTTCTGAATAATAGCGCAGCATTAATGAAATTAAAAGGACTGAGATTCAACAACACTTCATGACTCATATCAAGCTAACGATCAGATGTCATAGGCCACTGCTAGGCAGAAAGTCAAATATTCTTATTGTTTAAACTACAATATGAATTCTTATTGTTTAAACTACAATCCGAATATCCATTTCAAGCTGCATTCTTCTTTTGCTCCTTAATTTAATTTTGTTTCTTTTAATTAACCACTAACAACCATTTCTTAATCTGAATATAGATAATGAGCAAGTTTACTATGTGAGCTGGAAACCATATCATAATATATTCAGGTCCAGTAATCCCCATTTTCTACATTGATCATACGGATGACGCTAAATAGTAACCTGAAAATAAAAAAATGGGTGCTGGCTGCATACCATGCAAATATGGCACATGGTAATACAGTGCATCAGGGAAGTCTCTCCATACTGGAGACAGCAGAGTGTATGTGCTTGCAACTGCAATTATGTTGGGCCGGGTCATTGCCACACATCTTTAAGTGGGGGTTGTTTAATTAACGGTATCATTGAGCAGGCGCGGATCTAGAATTTAATAATAGGGGGGGCTAATAATAATTGAGGGGCTGGGTGCAAGAAGGGCATTTTAGAGGATGTGCCCTTTTTGAGTAAAACGCTTTATTGTGATCTCTGATCTGTTATGCATATGATCACAAAGTTGTGGTTCAATACTGTAATCATAGAGGTCAGGAGTACCGGTACACAAAATGTAAAGGCATGCATAGATAACATTATTACGGTTTGAGTTTCCAACATCAATTTTCTCTAAACTTGCATTTGAGAGAAGTGCCTTTCTTGCACCAACCCCTCAATTAACATATGAATACAGTAGTATAATCATTACACAGAACAATGGGATTAAAAACAAATAAATAAACCACAACAATATTGTCACTCTTAGGTTCTAAGTCTTCAGTTAGTTCTAATTCTAAAGGAAATGGTGGCTGGAATGGAAAGTCGATTAAATGTTACTTACAGTTTAACGAAGCTGAAGTCGTCTGGGATGTTTTACTTTGGTTAACCTCTTCAACAATTTTCTTTTCAATAATGGTGCTACAACAGTTTATGAGATCGTTTTGCGTTGTTTTACTTGTTAGAGAAGAGTTTTTTTGGGGCATTTTTAAGATGAATATGCAGAATCTGATCACCGGCATCAACGCGATATTTAAGAAGCTCCTTGGAATTACCTTCGTTTTGATTTTCACTTTCCAAGTCAATCGCACCATCATCCCTGTGTCCTCTTAATGGAATATTTTGTCGGCCGCACAAAATAATTGTTTTTACTATTGGGACAAGTTTCATCCTGTTTTCGCGCACTGTTTGTAACACTTCATTATTCAATTGAACCAGAACGTTCTCTACCTTACCTTCAAACACTCGTTTAAAGTTGTCACATTTTAAGAGAGCAGTTTTGTTATAACTGTTCTCTGAATGTCTCCTGAATATTTCAGAGGCCTTTTTGAATTTTCTTAGAGGTTTCGTAACTAAATTGTGTAACGTAAGTTTGCTTCGCCCTCCCTCTTTAGTTCCGAATAAAACGTACACGTGACAGAACGCACCTTCATACTTCTTACTGTAAGACAGCCATGGAAATCTTTTAAGCCACGCATGCTGAAATTGTCTAGACTGTCCCGATTCTAGTGTCCTCGGAAATGGATATTTTTCGCCTGGAACCCATGGATTTGTTAGAGCTTTGTATTTTATCTCGTCACTGCATATTTCTTTTTCCACTAAGCAACCAATATCTAATACATTATGAGTCGTCGAACTAGCGTCATCACTTTCACCGCACATAACCGATTCCCTGTTACGGTATTAACAGGCATACACTTTTCTTCATCAGTTGTATCATTGTCATCCGTACTGCACTTTTCTTTCACTTCACCACACGGCTTCTTGAAAAATTGTAAGATATTTGTTTGAAACTTACATTCCGACATTTTATAATTTCTTATAACTGTTACACTAAATAATTCACCTGTGCAGACTGATCACTTCTCGTTCCAATTCAGAAGTCGAATGTAGTGGCTATTGTAAAGTACGATAACAAAGATATTGGTAGCAGCCTAGCTACAGTGTGGTAGAGGTGGTTACCGTTAGATTTCCGTTCCGAAGTCCGAGCTATTGTTAAACCCCATGGTAACGAACCCTAAGGAATGCGACCACTTACCTGATCTATTCACTGCGAACTGTAAAGAGAGTTTGTATGTCAAAGTAAAATAGCAAAATAATATGAAATTTAGAGAGTGAAGAAATCATAGAAGTTATATGAACGAAAAAATAATGCTTTGTACATTTTAAATAAAAAAAGTCTTTGAAATGATAGGGGGGTCTATAGCCCCCCAGACCCCTCCTTGTATCCGCGCCTGTCATTGAGGGCAGACGGGATGTACTGCAGTCTAATTGTGAGTGGTGGCTAAAGACTACTGCTGACAATGCTTTCTGTTGAAGATAAAGCGTTTTTGGTGGAATACGTTTTTCGCGAAGCTGATAAGTTTACGGACAATGTGAAACAGAAATTTCGTATGCGTTTTCCTAATTCCAAATCATGATATTAATCCATAAATTCCATGGAACCGGGTCAGTTCTCGATGCACTAAGAAGTGGCAGGCCTACAATTTTAACAACAGAAAAACTTGATGAAATCTCAGATATAATGTTGCAGAGTCCTATAAAATCAACACGCAAATTAGCACAAGAGGCTGGAATCTCAAAGTGGACAGCAAATAAGGCTGTAAGAAGTGAACTTCAATTGTACCCCTATAAAATTACAGTGGTTCATGAATTAAAAGAAAGTGATTACGAAAAAAGAGTCTGCAAAAATCTGCAGTATATGGCAATAATCCTAAAACAATCAATGAACTTAAGACGAATATACTTATGTGCAGTCGATTACACAAGAAACATTAATGAAGGTAGTTGAAAATAAGTGTAAAAGAGTCCAACTGTGCCTTCAAGAACGAGGAAAACACTTCCAGCATCTGTTATGATTGTGGTGAGTACACAGTTTACGATAAGAATTATGTTACAATTTCAGTAAAAAAATATTGTGTTCAACTTGTCTAACATATTGCTTCCACCGTATGCTTTCTTGTAAAATCGAAAATATTTGTGGATACTACCAAGTATTATAATGTGATCATTGTAACAAAACTTGTTTTTGTACCAATCTGATATGCTGTTGACTGAAATTGTAACATAATTTTTTCTTATCATATATTATTCAACTTATCTGACCTTTAACCTCAACATGACTTTTAAATTTACACAGTTTACGTTTTGTTCCTAGCGTAAGTTCCAGCTACTACCAACATTACTGCAGTTGCTAGTGCATACACTCAGCTGTCTCCAGTGCGGAGAGACTTCCCTGGCACACTGTACCTTTTTCTTGCCTATCACAAATTCTACTTAGTCATACTTCGATTCTAATCAAGGTTCTAGTATGAAATGTCAGTGCTTTAGTAGCACGGCAGATATATATTAAGGCAGTAACAATACTTACCTGTGGATAAAATGGAGCAATTACAGGTCCTGTTACTTCATCCTCACGCTCTAGCTGTACAATCACATTCACAGAAGAGCCACTGTGGATTCTGTCTTTGTCCTGCACCTCATAGCTCATCTCTATGTTAGGATATCGGTTGCAAAACCTTGCTACATCTGCCATCTGTGCATCTGTCAATTGCAGCAGCTTGGAGCGGTCATCATCTTCCAGTTCCATGATGTCGAACACTGTTTCCACTCCCTGAAATTAAGACAGAGAAAATAATCAGCAAGATTAAGGGCAATTTATGCACAAGACTACACCATATAGGCCTATTACACAATAAAAAAATAAACTTTAATTCATTGATAGTTTTGAATAACAACCTTGTATGTCAAAAATATGAACGAAATAAGACTTCACTTGACTCCAATCACAGAAATTTTCTCGAATCTTCTGTAAACACATCTTATAGGTTAATGTAAGTCAAGGTATGGATATAAATTTCACAAGAAGAGATTTAAATATCTTTTTATGTCAGACATTTGTTAGTTTTCAAGATATACAAATAATTTTTCATTCTTCTGTAAAATTTAATTTTTTGACATACGTAGTTACTGTTCAACATGTAGTCATGTAATTTTCTACAAATGTAGCTATCAGCAACAAGTTTCAGTTTTGACGTCTGTTAGTGCAGCCATTCCCAACAGGTGACCACAGATCAATTCTGGCTTGCAAGGTAAATATTAGTGAACAGGAAAAAAAAAAAACCTGCATCATTCAGATGATGTAGTTACAAAAAATAAGGTGATCGCTAAAAATACAAAATTATGTAGAAATCATATGACTTCTTTTTCCAAATTGATACATTTTTCTGCAATAAGTGGCTTGGCAGACACCATGACCCAAGATGGGTCACAGAAAGCACGCTTAAACTGTTTTAACTTCAACTTCGAGTAGTTACATTCTTTCACTATACAGACGACAATCAGTCTGCTAAAAATTTCTTGTATTTCTGATGTGTTTGTTGTAATTACAAAATATTTAATCACATACCCAAATTCTGTGATGTTAAGTAACACAACAATACTGTCTCATGATTGTACAGAATTCAGAAATATTAGTTGTAGTTGAAACAATAACTAGTGACACTAATAAAAACAGAATAGTTTTAATAGTAGATACATTTTTTCTTTTTAATTTGTTACTAATTTAAAGACGAGGAAAGTTTATGATAATTGCGAGTTTCAAAATATTAATGGACAATAAGCTTCTTTTTTTTTCCAGATGGCAGGTACTTGATTGTTGATCATTCACCTTTATGTGTAGACCAAATTACCGACAGAATCATTGCCCAGGGTGTGTTATAGGAAGATGGTCTACACTACATCTGCGATGAGATGAGATGATGATGGAAATATAGATTTGTTGGGATGCCACAGAGGAGCCGGATCTCCCAGAGAAAACCCCTGTGTTACCTGGACCACAAGCTTGCCCAACACAAGTCATAAATTGGGGGTAAACCAGGGATCGAACCTGGGTCCACAAGATTATGAGTTCAGAACTACAGCCACTGGACCACCATGACGGCCTATTATGTTTGTTGTGTAATGAAATTGGGTAGTTCGAAAAGAATACATTAGAAGTTACTTTGAAACAAAAATTTTAATGCAATGTTTGTTATACCAAGATCTGAATTACACCATACAGAAGTATCCAAGCCATTCCAGATCATATTCTATTACACGCAAAAGTTTATCACAACAAACTAATAAAATTGTTTGTGTGTTTTATTGAAGGTTGCTAAGATTCTGTCAAAGCGTAACAATCCAGTCTGTGATTCTGAGAATCACACATTATGCTTTGTTGAGGAGGTTTGTAATCGTAGCATCAAAGGTAAGACTATTCAGTTACTTAAGCAAACCCCTCTTTTCCACAACAATACGAGTATCGAAGAGCTGAGATAAAATGATTTTCAAAACTTAATACATGTTTTAGAAAACATGTAAATTCATATTTATTGCTATTTATGGCTGAACTGATATCAACTTTGTGTGGCTGCCAGTGGCCTAGTGGCTAGAGGATTGGACTTACAATCCTGTGGACCTGGATTCGATCTCCGATTTATAACTTGTGTTGGTCAAGCCCGTGGTTCAGGTAACACAGGGGTTTTCTCCAGGAGCTTTGGTTTCCCTGTGGCATCCCAACAAATCTCCATCATTATCATCTCATCGCAGGTGTAGCGTAGACCAATTTCCTATGGTGCACTCTGGGCAACGATTTTGTTGATAACTGTACTATTTTGCTGCCAGTGCATAAGACAACTACAGAGGAAGACATTTTTAAGTGTCAATGGACTCGATTTTCAGGAAATTAATTTAGTAATATCTGATGGGGCTCATCTGATGATTAGGAAAGATAAAGGACTTCCTTCTCGGTTAAAAGCTATTAATATTACTATACAGAGTGTCTACCGTTTGTTTCATCATGCTTTTTTGTGGTGTAAAGTAAATGGTGATCTAAAATACTCTTCTTCTTCCTCCTCAATCCAATGGCATTCCAATTGAAAACATCTAGTTCATTTAGAATCTAGCGTCTCAGTACAATCTAACTAAATAAACTGTCTGATATTTTGTGGCACTGAGTTTCTTGCATGTGAGAAGGAGGTCAGTATTAATTTTTTAGCCTGACTGTCTACACAGTGTGCGTTCTTCTGATGTGAAGATGTTCATTTATACAGATGGGCTACTAAGCAGTCATGGCATGCTTTTACAGTGATCTAAAATTAACTATGGATAAAATCATGAAACTGTAACAGTGCATACATGTTGCAGACTTGAAGAATTACGTAAATAATTTATCAATTCCATCACTACCAGGCTCGGAATAATGCAGGCAGCCTGAACAGAAAATCAGCATGCTAGCACTGAGTGACAGATGCAGCATGAGAAAATCTACCAGCCACATTAAAATTTAATTTTGGATATAACACAATGGGCACATGTGGGTAGCCTGGCTGTGCATGAGTTTATTCCATCCTCTACCTGCGATCCATGCATTCTTTGTATTGTATTGTATTGTATTTATTAACATTCCATGGTATTCATACATGCTTACAGCTAGAATATGGAACAAGTCAAAAAACTTAATACTATTATAAAATCTTAATTTATAGTCACAGTCTAGACGAAATATATACACACGAGATTTACAATATAGTTTACTAGTACAACACATAGTTTTAGTATCAATTTCATGAAGTGTTATTGAATGTCATGAATTCACCTACAGAATAGAAGGCGTGAGAAATTAGGTACTTCTTTAATTTGGCCCTAAATAATTTTATGTTTTGTGTTTCATTTTTTATAACGATAGGGAGGCTATTAAAAATTTTTACTGCCATATAACGCACTCCTTTTTGATAGCACGATAGACTTGCCGATGGAGTATGAAAGTCATTTTTTGACGTGTATTTATGCTATGAACTGTTTAATTAGTTACAAAGTTTTCACGATTACATACGAGGAAGACTATTAATGAAAAGATATACTGACAAGCCATGGGCATTATTTGTAGTTTTTTGAAAATAGTCCTACACGATTCCCTAGATTTGGCACCTACTATTATTCTAATTACTCTTTTTTGTAATAGAAATATATTGTTACTATCTGTGGAATTTCCCCAGAATATTATTCCAAAACTCATTACCGAGCGGAAGTATGCAAAGTATATTGTTTTTAAGGTATTGATATTTACTATCTTTTGCATAGATCTAATAGCAAAACAAGCTGAATTTAGTTTGGGGGTAATTTCTTTAATATGATTTTTCCAATTTAACACATTATCGATTTTTAAGCCAAGAAATTTGGTTGTTGTTGTTTCTAATAGGGATCTATTGTTAATTATTGCGCTAGAAATTTGCGACGTTGAATTTGGACAGGATTTAAATTGAATTATATTAGTTTTGTTACAATTTAATACGAATTTATTGACTGAGAACCAGTCACATATTTTGAAGAGGATTTCCTCTGTTGAAGATTGGAATGTGTTGGAGTTATTGGCTGTAATTACTATACTTGTGTCATCTGCAAATAATATGGGATGACCTACATCTTTTATAAGGGGGGCAAGATTATTTATAAACACTAGAAAAAGTAGGGGACCTAATATTGATCCTTGAGGAATTCCATTATTAATAGTTCCCCATGTCGATGTAGATTTCATAGTTGTATTGATTTCAACTTTCTGTTTCCTATCTATGAGATATGAGTGAAACCATTGGTGTGCAACACCTTTAATTCCATAATAATCTAATTTATCTAGCAGCATTTTATGATTTATACAGTCAAATGCTTTGGATAAATCACAGAAAATCCCTCAAACTTGTAATTTTTTATTTACTGCCTCCAGAATTTTGTCAGTTAAACTAAATGTTGCATTTTCTGTACCTTTATTTTTCCTAAATCCAAATTGTTCTGGGACTAAAATATTGTATCTTTCTAGATGATGATATAATCTTTTATACATTACTTTTTCAAAGATTTTGGAGAAGACTCGTAGAAGTGATATGGGTCTGTAATTTTCTGGAGACGTTGTTTCTCCCTTTTTGAAGATAGGAATAACCACTGAATATTTTAATCTCTCGGGAAATATACCACTGAACATTGAATAGTTACATAAATAACTTAATGGCCCAGCTATAATATGTGAACTCGCTTTTAATATTTTGCTTGTTATTTCATCATACCCTGAGGAGTTTTTTGACTTTAGATTTTGAATAATTGCAATTATTTCTTATTTGTTTGTTGGAAATATTTGAATATTTGGGAATTTTGTCGGAAAATATTGTGTTAAAGAATCTAAACTGTTAGTAACATTATCTTGGGGGGATGTTGAGGTTATCAGTTATTGTAAGAAAATATTTGTTAAATATGTTTGCAATTTCATTTGGGTCTGACGTTTTTGTATTGTTAGATATAAGGGTATAGTTTGTTACTTTACTTTTTGATCGTCCACTTTCTTTTTTAATTATGTTCCAAGTTGTTTTGATTTTATTATCAGAGTTTTGTATTGTTGTATTATAGTGTAATTCTTTAGCTTTTTGAATTACTTTGTGTAATATTTTTGAATAATTTTTATAGTGTTGTTTTAAGTTTGTATCATTACTATTTCTGCTCTGTATGTATAATGATCTCTTCGTTTTGCATGAGATTTTAATACCTTGTGTAATCCATCTATTGTTACATATTGTTTCATTTTTATACTTTACAGGAAAACTGGATTCAAAAATATTTAGAAATGTTTTATGAAACTCGTTGAATTTACTGTTCATATCACTTTGACTGTATACTGATTCCCATGTTTCATTTTTAAGATTTATTTCAAAATCATTTAATGATTCCCTGTTTATATTTCTGAATCTCACTTTAGTTGGTTTTTTTGACGATGTGTTAATATTTATACTTAGGAGTTGAACATCGTGATCCGAAAGACCATTAATTATTGGGGTTGTTTGAGATATACCTATTTTTTCTTTTCCGATGAATATGTTGTCTATTGCAGTAGCTGAATCCCCTTGTATTCTGGTCGGAAAGTTTACTGTGTAAATTAAATTGAAAGATGCTAGCAATGAATTTAGTTGATCTTTCCTATTGCTTTCTGTTAGATAATCGACATTGATGTCTCCGCAAATAATGCATTCACATTTCAGTTTCTGTAAGTATTCTAGTGCCTTTTCCAATAAATGAATAAAATTTTCGTAGTCTCCAGATGGTGCTCTATATAGACATATTATAATGAAATTATATGTATCATTTTCTAATTCAACAGCACAAATTTCTAAATCCCTGTCTTTGCAAAAATGTGAAAGATCAATATTTTTTAATTTAAGGTCAGATTTGAGAAATACACTCATGCCTCCATCCTCAAGAGTTTGTCTGCAGTAACTAGCACCTAAAGTAACTAGCACTTGGCACACAATAACAAGAACAAAAAAACAACAACAACAACAATAATAATACTAATAATAATAATAATAATAATAATAATAATAATAATAATAATAATAATAATAATAATAATAATAATTGCATCTTCAATTCTAATATAAAATAATATTTCGTCCCGTAAGAGTAAGTCTCACATCTGCATGCGAACTGTGCAACCTATAAAAATGAAAATGTGCAATTCAGAGAAATAAATATTACAATTAAAACTGAAACTCACCTTCTCAGTGCATCTTTTGATGATCTCCGGTGTGAAGTGTGGAAGCTGCTTCAGATAAGAGTCTTTGCTCCACATGGCCTGCGTCACCATTTGTGCCAGTTCCATAGCCGCAACAGCTGGAGACAGCCAGCCATTCGAGCTAAGCACGTCCACACAGGCCTGAATCAAGCGGATGGCTTTGCCAAGAATGGCCTCAGTGTCGCCCTGCAGCTCTGCTCCAAGATGAAGCCGGGAAAGATGAGCCTGCAGAAGTAGATTTGTCTTGACATGAGGGTCGTTGTACTTCGGTGACCCAGCTAGCTTGTTGGGAAGTCGAGCTGCCAAGCTACGCAGCAGAGTGTCCTCGCGATGTCGCACTGGCACATCTTCGTACTCGGCAGCTGATGATATGATCTCAAGAAGTCCCCTGATCTTAGTCTTGTTGTTGAGAGAGAGACTGAAAAGCTCGATGGTGGTGTAGTTTATGTAGTAATATGCTGCAATCATGCCCAGATTCAATGGCAAGCAATCCATCTCGTCCTCAATGCTGATACATTTTGACTGTTCCAAATCATTCAGTGTGTTCTCAACCAATTCTGACAAATGATCCGACAGATGACGATGGGTCACACCTTGAAGGTTATAATAATTTGGATTCTGTGTCAGTCTGCGGTAGATAAATGTCCAAGTCAAGTAGTCTACTGCATCCTGCTTGTTTTCAATGGTTTTGGTAACAATTTCAGCATTAAAATGGTCATGCAACCTGTGGTCAAGGTGACTTTCGACTGGTAATGATTCATTGAGGAATTTCTTGAAGAAGTCTTTTTTGGAACTTTGACACATGAGCACACACTTTGCATCGTCATCATCCAGTGGACGATTGGCACGACCCACCATCTGCAGAACATCTGTAATGGGGTAATCTTCATATGCGTGGATCTTGCCATTGTAGAACTGAGTGTCCATGATAACAACTAAATGTGCTGCAATGTTCACCCCCCAGCACAAGTTGCGTGTCACTACTGCTACCTGCACAGCACCTGAATCGAACAACTGCTCCACCAGGCGATGATCACTTGGGGTGAGTCCTTCATGGATGTAAGCCACTCCCTGTGAAAGTGTCTCTTTCAGAGTCTTGTCTGTCATGCGGTCGAGGAACGGTTTAATGTCCTCTTCTTCTGCATGGAAAAACCTATTGGGCTGTCCCTCAGCTGCTGTGAAGGTTAGCAGATCAATAGCAGTGAGTCGAGCTTGTTTCCGGGTGGGCACAAATACGATCACTGGCTTATGGGGACTATGCTTCAGTATAGAGTTGTATACCGGCTTCGTCATGGCAATGAGACGAGATGCATTGTGTGTCACATTGAAACCCTGGACGTGAAGTTCTAGAGGAATGGGTCGCACACTGGGATGGAAGTTGAATGTAGCATTAGCATTGCAACCCAACCACTGAGCCACATCTCGGGCATCTGCCAGAGATGCAGACAGAGCCACAATTCGGATCTGACGCTCAATCTGAGAGGAGATATACCTCATTCGAGAGCACACTACCTCCAGCACAGGACCATCTTCACCACCAATTAACTGCAGTTCATCAACAATGAATAACTGGATGTTCTGCACATTCTTCCTCTGTTTCCATCGCCTTGAGAGGACATCCCACTTTTCAGCTGTGCAGATGATGACTTGACCTTTGGCCAGCAGTTTCAAGTCAGTACCAGTTTCTCCTGTCAGGAGCACCACTTTCTTTCCCAGAACACCTCCGAACTTCTGCTGCCAGTCAGAGAAGACCAGTTCTGCTAGCGCATCACGGGGAACCAGATACACACAACGTCCATCAGGGTTCTGAGACAGGAGCCTCAATACTGCAAATTCAGCTATTGTTGTCTTCCCTGACCCAGTTGGTGCTCCTATAAATATGTTGTCATCACTGTTATAGACAGCATTGAACACTTGCGTCTGAATTGGATTGAACTGAGGAAATTTATCAAGATACAGGGATTCAAATGCAGGATTTCTCAGTGCTGTTACAGGAAGGGGCTGGAGATCTAGAAGTTCTGTAGGAGGCAAGTTCTTTTCTGGAAGAATGAGATGTCTGAAGGAGACTGGCAGTTGGGTCTCTGCTCCAATCCATCGATCTGATACAATCCTCAGGAAATACTGAGGAGGAAGTGGTTCAAAGACTGGGACAAAGAATTTGACAAGATGCTCATCAGTTGCAAATTTCGATTTGAGGAGGAAATATTCATGATGTAAGATCACTTCAGAATCTACATCTTCTACTAGAATCCAGAACGCTTCTGAAGCTCCATGTAGCTTTTCATCCCACTGGAAATCTGGTGTGATTGTCAATTCTACGCGCAATGTTGATCTTGTTATAGGCTGAATATGTGTTGACAACTCAAGTTTTGGGAACTGATGTACATACTTGTGGATTGTTTTTCCCAACTTGGGTACACGGATCAACTCTCCAATTTCATTAGGATTTAAATCATACAGCCTAGAACAAAAAAGTGCTGTAATTACTATCAAGAAAACATAGCACAATAAATTTTAAGTGTATCTGTTATCAACTTAGACAATTTTTAAAATAATGATAATTTTCCATGCGAAGTTAAATTTGTGAGATGTGTGAAGCACCATTCATTTTTAATGAAAAGAATTCAAAAAGAGTAATTTACCACATGTACCATACTAAAACTTTCACAATGACAATGAAATAACTTCTCACCTCTCCCACGGGAAATTCTTCTTTTCAATCTTCTTCACAACTTCCTCTGGCATTTTGCGGAATTGGCGGAGAGGAGACATAGACTGCCACATGCGACGATCTACCATTTTACACAGAGAGAGTGCTTTGTCTGCCAACTGAGCCCAGCCTCGATACAAAACTGTAAAAATGAATAATTTACAATGTTTTAATTAATTTCATTGCATGCGTTAGCACTTAAAGAAATAATATTTATTTAATCTTATATTTATGTCCCTGTTTAATACAGAACCTACTTCTTCTTCTACAGCTGCTACGGCAACATATCTTTTACACGTTTTGGTCTTTTCCTTGTACCAACACTAGACACTTTCATAAGGCTGGCCTCCCTGATCACAAGCTCAGCACAATGCAAGATATCGCAGAGATGTCACAGGACAAATACAAGACAAGGGACAAACACTCTATTCCGTGACATCTGTTTACTTGCTTCAAGTAAAATTCCCGTGTTTTCCCTAATAGTCTGTGATTTTCTCCTAGTTACTTAGCTTAGTTATCAAAAATAAATCTTCATAAATGAAATGTTTAATTCTTTGCGCTACTTAAATTATTTATTTCTAGAACCCTATTTTAGTAAATTCAAATCAAGAAATGATTAAAATGTTACCTTAGTTATAGTATAAATTGGTAATAGCCAGTAACACAATCACATTTTATTTTTAACTATAGCCTTCGATGATGAAATGCCATACAAAAAAGAAGTTCTTAAGAGCAGCACTTACCAATCTCAAAAATAGCCCTCATAAGTCGAGCAGCTGACTGCGTCACATACACCATATCTGACATTAAAGCAAAGCCTTCCAGTTTCAACTGTGAGATGTATGCCTGAAGTAATACATTCACTTTGGCACTAGGCTCCTCTATGCTCTCCTTGATGGGGATCGGCACTCGTTCCATCAGTTTCTGCAACTCCAGCTTCTCTTCTTCCCTTACTGTAATGTTGCGGAACTCCCCAGACAAAGAAAACACTCTGAAACCAAACATACTCAAGTTTATCCACAAATAAATGTTCCAATTTATCATATTTCATCGCATAATCATCGCATTTCCGAGATGAATGATTCGTATCAGAAGAAGAAAGAGAGGGGGAGGAGAGAACCAATATTAATGTAGAATGCTGGAAGCTTAATGTAAATAATACCTTCAAAAATTACAATTATTGTGAAGTTATTGAATTAAAAACACTTTTTAATTGACTAAAAACATTCACAGTATTGCTGAAGCACATGTACTAGTACAGTAAAATCCCTCGTAACTAGCAGCCAAATAACTGGCAATACCAAGACAACGGCACTTTTGGCTGGTCAAAAAAAAGTTTAATTCTGCTAAATTGCCACAGTCTGGACCGTCAGTTTTGCCATATTAGAAAGTTCGCACGAACTTTCATTTTCAGTGAATATTCGAACCTAAATTTGTGTATTATTTGTGCTGTCTGATGTGTTTTAATAAAGAAAATTCACAAAGTTTTTATGTTTATTTAGTTATGTTCGGACCGTCAGTGTTGCCACATTAGGAAGTTTGGACAAACTTTCATTTTTACTGAATATTCGAATCTAGAATTAGTGTTTTTATTTGTTTTGTGTGATGTGTTTTAATAAGAAAAATCCACACTATTTATTCAGTTATGAGCAAGTGATACAATAATAAGATTCATATGGTTGCAGTTTCAACATCTGGCATCATGAAATACGAACTTTTTTTTGTATATACTGGTATTTATTCAATTATCCGGCAAAATCTCGTATCCAGAACTAGCATGGTCCCTTTGGTGCTGGTTAAGAGGGATTCTACTATACATCTGATACACTTAAGTCGATATTATCTGACTAATAGACCAGTCTGCAGAAAGATCATTGGTCTAGATCTAAAAAAAAAGTACTTGAACACTCGTAAACAACAACGACTCACAACAAACAATTGTACTGAACTGAAGGCATTTATGGGCATTGGCTTGGTGCTAACATCTCGAACCTTCAGTTCATTCACTTTCATCAGTGGCCACTACTGTTTCTCGCACATTCAACATTGAGCGTAAAGGTACTTTGTGTTGCAGTGGCGGCACATTATTTTTAAATAATTCTAGAATGTGATAATTCAGATGTACATGTACTATAATTATGAAATAAAACTACTAATATTCTGATTAAGGACTTTAAATTGAAAATTATATGAAGTTATCAACACCTAGGCCTATATCAATGTATGCCTCAGAATCACAGGCTTTATCCAAAAAACGACGAAAGTAGCTTTCAAGAGTAGACGGATATAACAAATTAGACCTATGATTTTAAATAACATACACAAAAAAGACCTTAAATTTAGAGTTTATATTGGAAAAGACACACTAGAACAAAATCAAGTGGATGGAACATTATGCTAAAAGGCTGTTACTGACGTCAATTCATACAGTAAAAGATTAACAAATAACTGGTATCTGTTTTGAAAAACATATTAACATGTGAGATAGGTACTAACAAAGTATTAGACAATATCACTGCAACATATCGCAATTCAAAATAAAGGAATGAGGTTTGTGAAATAAAGAAAGGAGCCGAATAAAAATTTGTTAAATTCAACTGCAG
Source organism: Periplaneta americana (assembly GCF_040183065.1). Taxonomy (NCBI): domain Eukaryota; kingdom Metazoa; phylum Arthropoda; class Insecta; order Blattodea; family Blattidae; genus Periplaneta; species Periplaneta americana. The sequence goes on along the minus strand of NC_091124.1, from coordinate 148,639,653 downwards.
TACTTAATAGGGAATACCGAACTGAAGTGCAAGCATAAAAATGAATTATATAAACTAGTGTCAAAAATAATGAAATCTAAACTATTACAAACAAAACTAAATGTCAACTGCTGACAAACACAGGCAGTGAGTTGGTATACTAATACAAGACAGCAAAGAATTCTTTCTTTCTTTCTTCCTTGTCAACCTTCTCAAGAATTTGCAATAATTTAATTTTAAAGTCTGATTACAAATATGGTAGAAAGCATACCATTTTAAGTAACTTCAATTTTTTATTGTTAATGACTATGACAAATTATTATGCTACTCAATTTTTCACATTCCACTGCAATGGTTGAACAAATGATCTAATTCCATGAAAGCTAAATGAACGTGATTATGTTGATCATCATGGTTGTTCCATTGGAAATTTTTGCACATGCTTGATCTACTAAATGGCTGAATGCAGTAATATCTACTTATAAATAAAAAATATTGAGACATCATTTCTAGTGTAGTTGTCACCATATTTACATCTGAACTTAATAAAGAGTTCAGATTAAGATGCACAAATTCAGATTAATTACCCATGTAATTTCTAAAACACAAGTTGTCCTTTTTCTTAATTACACAGAATTACAGTTGATTTCTGTAGGAAAACAATATGATACTGTTATGTAAGTTTCTGTAATTACAAAATGCTGAGTAGTTACAGCAAATTTTAAGCCAGGAATGCAAAGAGGAACAATTCACAGATAAAGTATCTGATACAGATATAGATTCTGTCTGCCTATCTTGACAACATGTTTACAAGTTTAGGAAACACTCCATTTAATGTTCATGTTCAGGATCTTGGTTATGCCGATCACAAGGCTAATGTATATGAATTAAACATTAAAGATATGAATATTACGTCATGAAGCAATTATATTAGTCACGAGTCAAAACATTTTAAAAATTTGTAATATGAATGAGTTTAAACAGATGTTGATTAACATTAATTGGGAGCAGCTATTATCTAGTATATTAAATTCTAAATACTGTTTATTTGAATGCTTTTTTAATTGGTTTTATAATTTGTTTTGTGAATATTTTCCATTGACTAAAGTTAAGGTATCGAGGAATAGGTTTAATCACACGAATATTAATTGGTACACTAAAAAATTAAGTGATTTAAAGAATAAAATTATGGCATTACGTACTATTGCTATTATTCTAATACTCCATTTGTTAAAATGAACTATTAATAATTTGAATCATATAGGCCTATATAAATTGGCAATAAAAGAAGCCATATTAAATGCTAACTTCTCTCTTATAGAAGCTTTGTCTATACATTTTGTTTTTAGACATGCAATTTAAACTATTAAACTATTCCATGAGTTACACTGTGAAAAAAGAATTTTAAATGTATCACATTAGTTAGATAGTATTTTTTTAATGAGAACTACTTTGAATATTATTCAGGCTGTACTTTACATGTTCTAACCACTAAAATGTAGAATTATACCCAGACCATTGTAGCCTTGCACCCGACAACTTTGCGTAATGTTGGTAGTGACAGAAGCAACATTGTCATAATGACCAATCACTACATAACAGCTGACTTAATTTATGCAGAGTATGCTATTATGCTTCATTAATTTAAATGGTACTTATTATGTAACTCGCTTCTTAATTGAGGACAGTTTTTGCAAAACTTGCTAACTGCAAAATTTGCAAAATTGAGATTTTGATGGATTCGTTAACATAAGGCAGGCCTCTACATGATGTTCAAAGCGTCTTAGTAAAATTGGGTTATTTGTCTTCATTGTAGTGTGTCAAAGTGTGATCTTTTTTCAAAACTTGCTTTCTGCTATAAGTGAGAGGTACAGCAAAACTTGCTTACTATAGTGTTTTGTCTCTCCTGTAAAATTTAGTTTTTTCAGTTGGCAAGTTTTGCAAAAATGGTCCTCAATTACTGTCCACTTATAGACAGGCCTAAAGTTTTTTTTGTCCGATGTATTACATTATCTGCAGACAAATTCCTTCTCCTACTCGTAAAATTGACGAGTCACACGCACCAACTGAAGAACTTAGTGGAATAATGGGGTATCTCACATTTTGGTAAAAAATGAACTAGTTCCATGTTATATTATAAAGGCTTAGTCCATCTACTGTTAGTTTAATGCCTATTTGAGTGAGGGATATCCCCATTTTAAAATAAATATGAACATATAAAAGGTCTTTGTAAGTGATATCAAAATTCTGAATGGAATAAAGAGGTATCCCACAATTCTTTGAAATCTTGATTCTGATTAGCCAGCTGCTTACCTAACTGACCAATGGGAGAACAGCATTGATACAGTAAGTTTTCAAGCAACATGACAAATGTTGGCATTGGTAATGTTTTTGTAAATGACGGAAATGGTGAAGACAAAAATAGAAAAAGAGGAAAATAAACCCCGAAAATGAAAAGATAGTAGCAGAAAGAAAGCACGAAACAATGGACAAGAATATATTACATGCACAGGCAAAGCAATGTCTGCTAAAGAGTTCACTAACACCCAGGCAAAGAAAAGCCACCAAATACAATAGGCATAGTTATGGAACCAAAGCACCCCAATGGAAGGCAGATCAAAGCTGCTTAACATTGAGACATACTGTCGGTATTAAAGTTCATAATGGTACTACAATTCATCACAACTTTTATTTAAATTTGAAATCAGATAATGGATGTGAAGTAGAGAATAATGAGGAACATGATCTTATTTGAATGGCTTTTTGATTAATGTCTTCAAAATTTGTTTGTTTCTTTGTTGTAAAATATTGTATATCATAAGTGAAATTTTCCTATAATAATAACCATCAACATACATTTGTAGAAAGTTAGTGTGATAACTAACTTACCTTACTTAGAAATGGCCTTTAAAGAACCCGCAGATTCACTGTCACCCTCACATAAGCCCGCCATCGGTCCCTATCCTGTGCAAGATTAATCCACTCTTTATCATCACATCCCAACTCCCTCAAATCCATTTTAATATTATCCTACCATCTATGTTTCGGCCTCTCCAAATGTCTTTTTCCCTCCGGTCTCCCAACTAACACTCTATATGCATTTCTGGATTCGCCCATACATGCTACATTCCCTGCCCATCTCAAACGTCTGGATTTAACGTTCCTAATTATGTCAGGTGAAGAATACAATGTGTGCAGTTCTGTGTTGTTTAACTTTCTCCATTCTCCTGTAACTTCATCCCTCTTAGCCTCAAATATTTTTCTAAAAACCTAATTCTCAAACACTCTTAATCTCTGTTCCTCTCAAAGTGAGAGTCCAAGTTTCACAACCATACAGAATAACCAGTAATATAACTGTTTTATAAATTCTAACGTTCAGATTTTTTGACAGCAGACTAGATGACAAAAGCTTTTCAACCGAATAATAACAGGCATTTCCCATATTTATTCTGCGTTCAATTTCCTCTTGTTATTGTTGCTCCAAGATATTTGGATTTTTCCACCTCTTCGAAGGATAAATCTTCAATTGTTATATTTCTATTTCGTACAATATTCTGGCCATGAGACATAATCATAAACTTTGTCTTTTCAGGATTTACTTCCAAACCTACCACTTTACTTGCTTCAAGTAAAATTTCCATGTTTTCCATAATCATTTGTGGATTTTCTCCTGTTATATTCACGTCATCCGCATAGACAAGACGCTGATGAAACCCATTCAATTCTAAACTCTGTCTATTATCCTGAACTTTCCTAATGGCATATTCCAGAGCGAAGTTAAAAAGTAAAGGTGATAGTGCAGCTCCTTGCTTTAGCCCATAGTGAACTGGAAAAGCATCAGATAGAACACATTACCTAAAAGATTTTGTGATTCGTATTCTTTTCCTTAAGTTACAGAGAATCTAACAAAATGCTAATTATCTCAAAAACATACTTTTTCATTCAGGGATACCCCCTTATTCCACTAAGCTCTTCAATTCTGAAATCCGAATATTTATGCAAAGGATTCTCACTATGTGAGTTACCATTTTGTGAACATCTTTTCTTGCAACATTTGACAACAATGCTACAAATTATGTATAATTTTATAACACTACCACGCAAATTATGCAAATTGTAGTAACATAGCATGTGTTGAAATGGCAACACAGCAGCGCTGTGCGCAACAGCATGAGCAGGTGACAGAAAATGCTACATTCTGATTGGTTCAGAAGACTACCAAACAGCATTCAACTTTTTCATAGGAAGGGTTGCCAAAGCAAATAATAACTGTCAAGTGCAAGGTTACAACAGCCTGGATATAGGTAATATACCTATTACTCCTCCTTCCAAATTTCGAATTCATTTTTCTCAGAACAAGATTGTGTAACTAACACTTTTGTTGCATCCAACTTCCCAAATCTCAATGGGTTTTATATCTGTCTACAATACATACTGTAGTACAGATGGTTCTGTTAACTAATTCCTGATGGTGCCCTCTGGTACCTGAACATAGAAATGACGTAATTTTCTCTACCAGTCATATGGAATTGTACCTTACAAATGCTACAACTCAAAAATTGAATTCCATTCAGTCCAGCTGGCAGAATTAGTTTCAGTTAGGTGTGACATGACTATGTCTGGAGGCAGTGGATCCAACCAGTTATAAAAAATATTGGATAATGATCTTTTAAACATGAAATGAGGAGTAGACTTTCAAATAACAGTTTGTCCAAAACTAAACGAACTGCTTCAATAAAATTTTTACGCATTATGAAAAATGAAAAATTCCCAAACCAACTTCATCTGTATGTAACTGCGAAAATTACTATATTTTGTCGCGAAAATCATATTATGTATAATATGGAGGCTTACATGAAACAAATTATATTGAAGAATTTTTTAAATTTTGAACAAACATTTTTTTTATAGTTTACTACACAAATAACTAATCAATTCTATTTTTTTATTACGAGTAACGTAAAATATTATCAAGACTGAGAAATTAGGAAAATTACAGTGCTAAATTACAAACCTGAAGAGCTCAATTTCACTGAGGGTCGGTTTCAAGAGTTGATTGTATGTTGCCATGGTGTCGTGTGTGCAATAGTAATGACTTGAAATGCGGCCCAATTCCGTCACCTTAAAATAGAAAGAAAATCAAATAATCATTACCTATTCTGTCTAAGCACTATCAACAATCGTCTTAGTTGTATTATATTATCTGTACAAAAACTAATCGTTTTTCAATTTACCACAGAATGGAGTAGGATTAACCAAAGAGATACAGTTTATCGAAAGCCAAAAGGAAAGAAATTTAAACTACTCTTTTAGATATTGTACAGGATAGCCCATACTGTATCTACTAATTTCAGTTGGCAATTCTGGTGGTCTGAACGTGCACATGCGTGGTATGAATACATGCAAAGGCAGCTGAAAGATTTGCAATTAGTCTGTCATGGAACGTTGGCCAGTGCAGTCATGGATCACAGTGGTGATGCATTTATTCTGACAGGTTCTGTTACAGAGGCACAGTGGACACTGCAACATAATAATGAAGATCGCCATGCTCCTATGCCAAAGCAACACAGTATTCTGAGGTGGGTCCGACAATGGAGAACCACAGGTAACATTATGAATCGAAGTCACAAGGTCGGAGAAGTGTTCCAACTCAAGAGAATGCGGAGCATGTTGGTGCAGTGTTGGAACAGAGTCCTGCCGCTCAGCACGGCATTATTCAAGAACCTTGAACGTATCATGAGGCTCACTGGGCAGATTATGAAGGATTTCACATTCCATCCATGAACTCCAGGTGGTTTACGAGTTCAGGGACCCTGACAACGACAACCCTTAAGGTTCTTGAATGATGCTGTGCTGAGCGGTGGCAACTCTGTTTCAGCACTGCACAAACATGCTTCACATTCTCTGGAGTTGGAACATTTCTCCAACCTGGTGATTTCTGGTTCATAACGTTACCTGTGGCTCTTCATTGTTGGACCCATCTCAGAATACTGTGTTGCTCTTGAACAGGAGCATGGAGATCTTCATTATTGCATCGCAGTGTCTGCTAGCCTTCTGTAACAGAGCCTGTCAGAATAAATGCACCGACCAAAACTCCATGATAGACTAATCGCGAGTCTTTCAACTGCCTCTGCATGTATTCATACCACGCATGCGCATGTTCAGTCCATCAGAATTGCCTACTGAAATTGGTAAATACAATATGGGCCACCTTGTTTGTATTAGATATCTCAACTATATTTTCAAAATATTTGTTTAAAATTAGCTTCTATGGGTTTGCAGTTTTTTTTTAACATTACATACTTGTAATATAATTTTTTTAATGGTGTATTTTATGACGCTGTATCAACATCTCAGGTTATTTAGCGTCTGAATGAAATGAAGGTGATAATGCCGGTGAAATGAGTCCGGGGTCCAGCACCGAAAGTTATCCAGCATTTGCTCGTATTGGGTTGAGGAAAAACCCCAGAAAAAACCTCAATCAGGTAGCTTGCCCCGAATGGGATTCGAACCCGGGCCACCTGGTTTTGCAGCCAGATGTGCTGACCATTACTCCACAGGTGTGGACTCTTGTAACATAATGAAACAGATTCTATTTTTCTTTGGAGCTTCAAAAGTAATATAATTTTATGATGGTACAAACTTTCCATAATACAGTAAAATCTCGTATTAACACTCCTAGTCATAAGAAATTCCCATTCTTAAGGAATGATCTCAAAAGTCCCATAACTACCATAAAACAATGTAATAAATTACTGTTCTTAAGAAATCCCAGTTCAAGGAAAATCCCACTTCTAAGGAACACACTTGAATGGATCTGCAAATACAAAACCTGTTTTAAAACGAAATTCCGAACATATTCCAAACATTTTGATCAATTTCTTGCAAGTTACGGTCACACCAGAGTGGCACTAGCAGAGTGCATTGCAATTGATAGTATGCACCGAACTGAAAGCTAGATTGTAGAAATGTTAACTTATGTTTGCATATGAAAATACAATATGTTATTGTGATTTTGTAAAATATATATATATATATATATATATAAATCATATTTTGTGTGATTTATATATATATATATATATATATATATATATATAAATCATATTTTGTGTTTAAGAAAGTTTATTGTTATATAAATAGCCTATTTTCATTCATTCATTTATTTTATTCCATAGATCTTACATTAGCAATGAAGCTTTAAGATGTGCAATAAGTCAAAATTTTACAATATTACAATTACAATTTTTACAAATTTTTACAGTTTTATAATTTAGTAATTTTCTACAATTTTTACAATTCTGTGCAATTAATTACAATATTTTGGCGAGATGTAGTGAGATGAGGTAGTCATAAATGTAATACTATTATCAGAGCTCATATTAGTGGTGTGTGTATACACATTAAGTTTTAAAATAAAAAAAAGAATGGTTACTCTAAAGTAAGTCTTTCCCCTTAAAATAATTTTTTAATTTAAACAATTTTTTTTATAAATTCAAAAATTATTTTAAGGAGAAAGATTTACTCTAGAGTAACCATTCTTTTTTATTTTAAAGCTTAATGTGTATACACACATAACTAAAAAAAATGAAAGAGCTCTGATAAATAGTATTATATTTATGACTACTTGAAGATAGGCTATTTTTACCATTATTTTGCATGCGATAAGTAAGAACTTCCCTTAAATTCAAGATAATGTACAAATAAAGCTTTACATTCAAACAGTAAGTTATACCTCAACAACAGTTCAGTATAAACCTTATATTCATATGAACGTTTTTGTTTAAAATGACTGATGGTATAATTTCCCGGAATATTAACCTTTTCTCCCAGGAGGCCAAGTATAGGCTACTTTTAGAGTTCCTTTAAAAAGTTCCTGACACAATATTTGTACGGTCTCAAATAGGAAATTTTATTACAATTGATGAATATTTTATTAGTTGTGTTTTGAAACATCTGAACTGGTAACTACAGAATGCCATGTTGTTTTTTCTGGAATGAGAGACATAAGAAATTGCACTAAAACAATACTTTCAAGGTTATGGTTTAAGCTAAACTGTTAAATGTTACATAACTTACATCTTCATGTCAATTAGCTTTGATAATATTTATAAAATTGTAACACCTTTCTCCTGGAAGTAATAAAATATTGCAATATGAGATATATTACTCCAGTATATCTGTAACAGGCTCTTGTTGAACCTTTTTTTTTTTTTTTTTTCAGGAAGATCCTACGCACATCATGAAAAGTCGGCTGTCACTTTATGAAGGTCCAGGGCACATCATGAACAATCTTAGGATCTACATGAAAAACACATTTAGACGATTTGGCTGCAACATATCCATAGTAACTTGGAAGTTATCAACTTGATTCCAGATTTTCTTCATGTCTATAATTAATACATTTCTGTATGTGATCAAGTGTACTTCAGATGGGGAAAATTTGATCAGTTAAGGTCTTAAATTGAGTGCATAAATTGTTGTATAAATTTATTACTCCATGCTGATAAATTCATGCATGTACAACCTTAGAAAAAAGTTTTGTCACACAGATACCAGTAACGAGCTTTGACGACTTGTTTCAATCTGGGACACGCCATCACACAGAAGGAACTGACAAATGTTATGTTAAACCTAATGATTCAATGGTAGTACAATAATACAGAGAAACTTAACTAGTGTTCAAATTCTGTTCGAAATTAAAGTTTGGTGATACAGAAGAAATGATTAATTGGCTGCTATGTACAGTCTTAAAAAAAGTTTTGTCGTGTCTCTTGGTGCTGGAAATGTTGGATAATTGATGCGTGATTTACACGAGTACATTTGTATGTGTGCTGTCTCCACTGACTTCAAGCCTAGCAGCTGTAAACCTCTCTTCATGCTGTCTTCCTAACGTCCTCGTCAGTAGTGTGTTGGCTTGCATTCTCCGGGACCTGCATTCGATTCCCGATCAGGTCAATTTGTTTTTATTAACATAATTAATGTTTATACATGTTACCTCTTCATTTTTTTATAGTGGAACGAATTATTTCCCAACTCTGGCTCAACTAGGAGAATAAAAAAAAACTCTTCAGATATCAAGCCAATTTGGGAGATCAATTTTTGTTTCCGAAATAAAACAAAGATATATAAACAAACAAATTAAAGCAAAAAAAAAAAATACACATGTGGACCTAATACTTTGTCCACATGCCACCAGCGTCTATCACCACCTGGCATCTTCGGAGCATTGAGTCCACCAGATCGCAAAAATAGTTTTGGTCCTCAGCGAGATCTTCCCAGGTAGCCAGAACTTGATCCCACAACTGATCTGGATTTTGAGGTGGGTGGTCGCGATATTTGTCGATCCTCTTCTTTTTCAACTCAGTCCATAGGTGTTTGATAACATTTAAATCAGGTGTCTTAGGAGGCCAAGATATGAGTTCGATTTTGGGCCTTCCTGCAAACCATCTTTGAATGTTATGGCAGTGTGCGCAGGGTGGTTATCCTGCTGGAAAATTAAATTTCCTTCGGGATAACTAGCACTAAAGGAAGAAGCACGTTTTTCAAAATATGCAGATAATTTGGTGCCCCAAATCAGCCATCGATGCACTCTAACACTCCAGCACCATTGGGAGACATCAATCCCTAGCACGACACACTAAATCTTCCTGATCTCTGCCATCATTGGATATAACGTCGATTACATCTGGTGTCGGGCTCACGATAAATGTCGATGCGTGATTTTCCATCAGATGGGGTGATTGATTGGGATAAAGAGTGCTGTGCCTCAAGACTCTTTGCAAGAACAAGACTTCACGTTTAGCTTTTTACATTTTTCTCCTCTCAACTGCCACTCTTGGCACTGCTACTGAATATCATATTTCAAAATGAAAATTTTATATCTCAATATAAATTATAACTAGCTTCAGTGGTTGACCATGACAATATCTTTGAAAAATACTGACGTGCAAGAGGTCAAATGATTTTATTGTCAAACGCCTGGCATTAGAAAACAACAATAACATTATCCTAGATACTCCAACAACGGTTAAGATTTCGATTCTCAATTATAGAAATGCAAGAGGTCAAATGCCTTTATTGTCAAATGTCTGGCATTAGAAAACAACAACATTATCCTAGATACTCCAACAACGGTTAAGAAAAACTGTATTTCCTCAATGAACCATCCAATTTTGTAACACGTGTAATTGATATGCTACATTAAAATGTCTTCTGACCTATCAAACTAAGAATTAACTAATTATATATCCACAAATGTGACTTTTACCCTAGATCATATATAAAACAGATCAGCCAAGCTTATATTAAATTTAGACGCAACTGGAAAATAACGGACGCTATGCGTCGCTAGTGTCGAGAAATGAGCTTGCAATAACCAACACTAGATGGCAGAGTACCTGAAAAGTACATAAAGTAATACGACTGTGGGATGACTTTTTTACGTCATGCAACCTCCAAATTTCTTTCTCATTGTAATGTGAGGTTATGTTACTTTGATGTGTCGCTAAATTGTAGCATACAGAAGCTTGTTTTACCCAAATTCATCAACACACCTAGATAACATTTTGGTACATGGCTGATATAATGTTGTTTGCGTTCAATATATAATCTGTCATCATTTGATGTACGATATCTAATTGTTTTTAATTTTCAGTATACAATACCTCACCAGCAACAATTATCACAAAATACTAAAAAGAGCAGATTTGTCTGCGTTTGTTGAAAGCACATCATGATGCTCACGAAAAGGCACTAATTTATTTTGTGTGCACAAGATTACAATTTTTGAATATGAAGGAAAAGCAGGTATCCCTCTTCTGAAATTTATCCGAAAGGGGAAGAATTACAACTCCCTCCCCCCAAACATGTTTCCTCTTTGCTAGGCCTACATGTTTTCATTTTACAGGTGTATTATATGATGCGATATGGAAGCAGATAAATAATAACTGTACGTTTCTCGTCCACATTAAATTCAACGTGTTCATAATGTAGGCCTGATATATTGCTTCATGTAGGCTACACAGCTGGCAGTGTTCTTTTTTACGAATAAGCGGTCGTACTAATCATTTTCTTTTCATCTGAACTATTGCTAGAATATGCGTTTGTGTTTTTATTTGATCTGTATGTTGTTAAACAACTACTGAACATCGTCTTTGGTTAACAAATTGTTCTAGTATTCGTTTCATATCAGTCTTACGGTATTGAATTATGTCCATAACGTGGGCGAGATATTATCAGGCTGGAAAATTCGCTCTGAATGCATTTTTTTTACACAATTTTCTAATTTTCAGCAGATTTACGATACCCTGTGCGGTTTCTCTGCCAATGCAGAGTTAATTGCAATATACGGTAATTCTGTTAATTTCCTGACACTTTTATATCTGTTCTCATAAACGTACTGATTTAGAATCTTTACCCTAATGTAGGTATTTTGCTCTCTACAAATCATTGTTAGTCAAATGAAATAGTCTATAATAGTTGTTTGTAACGAATTAGTAGACAACCTCAATCCCTCTTGACCGCCTCCCTTACGAATTTCTTTCTCACTTTAATCAAATTTCATTTATACTGGTCCTTAAATTAATGAAACTAGTGCTGAGGTAGTTACGGTGATTTCTGAAGTGAAAATCGTTCAATTTATAAGGGTGAAATCAAAAATAATTTTTGTAGCCTTTCCTTGTCCTTAATTGGAAATTTGAGTAACTTCATATGACGACAATATTTCTTCCTTCTTCTGCAGTTAACATAATCGCAGATGGACAATTCTAAATGAAGTTTGTTACACAGAAACCTTTGAGACAATATTGACACTTGGAAGTTCTTTATATATATATATATATATATATATATATATATATATATATATATATATATTATATAGTTCATCTATAAGAGTTAAACTAGCGCTGAGGTAGTTTCCTTCATACTCAGCTTCTTCACCTTGCATACACGAGCCTGTAACAAGTTAGGTTTGGTCAGTGCTGTTATGGTAATTTTTTTCTTGGCCATGCACCCCACCCCTTGTTTTCACTCTTGAAATATATTTTACTCTCCTCTCTCTATCTCTCCAATTGTCATTTAATTATTATTTTTTTAATATTAAAGAAGAAGTAAAATTGTTTTGCTTTACAATTTGATTGTACAAGTTTGATTTAAAGAATACACCAGTGGCGTATACTGGTTTAAGGGCCTGGGCTACCACTGACCCTATTATTACACAAAATATATTTTAAAGTCCCTATAATAAAATTCCTTACCTATTTATATATGAATTTCAGACGTCTTGATTGGGACGAAAATACTTTGATGACTTCGTCATTGAAATTACAGCTTGCGAAGTTTCTGTAGAAATGACTTTTCAATGGACATCAGTGCCAAGCCGGATAAACGTTCTTGTGTATGAGTTGATCTACAGTAGGATTTTATTCTCTTCAACGCAGAAAATGTTCTTTCTACTGATGCTGACGTAGCTGGTATTGTCACAATTAATGTTGCCAATTTAAGGACTTCAGGAATAACTTGGTTCAGCTGGTTTTCATATATGGCAGATAATATTTCATGGATAGGTTTGTTCGAAAAATCAAAGACCTCTGCTGAATATATTACACTTAATTCATTTTTCAAACGTACTTGATCAAAGTGACTGTTATAGGACTGAAATAATTTGTTTAGTGCCTCATTCGGGAAGTTTTCTCTATAAGCAGAACATTTTTGAGAATCTAGAAGATCTGTGAACTGAAGCTTTCCATAATCAGAAAATCTGTCAGTAATTTCCATGTGCATATGATCTAGTATGCTGTAATACAGCTGCCTGTATTTCAATTCATCATCTCCTTTTCTTCGCTTTAATGGTGGTTCCATTGTATTGGCTGAAGAATTTTCATTTTCCATATTACTCCATATGGACGGAAACCCACTACTTCTGAACTCGAATATAGTATTTTTTAACTTTGATACCTCTTGCAAGCAGTATGCTATGTCTAGACTTTTTGTCTGAAGAATATTGTAGAGCACATCTGTATGTGCGAACACTCTAGCATAGACTTCAAGAAGAAATATATTCTGAAACTGTGTGAAAAAATACAAATATCCTTGAGCCTGCACAATTACATCATCAACCCAGTTTTCTTCAGAGTCATTCATTACAAATGATATTTTCAAAGAAAGCAGTCAGTTGTTCTCTGTATTACTTTACTGTATTTACAAGCCAAGATGTAAAATTGCATCTAGTTGGTGCTACTTTTGGGAGTTTCTTTTTCATAAATTCTTGAGTTTTTCTGATCTTTTAGGAGATGATGAGAAAAATGCAGCTAAACCAGACAGTGTTTTGAAAAAAAATGCGGCATTCTGGAATGGATGAAGTAGTTTGTTGCAAAACTAAATTGAGAACATGGCTGTAACAATGGACAAATAGTGCTTGAGGATACTTTCCTTGAACTTTTGTTTTTAAGCCATTAATATTTCCCGCCATAACTGAAGCACCATCGTATGTCTGTGCAATTAACTTATTGCTGACATTGTATTCTGCTATAACACCTTCCACATGCTGAAACCAAGCAGTAGCAGTTTTGCCCGAACTGACATTTGTGAATCCTATAAACCGTTCTTGAACATTGGCAGTACTACTGACGTTTCTTAAAACAGTGGACAATTGACTCTGATTAGAGCAGTCACTTGTTTCATCAACAACAATGGCCGCAAAAGGTGCTTCTTCTATTTCAGATTTTATGTTCTTTATCATAACCCCACTTATAGCAAATATTAAGTCATTATGAATTGCGGGAGAAGTACCACGAAATACTGTTGAACTCTCAAGATGATTGGCCAGTAAATGGTCAAATTCACTTAAGGAACTTAAATATTCAATATAATTTCCTCTATTGTCTGATTCCACACTCTCATTATGATCCCGAAAAGCCTATTCGTGTTTTCCCAGAAAGCAGACTGCGTTAATAAGATGCAGTAAAATCCCCCCTATTTTTTTTCCACAAGAGCATTGTGTTGGTTGATATGTAGAGCTTTTTGCTTATCTAGCTGTAAATCAATTCTTGTCTTCCCAAAGTTTGCCAAGTTCATGCTAGTATAAATATGAGCTTTTGATTTGTCGTGTTTTAGGACTGCCGTGCGAAGGGAGTTGATATTAGAAAACCCTCTTTTGACCACACATTAGTTTAGCGGCTAAATAACAAACATGGCCAGCAAAATAGTTTAGACGGTTTAGAACTACCACACAACCAATTCCACTTACCATATGATGTTGAAGTGAAATGGCGTGTGTACTCACACTGTTTTTCTTTTACGTCCATGGACAAATTTAACTCAGGAGTTGGTCTTTCCATTTTCACAATTTCAACTTCCTCGTTGTATGTACGACGGTTAAAAGGCACTTTTAATAAACCTTCTATTACACAGTCATTTTCAACACAAACCTCTCCAGAAACTTGTTCTGCCATATTTTTCACAATATCACTTAACTGGGAAATTAAAAACTTAATAATTCACAATTAATATAACTCTTAGACACTCGAACAAATCACAAATTTAAAATATTGCACTGCAAGAACACAATTACATTCATGAGCTAGCGTGCTAAGCGTACTGTTGCTTCGCGCCTGCGAAGAAACCGATCACGAGAGCGGCAACTCACCCGGCCTTACACTGCACGTTGGAAATAGAAGAGAGCGGGGGGATGGGCAGTTGTGCGACCGGACGGACAGCGTGCGCGGTACGGTCACAGGCTACCTCACGTAGCAAGCGGTTTCTCCAGTGATGCCACCTTGACAACTTGTTTCTTTACGAAAGCAGAGAGCGCATATAAATCTAACAATTTCTTTAATTTTAATTACTGTGGTAAAACTAATAATACAAAATTATTACATTATGTTATATTATAAACTTTTTCTTTTGTAATTTCCTTGGGCTACCGCCGGTAGCCCCGGTAGTCCGCAGAATACGCCCCTGGAATACACCATGCAGCACCACCATTGATGCACACTTGTCTCGATGAATCTTGGAGTGTATATTTGCAGCACTTCTTGTTTTTCAACCATTATTTTATATAATTCTGGATTCCAGTGCTGAAGAGGTGGATAATTTTTGTTTATGAACATCAAACAAAATACAGGTAGATACAGTAGGAACAGCAAGAAATGATCTAAGATCTGTATAGATCTCCACGTAAAAACTTAGGCACCCATATGCCGTATGGCTCCTTACAGACAAAATTTTCATTTCCCCATACGATTAATTAAAAAAAATTGTAGGTTCCATACGATATATGGCCTCGTGTGGCCTCCATGACAGCACTGGGGTCAGTTAGTTTAGGCACTTTTACACCTTGCATCCTAGATCATATATACTATATGATCTAGGCTTGCATATACAATCAACTGCATCTCCACAAAAAAATTCCTTATAAATTGAACGGTTTTCACTTCAGAAATCACAGGAACCACTTCAGTGCTACCTTCACCCAGGTAAGTAGTTAGCAGTTAATCATTTCAAAGCTCTTGTTATATTATGAAATAGCATCACACAATGCTACCAAAATAAATGTTCCCAGTGTTAAAATTACAGAGTGTAAATTTCGCTTAGGACAGTTTTGCTCTGGAAAATTAAAGGAAACAAACAGTATATCAAACCAGCAGCTGAGACACAAAGCACCTGAAATTCGAAAGTGGTTAAAAATTTGTATAGTTAGTTCTTTCTTATTTACCAGCAACAGAAGTACCGGTATCAGATTTTTTGCAGAGCTAATATCAGAGGCCCCTCCTATTAGAGAATGTTTTGAATATTATTATATTCTGGAAAACTACATTGGCACATCAACCTCCCCTCCCCCCGCCTGAATTCTGGGCTGAAGCACGAAAATTTCGAAATGTACAAACTACAGATGCGACAGAATGTTACCACAATGGTCTTCAGCAAGAATTTTGTAAGACATATCCAAATATCTTCATGGTCATTATATGTATTGAAGTAAAACATGTACTACATATGAAGTACCTACTGAAAATGAGAGAAATAGAAATGGGAAGCACAATAAAAAAAAGTGGAATGGACAAACACTAAGAAACTATTCATCTTGAATCAGTATGAACAATAGGACACTTTTTTTTTTTTTTTTGGTGCCAGTGGTATAGAATATGAAATTAAGTTGCATCAATAAGTTTTTCCAGTTTTGCATTACTTTAAGTATTTATTGTCCCCCTGTTGGAAAGATGGAATTACTTTGTTTGAAGCTTGATGAAATTTTATTGTACCTTAACTCAAATTTGTAAGGTACAATAAAATTCAAAATAATAACTGCAGGCCATTTTAAAATAAATCTGTTGGATGTACCTAAATTATTTCTTAATTTATTAGGACCATAAAGGTATTGTTACAAGCGATAGATTGAATCATTTTTATCTTAATAATTTAATGTAGGATGATTATTTCGGGAATTGTTATGCTCTAAATTGTGAGGATATTTTAATACTTTTTTAAAATATAAATTTGGAATATGTTTCCAGTTAGTAAAGAGTAATTCAGAGAGACAGAGGTCTCAGGCATATTTATTGACACATGCCAGAATTATTAAATATGAAAAAAAGAGTTCTTGCACTAACATACTGTTTATAAAGTAACCAAATCTTAAGAAATACAATATATGTACTGGTATTGTATATAAAGGCATAGGAGTGAATATAAATCTGTTTTAAGGAATTTCTATTTAATATTTCTGCTATAGGAACATTACAAAATAAATACAACACAGCATGGAAGCTAATTCAAGTCTTTATCGAGTATTGTTGATGAGATGTGTTATGAAGATAGACCGAATCATTCAATATAAATGTATAAATAGGACGAATGATAGATTAATTTCAATGTATATAGTATCAAAACTGAAAGCAGTAACTAGTCTATGAATGATGTCTTAACAAGTATAAATAAAATGAACTCTTGACAATAGACACACATTTGGCTTCAGTAATAACTAGGACTTCAAGGAATTTATGGTAGCTCACCTGTTAGGCAAAACTCTGAATAGTCAGCATTGTCGAACTATAGAAGTGCGATTAAAAAGTATTTTTTTCCCCACCCATTATATATGATTGCTTTTTTCAAGTCCCGGTAATAACATTATTAAATTAATTATCCTACATATTTGGGTGGTGCCTTTCTTTGTTTCTGACATAATTTATGAGAGTTTCTCTTTTACACTTCAATAGAGAAATACAACTTTCAGTGGACAATGAACGTGTAACTCTAATGGAACTCTAAGAACCACAGCATTAATGTTTTCTTCTTTTCTTTCATGCCCTTTAGTTTTTGTTGCAGATAACATCATACTATTGGATAATTATACATGCACCTTTCTAATAAAATTGGCATATATTTCACTGGTCTCAGAAGTAAAATTAAATGTATAATAGCTTCTCGGTGCAAAATACGAGTATTTACTGAAAATTATTGCAGGATTTGAATAGAAATGCCACTTCTCAGGCAAGGTTATTCGTGGATGGCTGTATAATATATAGAAAAAATTAGTGATAAATCTCATATCACCGTCTTGCAAAACTAGCTTGACGTTATTGAAAACTGGACTACAACAAATAAAATTAAAATCAATGTGAGCAAAAGTAAATCAATATGTATCCTTCTGTAAAACACAAAATTAAATTCGTCTCATATACCAATTAAATGGATCACCAGTGCCACAAGTAAACACTTAGGTACTGTATATATTTCAGTAACAAACTGGTTGAAATAAGTCACTAATATTACAAGGATAGCCTGGAAAGCACTAACTTACATTTCTTTATGCGTATTCTTAAGAAAGCTAACCGAGAGTCAAAAGAATTAATGTACATAACCCATGTTCGGTCCACTGCTGTGGAGTAATGGTAGGCACATCTGACCGTGAAATGAGTGGGCCCGGGTTCA
This sequence comes from Periplaneta americana, assembly GCF_040183065.1. NCBI lineage: Eukaryota > Metazoa > Arthropoda > Insecta > Blattodea > Blattidae > Periplaneta > Periplaneta americana. Next base: position 148,621,740 of record NC_091124.1, on the reverse strand, counting down.
AATCCTGATTGGGCAAGTTACCTGGTTGAGGTTTTTTCCGAGGTTTTCCCCAATTGTAAGGCGAATGTCATGTAATCTATGGCAAATCCTCAACCTCATCTCGCCAAATATCATTTCACTATCACCAATCCCATCGAGGCTAAATAACCTAGTAGTTGATACAACATCGTTAAATAATCAATTTAAAAAAAGACGTCAGATAAGCAGAGGAAGTTACAAAAGAGCTTGTGGTGGCGAATTTAAAGTTTCCGTGATGTTCAAGAAAGGAAAGTATTACAAATGGGAGGAAAAGTAGATAGCCTACATTGGTGTATTCATCACATGATATTACACAGGAGATATCACCACATATGGTTGTAAATAACCAAGGACATTTTAAATCTGAATGTGTATTTTAGTGTAATCAAGTGTTGCTTTGTATAATAAGAACTGTAGGCACTGTGTATAAATCTCGATAGGCCTATGCATCTGAAAAAAAAAAGTAATCAACTTGGCAGAAATGTTCGTGTGTCACAATATAATTCGTAATATTTTATTTGTTAATGGCACTGTTATTTTTATTAAAGTATGTCAGCAGTTACATGTACTACACAAGTGTCTTAATTCTTTGGAAAACAACTATTTATGTCATTTGGCACAATAATATGAACATTTTCCATTTTGGTAATAAATTAAGTGGCAAGAAAATGTTCGTCACACCATATAATATTTCATATTTTTTACATGATTAATTATTCCTTTTCATTAAGATTTTCTGTTTATATTTTGGAATGCTTACGTTAAAAGATAGTGATGTCTCTTTCATAAACTCTCAAGTATTTAATTAAATATCCTGTGAAGATCATAGTTACTTCGAAAATGTTATGTGTGTCACTATGGAATGATCCTTAATATATCTTTGTGTAAAATTCTTGTATGTAATGTGTCTGTGATCTATTATATATAATAAACCATTCTATGGAATGACCCATCAGTATTGTTAGTATTGTTACAAATTACATTTTTTTGTCACTACTCCTGATCCCATTCTAACAGTTTCAGGTTTTGTAATGTTGTAGGCCTACATCAACATGACTATTTTAATCCAGTGTCTAATAAGGTGTGAAGGCCTTTTGAGGTAAACAGTATTGAAAATGTGAGGGAAGGGGTATTTCTTGGTAATGGATTAGGCCTGTATATTTGATAATATTATTAACTATATATTGTTAAAATACCTAGTAAATATCGTAATATGTATATTATATAATACTGTAAACGAGACATCCCAGGCTGCAAACTAGATTATTCTTGTTTTTGTATAATTATACGAACATGTATGAAATAAACAAGACTACTATTGCTTAGGTTAGGATAGTATTACTTATATATTGTAATCAGGCTATATGCACAAATTTTCCAATATACTACTATTATAACTAAATAGGTAATGTTAACATTAATTTTCATACGTTTTTGTGGTGCAAGTTAAAATAATTCAAAGTAAAGTATAACGAAACTCCGACAACATTATAATTATGAACGTCAAATTCTCTTATTTTATTTATTTTTCAGTGTTTGGTCCCTTATTTCCCATTGTTCTTTGGATTTATCATTAGTAAAATATCAATTAACGGATAAATTATGTTATACACTCAGTTGATAATATAAATAATATTCACGACAAAAATATAAAAACAGAAGAGATAACGAATCATAATTTAGCGGACCGATAACTTTATAACATGGTCTACATATTCTATATTCTATATAGGTACATTGGCTTTGCGCCGAGAGACTGTATTGTATTCTATTCAATACAAAGGCGTACTTTATCTTATCTCTTCGCTTCGCCCACGTGGCAACTATATTTAGCTGTCTCGTTCCGAACTTGCCAAGGTCACATAGGCCAATAATATTTATCCATGGTCATCAGTTGTCGACAGTACATACAAATAATCGATTTAGACCGACCAGACCGGTTCAGAGTTCATGTCTCACGATGGTGTTGGTCATTGTGCCATCTGTTAACGATTATTGAACTACATCAAGCCGGCCTCCAACTGCAAACCCGAAAGTCTATATAAAGGAGTTATCTGTTAGTATATATGATCTAGGCTTTTACCTAAATTTCAAAATATTATGGTTCTATTAAAAAATATGAACATACCTGGAAGTGTCCTGTCTTGCGGTCATATTTGACGAGCCCACTACGATCCAAGTGCAAGGCTGCAGTGTGGATTAGATCAGCTCTGTACTGTTCAAGAAGAGGGTCTTCTTTAAGTCGATCATGAGATATTCCATACAAGGTGGATGCACGCAACAATCTACAATCAGAATATAAAAAACAGCCTGTAATGAATTTTATAAAGTGCAAATACACAAGTTTAAAAAACTACTGAAGTTGGTGTTTAAACTAGTTTTCAATATAAACAAAATACACAGCTAACATATCATACAAAATAATCTCTCTTAAATTCTTCTAACCTTAGTTTCTATAAATGGTAAAATCATATGGTAATGCCAATGTTAAATATTGTTCTGCACCCCAAGAAATATCACATTTATCTAACTAGATTTTTCTGACATGTAGGAGTTCTCCAAAATATCAACTGTACAATGTATTATGTATTTAATCTGTCGTTCCAGTGCTATAGGTAGGCTATTCCCTAACAAGAGGTTTTTAGTACCTACAAGGAATTTAGTTACACTTATTTGCTGACAAGGGCAAAGGGGCACGTGGTAAGCTCATTGCCTTAAAAGCCACCTAGTATGCAACTAAGGTATTATTAGGATGCAGGAGAGGAGAAATTTGATTCAGAGACTCTAATTTAGGCTTGGATCCTTCAGGTTCCAGGAAACTCCAACATGGAACACATGGCTTAAAGTCCCTCCTGGAGGACTGTGTTCTGAAAAATCATTGATCCCAGCTGGGTTTGAACCCACAACTCTTGCGTCTAGAGGAGAGAGTTTACCCCTAGACCACTGAAGACAACCAACTGTACAATGCTAAAATAAAAATATAAAATGTGTCTTTAACAACATCCAGCAAAGTCTCATTTCATTTTGAAACCAATATTGAATTTTGCAAATATTCGTTAAACACATTTAATTTAAATTGCAATTTTATTCATGGCAGCAGTCTGAGAAACAGAAAGGTAACCAGTAACAACAATAAAATCTACTCTACTCATTATACTGATATGCTTGTTAAGATAATATACCAGATGGAATAAAATGATTTATCCGGAAGACAAATTTTCTTTTTTATCTCGTATGTATGATTACCTTGTTTTCAAAAAGGAACATAAAAATATATTTTTTAAAACTCTTTCATTCATGTAAACAATAACAATGTGGTTTAATACAATGTACAATGCCATCAATTAACTTCTTTCCTGATAAATGGCGATTAGAAGATTTTAGAACATTAACAATTTATTTTATTCATACAATGACTTCTGATTGGATGGTTGGTTTCCAACACCATGCACCTAACAACAACAAAATCGTTGCTTCTTCTCAATTGATTTTAACTTAACTGATACCTTTCCACAGTTATGCATCTTGTGCTTATACATAGCTCAGCTATGAAACTGTGTCCAGATTTCAACCAAAACTCATTTCCACCATTTAACTGACCTGATGTAGAGGTAAGTATATCCCAGCCATGTAACAGCATCCCTCACATTCTGGATAGTTCCCAGTACAATCTCAGCATTGAGCATATCTGGTAACTTGCTTATAAGCTGTGATTCTATCGGCAATTGTTGGTTCAGCAGTGACAGGTAGTACTGCAGCTCACTGTGGTTTGTGATCAGAATGCCCTCTCCTTTGGTGTCATACTGGGGTCGACCAGCTCGACCAAGCATCTGTAGATAAATCATATAATACTGTATGTTACTTAACAATTTCACTTTGTAAAAATGACAAAATCCAATAAAATTAAACATGGTATCTGTAGTAACATTTGGTCTTTATATTCTATTTCTAAAAGCAAGTAGGTATACATATGAAATACACCAAAAATGGTGTATGTTTAAATTATGTAAATATTTACCTTGTGCTAGGTACCTACACAGAATAATCCAATCCACAGTTTTCTTCATCACAATTATCAGGACAGAATTCGAAAGTTGTTCACATAACTCATATTCTGAGAGAAGGGTAAAGGTAGGAGGATGAGCATTATGCTGATCCATCTGTCACAATTTGACAGTCATTGCCATAAAAAAGTGCAACTCTTAGTATTTCCAAATATATATTCTTAGTTATGATATATTATTTAATGTCCATAATACCATACTTATTTAATTTATAAAAATATGAAAAGATAATACAGTATGTACCAAAATATACAGTACTGGAACAATATGTTACTGTTATTTGTTGTTGTTAGTTATCGGGATGATAATATAAATGTTCAAAATGTGCTCCATTGTGCTGTAGACAGTGTACACAACGATCACGCAGATTTTGAAACATATTCTGGAACATAGGTTGCTGCAGAGTCCTGAAAAACGAGACGATCTTCTGACGTAATGCAGGCACAGTTGTGGGTGGATCATTATAGTTGAAAATGTTCTCCTTTAACATTCCCCACACGTAAGCATCAGGTGGTGTAAGATCGGGGGAATGTGATGGGTAGGGGAACTCAGTCCCACGGAAAATGATTCGTCCTGGAAAGGTTTCTTGCAGTATAGCCAGAGACTGTCGAGTGGTGTGGCAGATCGTCCCGTCTTGTTGGAACCACTGTCTATTCATCTGAATGTTCCTGGCACGACAAAACCTTCTTAGATCCTGAATAAATGGCTTGATCATCATGTTCCTATAATGTACCAGGGTAACAGTAAGAGGTATATCATCATCATCCTCAATGAAATACGGACCTAGCACACCGTTTACTGGCCTACCAGACCTTCCCTTCCGTTGACACAATACACAATACACTACCCAAACGACGAAATTTTGTAATGATAGACAGCATAACTGTGTTGCTTGATGCCAGCTGATTAAAGTGTTCATGATATTGTTGCGCCACTAACTTTAAACTCGGCCCGCCTTGATAACCATTTCCATTTCCAACCATAATACTCCACTATGAACACTTTTTCCTCTGTCGCGAGATCCATTGTCAATTCCAATCACACAGCACAACGTTCATTACACAACTAGCAATAGATAATGGTGATGTAACAACATGCAGACGCACAGGCATGCGCATGCGGGCTGCACGAAATCCAGTACTGTATATTTTGGCGCATACTGTATTATGCTTCTTTATCCTTAGGGGAAGGAGGGGAAGGAGGGGTATATTAACAAACAGGGTAAGGTGACGAACGGCAAAAGTACACAAGAATTTCGAAAGACAGCAACAGCTACTAGTACCATAGCACTCCTCTTAGAACCAGCAACTTATGTGCACAGGAGCCACTATTTCATCAGTTAAGTTCTAGGCATGAAGCGTAAAGAAGTGTTTTTGTGAGTGAGCTTATAACATTTTAGTACAAAGAAGAATCCTTTTGTTCATAAGGTAAGGAGCTCAAGTGTTATATTGTTGTATATACATAACTTATATACAATATACTTATATAATGGTATATATATGGTAATTACCATTTTGCCAATTTAATATCTGCTTTCTTAAATAATTGTTTTTAAACAAATATCATTACAAAGGGCAAGATGACGATTTCGTCACAAAATATGAAGGAAACTGGATGTTAAGTTACAAAGGATTATGAAATATTTCAGATGCCGAGAACCTATATAAAAAATGAGTGATAGGAGATCCTAGTCGCAAGTAAGCATGGCTGCAGCAATGCATGCCTGTCAAGAGGAGGGCCTGTTTTGTAATGTCGCAGCCGATAATTTCTTTGAAGAAAGAATGACCTATTCGACCATCTGAAGGGTGTGACCAAAAGTGGAAGAAGAAAGAAATGCTGGAAACAACGAAATTCTCGTTTTGCCAGTCGCTGATCAGAATTCGAAGAAAACAAATGAGAATAGCTTTGTCCTTGATGGTGATAACAAGCACACCTTGAACAAAAACAGCTTTAATAAAAGGAAAGGGAAAAATGATGAAATATCAAAAGAAAAGAGAAAACTCAAAGAAGAAAGGAATGAAAGCAAAAAAAAAAGTCTCAACTTTAATCCCAAAAAAGCAAAAACAATTAGTTGTTTGTCCTGCCATCAGTTCCAGGAATGGTGGCAATGGAGACTGCTTTAATTACGAAGGAGTACTGTAGGTCACTTCATGTGCGATTATTGTTAGTTAAGACTGTTCATCAACTTACCCCCACAAGTGTGGTAAGATGAAGATTTTGCACTCTTGACTAAAAAAGAAATTAGTATTATATACATTAACTTTTTGTAGTTTTTTTATTATTATTCTATGAGAAAACATATTTGTAAACAAACTGACACATTAAATAACTTTTCTATACGTAAAAAGATTAATTAAAAAGTGTTCTTAACCTCGTCAACTTACACCTCCATCCCCACCCCCTACTATGCATGGTGTCATTTCAAGTTGTAACAAATTATTACAGTCCTCAAATACACGAGAACATTTACTGTAACAATTATTTTTCATACACAGTAAAACCTCAAAACCTCGTTTTAACATTCCTGTTTTAAGAAATGATTTCTTCACAATAACAGCATTACCTGTAAAACATCCAATGCTCCTAACTCCACCCAGCGCCCCTTCTCTGGATTGTAAACTTGAGTTCCCTTGATGATGACTGTATGTGCTGGCAAGTTCACACCCCAGGCCAGGGTTGCAGTGGATACAAGAACCTATCACAGCAAAAGAAACATTTTAGTTCTTTATTATTTTAAAACTATGTCACATCATTTATACATAATGGCACACAAAAATAAACTATTCTTCACTACTCTTCTTAAGCTGCAAGTTATTTACATTCAAAAAATGATGGACAGAGACCCGTAAAAGAGCACTACGTCTAATACATGGGATGATGATGATGATGATGATATGGTGATGATGACATTAAAAAACTTGTATTAATGTACTTACAATTCTGTAGTGGTCGGGAAAAGTGGCACAAGTCAAAAATGTTAATTTTACAGGAGAAGGAAAAAAACTGTCTTCACACTGTTTATGTCGATTTGATTTTCTTCTGTATGAATTATTGTAATGGAAGAACTTATGTCTCCAAGCGAACAGATATTCTGTAAGTTGTCAAAAAATTAATAAAAAATGTTTGTGGAAACTGACTTATGCCACTTTTCCAAAGCACTGCAGAATTATTACTCATAATTTTCTCGTTAATGTTAGAACTGTAATTTTTATAATTTGCGTGACTATTGAAAACTAGGGAACACAAAAAAATTAAGAATATTTTGGCAGGTAAAATATGGGAAACAATTATCTCATAAAGGTAGCCCTTCATTTTACTATAATTTACCTTAAATAACTTTTATTTGCAAAACATTATAACAAACTAGTCATTCTACCAACTCAGTCACCTTGTCTCTAATTTATTTTCACATCCTAACGTAAAATCTATATCATATGTTGATACATGATGAAAAATCAAGTAAATATAAGTTCATACACGATTACCTGAATATGTCTGTCAGCAAACAAATCCTCCACCAATGTTCTGTCCACTCTAGTCATACCAGCATGATGGATTGCAAATCCATAGGGTAACAGATCCTTCAATTCGTGATTCTGCAATACAGAATAGAAATGTATTAATTCATTAAGGCTGGTATTCATAGTCGACACTTTATATCACCACTTTGCAAAGTGACACTTTTGACGAAAGTGGCTCTTTCATATTAGTGGTATTCATAGACGATTGAAGAAGTGCACTTCACAAAGTGTCACTTTACGCCAGCAAAGTGTAGAGTTACAATTTGGTTGGTAATAGAAGTCCCACAATGCCTTTCAAAACAAGTGAACAAACAATAACAAATTAATGACGTATAACCTACAAATTACAATGCTTGTGTTTTGAATTGGGAGCCTATTGATTGCGCAAGGAAGAAAATATATATTTAAAGTTGTTTTATTTCAGTTTCTAGTTTTTGTTGCCGATAGTTTAGATTATTTCAGTCAGTTCAGATATATAACATTTTATTAAATAGTTAGTGATACTGCTGGTGAAATTAGGTTAGGTTTTGTACAGTACATAACTGATCCATTAATTTATATAGTTAGATTAGGTTCTGTACATATCTTTTTCATTGATTTTTGTCGCTAAGTTAGATTTTGTATGTATCCGTTCCACTGATTTATACAGTTCGGTTAGATTTTGTAGCCTACATATCTTCTATTAGTTTACATAGTTAGATTAAGTTGGACTGAGTAGGTTAAGTTTTGTGTGCGTGTGTATATATATATATATATATATATAAAATCATTAAATTTATATCGTTAGGTTAGGTTTTATACGTATCTGCTTCATTGATATATCGTGTTATTTCCGTTATTTTCATTTTTGTCTTTTCCGTGAATAGAAGTAAAAAAAGAATGAGATAAACACATTACTACTGCTATTATTATTATTATTATTATTATTATTATTATTATTATTATTATTATTACTATTTTCTCTCTCTCGTTTCCATTATTGCCTGCTCTTCAGGAATATTTTGAATGCCAAATGTTTCTACAATGCAAAACAAAATAGGCCTAATAGTATGAGATCTCTTTTCATGGTGAGGTTATGACTGCACATGAACTAGAGACAGTAGATGTATTGCTTACCGGCGTGAAAATATATATTACCGGTATCAAAACAGTAATGATTATATCAACATCAAGATAAATCTTATCTCAAAATACAGGTAGTCAACAAAAATCAAAATCATTTTAAACTCAATATAATTATGGAATCTGCTTAGAAGGCAGGCACGTGAGGTCTCTCAATGCTAATTTAAAATAATTATGGCTACATTAGATTGAAGTTAGTTTAATATTATTTAAGTTAAAAAATTCGTTTCAGTAATAAAAAATAGGTTATATAGGCATATCTACCTACATATCACTTCATAGAATTGAGGTTATAAATATACGAATGTTACTACAGAAATACCTGAACTATAATATTATATATATTAACGTATGGTACATATCTGAGCATAGAATTTTAATGCAGTCAATAACTGTATTATTGGAGGCACTGGCAAACGTTTATTATTCGTTTTTGTCAACCAGTCATCGAAAATATAAGCAATCTCAATAAGTTTCTTTATCAAATCGGAACCGTTTTTTTTTTAATTCTATATCATTATAAAATTCCACGGGATTGTGTTTAGGCCTATCTCTAATTTGTACATTGTCCACCAATTGTGCCATCTCTTCCGCACGTTCTAATAATTCGACAATTTCCAAGACGTCCGCCATTTTTATACAAAGTGCCACTTTCGGCTCAAAGTGTGGTCGGAACTACACTTTCATCCAAAGTGTTCCTTTGCACCAAAGTGTCGACTGTGCAACGGAAAAGTGATACTTTGCGTCTTCCAAAGGACACTTTAATCGAAAGTGTCGACTATGAATACCAGCCTAAGTTCTGAAGTGGTAAAACATTTACAGTGAGTATCAAGAACAAACATGCTTTTCTTATATTATAACTGTCAGTCAAATTAAGACTTTTAACTATCTGCTAAACACAAAACAGATTTTCTCTTTAAGACTAGTCCACAGTTAGTGATTAATATCTATATCCTGCCACACTACAATTGAGGTGGTTAGAAGCAAAGGGGTGTAAGTGACATTTCTAAAAAAAAATTATTTAAGTACATCCAGGGCAAACTAAAGCATTTAAAATTTCAGTGGCAAAGGGATATATCGTTTAACCACATCAACATTAACATTTAAAATTAAAACTACACGAAATTTACGAAAACTTTGTTACTTTTAATCATATTTTCTCGAAAGCAACTGAAGTGCATTCACACACTTTTGCTTCTGACAGCCTCAATTTAAATTATTGTACGAATTTAAAAGCTTAGAAGTTTCTTTCTTTTTTTAAAGTTTTCTATGCTTAATTACATAAAAATAGGGAACATATTATTAAATTTTATTTAGAAAAAAAAAATGAAATTACTATAAAGTCGTGTCACAAGATTTTGTTAATCCCTTTTTAATAGTTTCATCAGTATCACCAAACTACTACCATTATTAATACTTTCTAACATGTAACCCATATAACACAACAGCTCGTGATGATATACAGTGGAGTTTCGATTATCATCATCTTTGACTATCATTGTTCCTACCTTTTACTATTTAATACCATTAGATTCAACTGGCATCAAAATCCTAGTAATTATCGTTTTGCCAAATCATGTACCAGTATATTTCTCCTGAATGACTATCATTCGCACAATCTCAAGCATGCTTTCTGATCAAACAAAGAAGGTTAGGAAATAACGAAGTCTTAATAGTTATTTCAAGAAGAAAGATATCCAACCATTTCTGAACCTCATCAATCCACTTCAAAAACATACAACATATACTTCATGGCATTCCATTTCTCGACACAATTAATTTTCTTCCTCATCTCCTGTGCATAAGTAATATTAATCACACGCATCTGTTTTCCCAATTATTGCAAGTACAGTAAAAGTTGATATAAGTCAAAGTTCTCTATCTGAAATCTCTCACTGTAGCATTATGCAATTTAAAAATGCTTTAATAGAAATAAATACCCTTGCGAAATCCGCCAATTTTTAAATGATGGGATAGAAAGTATTTTACTTCATCTGTACGGTGATTTTGCATGATTTTCTAGCAGAACTGAAAGTACGAAAAATGCGAATTTCCTGTCAAATTGCGAAATCAATTTAAAATTGCTATTTAACAGTGATTTATCAGTAAAATGTTGTTTTCCAAGTGAAAAAACTGAAGGCACTTTTTAAATATTCAAAACATGTCGATTGATTCTCTCTTTATCAATTATAATTATTGTCTGCTCGATTCAATAAATTTCATATACTGATACTGAAGATTAGATGATTGATATACATATTTTAATATTGATTATCAAGTTCTGTATTCGATATGGGCTTGACTAAAATGTATCACATCGGTTCACTTGGTCATTTGTTTTTGAGATCACAGCAGGGTTAGATAGCTAGTTATTCTAGTTTTATTGGCAGAGTTGGTTGAATTTATGAGACACGTGCTATTTTATAAAATGGGGTGAACAACTATTCCATTCAGACTCTATGCTTCAGATGCTAAGACAGTTTTCTGTAAATTCTGCAATTGCCACGCTGGAGAATAAAGCATTTTCAGAATGTTGTTTGCAAGTATTGTGGACACCAACAAACAACGTTGACAGTGAACGTGTTTTATCACACTATAGTGCTGTTGTTTCAAGCAGACAATGTAAAGTGAAAGAGCAAAATGCTGAACTGTTCACAATGTTATCTTTTGAGAAAGTAAAAGTAGAATGTACAAAGTTTCCTTTGGAAAAAATATAGATGCTAGTTTCAGAAAAATAGAATTATAATTTTGATGAAAATAGATGTTAAAAATTCAGGTTCCTACTTACATGCCAAAGCATAGCTATATGTGTCTGCAAGTATAACTGGCTGGATTTGTAGAGCTAGAAATTAGTTTAGTATGCTAACTTAAAAATAATTAATCAATTGTTCACAACAAACCTTCACTTGTTCAGCCTCAGTTCTCAAAACTTCCATAGAAGCTGAGCCTTCCCGCAGAAACTGTCCAAGTGTATCCTTCTCCAGGCACATATCTCGAATTGCTCTAGCAGTCTTCCCTACAGAAATAAACAAACAATCAGATAAATAGTTTCAGTGACAAATTAACTCCTGGATTTTAATTCTCATAAGATGAAAAAGAAAAGTATGTACTTTAGCAAACAAATGTTCACAACAATATAAAAGTCCGATACTACACCTAAATAATAAAAATCAATAATAAAACCTATACAGTAATTCAAAAAATTATTAAACATATTCATGATATCATATTTTGTATTAGTCCCATTTGAAAGTGAAACTGCTATACATGATAGCATTTCTTAATTCATGCAAAGGATTGATTGCGTGATTGTTCGGTCAGAAGAATCGAACAGTTGGCCAAAAAAAAAACTGAGTATTTTCTCGAGGTCAGAGAAGTCCATTTGGCTAGAGTTCAGCTCATAACACGACAAATGTAAAGTCATTCTGTTGTTTCAGCAATAGTACTTTCCAGAAGGAACTCACTGAAGTTGAACTTCTTTGACAGAGCTGCTTTGTGGTATAGTGACATGTATGACAATGAGGTTAGAGGTATGAGTTCGAGTTCTGTTGCTAGCACAATGTTTGTATTGTGTATATTTATTTGACTTATTAAACTAAGCAATATCAGCAATTTCTAGCCTCCTTTTCAGACACTTTGCTTTTAGGCAGAAATAAAATTTGAGCCTTGTAGACTGTGTTTAATTAATTAAAAAATCAATGTTATGTCCAACAAAGTTGTCTCTGATATATTTATTGAAATTAGGATAGGATTCGAAAAAAATTTCCAGTTCAAAACTTATTCTTGAAAAAACCAGAACTCAGATCTCAGATTCGACTCGCATGGTTAATTTTTTACGTGTTTTTATAGTCTTACCTCTAGACATCTGTCACTGAATGAGCTAAAAGGTGATAAGACTGATAAGATATATAGTGGGGTTCAAAAAATATATACACAATTTTATAGAAGTTATATATGTGGACTCCTTCAAAGCTGCTGAGGCCAAACCACGCAAACTGTCCATAATAACATATCTGGTATTTAATCCGCATTACATTTCTCTAGCTGCCTGGTTAGTGAAAAGCATATCTTTGACGGGTGTGGATCTGTTAAAGAAAGGCAACATAGAAACAGAAGGTATTGGGGACATCCCACTGTCAAGAAGTCATTTATGGCCCTGTTGAAGAAGATTCTTGGAATTCTGTTAGTATGGCAATGTTGAATTTAATTCCTGATGTAGGTAAACTGTAAGACAAATTTCGTTATCACCGACAACAGAATAGCAGTCAGGGATAATGACAAGGAAATTTAACATAAAATGTAGGCGAGATACGGCTGGTAAATTTGCCTGGAGCCTTCTCCTTCAGGGACAAGTCCTTTCATATATCAATATCTATAAATTACTACATAGCACTTCTGGTTTTTTTTCTTTTTGAAATGAAGACATACAAACACTTTAAGAATTGACTGTTCATGACCAGTTTAAATTCATAAACATACTGAAAAATATAATAGGCCTACTGTTCTGTTCTTACCTGTTTCTTTGCGTGAGTGCACGAATACCAACACCTGGTTGCGACCTGCATGTTCCATAACTTTCTCATATACAATTTCATTCATTACTTGGAACCGTTTAAGTGCCTTCTTTTCTGTCACACCAATGTACTGCTGCTCTAGTGCTACTGGACGGAAGCTATTGTCGAAGTAGAACAGACCCTATATAAGAAGAAACAAAATATTAATTTATATATATATATATATAGTTTTTTATATATAGTTTTTTTATTTTGTACTTCATACAAACAGAAAGTACAGGGATGCTGCAAAAAATCTTTAATAATTATTAATAATTAGTTGTGTGTTAGAATACGTAAGGTAAGCATCTGGTTTACACTTCTTTGGAATTCAAAGAGTCTTTGCTCAATACATGGTATATCAAATGAAAAGAATTGTTTCTTGTGTAAACCGCGCCACAGATTTTGTTACCTGTGGGGAGAGTACTGTAATCTTCCTTTTGTTTACATTTATTGTTGAAAAATTGTGAATAGATTTCGGAGTCAATGTTCACTAGGCATAACAAAGTACCTAGTGATAACGAGGATTCTACCTGAGATAGAGGGAATGTTTTCTTAGCTTGAACTATACTGTTGCAATACTAACTTTTAGGTCTTCAACTTCCGAGCCCTAATTATTATTATACTTGAAGAGTGTATCAAAAACATTCACCTCCCTCAAATCCATTAATAATAATAATAATAATAATAATAATAATAATAATAATAATAATAATAATAATAATAATAATATTTTATTTTACAGTCCCCTTCATATCATAACCTTCAAGAACATAAAATATTACGATTCTAATAATAAATTAATTGTAAGTATAAGTGAATGCATAGACTTGAAAGATTAAATTTGAATTGTTTTAATTGTTGATAGCATAGCAAAAGGAATGAGACAGTATTGTGAATATCACTTCTGCATAACATAGTGTTCTGGGGTTTTGTACTTGGTACAAATAGGCCTATGCAGAAAGAAACCACTCTCACAACATTAGAGACCAGAGTTCTTTTGCTTCCTGTAATTAATAAGACTGTTTTTCATCATGAATAGTGTTAAGACAAAATTAAGAAATCGAATGACGATGCAGATGTTATTGCCAATATTACATGTACGTATTCATTTAATCTAAGCATACAAGGAACATGTTGCAACAATTTTGAACCATCGGAAGACATTCTCAAGTTATTCACTTAAAAAATGGACATTGATTTATAAAGTGACAATTTGTGTCACTGCAGGTAGGCCTACTTCCCAGTCGGAAATGCCGGAGATGACAGTAGTAGAAGCAGAAAATGATTTCAATATAACTGACTCAGATGATGAGCAGTTCTAAAAAGAGGTATGCACAATGTAATTGTTGTATTGGCCATTTTACCCCATTATCTCCTGGTTTAGTTCCCTCATAAGTGATGCCCTATTGGTGAGGTTCAAACCTGTCTTTGGATAGTTGACAAAACAACAAATCTCCCCTTAATTTTAGTTCATAAAATGTGTTCTGTTATATGGTAGGGCTATATTTAATAACTTAAAAATTGGTAACACAAATATGTCTCAAGTATGTTTAACAGGCATATAGACTTTTTTATTTGAAGCACATATTATTAATTATGAGCATTTAGAGGCAGTCATGAATGTTCAGGGATTGGCGACATTGGGCTACAGTAATGCTTCAATATGGCAACTTCACCTAACAACACTCTGGCCACCCTGCTCCAAGCAACTTGGAAAATGAAGAGGCCTATGAAGTATGAGAAGAAGCAGTACAGAAATTGGAAATTCCTCCATCTCTCTCTTTTGAGGATAATGTTTCAGTTGATACCACAGTAGATTTTTTTATTTTATTGGGTTATTTTACGACGCTGTATCAACATCTAGGTTATTTAGCGTCTGAATGACATGAAGGTGATAATGCCGGTGAAATGAGTCCGGGGTCCAGCGCTGAAAGTTACCCAGCATTTGCTCATATTGGGTTGAGGGAAAACCCCGGAAAAAACCTCAACCAGGTAACTTGCACCTACCGGGACTCGAACCCGGGCCACCTGGTTTCGCAGCCAGACGCGCTGACCGTTACTCCACAGGTGTGGACTCCCCACAGTAGAAACAACACAGCAACTATCAGAGAATGAAATTATGGAGTCTATGATGATACAACCACCACAAGAAGAAGAAGAAGAAGAAGAAGAAGAAGTAGAAGAAGAAGAAGAAGAAACAAGAACAGGAGAAAGAAGAGCTACAGTAGAAACTATCTCTTCTGTGGATGCAAGGAAGTGTGTAGACAAACTTAAAGTTTACCTAGGAAAGACTGAAAATGTTCCAGAAAGAATTCTGATGTGCTTGACAGAAGTAGAACAATTTGTGAAAAATGAACTACTTAGAAAAAACACTTCAAACAAAAATAAGTGATTTCTTCAGGTCATCCTAGTTCTTACTTTAAGAAAGTTTTTATATATAGTTTTTTTATTTATTTATTTTTTTAAACTGTTAGTGACAAGTGTTTAGATTTCAAAAAGGCATATAACTCGGTTAAGAGAGAAGTTTTATATGATATTCTTATTGAATTTGGTATTCCCAAGAAACTAGTTCGATTAATTAAAATGTGTCTCAGTGAAACATACAGCAGAGTCCGTATAGGTCAGTTTCTGTCAGATGTGTTTCTAATTCACTGTGGGCTAAAGCAAGGAGATACACTATCACCTTTACTTTTTAACTTTGCTCTAGAGTATGCCATTAGGAAAGTCCAGGATAACAGAGAAGGCTTGGAATTGAACAGGTTACATCAGCTGCTTGTCTATGCGGATGATGTGAATATGTTAGGAGAAAATCCACAAACGATTAGGGAAAACACGGGAATTTTACTTGAAGCAAGTAAAGAGATAGGTTTGGAAGTAAATCCCGAAAATACAAAGTATATGATTATGTCTCGTGACGAGAATATTGTACGAAATGGAAATATAAAAATTGGAAATTTATCTTTTGAAGAGGTGGAAAAATTCAAATACCTGGGAGCAACAGTAACAAATATAAATGATACTCGGGAGGAAATTAAACACAGAATAAATCTGGGAAATGCCTGTTATTATTCGGTTGAGAAGCTTTTATCATCCAGTCTGCTGTCAAAAAATCTGAAAGTTACAATTTATAAAACAGTTATATTACCAGTTGTTCTTTATGGTTGTGAAACTTGGACTCTCACTTCGAGAGAGGAAAATAGGTTAAGGGTGTTTGAGAATAAGGTGCTTAGGAAAATATTTGGGGATAAGAGGGATGATGGGCAGGGCATGTATGGGCGAATCCAGAAATGCATATAGAGTATTAGTTGGGAGGCCAGAGGGAAAAAGACCTTTGGGAAGGCCGAGACGTAGATGGGAAGATAATATTAAAATGGATTTGAGGGAGGTGGGATATGATGATAGAGACTGGATTAACCTTGCTCAGGATAGGGACCAATGGCGGGCTTATGTGAGGGCAGCAGTGAACTTCCGGGTTCTTTAAAAGCCAGTAAGTAAATAAGTAAGTAAGTGTTAAGTGTTTTATTGTAAAGTTCAATAATTCTTTAAGTGTACTTGCGCTCAGCATGCAAAGCTGAGAGGTCCTGGGTTCGATTCCCGGTGCCGGAATAATAGGTATCTAAATGTTGACTACATATAGTCTTGATTATTCAATGAGGATGGCGAGGCCTCATATATGAATATATGTACTTGTGTGTTTGAATTTGTTCTGTGGCACAAAAACTCTAATCACAACTGGTAACAGTAGGTCAAAAGACATGGTTTTCAGAATAAAGTACTTTTCATTATAAAGTACAAAATATTTGATTTTCTAATGTAAGTTATACTGAGATTTCACTGTATCTACTTAAATTGTATAATGTGTAGGTGAAGTTAAATATCTTACATTTGGAATTATAATGAATGCCTTTCATCTAGAAAATCAAAGTTCATAATCTTATTTCGGTGCACAGCAAATTATGTAGCATGTCTTTTGAATAGTAATTCAAGAAAATAAATCAAAATACCATTTGCAACTTAACAGTTGTATAACATTTACATTCTCACTGATCTACAGTGGGCCAGTGAAATATTTTAAAGTGACTATTACACTCTTACTACGTCTTACTACTTTTGACCAATAAAACAGTACGAAAGGACGTATTTCAACCAATCATGGCTGCTTATCGCACAATTTTATCGCGTCCCTAGCATTTGTTTAATTTTATCACGTCCCTAGCATTTGTTTAATTTTATCGCGTCCCTAGCATTTGTTTAATTTTATCGCGTCCCTAGCATTTGTTTCTTTGATTGCCAACATTTGAAACTGCGCTGGTCTGGACGTCAAAAAAAAAAATATATATATATATATAATTTGTAATTTTATATATATATATATATATAAATATATAAAATTACAAACCACTCCAGTTGATGCACAGCAGTTTCAAATATGACTCGCATTGGCATTCAAGAACAAGAATTAATAAAAATCACTGATCATACCTATGCATCTTCTTAAATCCGATTTACAAATAAATGAAGAGCACCATTCGGAAATCCTGAATAAGTTTAATACACCATGTAGGCCTAAATCAACGAGTTCCACTTCTATTACGCACACGTCCAATATAACATCAATTGAACCACCAACCACATTCAAATGTGAAAATTGTACATTCAATAATTATTCCTTTTAAAATTATTCATGTTTATTTTTTATGTAATCGTCGTTAATTAAAACTTTTGTAACACTTGTGTATATTAGTTAGGTTATGTTATAGCTTCTGCTATATGATATTATGGATAGTCACGTATCAGAGATTGTTTAATATTAAGATTTATTGAAAATCATCTGTCAAGTGACGTTGATTACTGGGATTCGTATAACTGAAGTGGAATGTTGCATTTTAATAAAAATGAAACCGAATCAACAAAGCCTTCTTGACTAATAACATTGCCATCGTGTATAATAGATCGAGAACTTCCCGACGAGAAGGCATTGCTCACTACTGCCATCTAGCATGCATCTAGCGTAATATTTGTAATGTTGAGATGGTACAATAATACATTTGAAGACAGTTGTATTTTCATAAGTCAATTAATATTTTATTGTAATGGAGTACTTCGTTACTTCTAATCTTTATATACTTTCTTCTAATCATGTAATAGTCAATTAAATCCCACTCGAGTTTTGATTTTCTCTAGATAAATCAAAACGTCTAGTGAGATTACTGTTGATAACATGTTTTCACCGTTTTCTTGTACTAACAAGGGTTGAGATTGATGTAATGATGGACCCAGACATTAGATTAGATATGTTTAAAGATAGAATCAGGTGATAACTCCCTAACACTGAAACCTTCATGATCTATTGTATTATTTCCTTTTTTTATTTGTTTCTAGCTGAACAGAGCTTTACCCCGCATTATGTTCAAGAGTCTGTCCACGAGATTATTTTTAGGAAGATCTTCCTCAGTGTTAATAACTCCCAGAAGCCTGACTAATAAATACTTCACATCTGAAAAGTATGTGTGAGGCTGTTTCATCCTTTCTTCCACAGTCTGCAGAGAGGGTTTTCTTTGAGGATTCCCATTGTGTGCAGATGTTTCCTCAGACCACAATGACTCATTAGAAATCCTGCTGCAGATCTCAGTTTGTATCTATTTAATCTTCAGAGATCCACAGTAAGTGTTAAAGTTGATTTCTTCTTCATTCTTTTAGTGTTGAGATTTCTTTCCACATATATCCTGTGCTGATTGTGGTTATATTCATTCCACTCAGCAATGGATTTAGAGACAGGAATGTCAAATACTGGTTCAGGCCCAGTAACTATTTCAGCAGATCCTTTTCTTGCAAGGGTGTCTGCTCTCTCATTGCCTATTACTCCCTTATCTGGCACTCCCACTTTGTTGTGTTTTTGTTTTGCAAGATTTTGTAGGCAATCCCAGATCAATTTCGAATTGCTCTGGTAATTTCCAAGTGCTGACCCAGACATGGAATCTTACCTTTATTAATCTTAATTCATGAATAAATGGAACTTTTAGGCAACATAAACCCACTTTTACAAACGTTTTACTTCTCATACAATGGAAGCTGCACTTAGGATTATTCTGGCCTACAAATCTATCACTCTATACTTGAATCTTCAGATAAATACAGTAATACTATACAGTACCATCAAAGATCATCTTCAAAATGTATAATTCGAAATTTTCTCGGGCTTCCAGCCAGGTCATAAGTTGATGGATCACCAACTTATGACCTGGCTGGAAGCCCGAGAAAATTTCGAATTATCACGTTGCCAGGAAAGCTTCAGTAGTTATTTCAAAATGTATATCTAAATAAAAATCTCGAAACCGGTATTTTTGCAGCATTACAATATTTTCTGTGCACTTTGTAGCAAAGTTAATTGAATGGCTGAACTTGTGGAGAGTCAAAACTTCAAACTGGCATTAAATAAAATGTAATGCCAGTTTGAAGTTTGTACTTACTGTTTCTGCTTTGATTCTCAGGAAGGTAGCCACATCTTGGTAGTTGGGCAAAGTAGCACTGAGACCCACAAGTCGGACATCCTCCTGAGTTGTCTCAATGTTGCGAATGGTTCTTGCAACCAGAGCTTCGAGTACAGGTCCTCTCTCATCATGAAGCAAATGGACTTCATCCTATGAATTAAAATAGACAATCTGCATTAATCCTTCTCGTCATAATCACTGCATAGCCTATAATTTTAAAATAATGCTTTAGGTACGAGCTCTTATTTATGGTTTGAGCTCCAAGAAAGTGAATAAATCTCCAGTATTATACTGTATGTCTATGTAAAGTTTTCAAATTTGTATGCTTAAAAAATTAAATAATAATAATAATAATAATACTAATAATAATAATAATACAATGAATACAGAACATATGGTCTAGATGGGACAGGATATACCGTATTTACCCCTGTAATAGACGCCCCCGCATAATGGACATACCCCAATTTTTCGCGTAAAAAAAAAAAAAAAAAACCCGCATAATAGACACATCTCACTTTAAACAAATGATCGTTTTAATAATATCGAAAGTCGTAAGATTGGATGCACTACTTATATTTAAATTCAAGTTTTTAAACAACAATGCATGATACCAGTGAATGAGGTAAGGCTAGTGTTAATAATAACAATAAAGTGTCTTGTCTTATTGTTGCTATATTCATTGCTGCAAGTTATCATCTGTTTATACAACTGCTGCTAACTCTATCAATAGTCTTAAATGTGACGCAATCGATATATAAATTAAATAATTTCAAGGGAAAAAATTGTCCTGGGGCCGGGTATCGATCCCGGGACCTCTGGCTGAATGCACTAGCACTCTACTGACTGAGCTACCCTTGAACTCCACTCACCACCGTCTCAATTTTTCCCCTTATATCCACACACCTCGGATGGGTTTCTGGCATCTCATCAGCCCACTCAAGGGGTTTGGATGTAAGGCGAAAAATTGAGACTGTGTTGGGTGGAGTTCCTGGGTACTTAGTAGAGTGCTGGTGCAATCAGTCAGAGGTGCCGGGATCAATACTCAGCCCAGGAACAATTTTTTTTCCTTGAAATTATTCAAGTCTGCTTTACAGGGAGCTTTATCTGAAAGTTAGAATTGCATGATATATACTGTAAATTAGTCACGGCCCATATATCATTACGTATTCCATCGATTATTTCAGAATTCGGGCTGGTGCACTTTTAATGTGTGTTTCTTTTCTTTTTTTTTTTTTCCACTAAAATTTTTTCCTCACATAAAAGACGCACCCTAGTTTTTGTTATAAAAAAGTGCGTCTATTACATGGGTAAATGTGGTAATCTACAAGCAGATAATGAAAATTGCTGAATAATCAAGAACTATATTTGAAATTAAGTTTGAGAAAGGACTTTATGTACATGTTGGTAAGAAGTTGATACAAAACCACATAAAATCTAATTTAATTAACTACCAATAGCAATGCAGCATCTCACACTAGAATTTCTTGAGAGAGAAAAAAAAAAAAAAGACAAATTTTACTATCAACTGAGTTTCAAAGGAATGCCTTTGAAAATATTTAAAATTGTATTAACTACACTTATCGGACCCAACATGCCTTTGAAATTGTTAAACGCCAGTCAGGCAAAAATACTGAATACCTTTATGAACATAAAAACTAAATTATTAACAACTAAAGCTAATATCTGGTTTAATAAACAATGTCTTTCACTGGGCGTCATTTCTAAATATGCTAATGATGTCATTATGTAACAAATCCTTAGCAGCACAAAGAACTAAACACTTTTCACAGATATACAGAGTAAAGAATGAGATTAAACTCCAATATCTGAAGAAGAATAACTTAAATAGTAAACTATATGACCTTCACTTACAATTAAGTAAAGCTTTAGGCAGTTATAGTGACACTGCTTATACAACTTGCACTTGCACTGAGAGAATTAATAACCTACTAGAAGGAAAGTACGTAACCTTAAACAAGAAATTAAGCAGTTCTTGATAAGAAACTCTGACGGTAATAAACCCACATATATTTAAAATTGTACCAAATGAGTGTTTACTTTTATCCATCACCTTCTAGTCTCACCAATACTTACAATAATGATTAGGCGAACAAGTTGTGTGAAAGTTTTCTCGCCACCTTTCCTGGTAATAATGTCCCATTTTTCTGGTGTACATACAATGATTTGTGTAGCTTGAATTTGTTCCCTTGTCAGCTGATGATCCCCTGTCAATTCTGACACTGTCAGGTTGTAAGAACTCAGTCTCTGAAAATTAAAAACATTAAAATTTATATACGTACTTACAAATGGCTTTAAAGGACCTGGAGGTTCATTGCCGCACTCATATAAGCCCGCCATCAGTCCTTATCCTGAGCAAGATCAATCCAGTCTCTAACATCATATCCCACCTCCTTCAAATCCAATTTAATATTATTGGCCTCCCCAAAGGTCTTTTTCCCTTCGGCCTCCCAGCTATATGTATTTCTGGATTCGTCCATATGTGCTACATGCCCTGCCTTCATCCATACGTGCTACATGCCCTGCCTATTTGAAATGTCTGGATTTGATATTCCTAACTATATCAGGTGAAGAATATAACCAAGTATATTTATGTATATTCTTATGAGGGAATGTTGTACTTTTGACAATTAAATTTAAAATTATGATAATCCAAATTCAGGAATGCCAACAACTTCGCAAGTTACAGAAATGGATACCTGCACATTGTGGAATTGCTGGCAATGAAACTGCTGATCTCCTTGCAAAAAAAAAAAAAAGCTCCAAATTAACTCCAAGTAAAATTAAGAATATACTTTTCATATCTAAAATGGAATATTTTAATCAATAAACCAGAAATCATTCCACAAACACCCCATAAAATGGCAGTAGCAAAATTTAGACTAATTACAGAACATGATTATTTAGCAAAACATCTAAACAAATTGGGTATCTATACAAATCCAAGTTGTCCCCTGTGCAACAAAGAAGAGGAAATGGCTGAAGAACATCTTCAAATCTGTGAAGCACTACCTGTTGGATCCATCACAGAGAGATACTGGAGAGCGAGAGAGCTAATAGCTTCATTGCCAGAGCCAAGTATTTGATAACAATAATAACAATTACTTTTTTTGACGTGGCAAAGTTGACTAACCTAACTCCATTATCATTACTAGTTATATTTAGGTTCTCTTTTCCAATAGTTGGTTTAAAAATATCCTCCTGTCCTACTTGAGCATTGAAATCTCCCAATAAAATTTTCATGTGATATCTAGATAACTGATGAAAAGTGTGTTCCAATTCCTCATAGAAGCTATCCTTTATATGGTCGTCTTTCTCTTCTTTAAAATTTATATAGACACACAAAATTGGTTTCTATAAATCTTCATTCAATGTAATAATTGCCTACCTTATTTAACAAACATGAAAATGCCTAGGAACTGAGAGATACGTTATTTTCTCCATATATTGACTCTTTGAGATTCTCTCCACATTTCGTAGTTAGAAATTTGATCAGTGCTGTTTGGAAACAAAAACTAACAACATTCCTTACTGAACCAACTTACCTTACTAAAATTTCCCACCATTTCCTGTACGAGAGATCTCATTGGAGCCACATAAATAATCTTGAATTCATCAGCATTTATTGTGCCATCAGCATTAATATGCTTTCCAATTTCACGTAACATACACAGTAAAGCCACATTCGTTTTACCAGCTCCCTGAAAGATAAAAAAGAATGTTACTTCATATACAATTACATACGACTTCGTTCATTCTGAACCTCCTAATTAATTTGCAATTGTAAAAATAAATACTGCACATTTACAAGACATTTCTACTGTGTGTCAAACAATTTTAGTGTTTCTAGCTATAGATCCAATGGGTATATGTTTGATTTCTGGCAAGCAATGAAGACTTATGATCATTCCTTGTTTTGTGTTTTAAATGTGATGGCCTTGTGCCATTTTAATCATGTAACGCAAATTCTCTATCTACGAATGCTGGTTCATAATCCACACTACAATGTCGAAATGAGGATCCAATATTTAACAATTAGATTCTCTCTCTTTCCACTCTTTTAATACGTGAAGTCTAATTAAAATATCAATCTAAATAGTGAAAATGTACTCAACAGAACCTGAATTTAATAAAATATTGTCAATTTTCTTCTGGTTCCTTGATTTAAGGCCTGTAGAAGCATAACATGAGCCTATATTATAAGAAAACTAAAGCGAAACCAGGAAATCATTAAATTCAATGCAAAATATTTCAAATGTTTCAATTTGTTTTGTGCCCCCCCCCCCCCCCCCCCGTTGAAGCTCTATTCAAATGGAAATGACTATTTATTTGATTGAGAGTGAGTGAACATACAAGGAGTTAATGGAACGACGACAATAAAAGCACTCCTTGCACTTTTCTCTCAAAGCAGCTTCAATTAAAACCACGATTATACTTGTGGATTATGTAATTTTAATGTTTTATAGGTTATACATACAATATCATGAATTTGAAAATAAACAAGCTCATGGGATACATCAGCTATTTCAAATGGGAATTCTTCCTCGACTGTCCACTAACAGTTGTTAGAATTTTATTAAAATGTGATGAACTGCCTTGTATTCATAAGAATATTAATCAATATTATATTATCTTCTATGAACAGGCAGCGACCTTAAGTCATTCATCTGCTCTAAATCCATCAACTACAAGCCTTTAGTCTTTATTATTAACCGAAAACAGAACAATTTCTTCCTACAATACAGTTCTAGGCAACAATTCAGTATTTCTCAATGAAAAAGAAAGTGTAAACAAAATAAATGTTCTTAAAAGGGTTATGTGACAAACACAGTCATTCACCTTAATACATGCAACAACATTTACATTTAATCACAGCTATGAAAGAGGGAACCTGGCCATAAGACAGGGAGGGGAGGAGTAAAATGGGTCCCATGAGGTTTTATTGTACAGTAGAACCTCAATGCATTGTTCCCATTATCGTCATATTGCTCTTCATTATTATCTTTGAAGCAAGAGGATGAAGAAGACTGCGATTCAGAGACTGTGTCAAACTTCGCGGAGAAATGTAAAATGTATTATGTGCCACAATATGTGACATGATTCGTAATCTTAGTGCAGAATGGAAACTCTCCACATGCGTTTGGTATAGTCTGTTAATGCGGAAATTAGTTACTATGTGTGTGATCTATACTATGAAGACAGGTATATTAGATTCTGAAAAGAAATGCAATTTTATAATAACTTATTGATTAATCATATTTTTCCGCACAAGAATAGTGTGAGGTGTATAAACACTTGATACAGTATTATTATGGAATACATTATGCAGTCATCTTACCTAACGAGATTTGTCGTCTTAATGCTGCAACTTGTTTAGAGTCAGCTGTGCTACAACATAGTCGCCAATCTCCACAGTGGCAAGTGTTTCTGTACATTGTTTATGTTCAGCACATGTTTATATGCTTAGATATAGTATCTTTGTAAGGTTACTAAAGAACTAGACAAGTTTCGGCATTATTTTCATGCGATATGATAGAGGCCTAATTTGTGACGCAGGTTCTAGTTGCATGTAATGCAACAGTATGGGCTAATGGAAGCCCGCCTACTTTAAACAGTAATATTAATTTTATGGGAATGAATTTGTGGTAACACATATCAGCATTCTGAATGTATTATGAATCTAGGTTTATGATTTCCACATAATTTCATTTTTGTCTAAATTATCAGTAACGACCAACAGTCTCGTAAGGAATAGCGAACTAATTTCTAATGCATACGTCGTCCTCATCACACACATGACTTGGTACAATGGTGTGGGAAGCGGTAAAACTCCACCTTTCTGTTTACTTCTGTATCATTCTTATCAGAAATTCACTATAGAATTCAGACGTGAAATGTGCACGAAACAGAAGCTAATTGCAGATTTTTTTTGCAAGAAATAGTGTACATAATGTTCTAATAAAAGTGCCTTCAGTGTAATCACTAACCATTTGGTTGTTCATTTTATACCCTATTTAAGCTAACAATAGATTTTTATCGCAAGTTTACAAACAAGAATAAAATATTATGAGAAACGTCCATTATGATTTTATATTATGATTATTGCTAAAAACTAAGTGGATCGATTGTGTGGGTATTCCTTCTTAAATTATCTAGGGAACAGTAGAATACCTTCATAACTCTGTTGCGTTTATTATACACCTAATTACAGTAATTTTTAAGGTTTCCCAGTATTATCATTTTCCTGTATTTATCGTTTTTATTCCCTGTTCCCCAAAAAAACGATGGATTGAGGTTTCACTGCACTAGGTTTCAAATTATCACTATACTGTACATGAAACAGAATTCCTTCTTTAACGTTATTTGAAGGCTTTTAGATCTTCAATCTTGAGTACAGCTTAAGTAAACGTAATTCCTTTATATAATCTTTGTCATTCATGAAAGTCAATGAACTTTCTATTTCAATGATAGTACATTTGAAAAATAATGTAATTTTTACTCACAGTAGGGGCACAAAGAAGAAGATTCTCATCAGAGTCCAAGGCAGCCTTGTACAATCTGCTCTGTATCCTATTAAGAGTCTTGAAGTCTTCAAATGCTGGCTGCACATATTTTGGAAGCTTCTCAATGGCATGCAAGCTTTCATCTGGTGCAAACGGCTTTGCTTTCAATGCAGGAACATGAACTTCTTCATAACCTAAAAGATATACATTTAGTTGAATCTTCAATGAAAATTTGCCAAAGCTACAGTTCATTCTGTTAGATATCTTAATACTGTAATTAAAATGTCAGTTATTTCTACACATTATTTAAAAAATTTATTGGTCCAGATAATAGTTCACAGGAATAATAATAATTATGATTTATTTAATGATGCTCGCAACCGACAAGATTACATCAGCATTGCCGGTATGCCAGAATTTTGTCCCAAAGGAGTTCTTTTACATGCCAGTAAATCTACTGACATGAACCTGTCGCATTTAAGCACACTTAGTTCACAGGAATGAACAAAAAAAATATACATAATAACGATATTCACCACTGTCTGAACCAAACATACTATAGCCAACAGAACCTTTTATATGAAATATTTGTTTTATAGTTAGTTATGGGAAATAAGAAGTACAGACAAATAATATTAAATAACCTATTACCATAGAAAATTTTGCAATTCTATATTAAGATACCTAGCATATTTTAGTGAATGTCGAATCTTAAAATACAGCAGAACTTCATTTATCCATTTTACTGGGGTCTGAAGGAAAAAAAAGTATAACTAAAATGGCATTTAATTACATCTGAAATAGCATTAATAATTCATAACATGCAATTATTTTACCAAAAAAAAAAGTTACAAACACATTTCTTCTTCTTTCCACTGACTGGAATTAAAAAACCAATCAGCTATCTTCTCGTTATATCAGGTTGAGTCTACTGTCAAAATATTTTCAGTTTGGAGGGGTGTTAGGATAGTTGTATTTGGTACAGTCACAGCTTTGGACCTGGATTCTCATTATTTAAAATGTTTCATTTCTTCCCTTTGCACATACTTCTCTTCCCTCTCTGAACTGAATCTCCCACTGGCACATAACCAATTTACTGAAGCTATCACATGCGGAGACAAGAATGGGCAGCTTCGAATTTCCAGAAATTTCAAAGACGGCCATATCTTAACAATGAACACATATTGTACTGTATTTATGTAATTATAATACTCACCTTTTTTGATAATATGTCATCTTGAAAACAGGGCTGCACATTATATTCGCACTCGAACAAATTAAAATTAACTAGGCATATTTATGCTACGAAATATGGTGGGAAACAGCTAACAGAAACGGCCACTGCGATTTCGTGTTTTCTCGTCTTTTGCGCACTTTTCATTCGTAATTTCTTATCCATTTTTGACAACAATCACTAACAAGAATAATATTTTTAACTATTAGAATGACAAAATTTTTATTTTATTATGAGACTTTATGAATACAACTCTCAACAATTGTGCGTCTTTAATTAAACTAAAAGAATTTACGAATTTACTTACTGACGAAAGAGTAGCATGACGTTACTCATTGTCAATCAATGTTCTGAAACCAACCCAGACCTGTTGACCGGAAGTTCCAGTTCTGACACTGCAAATGAGGATGAATGTGATGTATAGCTAGAGGTAAGGGAGTGCTTTTATAACCTGTCCTGATAATATAATTTTAATCTTGAGTGGTTTTTAGCACAGGTAAGCATTATATTCGCCAGTTTTTTCCCTGATTTTAGGATAAAAAATTGGTGAGCACATTATTTTTTTGCACATTATATTCGTTGGCTGGGTCACTGGTTGAGAAGAAACTGCCTGGAAGAAATGGTGAATAGGAAAAGAGTTCAGGGCAGAAGAGGATATCAAATGAGAGACAACATTAAGATATATGAATCATATGAGGAGACAAAGAGGAAGGCAGAAAATAGGAAGGACTGAAGAATGCTGGGTTTGCAGTGAAAGAACTGCCCTTGGGCAGAACACTATGAATGAATGAATTATATTCGATGGCATAAATACGGTATTTTCGCATTTTTACATTTTCATGGCAAACCTAATTTCGAGAATTAGAACATATAAATGAAGTTTTGTACCTCTTGGGGTTTAAAATACAATCCTATAAGTGTGAAAAACATTTAAACGAAAAGCATACAACTTAATGGAAAATATAGGAGTTTTGCTGGGACTTCAGAAAAAAAACATATTAGTGTGAAAACATATAAATAAAGTTTTACTATACTACGGTACTTTAAACCGTGTGACATAAGACAATCAGATTCATTCAAGTTAAGCATTCTCAGAAATATATGATACAGTTTCTATATTGCAGTGTACAAGCCACGTTCTTTCCTCAGCCTTTAAATCAATTTAAAAGTCAAAATATGCCTTTTAATTTTGAAATGAAGACTGGACATAAAAATTTCTGTAAGTGCCAATATCTTAGAAAATTAGTTTTTCCAAAATAGAGTCCATGTGCCTATTTCAATCCAGTAAGAAAAGAGGACAAGTCCCATTGTAATTTTATTTAAACGTAGCTTCTTCCATATATATGCAAAATGCATGATATTACATTACTAGTTGCACAAGAAAGCAAGTTATTTTCTAAAGTTTTTCTTTTTGGCATTTACAGCTTTCTACATCCAATCTTCAAATATTACAACTTTACTCGAGTTTTTCTGCAAAAGTATTAAATTTGGATGTGCAATTTCGAGTGATAACTATACCTGATATAAAATAGTGATTGTGATTACAGTATTTCCATAGAACTTTCCTCACCTTTCCTTTGTTTTCTGAAGGAGCCATCAGGCAGTTGACAGCGTTTATTAGCCATGAAGTGGGAACCCTGTGTAAAAGTAAGGTCCTCTAGGTCTAAGAGCTGTCTGGAGCCTGGAACCTGGCCACCAGCACCATCTATTCCATCTTCTGCCTGCTCTTTACGTCGTGATGCTCTTGCTATCCCTCCATCTTCTCCTCCACCATCATCTTCACCCTTGCCTGTATCTAGCTGTCTCAGTATACGAGCCAGAGAAGAATCTTCATTCATCTTGTCACGAATCTTCTGACGTTCTGATTCACTCTGAGAAGAGGCTAACAAAGTGCAGTACAGAACTGTGGAAAACAAAAATTATAATATTATTACCATTACTACTATAGTAAAGCAAGTCTATTTTTCCACTTTATATTTATGGTTGGCAGCCATTATGAAGTTACATGCAAACATTACAAAATACCAAACTTGAAAGCACACCTCATGCATACAGGTTCTGTACGTCTGTGTGTGTTTCTGAGTACATGTAATATACAACAATTGGTTGCTAATGCTCAGTTTATTCAATCTTTTTCTTATGCGTTTTTACAGCAGAGTGAAGTTGAAGAAAATAAGCCTTCAGGTCTTAATTTTGAATACAGCCTAACACTGAGTTAAAACAATCCTGTAACACGGTTGGTTGTTAACACCCCCAATTATTGTCTATTAAGTTACTTCAGTCTCTGACTGAGGTTCTGGCTGATATGTACGGTACGTCAACAGAAACATTATGATGTGAGGCGAGAAAACGGCGGGTTTTGGTGGCCCACTTCCTGCGCGGTCTGCAATGCACGAATATTAGAGATGTGGTGTAGTAGATCCTCAGTCGTCATATGGCATTCATTATAGTCACAAGTCGTGTTACGAAAGTCTTGATTCTTCAAGTGTACAAAGTTAGTGTATGTATGTATGTATCTAATGCTCTTGATTTAACAATGAAGTCCTCCTTCGTGCTTCCCAGTATTTCGATGTGATGTCTTGAGCTATTTGAAGGGCTGTACAGCTTGGCCAGATGATCCATATCCATTTACTGATCCTGACAGCATAACAGACAATTTGGTGAAGTCAGTATACCGATTCTGTGGAGATGTTTACTTAAACAATCATGGCCAGTGAGTAGCCTGAACATAGCAACAGCAGATTTACGAGGAAGTTCAGGGATTAGACTACCAGTAGTGTTTTCCAACAAATTTTTCCATTTGGTATTTCCACTTTCTGCTAATATCTTAATATTGTAATTGTGGTTGATCTTCTTTTGATGATTCGTTTGACAGAGTTAGTGTATAAAGTCTAGTGGTTATTGTGTATTTAGGTAATGTCAACCAATAAATTCTCATTGCGTGAACATGTGTATATGTCAATGAAGGAATTACAGCGTATTTTTGGTAAAAGACTAATAAGTAACAATTTGTGGGCTCCACGAAGCCCAGACCTAATACCCTGTGATTTTTATTTATGGGGAACACTGAACGGTAGGGTTTATAGGAAAAATCCTCAATCTATACCTGAACTAAAAAACTATATACGAGAAGAAATCAAGTCACCCACTGTTTTCTCACCTCATGTTATAATAATGTCTCTAAATTGTTTGTATACATCTGACGTCTGATTAGTGTAATATGTAGCTAATCAGCGATATATGCAATGGAGGGGGAAAGGAACTGGCCACCTTATCCCATTATCTCCTGGCCTAGTTGCCTCATAAGTGGTTCATTATTGTATTATTTGTGAGGTTCAGACCTATTTTCAGACAGTTGACTAAACAACAAATTACTTCTGAACTTTACTAAGTTGGCAGCAGTATACAGAATTTCATTTCTGAAGAGAGTGGAGTCTGTATGGCATAAGTCACTACTCTTTATCGAAGGATAGATGAAGATGATGTGGACAAGAATTATCTGGTAAACACTGTCTAGATTTCTTTCATGCAGAGGCAGGACTATTTTGTATGTCCATATCTAAGACACTGTTCTCGAAACCTTGCTTTTCTTTCAAAGAAAGATGTGCTAAAAACTCTTCTTTCCCTTAAAAATTCATAATTTTCAGCCAGATTTGAACTTGCGAACTTCAGATATAATAACTAGACCCCAGATTTCAGGTTAAATGCCTATTTTCCTTCTATAGGAATAAATTAAAACTAGTCAAATACCTTCACGTTTTATATAAAATATGAACATTTGAAAGGAGTTTTATGGTGCCTAAAATGCCTATTTCAATATTGTTTCCATCAAGTTAGCTCTGTGGTAGCATGTCTACCTCTAGACTAGATGGCTCAGGTTCGATCCCCGGCGAGGTCAGAAATTTTCATGTAAAATTTCTATTCTCGGGACTAGGATTCTGGTATTCTTACACATGTCCCAGTCATCTCAATCAGCTACAAGCTTGACAGCACTCTTGGTGCTATTCAACAGAAGTAGGTTACATACTGGCACCGGGTTTCCACTCCTCCCTTCCTCATCATCACTCATCCCATATACTACACTTACGCATACACTCACCCCAGTACACAACATAACTCTCCACAGATACACATCAAGTACAGTATGGCCCACTGAAGTGGTGTGCAACTAGAAAATGGGTCACAGTCCTGCCATCTATCCGCAATATGCGGAATCCGAATTACACAATGTGAAGTGGGTAGGCATTATATACATACATACCCATACATATTGTTAATATGTTTTTAATTTTTTTGTGTAGCAATGAAAGAGAAAGCTTTGAATATCATGGGGTGAGTGGATTTGCTTTGGTTCAAAGACCTTTGTAATTATTTTTGTTGTAGGAATGAAGAAATTCCTGGAAAGTGACTGATCTTGTAGACACTTCAGCAGACAGTACGAATGTGATGAATGGGGAGGCTGTATTTCACTCTAAAGAAATCAGCAAGCCAAATGTTGCTAGATTTAAATATACACACATTACTTAGGTATACTTGGTAAGATCTTTTCCTGCTTATGAAATGACTTTCTAAGGAAAGGCAAAGTTTCACAACAGAAAATTTAGAGAGAAATCTTGTTACATATTGCAATGCCAGTTATGAATTATGTGTTAATTTAAATAGCCATAGAGCAATGAAGCTAATGGATTCATTAACAATTATTCATAATTTAAGACATAACAAACAAAGTTTCTAACCACAATAATTATTTTGCTGTTTTTGTCAGTGTATATCGTAATGTTCAAAGGTTACTAATTAACTGCATTTTTATAGTTTGTAGTTTGAGTGGTTAAAAACACATTTTAGGTGCATAAAATCGTATTTTATTTTGACAAAGTGCCAATTTTTGGAAGGGAAGAGATTTTCTTCTTTTTCTGTGTGGAGCCATTCGAAAATTCACAATGGCTGTCAAATTCAAATAAGTGGCCTATTTTCTACTGCACTTAACTCATGTCATACTGTCTTGCTGGGTTCCTCACTTAATTGATCCTCTGCTTTACACTTGCAACTATTTTGTGCATGATTTCTAGATTTGCTTAAAAATCTGTTGCAATTCTACTTTAACGAGACTTAAAAGTACACCTCCGTGATATTTCACCACCACCCACTCATTATACGTATTTTCGATACTTGTAACATTATGCATGGCATACTTTTGTTTGTAATTATAAGAGTGAACACCATTTGAACCACAATTAATCCCTTCACTGTTATGGATGTAGATGTACACATCTGATCTAGCAATTCATATAGTATTATTTACATTATGCAATATATTGTTTTTGCAAATGAGAGTGCCTAATATATTCTTTAATTTTATGAGAAATTCAGAGCATTTGAACTTAAAATTTAACTATTTTTCATCAATATGTTTTAAGGAATAAAATGGTTGGAAGTGCAGTTAACTGAAACCTCGTCAGCATCCATTCATGCCATTACACTGATTGTTTTACATGGGCCCTCCCCATCTTTTAAGACAGACTTTGACTGCAATCATTGAGATTCGAACCTGTGATCTTTATCATGATATGTTTGCTGGACATATACAATGATAACAGTGATGGACGAATACAAGGTGTGATGTCAAACTTTTTTACGGGTGTTTTCATTTATCGCTATTATTATGTTCACGTTGGCACTTCAGTTTATGTCATCATTGACGCTTATGATTGTCCTTGTAAACAATGGTTGGCTTAAACGTAATCCAGCAATTCAGTTTCTGCATTCACATATGACTTGTTTTCTGGAGAAAAGTGACACCATAGCGAATATAACAAATGCCAGTATCAATCTTTCTTGAATGACTCGTTTTACAGTAGAGTAAGCTAATATATTATTTAGTGAGGTTAGGCAAGATTGTAATGCCACAGGTACCTCATATTGTTTATCATCACTAGTGTTCTTTTATTACTGTTTGTGCGATAACATTTGTCACTTCATAGTGACTGGTCCATCGGATGGGGATGTTAAGTCTGGCGGCCTCCTTGGTGCTATTTGAAAGAAGTAGGCTATGTACCTGCACCAGGTTTCCCCTTCTCCCTGCCTCGTCCTCATCATCACTCATTCCCTACACTATACTTACACATACACTCACTTAGTACACAACATAACTCTTCACAGATGCGCATCATGCACACCATGGCCTGCCGAAGTGGTGTGCAACTTGAAAATGGATCACAGTCCTGCCATTTATCCGCAATATGCAGAACCCGAATCACGCAAGTGAAGTAGGTAGACATTGGATACACACACACACCTCATAATAGTATTGATAACAAAAAAATTACTATTCAAACATGGTTTGAGATCAGTGGCATTAAAACAGTCTTTTAACTACTCATACTCACTCATATGTCTGTGCTTCTTGAGGAGTTTGATGAAGTCGAAACAATCATAACCAAGCAGCAGAACTAGCTGGTTCTCGCAGTCTCTGTCATCTCCTGCATCCCTGAGTACAGACAGTACTTCTGCAGCTTTTGCTTGGGACACCATTGCATCATCATAGAACTTGGAAAGTCTACGTTGTAGCCAATATGCATCAATATCCAAAGGATGAAGTGACTTCTCCTTCTTCATTTCCTCTGCACCTCCCAACTGTTAACAGAAAAATAATAATTCAACCAATATAGCCTACTATAAAGAGTTTAGCTACAGCAAATAATCGTTTTTCTACAGTGAAGAAAACTGTGAAGTAGCTTAACTTTTCACATGTTCATATATGAGATGCGCTTGAAAAGTTCGTGGCCTGACACACAGATAGCATTGAAAGCGTGTCAACAATGCCACTATTGTTAGTGATCATTTTACAACACAGTGCTACACTGCAGGAATATGCTTCAGAGTTTTCGACTGCGAAAAAATGGGCGGCACTATTTTAACATGGTCGAGAGAAAGTGGAAGACGAACCTTGCAGTGAACGTCCAATAACAGCAACGAGTGAAGAAATTGTAGAAAAAATACACGACATGGCTTTGAATGACGTCGACTGAAAGTGTGGGAAATTAGCGAGTTTATGCATATCTCAACTGAACAGGTGCATCACATCTTAGTCAATGTCTTGTGCATATTCAAGGTCCTTGCAAAGTGGTTTACGCATTTGTTAACACTGGAACAAAAGTTCATCTGATGTCAAATTTCGAAAACTTGTCTGTCTGACTCGATTCGAGAAAAATACACCCGATTGTTTGAGGTGGTTTGTGACCACTGATGAAACCTGGATCCACTATTACATACCAGAGACAAAACAACAGTCGAAACAATGAAAACACAGTGATTCTCTGCCACCAAAGAAAGCAAAAGCTGTTTAATCGGGTGGGAAAGTCATGGCGTCTGTGTTCTGAAATTCTAAGGGGATAATCATGATTGACTATCTAGCAAAGAGGAGAACAATAACCAGAGAATAAGTATTATTCAAATCTCCTGCAGTAATTGAAAGGGAAAATTCGCGAGAAGAGGTCGGGCATGGATAAGAAGAAAATGTTGTTTCATCACTACAATGTACCTGCTCACATGTCTGCAATTGCAGTTGCTAAACTACATGAATTATGGTTCAAATTGTTGCTGCACCCTCCTTACTCACCACATCTCGCACTCTCAGACTTCTTTCTTTTTCCAAAGCTCAAAACTCACTTGGCTAGGGGAAATTTTCGACAAATGAAGAGGTTATCGCAGCAACAGAAAACTTTCTTGCATGCAGACCTTAAGGAATCTGTGTACAAGGAGGGTATAGCAGCATTGCAGCACCAATAGACCAAGTGTGTGAATCTCAGAGGGGATTATGTTGAGAAATAAAGATTGTTCCAGAATAATCCTAGTTTAAATTTTTATGTTAGGCTATGAACTTTTCTAACAACTCTCGTACGAAAATCTACTGTATGCATCATCTCTTACTACATTAACACTATGTACATTATGTAGCTGTGAACATATAGTGTAAATTTTCTGATTGTCAATCTTTACACGTGATTTGGAACAGTGAAAGCACAGTTACTTTTGTAGACTAAAATAGCCGTAGCTTCTTAACTGTTCAAAATTGGACCCATGATCATATGAACTGTTTTTACTCAAAGTTGTTTAAAAAATCATATCCTAAACCAGGCATCTTAAGGCCAATGCATAGAGTTGTTATAGAGAAGAAGTTTAGACAGCGTAGTCAGCTGAGGAGATAAGCTCAATACACAAAGATAGCCAATTGTTAATTCATGTTACAAGTGTGAGCGAGCTAAATTGTAACTGTCATAGGAGAAATGCTACAAAGCTGCACTTTTGAGTTGTACTTAATATGCACGGCACAATAGACGGTTGTTTTCAAAAGAAATTTCTTAGATAGTTTGCAATAAATTTATATATTTAATAAAATAAAATTTAATTAAATGATAATTCAATTATAGCTAAACTTGTTGGTTATTAAAGTACATATTCTTATTATATGTCAATATTAATATATTCACTACAATAAAAGTTGAATAATATGTTTTGTAATGTTTTCAATCATTAAAAAATAACGAAAACATAGTAGGAATTCACGAACAAGTATTTTAAATTAGAACTATTCAAATCTTAAATTAGTCTCAAATTCTTTTCTCAAGTTCTTCAGTACTTCACTATATTTGTTACAATGATCTTGATTCAAATTAGGTAACAATTTTAGATTTTAATAAAGTGGTAACTGTTACCCACGAAACTTGCGACTCCAATTTTACTTTCATTATGAAAGATTTTATTTGTTCATACATTTGTAGTAATAAGGATGTTCTTTCCTCAGAGATCAACACAATGACTGACCATTACATCGTAATGGTTGGAAATGTCTATTCAAATGTTGCGTAATCCGGAGATACACGAACTGCTCCTGCATCTTGTTCCACTCTTACATTAAAAAAAGAGAGAGAGAGGAGGAAGTGCTCCGAGAAGGCCATATTGAGACGTCTGGCATAAAGTTACGAACTTTCTTTGTGAATCGCCAATGTATAATGACAGCAAATAGAATAGCTGTACTTTATTATGTGTTGTATGCTTAAACGTTACTTACATTTTCTGCATGAATAGCACCATCTAACTTCGCTTCTTCTCCTTCTTCTTCATCTTCTTCTTCTCTTACTTCTCCATACATATCTTCATCATCTTCCTCTTCTGATTCTTCGAACTGTACATTGATTCCATATGTTTCGTCAATATTCTCATCTGAAATAAAGAAAAAAGAAACTGAATAACATGAGACATTAAGAATAAAAAAGATATCTACCGCTTTTTTCTTTTTTACTAATTCCACATATCAGTCGTCAAATACAATGTGCATTGTGCATGTGTGAATACACACACACACAATCACAAACATATACCTACCTACTTTGTCCATTCATTTGATCGCTAAGAAATCAATAACCCTGTGAACAAGTGTTAAGGATTATAGGATTATATAACAATTCGTAGTTATCATAATCATTACAGTATTTTCAGTCATACTTTATACTGTAATATTAAAGTTTTGATATATTTAATTTTGACGTAAATACCGAAAATTTTACATCAGAGAATCCCTAAGTGACAGAACCAGGTAATGGAATCAGGGAATGAGAAGTGTAAGACTACTTATAACACTTCTAATAATTCAAATGCAATACTAAAAGGCTCATGATATTGAACTCTATATGTAAAATCATCAGAAAATAATTTTAAATGATACACGTGTTATGTTTATTTACAATAGTTTAACAATATTACTAGCATTGCCTATTACTTAGTGCAATGTAATGTCTTAAACAAAAACAAAAACAAAAAAAAAATGACTGGCTGCTATACGCTTAGTCCCCTTTGAAAGACTTCGGTTAATTCCGTGACAGCTTAGGTTACACATGAAAAAATTTCTTATCTACGACTCCACTCTGTTTTTCCTTCGTTTTGTTTGTTTGTTGCTTTGTCTGTTTGTTTATAGGCCAAGTGTTATTAACAATTTATAACGAAGATATATTCACGGAGTAAATTAGATGCAAAATAAACATCCTTTCTAGTCATGTGAACCAGGCGCTGCCCAAAGTGGGCTTAGACAAATTCATGCTACAGGACAGTGGTCATTTTTTGTCTAAGGTTGTACATGTCAAAAGTCCCGTTAACAATGTGTAGCTCCTATAATATAATTAAAGATGGATCCAGACATGTTGTTTATAATATATGTACAAAGTTCAAGCTTTTTAAATATGGTTTTAGATTTGAAATAGAGCCAATAGTTTGGAAATTACAAGCACTTACAACAAGAAAGACATGCGCAACTTATTTAGTATTACGTAATATTACACACACCTATTACAGATCTATTACTTACTTACTGGCTTTTAAGGAACCCGAAGGTTCATTGCCGCCCTCACATAGGCCCACCATTGGTCCCTATCCTATTCTCTATCAACATATCCCACCTCTCTCAAATCCATTTTAATATTATCTTCCCATCTACGTCTCGGCCTACCTAAAGGTCTTTTTCCCTCCAGCCTCCCAACTAACACTCTATATGCATTTCTGGATTTTTCCATACGTGCTACATGCCCTGCCCATCTCAAACGTCTGGATTTAAAGTTCCTAATTATGTCAGGTGAAGAATACAATGTGTGCAATTCTGTGTTGTGTAACTTTCTCCATTCTCCTGTAACTTCATCCCTCTTAGCCCCACATATTTCCCTAAGCACCTTATTCTCAAACACCCTTAACCTATGTTCCTCTCTCAAAGTGAGAGTCCAAGTTTCAGAATCATAAAGAACAACCGGTAATATAACTGTTTTATAAATTCTAACTTTCAGATTTTTCGACAGCAGACTGGATGATAAAAGTTTCTCAACCGAATAATAACAGGCATTTCCCACATTTATTCTGTGTTTAATTTCCTCCCGAGTATCATTTATATTTGTTACTGTGGCTCCCAGATATTTGAACTTCTCCACCTCTTCAAAAGGTAAATTTCCAATTTTTATATTTCCATTTCGTACAATATTCTGGTCACGAGATATAATCATATACTTTGTCTTTTCGGGATTTACTTCCAAACCTATCTCTTTACTTGCTTCCAGTAAAATTCCCGTATTTTCCCTAATCATTTGTGGATTTTCTCCTAACATATTCACGTCATCCGCATAGACAAGCAGCTGATGTAACCTGTTCAATTCCAAGCCCTCTCTGTTATCCTGGACTTTCCTAATGGCATACTCTAGAGCAAAGTTAAAAAGTAAAGGTAATAGTGTATCTCCTTGCTTTAACCCACAGCGAATTGGAAACGCATCTGACAGAAACTGACCTATACGAACTCTGCTGTATGTTTCACTGAGACACATTTTAATTAATCGCACTAGTTTCTTCGGAATACCAAATTCAATAAGAATATCACATAAAACTTCTCTCTTACCGAGTCGTATGCCTTTTTGAAATATATATATATATGCACTGTACCCTTATAGCCTACTCTCATTTTTTCTCCATTATCTGTCGAATACAATATATCTGGTCAATAGTTGATCTACTGGGTGTTCATTTCAAAGTGTGTCATGACGTCATTGTTGTTGGGTCACCGATTTGAAGCGAGTTTCAGCTTATAAGTTAGAGAAGTTGCCTATTATTTAAGGCGTTCTTCAATCTGAACTTGAGAACGTGTATGGTATAACTTGAACGTCGTAGCAACAGATGGCGGTCTGTACGGTCTGTGTGCTACCATAACCTCTTTCGAACTGTGTTTTGCGCCGGCAAGTCGTACACAGGGTATTTGTTATCATCGGTTGCGTACGGTAACATTCCACAACACAAATCAAATGCTCCGTGTCCATGTTGACCGTCGAAGTTAATGTCAACAAATACGTAAGTAATCGTCTTAACCCTCTCCCCATATCCCAACAGTACGTATTTCCAAACAGTTCACATTCCTGCCACTACCGGCGTTACCGTACGTATCGGCACATACTCTTCAGAATGAGCGCTGTACTGCTAGCCAACTTCTCTGCCTCTTAGATTATACACCTGAGCTGCGGAAGTGTAGGAAGATTGAATTCTCTAGGCTCATCAGCTAGCCACATGACGGCATACAGCGAGCCAAGACACATCTTGAACTGAACATCCAGTATTACGCCTAAAACCACACTGATGATCCCCAATAATTTTATCTACATATGGAGTTAATCTTCTCAAAAGAATATTGGACAAAATTTTGTATGACGTCAACAAAAGTGATATTCCTCGAAAGTTACAATTAGTCTTGTCCCCCTTCTTAGAGATAGGTATGATTATGGACTCCTTCCATTGTTCTGGTACAATTTCCTTTTCCCAAATAGCAAGCACAAGCTTATAAATTTCGTTAGATAATGCGCTTCCACCCTCTTGTATTATTTCTGCTGGAATTTGATCGATGGAGACTTATAATTTTTCAGATTTTCTATCGCAATTTCGACTTAAGAAAGTGTGGGTTCGGGTATAAATGGCTCAGCAGTTTGTATTTGAATTTCGTCCCGATCATTTCTATTTGGCCTATGTATATTTAGGAGTTGTCCAAAATAGTTTTTCCATCTGATCAGGATTGAATGAGTGTCTGCAAGCAAGTCACCATTCTCATCCTTGATCACGTTTATCCTTGCCTGATATCCATTCTTGAATTCCTTTATGTTCTTATATAAATCTCTAATGTTTTTATTGTTTCTACCTCATTCAGTTTTTCCTTCAAGTAATCTCTCTTTTTATTCCTAAGCATACAATCTATTATAAATTTTAATTTTAATTCAGATTAAAGCAACATTTTCAATTCGCAAAGGGTATATTATAATTGAAAATAAACACTGTAGATGAAAGACAACATAAAGGCCAATTTATAAACTCTTCCTATATTTCATAGTCTAAAAAGTAATTTTAATAACATGTACTCGTACTTATTGCCTGAAAAGTATAGGTCTTTCGTTATCTCATGAAACCAAATGGATGTATGCTTTATAACTTTTAGTAAGAACCTTATGGTGGGGGTAAGTAAGCTAACTAGCTAGCTGCTAGTCGAAACGTAGTGAGGAAGGGAAGCTTCTCAGTCCATTTTTTCCTTCCCCTCACACACAGCTAGGTTTCACGTGATACTGAATGACTTATAATTTTAATAATATGCATTTACACCAAACTCTTTGGAGCCAAAGATTCCACTGTCATTTTCTTTAATCTTATTACGTCAACAAAAAATTCTAATAATATAAGTATCATTTCTCTTAAACTCTCATATTTAATTTGTTACATAAACCACTAACCTGCTGTTGCAACTTTTTCTTCTGTACCAAAATCAGTTATCTTCTTTCCTAGATTTACTAACAAAGCAAATCTTTCTTCAGCTAAATTTCCAAGCAATGATTCTGTTTCACGTTTCTTTTCCCGTTCCTTCAAACGATCATTCTTCAAGACTGCTAATACTTCATCAGCAGCACCACACAAAATATCACGAGGCTATACGAGAGGAAGATTTAAAAATAATTTAAACTTTCTACATACACACAATTTGTTTCATGAAAACTTTCCATACAGAACATTTTAAAACAAATACGAAATTTCCAATACTTATAAAAAAAAAAACTGCAACTTGTTTACAGTTACCATGACACGTCAAATTGCTTTCATAAGCAATGGAATAATAACATCACCTTTTTTGTGACATTTAACTATTTTCAATCCACTGCTTTTAGCCTTAGTCAGACCTAATGGATAGAGGTCTACTTTATTTTTCAACAAATCTAATTGAAAAATCAATTTTATGGAACAAATTTTGACTAGTTATATATTATGAAGAAATAAAAAAATTAAATACATATAATTTGAAATGCAATTCGTTTACTGACAGCACACAAGACTAAAAATATACATGGCTATAATTTTATAAACTGATAATGTCAAGTATACTTTATTATACTTACTTACTTATGGCTTTTAAGGAACCTGGAAGTTTATTGCCGCCCTCACATAAGCCAGCCATCGGTCCCTATCCTAAGCAAGATTAATCCAATCTCTACAATCATATCCTACATCTCTGAAATCCATTTTTATATTATCCTCCCATCTACGTCTCGGCCTCACCAAAGGTCTTTTTCCTTCTGGCCTCCCAACTAACACTCTATATGCATTTCTGGATTCGCCCATATGTGCTACATGCCCTGCCCATCTCAAACTCTGGATTTAATTTTCCTAATTATTTCAAGTGAAGAATACAATATACTTTATTATATAATTATCATAATTCTATTTATGCTAAAATAAAATAAAAATGTATGACATAACTGGGCTAACATCTGTTATTTCTCAAATAAGTTACATATTGAACAACATATTTTCAGGATAGACTGTTAGGATAGTTAAATATGATTCAATACGAGAAAATCATTTGATTTCTTTCATCCATGATATTTTCAGTGAAGACACTATATTAATATTAAGATTTCTAGAAAATTGTCTAATGAAATAAAGTTGCCTATATATACAATATAAAAAATCTATGCTTTTGTTACATAAAATACAGTATTACCTGATCACCCAAAGCCTCTTGAATAAAACTGAGCAATACTTCGTAAGTTTGCCGAGTTTCTTGTGTCTTTGGACGGTACAGAATGCCAACCATCTCATCCACTCCTTCAGACAACAGTGTGGCTCCCTTCATCCGAGTGAAATCATACTGAGCTTCATCTCGTTTCTGACGTCTGAAATATGCAACTACTATTAAAATGGGCACTCTCTAATATTATTCAGTAGGGATTAAATGAGCCCTTTATTTTTCACAATACACAGTTTATAATATCACAATTAATGTATATTGCATTTCAGTAGTATCCCAGGTTAGGCAAGATAGATCTGGTCAAAGCTTAGGTCAGTGCTTATCATTCGTCAAATACCACTAAAGATAGGGTAACAGACATACTCTTTCAGAGGTCCAAATACTCTATACTCTTTTCTATTTGAAAATATCCCTGTTTCTTTATTTTTATAAATTTCACATATTTTCTAATTGAATGTCTTGTCAATTTTAAATTCCGAATAAATTACATCAAATTAATCATAATTACATAAACTCAGATTAGATTAACATATTAACACAAAACTGTAGGATACAGTTACATAGAAAAACTCGTCAATTTTTTTTTTTTTTACATATTACAGGTGCTCGGTATATGCCTCTCTAGTGACTTGCACACATTAACTCTATAATAAAGTTCGTCTTACTCTCGATTTAGCATGTTTGCCAATTTTTAGGAAAGGCATTAATGATGAGAGTCCTGAATTCTGGTAGATCAACCGGTAATGGTGGTACAAACACTGAATCCTTCACATATCCCCACACAAAAAGTCACAAGGAATAAGTCAGAAGAGCATAGAGGCCCTGATAGTTTGTGATTATCATTCCCGATACAGTCAATCTATCAGTTTCACAGCCTAGTGTTTAAAAAGTCACGAAAGTGAACTCGAAACTGGACCATACATGCTGAACTAGCCACAGGATCCGTTCATTTTTGTTTACCGAGGCATAGAGTATAGACTACTTCTTTATCAAGAAATTTCTGGTCTTCCTACTAAAGATCTTTCATTAAATGTATTACAAAGCTTAACTGTCTAGAAGTAGTTTGTGTTTTTTTTACGATGGATACTTTTCTTTTTGCATAACATGATGTAGGCTAATACATAATATTCTAGCAGGAATTTAGGTTACTAGTACTAGTACAATTTTTATCAGCATGCATGCACATACACACTCAAGTAATATTCATATACATACTCACACAAAAGAAACTTGAAAAAAATTCTTCTCAATATCCCATTCTCTGAAAGTCTTAAGAATATCTGCTCTTCATTCTGAAAAAGATGCTTGTTTCTACTCTATTATGCTTCATGATGATTAATGTGATACTGGGTGTTCAGTTCAAAGTGTGTCATGGCTCAATGTATGTCGTCATGTGGCTAGTCACTGAGCCTAGAGAATTCAATCTTCCTACACTTCCAGAGAGGCGTATTACTTATGTGCCACAGAAGTTGCCTAGCAAGTACAGCGTTCATTCTGAAGAGTACTTACCGATATGTTCGGTAACACCTGCAGTGGCAGGAATGTGAACTGTTTGGAAACACGTACTGAGGTGAGTTTTTTTCTTACTGTCGGGATATGTGGAGAGGGTTAAGACGATTACTTACGTATATGTTGATATTAACTTCGACTTTCAACATGGACAAGGAGCATTTGATTTGTATTGCGAAATGTTGCCGTACGCAACCGATGATAACAAATACCCTGCGCACGTCTTGCCCGCACAAAACACAGTTCGAAAGAGGTTATCGTAGCACACAGACTTTACAGACCGCCATC
Organism: Periplaneta americana; assembly: GCF_040183065.1. NCBI lineage: Eukaryota > Metazoa > Arthropoda > Insecta > Blattodea > Blattidae > Periplaneta > Periplaneta americana. The sequence continues at coordinate 148,577,832 of NC_091124.1, read as the reverse complement.
TGTTGCTACGACGTTATACCGTACACGTTCTCAAGTTCAGCTTGAACGCCTTGATTAATAGGCAACTTCTCTGACATAAAAGCTGAAACTCGCTTCAAATCGCTGACTCACAACAGTGACGTCATGACACACTTTGAAATGAACACCCAGTAGGACTAAGATTACAAATTGTTCATAATGCATGTGTCCGTTATATTGGGTTGAAGCAAAAGTTCGAGCGTTTTCTTGCTGTGACAGAAGTTTTTGAGGTGAATAGAAAACAAAAATTAATCAATAATATAGGCCTATTCTCCTACATTATCTATGACTCTCTGCCAATACTGGGGTAGTTTTTCGATTCCGCGTCTGAAGAAATCTGCTGATTTGAAGTTAAAGAAGTCGTAAGCCAAGTTTGTAATGCATCTTAATTATCAAAGGAGTTCACTTGAAGAATGTTGAATAGAGAACGGGAAAAGGGAATCTGAGGGTGTAAGATAGGGACAATATCAGGGATATGGAGTCATCTCCCAACCAAGCTCCTGGATAGCTGCTTTTGTCATTTTAACAAAGAGTGGACGTGCATTATCGTGTTGTAGCAGCACTTGATGCATTCTTCCTGGTCGTTTTTCTTCACATTCAAAATTATACCTCCCCTCTGAAAATTACCCTTTTTCGTCAAGAAACCTTCAGTGTAGCGTGCTATAGAAAATCCCGAAAACCCGCAGCCTAATCATTCTCTTAGAGGTAGACAAGCAGTAGAATAAGACATGTTACGAATAAAGAATTAAGCCTACAATACAACCAAGAAATAATGAGAGTAATAAATTACATATACCTATCTGCCAAAGACTCACTTTGCTTTCCTTTCTGCAGCCTTTACCGGACGTGTTCTTTGATGTCTATCGCCCATTCGAGTTCCGTCAAGCTTCCCCACAAGGGACATAACCTCGCCAGTTGCTTCATCTCGAGGACGCCGTTCAAGGAGACGAACATCAGCTTGGAGTACAAGATTTGAGTTCTAAAACATAAATAAGTTCAAAGCAATATTATCTTAAGCAACAGAATAAGGTGTAAGGAAATAACATTTAGAATACATTAAAACGTAAACACAACGTCAGAAAAGTCCACATTAATGTTCAATAGCATGAAGTGTATGACTTCCAGTTTGTATACATACATAAAAATTAATACTTTTTCTGTCATAAAAACATAAGTACAATAAAAATTAAAATGACTATATAGGTGTAACTTACAGCTTTATATTCATATTGAAGCTGCCTAGCCGCAGCATCCGCCATGATGCGAGTTCTACGTCATGGCCTTCTATATCAACTATTGATGTGTTTAAACTGTGACTGTAGTTCTACGTCATGGCCTCCTATACACGAGACGATAAAAGTCACCCTCGGCTCTCTTTTTGCGCATGCGCCATCGGTTAGTATTTCCGCTTCCGGTGTGATGCTGGGCCTCGTTGTAAACATAAAAATTGTTTTATTCACCGCATTCTAGATTCACCTTCGTCACGATCATATATTATTTACATTTCGGTGATACAAGTTACGTAATTATAATAATAGTGCATTGATTGATTTCACAATTATTACTCCAGCTCCTGTTATCCAAGTCAAACGTTATTTTCGTATAATTGTATTCCAGAATATTTCCTCATAAGTCTTGATAGGCTATATGTATTAAGAGTTAATTTCTGGTGGTAGTATTGATATTAAACTTGGCTAACACAATATTCCATCTACAACTTCAGAGGGGCGGCAAGAACTAGCGCTGTGGTAGTTCTGGATATTTCAATTGTAAACCAACTTACGAATCTCGTGATATGCAAATAAATATCACCAAACGTAGGTGCCAACTTCAGAGGGGCTGCAAGTCACTTTGTGTCCAAATTTATAAAACCAGGGGCATCACATCCAGTAAAATTAAGAGTGATCTCAACCTTGTTAACAATTCGAAGAGATATTCCTATGTAAATAAAGCGGCGAAACTAGCGCTGAAGTAGTTCTGGTGATTTCGGAAGTGAAAATTGTTGAATTTATAAGGGTTTCTTTTTATGTAGATACAGTTGATCGTATATGCATCATAGACAAATATATGCATGGCGTAACAAAACCTTAAACTAACCAAATCTAACCTGTCACAGATTCGTATATGCAACATGTATATAAGCGGGGAACTACTTCAGCACTAGTTTAGCCAAAAATTGAATTAATTTGTTTGAAAGATGAAGTAGGTTATAGGCCAAAGATTATTATTTGAACTCTATAGAGAGTAGTGGTTTGGTTCGACTGGAACATCTCGGAAAAAAGAAGATATATATTTTTTTATTATTACCGGTATAGACCTACATTCATTATTATTTATTATTCCACAGTTGAGTGACAAAATGGACAAGGAACCATCCAAAAGAACAAATCGGGACACCCTTAGAACAATAGCATTTTAAATATCATGGTAAATTAGGAAACATACCTCTAACTTTATGAGTTCCTGTAGGCCCTAAATGTTTTTATCCATCTAAATCACTGATAGAGGAGTCAGCTGTCGAACATGTTAGTAAAGCAATTCACAATGCCGCTATCTTTCCTGAATTTGAGATCGGTGAATCTTCACACATGCAACAGAGTGACTCCACTTCTCTATCCATGATCCACATGTTTGTAGTTCAGTTCAAATCTATGAACTATTGGGATCGAACAGTAATGGTCCTAAGTCTTACCAAGCGGAAATAACACAGAGCTAACAGTTAATTAACAGTGTATGGTAATTATGTAGTAATAATCGGCCAGGCCTCCATATTCTCGCAATAGAGGTCCAGGGCACCTTCGTTATCATATGTATTTTCTTTTATTAAATTTCGTTTGTATATGATTAACTTGTCATCCAGTATCCACTTTACACCCTGGATCTCTGTTGTAGTAAGATGATGGCCTGGCCGATACGACCTGTCGATGGTTTGTTTCTACACAATTATTAAAATATATGTATATACTTGGTAATGTATCTATCCTGGATCTCTATTACGGGAAAATGGCCTGGCTGATGATTACTACTTAATTACCCAAAATTTAAAACTAACCATTATCAACACTCGTTTTTAGGTTGATTTTTTTTGTTATGATCGTCGTCGTAGGTGTGTGCTCGTTAATTGATTAGCAACGGCTATATAACTACTGATAATGGATAAATGCTTAATAAAGAAAATTGTCCCCACTGAAAGTGCAGTGAACGGGAATACAATGATAAATTGGGTTATATTAATGACAGTGAAACTAATGGCTCATCGTCGGGTGGCGATCAAAACCTTGTAATTCCAAAACTGGAAATTTTACAAGAGAAAGATATAATATTACTGATACGATATATGTTCACTTGCTCTATTTTATGTACATGTCTTAAATGTCTGTTTAAATTCGACTGTTTACTAAATATGGTACTGCAATGTTTGCATACCACAGGCATTATTACAGAAGTTTGAAAACTAATCCATGAATCTCGAATGAAAGTAAAAGAAATCCAGTTCACAATTACTGCGGTAAATAAAACATTTTTATGCTTACAACGGGGCTCGGCGTCACACCGGAAGCGGAATTTCTTCACCGATAGCGCATGCGCAATAAAGGGAGCCGAGGGTGACTTTTATCGTCTCGTCTCCTATACAACCAGAGAGTATAGCAGAAGCGAAAGTAAAGTTAATAAAAATGTGACTCACCTAAAATGTTATGTCCAGATAGTGAGTTCTACATAGAGCTCACATGTAGAGCTCACTGTTCCCAGATCACATATATAACAGATTGATCATCCTAATGTTAAAAAGATGTGGAAGAGAACAACCACCAGGATCGCCACTGCCGCTTGGGAACAACCGATAGATGGAAGTACAGTTGCTTCACGCAATTCAATTTTTTTTAAGATGTTTTTATTAAAAGTACCAGGTCTCATGAAGCCTTGCCTTTTACAAAATTATGATTAAACAAATTGAAATATAAAATAGGTTTTATTAAAGAAAATTCATTATGTTAACAGTTTTCACAAACTGCTGTTGAATATGGCCATAAAGTCATTTAAATATGCACTCCTGCATGTATGACTTACATGTCTAAAATACAGGTAGTAGGCTGTAAAAACATTACAATGAGAAGGGTTCGACCAGCACCGTGGATTGTGTCCCAGCATAGCTCAGTTGGAAAGAGCGCTCAGCACGCAGAGCTGAGAGATCCCGGGTTCGATTCCCGGTGCTGGAACGAATTTTTCTCGAATTAATGGTGATAACGGAGGTATTTGTTTGAATTTATGTTATGTCTCTTAGTAAAAGATTGGCATGAAGAAGTAGATTTTTCCTGTATGTAGTCTGTATATCTTGAATATGAGCAACCAGGAAGGGTATATGAAGTTCATTGTAGAGTTTGACATTGGTAAGTGAGGTAGTGTGCACCAGTGATTGTTCTGCAGACAGCTCTTTGAATTCCTTCCAGACCCTTCAGGTGACGAGGATGAGTTTGGTCCCATATTTCACAGCAGTAGTGGATGTATGATCTGATGACTGATGTATATACAGCAGGACTTTTGCTTTTCTTCAAGTCAGACTTTTGAAAAGTGGATAGAGTGCCATGTATCTTTGAAATGCTTTGTCTCTTATATTTTGAATGTGATGCCTGTAAGATAAACGTTTGTCTAGAAGCACTCCAAGATATTTAACTGATGTGGTATTACGCAATTCAAATGAGAGTTATAACGTGTTTTCTTATGCACTAGCTAGATGACAGCATAGTGAAACATAAAAATTATCGTCAAAGCCAAGCCTGAGCAATCTGTTATATAATTGTGCTCAGAGCCTATGTCCACTGCTGTGAAGTAATGGTTAGCACGTTTGACCGTGAAACAAGCGGATCCGGGTTCAAATCTTGGTTGAGACAAATTACCTGGTTGGGGTTTTCCCTCAACCAATTGAAGCAGAATTGCTGGGTAGACCTAACTTTCGGCATTGAACCTTGGAATCATTTTGCCATCATTAATTCACATATCATCCATATTTAATACCAGTACCAGTACTCAAAAGTCACAACATTATTTTATTCGATAAAGAGTTCATGTTCACGAAAAAATAATGCTATTACAATAAAAACAAAATAAGACTATATGAATCAAACTCTCACCTATCGCAATATGTGAAAGATGGTGTTATTACGATATTGAATGTTTATAATGAAAATCCACTCTTCTCTCTCAATTGTTGAAATTACGATCACTTTTTCATTGAAACAAGTTAAAAGATTCTTTGTTTTTTCTCACCATGTCATTATGCCTTTCGGTAAGCTACAGTATTCCTCCTGAATGCAGTGTCAAGTTCTTCCCTGATACCATATCTTTTTTTTTTTTTTTTTCAAGCACTGAATTTTTATGAACCATACATTCTTTTATTATTTAGGTTAAATTATTTAAATCACACACCCCTGTTTTAGCCTGCTAAAATCACTCTCTTAGCAAATAGCAAATATGGAAAACATAACAATAATTATGACTTTACTCCACTTTTTTCATAAACTTGAGGTTTGAACACTAGAAAACGATTTATCCTTACATAATTAGTCCTAAGAAATTTTTAAAAGTGGAAAAGGTCCCCCTAGAATCTTTATTTAAAGTTTTTTTTTCTAACATAACAGTTAGAAAGTTAGTTTTCTGGAGTAGGCTACACTAACACCATTTTGCGCCATTGTGATTTCTTCTTTCATAGTTTTCTTCCCAAAGGCAGGTATTTCACTGCAAACCCATCATTCTCCTTTCTTTCCTATTTTTCGTCTTCCTCTTAGTCTCTGTGCCATTTTATTATTGTTAGAAGCTGGAGATAAACGAATCCTAAATTTTGTTGAATTCAAATCGTAATAGTTCTCCAATCCCTGGAATCTCCCAAATCTCAAATCTTTCTAAACCTCCATATACCGGTAATAATAATAATAATAATAATAATAATAATAATAATAATAATAATAATAATAATAATAATAATAATGCACTTGTAATATTATAAGAGAATAAGATGAAAAAATTACTTTCTTCAAATTATTTATTTTAACTGAGGCAAAATTATAAATCTGTAGTTAATGAAAAACGAATTTAAGAAAAGTTATTTTTCGAAAAATAAAACCCATACATGGCATAAATATGGCATACTAAAAAACATTTTGGCACTTTGGGCTGCCAGAAAGTAATATTGGTGATCCGGGTACCACAGAAATTGCAACAATAGCCTTTTATTGGTTAGTGAATGAATCTATTGGATCAATTAAAACAAATCTTTACAAAGTTTTAACTTTTTTTTATTACAATTCGAAAGATTTGAATGACAAAGAAGCGCGAAGATTCCAGTTTTCGAATTTCGTCTTTTTCAGGATTCACAGAATTCGAATGTACAATCCTTGTTTAAAAAAATAGATGGCGGGAATACAACCTTGTAACTACTTTGCTAAATAAAAAATTTCTGACAAAATCATGGGCAAATCCTTCTTTACTCCTTTTCCCTCTGAAGTGTCAACAAAAGAGAAACCTGTTCCATAGGTAGCTCTGGAGAGTGAAGTGTATGAATGGTAGAGAAGGGTAGTGTGTGCAACAGAGAAAGGCAATACTGGAACCAACCACGAATTTCGATGGCGACTACAGAGTTTTTTTTAACACATTTTCCCTCTACCTCTTCTCATTTGCCCATTGCCGCAGGCTGTTTTAGAAGCTCTTGCTGATTCACTTCTGAGAATGAACCCCGAGATGTCACTCGCTACAGTATTCCACCTGACTACTCGCTATAGTTCGTTTATGCTCTAACCAAAGGAAGCTGAGTGTAGAGCAGTTTCTTTTCTGCAGTTACTCTTAGAAATAACAATTATCAAAGAAATGAGTGGCGTCAAGAGACAGGGAGTTCAGTGAACCAGTGAACCTAATCACGAGCCACACCTGATCCATAACATAGCCCGGGTTAAGTTCACAGTGTGGTGTGCTGTACTTGTACAAGAGCGCTGCTGTTTGGCTACCCAATCATTCACAGAATAGGAGTAGTAAGCACAATAAATCTCATGCTACAGTGTAAGCCTTCAGGTCCCTCCTCCCATTCACACAATCTTCGTTATCTATTATTGATTCAAATAAAAATTCCAACTTTGATGATTAAGAGAAAAAACTCGAAAATCCAGCAAGATTAGTGAAGATGACTTTAACTTGTTTCATAAAATTGGCAGACTGAGATAAGATGAAGTTTAGTTTGTGCGCGTAGCATGCACAAAAATCGCTGACTTACAGTGGCTGCGAAATTTTGCATGTAAACCATTATGTTCTCCTGCCATGACAGCCACTCCATCGTAGGTTTGAGCAATAAGTTTATCAGCGCAATCAAAATCGTTAATGACTTCGAAAGCATGTTCAAGAAGAGCATTTGTAGATTATCCTTGCTGACGTCTGTGAATTTTAAAACTCCTTCAAAGTTGCCAACTTCTGTTACATATTACAGAATTGAAGATAACTGGGATTTCATTCTATATCAGAGCTCTCACTCAGAATTAAAGCTAGGTACGAAAGGAGCTTTACAAACCACTTTCCTAGTTTTATTATCCATGACTTCGACCACTGAAAATATAAAGACATTCTGAAATGTCTGAATTGAAGGTGAAATGCCACGAAACATAAGTGGAGTATTCTAAGTGTGTTTTCAGTCAACTGTCGTGCCTTGCAATCTAATTCAAATGTTCTATAAAATTGCCTTTATTCTTTGAGGTGATTTTCAGAGTTTTTATGTCGTTTCCTGGTTCTGTAAATATTATTTAAATCACTATAATTTGTATCATTCCACACAGATTTTTCACGAAAAAATAATAAACAAGGGCAGAAAAAAAGTTTACTCATTCCTACACATCCACAAAGGCAGTTTTAACATCATTAATAACATTACTTGTGCCTGGCACAGAAGTTGCCGGTTCAGCAATATTACTTGCAGATGTGATTCTTAAATAATATAGACTATTCTTTTTTCTTTTTAATTAAGTAAACTTTATTGTACATAAATAAATACATTATAGTTGGGAATAACAGGAACAGAGAAAGGAAAAAAAAAAAATGAAAATGAAATAACTTGACACTTGTTTATGGGTATTGCCCACTGGCAATTCCAAAAGTACCCTATAGCCTCATATCACATAGGCTATTCTATCATGTGAAAGTTTCAGCAAAATTACACGTTTAGGGCCTACAGTTATACAGAATGTTGTAGGTTAACTTAAAAGGAACTAAAAATAAAGCACAGTTCTCACAAATATTTTTTAAAAACATTCATCATCATCAGGGAACGGATTTATATGGACTAAAAATATATGAAATATGTAAATATATATGTAGTTATTTTTACCAAAATATGGAATTAAATATGGATTTTTACCAAAATATGGAATTAAATATGGACTTAAAATTATAAAAAAATGACTATGTACGTTAAATATTGGTACATTTTAATCAAACTAAACAAAAAATATAATGGACGTACCTTATCTTCCAATGTAGTTTCAACAAAACACAATTTTTATTGTCTGTTACCATAACAATAGGTTACAAACATTTCTTTCAAGTGCTGAAAAGTGAATCTTCTTCTATTGTCTCTGAGGATAGATTTATACTGACTAAAAGAGCGTTCGACGTCACAAGAAGTAACTGGTACATAATTCAATTTCACAATGTCTGCTGGGGATAAGTCCAAGTTAATCTTCACTGTTGATTCACCACTCATCACAGCAACAACCTTTTGTAGTTCTTCATATCCAGGGTTTTTTGAAAGTACAGTGTCCACCTTAGCTCTTACTGCATCTGCAACTTTACCTCTACCACGATTCAGTTGTTCCACAGTACTATTTATAATTTCAAAACTTTCAGATAGTGAAAGGTGCCTATTTTGGAGACTTTTGAGCGTTTTTATGATGCATGAAAATGTATGCTGAATGTGAGCTAAGTCATTCTTCACACTTATGTCACAGGTAACTGTTTTCGCAGTATCAATTGAGACTGCATCTTCAGAGTCCAATGCAAGGAGAACATTGTTAATAGAGTCTATATGTTCGGCATAATATTCAACTGCTTCTAGCCATGTACCCCATCTAGTTAAAATTGGCTTTGGTGGCAATGGAATTTCAGGGTACATTTCTTTCAACACGTTAACTCTACTGGGAGCTTTGAGAAATACTTTTTTCACTGATGAAATCAACAAATCTACTTTAGGGAAATTGTCTCTGACCACTTCTGCCACACGATGAAATGCATGCGCCACACAAGTAAAATGAGTCAATTTAGGATATACAACAGATAATGCTTGTCCAGCTTTGACCATATAAGGGGCAGCATCGCTAATAAAGAATAACACATTATCGTACATAATACCCTTTGGCCACAGGATACCCATAGCTTCGTTGAACAGTTTAACTATAGTTTTGTTATTGCACTTTTCTAGAACATCACAATGTAAAAGAATTCGTTCAGAATATTGTTCACTTAACAAACCGATAACTACATTACCAACAAGTCTACCTTCTTTGTCGGGAGTCTCATCAATGGAAACCCAAATTGAACTATCTTTAATTTCATCTCTTATCTTCTGTATTGTCTCATCGTAGATGGATGGAGCATACGTCTTCCTAAGTGTTGACTCATCCGGGATTGTATGTTGAGTATATTTTTCAAGGAATTCCCTGAAGACCTTATTCTTTAGTTTGTAGAGAGGAATATCAGCAGAGATGAGAGAACGGCACAGGTCGATGTTAAACTCAGATCTTACATTCGATGTTGTTGGTTGTGTTAAAAACAATTGTCTCTGCTTGGAATTTAGTTGTTTGTTGGCCTGATGTTTACTAGTTGTAATGTGTTGTTGCACCAGGAACTTTTGTGTAGATGATACTGCACACTGACACAAATTACAAAATAATATTTTATTGTCAGTTGATAAACCATCTTCTTTAAATTCTGAAATGTAACTTGTTAGTTTTGATTTTAAATTGACTGAATGACGTACTTTTGGCATATTTACCGTCTTTATAGTATGATTTACAAAACTGAACCTATGTGTACTCTGACTGGCATTTAACTGTTGAGCTGCACAACTGAAGTCTGTTAAAAATTTTAAATTAAATTAATACAGTTTTGTAACTTACTTTCCCATTGTTGATAGGACTGCTAATTTTCAAATAACTCTGATGTTAAAGGGATTACTGAACATGTGTTTAAATCTCTATTGTTGAAATGTATTTTTAAAAGTTAATGGAATTTTGTTTTGTTTTATTGTTAAACCTAATATAATATGGACTGTTTTATATGAAATATGGAAAATATATGGAAATTAACGAAAATATGTACTAAACTCTAAAATATGGAAAAATATGGAAAATAAAAGTAGGATTTTTCAACCCTACACATTGTGAAACATAAAGATAATGCAAAATATAAATTATATTAGCTTTATAAGTAAATATGTATTTACATATAAATCCTTTCCCTGATCATCATCATCATCATCAGTAGCTCTACAACTCATTGCTGAGTCTTGGCTTCCTCAAGGACTCGTCTCCAGCCATCGCGATCCAAAGCTACCATCCTATAATGTCTCACCCCAAGAGCTCTCGCATTTTTAAAAACATTACTATTAGTAGTAACAAAATATGTTATGCAGCGGAGTTATAAAACACAGAGAAAAATTTAATGTAAGCACACGCGTGTCACCAAATGCGGAATCTAAATCACATCCCTCGTACACGGTATAAGTGATGTTCTTCCACTCAGTAGTTGCCTGTTTTCATACATATAGCTCAACTGATGCGAGGGATACTATCACATTTTTCCACGCAGGCACAGCACGTGGGTCATGTGTAAACTAAATCACATCCTCTACACACTGGTATTAGGGACGTTCTTCCACTCAGCAGTTGAATGTTACCTCGCTCTCACATAGCCCTACCAATGCGACATACACTTACACAGTCACGTTTCTTAGGAGTAAGAACTCGCAGTTTATAAATTGACTCAGGCGAATTCAGGAGATGCAACACATCACCCTCATCCATGCACGCTACGCCCCTGATGTGACGTCACAAGCTTGTACAATAGAACCAATCGGAATCAGTCTGTAACAAATGCTTCCCGAGTTCATGTGTGAGTGTTTCAATACATTGAATAAGTAAAACTAACATATCAATGCTCCAGATCTAATACCGTACCACATATGTGATTTTTCCAAAATTTTCAGGAGAGACATAAAACTGTTTATTATTTATATATTCTATTCATTTGAACCACTGAAAAGCTGAAAAGCACAATAATAAATAAGAATGTATTCTTATTGATTACTGTGCTTTTCAGTGGTTCAAATAGATAGAAATATATATATATATATATATATATATATATATATATATATATATATATAATAAACAGTTTTATGTCTCTCTTGAAAATTTTAGAAAAATCACATACGTGGTATTAGATCTAGGCCATTGATATACTGTGTCTGTCTGTCTGTGTGTGTAAGATAAAAACATGGAAGGAGAGACTGTAAAAAGACAAGTACTGCACAGGCAGGCGTGGGAAGTAGTGTTTAAGGTGCAGAATACTGCCAGCCATCATGCAATGTTGCCAACGTACAAGTAATGACTGAGGAAGCATGTGGTTTGGGACTGATAACCATGCAAAGAATATTGTTAGCGAAGAAAAGAGGGTTTGTTTGGTGTCAGTAATATTAACGGCTAAGTTCATTATTATCTTTTGAGAATTTAAATTCTCTCCTGTGCTATTTGTATTGCACGCACGTGAAGTGCGATGTGGCAATGTTGTATACTGCCTTTCTCTCTTTATCTGTTTCTCTCGACGCAAACGCTAGCAGAAGACCACCTTCTCAATGCCGCCGACTCTAGTAAATTATTATATTCATGCCTGACAATAACGTTTAGTTTAACTACTAGTACTAGTAGTTTAAATGCAAAACTTAAATGAAGATGAAATGTTAAGTCAGTTGGTTTCTAATAACTCCACATACGATTAACTCGAATTCTGCTAATTCATCGTAAGTGAATTTCATTTCTGAGATGAGAGCACTATATAAGATGGAATAAAATTCATTATTCCTAATGATAGGCTAATAAGCGAAAATCATGAATTTAAACACTGTTTCTAATTTTAAATATTAGAGGGCACAAGATTACTCAACAAAATCCTCTACGTCTATCTGATCTAAATTAAAATCATTGAATAATTCTTCTTACATTGTATCAGTTTCATGTCACAAACTTAGCATGACAACCAGGTAGGAACCTAGCTTCATTTTCTTTCTGAAGGTTGTCATCCGGATTTAAATATATGACACTTGAATTCAGAGGCAAGTACCGGTACAATATCGGTACAGTACCAGTAAATACTAGATTATCCAGATAATCGATTACCAGTAAGTTATATGATTTATTTAAGAGAGTATAGGATTGCTGCTACTAAGTCAGGAGAAGAATAGCTACAGAAAGGAAGCTTTTAATAAAGAGAGGGTAGCATCTTCTGCGGATCTCTGAAAAAAGAACTAAGGAACAGACTAGTGAAGTACCGGTACTTTGTATGGAGGGTGGAACTGTATGGGGCAGAAACATAGACATTAGGACGAAGTGAAGAAAAGCGAATAGAAACATTTGAAATGTGGATATGGAGAAGAAGAATGGAGCATGTGAAGTGGGCAGACAGAATAAGAAATGAAGCTGTGTTGGAAAGAGTGTGTGAAGAAAGAATGAAACTGAAATTGATCAGGAAGAGAAAGATGAATTGGTTGGGTCAATGGCTGAGAATAAACTGCCTACTAAAGGATGTACTGGAAAGAATGGTGAACAGGAGAAGAATTCGGGGCAAAAGAAGATATCAGGTGATAGTTGACATTAAAATATATGGATTATATGTAGAGACTAAGAGAAAGGCATAAAATAAGAATGATTAGAAATTACTGAGTTTGCAGTGAAAGATCTCTCCTTCGACAGAAAACTATGAACGAAAAATGTACAGGGATTTAACACTTAATTAAATAAAATGTAAACATCAAAATATTCGAAATGCATTTTAATGAAAAAGGACATTAAAAATAGGAGAATATAGAACATGTGACATTTCTTGAATACACTGAACACTGAACATCTAAAGCATTAATGCAAATAAAACAATGGAATATTGATTTCAATAAAAACTTTTTATATATATAAATACCATTAAATTTAAAGGTAAGATCTTGTTTCCATCAAGTTGCAAGTGTAATTTGGTAGCATTTTGAAATACTGATTTCAATATCAGTACAAACTCTGCTAACAAATATACCGGTAATTAATTATAAAGATAAGATCTTATTCATATCAAGTTGCAAATAAAATTTTGTAGCATTTTGTGCGACATTCGCAAATTTCTTAACATACGTTATAGTTAAATATATAGGCTATATCTTTATGGAAGATATAATCCTTACACAGATATAAAACAATAAGAACATAGTTTTAGGTCTTCATTCGACAAAGATATCGCAATGGGAGCAACTTCAGCTCCCCATTTGTAAGTTTCACGACTCCATCCTCACAATCAATGGACAACAAGCAACCTACAGCCTCGCGATCATCTCCAAGAATTACTTTCACCTGATCAGAGCGTTTTGGTGCAACAGGCTCCAAATATTCTTGAAAGATATTCACTACTCGGTCTTCAGCAGGTAGAAATATTGAACTCATTGTACCCTGCAAAAAAGAACAGTAAATAATAATTAATAACAGGTTTTCAAATTTGGTTAATATTCTTTTTTTATTTAGACCAAAGACTCTAATCCCAGTTGCCCACAAGCATCCTGCACTGAGCACTCTGTTATGAGTCAAGAACACGTGAGATAAACTTAGAAAATACAGTTTTTTACAGCTGTTTTAAATTGAGAGAGTGCTAAATAACGCTTTCTTTTCAAAGACGAAAGTATGAAAAGATAAAATGTATGCAAATGTAGCCTACTCTTCAGTTGAAAGTTTTATTTCTCATCCATCTTTTGGGTAAAGCAATCAAACTTATTACAGCATAATGGTCAGATCTTACATAAAAACTTCGAAACACTTTCGTGTCTTTTACCGCAGGAGTAAGCTTACTATTAACAATAATATAATTTAATATTGATTATTGTCCACTTTCCATTCTTGTATATTTGTGTATTTGCTTGTTGGAAAAAAAGAGTTTGTCACTTGCAAATTATATGTGACGAAATTCATAAACATTTTGCAGTTTTCATTTAAGATTCATTCTCCATTATTTCCCATAATATTCTCAATAAGTCTATTTCCTATTTGGGCATTCAAATCCTCCCCTAGAATTAGACATTTTTATTTATAGCATTTGTGTGTTTCTGTAAAACCTCGCAACACTTTTTGCTTTCCTCTTTCTTGTCAGTCTCAGGGGCATATACACTGACCAATGTTAGATACCCTCGCTCAATTTTCATTCTCACTTCCATAATTCTGTCATTAACAAAAGTATAACTTTGTATTCTGTTTCTAAATGTGGCATTTATTAATATGGCCATACCACATTCAGCTCGTTGTTCCTGTGGTACTTCACTATAAAGTAAAATGTACTGCTGCAGATCCTTGGTACCTTTTAATTTCTTTATTGTTTCAGATATGAAGGTTATGTCCGCTTTCTTCTTCACTAGCACATATTTTAAGATGTTCCCCTATTCCTGTTTTACCTTTTTAGATGCCGTAGTTGCCGTCATTTTATCTATCCATTTAATCTTGTGTGCACTTTGAATGTCGGTATTTAAAATTTCTTACGCGGAGGAATTACCAATCCCTCGCACAACCGTGTAACTGGAGGACCAGATTTGATTCTAGGGTGAACTTACCTTAGACGATTGCATTCACTATGGATAAGGAGCTCTATCCGCCCACTATGTAACCCTGTGGATAAGACCCTTAACAGGTGCTACCTCACAGGTCAGGACAACAATTAAATTAGAAGATAAAATAATGGAATAAAGAAGTTTGAAAATGGCGATAAATCACACCGAAACCAGTCACTAAGGTCGACCTGGTTGGCGAGTTGGTATAGCGCTGGCCTTCTATGCTCAAGGTTGCGGGTTCGATCCCGGGCCAGGTCGATGGCACTTAAGTGTGCTTAAATGCGACAGGCTCATGCCAGTAGATTTACTGGCATGTAAAAGAACTCCTGCGGGACAAAATTCCGGCACACCCGGCGACGCTGATATAACCTCTGCAGTTGCGAGCATCGTTAAATAAACCATAACATTAACTAGTCACTAAGGTAAAGAATCGTATTAATTTTAAGTTAACACAGTGAGATATAAAAATTGTTAATTTAACAAGTTTTAATTATCAATAATTAGTAATACAATTAACCTTCTGTTCATACAGAATGAATCTGTTAATGTAATATAATACCGTACCGGTAATTGTTTTAATCTCGAGGTTGTATTTAGGTCAAAGATAAGTTATCTATGTACCTGTCATTCGAATAAATAATAAATAAATGTAATATAATAATTATAATATTTAGTCTAATCTTCTAATGTACTGGGAATGTAATAATCAACTATTATCTGACTTCATCTAACCTAAGCTAATATCTACTTATGCCTAACAATATTCAGGCCTCATTGTAATTGGGTGTAGGTTATACGTGTTATTTATATCACATATAGTAGATTGAGAATCATTATAAACACAAACAATACGGCCTTAATTATCACACTATTCCATTGCCCCTTCTACTGCAAACAGTTCTGCTTGAAATATTGAATATTTAGGGGATAACATGCATATTTAGAAAGTTTGTTATATGCACAAGTTACTTGCTTAGACCCATGTCTACTGTTTTTATTGAAGCTCTTGGGCAGTGTTATGTCATCTATATATATCTAGACACATCCTGTTCTCCTTTCTTTGCAAAGTGAAGACATACAGGTAAATTAGCTTTTCGTATGTATAAGTACGTGTTTTAACGAAGTACCTAAATACTGACTGTGAAAAAATTTACCTCTCTCCAAAATATGCGTTTCTAGACCTGTTGTGTGCATATGAATAAGCATATATTGTTGTTGTTTTCTAATGCCAGGCATTTGACAATAAAGTCATTTGACCCCTTGCACGCCAATATTTTTCAAAGATATTATCATGGTCAGCCACTGAAGCACAGATTTTGAGGTGTTCCCAATCCATTTCTTGGTTTGAGTTGCACAATGGACAGTTAGGGGACTGATATATTCCAATTCTATGCAGGTGCTTGGCCAAACAATCATGGCCTGTTGCCAATCTAAATGCAGCTACAGACGATTTGCGTGGTAAATCGGGAATTAACTGTGGATTTTGATGCAGAGAGTTCCATTTTTTCCCTTGAGATTGTGTTATCAAATTTTGTTTGTAGAATGCAGCATTTATTGTTAATTATTGCTGACATCACAACTTGAGTTCCTAAAAGTTTTATTTATTAGTTCCTAAATAGTTTAGAGTAGTGATGTAGTTTTGCGTAGGCCTACTTGTAATGTTTATGAAATGAATATACTATGTATTATCTAGCTTAGGTCCTCGTATTAATATTCACTGTACAATAAGGTTCAAAAAGAATGGGCCGGCGACAAATGTCTAAGTTTCAGAAACAGAACAGTGCGCAACCCATCTCCTTGAAATTCCAGTTCACAAGATGACACAATTAAACTATGTAAATGTGCTGTATTTTGTTCTAAAATATGTTATAAAATAAAACGAAGAGTTGATTCCAGCTGCATCAGGGCCTCTAGAGAGTGAAATAGCAATAAAATTGATAGGCTAGATACTAAATCTATCGAAACGAAGATGAACGAGAAAGCTTTCATATTTAAACTCCCAGTGTCAGCCCATTCTTTTTGAACCCAACTGTACATAGGCGCCGACTTTTGAAATTCTTGGGGCATGTTCATGCTTAAACTTCGAATTTTTAGGCTCGAATAGGATAGGTTGCAACAATTTTATGTAAAAATCCCTAAATGTAGGCAACACGAGAAATTCTCTTGTGATGATATTGCCTAAAACTAGGTGCATTAAAGAACGTATGTTTCAACCTACGCTAAATGAGCCTAAAAATCCGAGGTCCATGTTATAAATTGTACTACCTACATTTATAAACTCGTAATATAATTTTGTGTTCCGCGCCATGGCATTGTGGTCTAAGGCATCCTGGCTAGAACTCACGTTACGAAATGCACGCTGGTTTAGTCCTCACGCGGGAAGAAATTTTCTCATGAAATTTCTGCTAGTGTATGGGACTGATGCCCACCCAGCATCATGATACACTTGGAGAGCTATGACAGGTAGCAAAATCCGATTATGAAAGCCAGCTATAACAGCTGGGGGGGGGGGGATCATCATGCTAACCACACGACATCTCCCTTCTGGTTGGATGATCTGATCGTCCACCTCTACTCTGGCATGTGGACATGAGGCCAGCAGCCGGCTGGTCAGTTTGAGATCTTAAACAGCTATAGCACCACGGATTATTTATTAATATAATTTTGTTGTGAAAATATGAAATAAATACTTGAAAACGTTATATATTCGTAATCACTCACCTACGATGATAGAACCTGGTAAGTGTTTCTCCTGACGGCTGTTTTACTGATGAACTCATTGACTATTCAATCCAGGTTAAGTTTACACCGTCAAAATCGTTACCATAATATACAGAAATAACATACCAGTAACTAATACCTTTTAAGCCTCGTAAAAACTGTTCCATTTTTGCCAGATGTAACATTGTTTCGAGTGGAAATCGGGTTTTCAAGTTTATTACTGTTTGATCCACTATCTCATAATATAAATCTCAAAAGTTACATGTCTCACCACCTCCTAATTTTAATGGGATTTTTCTTGATCGTGAAAGTTTAGGGGGACTCAATTGCAGAGTACGAGATTTTTCATTAGCATCTTTCCAAAGTGTCAAAAATGCATCAGTATTTCTGGCTCCTTTTATAGAAGAAAAATAGTATCTACAGAAGTACAAACTAGGCAATAATTTTGTGAAACTTTCTGAATAACTGTCATAATAAATAAAGTTACGTTACAACAACAATAATAATAATAATAATAATAATAATAATAATAATAATAATAATAATAATAATAATAATAATAATAATAATAATAATTTATTTATTTATTTGGAATATTAACGTGCAAAACAACAGCACAAGGCCAATTACAGTTTAGCACAAGATACAAAACAAAACAAAACAGAAGAAATGATGATGAGACTGAATGATAGAAATAGCAGTGAGATGGAATACAATCAATATAATAGCCAACATTAATCTTTGACCAAATGCAAGAAAATAAATAGCAATATCTGACAATAATAAGTAAGGATGGAGTATCGGAAAGAATAGCGGTTCTAAAACTACAAATGAGGAACCTCACAACAACAATTATACAAAACATATGCACCTACAGAAAATAGCAGCGAGGAAGATATAGAAAACTTCTACAATTACCTGGAAGCATCACTCAATCAACACCGATCGCAGAGGAACTTAATCATAGGCGATCTAAATAGCAAAGTGGGGAAGAGAAGCCATGCAGAGGAGGAGGCAGTGGGACCACACAGATACGGGAACAGGAACAAGAGGGGAGAAAAAGTGGTACAATTCGCCCAGGAACATAGACTAAAAATAGCAAACTCTTTCTTTAGGAAACCCCAACACATGAAATGGACGTGGCGTTCTCCAGACGGAAAAACAAAAAACGAGATAGACTACATCTTATGTGATAGACTCCAGGATATAAAAGATATACAAGTGGAAAGCAACCTAAAGTTCAGTGCCGACCATAGGATGGTGAAAGCAAGCATAACAACGAAACGAGAATCAAGACATAGGAGGAGACCCAACTGCAGGCAAGCGGACCGGCTAGATGGAGCAGAGCTTAGTCGACAGATACAAGAGAAGATAACAAAAACAAATTTTATCACAAAGACAGAAGTGCAAGAGTTATACAACACAGTAGAAGAATGCATAAAACAGGCAACAGAGGCGTCAGCGGAGAAACCGGGAGATAAGACAAACAACACCAAACTAAGCCCAGAAACCATAGAACTCATAGAAAGGAGATCGAAGCTACTGCAAACCAGGAACAACTCAGAGCAGAATATGCGCAGCACTATAAAATAACCAAGAGGGAAATAAGGAAGGACATACGGAGATACTGATCTGAGGTAACAAAACAAACCCTAGAAGCATCCAAATCAATAAGACAAGCAAAGTGAAACCTGAGCAAAGGCAAACAATGGATGCTTGGAACAAAGGACACGGCAGGGAACACTATAAAAGCCAGAGGAGACATATTGAATGCAGTTACGGAATTCTACAAACTCCTCTACGCAACAACCATACCCAGAAACAACGCGCAAGGGCACGACCCCTCAAACACACAAATCCTATCTATCCTGCATAGTGAAGTACGAACTGCCATCAATGAATTGAAAACAGGAAAAACGCCGGGGGAGGACGGGATACAAAACGAAGTATTAAAAATAGCAGAACCACACATTACACCCATAATCTCCCATCTATTCACCAAAATCCTACAGACAGAGGATATCCCAGACCAATGGAACACAAGCACGATAATATTATTCCACAAAAAAGGTACTAGGGATGACATAAATAACTACAGGCCTATAAGCCTTATGTCGAACCTATACAAACTGTTCACGAAAATAATTACCAGAAGATTGACAGAAGTGTTGGATGAAAAACAACCACCAGAACAAGCAGGCTTTCGCAGAGGGTTCAACACAGTAGACCACCTACAAACGATAAATCAATTGATCGAGAAAGCAGAATTCAACATGAACATTTATCTTGCCTTTATTGACTATAGTAAAGCCTTTGATTCTGTGGAACATTCGAGCATAGTACAAGCACTAACAACACAAGGAATTGAAGCAAAATATGTGCAAATACTACAAAGGATCTACAACCAAAGCCACGCCAAAATCAAAACTGAAATAGAAGGAAAGCCATTCAAACTGGAAAGGGAGTTCGTCAAGGGGACTCAATATCCCCCAAGTTGTTTACGAGCGTGATGGAACATATATTCCAGAAACTGAACTGGAACGAAGACTGGGGTATCAACATAAACGGAAGCTATCTAACAAACTTACGATTCGCTGATGATGTGGTCCTATTCAGTAAAACTCCAGGAGAATTACAAACAATGCTCGAACAACTACATGAACAAAGCAAAAAAGCCGGTCTCACACTAAACAAAACAAAAACCAAACTAATGTCAAATGGGCCACAAACAGCCATACTAATAGATGGAGAGACACTAGCATATGTGAACGAATATACACATCTGGGGCAACTGATTTCATTTCAAGAAAAAATGGAAAAGGAGCTGAGACGGAGAATCTGCCTAGCCTGGAAAGCGTTCTGGGGCCTCAAGTTCATCCTCCTAGACAGAAATCTAAGCCGGAAAATAAAATTTCACATTCTAGAAACATGTGTATATCCTGTGCTATTATACGGATGTCAAACATGGTCGCTAAGATCACAACAAAAGAACAAACTTCAAATATGTCAACGTAAAGTGCAGCGCAAAATCTTAGGAATATCCCTGCGAGACAGGATACCAAACACCACAATCCAACAACTAGCACAGACAATAGACGTCGCACAAACAGCCACACAAAGCAAATGGAAGTGGGGAGGACACATTGCCAGACTACAAGACAACAGATGGACCTACAAAAGTACTGTTTGGGACACACGGATTGGGCAAAGGACGCAAGGCAGACCAAGACGCAGATGGGAGGACATCTTCAAAGATCAAGCAGGGCACCAATGGACACGGATAGCAAGGGACAGAGAAGAATGGAAGTCGCTAGGCAGACATCTGAGCAATGACTAGAACAGCAACATGCAAGCATCATTGTTTGAGGGAAGTTTAGTAAGAGAACAGTGAAAAGTGTAGTGCCAATCAACATTATACCTAACGAACAGCATTGAACCTAACATGGAGTAGCTCGCCAAGTTAGGAAAACTGAGCTAACCCTACCTAAGGGTAAGAGGCCTTTGCCCTTCATGGGACACATTGGGCTATTTCATTTCATTTCACTTCATTTCATATCATGATAAACTCAAAAGGTGTATACTACACATTAAATGGATCCAAGTTCAATCCATGCAAATTAGCATATTTTAAACAACTAATAATAATAATAATAATAATAATAATAATTTCAAGAAGTAGAAATCACATGAGCAGATATGCTGAGCATGCCCGCTTTCTTTTCAGAGTATGCATGAGCAACCAAGTATGCCCATAGTCGGCACCTATGTCTCTGTAAGTTCTAAGTACGTCGCGTCTGTGGCTACAGTGCTACTGTGCTGGCCTTCTATTCATCTAGGCAACATGACTTCGATCCCTGATCAGGTCTCAGTGGAATTTGTGGTAGACAAAAATTTTACAGAGAGTTTTTTCTCGGGGTACTCTCATTTCCCTCTTTCATTTCACCAACACTCTTCAATTTACCCTCATTTCATCTATTATCTGTAATAACAAAAATTGGCTGGGATGATGTTAGGAGTGATATGGATTTACGATTTTGATCTAGGTTCTAAAGTGTTGAGGTTCCAGGCTCTAGGTTCGGACTCATCAGTAGATGATGGAACCTTACCTGCTGGGCACAGCAAGGATAGCCCTTCTATTAGCGTCTTAGAGAATCATTGGGCCTAAACGGCGCAAATGCAAGGTTCCATCCTGGAACCAGCCCTCATGAAATCAATCAATCCTGGATCCAGCCCTCGTGAAATCAATGAATCCTGGATCTAGCCCTCGTGAACTCAATCAATCAATCAATCAAAGTTCTAATATCACATTCCTAATAATAAAAATTGAGATTATAACTACACCTACTTGAAAATTTGAATTTAATAACACATATTATTTACACACGAACGAGGAGGTACGAGGTTCATTCAGGAAGCAATTTCCACTGGCCGATAAAGAAAACAAAAACATCAATAAGTAAGAAATATTTATTGCACTATCTACAGAGATTCACTGGCTACTTCTCATCATAGTCACTATCGTTATTGAGGCATTTATCATACCAGTGCACCAACATTTGCATGCCGGTGTCATAAGAGTCTGCCGCCAGCGTCTGGAGCCATGAAGTCACTGCCTTAGCGTCGTCATGCCAGAAAGTGCTTCATGAGACAGAAGAGATGAAAGTCACTTGGGGCGAGGTCGGGGCTGCAGGGTGGATGGTCGAAGATCTCCCATCCAAACTGAAGCAACAGATTCCGTATGGCGTTGGCTGTGTAGGGTCGTGCAAAAGTGTAATGCCTCTTGTCAGCATTCCACATCTCTTGTTCTGGATCGCTCTCCTCAGATTTCGCAATTTCTGACAATACCGCTCAACATTAACGGTCCTCCCTTGCGATAAAAACTCGCACATGAGGGCACCACGTCGATCCCACACGACAATGCACATGATTTTTTTGACAGAGATTGTCTGCTGGAATTGGTCCTCACAGGTGAACCACTATGCCGCCAATGCATGGATTGTTGTTTTGTTTCTGGTGTGGCATACGACACCCATGTTTCATCCCCAGTGACAACAATGTCGAGAAACTCGTCACCTTTCTGTGCTGGAGGAATGTCAATGCTGCGGCCAGATGTTTCGTTTTGTGTTCATCTGCTAGCTGCTTTGGCACCATCTTGCACTTTCCGAAAACCAAGTCATCAGGAGACGATTTCGTGCAACAGTGAGCATATGGGGGAATTGACCAGAGAATTCCGAAATTGTGAAGCGACGGTTCTGAAAAACTACTTACCGCACACTTTTCATCAGTTCTGGCATCACCAGGGATAATTGGTCACTACGGTCTTCATCATGCACATTGGTTTGGCCTTCAGTGAATTGCCTGCACCATCATCTTTCGTCTTTCCTTACTGTCGCTCATAATGTTGGGTCCATACACATTGCACAATTGGCGATGCATCTCTGCTGGAGAGCGCGCAAAAATCGGATAACTGCACGAATTTCGCAGTTGGTGGGAGACAATATCAGTGCAGCCATTTTATCCTAACGCTGTGCAATAACAACTATCGTCATAAGACTGAAATTGCACTGCATTATTCCCACATAACCCCTCTCTACTGCTACGCATGCGTATTCCCGTCCAACTAATCATGCCATCTCTGGACGCGAGTGGAATTTACTTCCTGGATGAACCTCGTATATACATGATGACTCGACATGGAGAGAGAAGCAGAGTTAAACTGCAGAGTAAGAGGAATGCAAATCTGCTAAGAAAGCACTTGAATGTGAGGATGAGTGGCACAAGGAGCATGGGAAAAGGAAAGAAGACTAGTGATGGGGAAAAAAACTAATCCTTGAGTCCGGATGTGGAAATGGGGGAGGAAGTGATAGTAAAATGGGTGAAAGTGGAAGAAGTAACTTAAAGACTTAAAGACGCGATTGGAACTCACTTCCTGGATGAACCTTGTATATACATGAAGTGAAGGAGTGTCTGTTGGAAAAAATTCGAGGAATTAAATCAAACGTTAAGTGAGTCCTGGGGTATAACGAAAATTGGTGAAATATGGTGAAGGAGACGAGATTTGATAGTGTAAGGAAGACAAGCGAGTGAAGAAAGTCCTAGCTACGAAGAAGGGGGAGAAGTGATCAGTGAAAGAGATAGAGATCAGTGATGATAACGATCTGTTTTTACTGAAGTAAAAAAAAAAGGACTAGTGAATAGTATTGTTCGAGTTAATAAGTGACGAATGTCCTCTGGTTGAGATTCTGGCTGTTATGTACATCTGTTATCAGACAGTAGGCCTACATCTCACTTAACAATATATGTCAGAGGAAGAACAATTGTTTGTATGCACCTGAGGTCTGACTAGTATATTATGTAGCCAGTCGGCAATGTATGCAATGGAGGGGGAAAGGAACTGGCCACTCTATCCCATTATCTTCTGGCCTAGTTGCCTCATAAGTAGTACCTTCTTGGTATCATTTGTGAGGTTCAGACCTGTCTTCGGACAGTTGACTAAACAACAAACAACAACATCAGTGAACTAGTAACAAGAAAAGAGTAGCTGGAAAGATTAATATCAAGGCATCAGAGTAACAAAGGTGTGAATAGTAGGAATAGTAGGATGGTGCACATAAGTTATTATAGCGAATAGTGAACTGAATAACGAATCGGCTGTAGAAGTGAACTGATATAAACAGTAAGGTATAGGTAAGGTAATGGCAGATAACTGTTCGCACTTAGTTTTAATTCGCTCATAATGTGGTCGTCTGTGATTATTTTGTAACATTAAATAGGTGTTCATACTCAAGGAAAGTTTAAGAATATTTATGCACTGTTAAAACTGCCTGTAGTGATAATCACTTATTGTGGCATACAAGTTTAGATAACTTGGCAAATGCAAACACTTAGACATATGCGGGTAAGTGTATGCAGAATGTGGGCTAACTGTGCGCTTTTTTAAATGTATGTTTTCTTTAGTTTTACTGAGTTACAACATGCCTTTATTGCAACAACTTATTAACAAAGATCACAAAGAAATGTTCATGTCCTTATATGGCGTGCACAACTCATGCCACCACTCGTCACACACATTACACTGTACCCAGTCTTTTTCACTAGATTCATCACACCCAGGGTAGATGTATGTCTTCTCTGAAGAAGTTTATTTAACACTACGATGTTCTAGGCCCGAATGTCAGCTGTCGTGCAGTGAAGTTTTCGATTGGGTTCCTTCATATTTTTTTTTACACCTTTTTGTTATTTTGAACACTTGAGACCCCGATTTTGAAAACTACTTTTCAGTTCTTGCTTTCAGCCTTTCTTTTTGGCAGCAGCCCTCAATTTTTTTTTTTGCCTCATCAAACTGCCTTTGTGTGAGACAAGATTTTTCAGTTTTCCTTTCATACTTTCCCATGTATTCTTTAACTACAAGAAATACTGGTACATAAATACAAACAGTTATTTTCATCGTACCATAAAGTGGGGTGACTTTGAACGCCGAGGTGACTTTGAACAGTAATTTAGCGGCCTTCTAAACTAAATGCTGTACCCTATTGCGAAAAAACTGAACTAATTTATTGACAACTTAAACAGTTTTTTTCGCAATTGGGTACAGCATTTAATTTAGAAAGGAGATAAATTACTGTTCAAAGTCACCTCAGCGTTCAAAGTCACCCCACTTTACGGTATATAAAAAGGTAATGGAGGAGCAAAATAAGATCTGCGAGATAAAGCACCATAAAATTAACCTGTCGCATAAGCTGCCAGGTGGAAGACAAGTGTACACAAACTGGAATCTGGCGAACACACTTGCCCAGCTGCGGTAATGTCTCGTTCAATCTGGTATAGATGAAACAAGTGATGCTAATTTCAGGCGGGAATAACGGCATTCTCACCAGCAATAATAGCGTTGTCCAAAGTATTAACAGTAATATGATACATTTATTGCGGAGAGACCAATACCTTATCTTACTTCATCGTGAAATTACAGTCAAGTTAGCGAAACATGACAACGTACCTGTTTCAATAATATAATCGTATGAATAAAGCATCCACAGCGTTAACACAAGCTTTTACAGATTACACTACCATACTAGACTGTTAGCTGCGACCAGTGATGCTACCAGCTGAAAAATCGACTGCGTATACTTGGCCACCTGCGCACAGTTACCCTCTATTACCTTACATATGTGAACTAGGGAATAAATAATGAAGAGCAAAAAAAGGAAAGGATACATATTAAATAGACGATGGACTGAGCAGCAAGACGGGAGATAGCTAGTGGGATTAGTGTAGTTTTATTAAAATATACTGCAAAGAAGTGTTATTTGTAATGATTGTTAATGGTGGCACCATATAAGTGAAAATATGAGGTCCACCATTACATGTAAGAAATGCTATAACGAAATAATATCATATCATCATATTATTTACACCAACATTAAAACTTATACCAGTACCTTAACCTTTTCTTCTCATTTTATCTTAACTATAAATAAGAATTTTCCCAACTTTTTTAAATTTCTAACATTAGTTGAACCATATAGTTTTCTATAAGCTACAGGTTTATAAGTATTTAACATCATTATTTCCTTGTCAATCCATAATTTTCTTAAATTTTCTGTTTCTGGGCATACCAATATTATATAGATCGCGTGTTCTTTCTGACCACATAAGGGGCAGATATACTTCCCTGTATTATCCCTCATATTTCTTAATCACCATATTCCTATTCTCCACCATACCATGCCAACCTCCAAATGAATCTGTTAATTGCATGAAAGAGTAGGCCTATGTACATTACCGGTACTGTTGATAGCAGGGTTACATTATTGTATTTTATGTTATACTGACGAAAGAAAAGGAAACACAGTCAACTTACTGAAATGCCACGAACAACCCCAGTCTGTCCTCTGAGCCCAGCATCACTGTGACAATCTTTGACGAGTACTTCTATATCAATGGTCAGCCAGTCTTGTTGCCATGTTGCCAAGTGCTCAAGTCCCACGATAGGAGTGTAAGGGCCATAAGGTGAGGAAGTATGCCTCGGTGTCAAGGGGCTATATCCCAGAGGGGTTGCTATAATGGATGAGTCAACGCTGCTAGGAGTTGCAATTAATCCAGGCGAATTAAGTTTTGCTGCTTCTGTAAAACAGATGTGTCTCCCTTTTAATAGTGGTATATGTAGAAACAAATAATAGTATCTCCCTAGCAAGGATTTACACTGACATAAAGGCAATGGAACACAGAAAAAATGTCATACATTTATAAGCATACTTGTAGAGTCTTGTGTAATACCATCACAGCGCTCTGCATATGTGCAAATGATACCAGTTTGAAAATCTAAAAGTATATTACAGTATTTACTGAAACAGCAACTGTATCGACAATATGGAATACTGGTGTGTTTCCGCGTGAACTTCCAGAAAATTATGGTACATGTATATGGTGGCTAACACTATTGTTTTAGTTAAAAATAAGTCCTAGTATCAAGGTTACCGGATTCTGTCGTCAGGAATCCAGGACACTAATTACGTACCTTAATGTGACTACACATTTGAATTAATTCAATTTGTAAGGCAACTGATTTCATTCGTTTTATGTGTTTCAACTAATTATATAGAGCCTAAACTTTTAATTTTGTTACACTTTTACTAAATTATAAAATATCCTTTAAATTATTGATAACATCTGGAAAAATAATGTCATATTACAGTCTGATCTATACAGAAAAATTTACGATACTGTGTTTAAATCCTGTCAATAATAAATCAACTTCCAAAGATAGTAAAGAATAAAGATACTGCATAACAGCTAATACATACTATAGTATTATCGTTTTTATTTCAATAATACCCAATAGGAGGTGCCAGACAACATTGACGACATTGAACATAGCACTATTTTGGAAAAATGAATAAGGAATTGTAAAAATAAATTTATAGAAATGAGCAAAAAATTGTATTTTTCTAAGCTTTTTGACATTCCGGGTAAAATATAACTCAATCCAGGACACAGGACACACCATTAAAATCTAGAAGAATCCTGGGAAATCCAGGACACATCTGGGAACCCTGGTTAGTATTGTCTTGGTTAAGAATGGTTGTTTAGCTAAAAGATGACACTTTTAGTCGGTACTCAGCAGCTACCAGTAACTAAGCACTGATTTACATTTGGTTTAACTTAGTGGTCTTGATCCCTTTATAGATAAAATGCTAAATTAAAAATATCAGTGTTGTTTTTGTCATTGACGTCATTCTTGTTTGTTCAATGTCTAGCCACCTGACAATGAAGTCATTTGCAGTCTTGCACTCCAGTGTTTTTATATGACGCCATCTTTATGCAGAAATTCTATGCATCTTTTGAGGTGTTCCATGTTCATCTCTCTATTTGAATCACACAAAACACAGGCGGATGTATGAATAGATGAATAGAATATTTATTCATGCATCATATTTCTGTAAGACAGACCTGTTACAATTTTATATTACCCCAGGTCTGCCTTACTTCACACTTTTATTCTGCTCTGCCAAGTCGTAGGTTTCCCTGCTACTCCCATCCTACCTGACAATTGTCAGGCCTAACTATTTGTTCCTCTATGACATACATCCGTAGCTCCTACAGAAATTTCACTTTAATAATATCACTAAAACTAATCTAATAAACAAACTTTGCAAACATAACACATTCATTTAAGTAATATCTGAACACAATCACTCTGTTATACTGGGTCATTCATTGTATCTTGGAACCGGAGCTGCGTGAAGAGCCTCAGCTGACAACAGCAATGCATTTGTGCGGGTGGGAGGGGAGCGGTCTGTGGGGATAACTGGTTTATTCAAGGTCTCGCAACGCAGTTTGTTCTGTGTTTCAGTGAGAGCAACACGTGAAGTGAAGTGAGAGTAATGGCAAATAATAGGCCTAATTATTCTATTCCACATCAGATGTTTATTTACGATTCGTATACCCATTCAGAAAGTTCTCGTGCTGTCAAGAGATTATTTCAAGATAATTTCCCAGGTGTTTGAGTCCCAAGTCATGGGACGATTCATAGATTAGTTAATAAATTTCGTGAAATAGGAAGTGTTCTTGATAAGAAGCAAAGAAGGCGACGTACAGTGCTTACAGAAGAAACTGTTGATGACACTGGACAACGCTTGGAAAATTGCCCTAAGAAATCTTTTAGTCATCTTTCTCAGCAAATGGGAATTTCTTACGGTTCCATACAAGGAGCTACGAAGTTACTTAAGTTAAAACCCTATAAATGTACAGTGGTGCAAGAACTTAAACCGGGTATGTAGGATTAGATTTTGTGAATGGATTTTGAATAAAATGCATGACGAGGAAATTGATCTTAATCTCATTCTTTTTTCAGACGAAGCGTGGTTTCATTTACGTGGGTATGTAAATTCTCAAAACTGACAACATTGGAGTGCCGAAAAACCTAATCTGCTTCATGGGAAACTTCTTCATGACGAGAAATTAGGGGTGTGGTGCGCAGTTTTCGGTGAGAGAATAATAGGCCCAATTTTTTTTTGAGGATACAGTTAACAGTGAAAAACATTTCGCAACCTTTTTTTGCTGAATTAACTGAGAGGGAACGTAGTTTCGCGTTTTTTCAGCATGACTTGGTGACGGCTCATACAGTCAATGTTTCACTGCAGACAATTCGACAAGTGTGTGATTATAGAGTTATCAGCAACAACATATGGCCCTCAAGATCCCCTGATTTAACTGCCTGTGACTATTATCTCTGGCGATCATTAAAAAGATAAAGTACCAGTACGTAAAACGAATCACACATTTTAGACGAACTTAAGGATAACATTCGCCAGGAGATAAATTCAATTTCTCAAACAGAACTAAAGAAAAATAATGGGTATTTTCATAATAAGATGCCAGAAATGTGTTGAAAACGAAGGCAGGCAGTTCCAGCATCTTCTTTAGTGATATGGGTGAGAACATAACTTTTAAAGTGCATTAGAATTTATTAGGTAGTCACTCTAGCTTGCTAACCATTGAGCTCTTGTATTGCACAGCCGGCAGGAAGCAACAGCTTATCTGCCGAGTATGACTCCACATCAGTTGCGGTGCCGCGATATATGAATGACCCAGTATCTTAATACTCAAACTTCACACCATATTATCTAACAAGGAAAAAAGAATACACACACAATACGATCAGATTAGTAAATCATTAGCAGACGGATGTATGAGAAATTCCTATTCTGTGCAGGTGGCTTGCCAAATAATCATAAACTGTCATCAATCTGAACACCGCAACAGCAGATTTACGTGGCCCTTGGGGGATTATCCGTGTTTAGTCAATAAAATTTCCCAGGATTTATCATCTTTTTATATTTATTTTAATAAAAATAAAATAAATAAACCTAGTGTAAATAGGCCATAATGATCCTGAATATATGCAAAGTATTTTTATAAGAAGAAAAACTGTATATGCTTGCAAATTACAGAAAAACTCTCAATTTTCTATTTGCTGGTACGTAGTGAATTATTCAAATAGGCTAGTGAGAAAGCAGTAAAATTGTCACAAGAAATTAATATATAAAGTTATATTATAAATTATGTTACATTATATTATATTATGTTACTCGAATCACAAACATAATATTGGATGGTGGTGGTTTAAAACCAGTGAATTTTTTTCTGTTGGAATGTGCCGGAATGTCATTCCAGCATCTTTTCGTTGTGTTTTTCATAATGGAACCGAGAAACATATTAATAATAAATTATGTTTTTGCTCGATCGTGTTTTTTTGTTGAATTTACAGCTACCGGTATTGTTGTTAGGCCTTGAAAGTTGGAATTCCCAAACAGAAACTTGTTGGTAGGGAAACCATTCTTTATAACATAAAACTATACTGAAATACAAATACACCCATTACAATGCATTTAAGGTATGCGTTCACTTACTGGGACGGATTCGATTGGTGCATTCGAATTTTTATTCTATGCATTATTTTAAATGGATCATCACTCACTTGGTTGTATCACCTCTGTCCACATGACGAGATTCTGTCCAGAATTCTGGCCAGGGAATTCTAAACTGATTTCCGTATGGTTCAAGATTGAAATAAAGAATATCATGGCAATTATATCAATTACAAGGCCTCCAATCGTGGTAATAATGAAGGTATAATGAAATGGATGACACAAAGCTTAT
This sequence comes from Periplaneta americana, assembly GCF_040183065.1. Taxonomy (NCBI): domain Eukaryota; kingdom Metazoa; phylum Arthropoda; class Insecta; order Blattodea; family Blattidae; genus Periplaneta; species Periplaneta americana. The sequence goes on along the minus strand of NC_091124.1, from coordinate 148,547,057 downwards.
TTTGTTAGACCAACAATATAAACAGCTTTACAGTTTATCAAATTAGAATTATAGCAATGCAATATGCAAAAACAACATATACGGTAATAATAATAATAATAATAATAATAATAATAATGCTTTATTTTTTCTGGCAGAGTCAAGGCCGTGAAGCCTTTCTCTTCCACTCAACCAGAGGATAAAAAGGAAATACATCAGGGGCGGCCCGTGATTCAGAAGACAAGTGAAGTGCTGACAACTGTATGTGACAAGAAACAATATTTTTTCAATCTTACCTTATCTCTTGTAGAGTAGGTCTATTCTCCTGTTCTTCAGGGCCGCGAATTTGTCAATGATGTCATCTAAAAAGCTGGGTTGTCCTTCAAGTTCCGAAAGAAGTTCTCTATGAATAGAAATGTTGGCCAAGGAGGACAAACGCTGCTGGGAAATTGTATTCCGCAAATAAGTTTTTATTCTCTTTAGACACGAAAAACTTCTTTCTACGGACACACTGGTGGATGGCAAAGACACTACAAGTGAAAACAACTTATACACTTCCTGGAATACGTCTTGATGAACATCACTCTGACGTAACATCTCCAATGCTTTCAAAGCGTTAACGCCACTGTAATTGCTATCACCATAAAGAAGTTCAAGTTCATTTTGTAAACGTTGATTTTTTTTTAAATATGGATGGGTAGCACTCGATCAAGTTCTGCAAAGCACCTGATGGAAATTCTTTAGAATAGTCTTTAAATTTTGTTGTATCTACCAAACTTAGAAATGATACTTTGTTCAAGTCATGAAATCTAGTATTAATTTGTGACAGAATATTGTCTACTATCTCGTAAAACAATGACTTGTATTTGAAGAAAATGTCTTCATCGGATAATTGGGCATGCTGTCTTTTATGGTTGCAGTTACTTCTCACTTTTGCATTACGAAATATTTTGTTGCAGTATTCTTCATTTCTTTTACTATTAATCAAATCGTAAGTACTTCGAATTTTAGCTGCACAGTAACTTATATCTAAACATTTCTTTTGCAGAACATCATACAAAACATCAGTTAGACTGAATATGTCATAAAAAACCAGAGCCAAAAAACTGAATTCAAAGTCATTCATGTCATTCAAGAACCCTCCGCATTGACGGATGGAAGTACTATCAGTTCCAGGATTTATTTTTATTTTTTCGAAAATCTCTTTTAAACCGTCCCAATTCTCTACTACTGTTTTGAGTATTTTGGAGTTCGATGTCCACCTCGTTTCCACAGCTGTTGGAATTCGCCTTCCAACTATCGAATTTAGAATGTAGTTACCTTTACCTGAATGATGAAAGAAAGTGGGAATTCCGCTTAGGTTTGCAAAGAAAATTCGGCAACTTGAAATACTGTTGCAACTCTGTTGCAGAACTAAATTCAAACGATGCGCTAGACAATGAATGAAAATAGCTTGAGGAACTTCATCTTTGACTTTTTTCTGTAGGCCATTTATGTGGCCTGACATTACACTAGCGCCATCGTAACATTGTCCTATCAATTTATTACGATAATTCAAAGGCCCTAAGATGCTGTCTATTAGTTCAAACAGGGCTTGTGCAGTCCGATCAGAACTTACGTCATAAAAACCTAAGAAACGCTCCACCAGTTTACCATGTGAAGTCACAAATCACTATTATAGAGAACTGACAGTTTTGTCCAACGTCCGTCGCATCGTCAATTTGCAATGAAAAAAAATCAGTTTCATTTACTTCTTTCTTGATTTGGTTACATACGTAGTCTGAAATACATTCAATTAGTTCGTTCTGTATTGTCTTAGACTCGCCGCTGAATACACATTTAATTTTATTGTATTGATTTCTAACTTCGTCGGAACTTACGGAGAGCAAAGTTTGGAGCAGTTCTTTGAAATTACCGCGGTTATGTGACGAAACTTGTTCATCATGTCCTCGAAATGGCAACTCTTGTTTCGCTAAATATATAACGGCTTGAACCACAACTTTCATAAAGTTCCTGTTTAACCGAACATTCTCATTAAATATTTTAATAGCTACACAATAAGGACGACTCCTGTAACGCATTGCGAATTGAGTTCAAATTTCTTTCGACTTGTTTCAATTGCAATACGCACTTCAAATGCTCACTCGAATCCCCATGTTTGTGAAATGCACGAGTTGAGTTCGCAAAATCGCCAAACCCCGCGTTATTCCAAACGTTCCTTTTCACTCCTAATAAAAGGCAAGCCCAGCAGAAAAGTTTTTGTAGAAAAACACTGCCACATAACCAGGTATACTCCCCATACCAGGTACTTTTAAAATGCAATTGATAAGAATTTCCGGACTTTTTTTGTTTTCTAACAGACACTGATAAACGCGGAGTTGGGCGATTAAACACTAATAAGTCTCTCTTATCTTCCTCGCGCCAACGAGAAAACGGTGTCTCTAATAAATTACACACTACATCGTTTTCTGGATTCATTCGCAAAATCACTTATGAACATCACTAAATAATACACAAATAACAAAATTAACTTGTTTCTCTCACCAAGAAATGGATAAAACTGACAATGGGTTTGCACTTGTCGCCTTGTCGGGATTCGGCGGGTTGGACAAGCGAGGGGTGTTTAGAAACCTGTTTCTTTATTCTTTGAATAGGCAAAGGAACGGCTCTTCTATCCTTGGAGGGTCAATGCTCGTTACCATGGCAACCTACAACAGGCCTGTGTACTAGAATTGTGGAAAAAGAAGTGTTTCTTCTTGAAAACCAGTACCTACTCTTACATTATATAGGGGGTGAGTGTCAGCAAGCGACGCGAAAGGGAAAGTGTGCAGCGATACACCCAGACACTTCACGAGGCTTTCGTCTTTCAGATAGCGATAGGAGATTTGTGAGCAAGTTATAACTATGATAAAACGAAAATGCATAATTATTGTGATTATAATTTTAAAATGTAGGTGAAGAGCCACTTCAGTCACTTCACCTTGCGGGCCGCGGATGAAATACATGATGTTAATACAACAGAAAGTTAAGACAAGCTCTAAACAGAAAAAATATGCATAAGCCGGAAGATTATCAAACTTAAATACCTACTTAAACTAGATGACGAATTAAATTATATGATTACTTTATAAACTAGTTACAATTGTGAATTTTAATATACGAGGGCTATTCATAAAGTAACTTCCGTTTTCATATAGCGTGCGTAACAACAGAGACAGTGGCGCCACTCTTGCGGTGGAGTGTACCTTGAAGCAGTACGTGTTGAGCAGCGGTAGAGTCAAGGTCGTGTCTTTGTTCCTCTCTGAGCCACGTGCTGTCAAAATGTGTACTGCAATTGCAAGTCCAGCCAGGTGTGAGGTACGTTCTGTAATAAGAGTTCTTGTGGCCAAGAACTGTAAAGCTAGTGAAATCCATCGCCAACTTTGTGAAGTTTATGGGACAGATGTAATGAGTGAAGGTGGTGTAAGACAATAGATAGATAGATAGATATTTATTAGCCTTAGGAAATACAATGATTTCATGGCATTGTCAGAGTGAATACATAATAAATATGCGGTTACATACATGTTATTCCGACATACAAGATGTCTACAATAATATAGAAATAATATACAATCAACACATTCTGTAATGAAGTCAATTCTCCACAGTTTTCTTCAGACCATTATTTGTACAAAGTTCTTGGTTTCCTTATCTTCTTGGGCAGTCTCACCCCAGACATGAATCAGACAGAAAAGAAGAGCAGTAAACACAAAACGAGATACTAACTACTGTAAGCTAAATTTGGAGTGCTAAACTAAGATACTCATTGACAGTAAAAGGCATGTGGAAAAGTAAAATATGTTTCACTGACTTTTTAAATCTAGCATAGTTAAGGGCTTTAGTTTCAACAGGGAGTTTGTTGTAAAGTCTTATCCCTGTATGTGATAAGCTATTGAGACTCTTGGATAACCTATGATGATTAAAATGTAAATTATTGCATGCTCTTGTGCTGTAATGTTGCCATATGTTCAAAAATGGGCGAATCCATGATGAAGAGAAAAGTAGTCGACCGAGTATCATGAATGCAGATCAGATTCGTTTGGTTGACGAAAGGGTTAGAGCAAACCGCAGGTTCACCATGTCGGAACTTAGTGGGGATTTTCCACAGATTAGTCGTACTCTTCTGTACAAAGCGATTACCGAAGATTTGGGCTACTGGAAACTTTCTGCCAGATGGGTGCCTAAACTTCTTCCTGAAGAACAAAAGGCTCAGTGGATGGGAGCAGCACTGTCCTTTCTTGCTTTTCTCGATCAGATTGTGACAGGAGATGACACTTGGGTGCGGTATGTGAATGCAGAAACAAAGCTTCAATCAATGCAGTGGGGCCATACTCACTCCCCGAAAAAAACTCACAAAGTGTCATCAAACATTTTCCACGAGAAACACATGGCAACTGTTTTCTGGGACAGAAAAGGAATTTTGCTAGTTAAGTTCTTGGAGAGGAATGCCACAATTCAACGCTGAGCATTACTGTAACACACTAACAAACTTGAAAAGAGCCATTCAAAACAAAAGTCGTGGCATGTTGAGCTCTGGGGTGATTTTCCTGCATAACAACGCCTGGCCGCATACAGCGCGTCATACTGCGACCAAACTGCAAGAGTTCAACTCGGAAGTATTGGATCATCCTTCCTACAGCCCAGATTTGGTGCCTAGTGATTACCATCTCTTCATGCATATGAAGACGTGGCTTGGCTCGAAGCGCTTTGATGATGATGAAGAGTTGAAAAACAGCGTCGTAGGTTGGCTTCAGTCGCAGGCAGCCGAATTCTAAGATTGCGGAATTTCAAAGCTCGTCAAACGCTACGACAAGTGTCTCAATGTGACTGGAAACTACGTGGAAAAATAAACTAGAGTATATACTTTCAAACGTACTGTAACTCAATTCTGTAACGTCATTCACAGGTTTGTAAAAAAATAAATGGAAGTTACTTTATGAATAGCCCTCGTATATAAACGTGCGTTCTAAAATAAGATGTTTCACTTTGGACTTGAACGCATTTAAGATAAGGCAGCCCCTAATATCTGTAGGTAATGAATTTCAATATATGGGATGAGATTGGGAAAATCTAACTACAGCATCTTTGGGGAAAATATTGAATCAACCAGGTATGTTCTTCATAGTTTAAGTTACAGAGCCATTTTATTTCCAGGTTCAGTTCAGAACATTACTTACTTACTTACAAATGGCTTTTAAGGAACCCGAAGGCTCATCGCCGCCCTCACATAAGCCCGCCAGCGGTCCCTATCCTGTGCAAGATTAATCCAGTCTCTATCATCATACCCCACCTCCCTCAAATCCATTTTAATATCATCCTCCCATCTACGTTTCGGCCTCTCTAAAGGTCTTTTTCCCTCCGGTCTCCCAACTAACACTCTATATGCATTTCTGGATTCGCCCATTACAATGAAATAATGCGCTCTACCAGTAAATTACAACACCATTTGATTATTAATTCGGAAATGTGGACAAGTGAATGATTGGCCTACTACAATAAAAATCCGAATGCACCAAACAAATTTTTTTCGGCAAGTGAGCGTCTACCTTTATTACAGTGAAATCTCAGTAGAATGTACATCAGAAAATCGAAACTTTTATACTTTATAATGAAAAGTACTTTATTCTGAAAACCATGCCTTTTGACCTACCATTACCAGTTGTGATTACAGTTCTTGTGTCACAGAACAAATTCAAACACACAAGTACACTTGAAAGAATTACTAAACATTACAATAAAACACTAACAGTTTTAAAAAATAAATACAAAATAAAAACTTTTTAAATGTAAGAATTAGAGTAACCTCAAGAAATCACTTATTTTTGTTTGAAGTGTTTTTTTAAGTAGTTCATTTTCCACAAATTGTTCTACTTCTGTCAAACACATCAGAATTCTTTCTGGAACATTTTCAGTCTTTCCCAGGTAATTTTAAGTTAGTCTACATACTTCATTGTATCCACAGAAGAGATTGCTGAGCCATGTCAAAGATCGTCAACAAGTAAGATATCACACTTCATTTTAAGGTGAATGAAACTTCAAAATCGATAAGTTATTTAAGAAAAAACATTGTTACACATAAACGTATGTCATGATATAGTCGTAAAAGTTAAAAATAAGTGGACTGTCATAAACTGATGGGGATCCTAAAGAAAACTGGTGTGGATTGGAAAGAGAAGGCTGTACAGTAATCTTCATATGAAACAAGTCAAAGTCAGGATACGAGAAGAAATGTCAGAAGGAAGTGAAATTGGGAGAGGAGTACGTCAAGGATGCTCTTTATCACCTACCCTGTTCAACAGCTACTTGGAGGATTTAGTGAAGAACTGTTTTCAGAGCATGGGAGGAGTTGTAGTAGAAGGACGAAGATTTGCTGATGATAAGACGTTGTTAGCAGAAGAGGAGACGACACTAAGGGATATGATACTGGAGCTAAATGACAGCTCTGAGCAGTATGGGATGAAGATAAATGCAAATAAGACGAAGACCATGGTCATAGGAAGACAAGTAAAGAAGGTTAACTTGCGAATTCTAAATGAGGCAGTAGAGCAAGTGGACAGCTTCAAATACTTGGGGTGTACTATAAGCAGTAACATAAGCTGCTGTCAGAAAGTCAAAAGGAGGATACCAATGACCAAGGAAGTTTTTAATAAAAAAAGGAGGAGATCTCTGCAAAAAGAACTAAGGAAGAGAATAGTGAAGTGCTTTGCAATGAGTGTGGCATTGTATGGGGCAGAAACACGGACACTACGACAAAGTAAAGAGAAGCGAATAGAAGCATTTGAAATGTGGATATGGAGAAGAATGGAATGTGTGAAGTGGATAGACAGATTAAGAAATGAAGCTGTGTTGGAAAGAGTGGGTGAAGAAAGAATGATGTTGAAACTGATCAGGAAGGGAAAAAGGAATTGGTTGGGTCACTGGCTGAGAAGAAACTGCCTACTGAAGGATGCACTGGAAGAAATGGTGAACGAGAGAAGAGTTCGGGGCAGAAAAAGATATCAGATAATAGATGACATTAAGATATATGGATAAGTATATGAGGAGACAAAGAGGAAGGCAAAAAATAGGAAAGATTGAAGAAAGCTGAATTTGCAGTGAAAGATCTGCCCTTGGGCAGAATACTGAATGAATGAATGAATGAATGAATGAAGTCCACACCTGTGGAGTAACGGTCAGCGCGTCTGGCCGCGAAACCAGGTGGCCCGGGTTCGAATCCCGGTCGGGCCAAGTTACCTGGTTGAGGTTTTTTCCGGGGTTTTCCCTCAACCCAATACGGGCAAATGCTGGGTAACTTTCGGTGTTGGATCCCGGACTCATTTCACCGGCATTATCACCTTCATATCATTCAGACGCTAAATAACCTCGATGTTGATACAGCGTCGTAAAATAACCCAATAAAAAAAAAAGAATGAATGAATGAATGAATGAATGAATGAATGAATGAATGAATGAATGAACACTTATTAACTTCAAAATTCTGTACGTAATTATGAAGCCATCTTAAGCAAAGAGAATGAAAAATTAAATATCCGTGCACAGTAATATAATGTGATTTGAGTGGGGAATTTGAAAATATACGTTAAACTGAAAAATACATTCTAGTGAAGTACCGTACATTATTTTGAGATTTCACTGTATTACTAAGCTACCATTACAGTGCAGTTTTGCAAAGGCTTTGGAATAATATTGCTCTAAATTTTCAATGCAAATTATATTGTATTTGCAATTTAAAAAATATGATCGTGCTTGTTTTTTAAACTTTTCTTTGATTTTGTAAAAACCACTTCCCAACCTTGTGTTGTAATATACTATTATAATATAATTTTTCTTTGAACTCCGCTTAGGCCTTAAAATTCTCAAAGTTGGACGAAAAGGAGATTAAAAACAACAAAATTTCCGTGCACTGGACAGTAATCATCTCCTCGTTCTCTACATAGAGTTCCACCACCTTCTGAAAAAAAGCACTGGTTAAAACCACTGCTATAATTTAACCCAACTTAGCCTAAGCTAGAATACTATGTCAGACTACAATAAAATAGAATAATTTTAATGGAAAAGAGACTAAAAGAAAGGATAGCTGCTAATAGCTTAAATCGTATTTTGTATATATTTACCAACAAAAAGGTGAAAAAAGTTTTCGAGCAGGTTGTAAGCATTGATTTTTCAGGCGAGGAGACCTGTAGGCCTACCAGTAAGTAAAGAATCCCTCGAATGTGAATGCAGATAGAAATTGAGTCAGAAAGTAATATTGTCAAATAAGTGTTGCTGCAAGCAAACGAATAAAGAAGCAAATAAAGAAAAAACTAAAATTATTCAGTATTAGTGAAATAATATGCTCTTCTAATTATTAACTGAAACATATCTACCAGTGCTATTTTTAAGAAAAAGATTGGCAATATCTTTGGCTCAATAAGAAGTGTTCTAACTTGTATGCAGCTAACATTATATGCCTTCATGTGTGTTCTTCACTTGCAATTCCCCTGTTCTTAACATATTAAGGAAGCATAAAACACAAAATAACTTATTGCAAAAAACATATGACGAAGTCTGCTGTAATGACAATTCTCCTTACGTTTCCGAATATAATTTATAATAACTATTCTATAAAAAACATTTGACATAACTTTAATCCAACACACACATCTACCTTCTAACCATGTTTTTTTTTCTCTAAACCAATGAAATGTGTACCGATACTAAATATTGTAAGTTTCAAAGTTACCGGTACTAGAAAATAATCTAATACAATTACGAATACCGTACCGAGAATTAATTCTTCATTCTTGATTAATGTACATTCTTTTAAAAGTACTAGGTGCGGCATTTAAAATACAAAAATAACAACTTCACTGTGTTAATACTGAAATTGTGATGTTATGTTTCGATGACTAGTTTCGATGTTGTATCCATCATCCTCTGAAATCAAGAGTTCTAAAAAAAACACCACAATTGAAATATTAAAACAGTGAAGTTGTTATTTATTTATTTTAAATAACTTTAATAGTTTCTTAAGTAAGAAATAATTTACATTTAACCAAATGTTATTCTTTTAAATCTAACACTAAAGTAAGTACATTATTTCCAATCATATAATAATAAATAGTAAATAATAATAATAATAATAATAATAATAATAATAATAATAATAATAATAATAATAAAACTAACCATTCAACACTATTGGAGATGGTGATAACTGATAGGGTGAGGACGACTGTTCAGATCCAAACAGTGAGCCTGGCGTCTGGGGAGAGTACAGTTCACCAGTCTGGAGGCATGCTTTGTCTGCACAATCGAAAAAATTAGTGTGTACAAATTGAAAATGTTAAAAAAAAAAAACAAACAAACAAATCAAACATACCTGAATTTGTTAACATTCATCCAGTATGTGCAAAGATAAACACTTTTTAATTAATATTTCCAGAAATGGCCTGAACACTTTGAAATAAATTGAGAAACTTGTACAATTCCTCATTATGTAAATTTGTAGTTACCATTCATTCATTCATAGTTTTCTACCCAAGGGCAGGTCTTTCAATGCAAACCCAGCATTCTCCAATCTTTCCTATTTTCTGACTTCCTCTTTGTATCCGCATATGATATAATTGTCATATATTCCCAAATTATTATGTTTTAAAGTGTTTTAATTAAAGTTTTTATGAGATGTGCGTGGCCTCGAACTCTCAGAACCACACGAAAATGTGCTTAGAATATAAATCGCTCATACCAAAAACAGTGGTATGAGTCATTCTCATGCAAAACTGCATGTCTTACTACGAGAGACATTTGAATGATCACCTATTCCAGGTCTAAGAGAGGAAACAAAACAAAATAGCGATATAATAGGACTAAAAACACACATATTTCAATGTCGTGACTATATTGCTATATTTTCTTCTGCTTAAAATAATTACGCTATCTATTTGAACAACAAACTTTTTCTACTGACCTGATAGTTTTGCACAGCTATTCAGTCTTCAAAGTGCAGGTGTGGGATTTCAATGAAGTGATCAAAGCTAAGTGGATGAGAACAATACGCATATCTGACTAAAGCCACTTTTTCACATTCAACATCACTTCCGCATTCAAGCAGTCCAATATCAAACACCACAAAATTACATTTTCAAACGATGATATTGGTATGTCAATGTCATAACTTGCCTTTTGCCAAGCATATTGTAACATAGGCTTGTACTTCAGTGCAGAAAGTTGATTGTATAGCACAGAATGAAGTCTGATGATGAAATGACGATCATGTAACTTTACTTGTGGTTTTTCACATTGTAGTCTTACAAAATCAACGATCCTTCTCATGTAGAGCTTATATTGCCTAAACAAGTACATATCAAGAGGTTGGCAATATTCTTTTGTCTTCAGTGGCAATATCTTGAGTGTAACATTCTTGTTCGGAAAACTTTCATCTAACAGAGTATGATCTTTATGGCCTGACCAGGAATCACACAACAATAGGCTCTTCTCATCGTCATGTACATGTTTTTATTTTAGTTGGTTATTTAACGATGCTGTATCAACTACTAGGTTATTATTATTAATTATAATTATTAATTTCAATTCAGGAATCCGCCCCTGAGCACGAGTTCTACTCTTTCAGGGGCGAGCTAAAGTTTCTCTGTATATTTTATATTACAATTATTAGCAAAATGAATGAATGAATGAATGAATGAATGAATGAATGAATAAATAAATAAATAAATAAATAAATAAATAAATAAATAAATTTAGCATTGATGAGACTGGTGATAGCGAGATGATATTTGGCGAGATGAGGCCGAGAATTCGCCATAGATTACCTTGCATTCACATTACGGTTGGGAAAAACCTCGGAAAAAACCCAACCAGGTAATCAGCCCAAGCAGGGATCGAACCCGCACCAGAATGCAACTTCAGATCGGCAGGCAAGTGCCTTAACCGACTGAGCTATGCCGGTGGCTATGTAGCCTACATGTTAACCAATGACTGTAGTTAGAAAACTTTTCATATGCTCTTTCGTCATTTTTCCACTTTTGCTTGCCTCCACATGAATGTTTCGTGGACATGTTGCTTCAAGTTTCTTTGAAACATTTGGGCCAAAAGTGCCTTGTATCTCTTGAAAACAGATATAGAGCTTGATAGCTAATCTGCCACTCATTGATAAAGCCACATCAATTGTATAGCTGTGTGTGGAGCTATGCACAGACTGCAACACACCAGCTGTAGTTTTCTCTCCTCTGTGAGATAGTGTTGACAATGAAGACATCTCATAATTAAATTGACTTTGGTCACTGTTCCAAACATTTTCTTTGTCTGCACTCCCGTCTGTTCAGGGGCGTATTTTGCGGACTACCGGGGCTACCGGCAGTAACCCAAGGAAATTACAAAAGAAAAAGTTTATAATATAACATAATGTAATAATTTTGTATTATTAGTTTTAATACAGTAATTAAAATTAAAGTAATTGTTAGATTTATATGTGCTCTCTGCTCTCGAAAAGAAACAAGTTGTCAAGGCAGCATCGCTGGAGAAACCGCTTGCTACGTGAGGTAGCCTGTGACCATACCGCGCACGCTGTCCTGTAGCAACACTGCCCATCCCCCCGCTCTCTTCTGTTTCCATCGTGCAGTGTAGGCGGGTGAGTTGCCGCTCTCGTGATCGGTTTCTTCCCAGGCGCGAAGCAACAATACGCTTAGCATGCTAGCTCATGAATGTAATTGTGTTCTTGCAGTGCAGTATTTTAAATTTGTGATTTGTTCGAGTGTCTAAGAGTTATATTAATTGTGAATTATTAAGTTTTTAATTTCCCAGTTAAGTGATATTGTGAAAAATATGGCAGAACAAGTTTCTGGAGAGGTTTGTGTTGAAAATGACTGTGTAATGGAAGGTTTATTAAAAGTGCCTTTTAACCGTCGTACATACAACGAGGAAGTTGAAATTGTGAAAATGGAAAGATCAACTCCTGAGTTAAATTTGTCCATGGACGTAAAAGAAAAACAGCGTGAGTACACATGCCATTTCACTTCAACATCATATGGTAAGTGGAATTGGTTGTGTGGTAGTTCTAAACCGTCTAAACTATTTTGCTGGCCATGTTTGTTATTTAGCCGCGAAACTAATGTGTGGTCAAAAGAGGGTTTTCTAATATCAACTCCCTTCGAACGGCAGTCCTAAAACACGACAAATCAAAAGCTCATATTTGTAGTAGCATGAACTTTGCAAACTTTGGGAAGACAAGAATTGATTTACAGCTAGATAAGCAAACAGCTCTACATATCAACCAACACAATGCTCCTGTGGAAAAAAAATCGGGAGATTTTACGGCATCTTATTAACGCAGTCTGCTTTCTAGGAAAACAAGAATTGGCTTTTCAGGATCATAATGAGAGTGTGGAATCAGACAATAGAGGAAATTATATTGAATATTTAAGTTCCTTAAGTGAATTTGACCATTTACTGGCCAATCATCTTGAGAGTTCAACAGTATTTCGTGGTACTTCTCCCGCAATTCATAATGACTTAATATTTGCTATAAGTGGGGTTATGATAAAGAACATAAAATCTGAAATAGAAGAAGCACCTTTTGCGGCCATTGTTGTTGATGAAACAAGTTACTGCTCTAATCAGAGTCAATTGTCCACTGTTTTAAGATACGTCGATAGTACTGCCAATGTTCAAGAATGGTTTATAGGATTCACAAATGTCAGTTCGGGCAAAACTGCTGCTGCTTGGTTTCAGCATGTGGAAGGTGTTATAGCAGAATACAATGTCGGCAATAAGTTAATTGCACAGACATACGATGGTGCTTCAGTTATGGCGGGAAATATTAATGGCTTAAAAACAAAAGTTCAAGGAAAGTATCCTCAAGCACTATTTGTCCATTGTTACAGCCATGTTCTCAATTTAGTTTTGCAACAAACTACTTCATCCATTCCAGAATGCCGCATTTTTTTTCAAAACACTGTCGGGTTTAACTGGATTTTTCTCTTCATCTCCTAAAAGATCAGAAAAACTCAAGAATTTATGAAAAAGAAACTCCCAAAAATAGCACCAACTAGATGCAATTTTACATCTCGGCTTGTAAATACAGGAAAGTAATACAGAGAACAACTGACTGCTTTCTTTGAAAATATCATTTGTAATGAATGACTCTGAAGAAAACTGGGTTGATGATGTAATTGTGCAGGCTCAAGGATATTTGTATTTTTTCACACAGTTTCAGAATATATTTATTCTTGAAGTCAATGCTAGAGTGTTCGCACATACAGATGTGCTCTACAATATTCTTCAGACAAAAAGTCTAGACATAGCATACTACTTGCAAGAGGTATCAAAGTTAAAAAAAAAATACTATATCCGAGTTCAGACGTAGTGGGTTTCCGTCCATATGGAGTAATATGGAAAATGAAAATTCTTCAGCCAATACAATGGAACCACCATTAAAGCGAAGAAAAGGAGATGATGAATTGAAATACAGGCAGCTGTACTACAGCATACTAGATCGTATGCAGATGGAAATTACTGACAGATTTTCTGATTATGGAAAGCTTCAGTTCACATATCTTCTAGATTCTCAAAAATGTTCTGCTTATAGAGAAAACTTCCCGAATGAGGCACTAAACAAATTATTTCAGTCCTATAACAGTCACTTTGATCAAGTACGTTTGAAAAATGAATTAAGTGTAATATATTCAGCAAAGGTCTTTGATTTTTCGAACAAACCTATCCATGAAATATTATCTGCCATATATGAAAACCAGCTGAACCAAGTTATTCCTGAAGTCCTTAAATTGGCAACATTAATTGTGACAATACCAGCTACGTCAGCATCAGTAGAAAGAACATTTTCTGTGTTGAAGAGAATAAAATCCTACTGTAGATCAACTCATACACAAGAACGTTTATCCGGCTTGGCACTGATGTCCATTGAAAAGTCATTTCTACAGAAACTTCGCAAGCGGCCCAACTGTAATTTCAATGACGAAGTCATCAAAGTATTTTCGTCCCAATCAAGACGTCTGAAATTCATATATAAATAGGTAAGGAATTTTATTATAGGGACTTTAAAATATATTTTGTGTAATAATAGGGTCAGTGGTAGCCCAGGCCCTTAAACCAGCATACACCACTACGTCTGTTACATATTTGTTCACTTCCTCCACAAACCCTTGTGCCTTCTGACGAATACTATGATCTTCTTGTATGTGCTTATATGTGACGAACTTGGTAATATGCTTGGAAGAAATGCTATATTCAGGCTTAAGTTTATTGATAAAAGTAATCAAAGCTGTGAAATTGAGGCCAACCACTTTAGACGCTTCTAGTGCCCACATTTGCAGATGCCAATAGTATATTGTAGATCAATGTCCACACCTGTGGAGTAACGGTCAGCGTGTCTGGCCGCGAAACCAGGTGGCCCGGGTTCGAATCCCGGTCGGGGCAAGTTTCCTGGTTGAGGTCTTTTCCGGGGTTTTCCCTCAACCAAATACGAGCAAATGCTGGGTAACCTTCGGTGCTGGACCCCGGACTCATTTCACCGGCATTATCACCTTCATTTCATTCAGACGCTAAATAACCTAGATGTTGATACAGTGTCGTAAAATAACCCAATAAAAAATACTGTAGATCCATATGCTCTTGACCTTTCAGATTTTGATATTACATCTTCTTTAAAGTTTTTAATTGTGACAGCCTGTTTCCCTTGAAGTGAGCTTGACCTCGCCTTTTGCTAGTCACACAATCTAATATTAACTTTCAATTTGATTTACTTCGAATGCATTTATAGCACCTCATAAGTTTGCTATAGGAGTTGAAGCCACAATTGTAATAGTCTTTATAAATATTCTCCTGTATGTTGTCATCAATATCTTGTAATACACTGGACCTCGACATTTTTGGTGGAGATGGTTCGTACTCACACTGATTTGAAGGTTCCTGTTGCTCTGGAGATGAAAGGCTTGTACTGCTGGAAGAGCCAACTTCAGGTATGGGCTCTTCCTATCCTTCAAAATCACTATACCTATCCAGCGTATCTTCATCCATTTCTGTGTCATCCCCTTTGTATTTGTGCATTATTAAGCTATATAACATATTCGCGAACTCCATATCCTTGACTCCGATTAGTTTCCATATTCAGCACGTCGCTATTTTGCCTCTAAAACTTTGACAACATTCATGGGATTGTCCAAATCTGTGTAGTAATGGTCAGCGCGTCTGGCCGCGAAACCAGGTGGCCCGGGTTCGATTCCCAGTCGGGGCAAGTTACGTGGTTAAGGTTTTTTCCGGGGTTTTCCCTCAACCCAATATGAGCAAATGCTGGGTAACTTTCGATGATGGACCCCGGACTCATTTCACCGGCATTATCACCTTCATCTCATTCAGACGCTAAATAACCAAAGATGTTGATAAAGCGTTGTAAAATAACCTACTAAAAAAATAAAAAAATAAAAAATTCATGGGATTAATTCGCCTCTTGATACCGATGTACACTCTTTACACTCTAACACACAACCGAACACTCCTACTGCAGCTATACTGTTCACACAACTAAAGTACTTGTTAGTGCAGGTACAACATGCCAACGTTGAATGGTGCTAGCAGACAACAGCTGAATTTTGCATGGGAAAGACTCATACCACTGTTTTTGGGATGGGCGATTTATATTCTAAGCATATTTTCGTGCAGTTCTGAGAGTTCGAGGTCACGCACATCCCTTGTTAGTTGTTTTCTGCACAATTTTAAGCAATATCTATCACAGAGAGTTACAATATATTTCATCATAATAATCAAATTGTACCTGTACAAGTACCGTAACTTCGGAAATAAAGAATATTAATATGATTGGATGGTTGGTTTCTGAAGCCCACCACTGGCTCTTCTCAATTGGTTTTGATTTAATTGATATATACTTTCAATTTGTGTATATCGTACCAGTACATCAACGAGAACATTAATATTGTGACACCGAATATGATTAATCATTTCCATTAACTTACTATGACTTTCTGCTCTTCCCCATGATAAGCATTGCTGTAATTATTTCCTCCTCCTCCTCCTCCTTCTCTTCAAACACCGGTACCCTACTGCCATCTGTCATCTTATTTCCACTACCGCCAACATTATCACCTATATCATATTATCATAAGTACAGTCTTAGAAAAAAGTTTTGTCGCATAGATGCTTTATAAGTCCCAGAAAAGAGGCAGAGTGCATGATCAGATTTACAACGAAACAAAACTATGTAATTTTATTACTTCAACCAGTCGTTCTCTTGTGAACCAGGTCATTCATCCTCTGCGCACTGCCTCCTTTCTGGGACTTACAAAGTATCTGTGCGACAAAACTTTTTTCTAAGACTACATCACCATCATCGTCTTCATCTTCATACTGATCACCACCATCATCACCTTCTTATTCTTCATCAGGTACTACAATTTCATAGAAGTTTTGACCTTCTCAACTATTTTCCATTATTCATTTCGGTCTTGGATGAGTCTTGGACAATTCCTTAATTCCAGATTTCTTATATCTTCTATTACATCATCTTTCCATCTGTTCTTGGGTCTTCCTCTACTCCTTGTATTCATAGGTTTACAATTATAAATTTTCTTGACTCTTCTATCTTCATGCATGTGGTTAATATGCCCAGACCAAGCTAGTCTCTGTGCCTCTATATGAGTAATTATGCTATGGTTTTGTATTGATTTATTGAGTTCCATGTTATTTCGAATTCGCCAGCTGCCATCTCTTTCTGTAATTGGACCAGAAATCCTTCTCAACACTTTCTTTCGAAAATTAGAAGTTTTTGAATAACTTCTTCTTTAAGAACCCAGGTTTCGCTAGTGTAAGTTACAACCGACCTAACTGCTGTGTAATTTAATTTTAATTTTGCTTGTTTTGATGCTAGTTTACTTTTAAATAGCCTTATATTCGCAAAGTAAGCTTTGTTATCTAAATTAATTCTCTCTTTAATCTCTTCTTCGAAAGTATTATTAGAGTTCACTTTGGATCCAAGATATTTGTAGGATTTCACTCTTTCTAATGTGACATTATCTAGGTTCAAATTACTTACGGTACAGCTTTTTGCACGGCAGAGCATTTTTTATATTTTGTTTTCTCATTAATATTAACCCATATTGCATTGATTGCTCTTTAAGATTCAGCATGGTTTCAACTAATGCTTGTTTTGTCCTTGCTGTTATCAATATGTCGTCTGCATAGGCTATGCATTGCTTCAATCTTGTGCTTATGTTGCCTCTTGAATCTAGCTGCTTTATTATTAGATCTATTATTACACTGAATAATATTGCTGATAGAGGATCCCCTTGTTTCAGAGTTCACTTGGAAATTTCCACTACCAACACCACTCCATAATATAAACAGTGATTTAGGAGAAACAGTAAATACAGGGTTTCTATTATAACTATGTACTGACTACTGGCGCGGTGTTTTGCTTCTTGGCAGCTAGGTATGCCACAGCTGGCCACACTTGTATGTTCACCCCGCTACCTAAAACATTTATAAAATCGTACCTTATAGAAGATGCTGGAAATGTACGATTTGAATACACGTTTTAAGTAGCAGAGTTAACATACGACACGTCCAGCCACCAAGAAACAAAACACCGCGCCAGCAGTCTGTACATATAATAGAAGCCCTGTATTTGAGGGGGTGGTAATATGGACTATTCTGAGAAAAAATTCATATGAACATGTATCACATTTTCAATGGGTGTGGAGATACAGCTGTTTGAAAGTTACGCGTAACAAGTGTTACAAAGTGGCAAGAATGAAAGACAACTGTCTTAATGATTATTAGATTTAGTATTGCTCATTTTCATGGTATCAATACATTTCAACAGTTCAATGCACTCTCCCGCTCTGTTGACAACAGTAAGTGTTGCTCTTCTGAGGTAGACTTCCCATTTTTTTATGGGAGCAGTAAGCCTATTCTTAATGTGATGGACCAATTCGTCCCTTGTATTAACTTTGTTCTTGTACACTTCGCCTTTCACTCATTTCCACAGACAAAAATCGATAGGAGTAAGATCTGGGGATCTTTGTGGCCAATGCACGTGACCACTGTGGTCGATTTATCATTCGAGACTGTAAGATTTAGATGATGCGTCACCTGATGACTAAAATGTACAGGGGCTCCATCACGCTGCAAGAACATGCCCATCTTTGTCGCCAAGAGAACAACAAAACATCACTTTCTTTACACACAATATGAACAATACTGCCACAGACGATCTCAGAAGAGTGACATGTATTATACATTTGTATGTAGTCAATATACATAATCATTTGTCTTCATACCATTTATAAGATATGTTATGAGCAACATTCAAACAGCTGTATCTCCACACCATTGAATTAGACATATGTTTATATGAACTTTTTTACTTAGAATAGTCTATACTATCAGTACCTAAAATGTTTACTATACCTTCTCAATCACCTGCATATACACCTTGTCCCAATTAGAGGGATCGAGAAATAAGTGCTAATTTAAAGTATAAATATAACATAACTTTTTGTATAACTTGATGTAAAAACTCTCCGAGTTTCGGAGAATGGTCAGTGCAACTCGATGTATGCACCTCGAGCTACCCTGAAGACATCTAAACGGTACTCAACCTTCGGCCAAGTGTTCCATAACATTTGTGGGGTGATTAGCGCAGCTGCATTTATAATGCATTGTCTCAGTTTTTCCAAAGTTTCAATTGTATCACGTTGGTACACAACACTTGTCACAAACCCCCAGAGGAAGGTCAATGGGCGTCAAGTCAGTAGACCTAGGTCAGGCAAGGGTTCTCCTCTTCTGATCAACCTATTGGGAAAGTTTGCATTCAAGATGCCACGCACTGCTCCATAGTAATGGGGTGGAGCCCCATGTTGCTGAAAAACCGATTCTGAGAGGAGTTGATCAACAACAAAATTTCTGCAACATGTCCAGATGCACATTCCCTGTGACTGTTGCCTCGATGAAGAAGAATGGTCCAATGACGGAATGTTTACTGAATGGCACCAGGCTTGTTTCCATGATAAATGTTAGTGCACATGCGTATGAACGTGCAACTGTTTTTAGACCATTGGTGCATAAACTTGGACAGTTTCTGCATCTTGTCAGATGTAAATCACAACGATAACTTCATCCAATTTTAAATGGTGAGCATTTATTTCTCGATCCCTCTAAGCGGGACACAATGTATAAATAAGAGAGTTTATACACCTGAATATTTATATTAATGTAATATAAAACTGCAGAAATATAATAAATAAAATTTGCCAAATAAAATTTCCATTAATAAGTCAAATTCTTTACTCAGAGAAAAAGAAAACAACAACAACAACCGCAGCTGCCGCCCCTACCCCCACCACCACCACCACCACCATTTTCTTGTCGTTGTTGTCACCATAGTCTTCCCACCAGAAAGAATTTCACTTCTGTAAATCAAGATTACTTTCATCCGAACATTAACAAAAACGAATTCCATCTGAAGAATTATCCTCCTTCAACTCCTTTTCCCCATTCTTTCATTGCAAGAATATGACAGAATCTTGTTCCATCGCAAGTCAGTAAATTTCGTCCTTATAAAAAAAGCTTTTACTTTGCCATCATAGTACAGGTGATGTCTAATGTAAGAATCTGTTAACCAGGCAATAGTAACCAACCATGTGATAATGAATGCAAACTTAAAAACATTAATAACAGCATATTACAACAGACTGAACTCAAAATCAAATTACTGAATTTATTATTTCTCAACAAACTGACTCTGGCAGATTGTTAGAGATTCATGGTGGACTTCGAGTATTTTGGCACTTGATTCCAACATTGCTCTATTTTTGTCATACAAGTAGTACAGTGTGGGCGGGAAGTAACTAGGTATTATTAAATGGCTGTAGAATTTTTAATATCGATGGAATCATAATGAAAATAGTGTGTACATAAAGGTCATTAAATAGGATTTAAACTTTCGTGCATCAGTAGTACAGACGGTAGCCTTGAGAATAAGTGTGCCCAACAATAGTAAAGATGGCCGATCGCCTGTCTGTTTGCGAGTGTGCGCAGATTGTGCACGCTATGAAGTGTGGAATTCCGTTGTTCTTGTACAGAGATGATGGCATACAGTGAAGGGAAGAAATGTCACAATCTGTCCAGAGACAATATAGAATTGTCATAGGAAGCTAATGACCACAGGTTTGGTTAAGGATACAGGAAAAACTGGCCGTCCACTCATGTCTCAGTCTGAGGAGAATGTGACGATTGTGCAGGAAATGTTCAATCGTAGCCCTGCCAAATCAACGTGTCAGGCAGCTCACGAAAGCAGACTCACAAGGTACGCAGTATGTCAGGTGTTGCAGAAAGAATTACTACCCATGGAAACCCCATTACGTGCAGCAGCTGACACCAGAAGACTGTGGTCACAGAATGGAGTATTGGGAGTTGATGCTGGGTTGGCACGAAGATTGGTCTCAATTGTTTCAAAACATCCTCTGAAGTGAAAAACATGCAAATGTTCAGTCTTGTGACTTATTTTAATGTAAAATACTAAAATAGTTACTTTACAATTACATTATTAGTGTTAAAGTTTTCGCCCAATTGTGGGCCGTATTTCATATGGGAGGTTCTGTCAATCGACACAATTGCCATTATTGGGCAGCAAAAGATCGCTGTATGACGGTGGAGAAGATGCAGTCTCGTTCAAAAGTGACTGCGTGGTGTGGGATGATGGCCACAAATGTCATCGGGCCATATCTCCTGCATGACACCATGAACTTGGAATGCTATCATGAGATGCTTGAAGATTACGTTTGGTCCATGCTATCTGGATGAGAAAACATCATCATGCAGGATGGTGCACCATCTCACTTTGCAAATATCGTGCATACATGGTTCGATGAGAAGTTTCCGGAACGTTTGCTGTGGTGATGCAGACCTCACAAATGGCCTGCAAGAAGTCTTGACCTGACATCTTGTGACTTCTTTTATGGGGCTAGGCAAAAGATGAGGTGTACCGGACGAAACCTCGCACACTGAAAGAATTGGAAGCATGGATTTGGGATGTTATCACCAATGTTCCATGCAACTTCCTCCAGAAGACTGTGCATTCCATTCGGTCCGCTTGAAGAAATTGGTCATTGCTACAAGTGTCTACGTTGAATTTTGAGGTATGCATTCGTATTCCCATTTAATAATGTACACAAAAAATAATTTTACTAAATTAGCGTTGTAAATGTAGATTTTTATATCCCATTCTTAATATCTAGTTACTTCACGCCCACCCTGTAATTTTTTTTATTCACCATTCAATCAGCCAATGAATACTAAATAAATGAAAACTCACTAAGACTGTACGTCTGTGATGGTGATGCTTCAGAGTCACTTTTTCTGCCAGGTGTGTTAGCAATACTTGGATCCCAGGCTCCTGACTGTCCAGGTGTGCGTGATCCATCTTGTGAGGAGTTAATGCTGTCGTAATGCGGAGTTTTTGATCCAACTGTCAACAAAATATAATAAAATATCGTTACCAGTGAAATAAAATATTCAGCAGTAGAATTAACTTTCTTTCTTTCTTCTGCTGTGCATCATTACCCAAATGATTACAGGTTCAACTTTTCACACGAAAAATCTGGATTTAAATCCCAAAAAGTCTAATGCTTTTGATAGATAAAGACTATGTAACTGTAGTTGGGGTCAGGTTTTCATAAGACACTCCTATTTCTCCTACCAACAATCCACCATTTCTCCATTCACTAGCTCGATATCATTCTGATGCAACGTACATCACCTGCATATGCAGACATCCCGGTTTTACTGGAACAGTCTTGGTATTTCGTACTTTATCTCAGTGTGCCCAAAAGTTTCTTGGAACGCGAAAATGTTCGGTTTCCTTACTTACTTGGAACCTGCAGGTTCATTGCCACCTTCACATAAGCCCGCCATTGGTCCCTATCCTGTACAAGATTAATCCAGTCTCTATCATCATATCCCACCTCCCTCAAATCATTTTAATATTATCCTCTCGTCTACGTCTCGGCCTCCCCAAAGGTCTTTTTCCCTCCGGCCTCCCAACTAACACACTATATGCATTTCTGGATTTGCCCATACGTGCTACATCTCCTGCCCCTTATTGTAAGGTTTCTTAACAAGCTGTTTTTTACGGTGATGGGTTGTTAGCCCTTTGTTCAACTCCCAAGCTGGAGGACCACCCCTTATCTGCTGTCCACGACTGCTTATTCAATATATTCGCAGCTACCCTCCATATCTGGAGGCCATTTCCTCTATCCGCAACCTGAGGACGCGACATGCTGTGGTGATAGGGGCCCACAATAAATGTCCCGGTTTCCTTACACTGGTGAAAATGTTTTGAGGGCAGTTTTATTTTCCTCTCGAAATGTAATGTGATTCACTCAAAGTACGTTGACAGCTTCATTTATATTCCCGAATTCATAGTAACTGTCAACATATCTGCTGATAAATTAGAAGAAGAGCAGTCCATTACTTGATCTTAATTTGGAACTTCTACTGATGCTTTTCTTTCCACGTGAGGTACATCAAGAGAAGAACACAACATGATAAGCATTTCAAATTATATGAATGGATCATTCTCAAGAAGAAATTACTGTAGGATGAAGTAGAATTTTTATTGGGAAAATATAAAACACTATCAGAAAATGACAATGAAAATTTGTTGTTTGATGAGTTGACTCAATTAGAAGAAATTGTAGATATTAATCTGAGTGAATGGAATGTTGGGGGGGGGGGGGAACCAACAGGTGCAATTGTGTTATACAAAAGTGTGAAGCTTTACTTTGGACAATATTTTATTATTTGCTGAGTTTGTGTTGTCTTTTCCAGGGATCAATGCAAGTCTGGAGCATGTTTTGAGCCTTATGAACATTTATTGGACTGATGGAAAGAACTGTGCTAAGCTTACTCTAAATTTAGTTGAAGAAATATTAATTGTTGAAACTCGTCTTAATTTCTCTTGTGTTGACTTCTGCACTTGGATACAAACTCAGCAGGAAATATCACAGATCCATAGTTCTGAGAAGTACATGATTGAAGGGTTAACTTATTAATTTTGTGATATGGTAAGTTATATGTATTACTGTTGTTGTATTAGCATTAAAATTGTGAGAAAATGTAACATTTATTCTTATTTCTTCTATCACAACAGCATGAATGGGCATTTACTGGTTTACGAACCAGAAGTTGTTCTTAACGTTCCCACAAAGGACAAGAGATGGCAATGTGTGAGTTCGATGTTCGTAACCTGAATAGCAGTTAGTGTCGGGTAGCAACACAGTTCCAGTTGGAAAGTCGTCATGGCACATTCAAAGCCTATGTATAGGGGCTAAACGCAAAAATTAATGGTGAATGGGAAGAACAGTTTTCTGCATTCCCGAAGGAGACAATACCCTTTGCCTTTCATGTTCAAAAATGCTAATGACATGTAATGGACGTGGTTGTAAACACAATAATAAAATCAAAAGGTTAAAGCATCCACAGTTTCGAAAGCTTCTGGAGGACATGGAATCCGATTATGAGGATAAGTTTAAAAAGGGCGCGTCAGCTACTATGGCTATTTGCGTCCTTATCTAAAATTCTTCATAAAACAAAGACACAAATAATGCAATAATCAGAATGCTAAAAAGAACTAAAAAGCATTGTCATGGGATTATAAAGATATGATTTACTACACTGATGTCAGGTGGCTCAGTCAGGGAAACATGCTTCATTGCTTCTTTCAACTTCGTGAGACAGTAAATGAGTTTATGAAACGTCTGGTCAGTAACATTTGAATACAAACAGCTTTACAAAACAACTACTTTATTCTATTAAAAGTTATCATTTACTTCATTATGTTTGCTGTATTTGCATAATGTTCATGTGCATTAATAAATATTGTTTGTTTTTACAGGGAAAGCAAATTGCGGAATTAGAAAAGAAAGAATGAATTAAAGATCTGGCCTGCCTTGTTGATATATCAAAATGCTTAAATGATTCAAAAAGAAACTTCAAGTAAGAAATCAAAGTATAGTGAACACATACGACGCAATTAAATCCTTTGCCGTGCAGTTGGACTTGTGGAAGAGACAGCAGCCAGAGGGGCAGCTGTATCATTTTCCCTGTGTGCAATCCCTCTCCGAAATACAAATGACTACAGTGACTTTAATAAGTATATTCCCTTATTAGAAAATCTAAAGACTGAATTCTTAGAAAAATGATTTGCCGATTTCAAAAACCTGGGAAATAATTTTAACCTTTTAGTAAATCCTATGCACGTCAAACCTGCAAAGATAAGATTGGACTTGCAGTTACAATTAATATCTGTGCAAGATGATACTTGTTTGAAACCTCTGTGGTATGACTATGTTTGCTTCTACATATTTCTGTGAGCAACTGTTTTCACAAATGCATTATGTCAAGTCAAAGTGCAGATCTCGTTTGACTGATGAACATCTGTTGGCGCAACTAAAAATAGCTTCATCTGAAGTAAACCCAGATTTTGACGAAATAATTGCAAATGCAACAGAAAGTAATTCAAATGTTGTTTTGTATTATTTGTTTACTGTTGTCTAAACTGCACATAAACCGTAATCAGTATTTAACTAAAAATCAGCAGTCTGCCATTGCACTCATTGTCTGTTCATGTCTCCATCTATCAAATCGTTCCGAACTACTTGGCGTTTTATGGTTCTGTGGGTTGCTTATTAAGTGGTTCAGCATTTGCCCATCGCCGCACAACAACATAAATTTGCAGTTGTATTTTCCTGAATGTTAGTTTGTAACATTTCTTTGATATCTATGATATCTAACATCTAAGAAGTGTCCTAGATTTTTTACATCAAAATCTGGTCTCCCTATCCACTGAGGACGCATAATGGTCTACATAATGTTACAATTACAGTAGGACATTAGGGTTAAGGTGATTAATCAAGTCCTCACCACTGGCGTTAAGAAAATAGATGTCATGAAGGTAACACGTACAAATAAATAAGAAACCCAGTGAGCGGTATTACAAGTTTCCTCCCTCTGATCACTTTCGTTCATTCCTGCATACACTAAAATTTGTATAAAATTAGGCAGTAAGCTCCATTACTGTTTGCTCAACAAATAAAGAGATCCCGTGTGAGTTCTCAGCAGTTTGAGAGGGCATGGCATGGCGGATGTCACGAATAGTTACAGAAAGATGCAGAAAGGGGAGAAATTCTAGGAGCGGAAGAGGTACTTCCAAAAGTGACAGTGCTGCCATAAGGTTTAAAAATGGTTGGGTGAACTGTATTTTGTCATTATATGCTTAATATTTTTCGCAACAATTCAGTTCCTTATCATGTTATCTGTGATCTTTCCTCTTATGATTTATTTTCTCAACTGTCAATCAAAAGACATATACATAAATTACATTTTTAACTGTAAATTCAAATGGATTGCACCAAAAGATAAGATATCCGAATTTTACCACTTTTACTATTTTGGACGTATGTAATTAATTTTTCAAAAATTAATATTAAAATAGCTATCCGTACATTATGATCATTCACTACAGTATATTATTTTGATTTTTAAGCAATTTGTAGCATTTAGAGCCCAATTGTGAAATCTAAATAGAAGAAAGTAATTAAGTGATACAGAAGGAAGTAGAATTCTCTCCAAAAAGCCAGAAACTAAACACACTAGAACAACACGAAATATACAGACACACAAAAACACATCCAAATGAAATTCTCAACACACAACTCAATTTCAGAACACACACACTCTTTGACTCCACATTAGACTACACAAACACACCCTCACAGGAAACAAAACAAAAGGCACCAAGACCAGCAACAACCAGTTCTGAAGAAGCAGTGGCGTATACTGGTTGAAGGGTTTGGGCTACCGCTGACCCTATTATTACACAAAATATATCTAACAATTACTTTAATTTTAATTACTATGGTAAAACTAATAATACAAAATTATTACATTATGTTATATTATAAACTTTTTCTTTTGTTATTTCCTTGGGCTACCGCCGGTAGCCCCGGTAGCCCGCAAAATATGCCCCTGTGAAGAAGGCCCATAACAGGCCAAAACATGTTAACCAGGTACGATAGAATTTAAGACGAGTAAGACATATAATACACATTCCGAAAAGAATTCTCTATTACTCAGATACGACAAAGAAAGGATTCTTTTCAGTAGAATTGTATTCTTAATACACGGGTTGTTCCGAAAATAAGTTTCGTGTATTTATATCTTTGGAAGTAATGAACGCAGGAGAAAATTATGCCGTCTACAGTTCAGGGACATTCGTGTGTGTCACTGCGTGACATATGATTGCAAGCATCCAGACTGCACTCGCACAGGAGTAGACTGACGCAAGGGACTTCTGCAGAATGTATGCTCACATCATTAGAGGTTGCGTCACAATAGCTGAGAGACGTGCATTACAGAACTGGATGAAAGAGGAGGTAAGGGCTGTTGTTTGCTATGAATTGCCACGTGGCAGCAGTGGTATGGAAATCCATGTTGAGGTGTATGGTCCGGACGTGATGTCGGAGCAAATGGTTCGACTATGGTGTCAACTGTGAGAGTGTGGCAGACGAACAGAGGCCTGGATGTCCAGGGACATTGACTACAGAGATGAATGTCAAACAGAATGTGGTAACAGCACATTCCACTTCGTCGTTGCTCCTGTAATGGTGTCCAGACAGCTCCCCCTTCAAGGCTGAGAACAAATGGAAGTCACTGGGCGCGAGATCAGGTCTGTAGGGGGGATGATCCATGCTTTGCGAACTGAATCTCTCCGAAAGAGCTGCTGTTGCTGCCGCCATGTGAGGTCTTGCATTGTCATGAAGAAGCACAACACCCAACGGCAGCAGTTCCAGTTTCTTTAGTCGAATAGCAGCTTTCAACCTGCTCAGTGTATGGCAGTATTGTTGTTCCTTCACGAAGGAAGTCTAGCAAAAGAACTCACTTTGCATCCCAAAAGACAGTCGGCATGACCTTGCTGGCAGACGGGGTCATTTTGAACCTCTTCTTGACCAGGGATCTTAGATGCTTCCATTCCATGAGACATTTTGTCTCCGGATTGTGGTGGTGGACCCAACTCTCGTCCCCCATAACAATGCGAAACAAAAATCGATTGCCTTCTTGTTCGTAACAAAGGAGATGTTGCAGAATAATGCCCATTCTTTGAGACATGTGATAGAGAGTAAACTGTCGAAGCACCCACCATGCTGGCACTTTGCGGTAGTCGAGGATTTCCCTCATGATGTAGTGCACTTGGGCACATCCGATATTCAGTGCTTAGGCAACATCACCCACTGTGACCTGCTGGTCGGCAATAATCATAGCATTCACATGTTCGACGGAGACAAAAGCATGCCTCCATGGAATGAAAGCATTCAAGATTCCCGGTCAAGAAGAAGTTCAAAATGACTCCGTCTGCCAGCAAGGCCATGTTGAATGTCTTTTGAGACGCAAAAGGAGTTCTTTTGCTAGACTTGTTCTGTGAAGGGATGGCGAATGTCACAACGATACTGCGATACACTGAGCAGGTTGAAAGCTGCTATTCGAAAAGAGACCGGAACTGCTGTGGTCAGGTGTTCTGCTTCTTCATGACAATGCAAGACCTCACATGGCGGCAGCAACAGCAGCTCTTCTGGAGAGGTTCGGTTGGCAAAGCATGGATCATCCCCCCTACAGACCTGATCTCGCACCGTAACTTCCACTTGTTCTCAGCCTTGAAGGGGGAGCTGTCTGGACACCATTATAGCAGCAACAAAGTGTAACTTGCTGTTACCGCATTTCTGTTTGATGTTCATCTCTGTAGACGATGTCCCTGGAAGTCCAGGCTGTTGTGTGTCTGCCAAACTCTCATGCCATCACGGAACTGCTGACATCACTGCCGAATCATTTACTCCGACATCACATCTGCATCATACACCTCAACAAGCCGCATATGGATTTCCATACCACTCATGCCACGTGGCCATTCTTAGCGGACAACAGCCCTAAGCTCCTCTTTCATCCAGTTCTGTAACGCACGTCTCTCAGCCATTGTGATGCAAGCTCTAATGGTGTGGGCATACACTCCTCAGAAATTTCTTGCTTCAGTTTACTCTTACGTATGTGCTTGTGATCACATGACACGCAGTGACACACACGAATGTCCTTGAACTGTAGACGATACAATTTTCTCCTGTGCACATTACTTCCGAAGATATAAATACGTGAAATTGTTTTCGGAACTACCCTTGTAAATAACAAAGCTGTTGTTCAGCAGTAATATCAAACTCCAAACCACAATAGAGGACAGTAATAGAAAAATTAGAAATGTGGCAAATAACCCCTTACAGAATAAAATTCAAAACATTTTCAGTAATACTCATAGGACACAGAATTGCAAGGGAATGAATTGCAGATAAAAAAGGCATGTAAGTAAAAAAGAAACTACCATTAAAATCTACCAAATACATTATAATAATATAAGGTAAATACAAGAAACAGCTATTACACTAATTCCCAAAAAGCAATAAAGAAAGAAAAAAAGAAAGAAGGTACGGTACAGTACTATATAACAATAAAATAATAGATTACGCATATAAAAGTAGAAAAGAAACAGTAAAAATAGGACACCAATGTTTTGTCAAAGATGTGTGAAAATTAAACATTTTCAATTACTTCATGCACATTCTGAAAAAAAAAAATAAAAAACCTATGAACAAGGACCCCTATCAATACAGAAAGTTGCCAGAGATATGACAGCTTTATACTGGGGCTCTATAAGAAAAATGGGTTAAAACCACAAGCTTATTAGCCAATGGAAAACAATTAGACAAGTAATATATTTATAATAAAATATCTTGTATTATCTAATTTAGAAACCATAAAACTGCATACACACAGAAAACACTGAAATCTAGTCCATATTTTCCCCTTACCGTCATACATGGGAGTCTGGGAACCGTGGATTGGAGTTTTACCACCTTCTTTGTACGTTGGTGTCCGGTTTTCAGAGCCATATGTTAACAGAGGGCTCAAACCCTCCTATAACAGAGAACGACAAAATTCATAAAAGGATAATTCTTACAACAAATGAAACAAGGTTGTAGGAATAATGTACTCGACAGAACATAAATAAGAACTCAGCTATAATTAAAATATTTCAATGACAGTCTTTCATTGAAGGAGCTGGGCTTTGATAACCTGCATTTTGTATGAGTTTTCATGATGGACCAGGTTATCTCCAAATACTTGCTGATACTGATGCTGGTAATTTCTCAGGAGAAACTGCGTGGAGGTTGATTGTAGGGTTCCCCAAAAATATGAGCCATAAGCCATTTCATTTTGTCACATGTCGGTTTTCCGTTTTTCAATATATTGGAAGAAATTTAAATGATACTGATTTAAGAAACTGAAATCTTGATATTGCATCATTTCTGAATTTGACAATTTCTTCTGTAAGAAAAATTTATTTTTCTATTGATTGTTTGTTTTTGGATCTCTCTTCAGTATTACGTAGGTAGTTGAATCTATACATCAGACTGAAATGTCTTCCCATCGTCAAAATGATAGATACTTGGATGGGAGAAATGAAACATTCTGCTGAGCTTGGCACAGAATGACTCAGGGGTGTCTGTGGTAGGATTTCTACAGTATTGGCCGATAAATGAGTCCATGTAGTTGACAAAATTTGGTATCTGAAGCAATATAGGTTCATAGCACGTACCGTAGTCAATGAACAGCTGTCTATTTTCACCTATAGGCTGTATGGTGATTAAGTCTTCGACAAAGCAGTCGTCAATGTCTTCAGATCTTATGCCAAGAGCCTGTATTTTCCACCACGAACTTTGGCCAAGGTGAAAACTGTAACCATTTGCACAGATGGCCGTACGTTTTGAACGGCAGTGTGAATTGCTGCTTGGAAATCGATAAAAATTTGTGGTGAAAAGGCAGATCGCAGAGGTAAATTGATTTTGAGAGAGGCAGATTTTTTTAACTCTTTTTTTGGTCTACCATATGAAGTCGGGACTCAGTTTACATATCCTTTCTTAATGACCTATTCCGCCATTAAACTTTTAAACATTTCACTTTTCATTTCTCATCTTTTCAAAAGTGAAAAGTCTTTCTGTTCTTCCATAAATTAGAGACTGCTTTGAACGTTTATTTTATTCTGAAAATTCTTTGCATATCAATAGTCACTGCAAATTCATGTTGTTGATCTCCATTTTCTAATCAATGAAGACATATTATGAGTACCGTAATAAATCGTTTTTTAGATGAAAAAGATAAACTTCATCCTGTTTTAGTTCTAAAATAGGCCCAATTCTTTTAAGAACACAATTTGCTTGAGTTGGTGTAATTCGAAAACATTCACAGAATTGAGACAAATTTAAGTTATGGAAATTTATCCTGCTTTTACATACTCTTTTTTAGGTTCTTCGTTACTTCAATCATTTAATGGTAAATTTCCTTTTCTTATCATATTTCTTCTCTAAATTATTTCAATCCAAAGCAAAAATATACTGCATATAATGATCACAAAGAGACTAGGTTCTTTACAAAAATCCCATTCAATTTTCAGGATTTGATTTTGCACTTTTCAAAACTACTGTAATAGTGAAATAAAAATAATAATATATTTGAAAATTTTCCTCTACTTTTCTTTTTCACTTTGCGAACCAGTTTTTAAAAGTGATAGTGGGACAGAAACTGCAATGAAAAGTGCAAACTGCAAAATGAAAAGTTCAATAGTGGAATAGGTCCTAGTCTCAATTTACATCCTCGAGAGAGGTAAACAAGTGTTTCGGACTAAATTTACATTCACCCAGGTTTCCAAACGACACTAGCTCAGTATGCTAAGATTCGTTGTTCCAGATATCATCATCAGCTGGCAATCTGGGAATGCTATGGATTATGGAATGATATTAGAATGAGTTCGGACAGAATGATGATGATTAACGTGGAAAAACCCGAAAGAAAAAAACAACTGTAACTTGTCTGTCAAGTGTCACTATAATTTTATGAAAAAATCCAAGCACCACAAGAATTCTCGAAATATTTAAGTTACTATTATCTTTATTTATCTACCATTATTCTATTACTGTCATATTAATTAGCTTACATCTTACTTCTAATAACCTCCTGTTTTAAAATATCTAGTCAAATGAAGTGTTATTTTTATCCAATGTGGCATCCTAACAAATCTCAATTATCATCTCATCACGGGTTATGTAGTGTAGACCAACCTCCTGTGGAGCACCCAGGGCAATGACTCTGTCGGAAAATTGGTCTACACAACTGGCTGCATATGGGTGAATGACGAACAGTCAAGTACCCACTATCAGTTAAAATAAAATAAAAATTATTATACATATATATTCTTATATAAGGTCTCGCCATTCTCATTGAATAATCAATGACTATAAGTAGCCATATTGTAAATACCGGTATCTATTAATTTGAGAAGAATTCGTTCTGGCACCGAGAATCGAACCCAGGACCTCTCAGCCTTATACACTGAGCCTCTGTCCATCTGAGCCATACCGGGACATGATCCACGGCACCAGCTGAACTCCTCTCATTGTATAGTCTTATCAATAGCCTACTACCTGCATTTAAGACTTTCAAGGCATATATGCAGGAGCGCACATTTAAATGACTTTATGGCCAGTTTCAACCAGGGGCGTATTTTGCGGACTACCGGGGCTACCGGCGGTAGCCCAAGGAAATTACAAAAGAAAAAGTTTATAATATAACATAATGTAATAATTTTGTATTATTAGTTTTACCATAGTAATTAAAATTAAAGTAATTGTTAGATTTATATGCGCTCTCTGCTCTCGAAAAGAAACAAATTGTCAAAGCGGCATCACTGGAGAAACAGCTTGCTACATGAGGTAGCCTGTGACCGTACCACGCACGCTGTCCTGTCGCACAACTGTCCGTCCCCCCCTCTCCCTTCTGTTTCCATCGTGCAATGTAGCCCGGGCGAGTTGCCGCTCTCGTGATCGGTTTCTTCGCAGGCGCGAAGCAGCAATACGCTTAGTACGCTCGCTCATGAATGTGATTGTGTTCTTGCAGTGCATTATTTTAAATCTGTGATTTGTTCGAGTGTCTAAGAGTTATATTAATTGTGAATTATTAAGTTTTTAATTTCCCAATTAAGTGATATTGTGAAAAACATGGCAGAACAAGTTTCTGGAGAGGTTTGTGTTGAAAATGACTGTGTAATAGAAGGTTTATTAAAAGTGCCATTTAACCGTCGTACATAACAACGAGAAAGTTGAAATTGTGAAAATGGAAAGACCAACTCCTGAGTTAAATTTGTCCATGGACGTAAAAGAAAAACAGCGAGAGTACACATGCCATTTCACTTCAACATCATATGGTAAGTGGAAGTGGTTGTGTGGTACTTCTAAACTGTCTAAACTATTTTGCTGGCCATGTTTGTTATTTAGCCACGAAACTAATGTGTGGTCAAAAGAGGGTTTTCTAATATCAACTCCCTTCGAACGGCAGTCCTAGAATACGACAAATCAAAAGCTCATATTTGTAGTAGCATGAACTTTGCAAACTTTGGGAAGACAAGAATTGATTTACAGCTAGATAAGCAAAAAGCTCTACATATCAACCAACACAATGCTCTTGTGAAAAAAAAATCGGGAGATTTTACTGCATCTTATTAATGCAGTCTGCTTTCTAGGAAAACAAGAATTGGCCTTTCGGGGTCATAACGAGAGTGTGGAATCAGACAATAGAGGAAATTATATTGAATATTTAAGTTCCTTAAGTAAATTTGACCATTTACTGGCCAATCATTTTGAGAGTTCAACAGTGGTACTTCTCTCGCAATTCAGAATTTCTTAATATTTGCTATAAGTGGGGTTATGATAAAGAACGTAAAACCTTTTGTGGCCATTGTTGTTGATGAAACAAGTTACTGCTCTAATCAGAGTCAATTGTCCACTGTTTTAAGATACGTCGACAGTACTGCCAATGTTCAAGAACGGTTTATAGGATTCACAAATGCCAGTTCGGACAAAACTGCTGCTGCTTTGTTTCAGCATGTGGAAGGTGTTATAGCAGAATACAATGTCGGCAATAAGTTAATTGCACAGACATACGATGGTGCTTCAGTTATGGCGGGAAATATTAATGGCTTAAAAACAAAAGTTCAAGGAAAGTATCCTCAGGCACTATTTGTCCATTGTTACATCCATGTTCTCAATTTAGTTTTGCAACAAACTACTTCATCCATTCCAGAATGCCGCATTTTTTTCAAAACACTGTCGGGTTTAGCTGCATTTTTCTCATCATCTCCTAAAAGATCAGAAAACTCAAGGAATTTATGAACAAGAAACTCCCAAAAGTAGCACCAACTAGATTGAATTTTACATCTCGGCTTGTAAATACAGTAAAGGAATACAGAGAAAAACGGACTGCTTTCTTTAAAAATATCATTTGTGACTCTGAAGAAAACTGGGATGATGCTGTAAATGTGCAGGCTCAAGGATATTTGTATTTTTTCGCACAGTTTCAGAATATATTTCTTCTTGAAGTCTATGCTAGAGTGTTCGCACATACAGATGTGCTCTACAATATTCTTCAGACAAAAAGTCTAGACATAGCATACTACTTGCAAGAGGTATCAAAGTTAAAAAAAAAATAATATATCCGAATTCAGACGTAGTGGGTTTCCGTCCATATGGAGTAATATGGAAAATGAAAATTCTTCAGCCAATACAATGGAACCACCATTAAAGCGAAGAAAAGGAGATGATGAATTGAAATACAGGCAGCTGTACTACAGCATACTAGATCGTATGCACATGGAAATTACTGACAGATTTTCTGATTATGGAAAGCTTCAGTTCACACATCTTCTAGATTCTCAAAAATGTTCTGCTTATAGAGAAAACTTCCCGAATGAGGCACTGAACAAATTATTTCAGTCCTATAACAGTCACTTTGATCAAGTACGTTTTAAAAATGAATTAAGTGTAATATATTCAGCAGAAGTCTTTGATTTTTCGAACAAACCTATCCATGAAATATTATCTGCCATATATGAAAACCAGCTGAACCAAGTTATTCCTGAAGTCCTTAAATTGGCAACATTAATTGTGACAATACCAGCTACGTCAGCATCGGTAGAAAGAACATTTTCTTCGTTGAAGAGAATAAAATCCTACTGTAGATCAACTCATACACAAGAACGTTTATCCGGCTTGGCACTAATATCCATTGAAAAGTCATTTCTACAGAAACTTTGCAAGTGGCCCAACTGTAATTTCAAGGACGAAGTCATCAACGTATTTTCGTCCCAATCAAGACGTCTGGAATTCACATAAATATGTAAGGAATTTTATTATAGGGACTTTAAAATATATTTTGTGTAATAATAGGGTCAGTGGTAGCCCAAACCCTTTAACCAGTATACGCCACTGGTTTCAACGACAGTTTATGAGTTACTGTTAACATTGAAATATATACATATATATTCTTATATGAGGTCTCGCCATCCTCATTAAATAATAATCAATGACTATAAGTAGCCATACTCTAAATATCTATTAATTTGAGAATTTCCACTGCCGGAACAAATTTTTCTCAAATTAATAGATATTTACAGTATGGCTACTTATAGTCATTGATTATCCCATGAGGATGGCGAGACTTCATATAAGAATATATATGTATATATCAATGCTAACAATAATTCATAAACTGTTGTTGAAAATGGCCATAAAGTCATTTAAATATGCGCTCCTGCATACATGGCTTGAAAGTCTTAAATGCAGGTAGTAGGCTATTGATAAGACTATACAATGAGAGGAATTCGGCTGGCGCCGTGGATCGTGTCTCGGTATGGTTCAGATGGCAAAAGCGCTCAGCACACACAGCTGAGAGGTCCCGGGTTCGATTCCCGAATTTTTCTCAAATTAATAGATAAAATTATTATTTTTGCTAGTCTACCTTGCTACAGATCTGCATTTAGTGGTATTAAAAAGAGATCAAAGTAAACTTATGCACAATATTCACCTTCAAGTGTATTTCAATGCTTGTAATATGGGCTCGATCGACAGAAATAGTTTGATAGGATGAATGCAATTCAACTCTTGCTGTGGACTCTGTTGCATCTTTTACAATGCCAACATTACCTGCAAAAAATATCAATTGGATGCGTTTCGATTAATTACATGTGTAATTTACTAAATTTTATATTAAGAATAAATGGTACCATACTCACAAACTAATGAAACTAAAGGCATGCTGAGACAGTCATTTGACAGCTTGCTTTCCAACACTGTGCCACTGTTCTCTCTCCAACGCACTTTCTGAAAGTAACTTTGAACAGGTTTCCTTCATTTTTTCTGTCATTCTAATTCCATGATTAACGTGAAAAGGTGAGATCCACCATTACATGTAAGAAATACTGTGACGAAATATATATTATATCATATCAATTCCATGATTAAGTCATCAGTGCTCATATCAACTTATCGACTCTGAACAAAACATAACATTATTAATTTACGCTTCCCTTGCAACATTCTGGAGATTCTACGTCTACCTCCTCTTCACATTAAACTTTTTCTCCGGATTAGGGTGACCAGATTTTCAGACGAAAAAAGCAGGGCCCATTCTTAAAAGTGATCCTAAAAAGTGCAGCCTTGAGCTTTTGCTATTCACTTTACAAATCGTATCTAAAATTCATACCAAAGCAGTAACCTGTTTTAATACAATATAAATTTCTAGGTAGGCTAATAGCTATCAGACAAAACTGCAATGAAGGAAATAATGTATCAATAACAAAAAATAAACTTAATATATTTTTTTATGAAGAGATATAAATTTATATTATACATTTATTACTAGGGACCTGAATTTTTAGCATCTATTTTTCTAAAATTAGCATCTACTTTTTCCAAATTAGCATCTATTTTTTCCAAAGGAAACTTTATGAATTCTACCTTTCATTTCTCAACTGTGCACAGTTCAGCGTTTTCCTCCTTCAAATTATATCGTCTGTCTGAAACAACAGCACCATCCTGTGATAAAACACGTTCATTGTCAACATTGTTTGTTGGTGTCCACAATACTTGAAAACAACATTCTGAAAATGCTTTATTCTCTGTTCTTAAAACATTAAACACTTTCACTACCGGTACGTCACATTTTTCAGTTTTCACCTTCTGTTCAAGTAAGCTTCTTAAATGAATTGTATGCACTTCGAATTTCTGTTTTGGTATACTCGAAAATCCTGGAAACATGTCAATATTTGATTCGTCAACATTGTTCAATAGAACTACATTCTTCGGGTAGAATGTCTTCGGTATAACCTCAAAGTTCTTTCTGCCAGGGTCCTTTTTCTTAAAAATTGAGTTTATTCTTCGCTGTCTGAGTAGTTTTGTGCACTTTTTGCATGTAGCTTCATCCAATGGACTTAAAAAGTGCCTTTAATTTTTGTGTTTATATGTACAGGGTTAGTCATAACTTCGTGAAACATTAAAAAAATTCACCAATAATAAAGTAAGCGACGGATACTAAATTCTATTATACTGAAATAGAGGTAAACTCACGAAGTTTTTTTATTTTTATTTTATTTTTTACATATTTCATAAATGCTCAATGTATCGATCTTTGCAAATATGGCAGATATTTGTGTGATAATCCATTTCATCCTATGTGCATATCAGGATATCACAATCAACCAGAGTCACAGCAGCAGTGATACATTTGCGAAGATCTTGAAGATTAGTGGAGAGTGGAAGCACAAAGACAAATCTCCATAAGAAAAAGTCACACAGGGTAAAATCTGGGGACCAAGGTGGTCACTGAATTAATGTATCATCTTGTCCCATACACTCTATCCACTTTTGTGGTAAATTTTGATTGAGATATCCTCGCATGCCTTTTTGGTAATGAGTTGCACAGGCATCTTGTTGAAGGATGTAATCATTGCTCCTGTCTTCATTCAGCTGTGGCATCAGCCAGTTTTCCAATATGTCCATATAACTCTGGAATTTCTCATACCATTTCCTGATACTGTAAGAAACAGGTGCTGACTTCTGGAATTCTTTTCGAAATCATCGCTGTACAGTCATAACGGACGAGGTTCTAGCATATTTCAACACGAAATGACTGCTCACATTTACTGAATGCCATATTTGTTACTACTGATCCCTGGCGGTAAAGCATAGTAACTATGCACGCGGACTTTTCCTTTAAAAACTTGGAGAGTTTCTCTCTCTGTCAGCGTAACAATTACCATCATCCATTGCATAATTCATTTATGGTGAATTTATTTAATGTTTCACGGACTTATGAATAACTCTGTATATACCATATAACGAGTTTTTCGATTGAAAAATGCATTTTACTGATATATCGCTATTAAATAGCATTTTTCTCGTGATTTCACAATTTGAAAGGAAATTCGCATTTTTCGCACTTTCAATTCTGCTAGAAAATCATGCTAAATCAGATGAAGGAAAATAATTTCTATCCCACAATTTAAAAATTCGCAGATTTCGCAAATGCGAAATTTTCAGGTCCCTATTTACAGTATTTCTCATGCTCACTACTAACTATTTTCCAGCAAGACAGAAAAATACATATACATAATGTATCTTCTGTAGCAAGATTATTTTTCAGCAACTACTGAGTAACTGCAAGGTACGACAGAATTTATTAGTTTGAAATTTAAAAATATATATTATAATACCAAATTGATTATTAAATATTTACACGACTGCAATGCACATACAAAAGCATTTCACGTGATAGTTACGATTTGAAAATAATGTCACTGAAGTGGGCTACATTGTGCCGCAAACATATCTCTACACATTGCCTAAAAATTCTAGTCTTGCGCAGCATCTCCAGTGGAATGTTCTGAATTTAATATCTGATGAATTCCTTCAGCTCTTCGGTAGTCGATTCTCATACACTTTTTGTTTTAAGTATCCTCACAAGAAAAAGTCTGGTGAACGCGAAGGCCATGTAAAGTCACCATTACGAGACATGACTCTCCCTGTAAACATTCCACGAAGCATCTTCATTGAGACTCGTGCTGTGTGCGAGATGGCACCAGATTGTTAGAGCCCCCATGCGACTTCTTTTGTGGAGATACTTAATAAGTGATCGTTCTCTTTTATAGGTTGCAATTTTATAACATGGGAATGCCAATCTGATATATACCTATGTGTTCAGAGATTTAATGAAATGAGAAAGAACGCCACATTTGTCGACAGTCAACAGTCGAAAATATGTACAGACATATTTCTCGGTATTGCCAACACTGTCAAGTTTACACTAACAAAATATGCCAATAACTGAATATAAACGAACACTCAACACATTAAAGTGATTAATTCCTTAATGATTTTTTTAAAGTTCTTTTAACTCTTCCATGTCCCCCATCTGAAATGTTCTAATGTTCTACGATCCATTAGAGAGACACACCACTCAGTTTGGAAATCTCTTATTTAGGCTTTCTTGAATTCTGCTAGTCTTGTAGTGTAAAGAATTCCATTTTGAGAGGTAAGAGTATATTTATGAAGGGATTCATTTCACCCGATGACAGGATGATAGGAGAGGAAGATGGCTAGCACAGTTAAGAGGACTGTTAAAAATGAATACATAATATTTTTGTTAAAACACAGCACTTCACATCCTGTTTAGTGTTTCCATCACTCATGGTAAGTAATATTTCATTCAATATCTTTTTAAAAATTAGTCGTACTGGTACACAGTACTGTCAAGTATTTAGTATATCAGTATACATATAACTGATTCTTACTGTCTGAATTATTTCAGTAATGTTACAGTGACTGGTAATAACAGAATTCTCTTAATATTAATGTAATAGCTAATCAAATATATGAATGCTAAGTGATTTACTTAAGTTACATAAGCACATAATGAGCTTATTCTTGCGGACATTTTCAATAAAAATGTCTATTTGAAAATGGGTCCGATTCACAGTAATTATGGCATTATAACAATTTCTGTTTTGTCATTATAAAAAGAGTATAAAGTACTGGTATTGTACCGGGAGTGATACAAAAAAATATATATTTTGAAATTTTCGTGGCAATAAACGCTTCCAGCATGATTCGGAAAAAAGTGGTTTTAGATATGCTGTGTATCTGTCTATTCGTCTGTATTTGTACAGCGATTTTTCCTGAACTACAGGCCGGATTTTGTTCATGTCAGTAGGCTTATCTACAAATTAATAGTTCCGGGAATGTTGCACATGGAATATAATATTTTAAAATAAAACCTTACTATGTCTTTATTTGAAATCAAAACATAAAATGACCATGAATTCAAAATCTAGCGTAGGCCCTAACAATTTTTTTAAGTTTTCTATCTTGCATAAGATGGTTAGAAAAATGATATATGTAGCACAGTAGGCCTATGTCTCCAGACTCCTATGTTTCGGAAAAAATTAACTATTAGAATATGAAAAACTATTATTGTCATAAGGAAGACAAAACAAAAACTCAACAAACACAAGAACACAAGAAATACATCACACTAACATACGAAAACAAAAAAACACACAAGATCGCATCCTCATTCAGAAAACAGAAATACAACATAGCATACAGAACAGAAAACTCACTACAAAGACATCTCAACACACAAACAACACAAGCAAATAAATACAATCACACAGGCGTATACAAACTCACATGCAATAGTTGCGACAGTTTCTACATTGGACAGACAGGCAGATCATTCCAAACTCGATACAAAGAACACATTAAAGCAATAACCAGAGGACACAATACATCTACATATGCCGAACACATAACTAATGCTAACCACACATACAGTAACATAAATACAGACCTGGAAATCCTACACATACAACCCAAAAACCAAAAACTCAACACACTAGAACAATATGAAATATACAGACACACTAAAACACAGCCTGATCAAATTCTCAACACACAGATCAATTTCAGAACACACACATTATTTGACACCACATTTCAACACTTTTCAACAATCGAACACACCCACACAACAGGCAGCGAAGTTCGAGATGACGCCGAGATCTAGTAGGCTCTGAGGATGGTGTGAAGAAGCACCGAAACAGCTGTAAGCCGCACATGCTTACACAATTAACACGAGTAAGATCGCCATTTAATCAATTATTTATAAAGAACTATTTCCAATTTTCGTTGTGAATACAGTACTGTACTTTAAGTCCAAATAGCCTCTAAGTTAAACGAGATAGCCACTAAACTTAATGAAGAACACTTGTTGTAGACTTTTAGAAATAAATGATGGTGCACAGATATGTCCCAGAAAGGAGGCACTGCACATGATCAGAGGACAAGCGACCAGATTCACAAGCGAA
The DNA here is from genome assembly GCF_040183065.1 of Periplaneta americana. NCBI lineage: Eukaryota > Metazoa > Arthropoda > Insecta > Blattodea > Blattidae > Periplaneta > Periplaneta americana. Next base: position 148,506,658 of record NC_091124.1, on the reverse strand, counting down.
CCACTAGTTCAGGTAATAACATTCGTTCTATTTCGTTGTATGTTATCCCTATGTAGCTAGAACGAGTGCCAGGGAAAATAATTTAGCATAAATAAGTAGTGTGATAAAGTAAATGAAACAAAAAAAAAAAAAAAAAAAAAAAAAAAAAAAAAAAAAAAAAAAAAAGAAAGAGAAGACAAGATGGTTTATTTCCACAGCTAATGCAAAATACGTCTCATTAATTTAAACTAAATCAAGTTAATGTCCAATTTCATGATTTAAGTAAGACCTGGAGTATTACATTGCTTCATTCAGATCATTTCTATCATGGACAATTTTAGTCTAGTGGAGAGAGTACCTGCTTCCCATGCAGTTGGTCGACTCTATATCCCAAAGATGCCAGGTGGTGATAAATGCTGGTGGCATATGAACAAGGTATTAGGTCCATAATATGTCTTTTTTATATTTTTGCATTAATTTGTTTATCTTTGTTTTATCTCGGAAAGAAAATTTATCTCCCAAGCAGTATACATACATACATACATACATACATACATACATACATACATACATACATACACTGTATAACTTACATGGTTTTTATTTCCAAGTTGAGCCAAGCATTAATTCACAGGTGTTGGTATCAGTTGTTCCAAGAATTGAATGCAGACAGGTAACATGTATAAAAATTAGCGACGTTATAAAAAACAAATTAAAATCCCCACCTGACCGGGAATTGAATCTGGACCCCCCGATGTCGCAAGCCAGCATGTTACTGACTACTCCATTGGGGCAAACTGTACAGAGACAGCATGAAGAGAGGCTTACAGTTGCCCAACTTGAACTCAAAGGAGACAGCACACATACAAATGTACTGGTGTGAACCGCTCTTCAATACTTAAACTTTTTTACCACCAAGAGTCATGCCATCGATTTTTTCTAAGATTGTACTGTACGTAATAGGATCAGGATCCCTTTTCACAGACTCATTTGTTAGGTACACTTCAGCCAACCAAAACAAAGTTTAACATTCGCGTCACTTTTAAATGACGTTTCGTAAATGGAAAAATAATATTAGGAATAATTAAAATAAACATACAGTTATTTTATTTACATTATTAAAAAAACTCTCCCAGTCAAGAAGATTTGACCGATCCCTACAACACAGCTCCATTCGTTCCTATCTTCTGCTTTCCTTTTCCACCACAGAATCTCCCATAGTCTACTTGAGAGAGAGTATTGAAAACGAAAAGAACAGAAAACAATAGGATGAACAGCCAATCCCATAGAAGACTCCAAAATTCAGAGTAGAACGTAAAAAAATCATATTGCTTCTTCTCTTCTTCTTTCTCTTAGTTTAACCTCCCCCTTTTAGGTGCATTTTACATGACCCACGCCACCCGGGCCTTACAGGGCCGCGGCCTGTTGGGAGAGGAATTAATCTATGGATCACATACAGTACATACTTTTTTGACCACACAAGGACATAGAGGGCCTCCCCGGATGAGGGACCAGCTCAATCCAGGACCACCTCTGATACAACACAAACTTTTAAGACATTACACATCATTCACTCACACACATATGAAAGGATTAAGGGAAGGATCGCCGTCCATGGCCGGACTTTCAAGAGGTACAATCACGGCATTTGCCTGGAAGTAACAGAGAAAACCATGAAAAGTCTCAGTTAGGATTGCCCACCCCTGGGATCGAACCCCGGACCTCCTGAATGCGAGGCCAGCCCTCTACCACTCCGCTAGCCTGCTCGGTAAAATCATATTGCGGAAGGCAAAATACATTAAAAATTCATTCATTGTAATCTTGCATTGAGATGGGGAGAAAAAAAAACTCCACATTTTCTCGAAGACCTGGTGTACTCGATTAAGTTCGCACACCCCATTTTTGATAGACAAAAAAAAAAAGTATTGACGACAAATATTAAAAGCAAACATGAATACAGTTCAGTTAACAATAAATTTTATCCTGAAATAGGACGCATTTCAAACCCATCCTATGTGCACACACTACTGCACACATGTCAGTTGTCTTGCTTAATCGGCTGTTTACACAATACCAGCAATATTAATAGCACACATCAGTAAATGAACTACCTTTATTTTGTATGGTACTACATGGTTTCCATGTTCCTCCACATCTTTGATAATTTTAAGTTTTACGCTGCAAAGAAAGGATCGCAATCTCATAACTTTAATGGTATCATTTTCAGAATTGAAAATATAAGACGCACAAACTATATACAATTATCATACTTGAACTTGATTCTGACACATGTACTGCTAATTAAAAAAGCCATTAAACAATATTGACAACTGAAATACACGTGCAGGAAGATAATGGCATGCACTGCCACTTCAGGAGTTGCACAGGAAGAAAATCAGGCAATGCTGCTAACTTCATTTCGAATAAGCAGCGCACCCACATTTTTTACTTGTATATTTCGGAAAAAAAAAGTTTGCGGGGTATTCGAGAAAATACGGTAATAATGAACTCAAGTTGGGAAATAAGTGCAAATAACAATAATTGTTTGGAATAGGACCAATGTTCACATTCATTCTGTTTAAAACTACCTCGAAATTAGCTCTGTAAGTGTTGGTGTAACATTGTGAAACACCCTATACCGTGTAATAAATACCTTTGTAAGGTCCATGAGTGATTTTGACAGTCTGTCCTATCACTTCCCTGTCTCGTTGAACACCAGTGCCACGTCCTCTTCCAACAGGAGTACCTCGACTCGTTCCAGGGAGTATGGGTGACATGAATCCTCCAAGACTAGCTCCTCTAGGTGACATTGTTACCTTGAAAAGGAACAACTGGATAATACGCACGGCAGACCATTATCGATAGTCGACTCTACTCGCTGGCCACTAGTCACCGGGCCGTACCGAGCCGTATCAAACAAAATATAATCGAAATGGTGGTAGTCAAATTCGCGACTATATTCTTAAATAATTCACTCCATTAGTCAAGTTCAAGGTTTTATGTAGTACAACGGAGGTTTTTTGAATGCATTAAATGAAAATGAAGATGTAATATGATAATAAACTAGGTTATCACAAGGAAATTAACAGGAAAAAAGATGTGTTTCACGGAATACAATTAAAATGACGGAAAGTAAATTTCCGGTTAATGTTCGCCAAAGCGTAAAGTACGTAATTATGACGGCGTTGCTGTTTTATTTCTGGCCTATAGAAAAATACCTAGCCTTTTACGAAAAAAAAAATTAAGGACCATGAAATTATTCACCGCTTTCATTATAGGCCTATTATTTTTTAACAATATTACGAATTAAAAACTGTCATATTATATAATTTTAACTACTACATGGACGAACCAAATCAAGCTAACCTAACCTAACCTAACCAAAGCTAACCTAACCTAACCAAAGCTAACCTAACCTAACCTAACCAAAGCTAAGCTAACCTAACCAAAACTAATCTAACCTAACCAAAGCTAATTTAACCTAACCTAAGCTAACCTAACCTAAGCTAACCTAACCAAAGCTAACCTAACCTAACCAAAGCTAAGCTAACCTAACCAAAACTAATCTAACCTAACCTAATCTAAGCTAAGCTAACCTAACCTAACCTAACATAACATAACCTTCGTAAATGCAAGGCCTGTAACCGGAGCAAGAAGGGATCTCAATCATTTAATCTGCAAGTACACGCAAAAATAAATTCAAGTAAGGATCACGCTCCCACTGCATGAGAGGTCCGCGCATGCGCTACAGCAAAACTGTTTCTGTCCCGAGCCTCTCATCTAAGGCACTCGTCATAATTTACTCGCAATATTTACGCAAATACACATTGTCGCTAACAGTGGTGCTATCTCTCAATAATGTTCAGAACGAAGGAGGTAGACAGAGAGAGAAAAAATTTCTCCCGCCAACTACGCCACACACCAACGTCACGTTCTTATGTTGGTGACATTGTGTATTTACTTAAATTTGGTGCTAAACGTAACGGCACGGTTCAAAGTGACCGTGCTAATTCTCCAGTATAGCGCTTGAAAAATCATTATGTTACTTGGTATAATCATATTTAAATAAAAATAAATAAGTTAAGAAATCTTATCTTTTTGTACGTTTATAAGCAACTTTAGCAATTTTACTTCAGTATACAATTTACATTGTAAAAATTTATTATTAACAAGTACCGTATTTGTGTTTGAAGAAGATGAAAATTATTTCACATTTTAATATTGATATAAAATATTGTACCAGTATTACGACGTGCACATGTTCGCATACAGATTTGGAACACGATCTTTGGGATGGGTATATTGAAACAATAATAGATCACTAGGAACAATGCATCGAGTAGACGATGGTGATGGTGACAATGATGATAATATTAATAACAATAATGATTACAATGATGATTAGGAACTGCTACTCTCAGAGGTGCCTGGGATTTATTTATCCCACAGAATATTTTGGATGAAACTGTGAGATGTATCAACTTAGAAGCAAAAAGGTTTTATCTACTAAAGAAAATAAAATGGCAAGAAGTATCAATAGATGAAATGGTTGCTTTTCTTGGAATTTTGTTGCATATGAGAGCAGAAAAATCTTGGGATGTTCCAATAAGAGAATTTCTTCCTGGTAAATTTTCCAATCCATTTATAGAGCTACAATGTCTGTGAATCATTATGAAGCTATGAGAAGATTTTTAAGGTTCTATGATAAGAGAACACGAAAGGTTAGTTTACAAACACTTAAACTTGTTCTTATTTCTTATGTGTGGCAAATATTTACGGAACAGTACAGAAAAGTAGTGGTTCCACAACCAAATGTCACAATATACGAATAGCTGGTTTCGTTTAGAGGCCGTTGTAGTTTTGTATAATATATGCCAAAAAAGCCAGCGAACTACGAGATCAAAATTATGTGGCTGTGTGAAGCAGCAACTGGTTATACCGTTCACGGGATTGTATATTTACGGGGAAAAAATCGGAGAACCACCACAGAAGGATTTGGCTCTCAATATTGTGAAGTTTCTAAATTGCTGTGTACTTGGTAGAGCCCGAAATATCACCATGGACAACTATTTTACAAATATACCTTTGGCGCAATATATATTGGAGAAGAAAGTAACAATTGTGGGATCAATTAGGCAAAAACAAGAGAGACATTCGAAAAGAAATGAAATCCAATGCCAAATCGACCAGTGAACAAAAGTGTATTTGTATTTCACAAGAACATGACAAAAGTTAGTTTTTGCCCAAAGAAAAACAAAAGCGCTATTCTGGTAAGTACTATGATAATGCTGTTCACGAACATCACCCAAAAAGAAACCTGAGATTGCAAAATTCTACAGTCGCACTAAGGGTGGTGTTGATGTAATGGAACAGAAAGTGCACAATTATACTTGTAAAATGCAAACCAAACGCTGGCCCATGGAGCTTCGGTGTAACATTTTGGACATTACTGCTCTAAATGCATTCATTCTGTATTGTATCCAGCACCCCAGGTACCATAAAGGACTCTTACACAAGTGGAGACTATTCATCAAAGAGATGTCAATGAAAATGGTCCAACCATACATGATTAGAAGATCGTTCAATCTCCGTCTGCGTAAGTCGATTTATGTGGACATGGAAAAGTTCATCACTAATCTAGGTAGTAGTGTGCAAAGTAACAACAGTAGTGGCAACCATCAAAACAAGAGGCGGAGATGTTTCCTATGTCCTATGGCGACAGATAGAAATACCGAATCTATCTGCTACAAGTGTACAAATAATGTTTGTCAGGAGCATAATACAGTCGTGTGCAATAATATGATACACCTGTACTTTTGTGGTTATTCCTTACTGTTTTTCTTCTTCTACCTCGTGGATACATTACATTTTTATTTTATATAAATAAATATATGTGTTTGTGTTGTCTTGGCGTCATGGCGTAAAGCATCCTGCCTAGGACTCACGTTACGGAATGCGCGCTGATTCGAGTCCTCATGGGGAAAGACATTTTCTCATGAAATTTCGGCCAGTGTATGGGACCGGTGTCCAACCAGCATCGTGATGCACTTGGGGAGCTACGATAGGTAATGAAATCCGGTTACACAAACTATCTATAACGGCTGGGGGGGCTCATCATGCTAACCACACGATACCTCCATTCTGGTTGGATGACCGTCCACCTCCGCTTCGGCATGTGGGCTTGAGGCCAGCAGCCGGCTGGTCGGTCTAGGCCCTTCACGGGCTGTAGCGCCACGGATTATTTATTATTATTATTATTATTATTATTATTATTATTATTATTATTATTATTATGTGTTTGTGTTGTAACAAGAACAACTTATTTTCACTTGCTACTTAGTTATAAACCTATATTATTTTCTATGCCCAAAGAAAAACATTAGGAACTTACATTATTATCTTGTAGAAATAAATGAATACAATTATATATTTGTATATTCACAAGTTACTTAGTTATAAAATTGTATATTATTTTCCACAATTAAAAACCCCTAAATTCAAATTCAATTAAATAATAGATTAATATTTTTCCATTTTTATGTGTAATTCCTCATTAAATAGCATACGGGTCCAATGCATCCTAGGGTTAATAACAATAATGATTACAATGATGATGAGGATAACGATAATATGGATGCACCGAGTATTTCAATAATATGGGTAAAGGTTATTGTGCAGCATGACATGTCTGTTATTTACAGCAGATGCCCGAAATTATAGCCATTTCCTTATAATATGCATGCCTAACATTTTCGAAATATGTTCAAGAGTTCTTCACGTGAAATTTTATGAATCTCTCCTGTGATTTTCTTTAATTTAGTCTAGTTAACACTAACAAAATTATACTTATATCACATTGTCTTTCATAAACAACTGATTACTGGAAAACTTTACCAATAGGCATGATCCTTGCCAATAAAAATATTTCCTGGTGCACAGCCAATCTAGTCATAAATGTACCTGCTGCAAAGTGTCACTTTTCCATTCATAGTGTGCATTTGCTATTGGTGTATCTGGTAAGTTGGCATCATGTGCATCAACACATTGTTGGCATGGAATAAACAAAACGCCACGCAGGCATTTAACTCTGTTATAAAGAAGAAAAGTGGCTGCCCTTGCCCTCTGCGATCTCCAGATCAAATTCCCTTGGATTTTATTTCATGAGGATTTGTTAAGGAACGTGTACCGGTATGTAAATAAACCACGAACTCCCCCTAAACTGATGGAATGGATCATGTACACGTTACAAATGGTCACTCCTGACATGCTTTCGAAAGTGCACAAGATGATCCGTCATTTGCATTTGTGTATCCTTCAGAGTGGCAGACATGTTGAAAACTGTGGGTCATAGTGTTATGTTTACTGTAACCTATACATAATTATGAAATGGATTATAGTCCATTTATGTATCCGTTTATATTTTTCATGACAATTATCTCAATTTTGTAATTATGGTTTCATTTGTCATTAGACGGAAAAATGACGGCTTCTGGAGGGCACACTAGTGACCAAATTGACTGTACGGCATCAGAAAAAGCTCCTACTAGCATAAATGTGTAACACATCCAAAAATCATCAAAATTTGTCAATTTCGTAAGTGATCATTACTTATGCACGAGAATTGTCCCGAAAGTAATGCCTCCTATTTTTTGTGTTGACCTGTAACATCTGAGCCGAATATTAGTGGCGTTGTAGTAAAGGTTGAACCTTCACACTAATATTTTGTTAGTTTGGTTGTCGTGCGATAAATAATGGCAGCAGGGCAGTCTGTCAAAATGGTATCTGACATAGAGGTGCATAAGAAACAGAAATGTGTTACTGAATTCCTCACTGCCGAACAAATTGCACTCAATGGCATCCATCAACGCTTATTAAAGGTGTATGCAGACGATACAGTGTATGTGAGCACAGTTAGGTGGTGGGTAGTGCGTTTCAACAGTGACGAAAATTACAGTCCTTTCATATAGGCAGGTTGTGATTCTTTTAGATATCCTCGAGCCTGGAGGAACTATCAATTCTGAACACTGCAAGCAGATACTGGCTAAGCTGAAAGCCTGAATTTCCGAAGTCAGATCAGAGAAGGAAACCTTTCGCTTGCAACACAATAAGACCAGGCCCCATACCAGTTTCGCGACCATAAAGCATGTTGTAAAATTTGGCTGGACTGTCCTACCACATCTATGCAGTTCGGATTTAGAGGCGTTAGCCTTCCAATTCTTTGGGTCTATGAAAGAGGGATTACGTGGACAATATTTTCCAGACAAGAATGCTGTCATCACAGTTGTAACAAAGTGGCTTATCTTTGCTGGTTCAAATTTTTACGAGTGCGGCATACAGGCTCTCGTTAATCGCTGGCAAAAATGTATAAAGAATGGGGTGGACTATGTGGAAAAATGACTGTATGTAGCTGAAATCTTGCTCTATTTAATTGTGTTATTATGTTATCTGCCTCTGTTGTAGTTTCCGTGAAAATAAATAGGAGGCATATTTTTGGAACAACCCTCGTATATTGTCTTTAATCTTACTTCATAGCTAAGAGTTATATACATTCAAATTGGTTATATGTACAGTGAAGTAATTCTGTATAATATGATACCGTAAGCATAAATACTTGCCTCCTCTATCAATTAAAAAACATGGCAATATTAAGGTACTGGTAACCAATATTTCTGAGATATGTCCCTTAAAATAAAAGAGCGCAATAATGCTGTGACCATTGTCCACATACCACACTTCGATTTCTGAAATGTATAAAGGAATTCAACTTGCCTTATGCGGATTTTTAATAGTACAAAAACAGCTATTTTGACTACTGACATAACCAATGACGTGAGATGGGATACACTGCGATTCATCATTAAACACTACTTATAGGGGACTAAATTCATTTTTGGGGCAGGGTGTGCTTGGTGAATGTCTCGCAAAAATTAACAGTTAAAACCACATTTTGACATGACCAAGTGACTACAGTACAATTCCTTTCATTTGCACTTCTGACTGTATTGACCCTTCCTTCATCTCGGCAGCTAGAAATGGCAAAAATGCAATGTAATCCTGAGAGAAACTCAAAGTCAAGCGATGATTACAAAGAAACAAATTTGCAAATCTGTGAATGGTTAGTGTCTTCTACAAGCGACGTGGAAATGTATGAGATGAGAATTCTTGAATATAAATACAATAAATTATAATAAGTGCACTCATATTTTATATAAATTTAAATGACTAATGTTAACTGTTGGTACTAGTACTTATCCTTTCATATGTAGTAATTCAGTAGTATCGTAATTTTGGAACTATACCATACACTACCTAGAAATTTTCGAAATTTGCGCCACCGACTTATGTGATAAGTAGAGAAACCTACAGCAAAAAATTTCAATTAAGTCAACGCCTGTGTCATTGAAGTCCTACAGACTGTAAAATTTTCATTTTCATTTTCATTTTCACTCATTCATGAGTTGTTATTGTCTGACGATTTGAAGTGTTATTCATTACAGAATTGTTAATATTGGCCACTTCCATCTTCTACATAGCACAGAAATATTTTATAGCCAATGAAATGGTAACAGACATAACCTGGTCTAAGTTAGGAATGTCCAAGCACTTGTATTACGTGCTCATAATTCAAGCAATACAAATCCAACAAGGTTCACTTTTTAGCAAGATAAAGTACAATCATCACTCTTAAAGAAATGTTGTGCAGGTTCTTTTGAACACGTAGTGCAGGCACTTTGACACCTCTGGTTTAAATGCTTATCGAATCTTAATATATTGACTTCTTAAAGAGTCTCATGCACACCCAGGGCTGCCAAGTGTCACCTTTAAAGCTGGCATCAACGTTTTCTAAGGTTAAGTCAGCAAATGGTACCTGTTTGTCAGCTTTTTTCACCTTGTCTCTATTTATAGAGCGACAAAATAAAACTCAATTTCCTTTCCCAATGAAGATAGACAAAACTCTCTCTCTCTTCCATTGCATGTTGCAAATTAAACTGTGAGGAAAAGTGCCTGGACAAGTGTTCGATGAAAAATATTTTAATAAAGCTAGACGTGCTTCTTAAGAGTATAATAAAAGTAATTCACAGTATTCTGTCTGTATTTGTTGTGTGTTTCACATTTTCAATGCTGAATAATTTATTATTGTATGTATGGTAATACAGGGTGTTTCCGAGTTATGACCTTCACAACATTGAAATTCACCAGAACGTTTTTCTTTCCGCAGGTCGTTGTCATTACAGAAGATGTTCAAGATGTCAACCTCCTGCTTGAATACAGACCTCACATCGATGTCTCATTGACCTGCGAACACGATCCCAAACTCCAGGAGTATTGCGTATGTCCTCAGAACATGCCACAATTCGATTCCGAAGGGATTCCAAATCAGGCACCGGAGACGAATAAACCAATGATTTTAAATGGCCCCACAAGTAGAAATCGAGAGGGTTCAGATCAGGTGAGCGTGGAGGCCAAGCAATTGGGCCACCTCTACCTATCCATCGATCAGGAAATCTTCGATCCAAGTACCGGCGAGCCGTACGACTGAAGTGTGCAGGAGCGCCATCATGCAAGAAGCGAATGTGTTGACGATTGATCAGTGGAGTGTTGTGCAGTGGCGATTTCTCTTAAGGAGCACAGGAGCAGTGCACCACCTCTTCAAGTAACGCATGTTTTTAAATTTATATCAATGAGCTGCAGTAGACTATGTGAGCGACATAATTATTTATTATAATACTATGTAAAAATAACACTGCATGAGTACTGTTCTTGTTGACGCCTGGGACTTATGTTTACCACTCGACACTTGCGGCACACTGCTCCATTCGAGCATGCGCAGTAGTACTGTTTCACTGGCAGGCTTTGGAGCATGGTACGGAGGCAGTACAGTGTGCGTAGGAGGGGTTAGGAGCACTTTCAGATGTGTTCTCAAGCTCGTTCCATCATAAATGTTACAATGAATAGTGTGCAAAATCTTTTAAATGTGTAATTTTCTATAAGACCTTTACACGAAAAGATCAAAATAAAGAAGATGGGCAGACCTACACATGAATTAAAATTATAAGTGACGAAGAACAGTAATAGAGAAGTGACAAGAAAATTCAACACTCGGACTTACGAAAAATGCAATATGCGGCTGCAATATAAAAGACGCTGTACTTTGTTTTCCTTGCCTATTGTTCGACGGGGAACATTTATTGACAAAAATAAGTACGTTTTATGAATTTTATTTATTTTTCTGTTTGAATTTAGGACTGTGCGTAGTAACTATATAATTTTGATTATCGTTCTGCAGATATGATTGATTTGAAGAACATGAATGAAAGAATTAAAAAACACGATTCTTCAGCTGCACATATCAACAATAATGTTAAATTAGCAGTGTTGGGTCAAACAAACATACAGACACAATTGGATTCAATTGGATTGTTGAACTCCATAATGATAAAATTACCAAGAACAGATATGTGCGTGCGGTTTTGTGGACCTTTGAGTTGGCTTTAAGAGGTCACAAAGACGGAAGCTTATCTTTAAACGCTAGTATTTTTCTTGGCCTCATCAATTTTAGTTCTGAATTAGACGCACTCTTAAGCAACATTTGGAAAGAGCAACAGTGTTTAAGAGCACATCAAACACTATATAGAACGAAATCCTTCAAGCCTTTTTTTTGTATGCCATGACGAGATTTCAAAGAAATAAAGAAAGCTGCTGACTTTTTAGCAGTTAAGGCTGATGAGACAACACACGTATCGAATGCTTGTGAACGTGTGAACTGTGTTATAAAACGCAATATTGCGAAAACAATATTATTTACGGTGTGCTGCAATAGAAATTGAACGCTTTATTTTGCTAATACTGGACCTACATAGGAAACTGATTAACTGCAATTACTTGACTAACAAAATTATGTAAATCTATACTTAAGTAACATATGTTAATAGTTATGTTGTAGTATAGTTAGTACCTATAATAATAATAATAATAATAATAATAATAATAATAATAATAATAATAATAATAATATAATCATAATGATAATAAATATTTGTGCACCACCAGGATTATTTATCACCACACGCCACTGGTGTTGTGTCTTCTAAAACATGAGGTATGGTGTTTTCCAGGAAGTTTGTGTACGCCTGCCCCGTAAGTCTGTTTACAAGTACATGGGGTCCAACTAATCGATCACCAATGATACCTGCCCACATGTTGAGGGAGAACCGCACCTGGTGATGAGATGGAACAGTTGCACATGGGTTTTCATACGCCCATACATGCTGATTGTGGAAATTTGTTATGCCATCTCGTGTGAACTGTTCTTCATCTGTAAATAATACTAAGGCAGGAAAGTTCGGATTTACACCACACTGCTGCAAGAACCACTGACAGAACCTAACTCGTGCAGGGTAATCTGCTGGTGACAGGGCCTGTACACGTTGCAAATGATAAGGATACAATTGATACTCTTTCAACAGTCTCCAGACAGTCGTATGAGGAACATTGACTTGCAACGCTACCCTTCGTGTGCTGATAGAGGGAGTCATGTTCACAGCCTCCAGAATCTCCTCCTGTACTTCTGGAGTTGTAGATCTTGGTCGTCCCTTTCCCAAACCAGGAGAGTTAAATTTTCCATACTCACACAGACGGTAATGGAGACGTACAAATGTCTTCCAATCTGGACATTGTCGCTGTGGGTACCTCTCCTGGTACAAACGACGAGCCAGCGCAGCATTGCCGTCTGCCTTACCGTACATGAAATGTATCTCTGCCAGCTCTTGATTTGAATACATGTCGCACAGTCTAACGCCTACACAACACTGAATGTAACCTTCGCCTCGGAATGAACTGTCAGAGTGCCCTCTTAATGTCTCCTTTGACGGCAACGACCTGCGGAAAGAAAAATGTTCCGGTGAATTTCAATGTTGTGAAGGCCATAACTCGGAAATAAATCATTTCCGGACACATGTTGTGATGAACTATTTTGATTGTCTACATGTGGAAAATACATACCTGAAATCATGCCCCGTATTTTTTAAACACCCTGTATATTTATTTATAATTTTTCTTATGAAAACAATAATTAGTGATTTCAGCTTTTTTTTTTGTTTCAGTTTTCTTGAACAGGAATTCCAGCTTATTTCAGAATTTTAACTTGGTAGCCCTTACACCATATCTGTCGAAGGAGTGCAGTCAATATACTGGCATTGCCAGTACTATGTAGAACAATAGAGAGACAGACAATGTGAACATAATATGTTTTAATGAAGAACACTCCAAATGTACAAGTGACAGCAACTAGTGCATGAATGGTTGCCTATGAGCAGGTGCTCTTAATACAGTATTATTTATATTTTTTTTTTAGCTAATGGCAGGCACCTGACTTCTGTCATTCACCGAAGGGTCCCCATCTACAGAGCGACGTGCCAAAGCTTGTAGTTCTTTCAGCTTCATGAAGGCATTTCCCTTGGTGGCGAACTACATAACATTGTATGACGAATAATGGAGCAATGATAGAATTTTGATACAGGAAAAGGGAGTACCCCAATGAAACCTACCACCAAACACAGTCTTTATTCATCACAAATTCCAGTTGGACCTACCAGGATTAGAACCCAGTTACCTGCATACAAAGCCGTTCAACTAATGTTGTGCCTTATACTCTTAATATATACAACATAAAGTGTTACAAGCTAATATCTCTTAAATGGATCAATATAACTAAATGCTGACTTTTTCTACAGTTTTCGGAGGAAGGGACCTTCATGATAGTTTCATGGACAACAATTCAGTGTGCTCCAAAATGAAGTTCTGGGGAAGTAACTTCAGTATTACAAATGGAACGATAATATAACTTTTAGATATTTTGATTGTCCTAAACAAATTAAGCAACTTTTGTTTAAAACATTTTTTCTATACTGAAATGGTATAGGTGTTTGAAATGAGACATATCCGATACGAATAAATAATAATAAACCGTGCTATAGCTTTACATGATTTTATTAAATGCTCAAAATAACCTTAATTAACATCTAAACACATAGTAAATCTTTTCTAAAAAAAAAAATGTTAGTGAAGCTTGTCGCATTATTAGAGCCTGTCTGTATGTTGTTAAAATTTAGAGAAAACCTTGCCACAAGGATCACCAAGTGCTTAGATGTTAATGGAGGCTACTTTGAACACTTAAAGACATAATGTAAAGTAAATACTCTGGTATTTATTGATATCCTTATTCTTTTCTACTACTGTATACTGCAATGAAAACATCCTGTAACTGCTCAACAATTTATTTTTCAGAAAAAGTGTTTCAATAAAAGGTGCTTAGTTTATTGAGGGGAACAAAAATATTAAAATGAAAAATCAATGGTTTCATTTAAAAATCTGAAGATGCAGCACAGTGCCTCCCTAAAGAGGCCCTGGGCAAATATTGCCCATATCACAGTTGTTTGGAAGACCCCTTCCTCCAATAAAATTTAGAAGGCAAAGCATTCGGCTTTATCTATTCATTTAAGAAATAATATTAACTTGTAACACTTTAAGTGGGCCACTCTGCATATTACGATCTGCTGCTCCAAAACGACACATGAGCAAACAAGGAAAATATACGCAATATTTTGAAAAACTCTGTACTAAATGTACAGTCCTATCATTTTTAACATGTACAACTAGGTTGTTAATGAAGTTATGTTACAAAACCAACTGCTAGAAGAACAATATGTAATAATCTCACATTCATACGAGTACCGTACTAGAACATGATCTCACAGTTAAGTAGGCCTACCTTCAATCCTCCAACAAGCTGAAGATGTTTAGCCTTGCAAACAAATATTCCACCATTCTCTAGATACATTCTAGAGTGCAGGAATGCAATATTTCGGTACAAATGTCTGATCTCTCCATCTCGACCCTGTAAACAGTAGTGGCAATACGAATTTGTTATAACAGAATTAAATAAGAATTGTTGTTTATAGTTCTGGCTTGCCTTTCTACCAAGAATTAAGCCCTTTAGCCCGTTCTATTCTTTTGAGGGCGGAATACTTCATGAAACATCCTTACCTATTTATAAGTTTTTAGTATATGAAAATTATGTTATTTACAGAGAGTGAATAATATGGTAAAAATTCTTCTCGAAATAGCCTCCTAAACAACAGATTAAAAAGTAGCATCACTCCTTTGACTCACTTTATTTCTCAATAATATTTTATTATCAATTATCGATTTTTCATATGCAACAGTTACGGTATATGTTTTCACATGTATTTAAAGTACTCTAGAAATAGTACTTACTGAATGAGATCCATCAATGACTTTAACAATATCTTTCCTTCTGATGCTGTTTTGTTCACTGTCAAGGGCTACTGCATAGTTTGAATCCTTTCTTTTTTGAAGGGCTTGAGGTCTCAATGCTAAAACTTTTCCCTGCGTATTTAATACATGAAAGCTGTCGTGTTCCAGTTTAACAATCACGCCAACATTCTGAGGACTGCAACAGTTTACACGATCTTAGACATTTTTAACCCTTAACAACAAAAGAATTATATACCTACTTTTTTTAAATTTAT
This sequence comes from Periplaneta americana, assembly GCF_040183065.1. Lineage (NCBI taxonomy): Eukaryota > Metazoa > Arthropoda > Insecta > Blattodea > Blattidae > Periplaneta > Periplaneta americana. The sequence continues at coordinate 148,491,128 of NC_091124.1, read as the reverse complement.
TTATGCCCCAACGAGTATAACTCATATGTAGGGGCTATACAAGAACACATACATTTGTTATACAATGTAATTGAAAAAGTCATGAAACTACAGTCTCTGAAAACAAACAATGACACAAGAATTTATGAAAGAAAGAAAGCAAAATAAGAACAAATAATAAGATGACATAAAGTTTTGGTAAAATAGAATAATCATCATATTAACCCAGATAAGACTGACGTCCTATATATAGGATACGAACGTTTTATTTTTTTAACATTGCTGTGTAAGATTTTCGTAGTCGGCAATCATGATACCATAATCCTTATGTGTTATAAATTGCCTCCAATTTTTTTTTCTTATATTTAGTCTGTCATAGTCATTGTTATTAACATATTTGTGTGAAACGTCCGGTGTCCTATATATATAGGACGTCAGTCTTATCTGGGTTAATAACGACTTAAAGACACTAAAAACAGACACCTGGTACTTTTTTATACTAATGTTTTCTTTAATGAAGATTTTGTGCTCTGAAACTGTGTATTCAAATTTAATAATATTTGCTCTAATGTTTTTTTAATGGCAACAGGCCCGATAATATGATAGGATGATCATGATTAGGGACCAGCACAAAGTGAAGAGAATTTTGCTGAAATATGACATTTATTTTGGCAAAATAAAATAAAATGAAACAAATACGTATTTGATACTATAATATATTCGTTCTTCTGAAAAGACTAGCAGGAAAGAAATGGGGATGCTCTAGAAATACTTTGAACGCTACATACAAAATGTTTATACAGCCAGTGCTGACGTACTGCGGAGAAATTTTAATTACTTCACCTTTCATAAACAAAATAGAACGTGTTCAAAACCAAGCTCTCAGGCTCATTACTGGTGGAATCAAAACAACTCCAATAGATTCTATGAGATTCCTCACTAATATCAACAGCATCAAAATGATAATAGAAGAAAAAGCACTGATCAAATATGAAAAACTTATCAGATTACCAGGAAACAATTGGCATTCATACAGTCTTCTCTGTAGATTAAAAACTCAAAAAAGTTTCATATCCATTGTTCAAGAATTAAAACAGAAAATCAACATCCCGAATTTAAAAGAAAACTTACAAATTAAACCAAAACCTTTAACTCTATTAAATATAGGGTATAATCTAAATTTAACACAAGAAATACTGAAATCAGAAGTAAACATTGAAATAATGAAACAATTAATATTAGGTACCCTCCACAAAACTGGCCTATTTATACACCGATGGATCCTTGATCTCCAGGGAACAAAGTGCAGGTACAGGTGTTACGTGCTGTCTCTTCTCACTTTATAGATCTCTTGGATATGGAACAATAAGTTTTGATGGAAAAATTGTTGCAATAAGTGAAAGTCTCAGGAATCTTTTATGCCACATCAATAAATTTAAAAATGCAGTTATATTGTCAGACTCCAAAGCAGCTATTCTATCAATAGTCTCTAAACACACACCTTCATCTCAAACAGCAGAAAAAACTAAAATGCTCTCTCAATTAATAACACTCAATAAAATAATTGTATTCCAATGGATACCATCCCATTGTGGAATCCTGGAAAACGCGAATGTGGATGCTTTAGCAAAGAAAGGCAGCACTGCTACTTACAGACCTGTTACTAAATCTACGTATTATTCTGTGAAAAGATTGATTAAATCTAAATACTTAGACTTCAACAAACACAATCTCAAGGGAAGAAATGGAACTCTCTGCATCATAATCCACAGTTAATTTCCGATTTACCAAGAAAATCGTCTGTAGCTGCATTTAGATTGGCAACAGGCCATGACTGTTTGGCCAAACACCTGCATAGAATTGGAATATATCAGTTCCCTAACTGCCCATTGTGAAATTCAAATCAAGAAATGGATTCGGAACAGCTCAAAGTCTGTGCTTCAGTGGCTAACCATGACAATATCTTTGAAAAATATTGGAGTGCAAGAGGTCAAATAACTGTGTCAAATGCCTGGGATTAGAAAATAACAACATATTCGTTCCTAAACCATTTGGAGCAGACTCAGGGCCTACATAATTATTTACAAACTAAACCTCAGAGATTAATTAGTTTTGTCTGTATTTAATATGCTACCACATAAAATTGAATAAATCTGCATAATTAAGCAGTTTTTTGCATCATCAAATCCTACCTGAAAGCAAGAACTAGGTAACTCAATTTTTATGCTGAAGAGAATCAAAGAATAGTTCCTACATTGGCTGGACTCAAGACTGATTGTAATAAAACACAAGTAATCTGTCAATATTTTCTGGCAAAATATTAGATCCTTTGTCAATTAATATTATTTTGTAGACGAAAAACCCATGAAGTTGCAAAGAGAAGGAAAAATGATGTAGCCAGCAAAATTGATTATTGAAACCATTCTAAAAACACTGATTTGCACGTATAGAAGAAGACATGGCAACATTGAAAATACATTCACTGGATACGAAAGAATGAGTAAAGGAGGAACAGGAACATTTATTTTATTTTGGCTTCTCGAATTTATTGATGTTATGAGTTCTATGACTTCAAAGGCGAATTCAGATACCGGTATCTTAAGGCCCACTCCCACTTAACAGAATCGAATTGAACAGAATAATTTCTCTTCACAAAGTACTTAAATAGAAGATAGCAGAAAGCAGCATGTCAAATCAAACCGAACCATAGTGAATAAAATAAAATTCATGAGCTAGAATACTTATTTCACTGCTGGAACAGAATTTCTTGTTTTGGGTATGATCGTATGTTCTCGTGAAGCCTTCGTGAAAAAAACGAATAAGCCAAATCCATTTTTGGTAGTGTCATTCCTTTATTGAAAGTTATTGCTAAAATAGTAGGCCTACATACAGTGGCGGCTCGTGATAAAAAATTGTGTGTGTTCACAATTTTGTGTTCCAAAATTGAAGAGAATTTGAAATCGTACGTTTTTAGCCTAATATGAAATGTCATGATTCTAATGTTTCACTGTCGAAAAAACCGTATATAAATTCAAAACAACATATAATAATAATAATAATAATAATAATAATAATAATAATAATAATAATAATAATAATAATAATAATAATAATAATAATGAAACCTAGTCTTTTTATTTCCAATTTTTCCTGGAAAGCCAGTTTACCCAGTTCTTTACTATTCAAAATTACTTGAACAGAGTTCATTGTTTACGTTTGTTAAAAATTAATACATAAAACAATTTACAAAAGCGTGTGTTCAGTACCGGTAATATACTGTATTTTGATTCACAACACACTGATACACTATAGCCTATACCAGTACTGTAATCCCACTCGCATAGATTGATTACTATAAATACATGCCAATAAATATTATTCTTCAATAATATACACCATCATACAGATATTTAAATTTATACCACCACCACATTCAGCCAGCACGTCTTTGAAAGCCAAACTATGCTATATGCCGACACTGAAGTGTAGTAATTCACAGACTATACTCTCGTAGCAGCACTGTACACACATCCAAATAAAGTAAACGTTCCGACAGTGAGATGCTGACACCTGTAGGTAAAATACAGACTTATTAAATTTTCTCCTCGAGATATAGCACGTGAACGATAGGCATCGATGCACCTGACATCTGTAGGATAGATTCACTGTTCACTTAACGCTTTGTGTACTTGACGAGTCATAAGCGGCCAGCGAAAGACAATTTTCTACCGCGCATGCGTGAGATTTCTGTAACCTTCTTGAAAAGAGCATGGCTTGTACGTGAACGGATGTTGCCAAGTTTACGTAAGAAGTTTACGCAAGATTTGGGAAGTTTAAAATACTCTATCCTGATATTATACATACCCACTACGCCAATACGGTATTAAATAATAAAACTAGTCGTGCATTAATGGAAACAAGGTGTTCATGTGCTCTTGTGCTCTTATTGCCACTGCCTACATATACAGAAAACTACAATTCAATAATATGAAAGAAGAAAACTTAATAAATCTTGTTCAAAATTATCAGCTACTGTATGACAAAACACAAAAGTACTACCACAATACCGGTAGTTATTTCCGTGATAATGCTTGAACCGAAATAAGTAAATTAACGGAAATATCACGTAAAAATGAAAATCCAAAGCAGTGCTAAAAACAAAATTTTGTTTGATCTCTCAGAATATAGTATTTATAAAGTGAAAATTCTCAATGTATCCAGTATTTCCCTTTTTTGTTTTGGGTATTTATTTCTTCTCTTTTCGCCTCTTCACATAATTGTGCTAAAGCCATTTTAATCTTTACACACTTTGGTTCAATTCGATTCCACTAGATGGTGGCAGATATTTTTATTCGATTCCTCCGGCCAACCGACCGACCAACTGGCTGCTGGTCTCACGTCCATATGCCGAAGCAGAGGTGGACGATCATCCAATCAGAATGGAGGTATCATGTGGTTAGCACGATGCTCCCCCCAGCCATTATAGGTGGTTTTCGTAACCGGATTTCGCTACCTATCTTAGCTCCCCAAGTGCATCACGATGCTGGGTGGGCACCGGTCCCATATACTGACCGAAATTTCATGAGAAAATTTCTTCCCCCATGAGGACTCGAACCAGCGCGCATTCCATAACGCGAGTCCTAGACAGCATGCCTTAGACCAAGACACCACGGTGTGGGACAGGCCTTTACTTCCCTTGGGAATTCCAGACTGTTGGTGAAATAGGTGGCTTAGGCTTTTCAAGTATTAATGGAAAACATCTCTATTGTCTCCATATATCAGTGGCGTATACTGGTTAAAGGGTTTGGGCTACCGCTGACCCTATTATTACACAAAATATATCTAACAATTACTTTAATTTTAATTACTATGGTAAAACTAATAATACAAAATTATTACATTATGTTATATTATGAACTTTTTCTTTGTAATTTCCTTGGGCTACCGCCGGTAGCCCCGGTAGCCCGCAAAATACGCCCCTGCCATATATAATATATGGAAAGCACGGTTGGCTGGTAGTTTTAGAAATATTAACACAGCTGAAATATGCAAAATGTGGAGAAATATGAAGACGTTTATGAAATTAAAAATGTTACCAAAATATTATGAAATACCGGTATCAGTATGAAATTTTTTTGGTGTTAATTGCATTCTACAACTTGAGTCGTGAAAATTCTTGTTCCTATAAAGTTGCATAACTGATTTAGAATATGAATTTTCACATTTTGCTTGTCTCTAACCACGATTATGTGGCGCCTGGGGATGTCTTAAATTTAGACTGAACCTAAAAATTCAAGACCATGGACGAACACAGGAACAATTCCCTTTAAGCAAATATTCCTGACTGTAACTGGGAATCGAAGGAATCATAATTTGCAAATCAGATTTTTCATGTCATGTGTGATTTTAACCTCGCATAGGTCACTACAGTGTTGTAAGAGTGGTTGCATACACAGCATTTTGCTGAAATGAAAGCTGATTAGTTACTTCAGAGTTCCTTACTCTAACTGGACAAAATCTTCCCAAAGTACCAGTACTGGTACTTAAAATGTATTTCTGTTCTTATAAAATGAAAGTTGTTTAGTTACTTCAGAGTTGTTTACTCTAACTGAACAAAATCTCCCCAAAGTACCAGTAATTAAAATGTATTTTTGTTATAATTTTATAAAATGAAAGCTGTTAAATATTTGTTATAATCTTACAAAATGAAAACTGATTAGTTACTTCAGAGTTGCTTACTCTAACTGGACAAAATCTCCCCACTGGAACTGGCCCAGAGAATCAACTCCAGTGGCCGTATCCGAACAGAGGTGCACATCGTTTGGTAAGACTTCTAGTTCATACATTGTCAGGTCAGAAAGTAAAATAACGCGATTTTCTTCCACTCGAATAATCAATCCTGTTTCTCCTTGATATCGACCTGCCAGAACTTTCACATGATCACCTTGCTTGAAATACTTCTTCAGTTCACTGGCTTGAAATTCTATGGGTTCCTGAAATAGCAAACCAAATAAACCAAATAAGTATTTAGAAGTTGAAAAATGTAGGTAATGTTTGCTGATATCACAGAAATTAGGTATGTGCTTCTAACAAATATTACATTACAACAGTATAAAGTAGTAGTGGTAGTCACTTTCGCTTCATACTGCATTTCAATGAACTATGAAGCATATCGGAATAATCTGTATACATTGAAAGAACTAAAAGACAATATAATTAGGGAAATCGCAGCAATTTCAGAAGAAGAACTAATGCATGTTAATGCAAATTTTCTTAAAAGATATGAGAGATGTGTGGTGGTACAGGAACATAATTTCGAACATCTTCTATGACAAAGGTATGTAGTTATTGTAATTTTAATTTATGCATTTGACTTAAGGGGCTATGAATATCCGACTCTGCTGGCAAACAGCGTGCTTCCAGCCACCACCTGTGGCCACACACTCATGGATGAACGTCTATTTGAAGGCTCTGTACATCGTCTTATTTGCAGTTACAGTGACTATATACTCTAATTTTACTTTCTTTTAATGTGTATGTTTACGTAAGTCCCTGTAATTGTCAAGACTGAACTTAAAAATCAAAATTATTACTGGAGTCTACAAGGAAAAAAAAAAAAAAAATGCTTGCTGCAATATGAATCTGCAAAAATTTCAAATACTGACAAATGTTGTTATAAAAAAAATAAAAGTGTAATTCTCCTCATGAAATTAAGCTTACATTTAGATCTTTTAGAGCAGGCATGATCGTAATGACATTGCCATCTATACTCAAGACTTTTCCACATAGATTCATTAGCTCGCCTTCGATCACTTCCACATTATCATCAGTCAAAAAGTTGTGCGTTATCACATTTCCTTTTCCTTTGGGATTCACATTCTGGACTTCGATACCAATGCTTTCTGGTGCTTCTTCAAACTTCTCCAACTCTGATAATGTCGGTTTTACTCCTAACAACAAACGTAAAATAGGCGAGATTATTTGTAAATTAACACATAAATCTAACCTGAAATTAAAAGATATTGGTATTAAAATGGAACACAGCTAGGCTAAATGACTAAATGACACAGCTAAATGACTTTCTACATAAACAAAAGAGTTCAAACTTCAGACACTGTGGAAACAACAATGGTGTTGGGACTGATTTTCTGGGATAATCTTGTTTCCCCTTACATCACTTTATCAGTGGCTACTCATGATATTTTTTGTTTGTAGGATATGAGATTGACAACTGATGACCAAGACAGAAAAAAAAATAAAATAATAATAATAATAATAATAATAATAATAATAATAATAATAATAATGGTAATAATAATAATGATAATGATAATAATAATAATAATAATAATGGTAATAATAATAATAATAATAATAATAATAATAATAATAATAAAGCATGTGCAATTAATTTCTTGCTACAGTTAAATTCTTCTAAATGATCAAATACAACTTCAGATATTCTTTCGGCAGTTCTGTCATTTAAAGTCCTGTTAATTCTTGTGTTTTATTATAGCTTATTTTATTTATTTTTATGTTTGTTTATATTCATTTTATTTTTTATATTACATCATTTTAAATTATTTATTATTTCGTTTATTCTATTCTTTTAAAATTACCAATGAACTGCATTTAAGGGGCTACAAGGATACTTGAAAATTCGTATTGTAGTCTCTGACAGGGTTTCCACACCACCCCCAGAAAGAAGGGACGTAGTATTAGGATATACGGTCATATCCTCGAATGCAGTTAAAGTCAAGCCATACCTCGCCCTCTGCTCTCACCCGTCTGTAACTTCACTGCTAGAAAAAACCGTTTGCTGTAAGATATTTGGAGAGTTCCTCGGAAAGTATTCCTAAAGTCTGAGATGTGCAGTGGCGACAACTCACGACAGAAAGTGGAAGTTTGAAACAAAAATTATTACATCGGGACGCATTAAAATAAAATCTGTAATTAAAATGTTTTCCATCCTCAGAGGCATGAAATTAAACTGTAGGATCATCCTCATATCCTTCATGGAGGAATCGCCACTGCACTTTATCATTGGCCTACGAGGAAAGATGATTCTTCCCAGATAGCACTGTAACATATCCTCTAACATTTGAACTTGATATACTATATAATATTATTATGGAGAAAAATTGATTTAAATATTTGTGAACAAACACAGCAGTTAAAAGCTGATGAGAATTGGCCTATAACATTTTCGTGCGATGTTGCTAAATGATCATTTTTTTTTCATCATCATCATCATCATCCTTCACGAATTAGGCCTCTGTAGACCTGTTTCGGCCCCATCTAGCAGTCTTCTTAAAGGTCTTCCTGGTCGACGATGTCCTCTTGGTTTATACTGCATCATAATTTTTGGGATTCTTGAATTTTCCATTCTTCTTACATGATCTAGCCAATTGAATTTGTATCTGCTGATTTTTTCTTCTACTGACTCTACTTCTAATTGTTCTAAAATTTCTTCATTCCTTTTTCGGTCTAAAAGAGTATATCCTGCTGTCCTCCTGAAAAATTTCATTTCCGTTGCTTTGATTCTGTTCATGTCTTTTTTCTTTAATGTCCAAATCTCGCTTCCGTATAAAAGGGAGGGTAATGCTAGTGTATTATATATTTTTACTCTTGTAGATTTTTGTACTAATTTAGCTTTTAATGTATTGTTTATTATTCCCAGAATTTGTGTAAATTTGGTAATTTTCTTGTTCACATCTTTTTCATTTTGATAAGATATTTCACAACCCAGATAATTGAAATTTTGCACTTATTCGAGGCATTGGTTATTGTGTATTATCTTACTTCTGACTGGGTCTTGTCCTAAAAATGCCATTACTTTTGATTTTTGTGTTGAAATTTCCATCCCAAAATCTTTTAATATTTTATTTAATGTATACAATCCTCTTTGTAAATTATCCTCTGAATTGGAAATTATGACTGATCATCGGCATAGAGTAAGGTATTTAATGTTAGAGCACTGGTTATTTTGATTCCTGATGTGTAGATTTGGTTCCATTTTTTTTCCATATGCAAAAATGGTTTAAAAAATACAAGGTAATATAGGATGCAAGATGACAGCACAGTGGTTTCAATCTTAACTTTTATTTTATTACAGCGACTGAAATAGAGACAAATACGTCGTACTCATACCAGTCAGGCCATAGAGACATTTGTAAGAGACAAGGTAGCAGCTGAGGTTTTTCTCGGGGTTTTCCCGTTTCTTATCTTATAGGTATTAATCTCATTCTGGCCAATTTTTATTCCGTTCTCATCTTCATAGTATTTCTCCTGTCACTGTTTGATGAAGTATGGGAGGGGAAAATATGAGGTAGAGTTTCCAGGTGTCCCGATTATACAAAAAAATCCCATATTTGAAGCTGGAAAAACTTGTCCCATATGAGAAACCAAAAATCCAGTATTTGTGGACATTGTGTCATAGATGACCAAAGTTTTCTATTTTGAAGCAGAACAATGCCTTTGTATTCGACACAGTAGGTCGTCAACTGCTCAGTAATAATGTTCAAGAGAAGTGTTACAAATGAATCAGAGCAATTCCACAGGAGACTGACTTGACATTTATAGTACATTTTGGCAGCAAAATGTCTGCCTAAATTGTGTAATAGGTTGAAATTAGAATGTGTCTCCGCAGATATGATAGAGGAAAATGTACAATTAAGATACCAGTATATATAAAAACAGCAGCAAATGAGTCCAGCAGAAAATGAAATCACTTTAGAAAAAACAATTTGTAATGTATTTTTTATTAGTGATGTAGAATCTCGAAGAAAATTTTAATCTGCCAATTATGCTGTGTGGAAGAGTTTTTGTACATTTATTGTGCCTGACTGACCATAACTTACAGCACAAATAATTATTGTATTTTTAAGTTATTTAGAACCTTAGGATACTCCAACTATTTTCATATTTACTTCAAGGAAAGACCAAAATATGGTATACAAAAAAATGAGGCTTGAAATAAAATAAATTTACATGTCCAAATTGTGATATGAAATATAAGTTTCTTTAAGTGTTTTTTTGAGTGTTTGGAATATGACAAGATCTGCAAAGCATTTGAAACATTATTTAATGGAATAAGGCAACTTAAACTCAAAGACATATTTTTTTAACAAAAACATTCCCGCATTAATTTAAAAAAAAATTCACTTCGGTACGACATTTTCATAGAATCACACTTTGCTTATAAATTTTGAACAAATGAATATAGCAAAACGAAAAGTATACTGCCATGTAGACAAAGAAGTCCCGTTACTGAAACATACGCAAGAAATCTCACCTGATCCGACAGTTTGAGCTGTCGATTGATCGAGTGTAAAGAGATGGACTAAATAAACGCGAAAAAAATATATATTATATAAATTGGACTCTCAAGTTTTTTTCAATTTTTTCACTTCAGATAGCAGTGTTGGCAGTAGAAAGTTATGTGGTGGTATATGGAACATGTTTCGATCATTACAGTACAAAGTTAACTGAAATTGATCGCCCATCTTTGTTTGAGATGTACTTGACGGTTCTGCTTCTGTGCAGTGTACAATAGGGACCCACCTGATGAGAAAAGGATTAAGATATGGAAAGCTGCGTTTTTGGAGACGGAATCAGTAACTAAGAGGCATGGTGTTGGCCGAATAAGAATGACTGAACTGGCATCTGGAAGTACGGAGAGAACTGATCTGACATTTCCTGGAAGATGGATTGGAAGAGGTGGTCCAATTCCTTGGCCAACCAACCAACCAACCAACCAACCAACCAACCAACCAACCAATATCTTGTTGCACTGAAAGTCTACATGAATAGAGATCAAGCTGACTTGCTTTTGACTCCTCCTCTAATTTATAATCACTTTGAAATTGTTCAGTCTAGTCTTAAGTCCTTGATGTATTCCATTAGGTCGCCTGACAGTCCTGCCATTAGGGTTGCCAGATCTCTTATCACTACCTGGAGTGCCCAGTTTTATGAATCCATCTCCGGCCAACAGGAAACTTATGCCCGGGGAAATTGCGTACGAAATGTTAATAATTAGCAATGTTGTAGTGAAAATTCACTGTCTATCAAATAACTTTAAAAGTGAACATGTGTCAGGCTTACAATGACGCAAGCATATGACTTTAAAAGTGAACGTCTGTGAGTGTTGGAGCACAGTATAAAGAAAAATACTGTGGAGGACTTGATTATTATTATAATTATGAAGTTTCAGCGCGCTTTTATTTTTTCGCCAATCAGACTGACACTAGTCTCTCACACTACGCCAACAATCACCAACGATGAAAGATGACGTAAATAGAAAATTAAAACAGATAATTTTGATATGATGATAATATATTTCAGAAATATGACTTCAATCAACCATTTTCAATTAACTTTTGTCCTTAATAAAGTTTTGTAGCAGTATGAATGCGTAACAACGGAATAATTTCAAATTTAAAACTCAATATTCACTTCCTTGATCCTTTACAAGTCAGTTGTTACACCTTTATAGTGCAGTGCAGTCTGTTATGCGAAGTGCGGGAATTTGTGCGAGTTTTTTTTTCTCCCCGGCAAAAAGATACTTTGGTTATTTTCGTGATGGATAGTTGCCAAATGATAAGTACAAGGACTGGCTAGAAAAAGAAGAGGATGAACTTTCTTGAAGGTGTATAGTGTGCAAGGTTTCATTTACAGTAAATATAATGGCGTTAAAGTTGTTAATAAGCATTCTGAATCAGAGAGGCACAAAAAACATTACAAAGTACAAAGTAGGAATAATTATTCTATTCTGAAATTTATGCTCCCACGATATTCAGTTGAATATGATAAAGTTACAGAACTGAGTTGGCTTTAAGATTTCATGGTGTAAAACATCACCACTCCTACAATTCACAAGATTGTGGTAATAAACTTTACTCTTGTGTTTTCAATGACTCTTCAGATGTGCGCGAATCAAAAGTGAAGCCCTAGTTACCAGCATTTTTTTACGATTCTCACAGGAAAGGCTTCTGAACGACTTAAGAAATACCGGTACCGGTACCCCATTTTCAATTGGTTCAGATGCGTCAAATAAAGGTAACAAGAAGCATTTCCCATTAGTAGTGACACATTTTTCTGTAAAACATGGAAAACGTAGCAATATTCTAGACGTCTATGAAGACAGTAATAAGAGTGCTCTGAGGACATTTCAAATAAAATTATATCTATACATCTTGATTGCACAATTTTTAACACTATATCACTTCGGAAAACGTATTATGTGTCTTTCACGTGTTAAATTTTACATTACCTCGTTAACATATTTCAGCATGTTATCGGCCATGTTCAGAAAAATGAAAGACAAAAATACTAATATGTATAGGGTAACTGTTATTGCCACGTACAGCATAATTCTGTGGTGTTCGGGTAAAGGGGTATAAGTCATTTTTTGTCCAGGTAAAATTTTGTTCTCCAGATAAACACACAAGTTAAATTATACAAGTGGGTGTGCAAAAATCAAAGAATACAAGCAGTTGATGTGTTTTATTTGTGTAGAAAATTAGTTGTAGTAAGGGTTCCAAGTTTAATTTTCATTTACCTCCGAACTCATTTTTATGACTTATCCCCCTTTACCCAAACACCACAGAATTATGCCAAATTTGGTTTTAATTCCTTAAGTATGATGTTGAGGCATTAGTCTTGAAAATATATTCCGACTTCTCGTCGTCATGTAAGATTGTCGAGGAACTTAGGTCGTTATGTGAATTTGCTCAACAAAACTATTTTCAGATTTTGCATCATATTCCAGTTCGATGGTTGTCCCTTCCATTAGCTGTTGAACGCCTTGTTAAAATGTGGCATGCTTTGAAAATGTATTATTTGGCAAAAGGTGAAGAAGAAACACGTCCTTTAATTTGGAAATCTGTATGTTCCCAAAAAGATGAAGTAAATGAATATTCATTGTTAAGTGACAATGTTTTCTGTATTTTGTTAAATGTACACTTCCAATTTTCTGTAAGGCAATTAAAATATTAGAATCTAAAGAAGACTTCCTATATGCTATGATCACAACAGTGGCCTGTCAGGAAATACGGGGTTTTCCAGCAGTCATTTTTTGCAGGTCAACGTTGCATAACAAGCATAGACCTACTCATCCACAGAGGTGGATTTGAAGCTTTGAAGCGCATGTCGGCCCTTTTCCTTAAATAATCACATATTGTAAATTGAAATTTTTCTTAAGAAGTAAGAATTCAAGAATGATTAATTGATAACTGTGTTACCTACTTTTATGTGTTGATATGATAACAAATGGCCAAATAAACTTGTTTTGAAAAATTGTTTGAAGTCATTGGAAAAATTAAAAGAACTGATCTCTTTTATTTCAGTAAGACTATTTTCAGTTATTTATTTATACAGATAAACATATATTGCAGTCCATAAAATTAAGCATAGGTCTATCACCATAACTGGCATACCATACATATGAACGAGGTTAGTTATATTCTCATAGAATATACAAGAGCCACAATATCTAAATTCACCCAAGTTATCTCTTTTTGACGTCTTGACATTTGATTCGCAAACAGATTAATTAGATTGTCATATTCCAATGTTTCCAATAAATAATTTTAACAAAATATTAAGAACAGCAAGAGCATTAAGTCAGTCCTCATTCATTTTTAAGACAAACGCAGCAGTTTTTAAATTGGCAATAAAATAAAAGGTACGTTCACCACAGCAATTATTCCTGAATTTAAGTGGGGGAATATCGGAAGATAATGAAGGGTTACATTTTCCTCCATATAGAACATTCGACCAGTACTCGTGCTACATAATCGTCTCGATGATCATTCATCATCTGTGCAAATCCAGCTGTTACAACAGACGCAAAAATGTTCTTTAAAAATTGTCACCTCTAAAATTTGATCCTCTGGAGTGAAGGCTATTCTTAGCCTATTGGTAAATCGGCCTCTGCTCATCCAAGTTGGTTTTTCCTTATATCACGCAGATTTATTATCTACTTTAGAATACGAGAAAAAGTAACAATTTGAAATGTATGTAATAGAATTAAATTAAGAACTAAATAGGTTGCAATTAGACGAAATTGTCAATCTTTAAACTTTCTTTATAAAATTATTAACAATAAGTTGGACTGTGATAGTTTATTTTATTATATAACATTATATGTACCCAAGCATAATACAAAATTTTGAAATTTATTTTATGCTCGACCATGCCGAAATGTAGTAATTATACACCTGGTAGCAGTCCTTTAATGCATGTCATTAAAGTACACCTACTCATTAAAGTACAGGTGTTCAGCCAATGACAACTCTGCTTACATGTGTTCAGCCAATGACAAGTCAGCTTTGTACCGTTATAAAACCGCAAGTCTCGATTATTCTCGGATATGCAATCGAAAGACAATTAGCGAAAAGTCACGGAGGCTGGAAATCCAATACTGTCGCAGAAGGTTATGTTCTGTTACTATAATAATTAGCGTTAATAATTGTAAATAATATTCAAATAAATTCAATTTGTCATCTCGTTTTTCAATGTCGAATTCAATAATCAAGGTTATATCAAGTTTAACGGGATTACATCAAGGTCAATGACATTATTGTTCCTCGGAAAAAATCAATACTTTCGCGTCTGCGCACATCTCACAATTCACGACCTAGAACAAGGTCACTTCCGATCTTGTCATATACAAATAAAATGTATACATCTGAATAATTTCAAGTTAGAAATATGGTCGAGCATAAAAAGTCGTATGAAACTTGCCTATAATGGTAATTAAGACGCTCGTATGAATATTATGAAACTCGCTTATCCATACTTGCGTCTTAATTACTATCATTATAGGCTCGTTGCATAATGTACTATTATGCTCGACCATGCCGAAATGTATTAATTATACACCTGGTAGTATCCCTTTAATGCAGCTCATTAAAGTACACCTATTCATTATAATTCAGTTGTTCAGCCAATGAGAAATCACAATTGTACCATTATAAAACCGCAAGTATCGATTATTCTCGGATATGCAATCGAAAGACAATTAACGAAAAGTCACGGAGGCTGGAAATCCAATACTGTCTCAGAAGGTTATGTTCTGTTACTATAATAATTAGCGTTAATTGTAAATAATATTCAAATAAATTCAATTTGTCATCTCGTTTTTCAATTCTAAATCAATTTCCAGGTTATATCAAGCCTAATGTTCATGTTATTCTCTAGATTATATCAAGTTCAATGACATTCGTGCCCAGAAAAAAATCAATACTTTCGCATCTGCGCACATCTCACAATTCAGGTCAGTTCCACTCCTCACTTACATAACCATAACATGAATACTTATGAATAATTTCAAGTTAGAAATATGGTCGAGCATAAAAAGTCGTATGAAACTTGCCTATAATGGTAATTAAGACGCTCGTATGAAAATTATGAAACTCACTTGTGCTCGTTTCATAAACAAACATACTCGCGTCTTAATTACTACCATTATAGGCTCGTTGCATAATGTACTATTTCATACCAAGGGCAAATACTGAATCGCACAAAAATTCTCCAGTTTTTCAAATGTTGCAATTATACAATAAATTACATCTGCATCAGAATGTTGATATTTTCAATATTAATTTTTCTAAATACCGGTACAGAATAATTTGTTATCATATTTTGCAGAATATTAGTTAATTTCAAGCTACTCCCACACCTTATTTCCAATTCCTTTTTTCCTTTCTCTCTTTTCTATTTTGTTTCTGTTTTTAAATGAGGGTATGTTTCGTTTTCCTTGTTTATGTTTTATAAATTATGTAAATTGTAAGTCTTGAATATTGTAAATGGGCTTTGTCTGTTATGTTCATAAACAAATAAATAAATAAATAAATAAATAAATAAATAAATAAATCTGACCACTTCCTTTGCGACACCAATGAGGTGTAGCAATGTAAACTGTCATCCACCTTTATTTGCTGCATTCACTTTATAAAGTGTGTAATTTTTCTATGTTCACTATTCAAACAGTAATGCATAAAATAAGTATAAAACAATTTTTTAGTTAATATTAGAATATAAAAAAATAAAAACTGTGCAACCTTATAACTATTTAGGCTCGAAAACCAGTCATTCTGTTCATAAACTTATCTATCGAACATACCATCTGCTATAATTGCATTCATTGGAAAGGTCTTATATAAGAAACCTTTCTGTGAATAACGATTTCCTTCAAATACGAGGAAGTCTCCATCTGATGTCACTTCACCTCCAGCAGATTTAATAGCCTCAGGATCAAAAGATTTTGCTGGTGGGCGACGCTTCCATCTCCTTTTCACCCCTTTGTTATCCTGAAATTGAATAAAATCTTACTGTTTTCTTTATTGTAATTATTTTTGTATTACAAATTTTTATGGTACCTATTTTACCTTCTCTTCAGTAAGATGATATTATTATTTATTTTTTATTTAATCTGAGAGGATTAAGGCCGTAAGGCCTTCCCTTCCATCCCACCAGATAGCACATATAAATACAAAAAAGAAATACAGACGCTTGTTATGCATTAGTTTTATTTGTACCGGTATGTTTTTTTTTTTCTGTGAAGAGCAAACAATTACCGGTAATACTGAATATGAATAAAATAATAATTAAATGTTTAAGAACTAGAAAAGCTATTGTAGTCCTTACAGTAGTAAAAATTTTTATGTTGAAATCCATCATCACAATGCTCTTTCAAGCTACTGTACGAGGCAGTACATTTTATTGCAGAAAGTTAAGACTAAATTAATATTTGATGTACACCTTAACACGGAAATTGGTCGCTGTTCAAAGACAAAGTCCTGCCTCGGAATAGCTCGGGAATCATCATGTGCGCTGTGTTTACACATATGCATTTTACATAGAGTTATTCGAAGCCCGGTCTTTGTAACAAGAAGTAAGAGCTCTATTGCTAAGCCATAAAGGCTTTGTAGGGAATATGTCATTTCATGACACACAGATTCGTCACTTTTATGACTTGATTTCATCCTTGGACCCCGATGCTTAATATTTCCCTGTGTGAATCTCACGTTAACTCAAACAACACTTCACAAATTCACGCTACACGAGAGCTACAATTTTCCTTGTCAAAGAGTGTACATCTTGTGAAAATTAACATTATACTTTTTAAAAGACAATAATTTAATTTTGCTTTCGATGTACTTTATGCAGATAAAATTAAAGTCAAACCAGGATATCTTTTTTCAATAATGATGTAAATTTAAAACAAACTCCTAATTTTTTATTTTCACAGCTCAAAATAAAAATAATTACAAAATTGGCATTTGTTTCTTTTGCTCTTTCTAATAAGTTGATGGTACAAAATATACTGAATTTCAAGCGAAGAGGAGAGAAGCCAGTCACATATGCAGAAGTAAGAAGAGAGAGATGAACAATAGAATAATGGAAATGGAAAGAAATTTCCAAGAAAATAATACTGTATAAGACAGGTGTACAAGGAGGTAAGATATAAAAAGAACGGATACATACCAAGAACAGATATGATTAAGGACCTAAGTGGGAACATGATTAACGAGCAGGAACAAATTTTAGACAGATGGAGAAGTCATTTTCAACTGCTACTGAATAATGAAAGGGGAGATGAAGAGATTTTAGGAGAGATTGAAGAAGATTTTAACGAAGGTGGGATTGAAGGAGAACTGGAAGAACCAGATAGAATAGATATTAGAATGGCTATTGAAGCATTAAAAATGGCAAGGCACCAGGCATTGATAATATCCCAGCAGAATTGATTAAAGCAGGGGGTGAATCAATGGAAAAGGTGGTTCATTCATTGATAATACAGATATGGAAAAGAGAACAGATGCCCAAAGAGTGCCCAATCTACAAGAAGGGTGATCGATTGGACTGTCATATTTATTTATTTATTTATTGGAGCTTCCTCAAATTAGAGGCTGCCATTACACAAAGCATACAAAACAATACAAGAACAAATAGATGATGAGAGCTAAAAGAGTAAGAAAAAAGGCAAACAAATACACAAACAATGGCAGTTTACAGAAGAAAAAAAAATTTCAAGTAAAGAATCAATGAAAGCTAAGAAGGAAAAAGAAAAATGATAATGGTGCGTCAATTTTTTCCATACACTGAATTAGAGTCCATATAGGTGGTTCCGTAAAAGTTTGACTGTCTCTTTAATTATGAGGAGGGCCAGTTCATTCAGAAAAGATTTGTGCAGTCCCAGGGTCTTACAGAATTTAGAAGAGAAGTTGGGTATCGTTCCTCTTGCTCCAAACATCAATCCCGTAACACTGACATCGTGAAGTTGGTATTTAATTTTTTTAATACGGCATGGTTGGAACATAGATTGCTCGTTTCTCCTCATGTACGTCTTCGGGCTGTCCTTTGTATGTTTCAAACCTGATGGTGGGGTCGATTATCATACCCTGAGACAATGATTCGCAAATGGCGATTACGTCAATTCGTCTGTTACTGCCATTGTCGGCAGTTCCGTGGACTTCTTCATAGACGGTGTATTTTAGTTTGCTGAGGGCATCGGCCAATTTAGTTTTAATTGCATGGTCCCTATGTATACGCAATGTTTCGCCATAAGGGCAGGCTCCCAGAGGTATATCACTGCTATTTTTACTCACATATTACGAAGGAATCTGGAACCATAGACTTCGAGACAGCCTAAGTAGAATTGGGTTATATAGAATCTTAGCGAAACAAAGAATACACCCAAAGATAATAAGACTGATAAAAATGATTACGTTGGAAACTAGAGCACAAGTCAAAGTCTTTGGTGGCATATCAGGAGCCTTTGTTGTTAACAATGAGTTGAAACAAGGGGATGGATTGGCATAATGCTATTTAATATTACGCTATATTGGGTGATAAGGCAAACAGATATAGATATTAATAATACATTGATGTATAAGAGTGTATGATATGCTTTGCAATTTACACCCTCAGGTCATCGGTGAATATAGATATACTTAGAATTTCATATTTTGCTTATTTTAATTGTTTATTGTCATACAGTATAACATTTTGGGGAAAATCGAACCATTGTTCCAGAATATTCCAAATTCAAAAGAAAGTCATAAGAATTATGTTAAATCTCCCCACCAACACAAGCTGTAGATCTTATTTCAAAACTCTAAACATTCTCACTGTACCATGCATTTATATATACGAGATTTTGATTTGCGTTCATAAACAACTCCAAAAATTTACCAGAAATGAACAAATTCACAATCACTGTACAAGAAGAAGGTCTAATTTGCACCTGTTTGGACACAAAAGTTCTCTTTTTGAAAAGAGTTTTTCCTATAACAGCAGACTTCTTTATAATAAATTACCCGGGTCAATTAAACACTTAAATGCTGATGTTAAATTCAAAAAAGAATTAAAGAAATTTCTTATGGATGGTTGTTTTTATTCAGTACAAGAATATCTTGAATGTTAGTATTTACAGTTATTAAATGTTGAGTTGTACGTACATATTTATTAATAGTAGATGATAAAGGTTTCATAGATAATTATTCATTCTAGGTTTATTGTGCGAAGATTTGACAATTTTAGTGGTAGTGCTCAATCATTTGTCAGTAAAATACACCATGTTATATATATTAGCATTATTTTGTAAATGTGTATTAGTTTTAGAACTGTTTTTAGTATTAATTTGACGTGTCCAACATCATCCTGTATGATCATTAGGACGAAATAAAATACATACATACATACATACATACATACATACATACATACATACATACATACATACATACATACATACATACAAGTAGTTGGGTATGCAGATGATTTGGACATTATGGGTAGATCAAAAGCCAAAGTAGGAGGGATACTTAAAGACCTTGAAAATGCAGCAGGAAAAATAGGATTGAACATTAGGCCTAATAACAGCAAGACAAAGTGGATGATAAGTCCAAAAACACTAATATCCAATCAACAGATAGGTTCAGAAAGATTTGAGACCATGAAGGATTTTAAATATCTTGGGTCAGTAATAACCAATGATCAGGGGCGGCTTTTGGGGTAGTGCCAGTGTGCCATGGCACCACCAATGAAAGAAACAAAAAATAATATCCTAGAAAGCAGTTGTAATAGTTTATTTCTACACATTATATTCGTATTTCATTTGAATGAGCGCGTGCACAGATCCAGACGCACTCTTGCAGCGTTTTTCAGAACGTTAGAGCCACTTCGGTGTGGCACTGCCTACGTCCATATAACACTGTACAAAAGACTACTGATTCTAGTTTATATGCGTTTCTTATGGCAGACTTTGAGCCGAATTCAATTTGACTCAGTAGTTAATATTCCACCCGCTAGAGCACAGTAATGCAGAAATTTCACTAGATGGCAGGGTTGTTGGAGACGTTAGGCAGGAACTATCAACAGCAGACTTGCACGAAAACACAAGTTAAAGTTCCGCGTCAAATGTTAATGTAATGTTGCCAATTCAAAACTAATGCACATATCTTGGATTTGAATGTGTAAAGTATTATCCATTTAACTATATTGAACGCAGAGATAGTCAGTCATGGTTCTTTTTCGAAAGATAAATATTTTTTCATATTATGTAAAACTGTTTGTTAATGTTGTGTAATATTTGTTTTATTTTGCGGCAACTAAATATCACTACACTGTTGCTATAGTACTGATGCTTTTGTTAAAGATACATGAGATCTGTGTAGGACATGAACATGTGTTATTCAGGCTGCTGCCTTGGATTCATCGGCCTGTTAAATAAAGTGCAAACGTGTTTGTTTATTATCTATATCATTGTTTATCTCGTGTGTTTTTGCCAGTAATTTTACTAGTTATAAATGTTATTTGTATTTGACTAACAATACGGGTACCGGTACTGTGAAAGTTTTCCATTACCTGTATATTTCGTAAATTTCGTTATTAGTTTCGGAAATGTTATTGTAACTATTACTAGATGCATTATTAACTGCCTGGTAAAGTAGCTGGTTTAATTAATGTGTTTATTTAACATAATGCAAACGTGAACTGCGATTATCAATTTCACTAGGGTAATTTGCGTACAACCTTTTTTCATTTTTGGCACCACCACCAGAATGCCTCACCGGCCGCCACTGCCAATGATAAAAAAGAATGGACAGATATACAAACACGCATGACGAAGGGACATCAAACATACTTTGCATTATTGGATATCCTGAAATCAAGATTTGTACATAAGAAAACTAAGTTTCGAATCTATAAAACAATGATTAGAACGGTACTCTGTTATGGATGTGAAACTTGGGTAATGAATAATAAGATAGAATCAGCCTTAGGTGCATTTGAAAGAAAGATATTGAGGCGGATAGTTGGACCAGTTAATGAAAATGGACAATGGAGGATAAGGTATAACCAGGAAGTAATGGAATAATATCGAGATATGGATGTAGTGACACACTTCAAACTCCGAAGATTGGAATGGGCTGGTCATATCAATAGAATGAAGAACCAGAGGATACCTAAGAAAGTAATGGAGGGAAGGATATATGGTAAAAGTCCGATAGGCAGACCGAAGGATAGATGGGCCAATGCAGTGAGAGAGGATGCTAGACAAGTTTTGGGAGTAACAGCATGGAAGAGAACATCACTGGACAGATCTGATTGGAAGAGGAGAATAGAGGAGGTCAAGGCCTGATTTGGGTTGTAGTACCATAGCACAAGAAGAATAAGTTGATGGCTCTATAAAGTAGAATCATTCCAATAAATTTTTACGGTTTTCAGGATTCCTTTTCGCGCGTGCGTGTGTGTGTGGTCAATATTAGGATGCCTCTATGAAATTAACAGCAGCAGCAGCAGTAGTAACAATATCAATAATAATAACTGTGGTAATTCTATGATCATTATTGTGGGGATTCTATACTAAACCTAGACATTATGCAAGTGCGGAATTTTGTGCTAATGCGGGTATCATGCAATGCTTGATATTGTAAGCCTTTGTTATGCAGAATATGACCGAACTATCTTAATCGTCTACTTTAGGCTAATGCAATCAAATCAATATTGTTATAAATTTCCCTGATATCTTTGTTGCTTCGAATTTTCCATCTCTTATTTTCATTAAGGTTGCTAGACGTCCCCATTTACCGGGGACAATCCCCGAATTTTGCTTTCTGTCCCTGGACGAAATTCGTCCCCTAAATGTCCCCGAATTAAATAATTTTTTCCCTGATATCCCCG
This sequence comes from Periplaneta americana, assembly GCF_040183065.1. Classification (NCBI taxonomy): domain Eukaryota; kingdom Metazoa; phylum Arthropoda; class Insecta; order Blattodea; family Blattidae; genus Periplaneta; species Periplaneta americana. The sequence goes on along the minus strand of NC_091124.1, from coordinate 148,468,955 downwards.
GATTTTCATTCTTAATTATTAATATGGTTTAATGATATTTTAAAAGTGATGAGTACACGACAGTCTTTTTTTAGTCAGTAACTTACTCACTTTTCTGTACCATAGAGAAGATTTGATAATAGTGATAATTTTATTATTCTGAATTTTGTGTTTCTAGATAGCAATTTCAATTTCAATAAGTGACCATAAAATAACGTCATTATTATCAATGGTCCCAGAAAACAGCAGCACCACCTGCATTCTGTGTAGTTTCCGGCGCATGTGCTTAGAAGTCGTGTTATGAAACTCTCAATTCTTCAAGTGTACAACGTTAGTGTATAAAGTTTAGTGATTATTGTGTATTTAGATAATGCCTAGCAACAAATTCTCATTGTGTGAACGTGTGTATATGTACAATACGTACTGTACATAAAAGGCAGAAGGTTGTGTGCAAAAACAAGACGAAAATTTCGAATAAAGTTTCCAAACAGATCTGTGCCTTATGCCAAAACAATTAGAAGAAATCAAGAAATAAACATCCTAAATAAAGGTTACAAACATAATTACCCCCCAAGCAACATACACAAGGTAATAGAAAACCTAGCAATCGAAACTCAACATATTATTCAGAATAGCGACCACGAAAACAAAGAATTTCTACAATATAGCACTGCAAAAATTATAGAGAATTACGTAAAAGACCCAACAACCAAAGAAGAGTTCACAACAGCTAAAAAACAACACAAAGAGCTAAAATTACTAAAACAAAAACTAGAGGAAAACAACATCATACACATAAAAGCAGATAAAAATGACGCAATAGTACTGATGAATAAAGCAGAGTACATAGACAAAACTAACGCATTCTTTAATAGCAACCAGATCACAGAATTAAAATCAGACCCTACAGAAACATATCAAAAACAAATAAAAACTGCAATAAAAAATGCACCAGATTTAATACCAAAAAACAAAACCCATAACTATATTATGAAAAACCCTAAAGCACCCAACCTAAAAACACTTCCCAAAACCCACAAAACAGAAATGACAATGAGACCTATAGTAAACAGTAGAGAAGCACCAAACCACAAACTCAACAAACATTTATATAAGTTTCTAAACAATAACATCATCCATGACACCCAACACACTATCATCAACACTAAACAAATTCTAAAAAAACTTCAAAAACTGAAAACCACAACTGACACCAAAATACTCTCATTAGATGTTACTAATCTATACACCAACATACCAATAGATGAAACCATCAATATAGTCACTAGAAAACTTCACGAGGCCCAATTAGACAATAACCTAATCAAACAAGTTACTCAATTACTGAAAACATCTCTAAAACAGAATTACTTTAAATTCGACAATAAAATATACACCCAATCAACAGGATTAGCCATGGGTGACCCCCTCTCCGGATTTTTAGCTAATATATTCTTACTAGATCTAGAAAACAAACACATAAATAACTTAAGCAAAAAATTCAACTTTAGTATTTACGCGAGATACGTCGACGATACATTAATACTATATGAAAATACTCAAAACATAGACAATCAAATATTAAATGAGTTCAACAAACTACACCAAAATATAAAATTCACACTAGAACAAAGTAACAATAAAAAATAGTCTCAATTTTTTGGACCTAAATATAACAATAGAACCTCCAATAATAACATTCAACATACACAGGAAACAAACTTCAACCACACACTCTATAAACAAACAATCCACGCACCCCATTACACACAAAATTAGCAAATTCCGTTTTCTCATTGACAGATTGCTTACAACCCCATTAAATAAAGATAATTATAACAAAGAACTAAATTACATAAAAAACTAGCCAGGGAAAACGGATATGAAAACCAATTAATCAATAAATTAATACAAAAAAGAAAATTAAAACTAAATAAAAAAGACTCCACTACACTCCAACCCGCAAAAATAAAAAACAAAAAACAATGGCACAGTTTGACTTTCTATGGGAAAATATCAAACAAACTCGGTAATTTTTTTTCAAAAAACAAAACATCAATATGGCCCCCAGCACCAACAATAAACTAAACAATATAATTCCGAACAAAACCAACAACAACGAACCATTACTAAACAGCGGAATATATCAATTGAAATGTAAAAATTGCCCCAAAACATACATAGGTCAGACTCGACGAAACTTCAAAATTAGATACCGTGAACACACCTCCGATTTTATTTACAATAGGAACAAATCCAAATTTGCACAGCACCTCATCGAGGAAAATCATGAATTAACAAATATAAATGACACATTAAAAATATTAAAAATCATAAATAACTCCACAATAGACACCGCGGAACAATTTCACATTATAAAAGAATTTAACTCAGGAAGACCCCTCCTCAACGAACAAATAGCCAATACAAATAACCCACTTTTTAACTTGTTTAAATTATTCCCGCCGAAACAAACACACACAACAACCACACAGGTCCCACCAATACCCCCTCCACTTCCCACTCCAGATGACATACATTAAGAAAATATTGTAATTGAGCCCGCCATTCTAGTCTCAGCCATGCACCACATAGGAACACTCCAACATCAGCTAAAATTGTAAGTATTTTCCATACAACATTTTTACGCGATAAATTCCAACTTAATAAAAAACAAAATCGTCTTAATTCAATCCATTAATATAAAGTAAATTGTTGCTGACACGTATGGCCATACTAGACAGCGGACTCAACAGAAAATAGCTTGTATTATATACGACTAAGTACTTAATAACAGCATCCACGATTCACAGTAGTCAACTTGAACAACATCAAAAACTCCAACATACAATACTATGGAAAACCAGTGAAAGTGCGTCAATAAGACAGTTTTTACCAAGAACAGTAAAAACAACCCAATTTTAACGATATAACAGGCCAACACAGCCAACCATATATGTGATAAAAGTGATATAGTGTATACAGTGTTTTTATATTGTATATATTTTACTTGTTTATATTTATGTGTCATAATAATGGTTTTAACATAATTTTCTATTGTCCTATATGGGTTTTCAAAAGATAGAATTTAACAGAATCATAACAACCAACCACACACTGCTTATAGTAATTTTAGCTAAATTAAGAAATCATGAAAGGTCATACACAAGTGAACAACCCACAACATAATTAAGAAGCTAGGTCTTCACAACACACAATGACATAGACCCCATATCTGAAGATGACACACACCGAGTGTCGAAAACGTTAATATAAATCCAGGTGGAAAACAAAAATTGATATTATAATTAGAAGACTCGCTAAACGTTTCGTCCACTGCTCTTCAGTGGCGTGGTACACGTGTGCGGAGAGATCTGCTGTGCAGACCACGGCGACAACGACAAGCAACAACAGTCTCACCTTAAATATCGACGTGCTACCAGTCTCAATGCCAGTTCCTGATTCACACAGCAGATCTCTCCGCACACGTGTACCACCACTGAAGATGTCCACCGGAGTAGTGGATGAAACGTTTGGTTGTAACACTGATAGACCACGGCCCTGTAGCTCGGAAAATACGCATCCTATCAACGCCGGCCGTGAAAGTCTACATTCCAAGATTAGAAAACGTAGTATTCTTACAGACCGATAGGCAGACCGAAGGATTAGGAACATTAAATCCAGACGTTTGAGATGGGCAGGGCATGTAGCACGTATAGGCGAATCCAGAAATGCATATAGAGTGTTAGTTGGGAGGCCGGAGGGAAAAAGACCTTTAGGGAGGCCGAGACGTAGATGGGAAGATAATATTAAAATGGATTTGAGGGAGGTGAGATATGATGATAGAGACTGGATTAATCTTGCTCAGGATAGGGACCAATGGCGGGCTTATGTGAGGGCGGCAATGAACCTCCGGGTTCCTTAACAGCCAGTAAGTAAGTAAGTAAGTAAGTAAGTAAGTATTCTTACAGAAGAAAAATTAGATGAGATTGGTGAAAGATTAGAACATACCCCTCAAAAATCTTTAAAGTGTTTTGCGCAAGAAACTGGAATATCTCAGTCCTCTGCAAGAAATGAAACCAAATTATTGAAACTGAAGCCATATAAAATTCCAAGAGTGCAAGCATGAAGGCAGAAGATCCTGATAGCATAGTGAACTAAAAAACTATTATACGAGAAGAAATCAATGTTATCAATGATGTGAAACTTCAGAATGTTGTTCTTTCATTCATCAGAAGATGTCAGTTTTGTATGGCGGCAAATGGGGGCCATGTTCAGCAACGACTGTGAGCATGGTAATTATTGAACATTTATCGTTAGTACTGCTGTATGTTGAAGAAGCATTGGAGAAATGTTTACGCACTTGACAGAAACCACGCAGGGTGCTGCCAGCTGGCCACCCGCTGTTTTCTGGGACCATTGATAATAATGGCTCTGTATTTGCATTTGTAATTCTAGTTTTTACTTCTTCCACTTCTAAATTTAAATTTAATTTCAGTAACTTTTTTTTTTTTTTTTTTTTTTCACTTTGTTGCATGAAATTGAACATATGTTTTTTATACATCTGAAATTCATGAATTAATTATTTTCTTTAAATGTTTATACAGAAGATTAGAGTTTGAGTTCTTTAACAGTTTAATATTTATAACTTTCACTGTTTGAGACTTACAGATTTAGAAGATCTGAGAGCTCCTCTGGGACGGGTGTAATCGATCCGAGGAAGTAATTTCAAGTGGACCTGGTTCTGGGCGAGTTCCACGTAATCCACCTGAGCTATATCATCCTTGTACATGCCCCGTCTGAGACGCACCCACTGCTTCTCCTTGAGACCATCCTGCTGTTTAACCACTCGCAACACATCTGTCATCTCCTTGAATGGCACCAACTACAATGGCAACAGGCAAATTCGATCTCTTGACAATCAGAAATTTGTTCATATTACTATATGGATTGTTAGATAAATGAAAACGCAATATATTTTATATACCTGTTGTTTCCACTGTCCCATCTTCAAATTTGTAACATTCAAAATTGCCTCTTTCACATGAGGTTGTTTGTAAGCTTCCACATAAATGTAACCTTTCACACCTTCTACAGCAATGACAGATTTTATTTTTAAAGGCTGAGAACTGAATTGGTATGCAATGTATTTTCTCATCATGTATACAACAGTTGCTTTCTCCTCTCCAACTCGACACTTTACCATCCAGAGGTTTGGATCCCTGTGACAAAATTTACAGTAATGTAATTAAAGATTTATGAGACTTTTTACACAATGGAAGAAGTAAAACTGAAATAAAATTTTGCAATACATCTTCCAGTAACAATCAATAATATTATTTGGATTTGAATGGAAATGCTTAATGCTAAAATAATATGTCTCTATTAAATTTGAATTTTCAGAATTTGGATGGATAGTATGAATTTAATGTACACTTTGACACATGTTAATTTGCCTATAAAGAAAATTAAACCAATATTCCATACAAATACCGGTAATCAATCATGAAATGATTATGGTGATGGGTTATGACCAGTGCTTTTCTTCTGGAGAAAAAGGTGGTGGAACTCTGTATGTCATTACAGCAGGCAGGGAGATGATTACTGTCCAGTCCAAAAGAATTTTATTGTTTTTAATCTTATTTTCGTCCAACTTTAAGACTTTCTACACCTATGTGGAGTTCAAAGAAAAATGATATTGAAAACATAATTATTAACACATTCTCAGCTCCATGATGAAAAATACAAGAAAAAGGTGCCAGAATGGTGCGTTCTGCCAGAAAAAAAAAGCCCTGGTTATACCCATGGTAAAGATTTAACATGATGATAATGATTACACTAATAATTATAATTATGATAAGAAAATCATTACTGGTACCGGTATTACTGGATCTGTGAAAATATTTGAGTACCGGTAATAATTTTTCTTCTTTTTATCCTTTCTTTGGTGGCTCACAAAATGAAGGGAGTGAAGGGATACTTCACCTAAAATGAACATCTACCGGTACAATTTAAAATTAAATGCCATAAATATCAATTAATCATGTATTAAATTTTTCATTTCCCATTCTCAGTCTATCTGGCTTGTCTTCTGTGGCTCTCAGGTAGATGCGACTTGTTTATTAATGGGAGAAAGAAAGAGCAAGCGAGAGTTCATCGTGCTCTTTCTCTCTTGCACCTTCTACAGTGGACATGAGATCGTGTCTTCCAAACCGATTTCCTCCCCAAATAGTTGGTTACCATGACAACGTAATGTCAAATTATTTCAGAAAACAGTGATTTTAACTACTCATCTGAAAGGGATGGCTTCAACAACCGGGCATCCATGTTGCAGACTTCTGACCCCTCACACCACTTTTAAACAAGAGCCACCCTCCGGTGACTTTCCTTGGTAATGCTCACTCACCTAGTATTGCTGTACTATTCTTCTTATGAGGATGTTTGCGAGTTTGTGCGTGGAAGTTTGTTATAATTTGTGTCTGTGATATTAGTCCAATTAATGATTGTTTAATCAACTGTCCGTAGATAGATCTGGACCCCACAAATGTTAAAAAACAGACAAGACACACAAATAAATACAACTTAACAGGCGTATACAAACTATCACGCAATAGTTGCAATGACTTTCACATTGGACAGACTGGAAGATTATTTCAAACACGTTACAAGGAAAATATCACATTCATAACCAAACTACACAACAATTCAACCTACGCAGAACACATCACAAACGCCAATCACAACTACAGCAACATAGACACTAACATGAAAGTACTACACATCCAGGCAAAAAACCAGAAATTTGACATTCTAGAACAATATGAAATTTACATACATACAAAAACACATCCCCTGCACATCCTGAACACTCAACTCAATTTCAAAACACACATCCTTTTCGACACAATCGTGAACACACTCCACCATAACAGGAAGCCAGAAGATAGCGCGGAACCTTCACTAGGCTTCGGACAATGAAGAATATCACTTCGAAACTAGTCAGCCAGGTAATTTCCTCATTAACACAGTAAAGAAGATATAAAGTTAGTCAAACGGAAAACCTTATTAATTTTTGTAGGTTAAAGAACTATCACTAAGTGGGGTGGTCGAGGCAGTATCGTCTCTGACTCAAATTTGGGAGGTCCAGGTTCAAATCTGGAGGCTGGCTAATCTGAGTGCGGATATTTTCGGAGTTTTCCCCATTTGCAAAGGTAAATGCCGGATTGTACTTTCCATCTATCCAGAACGTCTTGTCCATTGTCTATATTTATATGACTTTATGTTGTCTTCAGAGAAGGTGGTTCCTGGATCGAGCTGATCTTTCACCAAAGAAGTCCCTTCGTTGTCTATGTCTCAAAAGAATTATCCCTCCTCTACGGGCACTGACCTTTAAGACCCAAAAAAGAGAAGGGGGGGGGGAACCTATGTTTCAAGATCTAAAATGATTAGTAATAGGATTAGATAATTTGCATGGCTGCTATTGGTAGACTTATCAAGTTTAAATAGGTACCGGTACTGAACTAAATATCACATTCTCGGATGATACATGCTAAACAATATGCATTTAATTATATATAAAATGACGAAAACTAGATTTTCTACTAATGTTTTCCAAGTAACATTGTTGATACTGGCAATGCATGTGATGCCACTCTGTCACACTGCACTGCAGCTAGCCCATTCTTGTTTTCGTTAATTACGTTACATTCGCTATAATTCATGTCCAAATCACGAAAAATATCGTTCCTATTTTCATAACAAAACATTAAGCAGCTACGAGCTTATACAATGCAAGCCACGGTGCAGCATTGTGACGTCAGCAGCAGTTGTGGACAAAATTCCTTTGTTGGTATATTAAGAATTATTTGATATTTTGAGTTGAGGTTTCAAGTGTTGTCATCAGCTCTCTGTTGCCTACAACATATGAAAAAATAATAATTTTTTTGTTCAGTGCCCATCTGACGCTTAATTTCGTGTACAGTACTTAGGGAATTTATTTATTCATGTTTCAGTACAATATTTTAGGGTCGGCTTTATATATGTACAGTACGTTGTATTTAATGTTTGTCTTCAGCTGCCTTATTTTGAACTTGGAAAACCACGAAAAACCAAATCCTGGAATAGAACCAGGACCTCCTGAATATAAAATGGGTGTGTTAACCACTGCACCACATTTTTTTTAAATTGCTTAAGGTGTTCCAATACTCTTCAACCAATCCAAAGGTAATCTTAAGTGATTTTAGGACATTCAGAGTACATTGACTGTCAGAATAAATATATATAGTCATGTTTCTTAAGAGATCTCCATGGTGGCTCAGTACTAGCGAGCTGTACTTACAAGCTATGGGGCATGTGTTCAAAACCCGTTTCAACTTGAATTTATAACTTATGTTGGGAAAGGCCGCAGTCCCAGCAACACAGAAGTTTTCTCTGAATACTCTTGGTTTCCCTGTGACAGCTCATCATTTCCCCATAATCATCGACAGTCATTACGACTGTAAAGTTGACCCTGTGGTACAGTCTGGATAGTCTCTGATGAACTAAATGGTTTATGATTCTCGGCACTAGCACTGTCCATGAGTCCTCTCATAGTGTTGTGGTGAATAATGACAAGTTAAGGACCTCGCCACTGTAAAAAAAATTTCTATATGATCTTGGTTTTTCCAAAGTCGGGATGAAAACAGAACACTTCACATCCGGTATTTCCTCCTGTTTTGAAAGCCATAGGAAATGCTTCTAAATGAGAAATGAGATCAGGACATCTAGAATACTGAAAGCAAATACAGAAAACACTCTGTCTTACCTATTCTTAGGATATCACTACATTTTATAACTCAGTACCGGGGTACTATACATAAAGATGACTGTAGAGGCCACTGACCAAGACACCTTGATTTGTTATACTGCACTCAAACGAATATAACTTACTCTACATAATGGAAAGATATTAAAACTGTGCACCAAAAGTTAAATATAAAAACCTAAGCAGACTTACTTCACACCTGGAAGCAAAGTTTGTTGTGTGATGTAATCAGATGACTGCACTCTTCTGTCTCCTAAGTGGTCTGAAGTACCGGTAATGCATTTGTCTCCATATTTCTTCCTCAAGTATTCCTCAAATTCATTTCCTTTTTCAGAACTGTATATATAAAGAAAATATGATATTGTGTAAACTTAAGTGATTAGCTTGAATTGTCCCTGTATTATGAAAACAATTTTATCACTATGCATCTTGACTAAACACTTTTAATAGTTTGTAACACATAACAATTTAATGTACTACCCCGTAACAACTTTCTAGTGTTAAAATGAAAACTAAGTGATAAATTACCTAGTTGACTAGTACCGGTATCAGTCATCTAGGCTTCTAGTTCTGAAGATGACTGATACGAAGTCGAAACCAGTCAACTAGGTAATTTACCGCATAGTTTTCATTTTAACACTAGAAAGCTATCATTATAACTAAATTCTTAAGCAATTTTGTCAATAGATATAAAGGAATGCATTATAACACCAAGAAAAAGATGGGTAATTAGTGAATAAAATACATACATGGCACAATTTTGAAAACATTATTTTCATTTAATATTAATTTTCTAAACCCAATAATTTTTTAATATGCTGTAAATCCAGGGCGACTTAAATATGAATACTACAACACTGGTAAGTTTTGAAAGAATTTCTCGTAAAGAAGCTGAAGACAAATAGTGCTGTATTAAATGAAGAAGAAAAAAAAAAGCAGTTAAATAAAGACATAATGTATTTCCTCATTGCATGTTCTGTCGATACTTCTTAAAGTATAATTAGAATAAAATATAAAATCAATTTTTAAATAAATTAACAATTGTTATCCTATTAATTGATAACTCAGCCATGCCAAAAGCATTGAACAGACACAAAGATTACTAACTGTAAGACAATTTTTCATTATAGGCTATATTATAACTTCAGAATTTGAAGTGTCTCTATAGGTTCTGCTGAAATGTATATAAATAAACAAATAAGAACATCAAGAAATGGTTGAATTAAAATGAAGAACCTGATAACGATCATTGGCAAGTACTCCATTTAACAATGCTGTCTGATAAATTAAATATTAAACATTGTAATAAGAATACAATAATTAACTCTATTAGGTACTTAAACTTCTATTATTGCATTATTCTCTAGTATTCGTCAATGTCTATATACTTACTTACAATGGCTTTTAAGGAATCCGGAGGCTCATTTCCACCTTCACATAAGCTTGCCATCAGTCTCTATCGTGAGCAAGATTAATCCAGTCTGTACCACCACATCCCACCTCCCTCAAATCCATTTTAATATTATCCTTCCATCCATATCTTGGCCTTCCCAAAGATCTTTTCCCCTCAGGTCTTCCAACTAACACTCTATATGCATTTCTGGATTCACTCATATCTCATATGTACTACGGTACATGTCCTGTTCATCTCAAACGTCTGGATTTAATGTTCCTAATTACCAGTATGTTAAGTAAAGAATACAATGCGTGCAATTCTGCGTTACCGGTATGTAACTTTCTACATTATCCTGTATCTTCATCCCTCTTAGCCCAATATATTTTTCTAAGCACCTTATTCTCGAACATCCTTAACCTCTGTTCCCCTCTCAAAGTGAAAGTCAATGTCTACATTCTACATGTACTATGTAATAGAGGGACAATTATTTCTGCAGTTTTAATGTTCCACCACAGAAAACTAATTCTTCATGCTGACAGACAGCCATAATAAGGAAAATTCTTCGTCGACCATAACTAGAGGTATAAGCAACCATCTTTTATTACTGATATATAAAAGCACTAAAACAGTGGTGACCAACTCGTGCAAGAGCACTCTTCTCTGGACACGAGAAATATCAAATAACAGATCGTCCTAATGCTTGCAGTGCCAATGTTGCTCTTTTTTGCTCGTGAGTGCACGTGAATGCACACAGTGCTTCTTAAGGGCAGCTGAGTTTGTCCCCACTGCACAGTGATCCGAAATGCAATCTAGCTGATAATATTAATAACTTTTCTCCTATCCAACAAATTTTCATGAAACTTGTACTGTAGTTACAAATAGTATATTTGTTTTGTATATAAATTCGGATTACGTTTGCATAAAGGAAATGATCCTTATAAGGGGGTGCATTTAGAGAAAATTAATAACTTTTCTCCTATACAAGTGAGTCATAATTATGTACTAGAAAGTACCAGTATTGCAGAGTATTCTATACACCAAAACAAACATATTTTGTCATTTAAACGTATAGCCGATACTGCATTGTTATCAAGATATGGCAACATTGCGTTATTTCGAAGCTAGTCTACCAATTACTCGTGGCTAAAATCGGAACTAATAGTCAGTGTTGTTTTGTGGTACTTGTACCTGATGAACGGTCTAAGCAATGCAAAATGTTTTCTTCAGTAGCAGTCCTGCAACTTCACAGTTTACTGGCATTGTTCATCACAGATGCAAAGCGACTGGTTTCCCTAAGGTGATGTTCCACTGCTACAAAAATTTTTGCAGTTTAGTATTGTCGGGCCGGAAAACGTTCAGCATAGATGCAAGCAGCAGAATTGTTTAGTAAAATGGTTTCCCCATTCTGTATTAGTACCGGTACCAACTATTATGTTATGCAATTCAATAAAGTAAAAATAGCACTAATCTCAGGTACAGTACTCAACATCATGAATCAACGAAACATCATTATAACTACAAGACATGGCCAACTATGAATACACCTCTCTTTAACCACAAAACAACATCGAGTGTTAGTTCCGATTTTAATCATGGGTAATTGTTAGACTAGCTTTGAAATAACGCAATGTTGCCTTATCTTGATAACAATGCATTACTGGCTATACGTTTATGACAAAATATGTTTGTTTTGGTGTATAGAATATTCTGCAATACTTTATAGTAGATAATTACGACTCACCCTGTATAACAGACTTTCATGATACTTTGTGCAGTATTTTCAGGTAGTATAGACCTATTTGTTTTGTATACAAACTCTGATTACAGTACGTTTGTATAAGGAAAACTACTGTGTATAGGAGGTTGGATTTAGAGAAAATTAATCACATTTCTCCTATGTAACAGATTTTCATGAAACTTTGTACAGTAGTTACAGGGCAGTATATTTGTTTTGTATACAAACTCTGATTACGTTTGTATAAGAAAAACTACCCCTCACAGGACGTGCATTTAGAAAAAATGAACAACTTTTCTCCTATGTAACAGATTTTCATGGAACTTTGTACAGCAGTTACAGGTACCGGTACTATATTTCTTTTGTATACAAACTCTTATTACGTTTATATAAGGGAAATTACCCCTTAAACGGGGATACTTTTTGCGAAAATTAGTAACTGTTTTTCTAACAAATTTTCATGAAACTTTTTATAGTAGTAGTTACACATACCTAGTACGTATATTTGTTTTGTATGCAAACTCTGATAGTATAGTATTTATTAGCTGTCGTTATAGCAAAAGCTAATGACATTGTCAAATTACACGTGTGAAATTATAGTGCAAAAATGAAAATTATTCTATTACAACACTAAACATAAAACAAAATGATCACAAATACTCCTTAGAGTTTACAATTGAGAGTCAAGATTATCAAAATTAGGCTAATATCTAGATGAAAATTGTAACACACTGATCACAGATATTGATTTGATTAACAATTTATGAGAATTTCCTAATATATTACAGAATAATAATACAATTCAGAGAAAGAAACCTAAAAAATATCAACAGCTTGCTTTTCTGATTCAAAATATTCTTGTACAGAATAGAATGGGTTTCTAAGAAGCCACGTTTTCACTTTGACTTTGAATATGTCAAGTGACACTTCCTGTGCTTCCTGTGGAAACATGTTGAACATTCTACAGCCCAACATGTTAGGACTACTTTTAACTTTGGATAGTCTGCAAAATGGTATGTCCAGTTTTTCTTTATTCCGAGTATTATACTCATGTTTATCCATCCTACTGGTGAAGCCATAAAGATTTTTCTTGATGTAAAGAAGGAGTTCCAGAATATATTCATTAACAACTGTTAAGATGGACTCCTGTATGAACAGTGGTTTACAATGTGCTTTGCTTGGTTCTTGTGTGATAATTCTTATTGCTTTCTTCTGAATGAGCAGGACTTCAATAAGTTTATTGCTGTTTCCCCACACCAGGATTCCATACTTCAATATGCTATGAAAAAAAGCAAAATAAACACTTCTTAGGTACTGCCCGGGTATTTTATCTCTAATTCCTCTTAAGAGATACAGGACTCTGGACAGTCTCCGAGAGATGTATTCAATGTGGCAATCCCAGGTTAGTTTTGTATCAAGATGGATACCAAGTAACTTTACTGCCTTTTCTTCAGACCCTTCTTCTTTTTTCAATGACAAAATTAATTTTTGAGTCTTCTCCTCGTTTAAAATGAACTTATTTGCTCTGAACCATTCTGCTGCTTCCAAAACTGTATTTGAGGTTAGCTGACGCAGTTCTGCTGCATTAGTCGAACATGTTATAAAAGAAGTGTCATCTGCATATAATGTTGATTTGGCCATAGTGTTATAACTTAAATCATTTACAATAATTAGGAATAAGAAAGGTCCTAAGATGGAACCCTGTGGGACACCATGTTGCACTTCTCCTTCAAAAGACCTGATCCCTTGAATTTCTACTATTTGTTTTCTGCCAGACAGATATGATGAGAGGAGATCCAACTCCCTTCCATTTATACCATAGTATTGTAGCTTAAGTCTTAAAATGTCATGTGAAACGCAGTCAAAAGCTTTTGTTAGGTCGCATAACGTGATCTCAGAGTACATTTTATCTTCAAAACCATTGTATGCTGATTCCAGCAGTGATAAGATAGCATCAACTGTTGTTCTACCTTTACGAAAACCAAACTGCGTATGACACAATAAGTCATTTCCTTCAAAATAATTTTCCAATTGAGTCTTCATTACACATTAAGTTTGTGTAAGGGAAACTACTCCTTATAGGAGGTGTATTTAGACAAAAGTAAATTAATTTAGACAAAATTAGTACTGTAACTTCTCTCCTATCTAAAATGGACCCATTCAGCAATACATCTAACATAAACAAGACTGTGTGATAAAGGGAAGTGGCGGGAGATTGATGTTATCCAGGCACTTACAGGATTGCAAATAAATTCATTTACATTCCAAATTCGCTAGGTTCTGCAAAAGTTTTTCTATTGATCGAATTGAGCGTGTTTCCAGAAATATTTAAGCATAAAAAATGTGATCGTATCTCATGTCAAAATTTTGTACGTCTATATATATTTAAAACATTACACATAAAAATTATACAGTATGGGATTTCAATGCTAAAATTTATATTTTGTTATATTAGCTCCCCTAATTATTATAGAAGAAAATGTCATTGAAGTTTTTTTTTTTTTTTGGAGAAAAAATTCTGCATCTAATCATACCATTAAAAAATATTTTTTTTTGTCTGGGAATAGAAGATCTAAAAAAATAATACAAAATACTGCTGCCACAGAAACTGCACTTTTTAATGCATGCTAATCATAGTTGGCCATGGATTAGTAAAAAGAATTGAATGCAGAGATATTGTTGTTTATGGTTCATTTGTTAATCTGAGAAAATGTATTCCATGAAAGAAAAAATTCAAATTATTAAATGGTATTTAACTTATTTTATTTATCAAAGCGTCCTCAAATTAGAGGCTGCCATTAGACAAAGCATACAAAACAATACAAGAACAAATAGAAGATGAGAGCTAAAAGAGTAAGAAAAAAGGCAAACAAATACACAAACAAACAATGGCAGTTTACAGAAGAAAAAAAAAATTCAAGTAAAGAATCAATGAAAGCTAAGAATGAAAAAGAAAATGATAATGGTGCGTCAATTTTTTCCCATACACTTAATTAGAGTCCATACACGTGGTTCCGTAAAAATTTGACTGACTCTCTAATTATGAGGAGGGCCAGTTCATTCAGAAAATAATGTAAACATTGATATTTTCATTGCTAATCTGTAAAAAAATGAATTTACATTGATGTCACATTCATTTGTTTCCTCTTTAAATTTTATCATAAACAGGTTGGATCCCAAACTATTTTATTTTATACACAAATATCAGTTATCCATGACCTACTGTAATTGAGTGTTCATTAAAGATGATTGTAATTACTTTTTAATTAATTTCAAACACACTCATAATCAAAATATTAATTTAATAAAACAAATGGATGCAGAATTGTTTTCTCTACAAAAAACTTTAACGACATTTTTTTCTATAAAAAATAGGTGAGCTAATACAACAAAATATAAATTTTAGCATTGAAATCTCTTTAGTGCGTGTTCCAAGTCACCACCCGGTAGAGCTATTTATAAATGAAAAAAATCACCCAATAAATTTTATTATAAGTTATGGTTAAAATAATGAACGAAGTCCGAAAAGTCATAAATTTATAGGCCTATTATAATTCAAAATATTTTGTAATTTATTGGCGAATTCAGGAACTATTTCTCTGCCATAAAAATCGTACAAATTATAAATTTTTTGTTTCGAATACTAAAAATAACAGTAAAAACGACGTTAGAGACATAAAGATATGAGGACAAATTATTCCAAATACTTATAAAACGAAATGCATGAACAATTCTGTTTAAATTTATGGTAGAAAATTTGAATTTTGGCCATGATTTTTCACTTTCAGATCACTGTGCACTACACTAATATAAGCTATGTGATTTAAAAACTGTCGTCACTTTATATCATAAAGGACATTTAATATCATTAATTTCAAATGTTATAAGCAGACAGCGGATTTTCGGTCCCTTCACAGCGATAAGATGTCAAGTCCCTTGGCATAAGGAGGGAGTGTAGCAATGAATTCAATGACCTCCCTGCAACTGATGCTGAGGCATTCAGCATCGGAACCTAAAATCTGCTGTCTGGTTATACGAATGTATAACTCAAGTACAACTTACTTCCAGACACTATCGGTATTTCCACGGTAATGCATTTCAATGTCTCTCGCAGTGAGTCCACGCTCTTCGATCTCATTTCCAACAATGCCCAATTCTTCAGCTCCTTCCTCCCATTCTTCCTCTTCTTCCACTTCATCATCAACCTCGGCTTCATCAATAATGAATCCTCCACCAAATCGAGGTTTCTTTTTCTTTTTCCTCTGTGAGCGACCATATTCTTCCTTGTCTTCTTCATAATATTCCTGCCAATAGAAGGATAAAAGTAGGAATAATATGAAAACAAACAAAATATAAACAGGCAAAATGACGAAATTTCTCAGGAATGTAAAATATATATATGCTTTCATGTGTTAATTAACTAGGTTACTTGTTGACTAGTTTCGGCCTGGGGGCTATCATCAGAACTCTGAAGTTCGGAATATAAAATGAAAGAATAGTACTGTATATATATATATACACACACTGCGTGGCAAAAGTCTCTCCGCAGTGAACTCAGCGCCACGTGGGAGTGCTTAAGTTGGCAGCTCTAAGATAAGGCGAGGGAGCAACGGTGCGGGCCTTGACCCAGAGTGAGTAGTAAATGAACAGCATTCTATGTACGTACATTGAGTGTGGGTATTGTGCTTATAACAAGAGGTTGTGCTTTTGTGCATTAGAAGTCAATATATTATCTATTGAAGAGAGAGTGTTTTTAGTGGATTATGTCTTCCGTGAAGGTGATACATTTTCGAAAAATGTAAAACGTAAATTTCGTGAACGTTTTTCAAATTCGGTATGTCCTAATCAAGATACTGAGCGAGATTTAATTACCAAGTTCCATGACACCGGATCAGTACATGATGCTCAGAGAAGCGGTACCGGTATGCCTAAACATTTAACCCAGACAAAAGTGGAAGAAATTAATTATGTAATGTTGAGGAACTCCACCAAATCAATGTGAAAATTAGCACAGGAAACAAATGAAGGGTACACGGGAAAAACGATCAAGGGCCATCAAAAATCGAAATTGAGTTAATAATGCTATCTTATAGTGGAAAAGAAGTACTATCATGTGGTCTAGCTAGTAATAAGAAATCATCGTTCTTGACATTCCACTACGTCAATTTCTATTAAATACACACATAAGAAAGTATTAAGTGCTTAAACTTTAAAATTCGTTTTTCTCGAAACTTTCTAAAATGGACCTTGATCGTTATTCCCGTGTACCCTTCAAATGTCTCTGTGCGGTCAGCACATAGAGCCGTAAAAAAGGAACTTAACTTGCATCCTTATAAATTTACAGTTGTCCATGAATTAAAAGAGGCATAACATGAGAAGAGAGTACACTATTGTCAGTGGTTCCAGTCGTTTATTACTTGACATGGACGTGGAGTTTTGGACAGAACGTTTTTCACTGATGAAGCATGATTTAACCTTTCTGGGTATATTTATAGCCAGAATTCGGTTGTCTTCAACTAATCCCAGGCACTGCAAGAAACGCCACTACTTGCTGCAAAGGTCGGAGTTTGGATTGCCATTTCCAGAGCATGAATCATAGGACCAATTTTTTTAACACGAAGTGTATTGCTCAGACATTATTTACCCATTCATTGCCGTGAATGATGATGAAATGGAAAGATGTTTTTTCCAGCAAGACAATGCGACCCCTTCCTCCCCCCACACATCCAATGTACTTTATATTCCGAAGTGATATGGTGTTAAAAGTTGTGTAATCAAGATGTAGGCCTATATGAAATTCCTCAATTAAGGAACAAACGAACAGAGCAAAATGGAACGAAACGAAATAAAAGAAACAAATAATGAAAATAAATACAATAACAAATAAATAAACAATAAATATTAGAAGAGGAATTTACTCTCAACTCTACATACTAGTAGGCCTTTGTATCTTCTCTAATTTTATGCAATGTTTTTATATTCACTAACAAAATAAATGTGCCCAGTACAGTGTATGAGAAATAAGGTTGTGACTGACATTGCGTGCGTAAACTCGCATGTGTGGAGGCTTGGCACTAGCACTCATTGTTGCAACAGTTCATATCAGATCGTATGTCTGTATTCCACGTCCAGTTGTGAGTGCAGTGCAATGCACTCTGTTTTGTTCACAGTTCAGCAATGTTATATACAAATTCATTATTTCATATATACGGTACGAGTATTTATAAGGTATGAGGGATGCAATTGGACTTACTTACTTACAAACGACTTTTAAGAAATCTGAAGGTTCATTGTCGCCCTCACATAAGCCCACCATCGGTTCCTATCCTATGCAAGATTAATCCACTCTCTATCATATCCCACCTCCCTCAAATCCATTTTAATATTATCCTCCCATCTACGTCACGGCCTCCCCAAAGGTTTATTTTCCTTCGGTCTCCCAACTGACATTCTACTATGAATAATCGGCAAAAGATACTTCGAGAAGCATAAAGAATGCATATAGTACATCTTGATTACACAACTGTTAAATATTAGTAATTAACACGCGAAAGTAATATAATACATATTCCGAAATGTATATAGGCTAGTATTTGTGGACCTAGAAAAGGCGTTTAACAGAGTGGATTGGAACAAACTGATGGGAATTCTGAAGAAAAATAGGTATGGATTGGCAAGAGAGGAGGCTGTTCAGTAATCTTTATATGAAACGAATCAAAGTCAGGATAGGAGAAGAAATGTCTGAAGGAAGTAAAATAGGGAGAGGAGTACGACAAGAATGCTAACACTAGCAAAGAAGATACTGAAATACTCGATAAAATTCCTGCCTTGAAATGCTGGAGATTAAGGCCCAAATATTTTCTGGATTTATGTTTTAACATACCGGCATCCCAAAGATAAAAGTCACATTGATTAAGACCAGGGGAATGCGGGCACCAATTAACGATGCTTGGCTACAAAACACATGTCTTAATTCCCACATTGATCGCTAGGCTGTATGGGCTGTCGCGCTGTCTTGCATAAACCATTCATAAGTGATGCCTTGTTGGTATCAATTGTGAGGTTCATACTTGTCTTCGGACATTTGATTAAACAAAACAATTTTGTTCATGTTCATTCAATTGTTCAAAAAATTGAGGCAATATGTCATTGATGTAACAATGTGAATCTACTGAATTATAATGAAAGCTTGGTCTAATTATTCTTCTGGAAGTGATCGCATACCAAACACTAACCTTAACATCATGCAGTACCGGTAGTGCTTCATGAAGTATATGGGAATTGTTCCACACCAATAGCGATTATTCTGTGAATTTACATAGCCTCCTAAATGCAACCATGCTTCAATGGTAAACAGTTCAAGATTGATTATGCCATCGTGTATGGAATTTAAAAGCCAATTACAGAAATTAATTCTAACATTGTGATCTGGTATGATCTGGTAACATTATGATTTGGTACTTCTCTAATTTTATTAGGCTTTGACTGTAACAATATTGTTGCTACAGATATACCCGACTGTGCAACTAAACATGAGATAGATTTTTTCGGACTTGCCTCTAAGGCCCAATTGTATAAAACTCCCTGACTAAAGATCAACTTTGATCGAAGATCGAAAAGTGAACCGAGTTCAGACACTTCTTCTATTATATAAAACTTTTCTGCAATCAAATTACCTTGGTTCAAATGCAATCTAAGTTCACGTGAAAGGATTTGGCAACATGTCATAAACAGGTGAAATACGTGATGCGCGGACAGGTTTGTTCAGTGTTGCCAATCTAGCGACTTTAACTCTTTTTCAACAACAATTTCTTTTAACTTTTATATTGCTTAAATAGGGATTTAGTGACCTTTTTAGCACCCCATAGTGACAAAATTTAATCTTTCTTTGTTGATAATGAGAAATCTAGCGACTTTACAACTACTTTTTGGAGACTTTCCGTACACTCTGTTGGAGACACTGGTTTTTGTGCAATGTAAATAATGGCGGACAATAAGAAGAAGGTTGACTGTTCTCTGAGTTGTTTTCATGTTATGGTGTTTGATACTGCTAAACATAATAAAGCTTTATAAAACGACAATTTTCGTTTAGTAATACAGTTAATTGAAAATTTATGAATGTACCTATCATATTCATTAATAATTAATGGTTGTTATAAACATAATATAATTATAGGTTATGTTATTTGATACTGCTGAACACAATAGAGCCTTATAAAATATAAGATTGTGTATTAAGGCAAGAAATTGAAAGAAATATATATATATATATATATATATACCTATCATATCTATTAATATTAATAATAATGGATATTTTATTTGCACAATCTGTCACTCGCATATTTCAAACAGAAAAGAAATAACTGAACTTGGATCATCTAACTTAATCGGAGAAATTTCTTCAGTCAAAGTTGACTTTAGTTTGAGACAAATTAATCTCAGATTAGACTTTATACAACACAAAATTCCAAGTTCAGCTGAAACAAGGATCAATTTAACCTCTGATCTAAGATTAAATGGTTTAGAGTGCTCCGATACTATCAAACTTTTCCTCCGTCAGTACAGTAGATAGAGTTGTAAACCCTCCTGTATTTCTCTGGATCTCCAGTAGTTAGCCCTAATTTTTAACAGCCTCCCGACTCCCATTAAGGCAAACACCGAAAGGAAAAACCTAAGAGAACAAGGAAACTCAACATTGAGTTACTATCAGAGGAAGAGATCACAATCAAAACCGCACACCAGTACATAACAGAGGAAGATCTAAGCACAGCAGTAGATATACTAACAAATTTAATTGAAAAAGCAACAATGCCAGCAAAAAACAAGCACGGAAAGCCATGGTTCGACCGAGAATGCTACCAGAAGAGACAGCAAGTGCTATCACTGCTACACCAACTAAGAGAACAACAGATGGAGGAGCTCCTACAAAGATACGCATCCACTCGCAAGGAATACAAAAACCTCATAAAGCACAGAAAAGAAAAACACGTAGAAATGGAAGGAAGAAAAATGGCGGAAAATGCAAGATCGGATCCTTTCCTCACACTAAAACAAAGGACAACGAAGTCACCAAACACAATTCACATAGGGAAATGGGAAGAGCACTTTGAATCAATCTTAAACAGAAACGGACAAAATGCAACTGTAACAAGAGCCAGGAACACACCTAGTCAAGACTTCACCCCCATCTCAGAAGAAGAAGAAGTGATAAATACAACAATAAGTATCAGAAAAAACAAGGCAGCCGGTCCGGATAGCATATATAATGAGCACCTACAAAGCTCGAACGCTATACTCAGCAGCACCTGGACAAAGCTCTTCAACAAGTGTATGGAGATTGGAAATATTCCCAACCAATGGAGTTCGTCAAGAATGCGAGTTATGTACAAAGGAAAAGGACCCATAGACAACGCAGACTCCTACAGGGGCATCGCACTTGAAAATAACATCTTCAAAGTTCTCACAAAGATCCTAACGGACAGGATATACTCGAAAGTTGACAACCAAATACCAGAATGCCAATTTGGCTTCCGGAAAGGAAGGTCCACACTACAAGCCATTGAAAACCTAATGAGAGCTATAGTAGATGCCCTGAAGCCCCCGAAAGGAAAATTTTATGCCGTCTTTATAGACTACAAGAAAGCTTTTGACCTCATCGACAGGGGAATCCTGATCAAAAAACTAGAGCAAATGTTGGGAGAAAATGATCATATCACAATGCTTATCAGAAGCATCCTGGCAGAAAATAAAATCACAATAAACGACACAGTGGCAACATCCAAAGAAATAACACAGACAAATGGGGTGCTGCAGGGAGACCCCCTAAGCCCTCTCCTTTTCAATATTGCCACATCAGACATTGTAGATGCACTAAGAGACACACCCATCACCCTCTACATGTATGCCGATGACATGATACTGGGGTCAAAGGACTCCCACAAACTTCAGAAAGCTTTAAACAAACTTTCAAACTGGGCAGGTATAAACAGCCTAGAAATAAATGAAAACAAAACTGTACAAATGATTTTCAGAAAAGGAGGCAAAATAGCAGAAAAAGAACACATCATGCTCGACGGAAAGAAGTTACAGATTGTGAACCACTTCAAGTATCTAGGAATGACTCTTCAAACCACCGGCACATCCTTCCATATGCACACAAGAGAAAGAGCAATTGCCGCGACAAAAGCAGTATATGACATCACACAACTACAGAGCTTATCCCTGGAAACTGCAATGGCCTTATTCACAGCAAAAATCTTACCAATCCTGACCTATGGAATAGCAATAACCTGGACGCACCTCTCCAAAAAGGCCCTAGAAATCATAGAAGCAACAAAGGCGAGATTCGTAAAGAAAACTCTAGGCCTATCTATACACACACCATCGCGCCTAGTATATGAGCTTGCAAGGGAAACCTTTCTCATTGAGGATCTACGCTCGCAACTACTACTACCATCAACAGAAAAATCAGAAGAAGTTCTACACGATCGACAGAGAAAGAGAGACGAGATCTGGGAAGACTTCTACTCCACAGATGCCATGGTCGATCGCAGCTGGACAAGACCAAACCAGGAATTATGCAGCGCCCTAACAAGACTGTTGGTACATGGTTTCCACCACAAGCTGTGTATCAAACAAGGATACCACGAGCCAGAGGGCAATTGTGTGTGCAACCTGTGCGGGAAACAATGTGAACGATACCACTTCTCGATTTGCACTAAAAGAACACGATCCCTGACAGAGTATAGCAGGGAACAGTAGATAACTACCACATCAATGCACATTAGTGTGCTTTCATTTATTTATTTTATATTTTTCTTCTCTTCGAGCATTTTTATCCCTTATTCTTGCATAATTTAAAAATCTATTTGAAACATTTAATTTTTCCGTGATTGAAGGTGATTTATATAATGGATTCTTTTGTTCCAGAGATGCACTGAAATGTGCAATCTCTGTAGAAGGTAATACTTGCCAGAAATAGTTTCATAACTCACTAGTTTAAAATCAATGTTAAGAGTTAAAAATTTAGAACAAAAAAAACTAGGAAGTTGTGTTGTAAGCGTACCATGGAGCAAAGCTCATGCTGAGAATGTTTCCTCTTATGAACAGTAAGTGAACAGATGTTCGAAACAGGAGCACGACACATCTAATCAAATCAGAACTGCAAGTCACAGTCAACTTCAACTACTCATGTAGGGAATTTTTACAATTTTTTTTAAACTGTTACGCGAGCCAAAATGTCTGAAAATACTCTTACTGGTAATTTAAGCCTAACTGACTAAGTGTAGAATGAAGTTCTTTTTAGCACCGCTAACTGAACTCCATAATTTGTCTATTTTCTGTGGGAAATATTATAGGTTACTTAGTCTCCCATATTTTCTTCAAAAACAGATGGAAACCCTAACATTATATCTCCTGTTTTTTTCCTGTCTAAAACTGAACCAGTGGTACAAAATTTCCTGAACAGTCTTGAAATTGTGGCCTTATGCAGGACAGTTGCATAAGGGAATTGACAACGAAAGTTACGACCATAAATTTTGTAGGATTTCTTCTTTACACCAATCAAAATACCCCTCATTTCTCGTGAAAAACAACTGAATAGACTACAGTGGACTATATGTTGTCAGCAAACAGCTGGATACATTAAGAAGATTGATTCTTTGCATACCAGTACGTCAAAAGTAAAAATACTTTCTGTTCAGTGGTACACACCATGATAAAGTTAAACAGAGTACAGTTTACCACACACATTAAATGAACTAAGACCATGATAAATTTAAACTTAAAAGAGCACAGTTCATCAAAATCGTCCACACTACTATGTAGAAGAGAAACTAACACTAATTGCAATGCCAGGCAGCTTACAGGTTCAGTAACTGCACAACACTGCTGGAGTTCCCACTTGAGAGTCCATGTACTACTCTCTGACTCTAGTTCATTTATACTAGCTTCAATACACAGTCAGTCAGTCTAAGCTAAGAGAATAATAGAAAGCAAAAGAAATGCATCGGAATGTTAAAGAACCTAAAGAAAAAAATGCTGTTTTACAATGGATTTGAGTACATTGCGGTTTACATGATAACAAGTAAGCTGATATAGCAAAAAAAAAAAAACGCTATTCCAAACAAAATAAATGAATAAATAAATAACCTAGGGTATCTTATAAATCAGTAAAATTCTCAACTAAAATCGAAATAAAAACACATGTAGAAGAACTTACTAAACAACAATGTGAAAATAAAAAATTGAATACCGTACACTACTAGAGCTCAACATAACACCAAACTATCTCGATGTGGTGCAGTTACCTTATTGTGCTTAGAAACTGGCTATGACTGTCTAAGTGCTGCGTTTTTCAAGCCTTTCCAAAATGCAGCACACTAAAGGTGTAATTTGAAATCCCTTAGCACACTCATATAATCTAAAACTGTGGTTCCCAACCAGAGGGGAGTTTTAAGAGTTTAGGAGGGAATGAGGACTATAAAATAGAAATAAATGAGAAATGTATATGCGTTAATATATAAAATAAAATATTTTCAATTTTATATGCATTATTTATTAGTCAATATAGGAGAGAATGATAGTATAATGAATGGTGAAACGGCATATGGAGCAAAAAAGGTTCAGAAGGGCAGGGTGCAAATTAAGATTTCTGATGAGGAGGGAATAGAATCCTAGATAAAGAATAACATACATAAAATATCATCATCATCATCATTACGGCTCAATGCTTGGTCGCACCGAGTTTCTTGTCTTGTATCTTGATCATAATAATAATTATAATCCATGAGCAGGTTTAAGATAAGATGTATAATTCCTAAGTTATTGATTGTTGTCAGCATGGTGGTGATGATAATACAAGAATATTACTTTCTTTATACTTTGTAATTATATTGTATTAAACATTATTATATTTTGTGAGGGGAATAGAAGTTATCCCTGGCAGGGATGTTAATATGAATTTATGAAGAGTAGGATAACTTTCCAACAGGGGGAAATCCCCCCATCTCCCCCCCCCCCACGTTAATTTGCATCCTGCAGAAGAGAAACAAAATACTATACATTTAATTCACAAACAGAACAGTCTTTTTTGTACTTTTATTTTAAGTTTATGATAGAAATGTAAAATTTAATCATAGAAAATTATACAATGCAATATTAGTGTGATAATAATTATGGTGCTACAGCAGGTTTTTTTAATATACTATTATGGAAATATGATAATTTACAATATTATTACCAGTACATCTTTTGCCAAGGTATTTAATGTACGATTTTTTTTATAAAGACAAGTAAATATGACATTTCTTAAGGTTCGTATGATAATCTAACTTTACTGACCTGACAAGCCTGGCTGCACGTCAGTCATTCTCTTTTCTGTTGTTTGCACACCTACACTGTGTTTACTAAATTTTGGCTTGTGCCGTGTTCAGCCAAAGTTGACTCTCGTGGACTCACTTTTTTAGTAGGCTACTCGTTTCACTTTTACATTTCAAATTTTTGCTACAACAACCTTTAGTATTTTCATTTTCCCTTAGCACACCAGCGGATCATTTTCGGCACACTGGTTCAAAATGGCTGGTTTAGCGGCATATCTCGATCGAATAAGCTTGTTACACTTACCAGTTCACCACATTGTTTAGTATGCAACAACATAAATATGAATATGAATGAGAATGAATATTTATTGTCAACAGCTGTTACATCTATCTGCGTGTAGTGATGGCTCTCACATTTCTGTATATGGTGCCATCACTATATTTATTTACATTATTATCACTTTAGCAATTCATTTGTATTTCTTCTATTATATTTATATTCTCTTTCCTTACAGTTTCTCAACTTCAACTCCTACTATCATCTCAGATCTGAAGTCTGACTAGTGTAATACGTAGCTATTCGGCAATGTATGTAATAGAGGGGGAAAGGAACTGGCTACCCTACCCCATTATCTCCTGGCCTAGTTGCCTAATAAGTGATCCCTTCTTGGTGTCATTTGTGACAGTTGACTAGACAACAACAATCATGTCAGATTCTATACCCATATCCCTTAATCCAGCGTTTCTAAAACTTTTCTGCAGTGGGGACCACTTTTGTAAGTCAGAACAGTTCTGCGGACCACCTTAGTCTTGTTCCCTTCGAAAGCAAATTTTCACTTACGTAGCATATTTTAATACCAGTATACTAACATTTTAATGTACAAATAACTAATTAAAATTAATTTAATTCAATTAATTTTATAATAGTATTAACTAATTAAGTTAATGTTAATAGAATAAAATTTCTTATATAGTTATTTGCAAAAACAGAAATAAAAAAAAATTAATGCAGAAACATGCCCGATTTTCAACAAGTAAAGATGCAGTTTTGCATGTTCTATTATTGGTGTACGACCTACAGTACGTGACCATTTGAATGTGCAGACTGGGTGTCAGCAAAACTATTAAGAAAGTCATAAATACATGAAAAGGTTCGGTACTTTGGTCCTGTTATGAGTTCAGGTGGTCCCTAGCTGGGTAACAGGCACAGCGCCAGATTTGCAAGGAAAAGATGGCGAGAAACACCACGTTCATAGTGCTTTAAATCCCTCTTTTGTTGCTGAGAGTAGAGTCGGAAGGCGATAGATGAGTAGGGTAAATAAATTTCATAAAATGTCAGTACTGGGAGAAAAAGTGAAAGGCGATTGCCATGTGTCATTTAGAAACTCTGAGATTTTCAGCTATAGTGTGATACGCAATTCGATTGAATTTTATTTTTTCTTCCGTCTTTTTTGAAGGACCACAGGTGGTCCGCGGACCATAGTTTGAGAAACGCTGCCTTAATCTCTAAACCTTATCTACACTCTACTCTGTACTTTAATTTTTGTTCTAATACTATTCTATACTTTCTAAGTTATAACAATTTGCCTTCTATTTTCTATCATTCCTATTCATATTTATATGCTAACTTTCCTATTGTCACTATTCCTCTTAGCAACCACTTTTATTAAATTCTCCATCCCAATCTTTTACCTATTTTTATTGATTTTCTTATTTCCTCATTCATCTTTCTATTTCATCACTTATCCACTATCATTTGAGCCGTTCAGAGCAAAAGTGGTGTAAGTCAAAATTTGGTAATGAGGCTTAAAGTAAAAATTCTGTAAAATACAGCGCAAAGTAACAATTAATATGGCCTTGCTATCCACTGACTAATAATAGTTTAAATAAATTTAATATTAATTGCTACTTTGCGCTGTATTTTACAGAATGTTTAGTTTAACCCTCATTACCCATTTTTGACTTACACCACTTCTGCTCTGAATGGCTCATTTCTTCATTGTCTACTATTATATCTTATTTACTTTAGTTCTTTGTTTCCATATCCGCCTGACTTCACTAACTTTCCTCTCTCCTTGTCACCATCTTCTGTGCTTATTCTATAATTTTTTCACCCCTGACTTGTTTATACACACTTTTTCTCACTTTCTTTCATCGATACTTCCACAGCACTAAGTATTCTGTTCTCAGTATGCTCACTGTATTCTGATCTTAGTATGCTCATTCTCTTTCATTGCTGTAACAACATAAATACAATAATGAAGAAGAAACACTCCACAGATTCCAGAAAATGGTAGAGACAGAAGCTCGTAAGCAAATGGCATTTAGTCAAGAGTTGCAGAACTTTTGACAATTACAGTAATGTACTACATTTTATATTTACGAAGTTAGGAAGTATTCTGTTGGTGTCACTGTTCCTATGGCATAACAAAGTCAATCATGTAAAAACTCCAATGTAAGGAGAGAGCCAGAAGTGAGACCTATCAGTCCAGACTTTTCTACCAACTGATTATTACTACAACCTATTTGTTTGAAATACACACACTTACATCATCATTCTCGGAACTAGAATTTTCTCTCTCTGTTTCCTCCTCAGACTCATCTTCACTTGATTTTTCTTCCTCTATTTCATCGTCTCTTTCACTTTCACTACCAGATCCAGACCCATATTTTTCCTCAACTACCAATTCTTGTTCAGAGGATGATGCTCTGTCTTCTTCGTGAGGTAAGGAATCAGAATCTCCAGAATTGGATTTCCGGTCATCGTTGGATTTCACTTCCTGTAAATGCATGGGAAAATGACTGTAAAGTTAAAAGCAACAGTACGGTATCACCATAACCAACACCATCGTGGCAGCAGCAAATGCATTATGAAGACAAATTACTGCATATATTTTACTATCAGGCATAATCACAGAGTATATCACACATGACTGTATCATGCTAATTCAATCTACATCAACGAACTAAATTACAGTAAAACTGTTTTCATGTGTTTTACATTAAATTTACATATATATGTTTTCTTCTCAAATCCGCAAAATCACTATACTTTCTACGTTAATTCATTTCGCTTATAGCCTACGTTTTTGTTTGTTTTTTTTTACGCTTACACAATCGTATTTTAAACCCCAGAAGATATGAAACATCATTTATACATACTAAACCAATTTTCCCCGAAATTAGGTTTGCCACAAAAATTTAAGAACGCGAAAATACAGTAAATGTTCATTGTTAAGATGCGACTCACTTTCAAATTCGTGGCAATTCGAAGCTGCCCATGCTTTCTTTAACAATCTCGTATCCTTTAATGACACTGCTTTAGAAACAGTGAAACATTTTGTAATACACGATGTAGTACCGTACTTGAACAAATCATGGAACAATTATTATCACAATTTGAGGGCATGATTTATTCCTTAGGAACAATCAGTAAAAATAATTTGACTTTTTATAAAATAACGTAATTACTTGTTACGGTATTAAATGAAGATCACACAGAAGTACAAGGTAAGTCAATTACGTAAAATATTTTGAACTGGAGTTAGAAAAGTAATGTATCAGCTAGCTTTGGTTCCAAGCAGCCAATATTTACTACAAAATATAATCTTACATTCTACAAGAATTTGTTTTATAAATTTGAGTACTGTATTATAGACTCAAGATGACTTGACTGTGAAGTTCTAAATATCTCCTGTAAAAATTTTACTGAATTACTCGTAAATTACTTTGTTCTCTCCATATAGGCTTCAAATGCTATTTCAGATATTATTAAATTAAAATATATCATTTCAGTTATACTGTACGCTTTTCTCTCATAGCCTACCAGTACGTTTTCTTCTTCACATCTCCATAAAATTCATAAATGAAGTTTTACTGTGTGACCAAAATAGTATATAAGGATAATTGATTAAATAGCGATCTTACTCGTGTTAATTATGTAAGCATGTGTGACTTACAGCTGTTTCGGTGCTACTTGACACCATCCTCATCCTCTGAGGATTCTCTGAGGATGGTGTCAAGTAGCACCGAAACAGCTGTAAGCCACACATGCTTACATAATTAACACGAGTAAGATCGCCATTATTAATCAATTATTTATATTCAAGTGTTAAAAGTAGTGTACGAAAGATTCAACATGGAGTAAATAAGATATTTACAAAAAATTGTCATCGAACACAATTCTTGAAAATACTGTACTGCAAAACAAATACAAATCTGAATGTGTTCAGCAAAATCGACTCAATTATTACTTTTGCTGTGAGCCCATACAATTCTTGGTTCGTCCCTGCCTATCACAACAATGATTGTGAAGGATAGGGGCAGTGTAAACATTTAAGGATGACAGGTTGTCAATATCATTTTTTTATTACAAAAAAGTTAAAGTTGTGTCCAAAGAAAGAGGAACATGATGGGGAAACCCTTTCCAGGAAAACTAAAACTGGAAATTACTCTAGGTTCGATTTCTAGTCACTGGAGACAGTTCGAATTTCTAAGTAATACATATATCTCGAACAAAAATTTCAAGATCAATTTTACAGGTGACAAAAAACATATAGACTACAATGCACTGGCGAAATTTTTATGGCCTTAACAATAATTCTGATGCTGTAACAGTAACAAAACACACGCCAAAAGCGCCAAAGCCTACTTTTGTCAACTTTATGCATGGAATAGGATATTATTAACAAGTCGAAAAATGGGAAGAAAGACCCTCACTATTCATTAAAGTTGGAAGGCAACCCAATTTATTTAGCAGACTAATAATCGTGATGTGATAACACTGCAAGCACTTGAAAAACTGTATAATGTTCATAATTAGGGTTTCCATAATTCTGGATATAAAAATAAGAACACTTGTTTTACCAAAAATTTGGGATATTATTTGCATTAAAGAAAGCTATCTATTATATTGTACCAATACACAATGTTTGAGGTGGAATGAAAAAATAACCTGGATGGTTTCCCCCTTTTAATTTATTGACATAAGTTGTGGTATACAGTCTGTGTTTCATCTAGACCTACAAACATATTACAGTACCGGTAGTTTAAATACCATGCGTATGGATTTTCATTTATTCGTTAAAGATATCAGTTCAAGGAATTTGAGTGACCACAAGAGTTCTGAATACAATAAATATGTACAATATAATGTGATTTGAAACATTAAAGAGTCCACACCTGTGGAGTAACGGCTAGCGCGTCTGGCCGCGAAACCAGGTGGCCCGGGTTCTATTCCCGGCCGGGGCAAGTTATCTGGTTGAGGTTTTTTCCGGGTTTTTCCCTCAACCCAATATGAACAAATGCTCGGTAACTTTAGGTGCTGGACCCCGGACTCATTTCACTGGCATTATCGCCTTCATCTCATTCAGACGCTAAATAACCTAAGATGTTGATAAAGCATCGTAAAATAACCTAATAAAAAAATAGACATTAAAGAAAAAAGAAAGTTAAA
Organism: Periplaneta americana; assembly: GCF_040183065.1. NCBI lineage: Eukaryota > Metazoa > Arthropoda > Insecta > Blattodea > Blattidae > Periplaneta > Periplaneta americana. The sequence goes on along the minus strand of NC_091124.1, from coordinate 148,438,265 downwards.
TGTTGAAGGTAAATATATAAGTGGATTAATTGAAATACCGTAGAGATTATGATGTAATATTAGAAGAGAATCTTTGATAATATTTATAAGAATAGACATTACATAATCAAAAGAAATGTGAAGTTCCTTAAGATAATTTCATGTGAATTTTGTAATAGAACCTCTACTGTCAAACAGCAAGCCCATGACAGACCATTGTTTAAGAGGGACGTTGTACTTTTGAGAAAGATAAGGCAGATAAGATTCATAAATAGACTTCTTCTCAATATCAACTTCGGTGGCTTGATTTAGGTTCCTTTCGAAACGGATAGTAGGGTCAACAACAGAAGCCCGTTTTAAACGTCCGTTAATGTCTTGCTGTCTAAAAGAACCATCTGATGATACACAATGTACTTCCTCATGAATCTCCCAATTTTAAGTTTTTAACGATGTCGCCAAAGCATGTCGTACACAATGATGTCTAGCATTGATCAGCAGCTCGCCTTTAGGGCATTGTCCAAGGACGTGTCCAAGTGTTTCAAGCTCACTACAGTCTGGATGATGGCAGCGGGTTGTGTTTAGAGTTCTGCCGTGTAATGCGCGAATCGCCGAAATATTGCTTTACATTTTTAAAGCATTGGTCCATTCTGAGGAAGAAAGGCCCTAAGTGCTAAGAAATAACGGGATGGTTATAAGCCATTTCAAAAGGAATTGGGATGCCATCCCACCACATCACACCCTACCTCAAGCACTGCCAATACATTAAAAAAACCTCGTTTTAACCATGAAAACACTTTTAGTTCTTATAAGCATTCTGATTATTGTATTGTGTTTCTGTTTCGTGAAGGATTTTAGATAAGGGCGCAAATAGCCATAGTAGCGCCCTCTTTAAACCCCACTAACTACATTAAAAATTAACAGTGAAACTAAATATATCATACTTCTACTCTGATAACATTAATATCCTATAATTATAAACAGATAGGATAATCTGATTAATTGATTTAAACATACAATATCAATCATGTCATTCATCAGTCATTCTCATACTTCTGGCAAGAATGTACGGGAAGCTTACTTGTTTTAGAAAATAAGTGTTTTCTTTGATAAAATCATAGAAATCCACGCAGGAAAACTCTGATTTGACTTTAATTTGAAGCAGTGCTATTTTTTTTTATTTAACTAGCTAGTAGCTACCTAGTGAGTACAAATTAAAATTATAAAACAAAAATGTTTCTAGCCACTACTATAAGAGCCAGGCTCGTGTATGGTGTGGTCTTAGCCAATAATATAACATAAAATTTACAAGGACGGTTTACTACATACAGTAAGTAACTTAATTCAAACCAATAAATAACACACAAGAGCCAAAAAAAAAAAAATAAATAATAATAAAAAAAGAAGACAACCTTATTTATTTGGAGTCTATTTCTTTCAGGTGTACTTACAAATGATTTTGATGAAATATAACATCCTCCACAAGTGCAGGAGTTCTGAGATGTAGTACATAGATTCTAAAACTTCCTCAAAATTGTTAAATTTCGTTTCACTTTCTTTTAAATTGTTGAAAACATAAACCCATAGATTTACACCTTCCAGCGGTCAGACCTCTGATCTCATCACCAATTGGCGATGCACGCAGGTGGCCCGGGTTCGAGTCCCGGTCAGGTCTGGGATTTTTCATTGAAAAATCCATAGTGACACTTATGGTGGATAAGGTTGCAGTTGGGGTTTTTCTCGGGGTTCTTCCGTTTTTCCCTACATTAGGCATTTACATCATTCCATTACCATTTCTCCATTTCGTCATCATTCCATTGCTTTCTCCGATCACCAACTCACGATTCATGGAGGGGACTGGCCTAGGGATGAGCAGGGTTGCCTGCTCGACACCTGGGTATGCAGTAAACCTTAGTGTAGTCAGCCAGTGTGGGTTTGGGAATGTGCCTAGCTTGAAGGTTAGCGCAATAGACCTTAACAGGTCGCAGTGCTGGGCCATAGTGCCCCCTTCCGTAAATTCAATTCAATTCAATTGAAATACAACTTCCAGAACTCTGTTCGGGTCTCTCATATTTTTCTTCCAACTTTCTTTGATTTTTTTAAAGCACAAATTTCACGACTATGGCCTCATTAAAAAGTTTGTCATTGTAGATGAAAGCATCGGGATTAGAAATATATGACTTCATAAACTCAGCTAATGTCTAGACCAGACGTCTCAATAGGGCCTCCTCGGAGCACTTCCTCCTCTCTCTATTTTTTTTATGTAAAAGTGGAACAAGATGCGGGAGCAGTTCGTGTATCTCCGGATGACGTCATTGACCGCGACGTTTGAATAAACATCTGCAACCGCTATGATGTTGTGTCCATCTCCGAGGAAAGGATGTCCTTATTACCGCAAATGTATGAAGAAATAAAAGCTTACATAGGGAAAGCGAAATTGTGGGAGTCGCAAGTTTCAGTGGGTAACTTTTACCACTTTATTAATATAAAATTGTTACCTAATTTGAATCAAGACCAGCGTAACAAATATAATGAAGTACTGAAGGGCTTGAGAAAAGAATTTGAGACCATATTTAAGATTGTTTGTGAATTTCTAAGATGTTTTGGTTATTTTTAATTATTGAAAACATCACGAACTATATTATTTAACTATTATTGTAATTAATATATTAATATTGACGTATCATAAAAATACGTACTTTAACAACTAACAAGTTTAATTGTAATTTTATTATTATTTAATTTCATTTTATTTCATTAAATATAGTGTAAACGTAAAAAAAAAGAGATACCAAAAACCATTTACTAGAAATGAAGTATTGTTGTTGTTTAGTCAACTGTCCGAAGACAGGTCTGAACCTCACAAGTGATACCAACAAGGCGCCACTTAAAGACAACTAGGCCAGGAGATAATGGGGTAGGGTGGCCAGTTCCTTGTGCTTAAATAATTACGTAACATGTATTGTTCTTCATGCTTCACATGTCTTATTTTTACTCATTGATATATCATTAGAAAATAAATTTATTATCATTATTACTATTATTATTGCAAACTACTTAAGAAATTTTATTCCTTCCGAAAATAACCGTCTATTGTGACAGTACAACTCAAAAGTGCAGCTTTGTGGCATTTCTCCCGCGACAGTTACAACTTAAGCTTGCTCATGCTTGTAATATGAATCAGCGATCGGCTACCTTCGGGTACTGCCCTCATCTCTTCTGCTGACTACGCTATCTACATCTGCTCTCTGTAACAACTTTTATGCGTTGGCCTTGAGACGCCTGGTCTAGATCCTTTTCCAGTGCCATTCAAAAAACGAAACCTATTTGAATTCAACAAAACCACTGAGCACTCTCAAAACTCTCCTTCCGCAGTTCGAAATATGAAATGCACTGGTCATAAAAGTTCAGAATATTTTCTTCGAAATTCTATTCTTTTATTTCACTTTAGTGATCAATGTCGCCAGTTTCTGTTTAGCCATCTAGGAAATTAATTAATATGTTTCCTCCTGGATCGTAGTTAGTGAATGCAGTCTTCAGTGTATCTTTAAAACTATAGTTTTTTTTTCTGAGCTGTTGAGCAGTCGAAACAACAAAAATTTGGAAGTGTATAAGCAGAATAAGAAAGGAAGTATCTATTCGCTAGTTTAGCCAAACAAAAAGTTTCCTGATTCTATACAGTGTCGATTTCAGTAATTCTGTGAGAATATTTTCAATGCAGGTACCGTAACTCATTCCTTTTCCACCTACCTCCTTTCCAAACGGGCTAAGGACTAATTTTTTTTATCCTTGTGTCATAGAAGTCAGCCACCTGAGATCGGAACCAGTGTTTGACAGCCTTCTGCGCCTCTCTGTCGATCTCATGTTATGACAAAAGTCTCAATTCCGGCGGGGAATGTATTGAAAAATAGCTCAGCAATTGCTATGTCTGTTCCAATAAATTTTTCCAGTGAAATTGTGTGTTCTTTCTGTTTCCGGTCCCTGGCGAACTTAATTTTTTACGGCCCTCATAATTGTGGTCGAGTGGCCAAAATTTATACAAGATCAAAATGTTTGCTTGTAAGCGGAATACGAAGTGAAGTATACCTATTCTCTAGTTTAGCCACAAAAAGTTTCCTGCTTCTATAGAACTACAGTGTCGATTTTGGTAATTTTGTGAGAATATTTTCAATGAAGATACCTTACCAGGGTGTCTCTTTTCACCTGATACCTATCCTCTGACCTGTCCGGCTCGGGAGGCCCTGCTATTAGGTACACTATCGAACGATTACGAGCAGAAATAATGTGAAGTGCGTAACAAACGAAATTAATAAAAAAACAATGTAACATAGTATAATCTAAAACAGAATACAAAGCAAGAACTAGGTGTATTTTATGAAAGTAACACTATCACTATTCTTACTTTATTCACTATCAGTACCTATACTGGTTTCAGTATCAATGCCATCCTTTGCTACAGCATCACTTCCTTCATCCTCTACTGCACAATCACTTCGATCGTATATTGCCATAGGTAACAATTGAAAATGTAATGCGTACATGAGGGGCCGAATGAGCCGAATGAATGAAAGGGGACGAAGAAAGAAAGAATGATGTTTAAAATGGCAGGCAGGGTAAGCATCCCATGCCTCCATTGGTTCCCGACTTGCAATTCACTAACTTTAGATCAAGGTTCCCAGCTATAAGCCGTTTGCCCTCTCATCTACCAGTAGTGTATTTTCCCCTGTAAATGATAATATGAGACATGTACACGCTATCAGTTGAATTGTGAATGAAATGTACATGAGGGGATTTTTTTTCCCTACGTATTACTGTCAAAAATTGGAGTGGTACATTCTATGAGCAAAATATGATATTATCATACTAAATGGGCTTTGTTGTAGTTCAATTGTACGTGACACATTCATTTGAAAGATGGTGTTGAAGGTAGCTCGATATGCATTTATTTGGCAGTGTGCTTTTCATCAATATCTCAGAAACTTGTTTTTGGTACTTAGCTCTTTGGGAAGCTAGATCTTCTTTTTGAATATTTATTATTTATTATGAAAAAAAATTGTTCTCTGTAGTCTAGCGGTTACCATGCCGTGGGTTGTGGGTTCAAACCTGGCCGAGCATGTTATCTCTTGGGAGAGAAGTAAAGCTTTGGGTCCCATGTCGTAGATTGTATGTATATAACTCAACTGTAAGCTGTGAGGACTCGATGCAGTATCACCTAGGGTAGACCTAGTGCATGATACAACAATAAAATTACCTGTCTTCTACTTCCACGCCTACCGGTATTCCTTCCTACCTACAGTGTGTTTCATAATTCCTATTACAAACTTCTAGGGGTTGTAGAGGGGACTAAGTAGATAAAGTTTTGATTAGGAACCCATGTCCGGAAATGTATCGTTTCGATGCAAAATAAGTTTGAAGATCGAATCGATTTCAAATCTCCCACTTCACTACAGACAATGAGCTCTTGCCAGTGTGAACTATAAAAGTGGTTCCACGTACCGCCTAACGGGTCTCACGTACTTGACTTTCCTGTAAGAGGTATTGGTAAAGTTATGTGAAGATTTGCCACTGGCACTACGTCAGCAAATGTGGTTCCAATATGATGGCGCACCCGTGCACTTTTCACTTGCCGTCCGCGAACACCTTCACCAAACATTCGGGAAAAGGTGGATAGGTCGAGGTGATCCAACTACTAGGCCACCACGGTCGCCTTTTTCCTTTGGGACCACATGAAGAACCTAGTTTATGAGACTTCTGTAGAATCGGAGGAAGATCTTCATTATCTCTAGTGAAGTGGGAGATGTAAAATCGATTCGATCTTCAAACTTATTTTGCATCGAAACGATACATTTCCAGACTTGGGTTCCTAATCAAAACTTTATCTACTTAGTCCCCTCTACAACCTCTAGACGTTTGTAATAGGAATTATGAAACAGCCTGTATACTTCTGTCCCTATGCATTAATACCTGTAAGTCACGAAGCCGTACTGTCTCGTGCCATGTTGCTGTTTCGGACACACTTGTAGTAATATGTGTGGTCTGGAGCAGTGTTAATGTGCACAAAGATGTAGCGGAAATAAGGGAATTATATATTATTCTTCAGCAGTTTATCGAAATATATACAGTTTCAGACTTCTGCTCGAATAGGCCTACACTGGTTCCAGACTTATAAAGCAACCTACGTATTACCATATTTATTCGCGTAATAGACGCCATCGCATGATGTATCATCCCAGTTTTTGGCAGCAATACGTAGGGAAAAAAATCCCCGCATAATATACGCATTACATTTTCAATTGTTACCTCTGGCAATATATGATCGAAGTGATTGTGCAGTAGAGGATGAAGGAAGTGATGCTGCAGCAGACGATGACATTGATACTGAAACCAGTACCGATAATGAATAAAGTGACAATAGTGGTAGTGTTACTTTCATAAAGTATACCTAGTTCGTGCTTTGTATTCTGTTTTAGATTATACTGTTACATTGTTCTTTTTTTTTTATTAATTTCGTATGTTACGCACTTCACATAATTTCTGTTCATAATCGTTCGATAGTGTACATAATAGCGGGGCCTCCCGAGCCGGACAGGTCAGAGGAGAGGTATCAAGTGAAAAGAGATACCCTCGTATGGTTGAAAATATTGCAGTGAAAATATTCTCACAAAATTACCGACATCGACACTGTAGGCCTATAGAATCAGGATACTTTTGTGGCTAAACTAGTGAATAGGTATACTTCCCTTTGTATTCCGCTTACAGCAAACATTTTGATGGGCGCAGATAAAAAAAGTTAATTTTTTTCCTTTCACCATGTTAATGTTGTTGTTTTATTTAACGACGCTCGCAACTGCCGAGGTTATCAGCGTCGCCGGTGTGCCGGAATTTTGTCCCGCAGTTATTTTACATGCCCGTAAATCTACTGACATAAACCTGTCGCATTTAAGAACACTTAAATGCCATCGATCTGGCCCGGGATCGAACCAGCAACCTCGTGCATAGAAGGCCACCGCTATACCAACTGCGTCAACCAGGCCGACAACACCATGTTAATACTGTCAAAATAAGTGCCTATACAAATTTTGGCCACTCGACCGTAATTACAAGGGCCGTAAAAATAATTCGCCATGGGCAGTTAACAGAAAGAAAACACAGTTTCATTGGAAAAATTTATTGTAACAGACACAACAATTGTTGAGCTATTTTTCAACATATTCCCCACCGGAATTGAGACCTTTGTTATATCATGGGATCGACAGAGAGGTGCAGACGGCTGGCAAATGATGGTTCCGATCCCAGGCGGGTGACTTCTGCAACACCAAGGATACAAAAATTTATCCCACGGTATGACAATGTCTCAATTACAGTGGGGGATATGTTGACAAATAGCGCAACAATTGCTGTATCTGTTTCGATAAATCTTTCCATGAAATTGTTTTTTTTTTCTGTAAACAGTCCCAGGGAAAATCACTTTCTGGGCTGCCTCGTAATTGCGGTCGAGTGGACAAAATTTGTATAAGCACTTATTTTGACATTATTAACATGATGGAAGAAAAAAAATTAACTTTTTTATTTGCCCCCATCAGAATGTTTGCTTGTTAGCTGTACACTTTCAACTTATTTCAGCTTTTTCTTCTGTCTTAACAACATAACCTAACGTTTGATTACTTTAGGCTTTTCATATGCCTTTTATATAGGAATCTGTGATAGGCTAAGTTAGGTGAATTTAGACTTTTGGTAGCCTGTGTCTTGCATATATGAATCAGTGACAGGTTAAGTTAGTTAGTTTAGGCTTTTTGATATAGCCTACCTTGCATATATTCAAAATTGTCTAGCGCTGGGAAAGGCCGGTAATTTTTTTTAGTGAAACGTCAATAAGCTTAGGTACTGATGTAATGGTGGATATAAAAAACGAGATCAAATTACAAAAACTGTGTCCATTTCGTTATTATTTGTTCTGTTTTACTATTTTTAGTGCTTATTCTGTTAATACAATTATGTGTAGGATATTCCTACGTTTACTTTTTTTCACTAGAAAGCACTACGCATTCACCTTCATTACGACGCACCTCTCATTTCATGTAATTTACTACATTTTCCAACAATTTGTCTTCCTCCAAATACTGTAAAATCCTTACATTTACAACTCCAACCCCACAAAAGAAACCCTTACAAATTAAACGATTTTCACTTCTAAAATCACCAGAAATACCTGTTCGATAGGTTTTTATAATAAAAATGTATATCATAACTCATTTGATCGTTACATAAGCTGTTAAGTCGTCCATTGTTGTATAATCATAAAAGATGCATATTTTCCCTGGACCAAAAATATATTACAAAATGACCAGAATCACATCTAGTAACAAACTATTAAAACTCTTTTCAGAAAGGAGCCGCTATGTAAACACAAAAACGACCTATGTAACGAGTACCGGGTACTAGGAAACTACTTACTATTCATCAATAATTATTTTCCCACCAGTGAAAAAGTTCACTTATTGTCGGATGAACTAACCCTTAAGCAGTCGCGTCTAAATTTGTACCGGTAATATTGAGACGCTCGGAGTGTTACTTGTTGCTGACACCACAAATAGGTCTATAATGGATTTCTTATGTCAATGAATGTGATAGGAACAGTAAATTCCGAAAACTGAAGAAAAATAAAACTCGTTGAATCTATGTTGCAAGTACCTACCTAGCCCTTAATTCTGATAAGTTGAGCGCTTGTTTTCTTAAGACATTATACGACTTCAGTTACAATACCAATGGAAATCAGTACCATAAATACTAGAGGTGTACCAACACTCGGAATTAGCATGTCTGACCGTGAAACGAGTGGGCCCGGGTTCAAATCCTGGTTGGGGCAAGTTACCTGGTTGAGGGTTTACTCTCAACCCACTAAGAGCAGATGCTGCGTAACTTTCGGCGCTGGACCCTGGACTCATTTCACTGGCATTATCACCTTAATTTCATTCAGACGCTAGACAATCATAGCAGTCGATAAAGCGTCGTAAAATAACCAATTAAAACACTCGAAAGGAAGCGAATGGTGTTTTTTTTTGCAATCTGTACCTACTATTACACCTCCTGAAATTATTAAAGCGTAAATTACACACTGTTCCACAATTCAAAATGTCTACAAAATATTATCATCGCCATTTTATGAAAATTGTATATTATTTGGTAACTTCATTATTACTTATTCTTAAAGCCTGAATGATGCCGTTATGCTTAAAAACCTTTAATATTTGAAAAGTTCCAGCAGAATATAACATGCTAACAGAAGTAATAATTAATTGTTACTTTCGAACTGTATATTGTAGAATCTATTATTCGCAGAAGCGCAATTGCATCAGAACATAATGTAACAGAAAAGCAAATCATAGTACATTATTAATAAAGACGTTTATAAAAATACCTCGGCATCACTATTTGCACGTTTATAGCTCCCTCTTTCGCTTTCGATATCAGAAATGTCACTGCTTTCCGAGACGGACATACTGAGATTCTTTGGGTTCTCTTTCACACATAACACAACATTACGGTTCGCCCGTGGAATCTGTAGAGAGTCTGCACAGATCACATACAGAGTATGCCCAGGCCTATCAAAACAAGTCTTCTGCTGGCGTCAGAGCTGGCTGATCCAATGACTAGTCGGGGCGCGAAAGAAATAGCTTGTGGGAGAGGGAACACAACACGTGACACTTGCATTTGATTGTTGGTAAAGTGTTGGAACAGAATTTATTTATTTATTTATTTATTTATTTGTTTGTTTATTTATTCATTCAGTCATTCGTCTGGTAGGTTGATAGTTGATAGTTTGATTGTTTAATAGATAGATTTTTCAATTTCTTTTTAAATCTTGACAGCTCCCAGGAATCTCAGATCGGGGAGGGGAGGGAGGTAATCTGTGGTGCTACAGTCTTTTAAGGGCCCAGACCGACCAGCCGGCTGCTGGCCTCACAGCCCCATGCCGAAGCAGAGGTGGACGATTACGCGACCAGAATGGAGGTATCGTGTGGTTAGCACGATGGTCCCCCAGCTGTTATAGCTGGCTTTCGTAACCGGATTTCGCTAACTATCGTAGCTTCCCAAGTGCATCACGATGCTGGGTGGGCACCGATCCCGTACAATAACCGAAATTTCACGAGAAAATGTCTTTTCACATGAGGACTCGAACCAGCGCGCATTCCGTAACGCGAGTGCTAGGCAGGATGTCGTAGACCAGATAAAGATTATAGTGTAGTGTAGAGTAGTGTGAAGGAACAAATAAACTTGTTACGAGAGGGCATTGTTGGGATCGGGTGAAGTTATGAACGTCAGAAAGCCAACTGAGAAGATTAATAGATTAATACCTTGGCGAGGATGTATTCAGTATATTAAACGGGGGTAGGGGGGTAAGTATTTTTTTTAGTAGGTTATTTTTCGACGCTTTATCAACAGCGGTAGGGGGTAAGGAATGGTAAGTTCTTTGTTCACTCAATCGAAACCATATTAATATTTTCAGGGACGGTGTCATAAGATCAGATCGACGAATATTGCAGACGAAACAAACACGTTATGAACACGCTGACTCTGTGTGATTAACACTTAAGTCAGTAAATAGAGTGTCACAATAATAAAAATTCGGTAGGCTGTAACGAGTGTTTATAATAATAGTTTTTATGTTGACATTAAGACTTTTATAGCCGATTTGTGTGGGAATAAATTAAAATATTTTTTTGCAAGTCTGTGTAATTTGCAATACCAAGATTTTTATCCACTTAGCAATTCCTAGATTTTTAACTGCTCCACTAGCAGGCCTATAGAGAATCTGAAAGCCGTCAAATATTATAGGTATACAGTGTTCTTATATATAGTGCTTAACAAACGATTATGTCTCATAATGATTGATTGCATGTTTTCAGGGTTGAGATTGAATAGTACATAACTTCGCGTCCATGTCAGTAGTAAGTTAAGGTCGTCGTTAATTTTCTGTAACTGCGTTGTTTAATGTTTCCTTATTTGTATGCAGTAAAATTATATTTGCGTCCGTAAAGAAATGGTACAGGTAACTGCAATACTACAGACATATGTCACTTATATTAGACTTTCTTCAACACTTTTTGTCTGGTTCAAATATAAGCTAGTTAGTTCTGCCACAAAAATGTCAGAATTTCTGTTTTATAGGTGTTAACGTTAAGTTAGCAATATAGACTAATTGTTACAGTTTAGAGAAGTGTAATAATGTAATAATTTTATTATGCTAAGCCACATCTATCTTATGGCTATGATTAAGTCTATGCGAAAATAAAACATGATACTTGCTGAAAAGAAAATTTTCGAATCGTTTATTCAAACGACTAATAATAAAGAATCGTAAGAATCGATTCGTAGTATGAACGAATCGTCGTTCAAAAGAATCATACGAAACGAAAAGAATCGGCATGGTCTCGTAATAATATGCAATACGATTCTATTAAATTTACTTCCTTGAGATAACCTGGCAGTGGTCATTTCCGAACTGTGCCAACTGCCCCAGAGGGCGAAGAGGGAAAGGACATACGGTTCCTAACCCTTCTGCCAAATGCTGTATTTATGAAGGAAAGGGACTGAGAGTGGAAACAAAGCACTGGACTACTTGTTAGTTTAGTATGAAAAATAATGAGTACGTGCCTGGAATTTGCGTAGTTAAATTGAGACGTACTTATTTACTTACTTACTTACTTATGTATTTTAAGGAACTCGGAGCTTCATTTCCGCCTTCACATAAACCTCATAAGCCTGCCATAGGTCCCTATCCTGAGCAAGATTAATTCATTCCTTACCATCATATCCTACCTTCCTCAAATACATTGTAATATTATCCTCCTATCTACGTCTCGACCTCCCCAAAGGTCTCTCTTCCTCCGGCCTCCCAACTAACATTCTATATGCATTTCTGGATTCGCCCGTGCGTGCTACATGTCCTGCCTATCTTAAACGTCTGGATTTAATGTTCCTAATTATGTTAGGTGAAAAATATAATGCGTTCAGTTCTGCGTTGTGTAGCTTTCTCCATTCTCCTGTAACTTCACCCCTCTTAGCCCTAGATATTTTCCTAAGCACCTTATTCTCAAACAACCTTAGCCTCTGCTCCTCCCTCAAAGTGAGGATCCAAGTTTCACAACCATACAGAACAACCGGTAATATAACTGTTTTATAAATTCTAACTTTCAGATTTTTTTTTAGGGCAAAGTGGATGACAAAAGCTTCACAACCTAATAATAACAGGTATTTCCCACATTTAATCTGCGTTTAATGCCCCCCTGAGTGTCATTTATATTTGTTACTGTTAATCCAAGATATTTGAATTTTTTCACCTCTTCAAAGGATAAATTTCCGATTTTTATATTTTTATTTCGTACAATGTTCTGGTCACGAGACATAATCATATACTTTGTCTTTTCGGGATTTACTTCAAACTTATCTCTTTACTTGCTTCAAGTAAAATTCCCGTGTTTTCCCTAATACTTAGTTTGTGGATTTTCTCCTAACATATTCACATAATCCGCATAGACATGCAGCTGATATAACCGTTCAATTCCAAACCCTCTCTGTTATGCTGGACTTACCTAATGGCATATTCTAGAGCAAAGTTAAAAAGTAAAAGTGATAGTGCATCTTCTTCTTTTAGCTCGCAGTGAATTGGAAAAGTATCCGACAGAAACTGGCCTATATGGACTCTGCTGCAAGTTTCACTAAGACACATTTTAGTTAATCGAACTAGTTTCTTGGTAATACGAAATTCAATAAGAATATCATATAATACTTCCCTTTTAACCGAGTCATATGCCTTGTTGAAATCTATGAATAACTGATGCAGGTCTGTACGCTTATAGTCCCATTTTCTCCAATATCTGTCGAACAAAAAAAATCTTGTCAATAGTTAATCTATTACGTCTAAAACTACATTGATGACCCCCAGTAATTTCACCTACATATGGAATTAATGTTCTCAAAAGAATATCGGACAGAATTTTGTACGATGTCAACAAAAGTGATATTCCTCGAAAGTTACTACAGTTAGTCTTTTTCCCCCTTCTTAAAGACAAGTAGGCCTACAATAATTATGGACTCCTTCCATTGTTTTGGTACAATTTCCTTTTCCGAAATAGCAAGTACAAGCTTATAAATTTCGCTAGATAATGAGCTTCCACTCTCTTGTATTAATTCTGCTGAAATTTGATCGATACATGGGAACTTGTACCTTTTCAGCTTTCCTATCGAAATTTTGACTTCACAAAGTGTGGATTCGAGTATAAATTTGAGACGTAATGCAAGAAATGTACTTGATAGTAAAGTTGAGTTTATTAATCGTCGGTTTACAAGCTAAACACAAGTAAAAAATATTACTTCTGAGAAAAAGGAGTTCGAAAGTTCTTGATAAAACTGAATTCTCGAAATATTATTGTAAGTCGTTTCTCTTTATACGTATTTCGTTTTCCAACTCGAATTTTATACACGTACATTACATACGCCTTTTCCTCAGAAGTAATATTTTTTACTTAACTTAATGTGTTTTTCTTGTAAGCCGACGAAATTATAATATCGGAAATTAAGAAACACTGTCTTGGACAAATTTATAGCTTAATGGAGATCATGATAACTGGATCCAGCCAAAATAAAAAAAAAGTCAAATGTCACGACTCTCATTAGGGACTATCATTTTCTATCCTTCCCGCGCTTACTCTATCGCCTATGCGGCTTTGCGAATAATGTAGGACGTTTTGGTTCTATGTACTCTTGATTTGCAAAGCGAAGAGTGATGCGAGTCGTTAGTTCACGATTGAAATGAATCCCTGAAATCACAGACTGGGACGGTTGTGAAAGAATCGTTAGATTCAATTCCTAATGTATGACTGAATCGTTGAAATAGCCTCCTAAAAGGAATCGTGTTGCCCAACTCTATGCAACATCCAACGCTGACGATCTGCGATCGATACTGTCTTATTTAGGATATGTAACGTCATATACAAATGGATGTTACACAATATTATGCAACGAAGTTTCTAGGAGTCAACATGTTTGACTGTGAACTAGCGGATCCGAGGTCGATTCCTGATTTAGTAAGTTGCTTAATTGAGTTTTTTTTTTACTAGCGGGCTTCCCCCAACCCACTAAAAGCAAAATGTTGGGTAACGTTTGGCGCCAGACACAGAGCTCATTTCGTTGTACACCATCTTCAGCCATCCTGCCTACTTCCATACTCATGCAACACAATCTGATCTGACTGTATATATCATATGCTAAAATGACGGCATTAGGGGGGAAAAATCTTCATTTCTCTATTATTCTTTCTTTATATAGAGTGAACGGTAAGTAATGTCATTAATTTCTTTGAGAAATTTGAAGCGAAAAAAGTTTAATACAATTTTGCTCGTTTTTGCTTCCTTCCATAGATAAAAAAACACATTTTACATTAAATATTTCATGGCATGTTTTGGGAAAGTCATTGATTTAATTCCTAATATGCACGGCTAATTGAAGAAAGCAGTGTATTATGATAATAGATGATTGAAAGTATTTTATTTTTGTCCTTTAAATGTGTAGAAATTTGATCCGAACAAATGTAACATTTTAAGATTCCCTTTCAGAAGGAAATTTACATTTGTTCAGATAAAATTTCCACATATTTAAAGAACAAAAACTAAAACTCATTCAATCATTTATTATCATAATATAGTGCTCTCTTAAACTGACTGAACATATTGAAAATTAAATCAATGGCTTTCCCAAACACGCTATGAAATATTTCATATAAAACAATTTTTATCTCGGAAAGGAAGCAAAAACGATCAAAATTGTATTAAACTTTTTTGTTTGAAATATCTTAAAGAATAACCCCCAGAAATTAATGACATTACTTGTGGTACATTCTGTATATGAGTATGAGGTTTATAGCCAATAGTCAGAGCGTGAGCAACGACAGAATAGGAGCTTTAAGCCACTTTGGGACTTCCGTCGATCACTTTTTGTAAAATTTAAATGAAATCAAATTTTTATTTACGGCTGAAAAGTTGAACAGCTGTGTTTGAAAAGTGCATTGTCATGAACGTAGACGGATTAGATTCCTTTTATCTGTATTATTTAATTATATAATTGTGGACTTTCATTATCTGTATTACCATCGCAGTCAGCGGATTAAGGTGTGTCGGCGCATTTGTTTTACGAGCGCTAACTCTATTGGAACATTGTTCTCTTCTAGATTTACTGTATACTTATGAACAACAATTATTAACATTTTATGGAATGCAAATTTAGTTAAGTTTTATTGTACCAGTTGTAACGTAACAGTGTACACAGGGTTGTAGTCGTGCCAGGGCACCGCCCCGGTTCTTTTTTCTGCAACCTTGAACCGCCCAGCGTCTTCGTTTTTACTTTTCAAAATAGTAACTCTCTTATTTGCTTTTTATTTTACTTTGTATTTTATAAGTACGGATTATTAATAAATAGTAGCGCCAATAATAATAATAATAATAATAATAATAATAATAATAATAATAATAATAATAATAATATAGTAACTTATATGCGCATTTAAGCTTACATACAAGCAACATCCCACCCTATTATTCCCACCCGCTTAAGCCTACATACAGTTACATGCATATCCTCAGTCTACCGTAATTCTGGAAATTTTTGCTGGTCACTTTATTTTCTTTGGTGCATTGATGTCTCCGTTACTGTGATTCTGATTACATTAGACGTTAAACGGAAAGCTCTTGTTCTGATGATACGGCATTCCGTGTAAATTCGTCTTGAAAATGTGATTATTCATTGTGAATCAGGAAAATTACTATACAAACTTTTTTTTCGAAATAATTAAGTACATACCGGTACTGTAAACGTCTTTGACATATTACGAGTACATAATGGGATATCTCCATGAAAGTTGTAATTCAATAAGAAAATTATAATAGATTGTACGCGGTTTACAGGTGGTTTCTGGAGGAGCGTCTTGTCGGGGTTTATCCTAATACAGTAATAATAATAATAATAATAATAATAATAATAATATTAATGTTAATTATTAATTAATTATTGTTTATTATTATAATTGTAATTATTGTTATTATTATTATTATTATTATTATTATTATTAATATTATTAATGTTAATTATTAATTAATTATTGTTTATTATTATAATTGTAATTATTATTATTATTATTATTATCATAAAATAATATTTTCGCGTTGCGCCCTGCTATTATTTTTATTTACGACTAGGTACATCACTGGGTGTATTGGTATGTTTTGATATTGTATGTCTTGTAATTCGGTAGCCTACACATGGAGCGGGGTGACCTTGGCGCCCACGGTGTCAGATTTTCGCTTTACTCACGTTTCTTCACAGTACTCCGCTCCTACTTCAACTCGAGCAGTGAGTGATAGGCCTACATCGTTTGAAAGGTACGGAATATGCACAAAAAATTCAACGAAAAAACTTGAAAACTGCCAAAATGGCGGTCATGACAATATCACCAATGACTTTTACACTCTCATCATCTGAAGTCTAAACCAGCGGTCATCAGAACACTGCACCCTCGGGCTAGTGTCTCTTACCCGCGGACAAGACACTGCCCTAGTGCACAGTCGTGGCTGCTTGCGGTTATGCTGTCTCTCTATCCCTTGTGCAAGACGGAGCGGAGTTCCTTACGCTCCATGCATTCTACCCATTTCAGCGAGTGCTGACGACCACCGACAACTAGTCTAAACTATTATTTTAATATCTCGTGAATCATTCAATATACAGTACACTATACAAAAATACTCTTTAGAAAGCTCTAACGATACGGAAAACATAAAAGAATAAAATTTATCAAAGTAAAGAAAACCGAATTAAAAAATATTTCTAAATATTAAAATGCTTACTGTTTTCAAGATTTTATATAATGTAAATAAATTTAACGTTAATGCGTTACTAGCCTATAGTTTGACAAGATAGAAAACAACCCTGATTGTTTAGATATACTCACGTGACCAAAGAGGGACGTTGCGTCGCAGACAAGTAGGCCTAGTCCGTTAGGCCGGGTTACACTAGTAGATGTCGGGAGTCCGATCCGTACTGAGAGTCCCATAGAGTCGTCGATGTAAGTTTTTTATTTACCTGCATACAGTGATAGCTCGCAGTATTCATCATAACGACTGACTTACAAGGCATACTAGGCAGAACTTCTGTTTCTAGCCATTTCGTGAAATTGGAGGCGTTCATGTCGTCATGATAGTCGCCCGTCTTCTGCTTTCATCAGAACATTAGCAGAACGTTTTTTACAAAGCCATTTTCTCCCCCTGCTTCGTCATGAAATTGCCAAATTGAACCAATCGTGTGGTGAGCATTTACATATTGTATGTCTCATCTAAATATATAATGCCTCTCTTCTGTTTACGGTATTTTCGTATTGATCGGAGGTAATTAGCACGCCAGAAAACAATCTCAGAGTTTTTCAATAAGAAGTTTTTTCTTGACACATATTTCTTTCCTGTAAGCCTTACGAACATATTATTCAACTTACATAGAAAATACATTTATAGCCCTTCAATAGAATCAGCAGCGTGTTCCTGTATCTTTTACCAAATCCGTGGTAACCATTGAATGCAGTTAGCGAGGTTGTTTCTATTGATCTCATTGATGGACTGCCCTACTGCATGAAGCACTGATGCAATATCTGGAAACCTCTTGCCTCTAAGTGGTTCTGTCAACCGTGGAAACAAGTTGTAGTCACAAGGACCCATGTCAGGGGAATACGGAGGATGTTACATTACTTTCCAATCCCATCTCTGTAGCAATTCAGCCACTGCTCCTGCGACATGATAACGAACATTATCATGCCAGATGAAAGTTGGATTGTCTCTCAGGAAATGTGAACGTTTGCGCCGCATAGCTGGACGTAGGTTGTGTTGGTAGTACGCTGCATTGACATTTTTGTCTCGAGTTACGGCATGGCTAATGATAACACCTCTTTCGTATGCCATTATCAGCATGACTTTCACCCTAGAGGGTGCATATAGCATTTTTTTGGACGTGGTGATCCTTTATGGTGCCATTCATTAGACTGACGCTGTAGTTCAGGCTCGTATGCCCGTGCCCACGTCTCGTCAATGGCAACAATACGTTGCAGGAATACGTCCCCTGCTTTGTATCTCTGTAAGTAGAGTTGAGCTGTTGCGTATCTGTGCCACTTCTGTGCTTGTCAGGTTATGAGGAACTCAATTTTTCTTCAAGCCGTGCCACACAGTTTGATGACTAAGTCCAACCTCGATGATAATTTTTGTACAGTCCAGCGATGGTCAATAGCAAAGAGACCTCGCACTAACTCCACTTGTCCTTCACAAATGGACGGGCAACCTGTGCGAGCCAACATGTGCTGTCTCATTTCGATTCGTACGAAATGCAGAGACCCAATTTCATAGGCAGAGTTATGGGGGGGGGGGGGCATGGGGGAGCGCTGTCCCCCCAAACTTGTCTCAACTCTTTTTTTCTATTAACATTAGAAAATATTGAATTCAAAAGATCTTTTTGCTTTTGTTTATGATTAAGTTTCTGTGCTTAAATTTACGAATTAATGTCTTCAGATCATGTGTGTGGACTATAATATTTATTTTAAATTTCTGAATGTATAATAATTTCCATACTTCATTTGAGGAATGAAAGCACTGTAATGTTTCTTTTGCTCATGTGTTAGAAGTCTGCAGGTGTTCAGGCCGCCACTTGGAGATATAGTCTATGAATAACATACTGCACAACAATGCAGAAAAAAAGAAAAGTGATTGCGGTACAATGTGAATACTTAAAGACGAGATTAAATACAATAATTAGAGTTTACATTTCATATGATATCTTTAGGAAGGTAAGCTTCATATAAAAAAGTTTAGCACTGTTACTAGCTTTACTGATGCATGCATATGTTTCTATACGAGAGAGAAAAAGAGGGAGATTGTTTTAAGTTATGCCCTATTATAATTTGTAGTTGACCTACAGTTCAAACCCTATACGACTTGGTCCGAAACATCGCGGATATGGATTTAACACTATAAGAAAAATGCCCCCGAAAATACCTTTATTAAATGATCATATTTCGATATACTGTACCATGGTCAAATTATAACGAGAGGAGGAAGTAAATGATGTCTCCCACAACCCCAT
Source organism: Periplaneta americana (assembly GCF_040183065.1). Lineage (NCBI taxonomy): Eukaryota > Metazoa > Arthropoda > Insecta > Blattodea > Blattidae > Periplaneta > Periplaneta americana. The sequence continues at coordinate 148,419,122 of NC_091124.1, read as the reverse complement.
TATGCTTTGCCCCCCACCCTCCCCAAGGAAACGGTTCTCTCTCCGCCTATGCCCAACTTGCAACCGTCCGATACAATAGTGCATCTTTGCCACAAGCTTCAAGCAACCCATGATGATATTGGCGTGCATTTCTACCACGCGCTACCTCGATTTTTATCCACGATCGCTGCTCAAGTTTAGTAAACATGCTTTAGAGCAGTTAAAAATAGTGCTCTATATTTAACCACGTACAATAACAACATTTGTTGTCATAGCAACCGGTTTTAACATTCAATACATCGATAATATCTCCAACTACGGTCACCAGTTGTCTCGTACGTGTCGCATGCGAATGCCCATGCCATTCCCCGGCAGTGTTGCCACTACTTTATTTTCAACCCATGTATATGAACCAAAATACGCAAAAAGTATATAAAAACTTGGAAACAATTAGTCAGATATTATGTGCCAACAAACTTAATTATGGCACAAACGTAAGAGATGTGGATTCAGACTGAAATATGACCACTGTTGTTTATTCTGGCTATTACACTTTTACTACGTCATACTACTTTTGACCAACAAAACGGTACGAAAGGACGTGTTTCAACCAATCATGGCTGTTTATCGTTACAATTTTATCACTTTCCTAGCATATATTTGTTTTATCACTTCCCTAGTATTTGTTGGTTTTTATCACTTCCCTAACATTTGTTTCTTTGTTTGCCAACATTTCAAAGTGCAAATTATTTACGGTACTATAAAACATGTTTTGCGGTCGTCATTTGTTTACTGCATAGATAGTCAACTGAAAATGGCGGCTCCATTCAAACGTTTTGGTGAAGCTAACATGAGTCAAATAGAATTTTTGTTAAGTCAATTTCAATTTTATTGTGTTAGAGTACTTTATTTCTTCTAATCTTTATATTATTTCTTCTAATCATGTTATAGTCAATTAAATACCACTCGAGTTTTGATTTTCCCTAGATAAATCAATAAAGTAATATATTTTTAAATATACTGATAAAGAGATAACGGGATGCGAGGGAGACAAAAATGTAAACATGTTACAAAAATGGAGCCCGTAGAGAAATTCTGACTTCATATTCAGAATCATCGTATCAAAAACATAAGAGCGGGTGAAAATTATTCATTTAACAAGATCATTGTTGACCAGTGTTATCAGTATTGTTATTTATTGGTTAGTACACCAAATATGTATGTGAAAGTTTGTTAAGAGTGCGTATCTCCTATAGGCCCAAGAAGAAAGATAGATCTAGATAACCGTTTATAAAACCATAACAATGTTCAAGGTTTCTAATATGGTTCCAATGAAGTAGGACCAATGTTTTGTAATTATAAGCACTTAATTACAACCATAAAGGCGCGAATCAATTGTTTAGCAATGTTATCATGTATCTATTACTATAGGCGCCGACTTGTAAAATTTTTGGGGGTGCTCACTCAGAAAAGGAAAACCACATTTAAGTTCAATATAATTTATGTTGAAACTGTTGAAAGTCCTTCTTCATTACAACAAACAACATTGTTAATTGGTAAACATAAACATTCTATTTATAGTCTCTTAATCAATAATTATTTCATTATTAATAACACTACCATTAATAAAATCTTTACATGTTGCACCACAGAAGGGTGGTCCTTTGGTGAATTACGTTTTCATAACAAATGTCTGCCTGCGAATTTCATTTTTAGTGATGAACTTATTTGCTGTTTCATCCAAATCTAAAGCAGATCTTTTTCTCTGTGAGAATGAATGATAGCTACATCATTCATTCGCTGTTAAGCCATGGTAGACCTAGTGAAGGTTTTAAGTCTGCGGAGAGAGAAGAATGATTGCTCAGCAGTAGAGGTAGACACTGTTGTTGTAAGAACTAGTCCCATGAACTTAACAAGTTCTGGTAGCATGTCACGAAGAAAAGCTTCTTTCCGAAGGAGATCAAAAACGTCTGAAAATCTGTGTTGTGGTGCAGTTTTGATCTTGCAATATCTAATAACATGTCCCTGTGTAAAAGTAGCCTCTCCTTGTCCAAGTCATCTCCATAAAATGAGAGAATTTCTTCCAGTTCCTTATCACCGTCATTCAAAACACCAATTGAGTCGTCTAGATTCAAAACCCCATAAACGCAATTTTTTCACATTTTCATGTTTTTATACCATTTGAATCTGTGTAATGAATTCTAATAACGGTATAAATATTGAAGTTGAAAGTCAACTCTATCGGACTGAAATAGAATCCCCTATAGAATGTAAAACTTACAAAATTGTTAGGGTCAAAATCCTCTATCAACAATCGCTAATGAGGATGAGGTTACGTGCCAATATGGGGTCATGATGTATTCTGTTGTAGTTTAAATACGGTCCTGTTGTGAAAACATAGTTTTGTGTTTTGTTGCAAATCAAAGTAAAACATGAGCGAATTTAGTGCACATGCTTCTCTTGTCCCACCGGATAGATCCAGAAGGTGAGAGAGACAAACAGGAAGCTGGAAGAGAAACGGAATGCGCCAAGAAAGGTAATTAAATTTAGCCTTTTAACACCGCTTCCAATAATTTTACGTACGTTTTTCATGTACTATTATTGCAGTCAACGTCGATACGGTAATTATTTTGCATTTTAATTGTTACAGGTATTCTCCCACAGTTTCCAAATTAAGCACAAGACGAAAGTATTCCGATTTACAACATTACGAATGACTGATATGATGAAGTTCCATACAGTATTTTATCAGTCTAAAGACAAAATACAACAGAATAATTTTATTCTACAACATTGCAAGTGTTCTCAGTAAAGACTACTCGTGTACAAAATTCAAAAAGAGGATTGACATTTAAATACAACATTCGTTGTTCGTATACAGATTCCCTAATTATTTTGGGAGTGCTCAAAATGCAAAGCACCCCCGAAGTCGGCGCTTATGCCTATTACGTCATTGCTGAACTTGATACGAAACAGCAAAACGCAGCGTTAACTAAGAGAGTACCTATAGAAAACGCGAAAATTCACATCCGCGAAAGACAAATGCATTAAAAATTCATTGTTGCAATACATTTCACTGCCTAAAAGTAACTTTTATAGAAAAAATATTTGCGTCAAACTCTTCGGAACCAAGGTTCGACCTAACTAGCTGAAGCGATGAAATTTTCTTATGAAAATGAATCAAAACTATTCCCAACAAATGAAGCAGGAAGATAGACTACATATTCCGTGCCACTGTGACTGTGCGGCGATTTTCATTTATTTTTTATCACTCCGATTCATGATAAAAGTTGTAGGCTAGAGAAGGAACTCTGCAGATAAGACGATGGCTATTATAGAAGTGTGGGACGTTTTTATCAAGAACTATAAGCTACTATGAGTGATTAGTGATTGATTATTTATTATTATGTAACCACAGACGAAATGCTTGTTCGATTCTGAGAGAGATCTCAATGAAGATAACGCGTATTTGCTTCATAAAAGATCAATGAACAACTGAAATATGTTGTTTTTGCGTTGCTTATAAACAGGAAAAGTTTACATTAAAATTGGCAAAGGAAATTTATGTAAAATATTATTATACAACATTGGGTATGAAATATGAATGTATTGCTTGATTTGGTGTGGCTACTTGAGGGCTGGACTCGGAACAGATCCTTACATCGAGTCCTATTTATGCGATGATTGTGCGTACAAGTTTGACAGGTGGAATTCGTGAATCTGACGCTAACACGTGGGTCATACTGCCTCAGCCCTTGACAGCCAAGTCCCATCAGCAGACGAATAGGCCACAGTATAAAGAAGATTCAGTAGAGACAGCTCTTGCAGGCACCTTTGATGTTGCTGGTACAAAAATCAAGCTTAGGGAGGTTTAGTTCTCAATGAATCCAACCATGTCGCTAGTATCGGCAGAGCTAACAGCTGATTTTAGCGATCAGTTGTTGAGACATGCTAAACTTTCAGATGAAACTTTGTATTAACTGTTGTAATTATTCCTTTGTTTTGTAGTGATATTTGTGTCTTATTATGTAGGTCTAATGAAAATTAACTTTTCTTTTCAAAATACATATAAAATTGCAGTGTTCATAATTGAAGTAAAACTTACTATTAGCGAAGTGCTTACCGTTTTATTCTGTTTCTTCATATCCATTGCATTTCATCTTGGATCATAATATGTTGTAAAATACATACATCAGGAAAACATTTAATAAATAAACAAGAATTCGAGGTAACCTGTTGTAATTAAAAATGTGTGTTCACTATATATCCGATGTAGGCTTCTAATTGTAGGCCTAACTACCTAGGTGTACAAAGAGGGCCTAATAATTATCTACTGCAACTTTTGTCACATAACTACGTAATCTTTAAATCATTATGGAGTGCTGCACTTGGAGGACAATGCTTAAATCCCGGTCGGTAACTTCTTTCACTTTTCCTTTGCCATAATAGGCTACGTTTGAATTACAATATTCTTACCTTCTTCCATTTTCATAAAAGATATATTAAAGTAACACATTTGAATTAACAAATTCTTACCTTCTTCCATTCTTGTAAAGGATTTCCGATATACTGTACCACGGTCAAGCTATGAGATAAATGATGTCCCCCGTAACCCCGTTATATGGGAATTCTACAGTTTTGCTTTTCCCCCACCCCCTCAAGGAAACGGTTCTCTCTCCGCTTATGATCTCGGGCCATGACTCAAATGAAACTCCTCTATTTACAGTATAGCTCAAAAAACAATTTCAACTTGAGCTGCTTCACAGGGAGCTTCTATTTGAAAGCCAGATTTGCATAAAAATTTGAACTGTTTAGTTTCTAGTCGTATGAAAATAATTTAATAAACGTGGAGTTCTCGACTATTTCACCTTATTAGAGAGATAGAGTGAATAAACTAGATGTGACAACGCGAGTATCCAGAACAATATAGGCCTACACAAGGTGAAAGAACAATAATGCAACTGAGAACGACATTACCGCACAGAAAGTAATACCGTGTGGATAGGTTACTATGAAAACGCGGCTAATTCAGTACGAAAAGAAATCGTTAGCACTATGGAAAGCAAAAGAATTCTCGAATGTGTAATCAATAAACTCAAAATAAATTTAGGAAACTCATTATTCTTCAACTCTATTACGAACTTAGAGCGTGCAGGGATTGAACCCTGACAAAGTGATTGGAAACATTGCCGTCTTTCTTCCGGGAGAAATGGTTTATAAACAAAATTGGGATCACGAAAAATTTAGCAAATCTTAAGTGGTTTGAAACGCAATGATTTTTTTCTGTCACAGAAACACTGTCAGTTTGTTGAATATGCTTCTCTGCAACGAAGTAAAACAGTTACCTCTGCACAGAGAAACATTCTAAGTGAAATAATAAATACAAGTCTCAGAGAATTAATAGTAGAAATTCATGAGATTACTGTGAAGTATGTATCAAGTACAATGGGTTGAAAGTGCTTTTATTTAATTCAGTAAATCAAAAAGAATGTCTTCATGTGGTTTTATCTTATCATAGTTGTAATCGTGACAATAAAGTTGTTAAAATTAAAATTTCTCTTATTACTTCAGTTACAGTGGCGTAGCCAGCGGGTGGGCCAGGTGGTCCCAGGACCACCCAAAAAATTTGCGAATATTTTATTTTTTAGGGAAAACAGTCAACATTAAAAAATAAACCATGGATCCAGAGCAATAATTATAATCGATAGAATTAAGATAAGAAGTAAAAAATGCGTTCATTTTTTCAGAGCCAATTTAACTGTGTTAGGCTAGGCCTAAAAAAACTGTCTGGCAGCGATAAAAACAAGGAAGCTGTGGAGGCTACTGGATTGTTACATCAGCTAGAAAAATTTGTTATCTTATTTTATTTGATATAGACGATATTCTTGCTCTTGGAAATTCATTATTTATCGGAAACACTTCAGTCTTCAAAAATGGATATTAGTAAATGTTCGTCCCTCATTAAGGCAATGATAGAAAACTTTTCAAAGCTCCGAAACGAAGAAACTTTCGAAGAATTTTATTCCAATGCTATTTGTATGACAGTCGTTTTCGGAATCAATGTCTCTGCACAAGAAAAATGAAATCATCGGCCACCTCAATCCCTGGTAACAGACTATTTCGTTACTGATGTTGGTGGTGACGCTACGCTGAAGAGTTCCGATTCAGAGCAACAAGATAAGATTTTGCTGAGAGCAAGTTTTTATAATATAGGCCTACTCGATAATGTCATATCAGAAATGAAGAGACAGTTTGAAGAAAATTCTGTTTTCTGTGAAGCAGTATCAGTTTGTGATCCAAAGTCTTCTGATTTCATGAACTTCAAGACGTTGCGAGAACTGGCTGACTTGTATGGATCTTGAAATTGCGTGTTAAACATAAACAAGGAACTTCTAGAGAAACAGTGTTCCCTAGTGAAATCAATGAATATTAAATCAAAACGTGTGTAACCTATATTCTAAACTACAGAACATAAGCATGAGTTTGGCATTCCAGGAACTACTCCAAGTTTTAAAAATTATAGGCCTACTGATCTGTCCCATCACAACTGCATCCACAGAAAGAACTTTTTCTGCATCAAGACGAATAAAAACTTACACCAGGACAACTGTGTCAAGCACAAGGCTTTGTAATCTAGCAATATTATCCATCGAGAAGAAGAAAAGTTGGAATTTGTTGAAGGACCCATCATCAGTGGTCAACAGATTCCCCGACAGCTCCAGTTCAAATTATGAAGCGTTTGTATAGGTATGACTTGCATGATTGTTTATCATAATTTTGCATGCTATCAAACTTAATAAGACTACCGAGAATGAATTTCAAGGAGTTGCCAAATACTTTATAAGCCCTGGATATCTGGCCCACCCAAAGTAATTAGTCTAGCTACCGCCGCTGCTTCAGTAACTCGAAAATATTGCGTCCATGTGATTTTATTTTCTGTCATTGTTCTTATCGTCATAATAAAATCGTTGTTAAAATATAATTTAATGTGAAAAGAATCCGACAGTCTTCTATTAGATATCCTCAAAAGTCCATTGCAGCATGCGTGGCGTAATCAATAATAAAATTAGGTTTTAAATCGATCATGTGTGAAGTTGTGCGCAAGAGACTGAAGACACATGCAGCCAGTGTTGCCAATTTAGCGACTTTGTCGCTAAATCTGGCGACTTTTAAAGTGTTTTAGGCGACAATGTCTTAAATTTTGTATTTCTTAAATAGGGATTTAGCGACTTTTTCAGCATCCTTCAGCGACAAAAATGAATATTTTTCTATTGATAATAAGGACTCTACCTACTTTTGAACTAATATTTGGCGACTTTCCGTACACTTCGGTTGGCAACACTATAAACTTACATGCCTATAAAATTTAACTGTTGCATGCAATCAAGCCACACGACAAGGTGATTAAGGTTGAATGCATCGTTAACATGATATTAAGAATTGATAATGAACCAGGATTTCTAGATAAAATCCTCCTCTCGGATGAGATAACATTCCATATCAACAGTTGTGTTAATCGGCACAATTGCCGCATTTGAGACTCTGAAAATCCACATGCCACACACTAACACATTCAAGATTTTCCTGAGGTCAACATTTTGTGCGGCCTAATACACAACGACTGCAGGGTTTTCAATATAGCGGTTTTCTGGCTAGATCTGAAGTTTTTCAGTGTTAATTCAGCGGGTAAAATTTATTAAATTTGTATTGCTGATGTAGGGATTTAGCGGGTATATTTAGCACTCACAGCGGCAAAATAATCTTATTTTACACTGACAGTGTAGCAAGTTAGGGACTTCTGCATGGTTCCGTAGCGGGTTTTTAAAAATCGTATTGGCAATATTGGCAATGAGACTCTTTCTTGGGCCTTTTCCTTTTCTGAAACAGACATCAACCACTCTGCGTATATGGTACATGCTAGAGAACTTTCTGTTTCCTCAATTCGAGCAAATGAAAAATGCTGAGTTCCACATCATCTTTCAACAAGATGGAGCACCGCCCCACTTGCAACTGCGCAGCCTTATCACCAGAGACCGGAACTTTGGCAGAATGCCTTTTTAAATGTGTTAAATCTATCTTCATTTTGAAAGTAAATCTGTACCAATTATACCTTTGTGATTGAAACGTCACAGTTTTATGTTGCCCTTTTCTGCCTTTTTTTTAAAAATATAAATGCCTAATTTACAAAATAAATGATCTTTTTGCCTTTATTTGATTATTTATCTATTATTCATTAATTTATTATTAAAATTACCTACAGGTATATTTTAATTTATTTCTATAACCGCAACAATGAAAGTGACTTCACCGAATGTATATTATTGCCTTTCAGTCAGTTCACATTCTCTTTGCAACAATGAGTGCTGCCGTGCAAAAATGTACATATAACAGTAAGCGTTTTAATTATCGCTTGTGTTTATTGATAAGGCAACGAGTGCGGGTTTCACGTTATTTTTCTTTCAGTTTTCATTGCGACGTTTTTGTAGCTAGCTAAATATTTCATATTGCAACATATCAGTACAAGCAAACACAAAAATGCCCTTTCCAAGGCTACTGGGAAGAAGATTTATTTGCTTCCAACAGAAATTGCAACATCGAGTCGAAAATCTCAATTTGCATTCGACTTATGTAAAGCTTTTCTTGCTGCCGAAATCCCTTTGTGGATCCAGTACAAAGTTTTTGTAATTGCATTTTATTGCGTATTTTAGCTATTTATAATGCCTTTTGCCTGCCTATTTTAGCTGTTTATGATGCCTTTTTGCCTGCCTATTTTAATGATTCATAATGCCTAAACTCCGGTGTCTGCTTATCACTTTTTGTAAACGATTCTATTCTCTGACATTTAAGAAAGAAAATAGCTGGCTATATAAAAAGCATATGAGTGGAGAATGAACTACACATTTTCCTCCATTCAACAGAATGTCTAGCTAATTCTAGCATAACGCAGGAATACTTTCATCATTTGGATCGTAATAGCCAAATTTATTCATAAATCAACACGTTGTGGCTCGGTTTCTTTATGTTCTGCAACAATACTCACACTTTTCCTATAGGTGTAATTTTCTTGCATTGAAATAAGCACACAATGTTGCTCACTCATTTCCGCGTGTAGGCCTAATCTATTCGGATGTTCATAGTAGATTCCTCGAATATTAGACTTACGTCACTTGTGTGTCTGATAACGTCGCAAGAGTGACATGGCGACGAAGATTATTTTTTAGGTAGACGTTGAGACACGTAGGCTATACCCCAACACAAGTAGACTAGTATTTGACTGATTTAATTTTTTGGACGTTAGGAAAGCAAATGGAATAATAATAATAATAATAATAATAATAATAATAATAATAATTTTAATAATAATAATAATGAATAATTATTACGATAATAATAATAATAATAATAATAGGCCTAATAATAATAATAATAATAATAATAATAATAAAATGAATAATTATTACGATAATAATAATAATAATAATAATAATAATAATAATAATAATAACAATAATAATTAGAGACCGAATGTTAGGCAAATGACTGTATTTTATTGTTACAGATATCATGAAATGACTTAATTTAAGTTGATGCCATGGTATTAGGGTTGGGTGAGCAAATACAATTTTGCCTATTTTTGACTAGTTTCGTGCATAATGCATGTAAGTGCATATTTGCCTGAATTTTAAATTAACTTTGCATTACAAAAGAAACTGAACTATGCAGTGGCCAACATTTTCTGAATGTCTTATTCTTTCAATTCGTATTGTAACATTCCACTTCTTTTTTCCGGGGTTTTCTCTGAACCCAATATGAACAAATGATGGGTAACTTTCGGTGCTGGACCCCGGATTCATTTCACCGGCATTATCAACTTCATCTCATTCAGACGCTAAATAACCTAAGATGTTGATAAAGCGTCGTAAAATAATCTACTAAAATAAAAAAAAAAAACATTCCATTTCATGTTCCTCGTACGTTTCCGGCGACCCAAAACTTGTTTCCGGAAGATTGTGTTTTTCCCAATTCTTCGTGTGTATAGTAAGTCGCCTACTTCCAGTTAAAGTAAGCGGAACCAATAAATACCTCCTTAAACTGTCGATCACAATCTTTCATTCAACTGCAAACACGTGTGAATATCGGGTTGGGGACATCGTTGACATACTTTCTCTCAGTTCGCTTTACTCGTCCACTGAAGACTGGTACAGTACGGTATTTTGTGCTAAGTGGTCCGGCAGTGTTCCGTGGTTTCTTGTTAATAATTACTGGGCAGTTGTTTCATAATACCAAAAGAACTCGCAGGATTAAAAACCAAACTGAATAATTTCTTGAAAGAATTCGGCGATGAAGTGTTTTCGACTGATGAACCAATCTTGTTGTGCAAAGTGTGTGAAACGTCAGTGAATAAAATTGAGCGAAAAGTGCATGTTTCGCAGCATTATTTCAACATTCAGGCTATTTAATTTGGCAGCCAGTTCTTTGTAATAGGCCTATATGTTGAATTGTTCATGTTCCAAGTTTTTATTGCGTTAACAGAGGCCTATGTTAGTGTAAAAGTCACTACTTATTTAGAAAAGACTCAACAGTAAATTAATAAAATAGTGCTTATTTTCAAGATTTTTAGTGCCATTTTGCCCACCTATTTTGAATTATTTTAGTGCCTAACATCCGGTCTCTAGTAGTAGTAGTAGTAGTAGTAGTAGCAGTAGTAGTAGTAGTAGTAGTAGTAGTAGTAGTAATAATAATAATAATAATAATAATAATAATAATAATATTTTCCAATTCACTGAGGGCTAAAGCAAGGAGATGCACTATCACCTTCACTTTTTAACTGCGCTCTGTAATATGCCATTAGTAAAGTTCAGGATAACAGACAGGGTTTGGAATTGAACGAGTTACGTCATCTTCTTGTCTATGCGGATGACGTGAATATGTTAGGAGAAAATTCACAAACGATCATGGAAAACACGGAAATTTTACTTCAACCAAGTAAAGCGATAGGTTTGGAAGTAAATCCCGAAAAGACAAAGTAAATGATTATGTCTCGTGACCAGAATATTGTACGAAATGGAAATATAAAAATTGGAGATTTATCCTTCGAAGAGGTGGAAAAATTCAAATATCTTGGAACAACAGTAACAAACTTTGGTCGGCGGGAAAAGGCACATAAGTCAAAGAGAATAATTTTTTAGGAGAGACTTTCTTTTTAATTTATTCTTAACTGAATATAAGTATAATGAAATTCATATATGTTTGTTAAAGTAAGGCCCTTTTCAATTTAATATACAAGAAATTTTATTATTTCAAAAATTAGAAAAAGTACTAGACGTATATGATTAGATACATTAGAAAAATCGACTTTTTTGATTATGTGCCTTTACCCGCCGACCAAAGAAATATAAATGGCACTCGGGAGGAAATTAAACGCAGAATAAATATGGGAAATGCATGTTATTATTCGGTTGAGAACCTTTTGTCATCTAGTCTGCTGTCAAAAAATCTGACAGTTAGAACTTATAAAACAGTTATATTATCGGTTGTTCTGTATGAATGTGAGACTTGGACTCTCACTTTGAGAGAGGAACAGAGATTAAGGGTGTTTGAGAACAAGATTCTCAGGAAAATATTTCGAGCTAAGAGGGATGAAGTTACAGGAGAAAGGAGGAAGTTACACAACGCAGAACTGCACCCATTGTATTCTTCACCTGACAATTAGGAACATTAAATCCAGACGTTTTAGATGGTCAGGGCATGTAGCATGTATGGGCGAATCGAGAAATGCATATAGTGTGTTAGTTAGGAGACCTGAGGGGAAAAGACCTTTGGAGAGGCCGAGACGCAGGTGGCAGGATAATATTAAAATGGATTTGAGGGAGGTGGGATTGATGATAGAGACTGGATTAATCTTGCACAGGATAGGGACCGATGGGGGGCTTATGTGAGGGTGGCAATGAACCTGCGGGTTCCTTAAAAGCCATTTGTAAGTAATAATAATAATAATAATAATAATAATAATAATAATAATGATAATAATAATAATATCATTTTATTTAACCTAGCAGAGAAGGATCATAAGGCTTTGGTAGCAGTGGAAGAATAGACGATGAAGTGAGCAATACAGCTGCAACAACAGGAAGGTTGTACCGTGCCTCAAATATAAATTTTATGAGTAAGAAGGAAATTACGAATGAAACTAAAGTAAATGTTTACAAAACAGTCCATGTGCTAACATTAATGTACGGAGTATAATTCATGGCCACAATAGAGCATGTCGTGAAGAATAGTTCTTAATAAAATCTGTATTTTATTTTTAGTGTAATGTACACCGGTATTCTAACAAACAGTGGTAACTCCAATAGGTTGTGGGACTATCTTGCAGATCGTATGATGGAAGCCGGTGATGCAGCTGCGTGCGGTTTAAAAGTACCGCTTAATGCAAGATTTTTTAGATGTACATATCAGCCATAACCTCAATCAGAGGTGTCTCACTTTCTGATAATAATTCGATACGAGTATCTGAACGCGGTATCTCCCTGAAATTACGTATCTTAAAAAAAAATGCGGCCCTCTGCTTGCCAATTTTTTTCATCGTGCAACAGAACTTCGTGTAGGCTATCAATCAGAAATTATAATGTGCTCATTAACCAAATGAAATGTTCAAGGCGTTCTCTTTGGTGCATGAGATCCTCTATCAAAATATCTTTACCTATGGAATATTGAAATCTTTAGGTTTAAATTATTTTATTATTCATAATATATTAATCAGCATTTTAAAGGACTCACTGCAAATTCTAGAATTTAATGTATTTTTTTAAATAATTTTGAATAAACCAATATTTAAATATTTATTGTCAAATTAATTTGTTTTGTATTCACTACATTGTCTGGATCCTTGTGGCTACCGTCATTAGAGAGCAGATGATTTTTATTAAATTTTCCATCTGTGAAGCAACATTACCACCAAATAATACCACGCCTATCTCAGAACATTATTAGACAAATTAGGAGAATTGTGAAAAGAATAGCTTATGCGCATGACTGAAAATTTTATGAAGAGATGTCAGCTATATGTGAATGCAGATGGACACCATTTTGAGCAACTCATTAGTAAATAAAAATACAATTATTGTATGCACGCCATTATTATTCGAAGTTGTACGACATGAAATACGCAGGAAGTTATGGATCAATAATGGTGCAAAGTAATCCGGCCACGCATGCGTGGCTCGTGCGCACATTCACGGCCAGGAGCCGAAAGGAACGTTCTGTATTTCTTTAAAGAAAATGTGTTCCGTGAGCGAAATTGTTTGGGAAACGCTGAAGTAAGGACATGAACAAAGAAATTGTCTATTTAAGGTCAAATTCTGAGTAGGCCTAATTCTAAACAAGAAAATTAACACTTCATCATGTAATACAATAATTAAAAATAAATAAACACAGGTAGACCACTAGCATTTTGGCAGTCCAACTACCCAGTAGTTACGCTCCTGAACAACTAGTGTTAATACAGTGGTCGGCAAAGATGAAATTATATGCAACAAAGGGGAAGGTAGAAGGAGGGAGAAGAAGGTGGAGTACATTTTCACTATTGCAAGTTTTCATTGCGCAGGGGCGGGCAGTGAAACTGAGAAGAAGTTCAATTAAATTTATGTTAGTTTAAATTTTATTCATGTCTTTTTTATTTTTATTTGACTTTATTTATTTTTTCTGTCATTTTATACACAATTTAAACATTACAATGGATGTGTAATTAACTCGTTAAAATTAGGAGTCAAGCTGCATGTTGCATGTAGCCAATTTTAATTGAACAATGCAATGTTTATCTGTGATACGCGAAATTCTATTTGATTTTACAATTTTCATTTCTGAAAAAATTGTCCACATTAGAGATGAATAAAACTAACTGCCGCTCTCGCTCGCTGTGTTCGTTGCATTTGTCTTTCGAGTCTCGTCTCGTAATTCTCGTGCGCTTCGAGTCTCGCTCATCATTCTCAAAATAGTATTTGGTAGGAGTGGAAAGATTTCGTAACTTTGAATAACATAGGCTACATCATTGAAATAAATAACATTATAAATGTTTAAATGAGACAAAAATAAAAAATAGAACAGTATCTTAGTTATCAAAATGTTCTGGTTCTATTACATGGTATTACCTAGGTTATATAAATAAATAAAAAATTCTCAAAGAAATTTGCATTTCTAAGAAACATAAAACATAACATTAACCCTTAACCACCCAGGTCTATATGAAGTCACACACTCACCCAGACATGGTCACAGAGACCGCTGAAAATAAAATTATATATAAAAATAACAAAACAACACAGACTACTGAAAATTATTCCAGATATATTTCAATATGTCTGAAACAAGATTATCACATTGAAATTATTTAAATGAATAATATCAAGGTACTATTTTGATAATAGTGAAGGCTGTCATAAATGTTGTTAAAATTAAAGGGATTTTCAAAATGATCAATTCTATGAATTTTTTCTTGCACTTTTACACATTTTTCAATGTTAATCTTCAGATTAGACCCTGCATAGTACATAATTGGTCTTTATTTTAACAAGAACGTCCTTTTGTTATAAAACTACAAATTCTAAAATTGTAATAAATTTTTTTAGGATACACTGAAACATTGCAAGTTACATATAATTATTTAGAATATTCTTTTCACTTTCTTCAATTCTACCTTGCTGTGTGTCATTGCAGTTACGGCATGTCTTTTTTAGTGCGTTATTTTACGACGCTGTATCAACATATTAGGTTATTTAGCGTCTGAACGAAGTGAAGGTGATAATGCCGGTGAGATGACTCCAGGGTCCAGCACCGATAGTTACCCAGCATGTGCTCACATTGGGTTGAGGGAAATCCTCGGATAAAACCTGAACCAAGTGACTTGTCCCGATCGGAATTCGAACCCAGGCCACCTAGTTTCACGGCCAGACGCGCTAGCCGTTACTCCACAGGTGTGGACACGGCATGTCCTCACTGTACACTCCAAACAGAGAGGTTTCCTGCAACAATGACAAATGTATGCTGTTTTCTGTTGCTTCTTTGGCGGACAGGTGTAGAAATTTTTCTGTTTCTCAAGTCCCTCTTCAAATGATGGCACATCCTCTTCAGATCCAAAGAGTCTTCTGATTGAGACTCGGGTTTCAAAAGTAATGAACTTGTTTCTAATAATGCATATCGGGAGTTACGAGTACGTTTGCAAGATTCTTCATGAAAAACATTCTGGAAATTGGTTCGTTGTCATTGTAGGAACTGTACATGATAAATGCACTAATGTCAAGAATTCTATTAAAAAAAATGGCCATAGGCCAGCGTCTGTTTCGACGACCACAGCTATTTTGTGCACACTTCTCATGTAGGGAATCGACGTCAACATTAGTCAAATTATAATATGCAATAATTTCTGATTTATCACTTACATCATCAAAAAGATTTGATTGATGCATAGAGGATACCAGAACGACAGTCCTATTCTTTCTTGGAACGTGAGTCACCATGGTCACATTATTCGCGAACCCGAAGATGATCATTCATATTTTGCTCATCGTTCTCGCCAACATCACTCAGCTGTAACTCAGATTCTGACTCATGCTCGCTTACTATCGCGACATCTTCGGTGCAATCGAGATCAGACGTACTTCCTTCATCGTCCTCATACCATAGTGATATAGTATTGTTGAAATTAGGAGCATTTACATTCACTGCGTTCGAAGGGCCAGGTTTGTTATTCATGATCTTAGGATTTTCAAATTCACATTATATGAAGGAGAAGGCTTGCTAGTCATAGTGAGTACCCAGGCATGGTCTGTCAGACTGCCCGAAATAATATAAATGTGATAAAATACTGCCAGAGGCAGTTACAAACAAATCCCTATGACAGAGGTCTTCGTCAACAACAATAAACAATTACACAGACTCACAGCTGCGCAATTAAATTTTAAATGGAGATATAAGCAGTGTCACCAACCGCAAAGGTCTGTGTGACCATGCCTGGGTGGTCGAGGGTTAATATCTTTTTACCTGAGATTGCACACTTGATCTTAAACATATGAAAAGAAAATTCCTAGCCTTTTAATAAGGGCCTTAGTAATTAAATAAAGACTGGGGAACGGATTATTATACACTGAAAGGTAGAGATGTTTCAAATAGGCTACTTGATTGTTTATACATATATAACAGTTGCCAAAATAGATAAAAGTTCCGTCAGGTATAAACAACTGTGACGATTCAAGGCTGCTTGACTTCGGGACTTCGAGAGTGATCATCTCGAGTCTCTGAACAATCACAACAGTCTTTACGTTAAGGACGCGACGTAATACAACATTGTCGTGCGGGTTTTCGGCTTTGCGGGCGCTGTTAGTCTCGCTTTCTCGATGGTTGTTCATCTCTAGTCCACATATATATTATAAATAATAATCTGTGGCGCTACAGCCCACGAAGGGCCAAGACCGACCAGCCGGCTGCTAGCCTCACGGCCACATACCGAAGCAGAGGTGGACGATCATCCAACCGGAATTGAGTTATCGTGTGGTTAGCACGATGGGCCCTCAGCCGTTATAGCTGGTTTGCGTAACCGGATTTCGCTACCTATCGTAGCTCCACAAGTGCATCACGATGCTGGGTGCGCACCGGTCCCATACACTGGCTGAAATTTCATGAGAAAATTTCTTCCCCCATTATGACTCGAACCAGCGCGCATTCCGTAACGCGAGTCTAGACAGGATGACTTAGACCATGACACCACGGCGCGGGACACATATATATTGCAGATAACAAAAAATAGCTATGATATTGGCAGGAAATGAGCTTTGACTAGGGCATTTTGACTTTCTAATCATTTTGAAGTCTTTACATTGACTTTTCACGTAAGTGTAATTTAATAGATCTACGACTTATGTTTGTAGAGATGGCCTCACCTTCATCATATCCACACTAAACGAATTTGCATACAATTGAACATCATTTTCCATGTTTTTAATTCATTAAATCGTTTGTTATTAAAATCTATTTTCAGTCCATGCACAAAAGGAAAATCATGGAAACTTTTTTCTGGTAAATTTACTTTCCATACAGCTATCAGACGTACGAAAGAGTTTATATGTATTAACATTTCCGTTATTCTCATGCAAACGGAGATTTAAGTTATCAAGATTTTCTGACATCGGCAAGAATAGCCAAATCTGTTACACAGTTTTGATCCATTAATTCAGGAATGTTTGTACCCTGAAACAGAATATATATCATATAAATTTTCCAAATAAATGCAATAATGAATTCTGTCACCTGTGATAATCATTCATCTTCTTTTATGAAATCAGCTATCAATAGCCTACTGCGCATGTCAAAAAAACAAGCCAGTCTACAACCGATTCTGTCGTGTTTGGAATGGAATTTACCGGAGGAGGGCACTATGGCCCAGCACTGCGACCTGTTACTATCTACTGTGCTAACCCTCAAGCTAGGCACACTCGCAAACCCACACCGGCTGACTACACTAAGGTTCGCTGCGTACTCAGGTTTCGAGAAGGCAATCCCCTGCGTCCCTAGGCCGGTGGTCGGAAAATGCTGTGGAAGATGAACTGGAGAAATGATGACGGAATGATGTAGATGCCTAATATGAAAAAAGGTACAACCCCGAGAAAAATCCCAGACCTCACCGGGACTCGAACTCAGACTGCCTGTGTGACAGGTCAGAGATCTGATCACTCAGCCACCACAGAGGTTTCTGTAGTGTTCTGTAGTGTTTTTCGCCGAAGGCTTACACTACAGTCTGAGGCTTATTGTGCTTACCACTCCTATTCTGTGAATGAATGAGTAGCCGAACGGCCGGGCTCTTGTACAAATACAGCACGTCGTACCGTAAACTTAACCCGGGCTATGGTATGGATGATGGTGATATGGGAATCCCTAATCTGCCTGGTTTTCTGACATGTGGCGATTTTTGTAATTTCTTCAACATTTGTTCAAACTTATAATAATAATAATAATAATAATAATAATAATAATAATAATAATAATAATAATAATGATTTATTTTAGCTGGCAGAATTAAGGCCGTAAGGCCTTCTCTTCCACTCAACCAGCAAAAAGAGTATATACATATGCATGAACTTACAAAGAATTCAACAATTTGATTTAGATGAGAGTTACATGTATACAAGAGTTATTTACGAATTAAACAACAAAATACTATGAACTATTAATTAAACACTGAAATAAACTGTGAAGCAGAATTAAGCTAAAATACATAGAATGTTAATATATTTCAAATAATATTAGATAATAGAAAGAGATTATTATGAGACAATTTTGAAAATACAGTACAATCAGGATGATGTCTAAAAGAAAGAAGTAACAATGTAGTCAGTGATAGTTTAAATCAGTATGATTGGAGTGAAATGATAATAAGGTTATCTTTTAAGCTGTTCTTAAAGGTGTTTATTGTCTTGCAGCCCCTAATACTTTGTGACAAGGAATTCCATTGACGCGAGGTGGATACTGTAAAAGATGATGAATAACAAGATGTTCTATGAAGAGGTATACTTAGCGTGCCACAGATAAGTGATCTGGTATTTACGTCGTGGTTAGAGTATAGATAAGAGAAACGAGACGAAAGGTAATTTGGTGTTAAGGTGTGCAGAATTCGAAAAAGTAAAGACAAAGAGTGTAAAGTTCTGCGTTCTTTAAGTCGGAGCCACGAAAGACTTGCGAAGGATGGTGATATGTGGTCATATCGTCGGATGTTGCACACGTATCTGACGCACATATTCTGAGCTCGCTGTAACTTGACTGATAGTTCAGAACTTAGATCACTTAACAAAACGTCACAATAATCGAAGTGCGGCATTACTAGGGTTTGTACTAGAGTAAGTTTTAGTTGCTGGGGCAAGAAGTTTCTCAAGCGACTCAAACAGTGAATGGAGGAACAGATTTTTTTTATCGTTTCTTTAACTTGAAAATTCCAACTTAGATTATTATCAAAAAAGAAGCCAAGATTTTTTACGACAGATGAATAAGGGATTAGCGTGTTGTTGAGGGTAACAACTGAAAGATTGCTGTTATTAAGGGAGTTAATTAACGCATATGTCCAATAATTATAGCTTGAGTCTTACTTGGATTAAGTGCGAGTCCGAAATTGGACGCCCAAGTAGAGACAGTGGCTAGGTCACAATTTAACTTGTCAATCGATTCATTGATCGTATTGGGTCTGGAATGTATGTAAAGTTGTAGGTCGTCGGCATAGAGGTGATATCGGCAAAACTGTAAGTTCTTTGATACGTCATTAATGTAGATAGAGAAAAGTAGTGGTCCTAATACGGAGCCCTGCTTCATTATGGAATTAAACTCGGTTTTGTTTAAAATCATCTACTTTCAAAGATAAGGGGTGGTACCATACAGTACCGGTAGGCATATACGGGTGCAAGATTTCTTTTCTTCAGATTTCATCATTTTAAGTCGTTATTTATTGGAATGACAGAAAACTTCACTATATCCTTCACTATCTTTTATTATTTTATTTCTTGTACGATAATAGCAGGGCAATGGAGCTAGCTTTTACAAATAACAAGGGTTCGCACCTCAATGCTCCTTGGTTTAGTTGCACTTCCTAAGACTTTACATATCATTTTTCAAAACATTTTACATAGAGTCCCACTTCACTCTTAATGCATTGTGTGAGTATACGAGGACAGCCAGCCAGCCAGCCAATCCTCGCAGGTTATCAAAGTACGTACAGTCGGAAGGGTAGGCTCTTCATATCATGTGTTAAGTTGTCGAGCATTTCAACGAGAGGTGCTGCACATTTACCATAATCAAATTCAAAGTGATCATTTGAACTTACCCTCTTCCCTTGATATATTTCAAAAGATATCAGAGATATGCCCATAAGCAATGTTAGGCTCCATAATTGAAGCCGAACCTTTCCCCCCGATGAAATGTTTGCAGGATGACGTCCATAGGGAATTATACATTCATCAAAATTCATACATTATGCCAGAATGTAATTTTTCATAAATCTCTCCTTCATCAGATTTATCAGAGGTCGGAGCTTTCACATTTTGTCTTGCCGATCTAAAATTTGGTATTATCGGCACAATGGAAAAATCGCACGATTTTTTCAAATAGATCACACCACATGCAATTGTAAACTAATTCATTGCGTGTCCAGAGCACTTTCCTAGTACCATCTTCTGGTAGGTACAAAACTGTAGCGATTGAAGAGAAGAATTCCGATTAAGGACTTCATTTCTTCAGCTGTTATTTGTAAACCTTGTACATTTAGAAATAAAGCATAACGCTGGTTTTCTGTTACAAAACAAAATCAATAACATTACAGTCAAAGAATAATTCAAATAATTCTGTAGGCTATTTTCCTCTATAAAATGTGTAGTGAACTACAGGAAACATGCTACTGTTAGAAGGGGGATGTTCGTCATGTATCTATGGAGCTGGTTTTCGTGTGAGTTTGATCGTTTCCTTCTTGGTTACGCTTTCTTTCTGTATTTTGTGAGCACGAAATTGAACTACTTGTCCTCATCTCATCTTCATTCTTAGACTCAAACCTCTTTCGATTCTTCAAAGTAAAAGTTTTCTTTATGTTTTCTTATTTCTTCTAACTTTCTTTATTTGTCACACCATTATCTTCATCACAGTTAGATGAATCATATGCCTTTCACCGTAATAAAATTGATTTCCTAAGAGATTATCAAGTAAACCGCCTGTATCTTCCTCTCTATAATCTTCATCAGAATTCACTGTGACGTCTGGTGGTTCAATATACGTGTAGTACTTAGATTATTATACTGGCATCCTCTATGATTCTTACAGCTTCAGTAAGTGTTATGTTCCTGGAACCATAATAAATTATCAACATGAATGTTATAAAGAGGAAAAATCGATTCCTTACAAAATGCTACGGCATCTGCCTAGTGGTACCATACGGTACCAGACTAAATCTACGTCATATATATTTGGCAGTTCATATATTTATAGTGAAAATATGAATTGAATGCTTTACTATAAGCCTTTTCCAATATATGAAATCAGAATTTATTCAAAATTATAATCGTAATTGAATGTATTCAAATATTTACTTCAAGCAGATACTAACATTGAGTGATTCAAAAAAATGTGTATAATTACCGAACGCCACTACGCATACCAAGCCAAATAACTTCAAAATATTATTTTCCTAACAAGGACTGGAATGTCAGTGAGCAAATTAAACAATGAGAAATTGTGAAAATAATCATTGTTGCCAACACAGCGACTGGAAACTACTGTATGTACCTGTGGTACCATACGGAACCGCTAGGCAGATTCGGGTTTGATGGCGAAATGAGTCCGAGGTCCAACGCTGAAAGTTACCAAGCAATGCTGCTTCAATTGGTTGAGGAAAACCCCGGAATAAAAAAATCAAACCAGGTAATTTGTCCCAACCAGGATTTGAACCCAGGCCGGCTCGTTTCACTGTCAGAAGCTGTTAGAAGCGCCGACCGTTACTCCATATCGGTGAAATCCTGTCGTGTTTATTTGAACGCTATTAACTTGTATGTATTTATTTACACTGCAAGTGGGCAAGCACCCGGTGGCAGTGGTATATACAATATTAACAATACACAATAATGAATGAACAAGTGATTTCTAGGGGAGGAAGATCATGCCTTATCTCCCCACCCTGCTTGTGTGTTAAGGCAGGGGTTCCCAACCGGTGTGTCGCGAAATTATGGATTTGAAAAATAAATTTTATCCCATCCAGAAAGTCTCTTTACAACGTACTTTTTATTTGCAACGAAGTTTTTGATATGGGACATTTTATATTGAGACAGACTTTACCAATGAAACGTGAACACCTGCAACAATGCTCAGTTCAGTTTTTCAACATAAGGTCACGTATAGAGAAACTTTGTGCAACCCACCTATCGCAGATTCGACATTAATTTAAATAGGCGAGTTTTCAAAAATGACAATATTTTATCGGACATCCAGCATAGATAGTATAGGATTTTTGACACATAACTTTGTTTTCTTTCTAATGCCACTCAAATTGCTGCTTGTTCTTTTATAATTTTCTATTGCGCGTTAACAACGACCTATGTATCTACAACACTACGTACATAGAAGTTGTTATCAATGCTTTTTTTTTCTGGCGGAACGCACTGAACGGGGTTCCGGCACCTTTTTGTTGCATTTTTCATCATGGAACCGATGTATGTTCTTAATATAATTTTTATTTGAATTCCGCTTAGACCTTGAAAGTCTCAGTTGGATGAAAAGGAGGTTAAAAACGACAAAATTTCTGTGCAGTGAACAGTAATCATCTCCCTGTCTGCTATAAAATTTTCTACATAGAATTCTACCACCTCTTTCTCCAGAAGAAATGTACTAGTTGTTGTTATTATTATTATTATTATTATTATTATTATTATTACTACTTACAAATGGCTTTCAACGAACCCGCAGGTTCATTGCCGCCCTCACATAAGCCCACCATCGGTCCCTATCCTGTGGAAGATTAATCCACTCTCTATCCTCATATCCCACCTCTTTCAAATCCATTTTAATATTATCCGCCAAAAAACATTTCGGCCTCCCCAAAGGACTTTTTCCCTCCCTAACACTCTATATGCATTTCTGGATTCGCCCATACGTGCTACATGCCCTGCCCATCTCAAACGTCTGGATTTAATGTTCCTAATCGAATCAGGTGAAGAAAATAATGCGTGCAGTACTGCGTTGTGTAATTTCTCCATTCTCCTGTAACTTCATCCCTCTTAACCCCAAATATTTTCCTAAGAACCTTATTCTCAAACACCCTTAATCTTCGTTCCTCTCTCAAAGTGAGAGTTCCAAGTTTTACAACCATACAGAACAACCGGTAATATAACTGTCTTATAAATTCTAACTTTCTAATAATAATAATAATAAAATCAAATAAGTGTGTCGCGATATCGTGGGCGTTCAGTAAAGTGTGTCGTCAGTCAAAAAAGGTTGGGAACCGCTGTGTTAAGGGTTTGACTCGCGAGTCAAGAAATGCAGACGAATGTGTTACCGGTAATGGTTAGCTGACAGGTTAAAATAGAATATACAGAGGAAATCTGGACCTACTAGCTTTTTCCATCAGAAATCTCAAAGATACAGTAAATCAATCGTATATTCTGACTTCAGAGCAATGTTACGAATTTTATTGAACGAGAGTGTTTCTTTGAATAAAATGTAGAGATTCGTCCTTCGTTTTCCCTATATGACTTTCATGAATTGCAGATAAGCATGTACTTGGAAAGTCCACTGTTTTCAGTACCTGTAATCATAACTTATCTTGCGAACACTCTTTAAACTGCGGTATTAATCTTTTTCATGACTTTTTTAACATAACTTTATATAGATACTGAAGATCATGTTTAAATGCGAGGAAATGGTCTTCTACATAAACATCAAAATTCATTGTAGCCATTTTAAAATCTTGCTGCTAAGCAGAGTTTTTCACTACCAGCAACTGCGCCACCGGCTCCTGCTATGCAGCCTGTAATGCAGTCGCGAAGGAATCTCTTGGACATCACTCATCGTTATCATCAGTTAGAATACAAATTTTATTAGTATTCGCCAATCTAAAAAGATTATGTTAAAAAGTTGATCCACAACGTCCACGTTTTATTATAGACTTGCCATCTTTCAAGTAATGTTGGGCTGGACTATCTCTTCATCCAAAAGGACTTAAGGACAAACCTATTTTTATTGATTCAGCCTACCAACCTCACAAGTGAAAACAGTCAATGTAAAATGTAATATTTTCCATCTAAACATGAAAGTAATTTTTAAATAAAGTGTCGATATTAATAACTTAAGCCTAAAGAATGCCCATTATCAAAGACCATATTCAACGTATACGGTAAAGGTGGTAATAATGTGATACTAATAATATTACTTTTTGTAATATTGATAGTACTTATTGAGAATTTTTTACAATTTTACTGAGCAAGAAAAGGACCGATTTTGTGCAGAAACTGTCCACGAACATTCACTTAATACGTTGACGCAAAAAACACATCTTCCTCTCGCTCAAAAAGAACTATCATAATATTATTAGTATCACAATTTACCAACCTTTACCCTACTTGCAGGATTTAGTGAAAAACTATTTTCAGAACATGGAAGGGATGATAGGAGGAAGAGGAATGAAGTGCATAAGATTAGCTGATGATGTGCAGTTGCTAGCAGAAGAGGAGACGATACTAAAAGACATGCTACCGGAGCTACGTGGCAGCTGTGAACAATATGGGATTAAGATAGTAAATGGAAACAAGACGAAACAAATAGGCAGCTTCAAATACGTAAGCTGTACTAAATAATAACGTGAACTGCTGCCCGGATGTCAAGAAAAGGATGTCAATGACAAAGAAAGATTTTTATAGAAAAATATGCATCGCCGATGGACAGACCAATTTTTGTAGTGGCAGAACGATATTGGTTACTCAGAACTGCAAATTGAAGAAGGAGCATCTTCTGCAGACCTCTGGAAAAGAAACTAAGGAAATGCTTTGTGTGGAGTGTGGCATTCTATATGGCAGAAACATCGACATTACGGCGAAATAAAGAGAAGCGACAAGAAGCATTTGAAATGTGGATATGGAGAAAAATGGAACTTGTGAAATGGACAGACAAAATAAGAAATGAAGCTGTGTTGGAAAGAGTAGGTAGGTGAAGAGAGAATGATGCTGAAACTGATCAGAAGGAGAGAAAGGATTGCCTACTGAAGGATGCTCTGAAAGGAATGGTGAACGGGAAAAAACTTCAAGGCAAATGATTATCAGATGATAGACAACATTGAGATATGTGGATCGTATGAGGAGACGAAGAGGAAGGCGGAAAATAGGGAAGATTGGAGAATGCTGGGTTTGCAGTGAAGTACCTTCTTCCCTTAGACAGGAAACTATGAATGGATAAAGAAATTTAGTATGATGAATCAATAGATTTTTTTAAAGGCAGATTTTGATTATTTTCTTTAATAGTAATTCCAGTGGCTTTCTTGTGGTTTTAGAAACATTGCCCCAACCGGCAATACCATAGTACGATGTAGATTACAAGTGGTTAATTTTCTGACTTGCGGCATACCAACATAAAACTTGAAAATGCAGTCGCTTATCATTGCACTCGAGAATGTATTCAGACAGGCCTACAACTCGAGGTCGTCTGCGACAGTGTCTTGAAACTGTGAAGTTTAAACCACAGTCTAGTATATACATTCACGAAGCTTGAGTTTTGAGGGTGCTAGGAACAATAGACTGTGTAGGCACTATTTCGTATTGTCTGTAATGAGGCGATAATAGCGATCCTAGTGGTTAGCAACTATCTATGGATGCATATTTATAACATATTGACCTTCGTGACTGTATATACTAGACTGTGCTTAAAACTTATCATCACTTGAATATTAGTTGACACACCTTTGACAATAAGTTTAACAGTAGTGTTGGTTATTTTTATATAAGGTCGGCATTTCGTGACTCGCGAGTCAACCCTTCAATATACAAGCAGGGCGGAGGGTAAGGCATGATCTCCCTCTCCTTAGCCATCACGTGTTCATTCAATGTTAAGCAGTTCGGTTATCCTTCCCTCTCACCGTCACCTTTGCTGTGTATTGCGGGCTGCATTTTATATGAAGTAATCTTTGCCGACCACTGTAAGAAGAGGATTATTCGAAGTTCCTTCTTCTAACGGTGTTGTGCCACCTTTTGTCAGAAGACAGCAAAGGAAACCGCGAAGTGTTATGTAGAATTTCGGATTTCCGGAACTGGAATTGAAATGAGTAACCATCTACCGAGATTCTACAGTTTCTTATCTACGAGGGCTTGTCAGCAGATTAGACTCCTCGCGTGACAGATAAACTGTTTCAATTCATAACGCCATGGCAAGAAGACGTGCCTGGATCGCGGCTGTCCTGCTCGTCTCCGTGTGTGTGACCGCCCAAGACGAGAATGGCATTTGTAAGTATGCGCCTTCACTAAGAATGAACATTTCACTAATATTTTTGCTTATAAGGCAGATAAAGCCTTATATTTAACGACTATTTCGTCATACATAGTCTATAGAATTTGTAACATTGTGATATAGCAATATATTGTATTCTAGTCTCTCAATATAATTTAATTCAGACATTTTCCTCCATAGAGAAATATAAATTGAAGAGTTCAGAGCCATAGTGGGCCAAGCGCCATTTATTAAAAACAGAGAAAGCAAGGGTTAAAGTTAAGTGAATACCACAGTTTAATGAAGATTGACGTATCATTTAGTTTTAATGTGTATACTTTACATTACTTGCTATATGTTTCCATTGAATTATGGTAATAACTTCATTTTAACCCTTGTTTTCTACGATTTTAGTAAATGGCGCTTGGCCCATTATGGTTCTGAACCTTTCAATTAACGGGAGGATATATATTATTGGTCCCGCGTCGTAGCGTCGTGGTCTAAGGCATTATGCCTAGGATTCCCGTTAGGGAATGCACGTTGATTCGAGTTTTCACCGGGAAGAAATTTTCTCATGAAAATATCGGCAATGTATGGGACCGATCCCACCCATTATCGTGATGTATTTAGGGAGCTATGATAGGCAGCGAAATCCGGTTACGAAAACCAGCTATAACGACTGGGATGATCATCATGTTAATCACACGATATCTCCGTTATGGATGGATGACAGTTGTCTATCCTGCCTCGTCCCCTCCCGCCTAAATGACGCATCTGAATAAACGTAATCTACTTTGAACTAATGGAGCTAATTTCTATTCCTCGTGACCTGGAATACAACATCACGAATGATTTGAGAGGTGGCAAACACTCATTGCTTGTTCGAGGATCAAACAGATTACATTCCAGTCCATATTAAGCAATAATCTTCCGCAGTTCCTAATATTTTTCTATTATTCTAGGTATATAACTATATTTCCGACCCTGAATAGTCTGGATAGTGTAACGTAACCATTAACCAAATAACTATTCGTCTATTAAGTGAAAACTTCATCGCAAGCGACTCTACGGATGATTAAATTTATTCTTATGATCCGATAACAGTATGCCTACGTGAATTATAGTCCTGAGCAACACATTATTTCAAGTTCCGTTTTCCAGCAAAGGTTTTGTTAAGCAATTTGCTTAGATAAACGTAAACTACAAGGTGATTCCTTGGCAGTGACTTCTTATAGATAACAAAGTAAAGCCCATCTCACAGTTCGTTATTTAAAAACGGTGTATCAACTGCTATGTTATTATTAATGTCGATGGAATAGATGATAGCGAGACGGTATTTGGCGAGCAAGATTCGCCGACATCATTATTATTGCACAAAACACAATATAAGGATCATAGAAACG
Source organism: Periplaneta americana (assembly GCF_040183065.1). NCBI lineage: Eukaryota > Metazoa > Arthropoda > Insecta > Blattodea > Blattidae > Periplaneta > Periplaneta americana. The sequence goes on along the minus strand of NC_091124.1, from coordinate 148,391,757 downwards.
ATTCCATTTGAGAAAGAAAGCGTGAAAAGTACTAAAAAGTGTGAAATATTTACAATAAAGGCAGCCCATATAGCCACTTGGGCTCTATGCGGCAACCATTATAGCGGACAGCGCAGCTTACGGCTTCAACGCCATCTGTTGTCATAAAGTAAGACTGTTGCGTTTAGTCAACTGACAGGTCTGAACCTCACAAGTTTTATCATTTATGAGGCAACTATACCAGGAGATAATGGGGTAGGTCGGTCAGTTCCTTTCCCCCTCCATTGCATACACCGTCGATTAGCTATATATTACACTATTCAGACTTCACATGCATACAAACAACTGAATCGGTTTTTGATAAAACCGAATAAGTCAGTTTTCGGCGATTTTCGGTTTTTTACCGTTTCGTGTACTTAAGCCAAGCCCTATCGATTAATACCGAAAATGTCATGGTATCCGTTATGCTGTATCTGATTCTCTTCTTATATCCTGATTTGTGTTAAAAGAGAATAAGTCATTGACTTTTTCGTTTTTAACACAAAACGGGCCGGGCGAATGCGTTCTATCTTTCAATGTTGGTAAGCATTTATTGTCATTCCGCCAAGCGCAATTATGAGTACTACATTTATTTTCATTATTGAGCTGAAATTGGTTACACTTCCCTTCATTGGTTGTATTATAGAACATTCATTTCATCTGAGAAAAACTTCAGGGAGTCATAACATAGATACATTTAGTAGACTACATTAGAACCAGCATATCCAACAGGCAAAGTACCTATTGGAAATAAAAAGGTGGAAGATGTGAAAAAGTAGTGAATTATGTATCCTCAGAATCCAAAGACTTCTATGATGAAATAATCTTATGGCCTGTCACTGAAGAGAGAGAATAGTAAATTTTTGTTGTACTTGTTACACGGGATTTTTTATGTGATTATTATTATATTAGGTAGTTATTTTCAGAGAAGTGTGTTACATTTAAACTACTTTAACGTACATAAAATGTACATTGAATTTAAAAATATTACAATTCTGTTATTTTTAATCTAATACATATTCATTTTTCTTTGTGTTTTTTTTATTTTATTGTGCTTCCTCAAATTAGAGGCTGCCATTAGACAAAGCATACAAAACAATAGAAACAAACAAACAAACAATGGCAATTTACAGAATAAAAAAAGTTACAAGTAAAGAAGCAATGAAAGCTAATAAGAGAAAGAAAAAAGATAACGTTGCGTTAGTTTTTTCAGTACACTGAATTAGAGTCCATATAGGTAGTTTCGTAAAAGTTTATATTAGTTTTGTTTAAGTGGCAACATAAATGTTTTAGTTTCTGCAGATTGTCAGGAATTATGTAATGAATGAATATAATTTTGAAAGAAACTGTTAAAAAGTCAGTAAAATAAATACTTTAAACGAATGTACGTAGTTTTCGGATTCTTTTTGTTAAAACAGAATAAGTCAATTTTCGAAAATGCTTTTAAAATCAAAATCGAGAGTTAAAATCCAATTTACATGCAATGGTAACTGAAGTAGGAATACTTTAAAGTATGTATAAGGATAACCATTTCCATGCAGTTAGTACCAATTGAAATAAACAGTTTTTCTTTCTATTGCAAACCTTGAAATTTTGACTTGTTTGTTTTCACAAAAACCGACTCAATTGTTTTTCCTCTGACGCATATCGTCAAGTGAGATGTACTTCTGATTATAGATGTATATATCAGTCATAACCTCAATCAAAGGTAAAGGTAAGATTATGGATACAATTATAAAAGTACAGGGCATTTCCTTAAAGCGAGTTTTTCGTAAAGTTGAGTATCAGTGACAGTGACAGGTTAGGTTTGATTAGTTCAGACTTTTGGTATACACCTTGCATATACACAAAGGAATGCGCCCTGGACCAAATAATTAAAAACCGAAAGTACTTAATGAAAACTCTGAAGATGGCACAAATATCTTACTTCACTTTTCTTGCGATGACAATATTAGTATTGTAGATCGATTATTTCATGACGACTACTCGTAGTATGACTGACTACACCATCGAGATAGAAAGAGTCTATAGAGTGGCTGTTTCACCGCCATATTTGGAGCAAATGGAAAGCGTATTCGTCATGTTATAAACAGAGCTAGAAAGTAGGTACCTAAACTGTTAAGTTGTGTGAGCTTGGACTATATCTCTACCGAATGAAAAGTAATAGCGCATCTCTCAATGTCATTGAATCAGAACGACAAACATGTACAGCCGGGTGGTAACCAAACATGTGCTCCAATCGTCTACAGCCTTAGAAGAAGAAAATAATAAACGAATAATATAAAAAAATAATTTATAATTATAAACTTCGTAACTCGTAAACTAAAATAATTTAGTGAAAGATCGGTACAAACGCAGTATTATTGTACTGAAACTCCATATGTACTTCGGTACATCATAGTAATATAAAATAATTTACCCATACATATAAAAATAACATACAAAGTATGATTTTAGCTTCATTATAAGAAATAACAACGGACGTTTTCATTTTATCAAAGGAATACACCTTTTTTGTTAAAAAAAATAAAAGCAATATTTATACCCTGAAAATATTCGTTCTACATTATAAGACGTTACTGAAGCATATCTGAAATATGATACAGTATTTCTTACTATCATCAGGTGAACAACTACTTTGTGAATCTAATAGTGTATCTTGTATGTGGCAGATAATTTCTTTCAAGAAAATGTTTCATTTCTTTTGTAATGACAGCTAGGAAGTTCGTATCGTAATTCCAATGTTGAACTTGGACTGTAACGCAGCCGAATGCATAGTAGCACGAGACGTCAACATTTAACTCCTGTTTGCATAATTATATAATAACAGATGAGTTTATTTTCTTTTCTGGAATCATGCATAATATTAACATTAAGTCTATAATACAATAATAACAGAATATCTCACTTTATTCAGAAGCTAAAATATTGATATAAATTAACAATATTCTTCAAACTATTCATGACTCTACACAGCTCCACAGAATGCCACTAGGCGTTGTTTATGTGAACATACTGTGTATCGTCTGTAGCGGGCGGGAGCGGGAACAGAGCGAGGCGAGGGTGGCATCTATACTCCTCGCTGTACTCAACTGAAATCTACTGTTTTGTTACGAACTTTCTACCTATGGTCAGCTATGGTTTTGCGCCCAAAACAAAGTGGGCGTGGTGATAAGTAAGGGTCGAGTCGAGCAGTTTGTCAACATTTCGTTTACATAATTCAGTTCAAGTGAAGTATGAAAACCTGGCGCTTCGTAAAAATTTGACTTACGTGATAGTAACTTAATCGGTCCCGTTTCACCCTATATCCGTGACCACATTACAGTAGTGGCTGGTGACTGAAATCCTCGGTGAGGCCTGTAGTAAGTAGTTTAAGCAGGCTAACTTCCATACAAAATGTTTATTATTGATGATACTTTACTATGATTGACATTATTACTATATTATTATTATTACTATTATTATTATTATTATTATTATTATTATTATTATTATTATTGAAACATAATAACATGTCAATGTTCAAATAAGTTGCTATGCTGCGAGTTGATTTCAGTAGGCTTAACTATTTAATTTTTATAAAGCAACGAATATTATGCTCAACTGAAGAAGCATGTGTTGAAATTCCCCTGGAAATATTTTTCAGATCGCTGAATTTCAGTAGACACACTGTTCTCTCTCTCTTTTTTGTTTTTGTTTTGTTTTTTGACAGCAACAAGCACGACCCACAGAAAAGTTTATTTCGCACCACATTACCAAAGACCCATTTATGTTACTCAAAACAAGATGCATTGAAAGCTCGCGTTTTATCTTTCTGAAAGATTGTCAGTGATGGCGTAGTTTTGTCTTAATTTAAAACTTTCCTTTTTCAATATTATTTCCTATCGATAACGATACTCTAACAATGAATTTATTATAATTATCACCATTATTTTTGACATTTCTTTCGTTTTCTATTTTCCCGAAACACACAACCACAGTGAACCACACGACGATTCACCACTGTTATTCTCATTCCAACCGACACTTGAGACCTGCAGAAATATTTCTGTAACGTTGCTCAGTATTTTGTGATTTTTTTCCTTCACTAAAAGTTATTTTAGTTCTATCGCATGTTAATTCTGCAGAGTGAAAGTCGCAATAACATATTGCCGGCAATTTGGTTGTCTCAGACAGACTTTAGTAAGATTAATAACCATCCCTGCAATCAGAAGCTATCCGGATTACTAGAGTCATTTACTCATATAGAGCCTAATTTGATTGGAAGTATTTCAATAACTTTTTTGTAAATATTATAAATGCTTTTCTACATTTCACTACAGGGCGCCTGTTTCATAACCTTACTGCTAAATAGCACACAACTGGTTATGATTTTACTGAGTTTTCTTCACGCGTCTCGCGCTGTATATGCTGACTAGAATGAAGCCCCAAGACAATAATGATATACGAATAATGTCGTATGAATATAAAGCAACTGGATACGCCCCGTCTCTATGGAAGATATTTAAGTTTCCTGCAGGGTCTGAGGTCAATGTAAGCGATAATTTCTTGTGTGATTTCGTATGATTAGTTGAATGGTTACTATACTGCAGCGGCCGTTCATGTTTCTCTTGCAACCACTAATTCTGCCCAGAAGTACAAAGAAGATTTGCAGAAAAAATTGGAGTTATTAAAGTTCTTAAGGGGGGACATACAGGTTTGAGCACTAAAAAATTAGGGAAATTCAATAATTTTTTCTCAGCAACTAATGACTTTTCACCTTGCGATTGGCATGCTCAGTAATCACTGCTTCTGCAATTATAGGCTCTTAAGATTTACTAAAAGTTTCACCATTAGGAGTAATTGTCATACCGGTAACAAAAAAGTGGCCATTTTTGTGCATTAATGGGCCGTTTTTACGATAATGTCTACAAATATGAATATTTCTGAGCCACTCATTTTTATATTAATTATTCCTAAATGCAAATGAACAATATGAATTACAATCTTTGAAATGTCTACAATAGAAGTATTTTTTATTTCTTATGAGAAGTTAAATTTTTAATGTTTTTAGATAAAATATAAATTAAAATAAACTATAAATATTACAGTAATAATTGTAGTTCATTTTGTTCACAAGTATGAAAGACAGTTGCATGCAACATTTTACTGCGGTATCTTAAAAACTTACCGAGTTATCACATAAACGGTTTTGAAAAATAAACGTTACGGGAAATGAGCGTTAAATATGCCTTATGTTTGGAGAGCTAAATAAGTGTGCGATCGCACGTTTATGGGCATATCTACCAAAATGTTGTATAGCCTATACTTAGTTACAAATGGCTTTTAAGGAACCCGCAGGTTCATTGTCGCCCTCACATAAGCCCGCCATCGGTTCCTATCCTGTGCAAGATTAATCCAGTCTCTATCATCATATCCCACCTCCCTCAAATCCATTTTAATATTATCCTCCCATCTACGTCTCGGCCTCCCCAAAGGTCTATTTCCCTCCGGTCTCCCAACTAACACTCTATATGCATTTCTGGATTCGCCCATACTCTGCCCATCTCGAACGTCTGGATTTAATGTTCCTAATTCTGTCAGGTGAAGAATACAATGCGTGCAGATTGTATAGCCTATATCTAAAAAATTCCTTCACTGACATTGATCTTTATAAATGTCCAATCTTTATATAAAAAATAAATTTAAAAAATGACTGTTTTGACTCTCAAACCTGTATATTCCCCACTTAATTCTTAGAAAATTTGTAGATTTTGAGGAAAAAAGTATGCATAGAGCAGACATGTTTTGGTACAGGAAATCTTAAACGATATAACATTTCGAGTTGAACTTTCACATAAGCTATTTTATTTGTTACTTTTAATATGAAATAACAAAAGTGATTATGTTTATGAAGACGTTGACGACGACGACGACGACGATGAGTATCCTACAGATTATTTTGAGACAATTTTGTGAGTTACATGGCGGAAACTGGTAGGATATCTACGAAACGAAAGTGCTGCTTAGCGGTAAGGCTCTTAATCTGGCGCATAGTAATATTAATATTCTTGGAATTTCTATACTAAGATACACCATGTACAGGCTTTTAAGTTTGTTGACTTGACTCAGAATGATTCACCTGATAAGGTGAGAGACAAACTCATTTCAACAGTCTCTGACATCATACTGGGTGTGTCGACTTTGTAACTGTGTGGGTATTCGTTATGCTGAACTGGTAACTGTAAGAAATAAGCTAGTAATTCATCGAGCAAATTGGTTTTTAATTATCGGAAAATATTTTTGTTTCCTTAATCCTTTATTCAAATTTCCTGTGGTGAATCATAACTTCTACTGCTGTATGATATTCTTGGAAATCGTATTAATTTTTATAAATTTTTTAATTGAACGCTTCCTCCTTTGTTTATGTACCAGCCCATATTTTACTTCGATTTTAAATATAAATATATTTGTGATAATTAGTTTTTCTTTTAGTTTGTTTAGTAATGTACAGCGTATGACTCAAGGAGTTCATTAATTTTATTGTTTTAGGCATTACGCATAATACACCTAGGGGTAGGTAGGTTATTTTTCGTCGTTGAAATTCTCTAATTCGCTGCGCTTGTATTCTAGTTTTAATAATGATTAAAAACAGCTAAAAATAATAAATAGATATAAACGGGTTGACTGATAAATATATTGCATGGATCTCTCAAGGTAGTTAATGGCTCTCAGTTAGAGTAAAAGGTTCTATGAATATTTCGAAGCCTGTGAGGGTTCGATGCCCGTTCTTTTTCTTCATAATATTTAATGTCGAACTCCGATAGCAGGTGATTCTACAAGGTTCTAGTTAATACTATTTTAAGGGTTAGATACAGCTTACAGCAGTATAATTTTGGAAATATTCAACATTTTTATCCTCCATTACTGTATCTTGTGAAATAATGAAAATTAGTATGTGTTAAACACTGTCTTTCTGCTACATGAAAAAAAATATGTTTACGATTTAAAAAAAAAACTATTTACATTTTTTTTTTTCAAAATATAGTTCACTGTGCAGTGATGAAGCGTTTCTCTATAACTCAAAAACTATCCAACATTCTGTGATGAAATGTTTTGTGTGTATTTATGCATGTCATATCTACAATATGATGCAAGATCACTTCTCTATCTTTCATAGATTGTCTAATACAAATAAATTCATTTAAAAAATGGTCAAATATCAGTATTTTCTCCTAACACAAAAATAAAAAAATATAATTTATTAAGGAATGTAGTTGAAAGAGCATTTGTAAACATGAGTTTCAGCAACAAAATAAAGAGAGAGAACATGAAAAAGTTAAATAGTTTATGAGTTATGAGGGAAACGCTTCATCACTGCACAGTAAACTGCCACCATTTTGAATTTTGAAAAAAAAAAATATATAAATCATTTTTTTAAATCGTAAAACTATATTTTTCATATAGCAGAAGGACAGTGTTTTACACATACCAATTTTCAATATTGTACAAGATACAATAATGGAGGGAAAAAATGTTGAAAATTTCTAAAAATTTTATTGTTGTAAGCTGTACCTAACCCCTTAAAACGGAAATAAGTAATCGACGAAACATCTTATGAACCACAATGTTCCACAGCAGTAGCTATAAAAGCTTGAAACCTGCCTTCGGTAATCATTCACGGTTCGAATCTCTGATACTCGTGACAGCAAAAGTGAGTGATAGCGACAGAAAAATTGAATATAAGATATCCCAGCAGCAGTATTAGTCGACATGCAGGTTTTAATTGATTTCGTATGTCGTAGATCATTTGGTATGTCAAAGTCTGAATTCAACGTTTTTTCATGGTCTATCCTGGTTGTGACGTTCTCACGGTAATGTCGCTAGAAGTGATAGACTCAGTATCTTTAAATAAATGATGTTAAAAGTCTACGCTGTCTGTTCTTTACAGGTACCTTCTTAGTATGTTCGTTCTTTATTCCGAATGAAACAAAACAAATTAATTTGAGGGATTGGAGATAACTTAGAAATACCGGTAATATAAGAAGAGCAATGACTCGATAAACACTATCCAATTAAAAACGCAACTACTGTATAAGGAACATTGGAAAGCAGAAGAAAATTAATAATTAACATAAATTGGCCGCACATGTTTAACATAAAATTGTCACACGAAAAATAAAATTCGTAAAATTTACATGAAGATGTCAGTGGACGTTAGGCCTATACACACCCCTGATTCCATCTGCGAAACCATTACATACCTACCACATGTCTGGACTGATATTTGGGCTGCATAAACAAAAATGAGCTGTTTAAATCAGACATTTTTTACAGTAATTTTACATACGTTTCGCATTTTGCATTTAAGGTATACTGAACGTGATTGGAAATTGAACAATATAAACGCGCAGATTTGTACGACATGACTGCTACAATTTTATTCCCAGCTAATGCTCTGATTTTCAATTTTAGAACACGGTGCACACTAAATCATAATTTCTAGTTTAATATTATTAGCAGCAGAAGTAGACAAACAGGTTAGAAGAGCATAACATTCTATCTCAATAAAGACAAATCTTTAAAATTGAAGACATCTCCCTTTACCAGCTTATTTACCGATATAAAACCGTAGTTAGACCATGTCATAATATACCATTTTAAAATAATACTAACCTTCTCATTTATTATAAAGATGGATGGGTTCCTATTAGTGTCTTGCAATGTTCGAACATGAGAGAGGCAACCAAGGCATTAAAAACTTCGTATTATGTAATATGAAAAATTAATCGCAAGATTTGTGCTAAAATTCTCACGCGATTAATACATAAGTGGAGGACAGCGAATATTTTTTATAAGAAGTTGGAATAAACACGACAGGCCTCCTCTTGCAGAGCGAACATCGGTGAATATCGAACTTCCCCATACTCGACGAACTTGAACCGAATATAGCGCCCTTAATGCACGACGCTAATTCCTATAACTGTGAGAATTAATTCTGTATATACAAAGACATTTAAGCAGAGGAAAATATTTATATCCAAATTTCCTTAAAATCCATAATTATTTTTCTATGGTAATTGCTTGTTTACTTAATTAAAGTTCCTTTTGTATGTATGCATTTATTTTCAGTGCAAGTGGGCAAACACCCGGTGGCAGTGATAACTTAATTACACACAATAATTACCATACAAAATAATTGCAAAATACACAATAATTACAATTAATAATAATAGTTAAAATAACCTAATTAATAAGTAAACCCAATTTTCCATTACAACCTGTAAAAAAAAAACACTCACACAATACACAACATAAGTTAAGGAATAATGCAAATAAAATTAAAATTAACTCATTTTCTAAAACAATGCTCGGACACGTCAAATTTAATATTTTGAAAGGAAATTTTTACAAAGAGGAAATAAAATTTTCAGCCATTATTGTACAGTGTGTGTCATCATCGACAACATATTACATATTTTATAAATGGCAACATATTATTTTCTCATTTTCTTCTGAAAGATTGGTACCTTATTTAGTTATTTATTTAGTTTCATCTGTTTCATACAAAACGTTTGGTTTCTATGGGAACAGTTTCATTGTTGGCTTGTTTAACGTGTTTTCTCCACAATTTACACAACTACTGCAACAAATGAAATTCTAATTATTTAATAAGGTGTTCAAAATGTTCCCCAGTTACAATCTGGCAGTGGCTAAGCCGAAGAGTGAATTCTTGTTGAACATTTTCAATCACTGCTGGTGCTATATCTCTGCATTCTTTCCTAATCCTTATTTTTAACTCTTCCATATTAGCAAGCCTCGTGATAAAGACTCTATATTTAAAAAATCCCCATAAAAAGTCAAGTGGAGAGAGATCTGGTGATCTCGCAGGCCACTCTATAAATCCTCTTCTTCCGATCCATTTATTTGGAAAAACATCTTACAGATATTCTTGAACATGAACAGCATGATGAGGGGCAGCGTCATCTTTTTAATACGATATTGAATCATTAGAGGCATCTGTATCTTCATGATTTCGATACGAGACAGCAAGGGATGATATTAGAACTTCACGCAAGAATGCCAAATAGCGGTCACCTTTAAGTGTCACGTCAAAGAAATAAGGATCTAAAATTCTTGTTCCCACAATTTCTACCCACACATTTACTTTTTGAGGATGTTGTGTGTGCGTTTCTACCATCTAGTGTGGATTCTTGGTTGACCAACACCGGCAATTTTGTCTGTTTACTTCTCCGTTGAGTTAGAATGAAGCTTCATCAAAATATAACACATCTGATACAAAATCCGGATTTCTCTGATCGCAGAGATCAGTCATTGTCTCACAGAACTGTAACCTTCTATCAAAGTCATCTTCCATCAACTCCTGCATTGGATGAACTTTATAAAGGTGATATTTATGTCGATGCAATATTCTCCAGGCAGTTGCTTTCGAAATATCAAATGTAGTTTCTAATTCTTTGAGAGAAGCATGTGGTTTCTCTTGAATTGAAAGTAAAACATCAAGTTGCACATCATCGTCTGTAGACGGTCTTCCGGGTCTTTTTACATCCCTGACATGTCTGTGTACATTTAATTTTTTTTTTCTATTTTACACACAGTTGCTTGTGAAATATATTGCCGATCTGGACGAGTTTCATAAAAAATTATGCATACCTCTTATTGTGTATGTCTTCTGTCATCATCATCATCATCATCACCACATCATCACCATCACCATCATCATTTCAATCCTTTCAGATTCTGTTAAAAACATTTTATTTTAGACTGATGTCACAAATGAAAGTTTTCTTCACTCAAAATACGTTGAACAAGCCAACAATGAAACTGTTCCCATAGAAACCAAACGTTTTGTATGAAACAAATGAAACTAAATAAATAACTAAATAAGATATCAATCTTTCAGAAAAAAAATTAAAAAATAATATGTTGCCATTCAAAAATGTTGTCGATGATGTCACATCCTGTACAATAATGGCTGAAAATTTTGTTTCTTTTTTTGTAATATTTTCCTTTCAAAATATTAAATTTGACATGTCCGAGCATAAAAAAGAGTTAAATTTAGTTTTATTTGCATTATTCCTTACTTGTGAAAAACCCTGTGTGTGTGTATGTATAGAGTCCCTAAATAAATTACACATTGGTACTAATACTCTATCACTACTTTCACTTCACTCTCATCTCACTCATTGCACTGACACTATGACACATTTCACTGACACTATAAATTATCAGTGATGAAATTATTCATTGCCATTGTAAGCCATAACTTCACTGACTCATCACGCTTCACCGACACAACACTTCAAATAAAACAAACACACTCTTGTTGTTTCGTAGAATCATATACTTATAAACTATAGGCCTATTAACTTAAATTGCTAATCTAAGACTCTCTTACAAGCTATTTAAAACTAATTTACAAATTCAAACTAAAGAAATAACTCGTCAGGCTAAGTAAATACATGTCATCTTAAGTAATGTAACGTATCTTTTGTAACGTTTACACCTTATGCACAATTTTTTTAAAGTTATTTTTTCATTTTCCTTAAGGAAGGACAAAGACCGCAGCACGTAGGTCGTTCCAATCATTTATAGTTCGATTTAAAAATGAGAATTTACCTAGATCCGTTCTGTGTTTTCTACAATTTATTTTAAAACAATGATCGTTCTTACCATAGTACCACAGTTTAGTATATACTGTCACGAAGCTTGAGTTGTGAGGGTACTAGGAAGAAAAGACTGTGCCGGTACTATTACGCATTATGTGTTATGAAGCGATAGTAGCGATCCATGGATGCATATTTACTACGTATTCGTGACTGTATATACTAGGCTGTGATAGTAGGCTGGCTTCTCTAACCGAGCCTTTATGTCTATCCATGTTTTTTTTTTCTATGTGCTCTATACAGTGATGTTATTCTAATTTTCTACGTCTGTTTTTCAAAGTTTCCCGGTTACAACTTTTAACACATTTTAAACAATGGTTTCTAGACGCTGGAGACAAGTTCGAGACTAAACAGGTCCCGAAACTAAAGTGATGAATAATTATCTTCTATTTCAGACAGAATATGCGTTACTGAAAGACAGGCCACATCCGATGACTGCAATATTTTAAAACAATTTAAAAGCAAATTTGCCTGTGTGAGAGTTATTGACAAGTAAGTATACAAATTTATTTGAAAACAGAGATGGATGAGAAAATTTATTTTGTGAATTAATGTAACTTAATGATAATCAAAGTAGAGAGCGTCCGCCACGAAACAGGTTTCACTCAGATAAATGTCGTCGGCCTCTTTCTTTTATAGATAGAATGCGACTACCGAGAAAATAGTGTGTACTTTTCCCATGAAAAGTTTAATGTTACGTAATATGAACAAATAACACAGGCTGAAGGAACGTCAAGGTTGGGGCATTAGTACAAAGCTGATTTCCATTCAGTGCATTTGAAGTTAGTTCCTGACAATACACTTATTATAATTGCGAATCTTCATTTATATATGTATTATTACGAATATATCTTACAAGAAATGTCGTTCTATACTTCTACAGAAATATGTTAGTGTTCAACAACCATTTAAGTCGACAATCCGGAATTTAGCGAAAAAAAAATGAGAGAAACCGATTCATTTTAAAACAAAAATAGATGGATGCATAAGTCGCGTCCTAACTGAAGAAAAGTCTATGACATAAGCTATAAGCTCAGAACAGCTAAATCGTTAAAGACGTTACCTCAACAGAGAGGTGTATCCAAGACATCAGCTTGGAAAGAAACGAAACTGTTAAAACGAAAGCCTTTTAAGACAGAAATTGAATGAAACTGACCGTGTGCCTAGTGTTCAATTCTATTGATAGAGACGAAATTCAGCGTGTATACAGAAATCTTTTCAAAAGATATCGTCGCTGCGCTTCCAAATCCTCTATGTGTTTTTAAAAAGATTTTGTATAAGAAAGGAAAAAAAATTCTACTTTTAATTCCCTTAATATTCAAAGCTACTTTCCACATATTTTCACAATTCATGATGTAATGATTGAAAATATACCGAAAGTAGCTTTGAAAATCAAGGTACTTAGGAGTGACAATGCTTTTTTGTTTCTCCTGCAAAATCTTATTTGAAACACATAGTGGATTTTGGAGGAGCAGCAACAATATGAAACGTGCATTAGAGAGGATGGCCAACAGTTCCAACATTTATTATAATAAGATAAGCAAATAAATTACATCTGGGTAGCGCACTGAATCATCTCTAAGCGGGCTATTACTTGCCCGTATTACTTTTAGAAAAGCGCCGTACTAATCGAAACCTGTTTTCTGGTGTACGCCTGCTGAAACAATATGAATATTTTCTACGCAGACGGTTATAGCATTAAGAATATTTCAGTAGGCCTATAAGAAATAATTGATATGACCACTACCACCACTACATACATATTGATAGTTTCAAATGATTTAAATTTCAGTACTGATTGTGCCCTTAAGCTGGAAAGCGGCGAAGCTGATTTTGGAATATTCACAGCTGAAGAAGCCATTTTGACAACAAAATTTGACAGACAGCAACAACGGACAGTAATTGGTGAAATTCGAGAGAAAGACAGGGACACTGGTAAGCAAACATTTAAATTTGTATTAGCAGCAGCAGTATAGTAGTAGATTCTCTCGCTCCGTAAGGAGCGTAGGGCATCTGTGAAACACCACGTTCTAACTCGGCTCCTTGACAACATTTTAACCTCATTCCATGTTTTGCCGCATGTTTTTGTCTCTTCTATGATTGTCCTTTTCCAAGTGTATGTTTAGGTCTTCCTACTTTCCGTTCGCCTTGTGGACGCCAGTCCAGTGCTTGCTGCAGTCTCTCGATAGCTTCACCTTCTTTCCTCAGAGAATGTCCTATCAACCTCCACTTTCTCATTTTAATTTGTTTCTCAACTTCCCACAATGCAAAGTTACTTGCTACTTCAGAGCCATCTTATACCAATTATTCTTCTCATGTAGCGATTTATGAATGTCTATAATCTATTAAATTTGTATTATACCCCTACTATTTCGTAACACATATTTTGGACAGTAATCTAATTGAAGATTTTTTTATTTTCCGTTTCTTTTAGAACAATTTCAATTTGAGACCGTTGCAATAGTAAAAGACGGCTTCACTGGACCTCTCAGTGCAGTCCAAGGAAAAAACTTTTGTCATCCAGGCTTTAGAAATTCACAGATATGGACTGACAGAGTGTTGAAGGTAAATATATAATATTTTACTTCTTAGATCATGAAGTAAAAGGAAAATCTTCCTCTTTATTAAGCTTTCTGCTATACACGGTTTAGGCTGTTAATATTAACAATTACGGAGTCTTTTATATGTAAACAAAGTTAGGCTTTTACGAGTAGATCCAGTTACCTACAGTTGGCCATTATAACTGGTTGTCTCACAAGGGAACCGTCCTAGATCATGGTGCTTGATTTTAATGACAATGCATATTTAAGCTGATTTTCATTCATTAAGAAACATGGTGGTAGTCGTTCGTTTCGCTTTTTCCTCGCTTATGAAATATATCGATTTTAAAATCATTGCTACTTATACCGCTTCTTGTGCGCACTCGGATTTTCGTAGTTCCGCGACGTCGTATTAAAGCCCTCGTATTAATGTTCTAGTCATTTTTTTCTCTTAACCCACATCACTACAGTAGTAGTGCAATCTATTGTCACTCATTCGTACTGTACATCGTCCAATCCGTAGGTATGCAGCTGGACTGTACAGTATATATGATTTCAAGAACCGAAAGAGGAATTTGAACCTAAAATAAAACAATGTGTAAGCAAATATAAGCCATTTAATGTCGTGGTTGATGCATGTAGTTTCGGTAAACTAACAAAAAAAAAAAACACACTTCAGAAGATGGTTAAGAGATGTACTGTATTTCTCCCGGATGTTAAGAAAGACACACTACTACTTCTGGATTCCTGGAGTGGTCAGATAGGTGACACTATATTTACTGATAAAGAGGTAAACAGTACTTTACATGGTAAGACAAAACAAAAATTATCCCTCAAAACCTATAAGATTTGTGCAACCCTTGGATGTATGTTTTTAAGGCAATATAAAATTGTAATTCGAAGGCTAGAAGAGTACTTCAAATATACACGGCGTGACAGAGGTGTGAATATGTGACAGAGAAACATGTGGGAAAGTTTGATAAAGTTCTTGCAACAATGTCGCATGTTGGAAACAGTATGTATGTGTGTGTATGTGTGTCTGTATGTTATAGAAGAGAGTGAAAAACCAACCTATATAAAATGTTTGTACTGTTCAATAGCTCTTTGTTTCGACCATTTCATTTCGAATCCAGACTATCACATTTAAGGTGAGTCACAAAGTTACCTAATACATATTTTAAATTCAAATTGAATTTGTATTTCAGCAAGAGTTCTGTATTAATGTGAGTTAACATAGAAAGAAAATAGCGTTAACGCGAGAGCTGTGATATGGTTTCGCGTAACTACGAGGATCCGAGTGCGCGCAAGTGGTATAAGTAGCATCGATTTTCAAGTGAATATAATTTGTAAACAAGGAAAAAGAGCAACGAACGACTATCACCAAGTTTCTTAAAGAACGAAAATTAGCTTAAATGTGCATTTTCATTAAATTCAAGCACCGTGACCTGGGATGGTTCCCTTATCAGTGGGCAACGCGTGGGAATTCTCGGTCCCGGTTGGTTCCTAATGTGTGAAGGTCAAACTACGTCACACACGTGCAGCACGTTTTGAGTATGTTCGAATCATTTAACCGTTATAACAAGGCGTATGTATATTTGCAGTGCAGTATTTCTTTAAAAAGTGTTTAATATGCTTGAGTTTCGGGTTTCTTTAGAACATCGTATCTTGGTAAGATTCTTATACAGGGACATCATTTTATTTTTACTTAATTTTTATTGTACCTGAGTTTTTGAATGTACTGGGAGTGATCCCACCCCCTCTACTAGTAAACTTCCAACCGTTCACCACACAGAATCAAGGCCGCATATAGCAAACCGCACTGAGTTAGTATAGTACGTTCCAGAATTATGTTCGCGTTTTCCAGTGACGAAAGAGCTTTCAATATTGAATCATATTTTCGCACAGGTACTGTCCGTTTGCCTACGTCGCATCCCGATTTCCCCCACCTGCTTCTGTACGCCCCTCTGTAAAAGCTGGGCTGTCTTAGCTCTTTTCTGAAAACATTAATTTCTGTTAGGAATTGGACGTTTACATAATATTATACAACTGTTTTAAATAACTTAAATAAAAGGGCCTCGTTAAGTAATTAACTTTCACGTGATTTCCTCCATTTCTACGATCCTGCGGCATAACCACTTGGACGGACAGTAGATAGCGTGTCTGAGTAATTTTATCTGTGCGAGTCGGGCAGAAGTGAAGATTGAATTTACAGTACGTAAGGTACTCTTTTATAGAGTAGGTACAGAATTATTTCAACATGAGTTACTAGTACGAAGGACGAAACTGGCAATTGGAATTAGATTCAATAGTGTATAGTGCGATAATATGCACAAAAGAACTGAAGCGTGTATCGAAATGAACGGCCACCATTTTCAAATATGTATTTAAATATCCATATTATGATTATTTTTCAATTCAACTTCATTCTCTAAATTGTACGCTAATGTGCTGTAGACAGTATAATATACACTGCATAATGAATACGTTCGCATGGATAACTCAGTTCGTGAATAAAAACACTTATTGTTAATACAGTACTGCATTTTGATTAAACAAAAACCTAATGAAAATTATCAGACTCAAAATCGCGATATTTCCTAGTTTACATAAATAGATGAACTACTTTTCTTCCCTCCTATACCTAGTAAAGTGATTTCTTTGTGTTTTACGCCAGTATCATCGAACTACAGTCGTGGAAGGGGCTAGCGAACGGTGTTTCCGGTTCTCTAAAGGTATAGCCAGGCTAATATTAAAAATGTTAGTAAACATAAAATGATGACCCTGTATAACGAAGTCCAATCGTCAAGTTCGAAGACTACTTGCTCAAAGATATTCTGGTGTGAAGCTCCAGCTCGTGAAGCAATATGTAAATTTCGGGAGATTGTGCATATTAGTCTACTGATAAGAAGGGTGGAAAGGAAAATGGAGTTTTGATGGAAGAAACGTTGGACGACATTCGCTACCGCTTAAATAATTCTCCTAAAAATTTATTAAGGAGCTCGTTCAACAAAGAGGAATTTTCTTTCTTCTGTGCATACAGCTAAAAAGTCGTTGAAAATCAAACCATAAAAAATTGGTTTGTGTCATGAACTGTAACCGGATGACTCTAGAAAAAGGTGTACATTTTGTGAATGGGTTGTTTCTTTTTAATTGGTTATTTTACGACGCTTTATCAACTGGTATGTTTATCTAGCGTCTGAGTGAGATGAAGGTGATAATGCCAGTGAAATGAGTGCGGGGTCCAAGAGCCGAAAGTTACCCAGAATTTACTCGTAATTGATTGAGGGAAAACCTCGGAAGAAACCTCTATCAGGTAACTTGTCCCAACCAGGACTTGAACCCGGGCCCGCTCGTTTCACGGTCAGGAATGCTAACCGTTACTCCATAGAGTTGGACGAATGGGTTTTACATAACGTGCATGGTAGAGAAATATTTTCATATATTAATTTTGTTTTCCGATGAAGCTTGATTTCATCATCTCAAGTGCTATGTGAATTCACAAAATTACATCTGAAAAAAAAAAAAAAGACTTTTTCACAAAGTCCCACTACTTGGCGGGAAAGTTTGTGTACGATGTGCCATTACCGGGAAAAGAACTGCGCCGATAGGTACAGTATGCGAATCTGAGTTGACACTCATTTTTTCAAGAGTTGACCAAGATAGAATGAAATTACGCATTCTTCCAACAGAATTCCGCCACCGCTCACACGGCGAACGCTTCCCTACAAGAAATGAATCATATGTTCCAGGACTGAGCCATCTCTTCGATCCACCGACCTCATTTCCCTGTGATTTCTATCTTTGAAGTTATTGCAAGAAAAAGCGTAAGGACAAAACCACGCACCTCCCGCGTCTGTGGCTACAGTGCAAGCGCACTGGCCTTCCTCCCAGGCGGCCAGGGCTCGATCCCCGGTCAGGTCTGGGTTAAATTTGTGGTGGGAAAAAACAAACGTTTCAGAGAGATTTTCTCGGAGTACTCCAGTTTCCCTCTTTCATTCCACCTACACACTCCTCTTCCCTCTCATTTCATCCATCATCTGTAATAGTAAAAATAGGTCGGGAGTAGTATAGGTTTTCGATGCTGATATAGGTTCTTAGGGCTTGGGTCTCTGGGTTCCGGGTTGAGGCTCGTCAGTAGATGATAGTATCTTACCTGCAGGGCCCAGGAAGTATGGCATTCCTGTCAGCGTCGGATTCACTAATGCTACCCGAACCATCCATCGGAACTTAGACAATCATCGCATTTAGGGTGTACAATAAGCCTATACGGCCTAAATGTAAGGATCCATCTCGGATCCAGCATTCGTGAAAGAAAGAAAGAAAGAAAGAAAGAAAAAAGAAAAAGAAGGAAAGAAAGGAAGAAAGAAAGAAAGAGAGAAAGAAAGAGAAAAAGGGAGAGAGAGAGAGAAAGAAAGAAAAAACAAAGAGAGAAAGAAAGAAAAAACAAAGAAAGAAAGAAAGAAAGAAAAAACAAAGAGAGAAAGAAAGAAAAAAAGAAAGAAAGAGAGAGAGAAAGAAAAAAGAACGAAAGAGAGAAAGAAAGAAAGGAAAAAGGAAAGAAAGATAAAAGAAAGAAAGAGAGAAAGAAAGAAAGAAAGAAAGAAAGAAAAAGGGACTAAAAGAGAAAGAAATCAATCAAATAAACAGTCAATCAGTCAACCCAGATACCTTAAAAGGTCTCAAGCATAACATCAGTGAGGAGATTACCTCTATTTCTCAATGGAAATTTGAGCAAGTGATAGAGAACATTTCAAGGCGATGTCAAAAATATAATTAAGACAATGTTATCTTAAGTTTTTAACATAAAAATGCTATGTTTTTCAATGTTTAAAATTTTTATATATTTTAATCAATGTACTGTCTGCAAATCAAGCTTTCAGATATAGCTCCCTGTAAAGTTAATTTGAATAATTTCGAAGAAAAAATTGTTCCGGGGCCGGGTATCGAACACTGGACCTGAAAGCTTAATTTGAATAATACACTCCACTGTTCGTTAACAGAAAACCACAATTTAAGACATACAGAGTTAGTGTGCACTCTATGTTGTTTGCTTGACGGTTGTCAGCCCACTTTGAGGTCTGTGGACACAGAGGGAAAAATTGGATCAGTGTCTGGTAGAGTTCCCGGGTAGCTCAGTTGGTAGAGCGTTGGTACGTTTAACTAAAGGTCCCAGGTTCAATACCCGGCCCCGGAACAATTTTTCCTTCGAAATTATTCAATGTAATGTCTGTTATGTTAATTAAAAACAATATATCTATTCAGTCTTGTGAAAAATAAAGCTTAAGTTTTATAATATTTCATAACAACTGCAAGATTAGTATTAATTATTAATTTCATATCATGGTTATTTATTATTGCAGTAACTGAATTTGTCTATTTCAGAGTTTAATCTACGTAAACAATCTGTATCAAATAAAACGGAAAATACTGTATAATATTTGACTCAGATAAAGAGTTTAATACATCATATTTGAGATATTAGGTTTATGTTTCAACTTATTTTCAGAAAATTTTAACTAGTAAATTTACTGTATTTTAGAAGTATTTCTCAATTTTACTTCTTACTTGTATTTTTTCATCAACAGCACTTCGAGAGGGTGATTCTGAATAGAACTGTCGTTTGTGACAAGTCTTTGAGGACGTCTATCGAAGATGAACTATCAGCACTATCGTCATTCTTCACGAAGTCTTGTCGTCCAGGGCCGTGGGTGTCAAATGAATATATAGACAAGAAACTTAGTAAGTTTATCAGTTGAATTCTATTGTAATTTGCAGAAATTGTAACCTGTTTAATTATCCGCAACTATTCTTCATTCAGTCAAGAAATAATTACATTAATTTCGACTTCCTGTCTACTGACACTGGCAAAAGAAATTGACTGTTGAACTGTGATTTCGAAGAGTTTGATATAAATAGGTCTTCCATTAAAATTACTTTTTAGACAATGAAATATACAAGTTTATAAGTTCGCCTTCATGTTGCCTTTCATTCCCAACTTTTATTTTCAATTGTAACATACTCTTTACAACCAAAGAAGTGACTTTAATTTCAATTAGTTAAGTTATACCTAAAATAGGCCTACGTCTGTAGTAGGTATACAGAGTAAATCGTAAGTGATATAATTAAGGAAGCTATTCTTCGAGATATTTCACACAAAGACGTTTAATACAATTTTTTTTATCGTTTTTGCTTCCCTTTTGAGAAAAATTGTTTTATATTAAACATTTCATAACGTGTTTTGGGAAAGCCACTGATTTATTTGCCGACATACTCAGTCAGTTTAAGAGAGTAGTGTAATACGATAATAAATTATTGAAAGAATTTCAGTTTTGCCCCTTAAATGTGCAGAAATTAAATCTGAATAAAAGTAACATTTTAAAATTGCTTTGCCGATGGAAAAGTTACATTTGTTTGGATCAAATTTCTGCACATTTAAAGGACAAAACTAAAATTCTTTCAATCATATATTATCATACATAATACACTGCTCTCTTAAATTGACTGAGCATATTGGAAATTAAGGACGCTATTCATAGACATTTCGCTAGCCCCGCTACAAGCGTGCTAAACTAGCCCCGACTTTGCCAGAGGAGAGACGAATTATTCATATCGCTAACATTGGTTTATGAATACGAAAAACGTTAGTTTCGTTGATCATCCACAGGAAGCCCGCGCTAAAAATGTCTATGAATACGGCCCCTAAATCAACGGCTTTCCCAGAAACACGCTATAAAATGTTTCATATAAAACAAATTTTTTCTCGAAAAGAAAGCAAAACGAGCAAAACTGTATTAAACGTTTTTGTTTTAAATATCTCAAAGAATAACCCCCTGAAATTAATGACATTACTTACGGCTCACTCTGTATAGGCCCTATGATAAAGTATTTGCTAAACAACTGCCACGTGCCTTCATTGTTGTAATTAAAGTGTTTACAATTATTATTTCCAAACCATTGATCCTATCTCAAATCTGAGATCATATTTAGAAAGCTTAAATAAAATCAATCTGCGCAGATTTTATAAGCCTAATTAAACAATATGTCTGATCCATCTTTAATATTATAGGAGCTATGAGCTTTTAACGGGACTTTGACATAGAAAAGGACGATAGGGTACACTGAAAAGGACTATAGGGTACTTTGAAATGAATAGAAAACCTATATTACGTTTTGTGTTTAAATGCACGGTTAATTATAATATTAAGTAGTTCGGCAACATCGCTGTTAATACACTTTTCTCGTGATATAGATGTAAGAGGTCAATGAACTCTGTGTTTCGCTAGATGAGCTGTTCTCTGGTGCTGTATGGCAACCAATTCGCACCATGGAGGGGCTTGAATTTAGAGGTTGTTAAAATTAAATTTATACGAAAACCGTCCACACTATTGAAATGAGCTAGAGGGATAAATTATTCCTGATTAATTTTATTAGTTTTCCAATCTACATGGACAGAAATCACGATCCTACTAGCAATAGTTACCGAATAAGAGGTTGTTAAACATTTGGGGGAAAAAATGAAAAAAAAAACTTATTAACTTTTCACCAATATGACATTATAGGTTTTTGTTACATGCAACATAAGCTATTCGCCTTGAAAATCTGTAAGGCTATTTAACTTCCACTCTGCATATTTCCTGTACTAAGTAATAAACAATGGTAATAATGTTTTGTTAAAATAATATAGGCTAAATGCAAATAAACATACAGCGCATACATTTTATCTTTCCACACTAGCGGTAGTAGAGTGAAAGCGGCAGTGCACAACGCAGCTGCCCACAAGCGGGCCCCCCGAGCGCTCGGTTATGACTCTAGAACACTCGAGATAAACCGTAAAAAGGGTAGTTTTTAACAATTTGAAATTGTGAAATTGCTAAAAGAAACTTTTTCACAATGGAAAAAGTAAAACTGAAATAAAATTTTGCAATACATCTGCCAGTAACAATCAATGATATTATTTGGATTTGAATGAAAATTGGAAATGCTTAATTCTAAAATAATATGTCTCTATTAAATTTGAATTTTCAGAATTTGGATGGATAGTATGAATTTAATGTACACTTTGACATATGTTAATTTGCCTATAAAGAAAATTAAACCGATATTCCATACAAATGTAATACCGGTAATCAATCATGAAATGATTATGGTGATGGGTTATGACCAGTGCTTTTCTTCTAGAGAAAAAGGTGGTGGAACTCTGTATGTCATTACAGCAGGCAGGGAGATGATTACTGTCCAGTGCAAGAGAACTTTATTGTTTTTAATCTTATTTTCGTCCAACTTTAAGACTTTCTACACCTATGTGGAGTTCAAAGAAAAATGATATTGAAAACATAATAATTATTAACACATTCTCAGCTCCATGATGAAAAATACAAGAAAAATGTGCTGGAATGGTGCGTTTTGCCAGAAAAAAAAGCACTGGTTATGACCATGGTAAAGATTTAACGAAGATGATAATGATTACATTAGTAATTGTGATTGTGATAAGAAAATCATTACAAAGACTATGTTGAAAGTGTTACTCATTTACTGCTATGTAGGCGTTGTAGAGTCTAAGCATATTTTGATTCACACGTTGCAGCTCTACTTAAAAAATGTTGGCTATTTCTTCTTGTTGTTGATAATAATTATTTTGTTAACATTATATGCTGATGTAAGGCTGATCCCCGCTCGTGGTGCTAACTTCATGAGAGACTTTGGTGAGGGAGGATTTTTTTAATCGAGCAACGTTATCATCGAACTTTTCCTCTTAAAACACGACATCTTCGTCTTCTTTTCTTGTTCAATAATAATAATAATAATAATAATAATAATAATAATAATAATAATAATAATGTTTATTACCAGCAAAATACAATGGAACTGTAAATAACTCTCCTGAAAGAGAGTGTTCTCGTACACAGGGGAGGATTCGGTATAGGCTATAATAAATTACAGTAAAATAACTAATACTGATCCCGTAGTTTTGAATTTATTCACCTTTGTGTGAACTGCAGTCCTTTCCGGTGGATCAATCCAAGGAAACCGTTCTTGAAATTATCAACGATACTGAGCACATGATTTTTTTTTTAAGTTACGGAAAATGAGGCATCAGTTTCCAAATGATCCTGTCCACAAAAAATTATATTTTCGGCTTTTGACAGCACTATATTACTATCATTCTCTTTTTACATAATACGACTATGTTTAGTTTACGGTTCCAAAAATTCTTATAAAGTATACGAAAATAACATTTGAAATCTGGGATGTACGGGCTTACAGTTCCAACGTGGCCCTTGTCGGCATTTATGAAAACAATATGGTAGAGCATTGTTTTCAGAAAATTACAGAACCAAATGGTATCTTGTCCTACTGCCATTAGTGTACCTTAATAGTCACCGATTTCCAAAATGACCCTTGTCCTTACTGAGTATGTTCAGAGAAACAGTAGGTACAAATACTTTATTTATGAATTTCTTGCCCTTAGCGGGTTTTATTTTATTTTGCAGGTTGGTAAACCTTCATCAGTAACCAATAATAAAAAATAACGTTATTTAACGATCAGTGTCTGTAGTTTGTAGTGTAATGTTTGTACTAAGTTAACCTCTGCACTCAACACGATTGTTTGGAAAAAAAAGTTTATTTGTTTTTATAGACTGATTATTATTACTTAATACAGATCCAAGTCCACATCTGTGGAGTAACGGTCAGCGCGTCTGGCCGCGAAACCAGGTGGCCCGGGTTCGAATCCCGGTCGGGGCAAGTTACCTGGTTGAGGTTTTTTCCGGGGTTTTCTCTCAACCCAATACGAGCAAATGCTGGGTAACTTCCGGTGCTGGACCACGGACTTATTTCACCGGCATTATCACCTTCATTTCATTCAGACGCTAAATAACCTAGATGTTGTTATAGCGTCGTAAAATAACCCAATAAAATAAATAAATGCAGCTCCAAACAGCATCTTGTCCATGGCAAGATAGCTGCCTATAGGCCCAAAACGCATCTTGTCCACATCACAGTTCCAAAACGACTCTTGTCTGCAAATTCAGTAGTTAAAAGCTACTACGGTTCTCATGCTCAAATTCTCACACAATAATTCGAGTGATATAATAAATAATACTGTCAAAAATCATACATCTGCAAAGAAAGTTTAACATGCCAGTATTTTTTTTTAATGTCTTACATTTTGTGTGACCTGGACAAGGAGTTGTTTGAAAATGGATGTCTCGAACGAAAATTCTTTGCTCTATATTAAATCTCTGAACCAAGACTCAAGCAACAGACACAAACAGAAAAATGAAACTCAACACTGCACAGATGTACTGCTCTGAAACTCAACTCAATACTGCACACAATAAATAACAAGCAGCGACTGCGCGAGAGTGGAAAGATAAAATATACAGCATGCACTGTACTATAACCATCTTAAAGGTCTTTATTTTCTGATCTTTTACATATAGGCCTATGGTTCCATATAATAAGCCTTGAAGTTTGTGTTATCATAAGTGTAAGTAATCTTACACTTTTCGTTCCCTGATCCTGTTACCCGGTTGTAACCCGTATTTCTCTAGTGATTCTTCGATAAAGACGTATTTACGTCAAAATATACAGGGACATCATTTTATTTTTACTAACATTTTTAATATTAACCTGGCTATATCTTTGGATTAATGGCTGAGAACCGGAAATACTGTTTGCTACCCCCTTCTACGACTGGAGTTCAATGATACTGGCGTAAAATACAAAAAAATCACTTTACTAGGTATAGGAGGTAAGAAAAGTAGTTCATCTATTTACGTAAGCTAGGAAATATTGCAATTTTGAGTTTGATCATTTTCATTAGGTTTTCGTTTAATCAAAATA
This sequence comes from Periplaneta americana, assembly GCF_040183065.1. Lineage (NCBI taxonomy): Eukaryota > Metazoa > Arthropoda > Insecta > Blattodea > Blattidae > Periplaneta > Periplaneta americana. The sequence continues at coordinate 148,366,688 of NC_091124.1, read as the reverse complement.
CAGTACAGTATTAACAATAAGTGTTTTTACTCACGAACTGAGTTATCCATGTGAACGTATTCACTATGCAGTGTATATTATACTGTCTACAATCTATAGCACATTAGCGTACAATATAGAGAATGAAGTTAAATTGAAAAATAATCATAATATGGATACCGGTATTTAAACAAATTTTTGAAAATTGTGACTGTTCATTTCGATATAGGCTTCAGTTCTTTTGTGCATATTATCGCACTATAGACTATTGCATCCAATTCCAATTACCATTTTCGTCCTTCGTACTAGCAACTCATGTTGAAATAATTCTGTATCTACTCTATAAAAGAGTACCTTACGTACTGTAAATTCAATCTTCACTTCTACCCGATCCGCACAGATCAAATTACTCAAACATGCTATCTACTGTACTGTCCGTCGCAGGATCGTAGAAAGGGAGGAAATCACGTGACAGTTAATTACTTAACGAGGCCCTTTTATTTAAGTTATTTTAAACAGTTGTATAATATTACGTAGACGTCCAATTCCTAACAGTTCAGAAAAAAGCTACAACAGCCCAGCCACTAGTCTTCATAGAGGGGCGAGCAGAAGCAGGTGGGGGAAATCAGGATGCGACGTAAGCAAACGGACGACAATACCTGTGCGAAAATATGATTAAATATTGAAAGTTCTTTCGTCACTGGAAAACGCGAACATTTTTCTGGAACGTACTATATTCACTAACTCAGTACTGCGGTCTTGGTTCTGTGAGGAGGACAGTTGGAACTTCATTAGTAGAAGGGGTGGGAGTGAAGTACATTAAAAAACTCAGGTACAATAAAAATTGAAGTAAAAATAAAATGATGTCCCTGTAGAATGATTATGAGCAATGTGCCTAAAATAATTTGATATGGCTTCGGTCGACTTTATAAAAGTTTTCAATCAGTGTAGTAAACATATAGAATAAATGCGCAACTTTATTCACAATTCGTATGTACTAAGAACCAACATAAATACTAACTTACAAAGAATGTGCACAAAGAATACTCCGAAGGCTTCATTCAATTAAAGCATGAATCTGAAGCTTCTAATGTATTTTTTTTTTTTTTTACAGAAAGTCAATATCCAAGTTTATGTCAACTATGCGACTCACCAGTTGGATGTTCTCAGAATCCACAAACAGATGGAAACCAGTTCTCCACACTTGACTGTCTAACAAAAAAGGGCGGAGACGTAGCTTATGTTGCATACTATTACGCACAGCTGTACTTCGGCGTAAGTACTGAAACACAACTCTTAGTTCCAGTGTGAAATTTAGTCATGGAATAATTCAGTTATCATTAATGAAACTAGCGGCGTGGTAGAGGGCTGGCCCCGCATTCGAGAGGTCCGGGGTTCGATCCCAGGGGCCGGCAATCCTAACTGAGGTTTTTCATGGTTTCCTCAGTTATTTCCAGGCAAATGCCGGGATTGTACCTCTTGAAAGTCCGGCCATGGACGGCGATCCTTCCCTTAATCCTTTCATATGTGTGAGTGAATGATGTGTAATGTCTTCAATGTTTGTGTTGTATCGGAGGTGGCCCTGGCATTGAGCTGATCCCTCATCCGGGGAGGCCCTCCATGTCTTTGTACGGTCAAAAAAGTATGTATGGGATCCATAGATTAATTCCTCTCCCGACAGGTCGCGGCCCTGTAAGGCCCGGGTGGCGTGGGTCGTGTAAAAGCACCTAGAAGGGAGAGGTTAAACTGAGAGAAAGAAGAAGAAGAATATTAATGAAAGCGTTGAATTTTAGAATGACAAATCGTGCATAATGAGGAAATTGGTGTATCTATTTTAATTAAAAAGCATCTTAAATTACTTCCAAAGAGAGGACGGTAACTCTGAGCCTTCTTCCTCTAAATCAGTCACTGGTTTCATTACACTGCAATACCAAGTTGAATAAATCTCTTACAAAACAGAACTTCCATTTTAACGTCTTTTTAGGTAATAAAATAGGCTATCAAATCAGTATGTATTCAATTTCATATGAGAATAATGGAATTCTTTCAAGTAAAAAATTAATTCTACTGTTATTTTTGTTATCTTGATCATTATCACAACTATAATAATTAGCGCTACTGTCAGTTTAAGTGGCAACAACCACTAACTCTTTCACCACTGTCTACAAGCGCTGCTAGAACTACCACTGCTACAACTGTCAATGCTACAACCACAACTATAATTACCACCATTACTACCACCATAATCATTTCTACAGTCACTACTATCACTACCAATACCACCATCAAAATCGCTATGACCGTCACTACTAACCACCATGATAATCATTGTCACCACTGCTACCAAAGCTTTAAAGTTTTAAACCAAACTATATAGTAAATATTAATTTTGCTCTACGCGTACATTGGAGTTTAATAATTTAACACTCTCTTCTGTTAACAACAACGACGGCGACATATATAATGATGACGACGACTCATGCTAGACCAGGAAAGGGGAACAGCCTTTCTCAGAGAGCTTATCTTCTCCCGCTACACTTACAATTAGTGTTGTGCGTAGGTACTCATATGCTGACTGCTCTGTTTATAATACGAGTTTCCCGTCCCTATGCTAGACTTATTAAAGAAAAGACGTATTTTATGTGCCACCTTATTTCTGAAACTTTAAAAAAACGTTGTTGATATAAATACAACTCAATGAATCAGATTTTAATTGAAACAACTGGAAATACTGTAACTATCCATACGGCTTGGGAAAAATATTATTTCGTATTTAAAGCTTTGTTTTATTGTTCCAGCTTGTAGCAACAGCTTCACGACGAGTAGACCCAGCACCGTACAGATATCTATGCCCAAATGGGACTATTCAAAATATTGCCTCAAATCCGAATCCCTGTAAATGGATTTCACAACCATGGCCTTCCATAATCGCGAAGGAGTGAGTAGCTTTCACCATTATTGTTATATAATTCTCTTATTCTATTTAAGAAAGTCTGAGGTTGTAATAACGGTTTCGGGTTAAAAATTTCACTTCAAGACGTCCAGAAAAAAAAAAAAAAACAACTAGTGACTACTTAAGCTAGATTTTAGTCCACCGCTGTGAAGTAATGGTCAGCACGTCTGGCTATGAAACGAGCGAGTCCGGGTTCAAATCCTGGTTGGGACAAATTGCCTATTTGGGGTTTTTCCGGGGTTTTCCCTAAACCAATTGAAGCAGAATTGCTAGGTAATTTTAGGCGTTGAACCTCGGACTCATTTCACCATCATTAATTCACATATCATCATGCATACAATAGCCCGGGTTAAGTTCACGGTGCGGCGTGCTGTACTTGTACAAGAGCGCGGCCGTTCGGCTACCCAATCATTCACAAGAATAGGAGTGGTAAGTACAATAAGCCTCAGGCTACAGTGCAAGCCTTTGGGTTCCTCCTTCGTACAAAGAGAGAGAGAGAGAGAGAGAAAATAGATTTCACTGCATTGTAGCTCATAATGTACTGGCATTGCTTTTAAAACCTCAAACTATGTAAAACATTTACTATGCTGTTTTCTACAAAACATGTACGTTTTCCAGCACATCAACTGCCGAAAAACTCAGGACAGAACTGCAATCTCTTCTACCCACGAATGTTGGATCCAGAAGAATAAATGAATGGATTGACACCTTGTCAAACATTATAATTGGCAGTAATAAGCTTGTCCTAATACCTACCATTCTTTTAAGACAATTCATTGAGAAAGGTAAGCTTAGTTAATCAGCTTTTGTAACTTTCGTTAATGTATGAAGTTATAGCATGTTTCTACTGTTTTAAGATGTTCAAGGCTACAGAAATCGAAAGACAAATTCGGACATGATTCTTAAAACAACTGAAGGATTTTTCACTATTATATTCAGATGAGTGTGTTCATTTGGCAGAAATGTTTGACGGTTAATTACAAATGAGGTAGGAAAATGTTTAAGCTACCGAATGTGTCATAATTGAGCCGTTCAGAGCAAAAGTGGTGTAAGTCAAAAATGGATAGTGAGGATTCAAGTAAACATTCTGTAAAATACAGCGCAAAGAAGCAATTAATATTCAATTTATTTAAACTTTAGTAGTCAGTGGAAAGCAAGAAGGACATATTAATTGCTACTTTGCGCTGTATTTTACAGAATTTTTACTTTAAATCTCATTACCCAATTTTGACTTACACCACTTTTGCTCTGAACGGCTCAATTAGAGTCCTGCGTTTGGTTACTTTGAATACAAGTTAGGTATACATCTATCATATTACCATCGCTTGGTAAGCAAGTTGCGAGTCAACAGTTCACGCTGAAATCTTATCGCACATTCCAGTACAGTGTGTTTACATCTGTTTATTCGTGTACCTGTGTGTATAAGTCGGTGAACAACAGGAACAATACTCATGTACAAAATACCACTTAGATTAATTAATAACAACAATAACAAAGTATTTATTCAAAGGCAGTTTATAGTAATAAAAGATCATTTTTTACCAAGAATAGAGAAAACTAAAAATAATTCAGGAGCCAGCACCTTTATTTTCAGAAGTCATCACATTTTGTCCATACATGCAATGAGAAAACTATTATAGCTAAGAAAAAGATACATTCATTGAAATATATTAAACAATATTAAATATCTACGCAATGCAAACACACACTCTCAGAGACGCGCAACAAATGTAACGATATTAATTTAAAAAGCACATTCGAATTTCTTCCTACAACCGCTTTTATTAACATTATATGTTAGTCGTAGTGACATAAAAGAAATCGAGGTCTTAAAAACTTTTGAACTCAACAAAAAATTCAGGCGTCACATAAAATTTGTAGTTGTAATTGCTACCTGGTGCCAGAAATCTGTATACCCCCTATTTTACAATAAGTAAAACGCATCTAGACACTTCGGATCTAATTAAAGTTTATAATTAATAAATGAAAAAATATAATTCAGAACAAACTTAAAATAAAACAAACTACGAGTGCGTGCTTTACATATTGCAATCAACGACGGTGAACATTTTTAGTGTTTCAAATAGACAATTTTTCCTTCTTTCTGATAAAATACATTTTCATCTTTGCTATTGACGTGCTTGCTACGAAATAAGACTATTGGAGCACTCATTTCCAACCGCCCAGCTTTGTTTTGTTTTCGTAAGTGCCCTGTGCAATACTGTAGGCCTGAACTAAACAGCGTCGGATACCATCGATCTAAACTCCATAATACCTACACTGTTGCGGGTTGCTTGGAGGCTTTAGGTAACCAAAAGCAGGACTCTTGTCATAATATATGAATTAAATTTTGCACATGGTTAGTTCAACATAATCTGTTGATTTTATTGATTCGCCTTACAACACAAAACCTTTAGTTGAGTTGTTGCACATTGGCACGACAATTATGTATCATAACGCCATACACTTTTTAATAGCTTTTATGTACTTATAAATAAATACAGGTCTTTTTTATTGGGTTATTTTACGACGCTGTATCAACATCTAGGTTATTTAGCGTCTGAATGATATGAAGGTGATAATGCTGGTGAAATGAGTCCGGGGTCCAGCACCGAAAGTTACCCAGCATTTGCTCGTATTGGGTTGAGGGAAAACCCCGGAAAAAACCTCAACCAGGTAATTTGCCCCGACCGAGATGCGAACCCGGGCCACCTGGTTTCGCGGCCAGACGCTAAATACAGGTCTTACCAAAAGTTTAAGTGATATTTCACTACTGTCCTTATACTTAGGTGAAACCCCCTGTTGTTTATAAAGGGACCAAATGCCTGTTAAAAGTGAAGTTTGTACTATAAACCCAATCTGTCTATTTTCCAAACTGTGGATTATATAACAATTTGTCTGTTATGAAACTTTACATATTTTGTAGAAAAAAAATAATCACTTCAGAATGGGTTGACTTAGATCTGTAAATTTTGGGATAGAGTTAGACATATCTGGAAGACTTCTTGTGCAATATTGCTTTTTGTTTTAAAAATTTGTGACAGTTCACGCAGGCATTGTGTTCCAGATTGTTTGTTTTTTTTTTCCTTTAGGAAACATTACCATTTTCTAAAATTCTTTTGAGCTTGAAATTCGCGGTAATGGACCCGGATCTGCCACTGCCATTTACATCATAACATTGCGAATGAGTAACAATGCTCAATCAGGTTATTCCCTCCACTTTTAGTAATCAGCTGTGGAGTTTGCTACAAGCATGGAAAGGTTGGATTTCTTCCTTGAAAAAAAAAAATGGAAATAGGCCGATATTCTGTTAGTGTAGACGTGAAGTCGCAGATTATTGAGATATGGAAGAATGACTGAAGATAATCTAACTCCATTCCAAAATTCATTGATCTAAGTCAACCCATTGTGGAGGAATTATTATTTTTTTGCTACAAAATATGTAATTTTTCAATAAGTTTCACAAGACAAAAAAATTATGTAATCCACAGTTTGAAAGATGGACAGATTGGATTTGCAGTAAAAACTTCACTTTTCACAGGCATTTGGTCCCTGTATAAACATCAGAGGGTTTCACCTGACAGAAGTGAAACATCACTTATGGAGGGGTGTCCTTAAACTTTTGGTAAGACCTGTAATGTTGAATAATTTCGAGGGAAAAATATTGTTCCGGGGCCGGGCATCGAACCCGGGACTTTTGGTTTAATGTACCAACGCTCTACCAACTGAGCTACCCGGGAACTCTACCCGACACCGATCCAATTTTTCCCTCTATATCCACAGACCTGAAAGTGGGCTGACAACCGTCCCAGGATGCCCGGCCCCGGAACAATTTTTCCCTCGAAATTATTTAAATCAACTTTACAGGGAGTTATACCTGAAATCTTGATTTACCTGTAATGTTGTTCAATTTTTAGTTGCTTAGCAATGAAACCAGTTGTCCTCTTGCAGCCTAGTGTTTTTTATATATATATTTCTTGGTTGACAGGGAATCACAGAGAGTTATTATCTATGATTTCATCCTTCTTACATAGAATACAGTTTATAGAAAGACAAAACCAAATTTTAATTAGGTGCTTTGCCAGACAGGCAAGTCCAGTAAGAATATAAGGTGCTGCAGCTGAATTTCTTGGCTTTTCTGGGGTGCAGTTTGGTGCACAAGAAGATATTCTTAGAATTTCCTATCGCATCATTTCTTCATTGGGTACTTCGAAAGTAATGCAAACTGTCTTCTCGTGGCATCTGTAGATTATATTTCATCATCATCATCATCTTCTTCTACTTCTTCTGCCTCACATGGATTTAGGCTCTCTTCCTGTCCCGGCCTCAATTCCATCGCATTCTGGAGCGTCCCACCTCTCTTCTTTCTAACGGTCTTTAATTTAAGACTATTTTTGGTATTCTTGATTCATCTATCTTCCTCAAATTATATTTCCAGTTTCGTCTGTATTGTAAGATTTGATCACTGTTTAAATCATTCCTTATATCGTCATTATGCATTTTATCTATCCTTGAACAGCCTTTAGAGATTGTAGAAATTTCATTTCTACTGTTTCGATATGTTTTAAATCTTTTTGTCTGATTGTTCACGATTCACATCCGTAAAAAAGGGAGGGGACCGCCATCACCTTATAGAATTTTAATTGTGTATCCTTTCGTGTATTTTTTTAGTGTTTGCTTAATCATTCCATATATCATTTTTTATTGGCGTAGTTTAGTCTCTGTCATAGTCGTAAGTGATATCACCTAAATACTTAAAATGTGTCACCTGTTCCTAAAATTTATCTTCTATTGCAATTTTTGTACGTACATAATGAAATTTCCCTTGGAATTTCATGACCTTCGTTTTATTAACTAATAGGCCTACTTTTAAGTTATATTCTTTTCCTATTTTACGTAATTGATAAAATTATTTTTTTTAAATTGGATTCTGTGTTTTCTAAAATTACATCATCATCTACCATGCAATAAAGTATTAACAAAATCATTTATGCCAACATTTATTCCGTCCACCGCTGTGGAGAAACGGTTAGCGCCTGGCCATAAAACGAGCGGGTCCGGGTTCAAATCCTGGTTGGGATAAGTTATCTGGTTGAGGTTTCTCCAGGGTTTTCCCTCAACCTATTAAGAATAAATGCTGGATAACTTTCTGCGTTCGAACCTGGATTAATTTCGCTGGCATTATCACCTTCATTTCATTCAGACGCTAGATAAACACAGCAGTTGATAGAGCGTCGTAAAATTACCATTATATATATATATATATATATATATATATATATATATATATATATTCCTTCGGTAACACTTTCTTTCAATCTTCGTACGGCATCGTCTCTCTCTCGCTCTCTCTCTCTCTCTCTCTCTCTCTCTCTTTCTGGATATTAAATAACGTGGAGTGTGGACGATAATACACAACCTTGGTTTTACTTCCTGTCCCGCTCCGTGGTCTAAGGCATTCTGTATAATGGCAGTTGACTTGAAATATAAACGTCAACGTATATGCCCAACTCGGAGTCAGGCCACAAAAGGTAAACACTGTAGGAGGAGAGTTTGATCGGGTGTTGTGGAATGGATTCGGCGTAGCTAAGTGGTCAGAGCGCTTGGTACGTAGAACCAAGGACCCGGGTTCGATCCCCGGCGCCGGAGTGAATTTTTCTCCTCAAATATTAATTATCACTATACCAGATATGATTCTGTTGGACAAATAATAACATATTTAGTAAATTCATCCTGCTTAGGATTCGTGTTACGGAATGCGCGTGGTTGATCCTCATAGCGGAAGAAATTTTCTCATGAAATTTCGGTCAGTGTGTGGAACCGGTACCCATCCAGCACCGTGATGCACTTGGGGAGCGAAATCCGGTTACGAAAGCCATAACGGCTGGGAGGATCATCGTGCTAATCACACGATACCTCCATTCTGGTTGGATGATCGTCCACCTCTGCTTCGGCATTGGATATAAGGCCAGCAGTCGGCTGGCCGGTCATGGTTCTTCATGGGCTATTGTGCCTCGGATTATTTTGTCTTACTTCCTGATTTATTAAAATCTTATTGATATTTTTAGTTGCATTAAAGATTAAATATGTACATTTATAGAGATGTGTTTCACAATTTATTAGATGATTTCGGTATCCTCGTTTTATCATCATTTCTCATAAATATTTTCTATTTACATGGTCAAATGCGTCTTCAAAATCATCATTTAATGAATTATGAATAAAACAATCTGTCCAATTAGCAATAAATATAAGATAAGTAAGGCGTGGTTGGAAATTGAATATATATTGTTATTAGAATGGATTAGTAAGAAATATTAACATTTCCTGACTTCAGGGCGAGAGATACCAGAGCCAGGCACTACTCTTCCTTGTCAAAACCCAATGAAATGGTGCACGATCTCGGATGCAGAAAACAACAAGTGTGAATGGCTGCGTCAGGCCGGTATTACTCAAGGGATTGTACCCGAGATTGCATGTGTCCAAGCATCGAACCAAATGAACTGCTTCAGAATGATAAAGAACGGAGAAGCTGATGTCATGGGAACGGATGCCAACATGGGAGTGATAGCAGGACAGTAAGTGGACTGACTTTCCCCTTCATTATTTTCATTTCATTTCATTATTTGTTGCGCCGGCACTTCATAGATCTTACATCAGCACTGTAGCTTTGAGATGTGAAACAGGTACAATTTTATACAGTGCGATCGAGAAGTCTCTCTGCAGTGTTTGTGTAACCGATAATCCACTAGTCAGAGAATTCAAGTGCATTTGGTAGAGAATTCAAGTGGCAGCACTGGCGGTTAAGCATATGATGGACTGGGGGTGTGAGGTTGTCAAACCGGAATGAATGGGGGAGTGCCAACTTTCTGCAGGGTTGTATTCTGGGATTATTAGAACCAATAGAGCTGCGGAGAGACTTTTCTATCGCACTGTACAAAACTATGAAATAATATAAAACATAGTGAGCAGAGTAATATAATTTACAAGTATGGGCCTACACAGATCGTCAGTTGAGTAGAAGGTATGATTATAGAAGAATTTTGTTAATTCTGTTCTAAACTTTTTCTCTTGCCTTCAAAGTTTTGTGATGCCGGTTTTTAGGCAGTGCATTGAAGACTGTAATAGCTACACGAATAGTGAACTCCTTTTTATGACAGTTGAAACTAACAGGAAACTCGTATTAAAATTAATAAAGTTATAATTAGTACCCAGGCGGAAGGCTTTGTGTTCGATATATATATTTGTTTTTTTGCTCGCATCAATACTTGTAATGTCAAGCGATGTTGTCATATTTTTCGTTTTAAATTATTATTGGTTACAATTATTTTATACCAACATCAATTCATTGATTTCTACCACCACAATCCACAGTGAATAAATTTTAAGCTATAAAATTACTTTTAATTAAAATTGAAACTAAAATTAATAACCTTTCTTATCGTTACCAGTCAACTTCAGATATGATATTGGTTTTTATTCCACTTGGAGTAGATATGAGAATGTCAATTATTATTGCTAACGCATCATTGGTAGCTATATGTTACCGCTTCGTGTGATTGGAACGGCATCTGAGAAGATCTTATCAATAAATTCTTATCTTATCTACGGTATTCAAAAGAAAGCGCACTCTTTGACATCGCCTGGGTATTAATTGTACGCTCGGGCTATACTAAAAGTATCTTTATTTTTAACAGGAAAGAAATGTACTCACAAGGTAAAGATAAGATTTTTTAATTTTGGAAAATCTTTTTAGAGGATGTCATTATACACACCAGTCTTTATTCTTATGACTTTCATTTGTCGCAAAACAAAAATATGTATAACTTCAGATGAATAAGGATATCTTATGCGAAGTTTTACCGTGAGATGGTAGAAGCGTTCCATGCGGCACAACATGTTGTAAGGCTATATTACGTCATATGCTAGACTACAGTTGATTACGTTCTCCCGCTTGTTGGTTTTTTGTGCGTGTCAAAATTATATTTATAATTATTTTGTATAACCTAGTATAATTTAATATAATTAGTATTTTCTTATCTTATAATTTAATTTAATTTACAATGAATAATAGCGTAAACTTGTAAAATGCTGAGCGAATCACTTAAGAGGTGGATGGGGAAATCTGCTGTATGCAGAATATAGATACTAGTAAATTGAATATACATGAACCTAAACGAGAACTCTGAGAACTAGATGTACGAATAAAATAAATAAATAAATAAATAAATAAATAAATAAATAAATAAATAGATAAATAAATAAATAAATAAATAAATAAATAAATAAATAAATAAATAAATAAATAAATAAATAAATAAATAAATAAATAAATAAAATAGGAACTTGTCGAAAGTGAATATTACCTCTTTAATCATTAGTATTGTAAGTACCGTACGCTAAAAACAGGATATGCAGCCACCAAAGTGTTTTTTTATAGGGAAGGTACTATCGAGATTGAATTCCTCGTATTTTTTTCTAGTTGCAGAAAGATCAAATGCAATGTTTCATAACATGATATAATATGATCGCAGTAGTATCACGATTATTCCTGTGTTTTGTAGGTTAAGGACATGCAGTTTTGAATACTATGTAGGATGATTTTGCAAATTTGAAGTAAAAACATAGTTTTAATAATTAGTCTATAGCTCATTAAAACATTATTCACGAAATGGATTTCACTATGGATCATCCTGGATAATAAACATCCCATTTAATCGAGAGTTTACTGCAGGCGTAAAATGCTGACGTAGACTTCGGAGACTCCTAGAATTACTGAATATAATCTAAGCTAACATGGCTTGCTGTCGAGGTTGCATATGTTTTCATTAATTTTTCTTTTTCCTCTTCCAAAATTAAACTGTATCCAGCAATTCCTTACTTGAAGTAGTTATTTTTGTTTAATCGTTAGCACTTTCGAGGCGCAAGTTAATTGGTTAAAATTTTTAAGGTTTAAAGCATATATTCAGATGATTTCGGGACCTGAATGGAGACAAAAGGCTTTCCCTGGTTTTTACATATAGCAACGCAACAAAAATGTGGCATTTTGAGTCTTTTTAAGGGTATTTAATGTACTAATACACTACGTAAATCCTCAATGTTTATATACCGGAATACAAATGCACACGGAAAGCGCATCCCTCAAAGTACACGCGCGCTAACTGTTGGTGCTATTTCAGGATATCCCTATTGCCCCAGAATATTAATCTAATTTCATTACAGAATAAATATATTGATATTGCCAAGAGAAGGTAAGAATCTTAATTTGTAACAGGCAGAACTCAATTTAGGAGTCATATATTCTATTTCTGTTTTCCAGTTGAAGTGATCATCCAATTTCAAATCAAGGAACTTTGTGCTTTTAGATCCTTTGAGATCAATTCCAGTTAATCTAAAGAAAATTGAGACGCTGTTCTGTTCTGTTCTGCAGGTAAATCTGCAGTCTCATCGTAACGTTGGTCTAGAGCAGTGTTTTTAATCTTTTTTCAATATGTGGCACACTAAAGACACACTCTAGTATATACAGTCACGAAGCTCAATACGTAGGGAATATGCATCCATAGATAGTTGCTAACCACTACTATCGCCTCATCACAGACAATGCGAAATAGTACCGGCACAATCTATTGTTCCTAGTACCCTCAACAACTCAAGCATCGTGACTGTATATACTAGATTGTGCTAAAGATGTAGTTTAAAATCCTGCTGCACACTCATATAATCTAAATCAATGGTCACCAACCACGGAGGAATTGTTAGAGTTTTAGAGGGAATGTGTTTACTGAATCCTGACTTGTGCCGCGTTCACTGAATGTTGATTATTGTCGACTCACATTTTACTACGAGAACCTTTACTATTTTCATTTTCTCGCAGCACACAGGTTGGTTTAAAACAGAGGCCGGCAAAATCTCTTTCAGGCCTGCCCATACCCGTTTTTCTTCGTGAACGGGCTAACGCATGGAATCGCTAGCCTTGCCTTCAACATTCCCTCACAAGCAGACAGGCAGTGTCATTGCACGTGACGTCAAACAGTACTATATAGTGACCCGAAAGGACTGTTGCGTTTTACCGACCTGCACCAGACTGTGTTGCTTTCAGATGCATGATAAATATCAACCAAGTCATTCAAACCTGACCAGAAGCCTACAGATATAGACAAATTACTGAAAACTTTATTTGCTGTCTTCTGAAACGTACCGTTAATAAAGACAAAGAAAACTATGTCTCGTCAACATAATATCCATTAAATGCCAACACTTATTATAAATTACTTGCACTTTCCTTTTCATCGTAGTAATATAAATGTAATGCAAACCATTCAAACTTTCAGCTTCACAAATAAAAAGAAATCTGTCCCTTAGAAGTTAAATAGCAAATCAATATTCTGAAGAACGAAAAACTTTTATACATTTAACAGGTATTCATGAGGGTTTTAATTGTTGATAAGGAAAAAGTTAAAATGAAATATTTTTCTATAATAGTTGTTGATATTCATAATAATTGTTACCAATATCTTTCGAACATATTTCCTTCCCTTCCCTTCCCTTCCCTTCCCTTCCCTTCCCTTCCCTTCCCTTCCCTTCCCTTCCCTTCCCTTCCCTTCCCTTCCCTTCCCTTCCCTTCCCTTCCCTTCCCAACTAGTCACAAGTTACGAAATGTTACTATTTTGTTGAGTCAGATACACTTTGTGGGAATATGAAATGTATAATATTGTCTTATTATTTTATGAATTCTGTAGTGCAATAAATCATAAAACTGTGTTTCTTTAATCAAGAGTTATCTGCCGTTATTTCTTGAGTCACATACACTTTGTAGAAAAATAAAATATATAATATTTATCTTATTATTTTATGAAAATTCTGGAGCGCAATAAATCGTAAAACTGTGTTTCTTTAATCAAGAATTATCTGCCGTTATTTCTTGAGTCAGATACAATTTGCAGAAAAATGAAATATATAATATTTATCTTATTATTTTATGAAATTCTGTAGTGCAATAAATTGTAAAACTATATTTCTTTAATCAAGAATTTTCTGCCGTGTTGGACCATAAAATAAAGATTTTTTGAAGTGACTAAATAGCCAACGAACTTAGATTTCAAACTAGTACTGTTTGATCTTAACCAGCGCAGACGCGCTTCCGTGAATGCAAGTCACTCTACCTTATAATAAGAGCAAACAGGCAGGTTTTCAACTGAACTTATAAAACTAGGGTTGAATGCGTTCAGTCTTAAAAGTTAACTTGCTTTGTAGCGTCACCGGAACCCTATGCCTGACGGCAAGCAGTTACGGGCGTGAGTGTTGTCTAATTTGCCGGTGTCTAGTTTTTAAATGTCTGGTCTAGAGAGTCATCTGTTCGCAAAGAAAAGGAAACTTCGTGGACGAAAGAGAAATGTTCACTAATTAAAGTTGTTTTAAGTGGCGTATTTTCACAAAACGAGATTTTTGTTTTAGCTACACTTTCCAAAGAAACCATGCGAGGAATGTACTCTATAAATTCATAGGCCTCACCCAACTCTGGATTCAATAACAAAAATGTGATTCGAATAATTTTTATTATAATGTGGCAGAGAATTCTGTTTAACAGTAGTAACACTAATTTTTTTTTTTAAGATTCTACGCCATCTACAACTTAAAACATCGATACAGTAACTAGACAGTGAAATATTTAGTTAGCATGCAAAATGCATAAATGAAACACACCAACATAATTTCTTATGAATATGTAATCCTTATATCTTTTATCTTTGTTTCATTCATGTAGTTTCTTCAATCTCACAACTACTCTGTATCAGGACACTGAGTCTAGAGGTCACTTCAAAATTGTGGCTATCGTGAAGTCTGACGCATCATTTACAAACATAATGGAAATGGAGAATAAGGAAGTATGTTTTCCCGAGTTTGGAGCATTGGGTAAGTTCATATTTTATCCGTCGCTATATTCTAGAGCAGTGGTGTTATTATTATTACTTTTTTTTTTTTGCTTTGTGCTAGCGTATCCCCAAAATATATTTGTGCCCCCAAACTGCACTGCAATTATATAAGAATTAACAAAAGACTATGAATGATGATGTACTATGTATGTATGTATGTATGTATGTATGTATGTATGTATGTATGTATGTATGTATGTATGTATGTATGTATGGTAATGTAATGTATGTATATATGTATGTATGTATGGTAATGTAATGTATGTATATATGTATGTATCTAATGCCTACCCACTTCACTTTACGTGTTTCGAGTTCCGCATATTGCGGCTAAAAATATATTATTATTATTATTATTATTATTACTATTATTATTATTATTATTATTATTATTATTATTATTATTATTTAGTAGTTACTGTTGTAATAATAGTAATGCTTTACATAAAATGCTATTCAAGCAAGGAAAAACAAGAGATGATATTGCAAAAGAAATTATAATATAATGCAATAATTATCAACAAGTATAATAAAATGTCAGCATTTTTACATACGTAATCATGGGATGCGTACTATATAAAATAATTTTTTTACCTCTTGCAGTATGATCTGAAAAATGTAAATATCAAGTTATGCTTTTGAGAGTTGAATGGTAGCCTAAGTGGAGCAAATTTCAGACAAAAATTTTGAAATTTATAAGAGGAGTAGTGATTTTTCCAAAATGTAATTTCAATTTACAAAAAATTATAATAATCCATGTAGTTTTGGACCAAATGAGATGAAATTTTCTACAGGGGCTATTCATATGCAGAATTATGTATACAAATTTTCAAACATCTAGCTCAAACAGTAAAGAAAATTAAAATGTTACCTCTGTGTATTCTTTGAACAATTGCAAAAAATGAGATACTATAACAAAAACTGTTCCTTTCAGAAGGAATAACTTTTTTTTTTTTTTTTTTTTTTTTTTTTTTACAAATTTGTGCTTAATTTGTCAATATCGGCTCATAAAAAAGTGGCTTCTGTCGTGCTTTCTGGTTAAAGGTAGATGTGGGTCAAAATAGTAAAATATCAACAAAAAAAATGTATTGTCTCATTTAATAGTAAATGGTCAATAACCATATCTCTAAATTTGAGAACCATATTCGGACCTGATTATAGGTATGTACAATTTTAAGTCTAAAAGGAAGTTAAGGTTCTGAAACAATGTTTATCTTGTCCGCCTTTTCCCGGAACTTACATTTTCGAATAGTTATGTGCCGTTTCGCCAAACTATTTGAGGTAATCGGATGAAATGTTGCATACTCGCTCTTATTGAGTAGATTCACTTTGTCTTGCAAAATAATTGGACGGTGATTAGCAATAGTGATCCAAGCGCCAAAAACCTGTTTCGAGATATTGACCATTGAAATAAATAGTTTTTTTTATTATAACATTCATACTATTACAAAAAAATAGCACAAATAATACCGAAAAAGGCTAACCGATTTTTAACAAGAGGCCAGAAGTTGCATTAATATTTCAAAGCAAAATAAATAAATGAATTTTATGCAATAAACGATTTTTGCTTATAAATAGCAGCAAACTTCAGATATCGGATTCTTGATTCTTTCCGAGTTAAATTAGCCTGCCATCAACAGATTTGTGCAAATATCTATTTTTTTCAAATTGTCGGTTGGTCTATTATAGCGTAACTCCGTCCAATTGTGAAATTGCTCTCTTTCACTTTTACATCATAAAGACCGATTTGTAATCCAATTTTTATATCGAAATTAAACATTTTATAAAAATAAAAGTACAGGAATATGGAAAAGTCTCTGCATAATACGAGTCTGTTATATTTGTGTTCTCTTATTAAGCAGAAAAAAAAACTTCAGGTTATTTAATTATTATTTTCCATAAAAAGGTAGATATGGATATTAATACATGATTTTTTTAATTAAAAACTGAACGCATAAAAATCTGAAAAGAATTCGCAAATTACAAATTAGTATGCAAAATTTCATACTTTAGCTGCAACACATCAGAAGATATTAATGATTTTTTGAAACCTTGCATTTTGATCTGCGTCTCTCCTTAAAACAGTGATCATATCATTTTAATATTTAGTTTGCAACAGTTTATGTTCAATGCACGAAAGAACGACGGTCTTTTAAACGTCCCTGAAATAATGACTGTATTATACGTAGTATGAAAAAGAATGCTATAAAGCAGGGCCAGGTATGAGAGCGGCTCAGTCTAGTCGGCCAGAGCTGCTCTCGCTCCGAAAGGCACTTCAATTCCAAGCCAGAGCAGAACGCTCACGCAGTGGCGGACTCACATTACAGCTACCTTCCCTGCATTAATGTAACAAGAGCCACGGTTGTTCTAGTCATTCAATCTGTCAGTACATAATAGTTCATAAGGATATTACATCAATCCATTGTACATTAAAGAATTTATAACACTCTTATTAATTTAATGACATAAACTTCGCTCTATGCACATACACAAATCATTAGGCTTATTTACATAACCCATACGCACATACTGCAATCTCCTCACCACGGTTCTACGAGACAGGAGTATGGATTCCAATTCCCCTACTTGCTGTGGACAGAGTTCATCTGCCAATATAATCAAACATCGCTTGATGAATTCACCTTCGTTGAATGTTTTCAATTCCTTTGAAATTTCGTGGAAAATTTTGTAGCTAATTCTCATGGCCGATTCACTAAGTGCATTATTGTCATGCTGTTAATATATAATATGATATGATATGATATGATATAATATAATATAATATAATATAATATAATATAATATAATATAATATAATATAATATAATATAATATAATATAATATAATATAATATAATATAATATAAAATGATGCGATGCGATATATGATATGATATGATATGATATGATATATGATATGATATGATATGTGATCATAAATTAATACAACTTAAAGAAAATGTTTCTCAGGTCATTATATTAGAGTATATATTCGATATTTGTATTGCATTATAAGTTATTATAGTACATTTAGTAATATATCATTTTAAATTATGCAAATATTATGATATATCATAGTATAGTATATTACAGTTCATGATATATAATATTATATATTATATATCATAATACTTGTATAATTTAAAATTACATATTACTAAGTGTATAATAACTTATAATGTAATGCAAATATGAAATAGATACTCTAATATAACGTATCTGAGAAACATTTTCTTTAAGTTGTATTAATTTATGGCGTTCATTACCAACATATTTGTCATATTCAGTAGCATGTTGTAAAGAATAATATCGTTGGATATTGAACCCTTAATCAGTTGGAGTGTTTTACGACAAATTAAACACTTTGCTAATCCACTGCTCTCTACGAAAAATAACTACTCCTCCCGTGATACATTAAAAGCATTGGGAGTAGCGGTCCGCTTTAGTCTATGAGCGGAAGCTCCGTCTTCAAAGTTCGCCTTCATATTGCAGAGTCACCACTGCACCGACACTGAATGACGTACAGTATGCATACGTCACACCGCTCGCGAGACCTCTTTAAAGCACACAGCGCTCATTTCTCAGAATCACGTAATGTGCCCAGCCCTGCTATAAAGACTTGCTGGGAACAGGTTTACAGAAAAACATACGTATATTTATGTTTACATATGAACATACATTTTGTAAGTCCTTTCGTGAAACATAGTAATAAATATCTTTTACATTCTTAGGAACACGGGAGAATCTTACAGGAGAAGTAATGGTTGTAATTCAGCTAAAAATTTGTGAAGAGATCAGCATTGTAATTAGATTGCAAAATAGTATCTAGTAAAGCTATGTTTCTAGGGTCAGTTCTCTTTAGTTATTGCAAAACGAAAAACTGTTCATTAATTGTTTATATGCTTGTCTACGTTTAACCCTAGGTCATATATATAACAGACAACTCATCCCTATGTTAAAATTGGTAGCACTTTGAAGAGAACAACCGCCAGGATCGCCACCCGTCCGCCGTAAACGAACACGAGATGACAGTACAGTCGCTAATGCAATTCAAATGGGTGTTATGACGTGACTCCTTATGTTACAACTAGATGGCACCATAGTAAACCTGACAAAAGTTGTTACCGTCAAAGCCTGTAAGGCCGAGTATATATGATCTAGGGATTAACCAGATTATCAACAGACGACGCAGTATTACCAAGTACGCACCCACTCTAAATTGTTTTTTCGGACAACATTTCACTTCATTACAGCCTTCTGGAGATCAGTCAAGTATTAGTTTTCTCTTCTTTTGACGCTTTTACAAGAGTCTTACTCAATGATATTTAAAAAAAAAAACTGTTTACTTTACGACGCTTTATCAACTACTATGGCTTTCTAGCGCCTGAATGAAATGATGATAATACCAGCGAAATAAATCGAGGCTCCAACGTCGGAAGTTACCCAGCATTTGCTCTTAATGCGTTGAGGAAAACTGCAACGAAGTAATTTGTTCCAATCAGGATTTAAATCCGGGCCCGCTCAATTTATGCGGTCAGGCATGCTAACCATTACTCCACAGCGGTGGACTTTTATTTTTCAATAGACTTCTCTTCAATAGACATTTGTAATACAGGGTGTTTAAAAAATACGGAGCATAATTTCAGGTATGTATTTCCCACATGTAGACAATCAAAATAGTTCATTACAACATGTGTCCGGAAATGATTTATTTCCGAGTTATGGCCTTCACAACATTGAAATTCACCGGAACGTTTTTCTTTCCGCAGGTCGTTGCCGTCAAAGGAGACATTAAGAGGGCACTCTGACAGTTCATTCCGAGGCGAAGGTTACATTCAGTGTTGTGTAGGCGTTAGACTGTGCGACATGTATTCAAATCAAGAGCTGGCAGAGATACACTTCATGTACGGTAAGGCGGACGGCAATGCTGCGCTGGCTCGTCGTTTGTACCAGGAGAGGTACCCACAGCGACAATGTCCAGATCGGAAGACATTTGTACGTCTCCATTACCGTCTGTGCGAGTATGGAAAATTTAACTCTCCTGGTTTGGGAAGAGGACAACCAAGATCTACAACTCCAGAAGTACAGGAGGAGATTCTGGTGGCTGTGAACATGACTCCTTCTATCAGCACATGAAGGTAGCGTTGCAAGTCATTGTTCCTCATACGACTGTCTGGAGACTGTTGAAAGAGTATCAATTGTATCCTTATCATTTGCAACGTGTACAGGCCCTGTCACCAGCAGATTACCCTGCACGAGTTAGGTTCTGTCAGTGGTTCTTGCAGCAGTGTGGTGTAAAACCGAACTTTCCTGCCTTAGTATTATTTACAGATGAAGCACAGTTCACACGAGATGGCATAACAAATTTCCACAATCAGCATGTATGGGCGTATGAAAACCCACGTGCAACTGTTCCATCTCATCACCAGGTGCGGTTCTCCCTCAACATGTGGGCCGGTATCATTGGTGATCGATTAGTTGGACCCCATGTACTTGTAAACAGACTTACGGGCAGGCGTACACAAACTTCCTGGAAAACACCATACCTCATGTTTTAGAAGACACTCCACTGATCAATCGTCAACACATTCACTTCTTGCATGATGGCGCTCCTGCACACTTCATTCGTACGGCTCGCCGGTACTTGGATCGAAGGTTTCCTGATCGATGGATAGGTAGAGGTGGCCCAATTGCTTGACCTCCACGCTCACCTGATCTGAACCCTCTCGATTTCTACTTGTGGGGCCATTTAAAATCATTGGTTTATTCGTCTCCGGTGCCTGATTTGGAATCCCTTCGGAATCGAATTGTGGCATGTTCTGAGGACATACACAATACTCCTGGAGTTTGGGATCGTGTTCGCAGGTCAATGAGACATCGATGTGAGGTCTGTATTCAAGCAGGAGGTGGACATTTTGAACATCTTCTGTAATGACAATGTAATGCGGAAAGAAAAACGTTCCGGTGAATTTCAATGTTGTGAAGGCCATAACTCGGAAATGAAGCATTTCCGGACACATGTTGTAATGAACTATATTGATTGTCTACATGTGGGAAATACATACCTCAAATTATACCCCGTATTTTTAAACACCCTGTATATATATATATATATATATATATATATATATATATATATATATATACCACGTAATAGCTTCTATAGGTTGAATAAGGAACAATTGCTTCACCCTCCTTAACCAGTCCACACTGTGATCATAGACGCCGACTTAGGGAATGTAGTGAAGTAGTAGTAGTAGTAGTAGTAGTAGTAGTAGTAGTAGTAGTAGTAGTAGTAGTTGTTGTTGTAGTAGTAGTGATGATGGCAGTAGCAGCAGTATTAGTAGTAGTAGTGGTGGTAGTAGTAGTAGTAGTAGTGGTAGTAGTAATAGTAGTGGTGATAGTAGTAGTAGTGGTGGTAATAGTAGTGATAGTAGTAGTAGTGGTAGTAGTGGTGGTGGTAGTAGTGGTAGTAGTGATGGTTGCAGCAGCAGCAGTAGTAGTAGTACCGTAGTAGTAGTAGCAGTGGTGGTGGTGGTAGTAGTAGTAGTAGTAGTAGTAGTGGTAGTAGTGATGGTGGTAGTAGCGGTGGTAGTAGTAGTGGTAGTGGTGCTGGTGGTGGTAGTAGTGGTAGTGGTAACAGCAGTAGCAGCAGCATTAGCAGCAGCATTAACAGCAGCAGTAGTGTTTAAAAGCTCATTAACTACCAGAATAACTTGACGTATTATAGTGGTTTATAGAACCATTTTTAGGGAGTAACTATATCTAAAGATTTTTGAAAGCCGGCGTCTGTGACTGCGATAGTATAAGTTATTAAGGAGGTTAAAGCAGTCGTTTTTATTCAACCTATAGAATGCTGTATATTTCCTACTTCAACCAATTAGAAAGCCTATATTTTCCTTTCCCAAGTAGACTAAACGCTCACACAAAATATACAATAGCAGTTGTGAGGATTATTTCCGCCAGACTACTTTTAATCCCATAAGTGACATAAATGCTATGTCGATCTAATTTTGAAATGGATTGTCTCTCATGGAAGAAGATCTATAAATCAGCTGACAAAGATAATTATGAGCTGTTGTGAAACCTTAACACAGTGATGTCAAAGCAAGCGTATTATTCTGACGACGTCGTGCGAGGGCATCAAGCGCTAGGTATGGAATGAGGAAGGATTATGTATATGAATAAGCAGTCTGTTGGATTAAGAAAACAGTGGTGCACAAACTTCAAACGGAACGAGAAATTTTATGTCGTTATTTTTATATGATTACTTTCTGTTTTATATTATCTATATTATCTGTAAAAAAAAGTACTAACACTAATTTCTTAATATTGCAGTTGTGTTTTAAACGTTAATAATACAATAAAGAGTAAAGAAGGAATATTCACATAAATTCCATAGTAGTACAACTATATTGTACTAAGTGGGTGAAACACATCATTCATAAAGAAAGTGATATCCCCCCCCCAAAAAAAAAAGAAAAAAAAAAGAGATTGAGTATGACATGATAAGTTGGAATTGATAGTATTTTTAGCCTTATAAATGTAATCAATAAACTAATCAAAACAATATTATAGTACAAAGCAAAGTTACCTAGATATATGTTTTAACTGTAACTAATATTGCATAATAAAACTCATATCGCATTATGCTTTTAAGGTGATATTGATGCTCAAATTCCTATCATCAGAACATAAAATTATTTTCTAGAAAGTTGCTGAAGCTATAGAGCTGACGTTTTTACAACACATAAGCACATAGCTTTTGTTTATGTTGTGACAGTAGTTGCTTTGTTAATTCATTTCCTTACAAACATTTTCCATGCGAATATTTTCAAAATTTTCAATACACTATCTTCAGTAATTACGACATATATTAGATTTACGAAAACAATGTTTCAGTACCTGTAAGACTACTAAATAAACATGTCTGAAAATTTCACTTTTCTGTAAAAAGAGTTGAGAAAATATTCCTTTTGAATAAAAGAGAAAACTTGTGAAAAATGAGCATTAAAATTAAAAATTGCATTCTTATAATGCACTTATACTACTCAGACAAATCTAAAAATTAACAGGGATAAAGTTTTAACCAGTTCTCTTCCCTTTATATATTGAATCAGTGCTGGCCAACCCTGCATATAGCTCGACCAAGCGGCATATAACATCTCTTTCGTCTGTCTCTTTCCTTTCCGTTGTAAAGCGCTTAGTCTCTCTTGAGGTCTAAAGCACGCGCTTGCGCCTATGGGCGTCTTTTGACATGACTGTCGTAACAGATCACTTGGTCTGAAACACGTTTGGAAGATGACACTATAATTAATTTACGAGTCGTTCGTTTTTTAAATATAGTACCTAGTTTTTATCATCTACCAGGTTAAGTAGCCTATAAATGTAAATTTTGCTGCCCCGGCCATGGTCCGGATTGACCAAAGCGTAAATACGTTATTGTCCATGAACGATAAATTCTGTAATTTCATGTCTATTTTCACTAGAATAATTCCATATTAAGTTTTATACATTATGAAATATACTTACTTACTTACTTACTGGCTTTTAAGGAACCCGGAGGTTTAGTGCCGCCCCTCACGTAAGCTCGCCATTGGTCCCTATTCTGAGCAAGATTAATCCATTCTCTATCATCATATCCCACCTCCCTCAAATCCATTTTAATATTATCTTCCCATCTATGGCTCGGTCTCCCTAAAGGTCTTTTTCCCTCCGGCCTCCCAACTAACACTCTATATGCATTTCTGGATTCACCCATACGTGCTACATGCCATGCCCATCTCAAACGTCTGGATTTAATGTTCCTAATTATGTCAGGTGAAGAATACAATGCGTGCAGTTCTGTGTTGTGTAACTTTCTCCATTCTCCTGTAACTTCATCCCTTTTAGCCCCAAATATTTTCCTAAGCACCTTATTCTCAAACACCCTTAACCTATGTTCCTCTCTCAAAGTGAGAGTCCAAGTTTCACAACCATAAACTTGGACTCTCACTTTGACATTATGAAATATATTACACAAAATACAAATGGGGAATTCCGAGACTGCGCTGGAGCATGAGTTCGAATGCTTCTTGGAATGATTGCCTGGCTGAGCAGTACCCCGAGATTTTTTCCACTGTAAGGCCAGTGTCAAGTAATCGCATGGCGAAATCTCTGTCTCATCTCACCAATTCCACAAGCAGTATATAACTTACCATTTGGTACAGTGTCGTTAAATAACCAATTAAAAGTGTAGACTGACTATAGTGTGTTCGGAAACTGGCATAGGAAAGAGGGGGATTAGGATTTACTGTAAAACCAGGATGTTAACGTAATTTTACCCAGAAGTCAAATATATGCTTAACAGAACTCCCCACGCTTTCTGAAATCAATTCAATGATGTTAAAAATTATGATTTATAAGTTCTCACGTGAAACATCTACATTCAACCTACAAAGGGAACGAATTTGTAACGTTTTGATACGAAAGGTTTACTCTGATGTAACTCGTGGTACCATGGAAGCAGAAATGTAAGGTGAAGTTTGTGCCTTGTGGTTTCTCACCTGGTTCGTTTCGCTTCTTTATATCATTATTGGATAGAATGTACTCATCCTATCTGTGGTGGTATTTATTTAATCCTGTCCACACTTATGTAACATAAAAATTAAATACTACGTTACCAAGAATAAAGAAGTTTCACGCAATCCAAGGAATTTTATAAATCCTCCGTCACTTTTTAGTTGGTTATTCAACAATACTGTATCAACTACTAGACTATTTAGTGTCGATGGAATAGCAATAGTGAGATGCTACTTGGTGAGATGGCATCGGTGCATTGCACACACGATATAAAATTATTAAAGACTATTAAATTATACTGGTCAACAATGATTTTGTTAAATGTACAATTTCTGCTGTTTCTTATGTAATGTCATCTGCTGATTCTAAAAATGAAGTCGGAATTTTTCTACCACCCACCATTTTTTGTAATTTTAGAAAAATTGATTTATTTTTATTGCTGTATACACTCCTTAACATGCTAATGGAAAGAAAATATTTCAAATATTTCATTTTAATATTTTAACAATTGACTTATAACTTTAGATCGCTGTTGCCTGCGAAGTCAGAATTCATAAAATTTAATTTTATTCCTTATAAGACTGCCAAAGTTAGTATTAATTCTCAGTTGAGTTGGAACTTACAATTATGAAAAAAGTTTCACAACCCTTTTTTTCTTTGTCCTAATTTTAAATGTGATAAAAGTATGTATCTTGTAAAGTGAAACATACCTCGAAATACTGTGTAACAAGTCACAAATAATTTTTGTTACGTTTGTGGTTAATTCACTTTGAAAGCACAAGTGAATTTTAGCTACACTAGTTAAAAGAGCTTACGAGTGTTCTTTTCATTGCAAAATAGATGAGGACAGGAACTGGGCCCCTGAAATCTGTTGTGCTCCGTGAAATTCTATTAGCCTAACTGATTGGCTACAAGGATCCCGTCATACGCCTTTTCCACTTCCAATGATATGACCGGAACCTAAGGATCATTCAACAGACTGTTACTTTCTAGGAACTACAGATGAGAAGATTATAGAGAATTTGTCAGCGAGCTGATTCAGAACTAGGAATGTATCTCTCAAAATAACTTCTTGATTCTCATCTATTTTTCCACTCAAAACCTTCGGGTAGTGAGGGACGAACATGGGAGCGTTTTCATCACGATTTTTCTGAAATGGAAAGGCGCTACCAGAAAAAATGAAGCCCAAATATTCTATCAGACTACTCCTGGACACTCAAAAGAAATGTTTTTCAAGCGGAGTATAGCCTAAAATCTATTTCACACACATTTTAGGTAAATAAATATGATTTTAGATAAAATGTTGCAAGATATCAATATTAGAAAAGTCTGAAGTACATTTCATATAATTACTCAAAACCCTTGGGTGATAGAAAACTTTTGAAAACAGATTTGAAATCAGCACGAAAAATGCTATAATAATCATCCATTCTTTATCTTTTAACAACAAATATGTTTAATTTTGTTGACCACAACTTAATAAGAGTTAATTAAAACGAGATGAAATTTATAATTTGCATGATGGCAGTTTTCAACTTTCACACATACTCAAAGTAAGAAGGTTTTGTAACATAATAAGTTTAATATGTTCTTCAATTCATATAATTTTAGATTCAAATGGTGTGGTTTAATGTTGCTTAGAAATTAATTACAGTAAATCGTAAAATGGAAAAATGTACTGTACATGTAGTCATAATTATATTGTGTGTATTAATGTGCTATTCTTAATTATTATTATATTGCCCAACAGCTTGGATTTCGTTTGTGGAAGCAATCAGAGGTTCATCACTATCAGGGCCTAATGTGTGTGCTTATGATGATTCTCTGGGAGAATTCTTCTCATCTGTGTGTGCGCCTGGAGCCAAGAACAGACTTCTAAATGTCAGAGGCAATGACACTCGTAGTGATCTCTGTGCTCTCTGTAGTGACGCTTTCCGTAACAGTGACACTGAGAACTGTAAGTGAAATCATTAAATAAATGAACATTAAATTTCTTTTTGATATTGTTAAATGTTTATACCATTAAAATCACTGGTTCACTGCATGAAAAGTACTAGTACAGCTCTGATATAATTTTAAGAATCACTAGTTAAACATGAGCTTATATTTTACTGTAAAAGCGCTAGTGTAATTTTATTAAGGTATGGTGCAAATGTCAATCAATAATGATGTAACAAACGATCTTAGCATCTATGTTTAGTCACTGTGTATACACCTACTAGAGATGAACAAAACTAACTGCCGCTCTCGCTCGCTGTGTTTGCTGCATTTGTCTTTCGAGTCTCGGCTCGTCATTCTCGTTCGCTTCTCGAAATAGCATTTGGTCGGCGTGGAAAGATTTCGTAACTTTGAATAACATACATAATTGAAATAAATAACATAAATGTTTAAAGAAGACAAAAAAACAAAACAGAACAGTATCTTAGTTATCAAAATGTTCTAGTTCCATTATATGATATTACCTAGGTTATATAAATAGAAAAAAAATAATTCTCAAATAAATTTGCATTTCTAAGAAACATAAAATATGACAGTATCTTTTTACTTGAGATTGCACACTTGATCTTAAACATATGAAAAGAAAATTCCTAGCCTTTTAATACGGGCCTAGTAACTAAATATAGACTGGGGAGCGGATTATTATAAACTGAACGGTAGAGATGTTTCAAATAGGCTACTTGATTGTTTATACATATATAACAGTTGCACAAAGTAGATAAAAGTTCGGTCAGGTATAAACAACTGTGGCGATTGAAGGCTACTTG
This sequence comes from Periplaneta americana, assembly GCF_040183065.1. Lineage (NCBI taxonomy): Eukaryota > Metazoa > Arthropoda > Insecta > Blattodea > Blattidae > Periplaneta > Periplaneta americana. Next base: position 148,339,497 of record NC_091124.1, on the reverse strand, counting down.
ACTTCGGGACTTCAGAAGAAGATCAATATCGAGTCTCGGAAGACTCTGAAGTCTTTACGCCAAGGACGCGACGTAATACAACATTGTCGTGCGGATTCTCGGCTTTGCGGGCGCTGTTAGTTTCGTTTTCTCGATCGTTGTTCATCTCTAACACCTACGTACACACTCTTCTCTGTTCTTACAGCTGCAATCAATTCCGTATAAATAATTTAACTTATACTGTCTTAGAAATTATTAACACTGAATGTTATATTTCAAGCATTAATTCATTGCTTTGTGTCCGTAGTTGCCCCATTCTCAAGTGAAAGCACAATTGAAAACAGCTGTGATGCTACAACTAAGAACAAATTCTATGGCGATGTGGGTGCACTGCGTTGTTTGGGAACTGGTGTAGCAGATGTAGCATTTATCAATGCATACAACCTTTCAACAATATTACGTGAGTATCAATTGTTAAAAGAAAACATAATCACTACAGATATACAGTAGTGGCAAAAAAACCGAACCGACGGAATAATCAAAATCCCCGAAATGAGCCACTGCGCATGACACGCCCGCATTCACAAGATAGCGAGTAATCTATTGAAATTGTTGTAGTTTCGACTGCTGACGTAGCCCATTTCGAAAGCCATTAGAAAATAAGCTGGTAAAATTCGTGTTCTGGGAATAATAAGTTAATTAAGTAGTAAAATATCGCTGCAATCGAAAAGTATTTGGAATAAATTTGAATAAGGAACAAAAAAAGTTTGAATAATTTCGAGGGAAAAATTGTTCCGGAGCCAGGTATCGAACCCAGGACCTTTGGTTTAACGTACCAACGTTAAACCGAAGGTCCCGGGTTCGATACCCGGCTCCGGAACAATTTTTCCCTCGAAATTATTCAAATCAACTTTACAGGGAGTTATACCTGACATCTTGATTTGCATAATACACGTCACTGTTCGTTAACAGAAAACCACAATTTAAGTCACACAGAGTTAGTGTGCACTCGAAGTTGGTTGCTTGACGGTTGTCAGCCCACTTTGAGGTCTGTGGATATAGAGGGAAAAATTGGATCGGTGTCGGTTAGAGTTCCCGGGTAGCTCAGTGGTAGAGCGTTGGTACGTTAAACCAAAGGTCCCGGGTTCGATACCCGGCTCCGGAACAATTTTTCCCTCGAAATTATTCAAATCAACTTTACAGGGAGTTATACCTGAAATCTTGATTTACAAAAAAAAGTTTCTTTCCCAGGCAGGATTCGAACCACGAAAATCTTAGTTACCAGTCTATCGTGCTGTCACTGTGAACACGGCTCTGTAATCAGCTACAAGGGTCGGTCCGGTTTTTTTGCCACTACTGTACATCTGCATTGCTATTATCTACTGTGATTAAACTTACATGTCTTTAAATCAACAACGCCAATAATTGTTACCATCTTTTTTTTTTTTTTTTTTTTTTTTTTTGCATATTCTGTCGAAATTTGTCTCCTAGCCTTAAAATGTAATTTCCATAGAATTGCAATAATAAAGAATGCTATGTTTTTCAGTCAGATTATGTAACACTACATATTTCAGTATTATGAAAAGCATGACTAAATATAAAACGACTACTAGCATTCAGGGCCGTCAGAGTGCGGCTCCTTATTGTGAGAATTCAGGCGTGGCCTCCTAAAATGTTTATGGTATCCCAGTGGTTGATGTGGAAACTTTGCAACAGTAGCCTATATTTTTAAGCATGTTCAACCATTTCCCAAACGAATGCAATGTTGCTTAGTGTACAACAGTTAATACAGTATCATGCCCAAGTCTTTATTAAAATGAAAGGATCGCATTTCGAACGTCTGTTCTGAGGGATTCTACATAAGGAAGGGCTCTAGATCTGAAATACTTCGGTTATGAACATATGCGTATATGGAAATGTTTCATTCACTTTGTGTGGAGAATCACCTCCCAGAGTTTGTTGGAGTACTTCAGAGATATTCTGTATAACTTTTCTTGTTAGTAAGTTTGTTGCACAGATTCTGAAAGATTTAAATAAATTTGATAAAACTTGTAGAAGAAGCGAAACTGGTTTAAGCGGCGTTATGTATGCAGGGGCACATAAAAAGCCAACATAACTTCTTATCCGATAACCCAAATCTAAGGCTGTTGGATTTTAAACAACGTATAATCGCAAGATAACAACTGTCTCTTATCAGACATCACCATCAAAACTTAGAAGTGGGATAAAAATAGACATTATTTTAGGGCGTCATGCCTTGGCCTAGTGTTACGGAATAAGCGTTGACTGGGGTCCATCAGAGTAAAAATTTTCTTATGAAATTTTGTCCTGTGTATGGAACCGGTGTCCACCCAGCATCGTGATGAATTTGGAGAGCTACATCATCATCAGCAGCAGCACAACAGCCCATTATGAGCCTCGGCTTCCCTTAGAATCCTCTTCCAGGCTTCTCTATCTCTGGCAACCAGCCGCCATCCTTTGATTCTTAACCTTCTGAAGTCTTCCAAAACTCCATCCCTCCATCCATTTCAGTTTCGGCCTTCCCACACCTCTTCTTCCCTCAAATTTATTTTCCATAACTCTCTTGGGTATCTCTCGTATTCTGTCATTCTTTGTACATGCCCTGCCCACCGTAGTCTCGACACTTTAATTGTTGTAACCGCATCAGAAGGTATATAGTTGGTAAAGCTCAAAATTATACCTTACACGCCATTTTCCTTTATCATGTATTAGGTCATATATTTTCCTTAATATCCTGGTTTCAAATGAGCCGTTCAGAGCAAAAATGGTGTAAGTCAAAATTGGGTAATGAGGTTTAAAGTAAAAATTCTGTAAAATACAGCGCAAAGTAGCAATTAATATGTCCTTCTTGCTATCCACTGACTACTAATAGCTTAAATAAATTGAATGCTAATTGCTACTTTGCGCTGTATTTTACAGAATGTTTACTTTAACCCTCATTACCCATTTTTGATTTACAGCACTTCTGCTCTGAACGGCTCAAATGATCTCAGTCTTGATATAGGCTATCGTACTTGTATACGGTCATTGTTTCACTATCATATATTAGCACTATTTTAACCAAGGTTTCATAGAGATTACATTTCGTTTCCCTTGTGAGAATCTTCGACTTAAAATGCCTCAATAATCCAAAATATGATTTATTGCCATTTTGAATTCTTCTTTCAATTTCTACACTGATGTTGTTGCTATCACTAATTAAGGAGTCAATATTCACAAAACTAGGCTACTAGAGACCCTCTGAAATTTATATTGGTTAATATTTAAGTGCGTTATTTGTGTTAGGTCTCTATTTTGTTTTTTGTTTTGTTTTTTTTTTTTTTGTTACCAATAATCATATAAGGTAGGTGTCCCTGATATGGCCATGCTAAGGTTTGAGAATTTTTCTAGCCGCCGTTTTGAAAAAAAAATGTAAACCACCTTTTTCTTACTCGTTCTCAGTCTAATGGACTTTCTTAAAACAATTTCTTTTCCCAATAAAAATAGCTTTAAGTGTCCAAAAAGTCCCAAATTCCAAAATTCTACCTAGTGGCCATATGAGGAACATGTGCACATGATATGGCCACCCTTGTTCCATGTTCTACAAATCGTGATTGTTTTCAGTTCGATAGCGCAGTTGTGTTAAAATTAAATAATTTTGGTGTAAAATGAATAAAAATGACACTTAATAATCTTTTTTATAATTCAAAAGTGTAGTCAAAACAGGTTTTTCCATAAAAAATTAAGTTGTTTTTCTTAAAATACAAAACTTTTGCGTAATCCCAGCTATAAGACATGTAAATTTGTCAGGTGAAAAAATAAAAGTGAAATGAACTTGATATGACCATGGTGCATCTGATATGGCCATGGTGCATTTGATATGGCCATGGTGCATTTGATATGGCCTTATCAGGAGCAGGTAAGCTTTCACGAAAATCGTTTGATTATGAACATCTCGTAAAAGATACGCCATCAACTACGACACCAATCAACAGAACATTAAAAACTGAATGGAGTACGATGGTTTGCATGAAACAAGTCTTTGAAAAACATGCATAAAACAAAGGAGACTTACCAGAGAAAAATAAGAAGAGGTCACATGAAAACCGCAAAACAGGCAACTGACGCCATATTGCTCAACCTGACTGGATGGAAAACGATCAAGTGACATACCAGGATGCCCTTTCACTGGATGTTGCTGCAATTTAGCGGAATTTTTTGGTTAATTAACTCACAATAGGGGGGTGACCATATCAGGAACATGGCCATGACAGGAGCACCCACCTTTTTAGTTTTTCCTTCATTTATTTGGAGCGCTACAGTGAGACGAAATTTGGTTTTACAAGCCAGTTGTAACGACTACATTGATCATCATGGTAACCATACGGTACTCGCGTACTGGTTGGATGATCCTTTACCTCTGCTGAAACTTATACACGTATAGCTAACAGTTGGCTGATGGTCCTCTATAAGCTTTCACGCAACGGATTTATTTTGATCACAGAGTCATTAAGTATCATGTAAAGTTCAATTTAAGTACCGTACTTAAAAATATTGAAATTCTGTTCAATGAAAAATGACTTCATCTGCTGTAGCCTCCCAACTTGATTCACATTGCTGTTACATTTTGTCTTATTGCCTGGACTTATTATAAAAGCATTTAAGTATCCATATCGTTTTGTACGGGCTTCGGTCTGTTAAAACGTTTTTTATCTGCCATCGAACCGGCATCTTTAATTTTTTTTTCCAAGTTTCCACAAATTACAGCGTCTATACCACAATCCATTAAAAGTTCTGATTCTTCTCAGTAAAAACCATTATTTTCTGGTATGAATTAAAAAAAAAACAAAACAAAACGAAACAAAAAAAAAACAACATCAACTCACCCGAGAATAGTTTCACTTGCCATTTATTTATTCATTTATTTTATTCACCATAGCAACTATAGTGAAACAACTGAAACACGAGTTTCTGCAAAAATAAACCTCACTCTTTTATAAACAAAATAATAATAATATTAATAATAAACTACTACTATTACTACTACTACTACTACTACTACTACTGCTGGTGCTGCTGCCGCTGCCGCCGCCACCACCACTACTACTAATACTACTACTACTATTATTATTATTATTATTATTATTAATATGGCGGCCGGGTAGCTCAGTTGGTAGAGCAGCTGGCTACGGACTGGAAGGTCCGGGGTTCGATCCCAGGTGGTGACAGGATTTTTTTCTCGTTGCCAAACTTTCAAAACGGGCCCGAGGTTCACTCAGCCTCCTATAAAATTGAGTACCGGTCTTTCCCGGGGGTAAAAGGCGGTCAGAGCGTGGTGCCGACCACACCACCTCATTCTAGTACCGAGGTCATGGAAAGCATGGGACTCTACCTCCATGCCCCCCAAGTGCCTTCATGGCATGTTACGGGGATACGTTTACCTTTTTACCTTTATTATTATTATTATTATTATTATTATTATTATTATTATTATTATTATTATTATTATTATTATTATTATTTGTGGGTCCCTATCACCACGGCATGGCGCGTCCTCAGGTTGCGGATAGAGGAGACGGCCTCCAGATATGGAGGGTAGCTGCGAATATATTGAATAAGCAGTCGTGGACAGCCGATAAGGGGTGGTCCTCCAGCTTGGGGGTTGGGCGAAGTGCTAACAACCCATCACCGTGAAAAACAGCTTGTTACGAATCCCTACAATAAGCCTCGGAATAGGACTGATTCTCTGGCACGACCACAGCAAAGGAATAAGGTTATGAGATTTGGCACTTGGAACGTAACTAGTCTTTATAGAACAGGAGGGGTAACATTAGTAGCAAAAGAACTAGCTAGATATAGAATAGACTTCGTGGGAGTACAAGAGGTTAGGTTAGATGGGAATGGCATATCACAAATAGGAGATTACTTGTATTATGGGGAAGGAAACAATAATCACCAATTAGGAACCGGATTCTTTGTTCATAAAAGAATAAAATCAGCAGTAAAAAAGGTCGAATTTATCAGTGACAGGTTATCATATTTAGTACTTAAGGGTAGATGGTGCGACATCATAGTTATAAATGCTCACGCCCCTACAAGAGAAAGACGACCATACAAAGGATAGGTTCTATGAGGAATTGGAACATACTTTTGATCAGTTCCCTAGATATCACATGAAAATTTTTTTGGGGGATTTCAACGCTAAAGTAGGACGGGAGGATATTTTTAGACCAACTATTGGAAAAGAGAGCCTACACGCAATTAGTAGTGACAATGGAGTTAGATTAGTCAACTTTGCCACATCGAAAAATTTAATTGTCAAAAGTACAACATTCCCCCATAAGGATATACATAAATATACTTGGACTTCTCCAGTTGGATTGACACACAACCAAATAGATCACATTTTGATAGATAAACGGAGACATACTAATATAGTAGATATTCGAACTTTCAGGGGTGCAGACTGTAATGCTGACCATTATTTGGTGATTGGAGAATTAAGAGAAAGATTATCAGTAGCCAAGCGAGTAGAGCAACAAGTTAATATTACTAAATTCAATATTTTGAAATTAAAAGACGAGGAAGCTAAGCAAAATTATCAGGTCGAAATTTCGAATAGGTTTGCCACTTTAGAAAGTTCCGACGAAGTTGAGAAAGAATTAGATGTTAATAGCGTGTGGGAAAATATTAGAGATAGTATCAAAATTGTAGTTATTACGAAACTAAGAAAAAGAAACCGTGGTTTGATGAAGATTGTTGCATGGTAGTAGAAAGAAGGAAACAGGCAAAATTGAAATTCTTACAGGATCCAGTTGAGGAGAAGAGAGATAATTATTTCAATGAAAGACGGGAAGCAAGTCGTACACTTAGGAATAAAAAGAGAGGTTACTTGAAGGAAAAACTGAATGAGGTAGAAACAAATAGTAAGAATAAAAACATTCGAGATTTATATAAGGGTATACGCGATCAAGGATGAGAATGGTGACTTGCTTGCAGACTCTCCATCAATCCTAAACAGATGGAAAAACTATTTTGCGCAACTATTAAATGTACATAGGCCAAATAGAAATGATCGGGACGAAATTGAAATACAAACTGCTGAGCCATTTATACCCGAACCCATGCTTTCAGAAGTCGAAATTGCGATAGAAAATCTGAAAAAGTACAAGTCTCCAGGTATCGATCAAATTCCAGCAGAATTAATACAAGAGGGTGGAAGGGCATTATATAGCGAAATTTATGAACTTGTACTTGCTATTTGGGAAAAGGAAATTGTACCAGAACAATGGAAGGAGTCCATAATTGTACCTATTTTTAAAATGGGGGACAAAACCAACTGTGGTAACTTTCGAGGAATATCACTTTTGTTGACGTCGTACAAAATTTTGTCCAATATTCTTTTGAGAAGATTAACTCCGTACGTAGATGAAATTATTGGGGATCATCAGTGCGGTTTTCGGCGTAATAGATCGACTATTGATCAGATTTTTTGTATTCGACAGATAATGGAGAAAAAATGGGAGTATAAGGGTACAGTACATCAGTTATTCATAGATTTCAAAAAGGCATTTGACTCGGTTAAGAGGGAAGTATTATATGATATTCTTATTGAATTTGATATTCCCAAGAAACTAGTTCGATTAATTAAAATGTGTCTCAGTGAAACATACAGCAGAGTCCGTATAGGTCAGTTTCTATCTGATGCTTTTCCAATTCACTGCGGGCTAAAGCAGGGAGATGCACTATTACCTTAACTTTTTAACTTCGCTCTAGAATATGCCATTAGGAAAGTTCAGGATAACAGGCAGGGTTTGGAATTGAACGGGTTACATCAGCTTCTTGTCTATGCGGATGACGTGAATATGTTAGGAGAAAATACACGAACGATTAGGGAAAACACGGAAATTTTACTTGAAGCAAGTAAAGCGATCGGTTTGGAAGTAAATCCCGAAAAGACAAAGTATATGATTATGTCTCGTGACCAGAATATTGTACGAAATGGAAATATAAAAATTGGAGATTTATCCTTCGAAGAGGTGGAAAATTTCAAATATCTTGGAGCAACAGTAACAAATCTAAATGACACTCGGGAGGAAATTAAACGCAGAATAAATATGGGAAATGCGTGTTATTATTCGGTTGAGAAGCTCTTATCATCCAGTCTGCTGTCAAAAAATCTGAAAGTTAGAATTTATAAAACAGTTATATTACCGGCTGTTCTGTATGGTTGTGAAACTTGGACTCTCACTTTGAGAGAGGAACAGAGATTAAGGGTGTTTGAGAATAATGTGCTTAGGAAAATATTTGGGGCTAAGCGGGATGAAGTTACAGGAGAATGGAGAAAGTTACACAACACAGAACTGCACGCATTGTATTCTTCACCTGACATAATTAGGAACATTAAATCCAAACGTTTGAGATGGGCAAGGCATGTAGCACGTATGGGCGAATCCAGAAATGCATATAGTGTTAGTTGGGAGACCGGAGGGAAAAAGACCTTTAGGGAGGCCGAGATGTAGATGGGAGGATACTATTAAAATGGATTTGAGGGAGGTGGGATATGATGATAGAGACTGGATTAATCTTGCACAGGATAGCGACCACTGGCGGGCTTATGTGAGGGCGGCAATGAACCTCCGGGTTCCTTAAAAGCCATTTGTAAGTAAGTAAGTATTATTATTACTATTATTATTATTATACTTCTAACAAAATTGCAGGACTTTGTAAACTTTCACGGATTTTGATAACTCTATGTAATGACATAACATGCTACTTTATGCTGTACGGCTAAGAGACTTACAGGCATATACAGAGTGAACGTAAGTAATTCCAGGGGCTTGTTCTTTGAGATATTTGAAACAGAGAAGTTTGATACAATTTTTCTCGTTTTTCTTTCTTTTTTATATAAAAAGTGCTTTATATGAAATAGGCTATTACATAGCGTGTTTTGGCAAAGCAATTGATTTAATTCTCAATATGCTCAATCAATTTAAGAGAGCAGTGTATTATGATAATAAATGAGTTTTGTCCTTTAAATGTACAGAAATTTCATCCAAACAAATGTAACATTGTAAAATTTTCAGAACGAAAATTTACATTTAGTCGGACAAAATTTCTGCACATTTAAAGGAGAAAACAAATTTTTTCAATAATTTATAATCATAATACACTGCTATCTTAAACTAATTGAGCATATTGGGAATTAAATCAATGGCTTTCCCAAAACACGCTATGAAATATTTGATATAAAGCAATTTTTATTTCGAAAAGGAGACAAAAACGAGAAAAATTGTATTAAACTTTTTTGTTTGAAAGATCTCGAAGAATAACCTCCTGAAATTAATGATATTGCTTGCGGTTCATTCTGTATATGAAAACTAATATACAGTGAATTAGATCTGTTAGTTAAAGATACTGTCACGTTGGCTTATTGAGTAGGAAATGCCTCTTGTGAAAGTAGTAAAATGTGAAATTAAGTTATTATTTGTGTCGATGTGCATAATAAAAACATGGCATACCGATATTTCAGAAGATGATACGCTACCTCATGACTTCGCGCAGAACTACAAAATATGGTGTCGTGATGGCAGGAAACTTTCTCTAGATGCAGATGTGGATAACAACTGTGCATTGGCTGTGGTTACAGGAGGAGAGGTCAGTTAATTATTTTAATAAAATATCGAAATGTATGTAAAAATAAACTACTGAGAACGTTTGCCTACTGTTACCATTATGATTCTTGATTTTCTGTAATTTGAAATGTTGTGTGAGCAGGTATATCAAAATCCGCTCTATGCACTTAATTCTTACAGTAGGGTAGACTGGAGCAAAGGTGCGCACTTAACACTTCTTTGTTTTTTCCCCTGCTGCTTTTCAGGTTACATGACAATAAAAATTGTACACGGCACACCCAGAATCATACATTACATGATGCTGTATGTTGAAGAGTGATTGTATGATGTGCTAAAATTATATTCAAAATAATGTCACAAACGAAGAAAGGGGATCTTTGTCGCAGGCCTGGCGTAAAATTCCTATTGCCACAGTCTGGTATATACTCGTGCAGTCACGAAGCTTCTGTTTATGAGGGTACTAGGAACAATAGACTGTGCAGGTATTATTTTGTGCGAGATCGTGCGTATTTGCTTGTTTTCCGCACAGAACCAATACGCGGTAAGTGTGAAATACCACATTCAGTATTCCCAACGTAACACACATAACAATTTCCCTCTTCTTACCGCTTAAGCGCGACATTCATTTTACTGCTTTAGGCTTTTAACATATTATTTTTAGAGACGTTTAACATAGTAATAATTATAAATTGGAAACTTACCACTGCAATTTCACCTAAATTGCAATGTTAATTATTGTTTTTAAGTATTTGCAAAAATTAAGTAAAGTCTACTACTCCACGAAACTTATTGCTTTCCTGATACAAGTAACATTAAGGAAGTCGTGAAAAAAATCGACAAGATTCCAGATGCCGATGTTATTACTGCAATATGTTATATACATAATATTGTTAAAATATTAAAATGAAAAATAAATCATTACATAACCTTACCGTTTGTTTTAAGTTCGCATTTATAGACTGGGGAAAAAAGAGACAGACGTATATCACGGCCTACTGGAGTATAGTAAACACAGAAAACATTTTATAGGAACAATGTAGAAGATAGATATATTTGTTTTCCGAAGTTGCCGTCATTAAACAGAAACCAAGATGGAGATTTCATTGCAACTAATTAGAAATTCGTCTTTCAGGTATGTAATAAACGATCTTCGCACAAAATAATGTACGATACACGAGCGGTATGTTTGTTTTTATGTTCTCGGAAATTAAAAAAGCTCAACTACGTTTCGCTTTTTCAATCTTTTCCTCGACCATGAAAACGTCAACATACCGCTCTTGTAACGTATGTTACTATTGCATTGTCTGTGGTGAGGCGATAGCAGCGATCCTAGTGGTTAGCAACTATCTATGGATACATATTTAATACTTATTGAGCTTCGTGACTATATATACTAGACTGTGCTATTACTATGGGGCAAAATTTCACACATGTAGAAACTATTATTATAATACTTAGACTAGAGTTGAATTATAGTATTTATTTGTCAGGTAGTGGCATTCATAACTTGTATAATGTTTTATTATATCATCAACAGCAACACCGTCTCCATCATATGACAAAACATGACACTAGCATAACAGTAATTAAATGCAAAAACACTTTAAAACTAGGAAACACGTGGAAAATTAAGTAATTAACTGTGGCAAATAAAAAAGGCACAAAGAAATTAAACATCAAAATCAAGTGCCAGGAAAAATATCTGATGCCAAAAACAACACTAATTTAAGTGTACGTAACAAGAACGCTTTAAAACTAAAAGCACGTGACAAATTAAGTAAATAGGCCTACCTGTGGGAAATACAATAAACCTACGTGTTCAGTATAAAAAACGAGAGGAACAGAAGAGAAACCTTATGGGGTGAAGGTACGCACGCGGACCTCGGACTCACCTAGCTCGTTTGATCTTTGTCTCATGACGCTGATTTCGAAACTGCTGGTATCAGCTGCCATATATAGCAGTTTGTTCCACTCGCAACTAAGCTTAAAGCGTGAGTTAGGTTATGTACTTACATATGAGGTATTGATAATTCTTTGGGATTTTGTTAGAGCAGACAGCTGTCAATTACATTGTAAATATTTAGATATTTTAGATCAAAAGTTCCAAAAAAGTACGTAACTCATCTCATATATCCAAAGCTTGAAAGCACAAATCACTGACATAACACGTCTGACTCTTCCACCATAAGACATCTCAACTGGAAATGCAGGACTGCAACATCACACTGAGAAGTAGGAAAAAAACTAGATTCGGATCTTGGTCTCGTGCACAATTTTGCCCCTGTCTATCCTATATAGTACGTATAGTTCTATATTTTCACCTTGATACTAATTGTGCATATGCCTTGGAACCTAAGTAAATAGTAGGCCTAACCAAAAAATTTATGACGCAATTAATTTAAAAATATTTCTATAATATTAATAATCGTATACAATTTAATTGTAAAAATTATTTTATAAAAAATATGTCATATGTTGGTTTGTGTAAAAATATATATACAGTACCGGTACATTGTTTTCTTTCTTTCGACCAACGAGATCTAGACTCCCGGCGCCTGTTACAAGATTTAGCTATAGGCCTACTTGATCTGAATATCGGTTTAAACAGAACTTTCAGCATTTCTCTAGTTCCTAGAATCTAGACCTATAAGCAAATATCACTTTCAGCATTTCTCTAGTTCCTAGAATCTAGACCTATAAGCAAATATCACTTTGGAAAAATCTTTCATTATTCATTCCATCTATATGATCCTTTTATTTAATTGTTTTTGTTTTATTTGATATCTCAATTTGATTATTTCCAGTAATGACCGAATGGTAATGAATATAACAATTAACAAAGACTGTAGGGAACGTATGCGTTACTTTCATATGCACAATATATGACAAATTTATATTTCTTGTAGGTCATTGCAAGAGGCACCAGATCCAACATTGAGAACAGGGAGCTCTACCTCACACTGCTTGAACTTGACGAGTGGTTTGGTTATACTAATAGCCACCACGAGAGCATATTTCATCTATACGAACCATTCAATAACAAACTGGACCTTCTTTTCAGGGTAATATTCTTTTATATATTTTTAATAATAGATTCAGTAATAATTTTGTGGCTCTGTATAGTTTGAGGCTTTATGATAATTAAGGCAGTGACAAGTTACTTAGAATTAGATAAATTATCAGAACTAATTTGTGTGTCGAAATCCCGTAATGTGTACAGCATTGTTAGCGACTTTTAGTGGAAGATTTATTTCGTTTCTTCGAATAACAAGCGATTAAAGACTTCAAATGAATGACTGAAGCAGTAAATGAATAAATAAATGATTGAAGCAATGGACGAATGAATCAGTAACTACAACAGTGAACGAATGACTCAAAGACTAAAAGAATGAAAGAGTAGTGAAGCAATAACTTGAAACAACGAACCATTGCCTGGGACAATGAAAGAGTGAACGAATGACTTGACAATGAACGGGCGAACGAGTGACTGGGCCAATGAACAGGCGAACGAGTGACTGGGACAATGAACGGGCGAACGAGTGACTGGGACAATGAACGGGCGAACGAGTGACTGGGACAATGAACGGGCGAACGAGTGACTGGAACAATGAACGGGCGAACGAGTGACTGGGACAATGAACGGGCGAACGAGTGACTGAGGCAATGAACGGGCGAACGATTGACTGGGACATTGAACGGGCGAACGATTGACTGGGACAATGAACGGGCGAACGAGTGACTGGGACAATGAACGGGCGAACGATTGACTGGGACAATGAACGGGCGAACGAGTGACTGAGGCAATGAACGAGCGAAAGATTCACTGGGACAATGAACGAGCGAACGATTGACTGGGACAATTAACGAGCGAAAGATTGACTGAGACAATGAACGAGCGAACGATTGACTGGGACAATGAACGGGCGAACGAGTGACTGGGACAATGAACGGGCGAACGAGTGACTGGAACAATGAACGGGCGAACGAGTGACTGGGACAATGAACGGGCGAACGAGTGACTGAGGCAATGAACGGGCGAACGATTGACTGGGACATTGAACGGGCGAACGATTGACTGGGACAATGAACGGGCGAACGAGTGACTGGGACAATGAACGGGCGAACGATTGACTGGGACAATGAACGGGCGAACGAGTGACTGAGGCAATGAACGAGCGAAAGATTCACTGGGACAATGAACGAGCGAACGATTGACTGGGACAATTAACGAGCGAAAGATTGACTGAGACAATGAACGAGCGAACGATTGACTGGGACAATGAACGGGCGAACGAGTGACTGGGACAATGAACGGGCGAACGAGTGACTGGGACAATGAACGAGCGAACGATTGACTCGGACAATGAACGGGCGAACGAGTGACTGGGGCAATGAACGGGCGAATGAGTGACTGGGGCAATGAACGAGCGAACGATTGACTGGGGCTATTAATAAGCTAACGAGTGACTGAGGCATGAACGTGCGAACGAGTGACTGGGGCTATTAACATGCTAACTAGTGATTGGGGCAATGAACGAGCGAACAAGTGACTGGGGCAATGAACGGGCGAACGAGTGACTGGGGCAATGAACGGGCGAACGAGTGACTGGGGCAATGAACGACCGAACGATTGACTGGGGCTATTAATAAGCTAACGAGCGACTGAGGCATGAACGTGCGAACGAGTGACTGGAGCTATTAACATGCTAACTAGTGACTGGGGCAATGAACGAGCGAACGATTGACTGGGGCTATTAATAAGCTAACGAGTGACTGAGGCATGAATGTGCGAACGAGTGACTGGGGCTATTAACATGCTAACTAGTGACTGGGGCAATGAACGAGCGAACGAGTGACTGGGGCAATGAACGGGCGAACGAGTGACTGGGGTAATGAACGGGCGAACGAGTGACTGGGGCAATGAACGGGCGAACGAGTGACTGGGGCAATGAACGAGCGAACGAGTGACTGAGACAATGAACGGGCGAACGAGTGACTGGGGCAATTAACGAGCGAACGAGTGACTGGGGCAATTAACGAGCGAACGAGTGGCTGGGGCAATTAACGAGCGAACGAGTGACTGGGGCAATTAACGAGGGAACGAGTGACTGGGGCAATTAACGAGCGAACGAGTGACTGGAACAATGAACGAGCGAACGAGTGACTGGGGCAATGAACGAGCGAACGAGTGACTGGGGCAATTAACGAGCGAACGAGTGACTGGGGCATTTAACGAGCGAACGAGCGACTGGGACAAATAACGAGGGAACGAGTGACGGGGGCATTTAACGAGGAAACGAGTGTCTGGGGCAATTAACGAGCGAACTAGTGTCTGTTTCATTGAACGAGCGAACGAGTGACTGGGATAATTAACGAGGGAACGAGTGACTGGGGCAATTAACGAGCGAACGAGTGACTGGGACAATTAACGAGGAAACGAGTGACTGGGGCAATTAACGAGCGAAGGAGTGACTGGGGCAATTAACGAGGGAACGATTGACTTGGACAATTAACGAGCGAACGAGTGACTGGGGCAATGAACGACGGAATGAATGGACGAATGAATCAATGAATGAAGTAATTAATAAGTGCAGTAATGAATGAATAAACGAATAAATAAATAAACGATTTAATGAAGCAATAGGGCATAAATTGTCAAGAAAAAATAATAATTATTTCACTTGAAACTGTATTAAAAATATGTTAGTCGTATCAAATAATTTTCAGTATATTTACGACACCAATGTAACCTTCCTAAAACTGTAGTACATAATTAATATTATATTGCACATAATGTCAAATCTGTTATAAAATTAGTTCTCATACGATACAAACGCCAGTAAGAATGGTTTATTCTATGTAAATGAAAATCTAAATGAATATTGCCATTATTAGCTGATGAAAATTATGTTACAGTAGTCCTAAACATTAATATGCATTGCAAGTAGATTTTATCATCCTGATTTTTGCAGAATGAAGCTCTTGGATTCATAACACAGAAGGATAAAGATGAAGAAGAAAGCACCAAAACATACGCTCTTCTCAAGAAAAATGCAGAGATATGCGTACAAAAATCTGGAACTCAAGGGATACGAATAGGACTGATAACACCACTGTTAATGATGACAGTAACTGTAATTCACAGACTCTTCTGAACATGGAATATCCCGGAACTGAGAGAAAATCTGAACATGAACTTCAGTTCTTAGATTAAATTTGGAAGTAAAGAATATTATTTAAATTCAGGGTCTTTCGGAAAGTCCCATAATCAAGAAAGACAAGAATAACATTTAAATAAACGCATCGTACTGCAGTTGTTAATAATATGTAATACTCTTTTTGGCAATGAAATATATAAAGAAAGGGTAAGAGAAACTGAGACATCAATTTCTATAAATTTTAAATACAATTTATCCTATGACTTTCCTTCTTAATTATGTTGGGGATTTACTTTATTATTCCACACTCGATTGAACACAATTTTCTTTAAATTGAATAGTGGCCTGCATATAAGTCTTTGACAAAAGAGTCTTATGGAAAATGAGTTTACTTCACAAATGTTAATTTGTTATATTAAAACTGAATTACTTGTATCTAAATGTTTGGGAACTGAATTTCTTTATAATTAACGCAAATAAAAATAATAGATTAGGAAATAATTCTATGGTGCGCGGTAAAGAGGGCGTAAGTCAGAAATTATCAATTATGACCGCTATGTGCATATAAAAAATGTAGGCCTTCTTCAGATGGTATAAACGGCATATCTTCTGTAATCATGTACAGTAGAGCTCAGATTTCCAGTCCATCGTAATGATATTGGTCCTCATATCAAATATTCCTTTCTCTCCACTCAAAACTTGCAATTATGGCTTACGCCCTTTTTACCGTATACCATGTAATTAATAGTTGACATAGAAATATTATAATCAAGCCTTCCGTCTGTAAATAAATCAAGCCATTTATTTCTACAAAAATTGTAGTAAATTATTACAAAAAGAAAACCGAATAAATTATATAGATGCATAACACAGCAGAGAGCAAGAAGTAGGTACAATACTGGATCTCATTATACAAACTGTTACTAATAAAGGTACAAACATATGTTTGTTATTATTACTTTACCATTTTGTACATACTATTTGAAGAACTGACTGAAGGAATGAGAAACAAAATTCAGAACCAATAACACTACTGAAAATGATTTTTTTTTAAAGAATTAAATTTGTAACATTTTTAGACATTTTCAAATACAAGTGAAAGTTACATATGTACACGTAGTAAATATTAATAAAAAGAAGGCAATTGAGGAGTAGGGCCTATACTAGCAATATGTTAGGAAACTGATGTTTAAGGCAGCCCTTTTTCTGCACGAGCTCGCTAATAATGCAGTAACTATAGAAAGTATGTGATACATATTTCAATATTCAATGATAATGTAATGAAAAGATTCTTGATATCTCTGGGATCGATGTATTGTTAAAAATGCTGTTTGTACTAGAGGTTTGTTTATATATAGGGCGACCCATATTTATGTCCAACTTTTTATTACACTGTAGCGAAACCAATCAGATCAAGTGACCCATTCCACCTCTAAAATGTACCGTGTTATACACCATTAAAAGCATAGAAGAAGCTGTCATTTTATTTTACTTTATTGTGTTCTCAGTACGGTCCGAAACATTTAATGTAATCAGAAAAATGTAGTGTAAATCTTAAAACATTAACCAGGGCCACAAGACTGTCTGTGTACGATGGAACACGAATTGCTGCTTGACTAGAGGTATGGCAGTCCCCAATTATGGTGCAGAGATGGTGGAGAATGATGAAAGGAAAAAATGCGATGCTGGACTACAAGACCATCAAGAGACTTCACGCCAACTTGATTCGCACTGGCTCAGTTACGCAACAGAAGGGGTGCTGGCCGAACAAAAACAGTGATCACAGAGGAGGCCAAAGCAGCCGCTACTGAGGCCTTCCAGAGAAGTCCTGAGAAATCCATTCGACAGCACCAGCGGGAAACTGGTGTATCCTATGAGACCGTATAGCGGTTGCTAAAGGAAATTAATTTTCGGTCATGGAAACCACACTTTGTGCAAGCTCTGTCATGTGAGGACTATGATATCAGAATGGAGTTTGCGGAGTCTCTATTAGCATGGATTCAAGAGAAACCTAACCTTTTACGACACATTCTGGGTCAGACGGGAGGAGTGTGGCCGGGTGCCAAATGAAATGCTTGTGAGAGCAGTACAGAACGTTCAGCCACGTCTGGAAAAATGTGCAGCAAGTGCTGGTGCTTACATCGGATTTTAATATTGGTGGAATTTTAAGCAATCCCAATGACTGGATTATTAGTTCATGCTACTTTGATCCTGTCATGTTAATTCATTTACTTGTGATAAACGAATAAAAAGTTGGACATAAATATGGGTCGCCCTGTATAATACAGTATCATATCGGTATAATACCGTTATAGCAATAAAGAAGATAAATATCGATATTATTAAAATCTATTTGGGGCACGGCAATAATTATATAACATTATTACAGACACATTAAGAACATTTATCTAAGTGCTAACAAAGCTGAATTTGTATTACAAAATGTTTACATCAATTCCATAACGTCAATATCGCTTATTAAACGTCTCTGTTGATGTTTATTCGTGTGAGTGTATTTAAATGTTCCGGTTTTAGCTGCGAACGATGTGGGGGGGGGGGGAAATTCGCCTACCGAAGTTACAGGAACTGAAAGATATTCAGGGATAATGATACTAGTATGGGAAAACAACTCCCCTGCATTAAATAAATTCACAGAATTACTCTTCCTTGGAATTACTGACTCGTTTAAATAGCGTTTTATTTGTGCTAACTATTAATGGTAACACTAATGCAGCTTGTTTTTTAGTCTTTCCCTCGAATGAAAACAACAAACATTTTCCTTTTCAGCTTATAAGCACATAATTATGCATGGGTAAACAAAATGTCTAATCGTATATCGATATCATATTGATTTATCGATATCGTACTCATGAAAAATCAACAAATATTGATATATCTATTTCCATATCGATAAGAACACCTCTAGTCGGTACACAAATTAATTATGTTTAATGAAAGAATCAGAAAATTTCATAATCCCTATTTCTTTATTACTTTGTAAATATGAAAAAATACAGAAATTAGCAGGTAGTAGTAGCAATAGTAGTAGGAGCACTAAAGTATGGGGGTTACGTCAGCAGGTTTTTTATTCTACTTGTCAAGGTAAGTGCGGGAAATACACATGAATCAGTCGTCCTTCTTGTCAACAACTGAAAACTGAACATAAAAAAGACTGTTAGTGGAAATATCTTTGAAAATTAATTTTTACAAAATGGAATCAATGTCCCTGGCTCAATTCAGTATGGAAAGAGGATAAGTTCCATTTTAATTTTATTTAGAACCTAGCTTCTCTCGTAGATGTGCAAAATCTATGATACGACATTACTAGTTTCACAAGAAAGCCCTATTTCTAGGGTTTTTCTTTTTGGCACGTACAGCCTTTTTTATATCCAGTCTTCAGTTTTGGAAATGTCAATCCCTTTCACAACCCCCTTTTTTGCCGATACAAATGCGACTTCTGGAGATGACAGAGGTATATTGTGAGAAAGTAAGCTTGTGTATTATACGAATTCGTAAATTGAAAAATTAAATCAAGATTTACAAAGTAGATCACATCGCGGAAACGCACTTTGGAGTTAAAATGCAATAGAATTAATATAAGTTATAAATAATAAATGTATTTTCGAAACACATATAATTTCAAAATAGTAATACAAAAGTATTGTTTTTCAGTATTGTAGGAAAAACAGCTGACGAAAATTGGAGAAAGGTTTATATAAAAATTTAATAATTTGATTGGAAGACTGACGGGATCAGTAACGAAACTAAAGACAGAATAAGACTCGGGCAGTATAAATCAGAATTATTTTGAGATTTCTGACATGGAAGGACCAAGGAAAAGCTCCATAGAAGGAGTACTTGCATTATCCTTGATTGTCATTAAAACAGCGAAACACAAAATAGGACAAGATGGAGAAATGTGTCTTTCTTTATCTACAAACGGCCTGACAAAGTAACCCTCATACGCTTAATAATAATAATAATAATAATAATAATAATAATAATAATAATAATAATAATAATAATTAATGATGATAATAATAATAGTTAATAATAATAATTTCTTACATCGATATTTGACGAAGAAAATAATGTTAAAAATGTCATAATGTAAGTGAACAGTAGGTAGATAACACTAATTATCTGGGAGTAGTTTGAAAATTCATTCATTCATTCATTCATTCATTCATTCATAGTTGTGTGTCAAGTTTTCGGATTACAACTCAACACAACTTTTAAAACTTAGGTCGAATTGCATTTCTTCTTATTCAACTTCTTCTTTCAGTCTCATTCGTGGCAAAATTAACATTTCAAGACTTTCTCTCATTCGTGTCGAGGCATAAATTGAATAAACATGTGGTTCGTTTAAAAGAGAAAGGCCCTTATTTTGAAAAATTTAGTCCACAACATATGAAAAAGGCATTTCAATATGTTTATGGATAAAAAAAATTATATGCTCTCTAAGATAGGAGTAAAAACGAATTGAAAACAGTGAATTATAGATATATCAGTCTGTATGATCTTAAACAAAAAGGAATGACCCTTCGGAAGATTTCAGTTGATTTCGTGAGAGCTTAAGCTTACATATAAACGGATCTCTTATGCAAGACTCCGCTCTGTTTTTCCTTTGTTTTGTTTGTTGCTTTCCTTTATAATTATGTTTATGGGCCTACTGTTATAATACATAACAAAGATATATTCAAAGGGTAAGTCTTGTGACCCAGGCTCTGTCCGAAGTGGGTTTGGGCAAATTTACGATACAGGAGATCGGTCATTTTTTGTGTTTAAGACGATACATGTATATTCATGAACTTGTGTTAATGCATATAATGTATACATTTTTATATGGTAAAATAAATATTTAAATTACGGTACATAACAACACTAAAATTAATTCTAGTATAAGGCCTGTATCATTTAATTGTAGTGATATTTTACAAATGTTTTGCGACCTATACGATAGTTTTTAAATAAAAAATATGAAAAATAGAGATTTTCAGTTATTTTCATGTTGCAGTTGAAAATAGTGCATCATTCTGCTAAAATTCAATATGTTGCCGGTATAATAATATTCAATATTTTAGTTACATTTCTTCCATATTTATTTCTACCACATTTTATTGCAAAAACTGTTAGTAGGGCCTAATATGAGTAGCCCATAAAACTACACATGAATTGAAGTAATGCATAAATTATATTTATTACTGTACCTTGTTGTCTTACTTTACATACCTGCCAAAGTATAATAGGTCCAAATTAAAATGTTTTTGTATTGATTATTAAAAAATGTATCACAATAAATTCCATGTCCTAACAACATTGCATCCTCTGATTGAGGTTCTGGCTGATATGTATCTCTGTTATCAGGCAGTACATCTCACTTGACGATATGTGTCAGAGGAAGAGCAAATGTTTGTATACATCTAAAGTCTGATTAGTGTAACATGTAACTAATCGGCGATGTATGCAATGGAAGGGGAAAGGAAGTGGCCATCCTATCCCATTATCTCCTGACCTAGTAGCCTCATAAGTGATCCCTTTTGTTATCACTTGTGAAGTTCAGACCTGTCATCGGACACTTGACTGAACAACAACAATAATGCTTCATGAATAATGATGACTAAGAGTATGTTATTTCCACAAAAGAGACTTTTGAAATACACATATCTTACGTGTCGAACTTTTTTTTACAGAAGTTCAGTAATCTTGTAGCATTACAAGTACACATTAGAAGAACGAATCTATTATTGGACGAAAATGAAAATGATTGCAAATTTAAGAAAACCCGATTAACTGTCTCAAAAGTTATTATGCTTGGTAGATAGACTTAGAAACATTGTCTTTTCCTCCTCCGATACAAAGAAGCCCGAAGGCTAGCACTGCAGCCAATAATGAGCTTATAGTGCCATGCCGCTCCTCTATAGTAGGCCTACTCATATGTAGGAAACGGATTTCTGTGTAAATACATGCAGTAGTGATGAACCTAAAATCAATTATTTATTTGTATTATCTTTGTGTATCACGATGTGTAGAATTGAAAAATGCCATTTTATTTTCCATATCGCATGCAAAACTTCCTTATATTCAGTTGTATCTTGTTAAAAATTGAATACGGTGACAGTTACACCATGCCGAAAGTATCAGAATCATCCAGTTCAAATTAAAATGTTGCGTTTCAGAATTTAAGGATGGAAGGTTATCAACCGACACAGAAGTATTATCTTGTAATCTCTGTCAGCGTAAAGCAGGGAATAAAATGATAATGTGTTATTAGAATTCCATATTTAACGAATGAGAAGTAAAGCATTGTATACTTCACATAATTAAACAGAAATAAGTCATTTTGGTAATTTTTAATAATTGGATACTTCAAATAATTAGGCTAAACAGAAATAAGTCATTCTGGTAATTTTTAATAATTGCATACTTCAAATAATTAAACAGAAATGTCCACACCTGTGGAGTAACGGTCAGCACGTCTGGCTGCGAAACCAGGTGGCCCGGGTTCGAATTCCGGTCGGGGCAAGTTGCCTGGTTGAGGTTTTTTCCGGGATTTTCCCCTCAACCCAATACGAGCAAATGCGGGGTAACTTTAGGTGCTGGACCCCGGATTCATTTCACCGGCATTATCACCTTCATTTCCTTCAGACGCTAAATAACCTGGATGTTGATACAGCATCGTAAAATAACCCAATAAAATAAAAATAAATAAACAGAAATAAGTCATTCTGGTAATTTTTAATAACTGTATACTTCAAATAATTAAACAGAAATAAGTCATTCTGGTAATTTTTAATAATTGCATACTTCAAATAATTGAACAGAAATGTCATTCTGGTAATTTTTAATACTTCAAATAATTAGGCTAAACAGAAATAAGTCATTTTGATAATTTTTAATAATTGCATACTTCAAATAATTAAACAGAAATAAGTCATTCTTCAAATTGTGTACTTCAAATAATTAAACAGAAATAAGTCATTCTTCAAATTGTGTACTTCAAATAATTAGGCTAAACAGAAATAAGTCGTTTTGATCATTTTTAATAATTGTCTACTCAAATAATTAAACAGAAATTAGTCATTCTAGTAATTTTTAATAATTGTATACTTAAATTAATTAAACAGAAATGTCATTTTGATAATTTTTAAGTATTACGTATTCAGATGAAAATATCTAAATATGGATTTTCACTTTCGTAATCCATCATCCTGGTAACAGAGAATAAAACATTGTATTTTACTTGAATTTCATATTAAAATAATGATTCATTAACGAGAAGTAAAACTTTATCGGTATACCTATATTTTAATTAAATAAAAATGGTGATAATTGGTAATTTTAAGTCCATATTTAATTACATATTCCAATAAAAATAACTAAGTAGGTAAATATTTGCATATTTTATACATTTTCAGTAAGAACATATCAATTCGTTCCCAGCTTATGTATAATTTTTGAAGTCCGGACGATCGCACTTAGATATCGGGTCATTCCATATCAAATCAACAAGGCACTCAACCCGACCGACTCAGACTTCTTTCAAATTTTGAGGGTTTGTTTGACCTGCCGCGCTAACTAAAACTGCCGAGTTTCATATGTCCTGTGCTTTTCGTTTTCTGTCAGTGGCGCTTTAAACATGAAGAAAAATCACATTTTTGTAAGCACGCCGCTTCAATTAAAATTATATATCTCAACAACGTCTCCAGATAAATTTACAAAAATTGGGTGATACATTCTTAATATGTGATAGTTTTTATCACTTATATTGTTTTCTGCATGTATTCAATTACACTAAAAAAAACATGGTGAAACAATTTTCATATATTCATATTTAAAAATGCAGGGGTTCTATTTTAATGAAAAAAATATATAGTACGCCTCAATTAGTGATATAATGAACTGATAAGTTTCAACTTGGAATCTTCATAGGTTATAAAGATAAAAATTATTATGTCACAGCAAGCGTAAGCTAACCGTATAAGTCGCGATAATTATGTCCCACACATTCGTTGTATTTAATTATATTTGATCATATTCTTGAATTTCGCTATGTAATTTAACATGTAGTACATAATTCGAATTTTTAAAATTATTACCTGAAATAAATTATTGTCACATGGATTTTGTTAAACCTGAAGTTCTGTAAGAAATGCTTACCTTTCATTGCTGAGATGAAATAGCCTGATCATCTTTCCAGACAGGATGCTGCGTTGTTTCAACTGCATTTTAAAACTGCTTAGCAAGTATAATACCCATCCTAAACAGCAGGACTGTATGAAACTTGTGTTCCAGGCACTGCGGTGGATTTTGCAAATCGAAGAGCAAGCATTTTTTCCTCTTCAGTTTAGCCTTTTTTAGTCACATAAACGGTATTAATGTTTGGGAGATGATGCCTTGTCCAGTCGTACAATTCCCTAGGTGTAGTTATTTGTTTATCGGATGGTCTCTGCAAACTAGCACAAGCCGCAAACCTTTTAAGTGTCCCACCTACAACGTCGCATGTTCTTTTGCCATGCGATATGCAAAAATAATGCAATTCTGTTGGAAATCCAAAATCTTCTTCATGTAATGTGAGGTTCAGGAAATTTTTTTCTATTTTTATACTGAGCAGAGAATCCATCGGAGAAATACATAATTTTTGTGGTGAATTACAGATGTTTGTTTTAATGACTCCAATAGATATTTTTGAAACAGATGTACAGCTGTTGAGTCATATTTCGGGCAGTGTGAAATTATTACCAGATTTTTAATAGAGACTGTATCGGATGATGATTCGTTATGATATATTACGAAAGTATGAATGGTTGTCTGCACATTAGTCCTGTGATATGACTGACTTTCATCTTGGATTACGAAATAATAGTTTTCAGCGAAGTCGCATAACACAACAAGCAGGCATGGCTGTAGAAATGATTTCATATCACGTAGAAACTTACTTTGTTCAGATGATATAAATGAGTGAGTCAGTAAATCACCAAGTTTCTCCAGGAGATAGTCGAAAAATTTGTCTGTGAGTTTCATTATAGTCTCAAGCGTTGATCGGTCGGTCGTCATCCACTTCTTGTAGGTCACTGATTCACTGCAGTTTTATACGAAACAGTTCTCTTATTTTGAATGGTTCAGGACATTCTGTACATTTCCTGAACAAGCAATTTATATGAGGAGGATTGCACACCATAGTAGCCAAGAAATGTTAAGTTGGAAAGTATAAAGAAAAATTTTCTTGAAATCCACGTAGACCTGAAACTTTAATAAATTGCTTCCGGCATAAGTTTTACATTCTGGTAGGACACAAACACAGACAGTATAATCCACTAACTCCAGCTAGAATACAATTTCTTGGTTAGGGTTAGAATTTTTAAACACTGCATATAATTAATTTCTGCTCATGTGATTTACTCCCTGATTCTTTAATCACAACAAATATTTCTTACCAGGCATCATTCTGCTTATCTCGTCAGAACAACAGAATTCTTTAACTTTACCGGCAACAGCCGCGAGCAAGGATTTTCCAGGTTTCGGATTTGGTGAACACAAAATTCCCTTTCCCTTTGCCAGGACTTTGGCTTTCCGAATTATGTATTCGAATGCTGAAAGAAACTCTTTTTTATATTATTTACGCTGCAGCTTTTAGGTAGTAGTGTTAAAATGGTGATTTTCTCATTTTTACCTGAATTTTGAAAATTTTCCTGCAACTGAGACAAAATTTCAGAATCAGAAAGGTCCTGGTTCCTCGGCATCTTTATATCGAAGACTTTGTCTTTTACAATATTTTCAAATATCTGTCTCTTATATTTCTCTTGTTGTAGTCTTTCTTGTTTAATAAGGAACACACCTTGGTCAAAAAGACTTGTATTTAAAGAACTTACATTTGCTGTAGAGTCGACGTATTCTTCATTACTAGAGTCAATATGAGGATTCTGCGTAATAGCATCATATTATATTTTTATTTCTTTGCGATACATAGCGCACACCTTTTGTTCCTGTTTTAAATCAGGAAATACATTAAGCATCCACGATATAACACTTCTTAAATTTTTCCTCTAATTACAGTGCCCTGATTTCTCGAAGGGATTGCAGCAAACATAGGCCTATAACTTAAAACGCGACTCCATTACATCGCACAAAACTACCACATACTACGAAAACTAACGACACTGCACTTGAAACAGATCTGTATAAATTGAAGACTATAAACTGCTACTCATGACGGCCTGACAGATCGATGACGCAGCTTATCAGACAAGTACGAACTCGTGCGCATGCAGTGTTGGTGTAAGACGGGGTTAAGTGCTACAAACCAATATATTGATATATTTTTTTACTGATATTCCTGAAACGTTTCCAAAATGAAACATACACCAAGGGGAGAATACTCTTACCTCTATAACATACATTTTTCGCGAAATAATTTATGTCCCGCATTTATAGATATTCAATGTTAAAATGTGTTTCACGTGACTATTCAATAAGGAATTCATTACTTTGATGCAAACCTATTTTTATTGAAACGTATGATCCATTAGCTTTAAAATAAGCCCAAGTTTAAGATTTTACCTCAATTAGAAGAGAAGTTATGAATTATTTTTGTTGACATAGTATGCGACATTTTTACATTTTTTCTCGTATTGACAGAATTGCTGTAGGGATATCGTGCAATATTGAGGGCTAAAATTTTACATAATTACTTAACTTAAGGTTCTTTACCATCCTACCAAATTTAATGAAAATCTGAGGTGGTTGGGTTGAAAAGTCAACTTTTTTGTGTTGATTTGACATGGAATGCCCCTATCGTTAACTTAGGTTTGTGGTTCCACCTGTCGAATAAGTCATAAAGGTTCCAATGGAGTCCTAATAGAATGCTCTTTCATACCTCCCATAAGCGTACTAAACTTCCTCTTACAGATGCCGTCTGTACGTCAGTTGCAATACGTCAACTAGAGCAAACTCTGCTAATTTCTTGGCACATATAATATCGTGATATTTTTATTTAAATTTATCACGAAATTATACCAAGGACAAATATAATTCTGATGCTGTAGTTTAAATAGCAGAAAATGTATTATAACATACATTTTGTTCACTGCGCTCTTGCAGTGACGTGAGCGGATTTTTTGGAAACTACTTGAGTTGTGAGATCTATAGCTTTGAATTTGTGAGTGAATACACCATCCGATTTCCTTCTTTAATCGAAGTGTTTTTTGCTGTGTTTGTGGTCCGAATTGTTTTCAATGGTAAGTACTGACATTGTATACTTCTTGGTGAAAAATATACACTTATTAATGCACTGATTATTTAAAACAGCCTTATCTTGGGAGGTAATTTTCTTAGCGTTTTTCTCATTCCACGAGGCATTCTTTCTCTTTAAATCTTTTCTCTGGTGAAAGAAACATCAAATGCATTAAACGTAAAATATTTGTGTGTGTGTATTCATAGCATTTCTAATATATTTTTCATGTCATGCATGTTAAAAATAGCAGATAATCAGTGTTAAATTTGAAAAGAAATACAATATATGTGATACGAAAGAGGCTTTTGATTGTGTCTAAAGCAAATGAAAACTGCCGCAGAGAAACTTCGTCTTTTTCTTGGCAAGTTCGATGAGGACTGTTATAGAAAGGATCAAGGGACCAAAGCAGCAGTTAGGGACAATGACATTTCCAGTCCCAAGTAAGAGGTAGACAACGAAACAGAATCATCTTCAGGAGACAAAAAAGATCTGTGCTTAAAAAAAAAGTCGAATGATGAATCGAATTATTTAAGTGCGGATCTTGCTCAGGAAATTTCGAGGACGACAGGCATGGTGAAAGATGGATTCAGTGTGTTGGTTGTGATCAATGATTTCATGATACATATCAATACCTTTCAAAATACAGAAAGAACTATAATTGTTTGAATTGTAGGTATGAATCTGGCTGAGGAATTTAAAATTTTAGTGATTATGTCTAAATATTTTGAATTTAATGATTATCACGAAAATACCTTTGTACTATCACGAAATTATACCAGCCCTTCTAAGAGTGCTAAATTTTTGTTGATTTGTATTGCTTGTTTGTAATTATTGTATAAATTTATATGAGGTATAAATGTTTACATATAACTTACTGAAACCTAATAACGTACGTATATTAAAACACTTTTTTTTTTTAACTTGAACCTTATTTTTGCACCAAAACCTTAGTATTACAAAATTAGCCGAGTCTGCCTTACATCACGATTCACCGTTGTGGGTGAATATTACTAAAAATATAATAATTATAATTAATATTCAAATGCAGAGTGACTTTGGAATGATGGAAGAAAATGGGGAAAACCCCGAGAAAAATCCTACAAACCTTGCTTTTTTCTACCAGAAAATGACTCCGTTAACACCGGGATTCGAATCCATGTCCACAATCACCGTAAGTCAGTGTCCTACTGAACTGAATTTCTAAGGTGGCCTACAGACACTGTTAGTCCTTCTATATCTATTAAAAGTCGCTACCGGTATTGTACCAAATGAGCACACTTGGTTTTAATTATTTTTAATGTGAAAGAAGGAATTATTGTCATCTATAGACGCTGAAGGTCATGGTGCACCTGTTGGTGTTACGAAAGAGACAATAGATGCATTGTGAACTGCCTCTATCCTTTTCATACAATTACATTATAAATACAAGCCTGAAAGCTTCCAACCGTGTTTATCAAGAAACATGGATCTTCATCAACTTGATTATATTCTTATATTCCTTTTCTTTTTTGTGTTCATCAAAGGTAAGTCTGATTTTAGACACAATATTTTAAATAAAAGAAATAGAGCACAATATCATATCGCAAGGAAATAAACAAGATTTGTTATTTTCCTTACATTTTTATCATCAAAATATGACAATACCGTAATGGTTATAATATATGCACGAATGCAGAGTGGGAGAAAAGTTCCAGTACATCTAGTTTTCCTGCAAAACAAATCCGTGTATTAAAATTATGTCTATGTTGTTTGTAAGTTATGACCAGAGTTAGGAAGTTCGTACTAGAACTGTTAAGTTATGTGAGCTTCAACTATATATCTACCGAATGAACAGTAGTAACGCAGCTCTCAACGTCAACACAAGTAAAACAAACATGCATGTTCTGTCGGGTAGTAACCAAACTTGTCTTTGTGCTAATGATCCATGCCTTAGAATAAGAAACAGAGTGAACAAATCGTTTTGTATAAAAAGCCAATTGGCAATTGGAATCTTCGTAATTTTCAATGTAAAATAATTTACCTTTACATATAAGAATAACAAATTATATTATCCACCTCTGTTAAATTAGTAACACCGAGGCATTCTTCTATTTTTAGGAAATGAATATCTTTAGGTACTCTGAAAATGTTCGTTTTACGTAACTGGAGCAAATCTGAAATAAGACACAGTGCTCCTTACTGTTTCATCAAGTGAATAACAGTTTTGTGAATCTAATGGTGCATTTCATATATCGCATATCACATTAAACTCACAATTCGTTTCAAGAACACTTTTCATTTTTGCTTTATTAGAAATTCTGCGAATTGGTATATACAGATTGGATGGTAACCTCTGCACCAAAATTTTGGAGATGATTCTACAAGTTTAATATAACAAAGCTTTTATTACATTTTTCCTTCGATGAAGCACCGTTAAGCAGAAAAATAGTCTTTGCCCAATGTTTGCAGCACTCTATTGCTGTAACTCTATAAATTTATACAATATTCATAATAAAGATATACAAAATAAACCACATAAACATAAAAACTAATTTAATGCAGTAAAAGCCCGCTATGCCGCAGCTTAAAAAATAAATGCTATGGAATATATTATGTTGCTCGAAAAAAAAATCAGTATTGTCACTGAATACGAGTTGAAGTTCAGAAATCTTTCGCTTCCGCCGTGAGATTCCTTCCACCCGTTGCGTATCCTCACAGAAATATACGCGTAAGGAAATTTTCGTAATGCTCGTGAGAATTCTCAGCGGCTAAGAAAACGCTTGGCTAACATAGCCTATTTTATGTTTCATAAGAGTATAATGTATCTGTAGGAGTGAAGGTGCATAATTAACATCCTGAAGATGCAGGGGGAATCCATAACGATACTACCATCATCACGCTAACCCTCGGACTAGGAGCAAATTCAGGGCTTAATATGAAGTTAACGTAACTACAATCGATGTTTTATTCAC
Organism: Periplaneta americana; assembly: GCF_040183065.1. Lineage (NCBI taxonomy): Eukaryota > Metazoa > Arthropoda > Insecta > Blattodea > Blattidae > Periplaneta > Periplaneta americana. The sequence goes on along the minus strand of NC_091124.1, from coordinate 148,309,541 downwards.
AACAAAATTCTTAACAGCAATACGCTTATTTCACATGAACTATATCACAATGTTTTGTAGTTACGATTTGCTTTATATACAAGACTCTTCTGAACTGAGTTGCGATTTTTTGTGACCAAGTAGAAGAACGAATTATTATCGATTGGTGTAAAGACCTAAAAATGTAATTTTTTTCAGTTAAGTCCTCGAATTGTAGGCTACAATAATTACAAATTTCTTCCAAAAGATTTCAATGCGTACGTTCTAAATTAAACCACTTCATGGATTAAGCAACTTCTTTGTATATCAAGTCACTTAATGAAATTGTCTAACTACTTCACCATCTCATTCTCAGTTGATTATTCTCCATAGTTAATGGTTCTCAGATTGAACTTTAATGATGTTAGAGTTGACAGATATTTGTGGCTTTAATTTTATAGGCCTTATATGCAAAGTATTTCAAGAGGAATGTATAATACTTCAGCAAAATTATCGATTTAACCTGATTTGCTTATATTCGAAGTCGAGCAGTTGTGAAATAAGTGCAAGGGCCTGATTCAACCAATTTGCTGTTACGTGTGCTACACCACCACACCTACAGCGAATCACGCAGAACAGAGTTTGCATTACATTCATTCCATCTTACAGTTTGCAAGGGAAGGTCGCTTGGCCTCAGTCTGCTCGACATCCCTACATGAAGACTTTAGTTTGTACGTAAAATCAGAGTATATATCGCAGAAGATCTACTGCGATAATTTTTTGCTGTTTCAGACCACATAAGAAATAAAATTATTCTACTACCATTGCTTCCCAAACTTTACGCATAATAGTAGAAACATGCTCAACAGTTGAAGGGGGATTTTTCAAACAGCATGTGGAAATTTTGAGAGTCTTCAACCTCTCTACTTTCAAGAATAGTAGTGCGTTAGAAAACTCCCTCCGCACTGCAGAAAAAGTTTGTTTACCACTGGTGCGTGGAATGTTGGTAATCCTCAGTGAAGGTTTGCCGATCTCAGTCAGAGTGCTCGGACAGTATTACCATCCGATTTGTACTTTGCGGATTTCTGAGCGTTTTACTCGCTGCGGAGAGAGTTTTCTAACGCACTGTATAATAATGGCAATAAATAGTTCAGTATCACATACGTAACTGTAGTAAGAAGGACAAACTCAGTAATCTGTAATGTGTGGTTGCACTTGTGTGGTCCACTGATACCTACCCAGTCCGCACCCTCTCGCCCCGGGCAAGGCTTCAGGGCGCTCCCGTGAGCATCCCTGGTGTAACCCACTCACCGCAGAGATATTTCATTGTTTGGCACTTCACAGGTCACCTTCCTAAATATTGCGGATAAGTTGTAAGGCGGAGATGACCCCTTACAGACACGTTTTATTGGGCTTTTGCCGCATTTGTTTACGGTTTTGCAATTCTAAATATTTGTAATGTTGGCTATTCTGCACCTAAAACGACGTCTTATTTACAAACATTTAATTATATATTATAGCAAGGAAGCTGAAAATATAAATCTTTAATCTACTTATGAAATATACAGATGTTAAAACGAATTGTTATTGATAGGCATTCATTATGTTAGGTCACGTAGAAACTGAATTAGCAGATAGCACGCATAAGTACGAGTACACCTGTTCAATGCAGCCTCTCTTCATTTCAATTAATTGCCTATAAATCATGAAATAGCATGGAAAGCAACAGTAGCTATCGCAGCAGAATGTCAGCAGTAACGTAAAAATAAAAAGAATAGCAACCTACTGAATGAAATCACGTTCATTCATCGGTTAAATAAAAGACTTTTATGACTTCGGTTTGAACTTGAGTAGTAAGCATTACACACGCTTCTTAGAATTTATAATAATCTCAGTTTTATACGTACTGTACGTGTTTCCCTTAGGTTTATCTGCCATATGTCTGAATGTCACCGAAGAGATCATTACCAAGGAGGAATTATTACTTACATGAATAATTTATTGACGCATTGATCTATAGTCTCTAAAATATGCGAATTCATGCGTCAGAATTAACCTTTGTACACATATATTTCGTTTAAATCATTTCTGAAATATCAAGAAACGCGAATATTGTGCAAGTGGTGTATTAAACAAAGGGAATTCCTTGACTAACTTATGTATTCTCTTCCAGTAATTCTACATTTTTATAGTTCTTTGTTCTCTCAAGGCCTTACTATGCATTTAATAATACAGAGTTATTCAAAAGGGAGGGTGCTATTCATAGACATTTCGCTAGTCCGGGCTACGAGCATGCTAAACTAGCCCCGGCTATCGACTGGTTATTTGTACAGGATTCATATATCATATCATATCATATCATATCATATCATATCATATCATATCATATCATATCATATCATATCATATCATATCATATCATATCATATCATATCATATCATATCATATCATATCATATCATATCATATATCATATCATATCATATCATATCATATCATATGATATCATATATCATATCATATCAAATCATATCAAATCATATCATGTCATATCGCTAACACTGGTTCATGAATACGATAAACGTTAGTTCGCTGATCATCTACCGGAAGTCCGCGCTAAGAATGTCTATGAATATGGCTCTTAAACATTATTTTACGCGTATTTTCATATAAATTTGTGTCAATTCTATGGTTCAGTGGAAGAACTCTGTTACTCCTGCATAGTTTGTTCTGCGAAAATCGAAGTTTATTTTATTGTAAGTATTGAACATAATGGCAATGCAGTATGTCATTCCTCTTCTATCTCACAACAGTCACAATAAGAGTGATGATATGTAAAAGGTTCAGATCCGTACTAAAAATTATGGCTCGGATTTCTATGAAATGTCATATTTTTAGCCTGGTCTCTTTTACAAACTCAAGTTAAATTAGTTAAATTTATAACTTTTATGAACAGGGTGACACTTGACACGATGATGAAAATAATTCATAGCAACACTTGCGACATAAAAAGTCATAGGACTTGAGGGGTTATATATACATCTTTTATCATTACAAATGTATATGTTTTATAACTTTCATTACTCCATATTCTTAAGCCCTCTTTTCATGAATTTTATATGATTACTGTCTGAAAATTGACCTCCAATCTAAAAGAACAAGTATTTGCCTACATAAAAAGGCTTTGGAATTGTGAATTTTTTAAAATGTTCATTTTGCGATTTGTAAAAAAAAACTGCTTATAACATTTTATTCCCAAGATTTTTAATATTTTTAGTAATTCGTTTTTGCCTTAAAGGTAACACTCATATTAACAAACAAAAAATTCAATAACACATTTTTTAAAATTAAAATATATGAAGACATTTTTTTCTTCCTCTTGTTGTGCGGATAACGTTTTGTTCATATATTTTAATTTTTAAAAATGTTTCACCGAATTTTTGTTTGTAAATTTCTGATAAAGATAGAATAAAGATTGAGCTACAGTTTGTTCATCTTACTAAGAAAATACATGCGTCATTTCATGCAATTATCTTAAGAATTGTGGAAGATATGATTTTAAAAGTTTTGAAATACCGGCACACAGTTTTGAGAAAATGTGCGATAAACTGACATATTTCTGGCTGTTATTATGTTTGCATGACAGGACATTTGAATGTATAGCTTGGTCAATTTTATAGATATCTTAACATTTTCTTTCACAGATACAAAGTTGAAGTTTATGTTAAAGTAATAAAAATATGAAACATCAATTTTTGACCCTGGAAGGTGTACAGTAATCTATCATCATTCCGTCTCATCTCCATTCCATTCTCATGTTCATAACATTTCGTTGATCACTAGTTGGTGATATGCGGAAGGGGCCAGTCTAAGGAACATATTGGAATGTTTGCACGAAACATGTATGCCCAGCAAACCTTGGAACAGTCTGCTAAATCCTTGAATAACGTCTTTGTTTATTAGCCTAATGAATTATACAAATAAAAACATTGGGTTATAGTTACAATTGTAATGTGGCTAGTGCTTTCGCCGCGAGTGGCATTCGCCAGGTCCAAAAGAGTATAACATATACCAATATTATGAACATAAAAACATGAACAGTGTGCAAATTATGACCTTGCAAAATACATGACGAAGATTACAAAATCATTGGTTACAAACGATGCAATTCTGTGTTTGTGCAATCAGCCATATGACATCGTTTGTAACCAATGATTTTATAATCTTAGTCATGTATTTTTCAAGATCATATTATATTTGCACACTGTTCATGTTTTTATATTCATAATGTTGATATAAGTTATGTTACTCTTTTAGACCTGACGATGCCACACACGGTGAAAGCAATAGTCACATTACAATTGTAACTGTGACCTAATGTTTTTATTTGTATAATTCATTATGCTAATAAACTAAGACAGTTATTGAAGGATTTTTATCAATTATTTTATATCATATATTTAACTTGACGGGCCAATTGACATTAAAAAGTAGTTGGGGTTGCAGAAGAGACATTTTCTTTTGAATATTACAAATGTCAAGACGCACAAAGACTAGTAGATCATATAAAAGTTATGCTCTAGTCTATAAATAATAATGAGGAAATAAGACACATTCGCTAGGACTGTGACGAAACTCTTCACAAGTGAGGAGGAGTTTTGAACTGTTTAGAATTGGCCTAAGAAAAATATTCCTATTCCTAAAAAGTTACAAATTATTTAAATTTTTGGATTCTTAGTGAACACTTGTTTATAAGCTATGTAGAGAGCTTTTTTTGTTAAGAATAATGCATCCCTACCAGGTTAGCGAGATTGAGTTATGTAAATATCAGGATTATGACCTGAAACTTTTTTAAGTAATTTCAGAAAAAAGGTTGACATTTTATGTTGACAAACAATGGTGTTTATCGGACAAAACATTATTTATGTTGAAAAGAAGTTTTAACGGTCTACATTTTCACATGGCATCCATATAACTCGAAGCACGGATTGTGCAAAATCAGGATAGTTTATGGTCTTCCCTGCAGCACAGAAATGTCTACTTCTTCACCAGAGCTCAGTTTGTTTTTCCATCACTCTCTGCAATTCACTGTAGCCTGTTATCACTGCAGTGTCACACAGATCCGAACAGAATTCGATACATGACTGTACTTTTGTCTGCGCAATAAAACCCATGCTTTTTATACGGGCCAATAATGTCTCTAAAATTTAGAACTAAAATATATATTTACGCTGAATATTTTGATCATTATTGTCATATTATGACTAAACATATTCAATTTACATTAACTTCAAATTTAATTACTAGAATGTGATATTACAGACATTAAATCTTTCTTCAATAAATTATTTACCTTCATTTTCAAATATCGAGCATGATCTCACTATGAAGACTTGTAGTTCAGGACTGATATGTAATTTGATTCAGCTAGTGGCGACCTGACCTGTCCTTCAATAACTTCACCACGTCTGTCAGTAACTTGTGAATCTCGTTGGGGCAACAGACGAGGCTGGGTGCCATGTGGGAACCCAGTACCTGTTGGCACTATAGCTAGGTATAAGTGTCGCCAGTACTACAAGCCTGATGGAGAAGAGCATGAAGACAACACGTTTAGTGAGTGTCAAAAAGACGGGAAATGGAGCACCGACATCCTGCAGTGCGTGCCTGGTAAGCTCTGAATTTCTTATTATAATATTAAATTAAGAGAACAATCAAGACAGTTTCAAGTGTTTTTCGATATGATCAACTAATACCCATTTTTAATTTTCTTACTCTGGCAGAATTTAATTCCATTTCTGAGATAGGGCACCTGTAAGCTGTAAAGCATATTACCCTCAGTGATATCTTAGGGGAGGAAGATGATTAGGAAGCAATTTTCATATAGTTTATATTGGGTGAGTTAATTATCTCCGGACCGCAATGCGCCAACAATGCTATAGGTCAGCGATTTCGCGTCGATCAACTTATAGTCTCGCCGAAGATTAAAGTTCATGTGAACCCTGAATGGAACTCAAGATGACACAACTTGTACTCAAGTGTATTCGTAACCACAATTTAGTATAAAATGGCACATAGATATATAGTATTACATAGTGAGTGTTTGTGTACCATAATTATGTGTTAAATTCGGCCCTTGAAGTTCGAAGATGACAGATAATTAAGAAAGATTCTCAAGTGTTCCAAATAGTTAAACGATTCGTGCATGACGTTGTGAATAAGTTCCAGATGATATAAATGTCACAGATAAGAAACACGAAAGACGTCTCAGTGTCCACACTGAGAATAATTTTGACAACGGAGGACATCGACTGGAAAATTCATATGAAATTCGTCTCGTCGTCTTTTGCATAAAACGGTCTATCTTACAGTTCTGTGCGAATTTCTGCAAAATTATTGAACATTTATTCATTGTTTTCTACCCAAGACAAGTTTCTTCACTGCAACCCAGCATTCTCCTATCTTCCCTCTTTCCCGCCTTCCTCCTCGTCTCCGCAAAGATCATCTGATATATTCTTCTGCCCCGATCTTTTTTCCCGTTCACCATTCCTCCTAGCGCGTCCTTCAGTAGGCAGATTCTTCTAGGCCAGTGACCCATCTAATTTCTTTCTCTCTTCGTGATCAGTTTCAACATTAGTCTTTCTTCAAGCACTCTTTCTAGCATAGCTTCATTTCTTATTTTGTCTGTACATTTCACATGCTCCTTTCTTCACTTTGTTATCTAGTTTAAGTAAATATTCAAGTTCGATATTTTCCTGGATAATGCATATTCTTCTGTTTCGATTTTGTCTTAGGTATACCTATAACTTTCTTTTGTATTAACATTATATTATCATGCATTTCCTTTTTATCCTCTGGTTGAGTGGAAGAGAAGGCCTCATGGTCTTAACTTAAAAAAAGCATTATTATTATTATTATTATTATTATTATTATTTATTATTATTATTATTATTATCCACATTCCAAATGCTTCCAGTCGTTTCATTTCATATTGTCGTAATTTCCAGGTTTCTGCCCCATACAACGCCACACTCCACAAGAAACAGTTCACTAGTTTCTTCCTTAATTATTTTTTCAAAGATTCGCAGAAAATGCTTCTTTTCCTATTAAAACTATGCAAATTTACAGTAGTAGAAAACTACGACTGTAATCAACCGTAAATTTTGTGAAATAATTTTAAATGGAGTGCATGACGACGAAATTGACCCTAATCCTCTTTTCTTTTTGGACAATGCTTATTTCACCACTATGAATACATAATAAGTTGTCTCATAAGTCGTGAGTAGAGTCCTGCGTTTGGTTACTTTGAATACAAGTTGGATGTACATCGATCATAATAGCATAGCTTCGCTTGGTATGAAGAGCAAATTGCGAATCAACAGTTCACGCCCAGTTCAGCAGCCTTTCCGCACGCTCCGGTACTGTGCGTTTACATCTGTTTAGTCGTGTATCTGTGTGTATCTATAAATTGGTAAACAACAGGAATAATAATCATGTACAAAATAGCACTTGAATTTAATAACAACAAAATATTTTTAAGGCAGCTTAATGCAGTACAAGATCACTTTTACAGGAGTAGACAAAACTAGTATTATGTAATCGTAGTGACAAAAGAAATCTAGTAAGTCTTAAAAGCATTTTCTACAGAGACATTATTATGACGTGAGGCGAGAAAACGGCGGGTGACTCGTGGCCCACTGCCAGGGTGATTTCCGGCGATCGCGTAATCATTTCTCCGGCACTTCTATACTACATAAAGTGCTAACAGTAAATGTTCAATAATTTGGACTTACCATGTTCACAGTCGTTGCTGAAAATGGCCTCCATTTGACGTCATACACAACTGACATCTTCTGATAAATGAATAAACAAAACACTGAAGTTTCACATCATTCACAGTCTCTATTTCTTCTCATATAGTCTATAGTCTGTTTCTTTAAATCTTTTAGCGAGTCTTTTAATTATTTCGGCAGAAGGCACAGGTCTGTTTGGAAACTTTATTCGAAATTTACGCCTTGTTTTCGCACACGACCTTCTGCCTTTTATGTACGTATTGTACATATACACACGTTCATGCAATGAGAATTGTTGGTAGGCATTACCTAAATATACAATAATCACTAAACTTTATACTTACATTAACTTTGTAGACCTACACTTGAAGAATCAAGACTTTTATAACACGACTTGTGACTACAGCGAATGTCATATGGCGACTGAGGATCTACTACGCCGCACCTTTATCAGTCCATGCACCACAGACCGTGGAGGGAGCGGGCCGCCAGTATCCCCCCGTTTTCTCGCCTCACGTCATAATAATGTCTCTGTGAAGAAGTTAGTAATCTCTCAAAGATACTCAACATTTGAGGTACAACAAATTGTGGTTAGCATGATTTTTATTGATATAAATAAAGAAAGAAATGTGTTAGTTTTATTTTTGCTACCTAATACACGTGCGCGTCTTTCAGAGCGGTGTAGGAATCTGAGCCTTCGTCCAAATGAGAAACTTCGGATCCCCATTCAAACCACGGTCAGTGATGACGATTCTTAATTGAAGACTGCACTACACTTAGGCCTATATACTCGTATAAAATATCTACTGATATCAACCGTTTCAAATAAATTGACTGTCACTTCAAATGGACACAGTAAACTTTCGAAACTTCTCTATTAATTTAAATTCAAAATTCCATGATTTTTAGTAGTTATTTTACGACGCTTTATCAACATCTTAGGTTATTTAGCGTCTGAATGAGATGAGATGAAGGTGATAATGCCGGTGAAATGAGTCCTGGGTTCAACACCGATAGTTACCCAGCATTTGCTCATATTGGGTTGAGGGAAAACCCCGGAAAAAACCTCAACCAGGTAACTTGTCCCTACCGGGAATCGAACCCGGCCACCTGGGTTCGCGGCCAGACGTATTAATCGTTACTCCATAGGTGTGGACAAAAATTCCGTGATTATGAATACAGAGTGGACATAAAGTCTCGATCCATTTTAATGAAATAATGGTTATTCGGACATGAACTGTATCTAGGACTATTGTTATGATGTGTGTATGTATGTAATTCATCGTAATTTTACGTTCATTTCATAGCATTGTGTCCAAGGTTTGAATGAAGCGCCAAAGACATTCGTAAGCATGTCGCCAGAGTATCCTGCAGATGCTTCTGGAATTCGATTCTTCAGGTCCTGTAGATTTCTTACTTCGATTTTATATACTATACTCCTTACTTGACAATCCCTAAGAAAAAAGCCTAAGGACGTCAAATCTGGTGAACGTGATGGCCATGGCTATACTTGTGTTGAACTTCTGCCTATTCACCAGTTGGGAAAGCGTTGGTTGTGGTATGTTCTCACAACTAACGCAAAATGAGGGGCGTTTCAGCTTGCTAAAAGATAACGGTGTCAACAATATCATCTTGCTGTAGCTAAGACTAAAGAAATTATTTCCGCATGTCCAGGTACGTGTTACCTGTAATGGCAGCTTCTGCGAACATGAAAAGACCATAAACAGTGATTTTTGTGAACCCAAGTCATGCATTTACTTTTGCCGTTGGCCTCAATTAAATCACAACACTCTGCCTACGAGCTGCATAATCTTCGTCGTCCAGTTTGTGCAACACCTGAATGTGATAAGAGTTTCTTTTTCGGCGTGAAATTCAAAACAGTTGATCTTGGCATATCTAGCTCATTATTTAAACGACGACTCGATGCTTGAGGGCTCCTCTCGATGGCTTCTCGAACACGTTCCGCAATCTGCTCCTACCTGAGTGTGGCTCATAGGCAACATTTCCTGTCCTCTGAACTTTATTGACAAGGAGTTGGATGTTTGCTTGTGTTGGCGCCGGTTTTCGAAATTTACGTTGCACCTCTGCATATGTTAAAACGCGCAATCGAGCACCGACAATAGCCACCCGTTCTTCAATACTCAGCGTACTAATGTATTAGGCTGAAACAATGAAGAAATTCCAACGTTTACTCAAAAACGGATCGACACTTTGTGCCCATTCTGTATAGGCTATAGTATGAAGATCACGGACTCAAGCTAAAGATTAACTCTTCGTTTCTCTTTGAAGAACTCCTTTTAGTGACTCATTTATACCTATTTTTAATCATTTACATTGCAGTGACTCAGCCTGTATATAAAGTTTCTTACTTCCCCCGTGACGGAGTGGCTAGTCTCTCTACCTTCCACCTTGGCGACCCGGGTTCAATTCCCGTCTGAGTCACGAAGGAATTCATGGTGGACAATTCCGGGCGCGACGGGTTTTTCTCGGAGTTCTCCCGTTTCCTCTCACCATTATCATCAACATTCCACTATACTTCACAATCACCCTCACTCTGCGAGATCCCGAGTCATGCCTCCAGAACATAAGAACTGGCTGAAAGCTGCACACATTAAATTTGTGTTTAATTCTTTAATTATGTTTTATTTAACGACATTCGGAACTGCTGAGGTTTCATCAGAATCGCTGGTGTACCAAAAATTTGTCCCGCAGGAGTTTTTACATGCACATTTAAATGCCATCGGCCTGGGTCGAGATCGAACCCGCAACCTCAGGCACAGAAGGCCAGCGCTCTACCGACTGCACCACTCACGCCGACCATTTGTGTTTATAAAAATCTATTAAATACTATTATATAGTTTTCTTAATGAAGACCTCGTGACAAATCTCAATGTGATAAAAGGAGCTTTCAAAAAACTATATATATATATATTTTTTCACTTTTTTCATTGCACACTTTAAATTTCTGATTCTAAAATAAATCCGAAACAATGTCTACTGCCTTACCAAGGGATGCGTGATTTAGGTTAAAATCATAATCTAGATAAAGAGGAAGGGAGAGAGGGAGAGGGAGAGAAGATGAAATAGTACGAATATGTGTATGTGTAAGAAGGCGACTATAAATAAATTGGAGTCACATTTATTGTAAATTAATATAGGTACAGTAGAGCGTCTTGTTTAGGCATAGTGAAAACGTAAACAAAGTGCAGGTAACGTGTGGGGGAGGACGTGCCATACGATAAAAACCAAGGATGCACATGATTTTAGTTACAACATTTATGATGGAGCATTAATTGAAATTATACTTTCCAAAAACATACAAAACAAAAGAACACAAATTGCATAACTTTATCATATACACATTTTAACAAAGAAGGAATTGAAACGTTGAAATAATTCAATATAACAAATCAAATTTTGCTACTTATATGATGTCGCTTTCAAGCAGCATTTTTTACGGTCATGAATTTCATTCTCCGTATGACTAACATAATATCATCGTCTATTCCTTTCTTGTTAAAATGTGTATATGATAACGTTATGCGATTTATGCTCTTTTGTTTTGTGTGCTTTTGTAAATTATAATTTCAATTAATGCTCCGCCATAAATGTTGTAACTAAAACCTTGTGCATCCCTCGTGTTTATCGTACGGCTAGTCCTCCCCCCACACGTTACCTGCACTTTGTTTACGTTTTCACTGTGCCTAAACGAGACGCTCTACTGTATAATTCTAATTAAAATCATTTCTGAAGATAATTAAATTATCATTATTAGTAATTTGTCTATTCTTACGACTTGTAAAAATAACGATATCAGGGTTATTATTATAATACTCATGTTTGCTGGGCCGAGCAGTAGAGTTAAGATTAAGACTCCGAAACATACCACAAATATTACGTTCTCATTGATTTCAGAATGTGGTAAACTGGAAGGAGGGGTAACACCACTTGTTGTAAACGGTCAAGGAATAAAATACGGCACATGGCCGTGGCACGCCGGTCTTTACAATCTTCAGGCGGGTAACTGGACTTTCTGGTGTGGCGGGAGTTTGGTAAATGAATATGCTGTTATTACAGGTTAGTAAAATACTGTAAATAGCGCATTAAAATAATGACGACGAATATCTCAAATAAAATAACACTTTCAAGATTATAAGATCATAGAAATGTCTTTATAATAATTAGAAATAAAACTTTGCGCTTTCATTACAGCTGCTCACTGCACCTGGAAGGTCAATACAGAATCACTGCGTGTTGTCCTGGGGAAGTTCCACAGAGAGTTCCGTGTGAATGAAGAAGTTACTCAGATCAAAGATGTATGTACGATCATCTGTATAGGGCGTTTCCATAACTTTATACCAAATTTCTACGATTGGTAATTTGAAATAAGGAACTCAGGTTCAGTAACACTTGATTAAGAAGTTCATAAGAAATTCTGAAACAGACGCTCGAGTTTGATGTTAGATTTGAATAATTCAGGGATATTTCCAAATCCATTCTTTCTCGTTAACAATAAACGTGATTTTTATAACCTCATAGACAATGGTAATTTTTGTATTGGTTAGGTACATGCTTAATTTTCTTCCCGTGAAATACCAGACGTACATTTAAAAAAAAAATACCTTAAAATCTTGAATCTCTAAAAAATTTCGGCCACGAGTCGCCACTGCTGACTCTTAAAAGGCGCGGACACACAAGCGCCGCAGAGTCATTTAACAACTATACTATCACAGTCTAGTATATGCAGTCACGAAGCTCAATACGTAGTAAATATCCATCCATAGATAGTTGCTAACCACTAGGATAGCTAATATCGCTTCATTACAGACAATGCGAAATAGTACCGGCACAGTCTATTGTTCCTATCACCCTCATAACTCAAGCTTCGTGACTGTATACACTGACTGTGACACTATGGTCCGTCCCAGGAATCTGTAGAGCAGAGGTCGTCAGCACTCGCTGAAAAGGGTAAAGGGTAAGCGGAGCCGTTCTCTACGCCCCGTCGTGCAGCAGGAAGAGGTAGAGAGCATACCCGCTAGCAGCTACGAGTGCATCATAGTGCTGTGTGTTCTCCGCGGGTAAGAGACGCTAGCCCCAGGGTGCTATGTGCTGATGACCGCTGCTGTAGAGTAAGTTTGCGGATGTCGACGAAGTGAATGGACGGAGTCTATCTGTGTCGGAGTGTATTGCAGGAAGCATCAGCTCGAGGCCGCTAAGGGGCAAGATGCCCGTTGTAGCAGATGGTATTAACAGGTAGCTTTTCGACTTGACATTTTAACTGCAGTAGAGTTCAGATAGAAATGATCCCCTTCCTACAAGCTCGTTTCGTTCAAGCAATGCCTCCCTCCAGAGCACTCATTCGCCCTAGCCCTCCCACATACCACTTGCGCAGAGGTCTTATTTTGACTTTCTATTCTACAGATTCCTGGGATGGACCATAGTTTCCCCACCGTTGTCCTTTCTCTTTTCGATGATCCTAAGGGTTTCACTCGGTGCTACATGAAACGAGCCTACGTACATGGTTGTTAAGAACATTAATTCCCTACTATCTAAACTAAAAACATATTGCTATCTCATATATATTCTATAAAATAGTCTTAATATAATTCATGAGCTTTTTTTCAATTTTAATGTCTTAAACTTTCTAAGAGGCATACGCCTTCGCGCCCTTATGATGAATCGCCCCCAAATGAAAAATACAATTCAATAATAATAAAAAATAAACCAAAAAGTATTTTCTTTGGTTAAGCTTTTCTTTCAGTCTTTCATTATAATAGAGTATTAGGCTACAATCTGTTTCTTTGAAAGGTTACAAAAAATTGCAATTGGTGCTCCTAGGTGAAGCAGATAATCATGCAGCCTACTTACCAAGATCTGGGTGGTAATTACGGATCTGATGTGGCTATTCTGGTTCTGGGATCACCTGTTGAGTTTTCTCCTGTTGTGCAACCAGTGTGTATTGATTGGGACCTCAAGGCCATCGATAATGACTTGACTGAAGGAAATCTTGGAATGGTGAGACTCGCATTACAGGGATCTATTCATTCACTTCTTGCTCTGTAAGAAAAAAAAAACACCTTCAGTACTTGTTAGTTAATCTCGAATTTTTCTTGTACGATGTACGGAATTATTTATGCGTAATATTGGTACGCATGGAATGAGCGATTTGCAAGATTTCGCTGAAATGGAAGTATGATATATAGGCCTAGTAAAATCTGGGTTGAATCCCTGATCATGATTGGCCACTCCTGTGTTATGAAATGATGACATATAAAAAAGAACAACCACCAGGAACTCCATTGTCGAAAATGAATTTTTTGGTAACGAACGTTAGACGGAAATACAGCTGCAAGCTATTACTCCATGAAACTCCATCAGAATTATAACATAACTTCTCTTGCAGTCGCAAAATGGCAGCTTAGTCAAACTGATAAAAATAGTTGTCTTGAAAGTGCATTAGGCTGATGAATCAGTTGTATGTGATGAGGGGTTGCACGTAACTGAAGGAAAATGGCTTAATTACGTACAACTCAAAACTACGTATAAATAAGATTTGAATTTCAAAGAATTTTTTAATGACTAGCAATCAGTTTAACAAAACGTAGAGAGCTGGGAGCACTTAAGGATTCTTTTAACTTGTCCAAATGTGTTTTTTATCAATAGAAAGTGACTAGAATTTTAATGTTCAGTATAAATGCAATCCATACATTTGCTATGCAAGGTTTTCTTTAATCAAGAAATCAGATTTTAAGACCCCTTGATTATTAATTTTTATATTACATACCATTACAAACCTCTTCCAATTTCAGTTTTTGTTTTGTTGGGATTTTCCTAAATTTCTTTAATAAATTTCTAACTTTTTCTTCTAGCAAGTAGCTCTTTCTTTTACTGTGACGCATGATTGATAGATACTGAGTGACCTGCAACTGTTTTCAAATGTTTGAAACATGTCTCGTGAGAAAGAAGGCAAGCAAAGATGTAAGGACGGAGCATGCCGGCTCTGTATTCGTTTGAGTTGTGAGAGTTCGTTGTCTTATCGGTCCGAGTCCCGAAGTCTTTAAATCATTGGTGTAAAGAGGCAGCGGTCTTCACCGTCACATGGCTTATATTTTTCCCGTATCCCGTAGCTGACCTTGAGGATTGTGGAAAATAATTAAAGTGTATTCAAATTCAAAAGACAAATCATGTGATGTTACGTATTAAAGCGGACAAACATACGCACTATTCAAACCGATTTTTTAAATTGCTACTTAGAAAAGAGAATTACGTACAAATCAGAATTAATTTATAGGCTATGTAATTAAATGTAATTTTGCCAGGACATGTGCATAACTATGTACAGTTTCCCTAGAAAAGGATGAGACGATTGAATATTCCTAAGTTTCAGATGTAAGACACTGCGCATGATCGGAGACCAGAGCACTGATACACAAGATAACGAATATTGAGTTACTTTAATTCAGGCTATTTGGTTTGTTACTAGCATCGTTCCGAAATTCACTTCAAAAACTGCAAAAATATGATAATATTACGTAAATAAAAGATAAATATATACATAAATCGTGTAATTAAATCGACAATGGACCTTCATGACTAGATCGACACTCCGCACAGAAAGGCAAGCTTTCGTGTCGTTTCCATAGCTCAGACTCTAAGACTTCTGCGTCTCGTGTAGAAGAGTGCGAGTTCGATTCCTAGTCTACACAACGATTTTTTTTTTTTGTTTAAATAACTTTGAAATAGAGTTTTAAGTGTTAATGATCACAGACAATACAAAATTACAACTTATAATATTGTAAACGTTAATCTAATGAATGCATTTATACATACACACACATACAATGTAAATGCATATATATTAAAAACTAACAATTAAAATGAAATTAAAAAATATTCCTAAGCCACACAGACAAACTTTTAAAAAGGTTTAGAGTCCTTAGGCTATGTCATTTGTTGAGTAGTTATTACAATATTTTATTAGTAGCTTTCCCATATGTGTAAGAAATGCACTCGCACAGAACAATTTTTGTTAAAAGCGTGGCTTTGGGTTATTTCATTCTCACCCCTTCAGTTGATTTTAACTATTTTACCTACGTGTTTCCAATAGTGTTTAATTTAATGTTAATTCAATTTTATTCATGTTATGATTGAATGAAAAAGCACTGTTGCAGTTATTGACTAATTACATATATTAATACTAATTATTAAATGCACCTCTTAAATAACCAATTGTAGTATCTTTTGCAAAATCTTGAATGTTTAAGTTGTCAATAATATTTCTGTACTATATACTATAAGACATTAAAAGAATTTGCAATAGATTTGGGGTCCTCTAGTTTATAATCACTGGTTTTAATGAAAAAATATTTTCTTTCTTAGAATATCTACAAGTTTAACTTCAATAATATTTCGAATAGCTTTAATTGCATTATCTGAATGTTCTACTTTTCTATTCGAATGTATTCTATTTCCCTCTTTCATAATTTTTTATAAATTACACCGTACTTCTTGTAGTATTTAAGAACATGAAGATCATTACATTGCAACTCATTACATATAGATTCTTCTTTTTAATACATGAGATTTTTAAGTCCCTGCGTTATCCACATGTTTTTATTTTTTAATTTTTTCACAATATTGAGTGGAGAACATCCACTAAAGTGATTCTGAAATTAAAGTGAAAAATGCAATACATTTACTCTTAATATCAGTAGTACCAGTATCATATACTTTTTTCCAAGATTCATTTTGTAGACATAAATGTAAATAGTCACTAGATACAGCATTTACGACCCTTTTTTAGTTTTTAAATTAATATTTTGAAATTGTTCAGAGACACTGGAAACACTTAGGATTTATTTATCATGTTCAGACAAGCCATTGATTATAGGTTCTGTCGAATAGGAATTCAGTCTAATTCTGTGTACAAAACTTTTATCAATGGCTGTGTTACTTCAGCTTGTATGCAGGTGGGAAAATGGCTCCAGTTTCAAGGAGAGATAATCTATGTTTATGTCACTACAGATCACAAATTCCATATGAGATTTCTAGTCTTTTCCTTACAAATTCAATGTTGGCTATAAATATTAATAAATAATGTAAGGAATATGAATGATTGTAGTTAGAAGTCTGATTTACATTATAAAAAGCATGAAGTTACATTCCGCGGCAACATTCAAACTTTCGATGTTTGGTTTTGTCGTCCAACGCATAAGCACGGACCTATTCAATGCTTATGTTAATAACATAGAATTTAGCTGTAGCAATGTGGTGTCATAACTTGGGATTTGTTTAATTAACGTAATTAGATTTAATTTGATTAGTTTCGCAACAATAATTGGACTTCCTGTTATATCCTGTTATTTAAATATTTAATTTAGGGTTGATTTATTAACTCTTACTGTGCAAGATGCCCCTTATTTCAATAATTCTATATCACGCTAAATAGTCATTGTCTACACTAAAGTATTATCGTCATCCCTCATTTCTCCATATTTTTCGACAAGTTATACAGTCGAGGAACTCTGAACAAATTAATTACACCTCAATAAAAAAAGAGTTTTACCTGGGATCGAACACGAAACATTTCGGCTATATGGTGGAACCGACACGCTACTATATGAGCTACCGAGACAAGACAGTGACAGCAGCAGTCCAGAATGTAGGGCCTAGATCCGATAGCAGGCATTTGCCATTCGGTACAGAGAAGCAATGATATTTTGTTACCCGAGCTATGTTGTGAAATCGTGCCCTTAAATGGCTGTCTTCTTCGTGATCCTTAAACTGATCCTTGTCCTTGTTGTGGTCCTTGTAACAATTCTTGTTCTATTTGTCATGGTACTTATCGTTATACGTCGATATCGAGTGAACCGCGCTGTAGAACTTTAACTTCCGACAACCAAGAATCGTCTCATTCTTTTTAAGGGTAACTGTACAAACCAGAACTACGTTCAACTCGGTTACGTATAACCCAGGTTCTGCTGTATTGGTGCTAAGTGATATACATATAGGCCTATACAGGATGTTTTATAATTCCTATTATACATTTCTACGGGTTTTAGAAGGGACTAAGTAGATAAAGTTTTGATGCAAAATAAGTTTGAAGATCGATTCGATTTAAAATCTCCCACTTTACGGTACTCAAAATGGGCTGAGGGCGACTTCTGCAGTCCCCTCGTATCGTGTATCTTCTGTTTACAATCAGTTTTATTAAGTCGGCTTTCACATCAGTTGTGATTCAGTCATTGAGCAGTACAGGACGAGACAGTACAGGATGGTTGACTACACGTTTGAAGAGTAGGGCTACATTGAGATATTGATAATTTACGGCGAAGCTGGACGTAATGGTCGACCTGCACAACGCATGTATCATGAACGTTTTCCGCATCACCTCACTCCATCACATACCATTTTTGTCAGATTACAAGAAAGGTTGAGAGAAACAGGTACCTTCTAAGCTAGGAAGGCTGACTGTGGTGCTCCTAGGACGCACCTCTCTCTCGACTTTGAAAAGGAAGTCCTTCATCACGTAGAAGAGAACCCGTCGACGAGTACGCGAAACATTGCCGATGCACAGTGGGCCAGAATCGACTCAAAATGGGACAAAATTATTTTATGTATCTATTGTTTTCTTGGATGCATAAAATCAATAGTTATTCAATAGTTTTCACTTTTTCTTTAAGTTAAAAGCACTTTCACAACATAATACTTTTTTATTCAATATCTGATTCCTCATCATTACATTTTCATTACCGACATTTTCTTAATGAATGGCACTTTCTTCTTCTTCTTCCTCACTAGAGTCTTTCAATAGCTGTAGTTCTTCCTTTCACAAGGGAGTTTTGTGTTTTTATGTGACTTTCTGATATTTGAAATGAGAGGATCGGAAGATATGAGACTAAATCTGTCATTGTGTTTTTACGAGAACTTTTCCTTGTGTGGGGCTCTCGATATATTATTTTAATATCTTTATTATGAGCCTCCTGAGCCTCCTCAGATAACTGTGCAATTGGAAGCAGAGCTGAGTTAATAATATGAGACCCATGGATGAGAATTTTGTGTACGCTAGCTGGGAGGTTAAACTAGGGATACTTCTGAATGAACAATTTTGCATTTTCTAGCGCATATTGATTGAAATAATCAATTTTAATGTCTCTTCTACTAGAAATTACTCGAAGAACAACTGCAAAACGTATAATTCTTTGTCTATCCCGGTTATGGATATGTTAATTCGGGATTTGAGAAAAATCTTCTAGGAGTATTTCCGTTGTTTGAGGTTCCACCCTCTCCTGGTTTAGGTTTGTCCACAAGAAGTCCCATCTCATTTGGAAACAGACTCTGAATTTCTTCCTTTCTCCTTTTCATAAATTCGTCTGGCTGTATGATCTAACAGACTCTGTAACTTCACTTCTGCACTTATTTCTGTTAGAGTAATATCACATGGATAGCAATGCAGCTTTGCTTCTCGTACTTCATTGTACATTGGATATAAATCTACATTTCTACGTTTTGTTTGTAGTCTCAATAAAGTGTATTAGATAATTTCGCATCCATTATCAGGGCTAAAACGTCATCACCACTATATTTTGCAACATTTTTGCAGGAACCACTATGCTCGTTACATGCAGTTGGAATTTTTGCCACATGGGTGGTGTACTTACAGCATTTTCCACTAGTTTAGCTGCTTCTTTTTACCAGAAGCCTTCAGACTTATCTGAGTAGCAAGAGCAAGCGCAGCAGGATCAGCAGCTTCTCTGAGATGTTCAGTTTTCCTCCTCTTGGTCTTCTTATATGATTCAGAGAACAATTTTCTTGGATGACCAGAATGACTATACAACTATGAACATCCAGCCACATGTTCAACATGAAATTTATTGCATGGGAGCAGCTTAAATTCTTGATCCAATGAACTGCCATATTTTTCTTCCTATTTATTTTTCATTCTGTAGCATTTCTGCTATCTTTTATTCAAATTACTGCAGAATGAACTATTTTTTCTTTAGTTCTGAAGAAAAATCTTGTTGACAATTTTCACGTAATCCTAATTATGAAATAACAAACTCATGAACAGCTGTCTTATCATTATTATTTTGTAGCAAGGCTTCCATGATTTCACGGTGTAAAAAACAGCGGTCATCTGGAATAGTAATGAATAATACTGTACGTAGGTATCTGAATTTTCGCACATTAAACAGAAAAGTGCAAGTAGCTGCAGCTGAATAAGACTTTTCTGCAATCTATAGGGTCTGTTTAAACCATCGACACAAAAGTTTTCGTAACATCGAGTGACACGCACTTTATAACCCTATTTAAACATTGAAAACTAAAATATATTAGCTTAAATTGCATTCCTCCGAGTTATCACAAATATTTATACTCTATATAAACCAATTCAAAATTACACGTATTCCTAATAAAACCTACCCTTTGTTCTAACATTCTCAGACATTGTTATTTCTTTATTCATGAATGTGACCACGTAACACACACCACTGTCTCAAGCGCACTGCCTAGGACTGACTGGTGCGCTATCGCCTGGTTACAATAGCTCTCTTTCGAGGATGTGGCCACAGTTGTTAAAACATGTTACTGATGATGCATCATGAATTTAGTGCTCACCAGGATCCCTACTATGAGTATACGCGGTCAAAAGTATTGTAAAAAAAAGGTCATTTTTTCAATTTTGTCCCATTTTTACTCAGTCTGGCCCACTGTGCGATGCCATGAATGTGCCCCACTCGAGCGTCTGGCGTGTTTTGCATGACCAGCAACTCCACCCTTATAACAGACAGAAAGTTCATGCAATGGGCCCGGCAGATTTTGCGCCACGTGCCAATTTCTGTGAATGGTTTCTATACCAGTGTGTCGACACTCCCGAATATCCTCGCTGGGTTCTTTTCACGGATGAGGCTCAATTCACCAGGGAGGCTGTTTTTAACTGTTGAAACAGCCACATTTGGGATGAAGAAAATCCTAATGCCAAACAGCCACGTGGATTTCAGAAACGGTTCGGCATCAATGTATGGGCTGGTATGTGGTATCATTGATGGTCATCTGATTGGACCTATGTTCTTCCGTACCGCCTAACGGGTCCCAGGTATTTGACCTTCCTGCAAGAGGTAGTGGTAGAGTTATGTGAAGATTTGTCACTGACACTACGTCAGAAAATGTGATTCCAACATGATGGCGCACCCGCGCACTTTTCACTTGCCGTCCAAGAACATCTCCAACAAACGATCGGGGAAAGTTGGATAGGTCGAGGTGGTCCAACTCCTTGGCCACCACGGTCGGCAGATTTAACTCCTCTCGACTTTTTCCTTTGGGACCACATGAAGAACCTTGTTTATGAGACTTGTGTAAAGTCGGAAGAAGATCTCCTTGCACGAGTTCTGGCGAGAGCAGAATGTATTCAGCACACACCAGGTCTCGTGGGGCGTGTGTATGAAAACATGCTTCGCAGCTACACTTTGTGCAAAGAACATCAGGGTCACCACGTGGAATCACTTTTGTAGTGCACACTGGGAAGAGTGAAGTGGGAGTTGTGAAATCGATTTGATCTTCAAACTTATTTTGCATCGAAACGATCATTTCCGGACATGGGTTCCCAATCATAACTTTATCTACTTAGTCCCCTCTACAACCCCAAGAAATTTGTAATAGTAATTATGAAACACCCTGTATATAAATTTTTGGAAATGGTTGAGTCACTGGCTCAGAAAAAATTGCCTACTGAAGGATGCACTGAAAGGAATGATGAATGGAAGAAAAGTACGGGGCAGAAGATATCAGATGACAGACAACATTAAAATATGAGCCATTCAGAGTAGAAGTGGTGCAAGTCAAAAATGAGTAATGAGGGTTAAAGTAAACATTCTGTAAAATACAGCTCAAAGTAGCAATTAATATTCAATTTATTTAAACTATTAGTAGTGAGTGGATGGCAAGAAGGCCATATTTATTGTTACTTTGAGCTGTATTTTACAGAATTTTTACTTTAAACCTCATTACCCAATTTTGACTTACACCACTTTTGCTCTGAACGGCTCATATATAAATCATATGCGGAGGCTAAGAGGAAGGCGGAAAATAGAAAAGATAGGAGAATGATGGGTTTGCAGTGAAAGATCTGCCCTTGGGCAGAAAACTATGAATGAATACTTATTTTTAGATACTAAGAAATCCGTGGGTTATTTATTAGTTACTACGCATTTATTTGAGACATAATCTAACCTCCGATAACTTTTGGTATTTATTTTTACTGAATATTTTCGTTGTAACATTTTATATTTTGTAAGTAAATTCCCATATTTGTTTGATTTTGCGATGCTAATTGGGATAATGATTGAATCTCGAAATTAATCATTTTATTCATGTCAAGTATGCGTAATTATGAGACCGTTCAAGAAAGACTCAAGGCAAAACCAGTAATATTGAAGATAGTAACATTATTATATAGGGTTCTCCATACAAGACGCTTCCCTCACACGACAATTTCAGCAGCATTTTCTCCTATACGCCTCGCACAGTTACCGAAAAATCGGTCGCAATTTCTACGGTAGTAGCTAAAACCTGTTTATCGGGGACAAAGTTTATAACTTTAAAATGAATACAATTGTACATTTTGTGTCAAAAGAGATGTTCACAGTGTCCTTCTGCTTCAATGTACTTCAATCCCCGAAGATTGTTCTGAAATACTCGACTAATCTAGCAAAATGTTGGGAATAACTTGTAAGATTTTTTTTCCACTTCATCTGCCTAATCAAGGATTGAATTTATGTTCCGTTTCGAAGACAAAGTAAAATTTATTCTACTTTTTCGTAACTTAAAACTACAAACTCGCTGTCCTATGCTATAATACACCATTCTCAAAAAATTAGAAAAAAAAAAGAATACCTTGCATTACACTATACATGAATGAGTTATACCTGCATTGTTCTCAAACAAGTAGAAAAAACACAACAGCTTGCACTGCATTACGTACTGTACATTAAGTGAACTGGACTCATGCAATGCCCGACAAACCTCCTTGTTCTTGGCACGTAAAGTGAGGAATCGTAAATCTCGCAGCGTCATATACGGATTACTCTGTATTTACATTATAATTAAGTGCTTTTTTCTTTTGTTAAGTTTATTTATACACGCTTTAACATCTGTGGTCATATCTCGTGTTATGTACTATTGTAATCTGGGTTTTCATTTCAATGCACACACAAAGAGGCACAGACACATACAAACGCACGATTACACAAAGAGATAGACACCAGGACCGACGTTAATTATAATGGTTTTCCAGGTTGCTGGATGGGGCGTTAATGAAAATGATACGTTCAGCGACTTATTACGCATGGTACAACTACCAGTTGTATCTGATCAAAAGTGTATCGAAGAACAGCCACGGGATTTTAAGAAATACGTCACATACACAACCTTCTGTGCAGGATACAGAAACGGTAAGCTGTTTCTTCAACTGCAATTAGATACATTTTGTATGCAGAGTTTTAGATAGCAATAGAATTGTTTGCAGTTTTCATCTCGATTATCTCAGCCTGTTCACTGTTCCTCCATCTGATATAGTTTTGAAGAATTTTATACTTATTCAATTTCTCTACAGACAGAAGTTGTTCTTTTAAAGTGAAATACTTATCAAAGTTCATAGTCTCAAGTTTTATTATGTGTGCACATACGGCTGTAGAATTTTTAATAACGATGGAATCATAATGAAAATAGTGTGTACATATAGGTCATTAAATAAGATTTAAACTTTCGCGTGTCGGTAGTACAGATGGTGGCAGTGAAAATAAGTATAGCTTGATTCAGGGGTTTTGGCCCCTGCAAAAAATACAGCTCGATTCAACGTTAATGGCCCCTGTCCTTGGTTGTTTGGATAATGAGCGAGCTGTGTTGATGCGTTATAAACTCATAAGAATGAAATTTAATCACAAATGTGCATAGGAGGGAAGAGAAAAGAGGAAGAAGGAAAATAATACTTACTGTACTCCAACCAGGAGAAAGTCTCAGGGGAATGCGACGCAGCGGGGAAATGCTGTGAATGAATGTTGATGTCATATGAAGTCATGAGGTCACACACGTGAGTACACGCAACTCCATTGGCTAACTCTCAAACCACAAACCACACAAACAATACCTGATACACACATACTTATACTACCCTAGTTATAAAATTAGATCATGGTTAATTTCCTGGTCTTTTAATCCCTCCATACAGGAAATAGCATATGCAGGAGAGCGCATGTTTCTTAAACTAACGTTATAATGGTAATATTATCTACTGTTCTCCAACCAGGAGATCAACCGTGAAAGGAATGTGCTTACTATTGCGTCGTCTTTCGGAACGAAGTAGATAAATAATATTACAGTTATAACGTCAGTTTAAAAATCATGCGCTCTCCTGCATATTTTATTTCATGTATGAAGAGATTAAAAGACCAGGGGTGCTATTCATAGACATTTCGCAGCACGCGCTACGAGCGTATTAGGCTAGCCCCGGATATCCACTGGTTACTAGTACAGAATTCAAATCATATCCTATCGCTAACACTGGTTTATGAATACGAAAAACGCTGATCATCACCGGAAGCCCGCGCTAAAATGTCTATGAATACGGCCCCAGGAGATTAACTGTGATCTAATTTTGTAACTAGGGTAGTATCAATATGTCTGTATCAATGTTATGGTTTGTGCTGTGAGAGCTAGCCAATAGAGATAAGAGTATCCACGTGTGTGACCTTATGACATCTTATGACATCAGCATTCATTCACAGCATCATCCCCCTTCCCTTCATTCCCTGGAGACTTTCTCGTGGTTGGAGCACAGTACCTACTTCGCTCCAATAGATGACGCAATAGTAAGCACATTCTTTTCAAGGTTAATCTCCTGTTGAAGAACAGTGCCCGAAACTGAGCGACATTCATGTTAAGAAAATATAAGTCATCATGACATTGTTTAGTCAACAGAAGTAGTGGTTAGTAACGGGACGTGTGGAGGAATGTTTTGTTTTAAGATGGAGTGTACCGCGACATGATAAGAAGGAAGTGTTAGGTGATATGACTGCGCGGCCTGACCTGTGTGACCCAGCCCGCCAGTAGTGGTAACTCGCTCTTACTCTATCTACTTACTTTTTGCAGGGGCCAAAATCCCTGAATCAAGCTGTAAGGCCCGTTACACAGTCATCCGTATGCTACGCAGTACGCACTACGGATCCGTAGGCAGTTTGCTTTCACAGTCACGCGTAGCAAATCCGTAGCAGATTAATTATATCAGTCGGCTTGTTTGTTTCAAAATGAGCGTGCTTCAAAGAGAGCTTTTGGTTGCACATTATTTGTATTAAAAGAGTGCATAATAGACAATATTGTGTTCACCCGCACTAGTTCTAAAAATCCTGAAGGAAGCTTTTATAAATCTACATAGTGACTTGCGCGAGACCGAAAGAAAGTTCCTTTAACTAATTTCGCATGTTTATTCAATCGTTTGATGAACAATTGGAAAAATTATAATAAAGGCAGCTTGAACTGGATCTACATAATTATGTCCTACCGAGCGGTTTGCTGTTAACATAAGGTGATAAAAATTACTCAGATGAATAAATTATTTATAATCGACATTTTATTATTTCTTGTTCATTATAACAAATTACAAAACCAACAATTATTTTTGTTATAATCTATATAGATCAGAGTTTCTCAACCTTTCTCATTTCCTTTATTTTAGTGCAGGCCTCTAAGTCTAAGGTGTAGATTGTGTAGAATGTACTGTAATGTTTTTCCTTTCTCTTGTACGGGGGAGGGACCCGAAGGCTTACACTGCAGCCTGAGGCTTATTGTGCTTACCACCCTATTCTTGTGAATGATTGGGTAGCAGAACTGCCGCGCTCTTGTACAAGTACAGCACGCTGCACCGTGTATGGATGATGATGATGATGATGATGATGATGGTGACATGTGAATTAATAATGGCGAAATGAGTTCGAGGTCCAACGCTGAAAGTTACCTAGCAATTCTGCTTCAATTAGTTGGGGGAAAACCACGGAAAACCCCAACCAGTTAACTTGTCCTAACCAGAATTTGAACCCGAGCCCGCTCGTTTCATAGCCAAACGTGCTGACCATTACTCCACAGCGGTGGACTACTGTAGTGCTTTTTTTTTATTAGGTTATTTTACGACACTTTATCAACAGCTTAGGTTATTTAGCGTCTGAATGAGATGAAGGTTATAATGCCGGTGAAATGAGTCCGGGGTCCAGCACCGAAAGTTACCCAGCATTTGCTCATATTGGGCTGAGGGAAAACCCCGGAAAAAACCTCAACCAGGTAACTTGCCCCGACCGGGAATCGAACCCGGGCCACCTGGTTTCGCGGCTAGACGCGCTAACCGTTACTCCACAGGTGTGGACCCTGTAGTGCTACTCAACCTTTTGATTTTGAGGCTCCTTTTTTCCTCACATTAACTTACTTTAGTGCGGCTCCCTGGCCTGACGTGTAGAGTAGAATATAGAACATACAAAGTAGTAATATGAAATTTGGTATCAATTCAAAAAGAAAAAAAACTTAATTAGCTAGCTTGTTTTAATTTAATGTAAAATTGTCAGATAGTAAAATTTTCAAAAAACAACATTTAAATTATTATTATTATTATTATTATTATTATTATTATTTTTTTTTTTCATTGCACCCCACTACCAGTTGGTCGGTCACCCTCAGGGCTGCAACCTCCCTTTCCGGTTGAGAATCACTGATTTAGATTAAATCTGTTTTAAATACACTGAGGAAATATTTATATTGACTAGGTACTCTTAATTAAATATTCCTTAACTTATTTTTTAGATAAGAGGTTTTATATATATTATATAAACATCTCTTACGCGGAGTAGTTCACCGCGTGAGACAAATAGAGCTCTCCCTCTATAGGAGGAGGCCTTTGCCCTTAACGGGACATTTTTAGGCTAATCATTTCATTTCATATACAATAGTGTGTTGCCCATATTAGGTAAATTCCTGTGAGTGAAAGAATACCTTTGGAGGTTGATGGAGATTGGAGAATTGACATCAAGGAAGACTATTGTTCTGTTTGGGAAATGTTTCCAGTGTGAAAATGCGAATTAATATTTGTGTATTCTGATGTACGATTTTTCTGAATATTAGCCCACCAAAAATGGCAAATGAACAGACTAAGTAAGTGATGTGAATGGGAAGGACGGGATAAAAGGGGATGGTTCATGTTTTGTATTCGCAAGACTGTGTTTCCATACAATAATGTAGTTTCTACTTCTGAAAAATGTCCTAACAGCTAACTAAGTTATCCTCAACGGAAGATTTTTTTTCCTGGAACTTCTGCCATGTCTTCTCTCATCTTCATCATTCACCTGCATTTCATTGTGTGTTACTGTCCATTTCTGCAAAATTTTTCAATATAATGTCACACATCACGCCACAACTTCTACCTGATGCCTCTATTTTTGTATTATTCACAAAAAGGATCGCAGAAACATTGTCTTCTATCTAATTGACTGATAACAGCTGCACATTCAAAATCATAATGCTTTCAAACATGAATTTTACTGCTTATTATGCCGCTACGCTATGCGTAGTACGCATGACTGTGTAAGCCCACACTTGTCCAAGGTATTCATCTCTTCTCCGTAGTCCGTAGCGCGTAGCGGGACGTCCGTATGGATCCTACGGATGCGTACAGTACGCAGAACTGTGTAAGCTCCCTTATATGTAAGGCACTACGTCCGTTATGATATATTTTCTTGACATGAGTGTCCCTCAGCTACGAGCATAGATATTATTTTCATTTTTCCTCTTCCCTCTTCCCCTCCTATGCATACTTGTGATTAAATTTCTTTCTTATAACGCAACACACAGATCACTCACTTGCCACACAACCAAGGACAGGGCTAATAACCAAAGCTCGGAACTTGGGGACTTGTGTCGTGTGCATGAGTAAGGGTACAGGTACAACGTACACAAAGCTCACGCTGCAAGTGCTCAGGGACAGTCGTGTGTACTAAGAAAGTGGCCGCAACTAATGACAGGAAGACGGACGAAGAAACTGTTATGTCGAAGCCAATGACATTCAGAGAATTAAAGGTAAACGGTCTGTTTGAGGAAATAGAAAATACGTGTTATTTCGAATGGGTATTATAGAAGTTTGAAAATACATTTTGTTTTAAATTTAAGATACAATTTTTCGTGGAGAATTCGGAGGAGATACATTATTTTTTTTCGAATGGAGAGTTTATATTTTGTAAGTTGTGCCACACACAAACATTGAAAGGCATTGCAGTCCCTCAAATTGTAGAAACGTCTGTCCATAGCCATGGATCGAAACGTAGAGGGGCTTGCCCTAGTAGTGACACACTAATTGAAAACTATTTTCGAGAAAAATTTAGGATATACTTATCTTTCTCAGATACCATATCAGCTAGCAACGGCTGAAAATCGAACAGAAAACAGTAACAGTGAAAACATTCAGTATTTTAAGTCTGCTACCGAAAAATCTTAGAATGTAGATAGTCATACACTGTAATAAAATGTACAGAGCAGAACAGTAAATTTGATATATTTCTCATGTTTATTTTTATTATATATATGCTATGAAATTACGTGTTTCAACCTACCATAATATTATCAATATGTTGTTGCAGCCAGAAACCACTTTTGTAGCAGACCTGACAGTACCTCCGTGCTGGAAGCGGGAATTTGTTGACATTGAAGTCCGGTCGCTTAGTCACGTGCAAAGACACAAGTCCCCAAGTTCCGAGCTTTGCTAATAACGTTGAATCGAACTGTACGTGCAACAATAGCAAAGATGGCCGATCGGCTATATGTTCGCGAGCGAGTGCAGATTGTTGCACGCTGTGAAGTGTGGAATTCCATTCTTCTTGTACAGAGATGGTGAAGGGAAGAGACAATAAAGAATTGTCATAGGAAGCTAATGACCACAGGTTCGGTTAAGGATGCAGGAAGAATTGACCATCCATCCACATTTCGTTCTGAGAAGAATGTGGCGATTGTGCATGTTGTTGTTATTATTATTATTATTACTATTATTATTATTATTATTATTATTATTATTGACTATATATTTCTGTCGTCCCCTGCGGTAGCTCAGTGGTCAGACCTTCAGCATCTCACTCAGGAGGTCCGGACTCGATGAAGGACAAGGTCGCAGTTGGGGGTTTTCTCGGGGTTCTCCCGTTCCCCCATTTTATACATCTACATCATTCCGTCAATATCTTTCCTTCATCATTCCATAGCATTCCCCAGACGCCGCACAGTGTGCAAAAACACAGTTATTCTAGGTGGACAAAATTACATTCTAACGAATTGTTATGAAACTTTTGTAAAGATCTTATAGGTAGCACATACTTTTTTGTGTACAAACTCTGATTACGTTTGTTTAAGAGGTACTATTCCTTTATAGGAAGTGCTTTTAGACAACATTAAGAACTTCTCTTCTATCTAACAGATTTTCATGAACCACTGTACAGGTAGCATATATATATATATATATATATATATATATATATATATATATATTTTTTTTTTTTGTTTACAAATTATATTTACGGTTCCATAAGAGGAAATACCACTTTGTAGGGGGTGCATTTACATAAAATTAACTTTTCTCCTACATAACACATTTTTATGAAACTTTATACAGGAGTTACAGATAGCATATATTTTTTGTATACAAACTCTGATTACATCTGTATGCTACCTGTAGGATTAATTGTTGTACAAAGTTTCATAAAAATATATTATATAAAGAGAAGGTATTAATTTTGTCTAAATGCACCACTATAATGGAGCAGTTCCTCTTATAGAAACACAATCAGACTTTGTAGACAAAAAATATATTCTACCTGTAACTTCCGTGTAAAGTTTCATAAAAATCTGTTAGATAGGAGAGAAGTTTTTAATTTTGTTTAAATTATCCTCTATAAAGGGGTAGTTCCTTTTATGGAACTGTTCATATACTTTGTACACAAAAAATATATCCTACCTGTAACTTCCGTACAATGTTTCATAAAAATCTGTTAGATATGAGAGTAGTTGTTAATTCTGTCTAAATACACTCGCTATAAAGAATTAGTTTTTTTTTTTGTACAAACGTATTCACATAGTTTCATAGCAATTCGTTAGAATGCAGAGAAGTTATTAGTTTCGTCCGGCTACTAGATTTGCGTTTTGATCTACGGTGCGTTTGTTAAGGTTAGATAAAAATATGTCCAATGTACTTTTAACCTGATATTCGATGTCATGTGAACAATTTCGCAGGACTAAAACACTCACACAGTGATTAAAAACTTCCTTCTTCCATGATTGTTTTCTGTTGTTAAGGCAAACATTGAACAGTTGCCGCCGCGTGACCATATGCTCCATCACTGAAAAAAATGGTAAATGCGCAAGAACGCACAAACTTTAAAACAAGGATTCAACACTCTAAATGAGGCTGTATTAAATGGTAGAACAATTGTTGTAACCGGACGTGACCGGCTATACTAAAACTCACATTATATTTCGAGAGCTTTAAAAACATATTTTTTTCAATTGTTATATTTAAACCTTACTGTAAGAAGAAAAATAGTTTACAAACTTGAAATTGAAGTTACATTAGTAAGAACGCACCTATCTGAACAGATTCCATGGCTCACAACATAATAAACCACTAATAATTGGCTCTTTTTTGCCCATACTAAGCCTCTCTGACAACGACTGAACAGCAGAGAGAAGTGTTAGAAAAAATCAGTTTTTATAATTTTCCAAAAATTGCTTGCCGCTGATAAAACAGTAAAAGCTTTACTCACAACATTATCCAAATGTTAAAGAACCTGAATTCATATTGACTTATGCCTAACTAAACAAGTCGAAGTTTGATTTTGTCCACCTAAATTTGGGAAAACTGCACTCTGTGCGCCGCTGGCGATGTACGGAGGAGGATGGCCTAGAGACGTGTAGGGTTGCCAACTAGGAGCCTGGGTAGTGGGTACCCAGCGAACCTTCGTGTAGTCAGATAAATGCCTTTTTTTCTGTAGAGATATACTGGAACTAGTTAAATATCTTCACATTTTATATAAAATAAAGTTTGAAAGCAGTTTTATGATGCCTAAAAATACCTATTTTGCCCATTGAGACCTATTTTTAAGGTTTTATAGTCTAAAATTTACCTATTTCTATTTGTTACGTATATATTTTTATTTTAGTGTAGCAGTGAAAGAGAAAGTTTTGAATGTCATGGGGTGGGTTTGGTTCAAATATCCTGTAATAGTTTGGTTGTAGGAATGAAGAAATTCCTGGAAGGTGTCTGGTTTGTTAAGCACTTGAACAGACAGTAGGAATGTGATGGATCGGGAGGATGTACTTTCTAAAGAAATCAGCATGGCAGATTTGCTAAATTTAAATACTCATCCATTGCTTCGGTATCATTGGGAAGAATTTTTGTCGCCTACAGAATGGTTCTGTCAAAGAAAAGGCAAAGTTTCACAATAGAAAATTGCAATGCAATTGTGAATAATGTGTTAATTCTAAATTCATTGACAAATTAATTAATTTAATTGTAATATGATCACTTATCTATTAACAGCCTTAGAGCAATGAGGCCGATGAATTCACAAAAAATTACAGACCAGTATTCATAATTTAAGACTTAACAAAAATCAAATTTCTAACCGCAATATTTTTTACTGTTTTTGTCACAGTGTACCGTAATGCTTAATACTCACTAATTAATCGTATTTTTATAGTTACTGTAGTTTGTGTGGATAGAAATTACATTTTAGCTGCATAAAATAATATTTTTAGCCGCTTGAAATTTTATTTTTAGGTACCTAAATCTATGCCTATTTTAGGTGCTTAAAAGTTAGTTTTTAAGTGCCGGTGTCTAAAAATCCGAGGTCTAGTCATAGGACAAATCCTCACATTGATCTCGACTAATTTCGTCTCAGTATTACATATTCCAATGACGCCAGGTAACCTAGCAGTTAATACAATGTGGTTAAATAACGGATATAAATAAAAAGACAAAAATAAAAAAACACATATAGCAAAGGGAAAAATAAAAAAGACGACAGAGGATATATGTATCTATAATTATGTGGAACGTTTAAGACGTTGGTGATTTTGTGATTTCAAATAACTGTAGGTCATCACTTGGTGAGAATGATCTTAGCATAACCATGAAAGAAATATCTTGAACTTTTAATAAATAGACCTATCGTAAACAGTGTAAGAAAATAAATACAACATTCGCTGCTCAAGTCGCTAGTAGTATCTTGAATGTAATATTATACAATAATATTCAAGCTTAATTCATTTTCCAAATAATGATATAATAAGGGTTGCAAAGTGGGCGTAGAATATTACAAAAATAGTAACGTACCCTTTTCCCAGAATACGAGTAGGTGCCAACTTCAACGTTCCATGTAAGAAAGACCACAGAAATCGTGGCACCTGCGTCATCTCCGTTGTGCTTATGTACAGTAGAGGTAACAGCACCTTGGAATACTACGTTCCAAAATAACGCTAGTATGAAATACTTGCCGTTAAAAATACTCGTTTTACTTTGGAACTACCTTATGACAACGTCTGTTCCACAAAACAGAACATGTTTGACACTATTGAAAGCAGTGGCGCCAACTTTTAGAAAACATGGGTGGGCTCAAACATATAATAATAATAATAATAATAATAATAATAATAATAATAATAATAATAATAATAATAATAATAATGATTTATTTAACCTGGCAGAGTTAAGGCCATACGGCCTTCTCTAACACTCAACCAGGAGTAAAACTGCGTTACAAAAAACACTAGAAATTTACAAAGTACACTACAATTTTACACACAAAACTGAAGGTATAAGTCATAAGTATAATGATAACACGATAAATAATTGGGTGGGCTCGAATCCCACGAGCCCATATAAGTTGGCGTCACTGTTTGAAAGCAGAATTGGGAATCCTTTCGTCGCACTGAAAGAAATGTTGGAATAGATAAATAGATAGATAAATAGATAAACAGATAGTGAAAGATAAATAGTAAAGATATGAAGAGCCTCTTTAAAAAATGTACACATTATCTTGAAACTAATGTTACTGGGTATAGGCCTAGATCACATTATGTATAGGATTCTATCAAACAATTATTAACATAATGCCAGTATTAAGAGTATAGTAACTACATTGTGAATTTTATCAGGGAGATGAAAATATACAGGTTATATTTTATTTACAAATATTTTACATTTTTAGTTTCATTGGAGAAATTGAACACTATTGAAAACTTGAGCTGAGAAGAAGAGAAAGAATGTATTAGGGATCCACTTCGATTTCGTGACCAATAAAATTTACAAATAATTTAAAATGGCATTTCATTTCCTACTTGGAACAAACCTAATCTATGAATTCAATTTGGCATTAGAAAACATTTTTTTTCTACGAATTCACATCTCGGCTCACTATGACATCATACTGCATCACATGGCATACAGGGAAGTATGTGATCATTTACCGTCCTAAATACCACTGTTATATTACATACTAGTCGCACGTGCATGTTCCGAAATACCACTGTTATATTACATACTAGTAGTACGTACCTGTTCCAAAATACTAGTGTTCCATCAGATACTAGTCAACCTGCGGTTCCAAGTTACCAATACCACTGTGCACCTTGTAGTTACATATGAGTAGGGACCGTATTTTTATGTAATTACATGTTATATTCCTTTCAACCTAACCTATATAAATAACAAATCTTTGTGAATACTGTAATTACCATTAATATATTAAAATTTTATAATACATATTTTTACATATTTACCCCAGATTACATGTTATGGCTTGAAATTACGTAAGTCTACATATTTAGGGGTTTTATTCATTTTTATTTCTCTAAAAGGAAAAAAAAAACTTCTGCTGGGGAAGTTTACAATTTGAAATACACAGATTTAAAAAGTCTTTTTACCTACCCAAGAAAGGATATATTTCGGGACGAAACACAACGCCCTTAGTTCCAAGAAGTAATAGAGACACTCACTCCATACCGCCCACTATAAATATGAGTGAACAAAAGGCAACCTTTTTCATACAACTACCTTGTATTGTAAAAATCACTCAGAAAGTAGCGCTGCCTTCTTGCGGTGGAGTGGGACGAGGATGACATGATTTGTCTCGAACTATAATTGTTCTGCACACGTCTTAACAAGCCGTTCCCATGTAATTTGCAACCTTACCCACATTCTTCCTAATACTTCCAGGGAAAACCCGTGTCAAGTCTGACATGAGCCGCAATAAAGTAGCCGACTTTTGAAAAGAAGCTGGAGTAAAGGAACAAACTTGAAAGATGTTGAAAGATTTAAATAAATAGCTTTTCAGGTTATTGCTTGACCTCTTTACTTTAAACTTAGTAGGCCTATACGGAAATGGGATTTTCCAAGGAATTAGAAAGTATGGTTCTCGGCTGGAATAATTCTACCCTTCTGAATGAGACAGGAATGTCACTTTTCAAAAACAGTTAGTAAATGTCTATAGTTTGAGGTTTTAGTTGGTACAGTACTTTGTTTTTTACAGGGAGCAGCTAAAATGCATGTGTCCCACATCTCCTCTTATTTTCTCCTAATCCAGTAAAGCGAAACAGTGCTTGCAGTACTGTTGTGTTATTAATTTTACTCAGTTCTCTAGTTTTAGTACTTACAATATAAAGTGCAAGTGAGTTTATCTACTGCTTTTAATTAAATAAAATGGCCCCTGTATCTTCAACCCTAACGACAAAAATAAAATCATGGATTGCGATGGAAAAATAGTAATGTGTCAAGTGTGCGGTAAAAAAGTCGGGTGCTCTATCAAATCACAACTGGGGAATCTTACCTATCCTACCTGCCAGATATTGATATTAAATATTTTATGATTTTACATATTTTGGTACATATTCAGCTTACTTTTCTTACATAAATATGTACATATTTCACACCTTGATATTACATCAAAATCCGGTCCCTACATATAAGTTACATATGGTACTGTTATTTCGGAACTGTTATTTGGAACCTAGTATTTTCAAGGAACTGGAACAGTTTGAACTATTACAAGAAAATAATTTTTCCCATCTCTAATGTACAGTATGTCTGAAGAGAAGTGATGCTTGGTTTACAGGAACAGGAGTATGCAATGGCGACAGTGGAGGTGGTCTCGTGTTTCCTCATCCAGCTGAACCGAATGGCACTTGGCTGCTGCAAGGCATAGTGAGCGTGAGTCCACGTCGACGCGGTACATCATTCTGTGACTCCACTTACTACACAGTCTTCACCAAGGTTCTCTACCTCTGAAGTAACAATAAAAACTCCTAATGACTGGTGACTGGGCGCAAACATATCCATATTATATCCATTACCATAGCTGAGAAAGAATGAATAAGAGTAGGTGGATTTGAGAATAAATAAAAAATAATGCAAATTTAATTAATGAAAGTACGATACAATATTTAATAGGAAAGCGAGAAATTGAAGGTAAGACAGTCTAGGTATGAGAGAGAATAGAAGAGGAAAGATAGCAATTCAGTTAAAACAGATGAATAGGACGTAAACAGGAAATTCTTGGCAACACATAAAGATTGTAGGTCTTATGTTGTTATACAGGGTGTAAGGGGTATAAGTGTCATTATTTTA
Source organism: Periplaneta americana (assembly GCF_040183065.1). Classification (NCBI taxonomy): domain Eukaryota; kingdom Metazoa; phylum Arthropoda; class Insecta; order Blattodea; family Blattidae; genus Periplaneta; species Periplaneta americana. The sequence continues at coordinate 148,274,102 of NC_091124.1, read as the reverse complement.
ACTGATGATTATTTATGTCATAAGGAAGAAAAAATCTCCTTACAATTGTTTTCTAATTGCAATATTTAACCAATTATTAAAGTTTAAAATATTAGACGTTTGACAACGTTGCTGGATGAGGAGGAGGGAGTTTACAAGTACACGGTACAGCTCAAGTGGGTACAGACATACCGGTACAAAACAGATACTCTGTTCTAATGCAGGGGTGGACCAGGACACCTGTTAACATAAAACTAGCAGCAAATACAAACTTCCAATCTCATTAATATACCATAATGGTAAATTTCCATTTTATTTTTTATTGTAAGTCTAAAAAAAGAAACAATAATGGTTTACGGAACAAAATCACAAGCAAAATTTTTATCTCTCCCTCTTCCTTAAAGCAGTATAATTTTAAAAGAAATTTCTGGTTATGTGATTTTCGAAACAGGCTAAGAGACTCTCAGTTTCTAATAATCCTTCAGAATCTGCTACAAAAGTTCGCCGATTAGGTAACCTTCTTTGCGAAAAACGTTGATGGTACATCCTTCTTGCCGCACTTGAATTACGACGACTTTGTTCATAAATTAATAACATATGATGATATTCCAGAACTGTGAATGACATTGTAAGTTGTTTATCGAACTGCCGTCCGCTCGGAATGACAGGGAGCTTGAACTAAGCTGAGCTGTACGTCTGTGCACAGTAGGCCTACTTCAGCTGAATGAGTCCTGCTGAAGATGTTGCCACGTCTCTCATGCCGATATATTAACAAATTTAAGCATGCATTATTATTTAATTTCACGAAAACGTAATAGAAGACAAAAATATTTATTTAAACTAATATTAACTCTTTGCTAGATGTACCTACTTATGTAATTGCTTTCGTATTATTACTAACAATATAAGTAGTATAATGCAAATAAAATAAGAAAATAATTTTTTTCTGGGAAAAAGTTTTGACCCTATGTTGTATGAACATTTTTTGATCCTGTAGACCGTTCCCGACAACTGTAAAAAGGACTGCACTTATACCCCTTACATCCTGTATATTAAAGTGATGGTGAAGCGAAAAGAAGAAATGTAAAGATCCATCATAACTATGAATTGTAAAGTTCGTTGACAAATAAATATCGATATCAATATTCATTAACAGTCTAACGAAATCACTAACAAAAGAGACTATTCTGCTCAATATGGTGCGCGAATTGCCGCCACAAAACATTAAAAATGTGCCATTGTGTTTTCTCCGTAAATTATACATACCAGAATAGGTAATGAAACTGAATATCAAATGTTTATAATAAATTATATATTTAATGTTCATCTTACAGCATTATCGCTAAGTTTTGGCCAATAAATTCATTGGGTGTACAGACTATGAATAACAACGATGTATTTAAATTAGCAGACTGTTATTGGTTTCGTGGATCAGACAGTCTCAATTTTTGTGAAGAAATTCAATACAATAAAATTATATTTTTTATTGGCAGGCAAAGTACCTAGACTTCGTTCATAGTAGAAATGACATAATTAATTCTGATCCGATGACATTTTTTTTAAATAATATTGACAGCTTTCATAAATTGAGCAGTGAAATTTGATACGATTTCACTAGGCCTATAGATTTTGTATTATGAGTTGTTTACGGTCGATCGTCAGATAGAGGTTAATCTAAAATATTTTTCTTTTCGCTGAATGCGGTCTGAGTAACCACCGAAATGAGGGAGATTTTTTTAGGAATTACATCGGTTTTAGTAAAACTAAACTTTCATTTAGTTGGCAAACACAGCTGAGGTGGCCGTTTAGGCAAGTTCCTCTGTTATGTCTTTGGTTATCAACAATTTTAACTACAGAAACTATTTACAGCTAACAACATGATTCATTCATTCTTTCATAGTGTTCTCTTCAAGTGGAGATCTTTCACTGCAAACTCATCATTCCCCAAACTTTCCTACTTTCCGCCTTCCTCTTAGTTTCCGCGTATGATCCATATATATTAATGTTGTCAATCATCTGATATCTTCTTCTGCAACGAAATTTTCTTCCGTTCACCATTCCTTCCAGTGCATCCTTCAGTAGGCAGTTTCTTCTTAGCCAGTGACAAAGATAATTTCTTTTCTCTTTCTGATCAGTTTTAGCATTATTTTTTCTTCACCCACTCTTCCTAGCACAGCTTCATTTCATATTCTGCCTGTTCATTTCACACGCTCCATTCTTCCCATATCCACATTTCAAATGCTTCTAGTCTGTTTTCTCTTCACTTCGTCGTAATGTTCATGTTTCTGAACCATACAAGTCACACTCCACACAATCCACTTCACTAGTCTCTTCCTTAGTTCTCTTTTCAGAGGGCCACAGAAGATGCTCCTTTTTCTATTAAAAGCTCCCTTTGCATTGCTATCCTTCTTTTGTCTTCCTGGCAGCAACTCATGTTACTGTTTATAGTACCCCCCAAGTATTTGAAGCTGTCCGCTTGTTCCACTGTCTCATTCCGAATTCGAAAGTTTACTTTCTTTAGTTTTCTTCCAAAAACCATGGTCATCGCCTTGTTTGCTTGCATCTTCATCCCATACAGCTCACTGTCATTTAGCTCCAATAGCATGTCTCTTAGTATCATCTCCTCTTCTCCTAACAACGCTGTATCTGCCATTTTTGCAGTTTTTCTTGGAAAAGACAATTACAGTAGCTTCCCGTTGCTTTCTGCACACTACTCTCTTTTTCTCAACTCTAAAGGCCCCAGAGTGGAGGTGAAGTGTGTGAATATGACTAATTATGCCCTCTGGACTTTACCAAAATTCACCACAATGCACAGTGGGCCAGAAATGAAATCTGAAGAGAAAAAATTATTTCGCGCTGATACTTGTCGTGTACGGTTTTTATAAAGTCCACAACTGTGGAGTAACGGTTAGCGCGTCTATCCGCGAAACCAGGTGGCCCGGGTTCGATTCCCTGTTAGGGCAAGTAATTTTTTTTAGTTGGTTATTTAACGACGCTGTTTCAACTACTAGGTTATTTAGCGTCGATGAGATTGGTGATAGCGAAATGGTATTTAGCAAGATGAGGACGAGATACGCCATAGATTACCTGGTATTCACTTTACGGTTGGGGAAAACCTCGGAAAAAAATTCAACCAGGTAATCAGCCCAAGCAGGGATCGAACACGCGCCCGGGCGCAACTTCAGACCGGCAGGTAAATGCCTTAACCGACTGACCCACGCCGGTGGCCTTTGGGGCAAGTTACCTGGTTGAGGTTTTTTTTCCAGGCTTTTCCCTCAATCCAATATGAGCAAATGCTGGGTACTATCGGTGCTGGACCCCGGACTCATTTCACCGGCATTATCATCTTCATCTCATTCAGACGCTAAATAACCTAAGATGTTGATAAAGCGTCGTAAAATAAAATACAAAATATATATTCATAAATATACTAGTATAGATGCATCCAAAACATATTTAAGGCAATATTAATATAATTATTTTTTTAACCTTACCATACCGAAAAATTGGTGAAGTTCAGCATTTTTATCTCAGAAATGAATAATTCTGTGAACTTGAAATTTATATCCTTAATATATACTACTTTTGCAATTGTAAGAGTATAATTATTATTTTCAGATTTAGTAAAACTATTACCGTTACGGGTTATTAGAAACACAAAATAGCACATGTAACTTTTGTTTATTCAAACAGTTTCCCTGATAACTCAAACAGCTTTTAGTATATCGTAGTGAAATTTTGCGTGAAATTGTATTTCATACTTGAAAACAAACCTATCAAGGAGGATTGGTTTAACACATATAGGCCTACTTCATTATATATATATATATATATATATATATATATATATATATATATATATGTTTAACCTAATAAAATAAAAAATGACTTTGAAATATAAATTAAAAGAAAAATTATTTCTATTAAAAATATTTTAAAAAATTTAGGTCATGTTGTTTATGTGACATTCAGGAATAAAAAAAAAGACTCACTCAGGAATACTGATATTTGTGAAACTTATCAGGAAAACGGCATTTCAATGCACAAAATGCAACTGCCATTTTGAATTGCTAATTACCCGTAACAGTGGTAGTTATACTAAATCCGCAAATGGTATACAATTGTAGAAATAGCGTATATTGAGCATACAAAATTCCAGTTTTACAGATCTATTCATTACTGGGGAAAAAAAATTGAATTTCACTAATTTCTCAGTACTCAAATATTTATATCCTCGTTTTGAAATATGTGTAACCTATAAAGTTATCAAATTAAATATTACCTACAATATATAATTAAAAAATATTACGTACACATATTTTCATGTTAAAATTATTAATTTTTTGGTCCTACAGAATTCTCTGATATGGTTATTTTTCTCCGTCAATAACAAATATATATTTTAATGTTAAGCATTTTCGACAAAAGTAAAAAAGATTCAATGCATACAGTGTTCATACTACATTTTATGCTTTAAAAACTCGTTCAGAATTTCAAAAGAAATATGTCCATTAAATCACTCATATTTACATACTGGCTTTTTGTTAGGTTATTGTTGTTGTTAAATCAACTGTCCGAAGACAGGTTTGATCCTCGTAAGTGACATCAATAAGGCATCATCCATGAGGCAACTATGTCAGAAGATAGTGGTGTAGGGTGACTAGTTCCTTTCAACCTCCATTGCATACATCGCTGACTAGCAACATATTACACTAATCAGACTTCAGATTGATTATTGTTCAGTATAAAATGCCAAGGCCTCATCAGCACTGTATTGGTGATGATATAGATGATTTATATGCCTTTTTATATTTTGTGGCTCTTGTTGGAGTTGTCTGAGTAATTTCTTTCACAACTCAGGTAGTATTCCTTTTACCACTTGCTCTCAGGGATATCCGTATAGCTATTTTAGCGCAAGCTCTTCTTGCGAATGCTCTTCAAATAGTGGTAGTATTAACTTCCTCTTGTTTTTATTCCATTTTCAACAATTTTTTCTCAGCTTCCCCACACTTCCAGTACACGTTCCAGGTTCTCCAACAGAAATGGCTGTATTTTTAGCCAGGAGCACTTTCTCAGGGAACTTCATCTCTCTTTTCAACCAACTGCTACACTTTGTCAAGAATCGTTTCTCAGTCATGTTGCATTGTTTTCAACGTTTATCAAATTCACGTTTAAATGCATTTAAACATTTTTAATATAGTGCAAAATATCTTTCGAACACTCTTCTAAGCCATATTTTTTCCAGTACATATTCATATAAGTATTTATTGAATTGTTTTCCAAGCAGAACGTCGTAAAACTCTCGGCGAGTCACAACAAAACCCGCGGACTGTTGGTTCTTGCCTATAAAGAAAAGGGCAGCAACGCCGGGCAAAAAGTGATAATTGCATATGATATTAGACATATGTAGCTACCATACAGAACCTGAAAGAAAACTTAGACTTATATTTTTTGTATGTCAATTAGAATATATAAATATGAAATATTTACAATACATTGCTCATCTTCCTTGAATAATTAATATAAAATTACATATACTTTCAATACACATTTTAATAAATTAAATAATATTATACCTGTAAGCATAGGTTCTATTTCTTTTCCGTGCAAAAATGTCGCTTGTTTTCAAATTTATAGCCCTTTACCTCACGACTGAACGCTAAGAACTGGCCTCTCCGCGCATACTGCAGACAATGCACCAGTTTCCCTCATGTTGCGATATCGAGAACAAATTCTTAGTCAGCTTCAGTTTCATCATCTATAGATATAGAGCATCCGTGGGGAAAATGTGACTCGCGAGCACATTGTGGCTCGCAATGATAGGTATGCATTTCTCTTACTTTCTACCTCCTCCAACCCCCATCCTCTCACTCACTGGAGTCAAACTCCGTTCCATTTGTATTTGTCTCTAACCTGCGAATGGCGTATCGTCGCAATGTCTCTCTCGAAACATGTACCGCTACAAAAACGGAAGTTTCAAGTAGAATGGGAGGACGCATTTTTTTTGCTGCCAATATGAATGAAAATATTAAATGTATGATTTGTTCACAAGTATTACGAGGAAAACGGTTGTATAACATAAAACGACATTATACTACATGTTACTCGTGAAACATTAAAAGGTTGTGTTATTATTATTATTATTATTATTATTATTATTATTATTATTATTATTATCTCTGTACGTCGATCCTTTTTCAGCAGATGTACGAATAATGCGGTTAGATCTTCAATTTAAACTAACAGATTTACAATATGATGTTAAATGAAAGCTAATTGTAAGGACTTGACAAACTTCGTTCTTTCGCTTGATCTGTTGAGGCCATACTCGCTACAACTTACGTTTGTGAAAAATTATTTTCAACAATGAAAATAGTAAAAACTAAATTTAGATCACGACTGGCAGACAAATACCTTCGTGATCAACTACGACTGGCAGTAAGTGACATAATTCCTGATTTTGAAACTCTGTCGCAAATACATTCTGAAGACAGTTAATTTTAGGTTGTGATAATGTGACCTATGTTTTCTTATTCATTTCTTTCTTCGTTACACGTAACAAACATTATTTTGTAACCTTGTACTGTATAAAATTATATTTAAGTGCTTGATGTACGAAAAACGAAAATCCGTTAATAAGTCAGTTGCTTCATTTCCCCTTCGAGTGTTCGCCTCCATCCATAGGTGCTGTGCACGTTGCAGGTTACACAGTGCCTCGGCGCACGATCACATTTTCGCCACGGCTGATATAGAGTAACAGTAATAAATGGCTAAGTTATAGCTTTGCAAGATAAAAAAATAGTTTCTTCCCCCCTCAGATTGGAATTCTGGCCCACTGTACAATGGTTAAATATCAGTTCTATCGGAGTTTCTAACCGGATGAGAGACCGGAAAATCCCAGACAATATCATAAAAGAATGAAAATAATAAAAAAATATATATTTTTTATCAAAGTGAAAAATGAGTTTAGAAATAAATTATATAAGTTCCTTATTGAAAGGATTGAAATTTGAATATTCACAATTGGAAGTGAGTTAATATTCAAATAAAAGAAATATATTTCGGCCCGGATGTTTAAACTTTTGTTATTTAGAAATGTTTGTAGGTTTTTTTTGTCTCCATGTGTTACCGTCTCTAATGCCAGATTACAGAAATTAATTATGAATCTATCTAGGCTACTTGTTTTACACTGAACGTTGTAACTGGACACAGCCTATGCATGTACAAATAAATAAATAAATAAATAAATAAATAAATAAATAAATAAATAAATAAATAAATAAATAATTGAATAAATAAATAAATAAATAAATAAATAAATAAATAAATAAATAATTTCAAGGGAAAAATTGTTCGGGGCCGGGTATCGATCCCGGGACCTCTGGTTGAACGTACCAGCGCTCTTACCAACTGAGCTACCCGGGAACTCCACCCGACACCGTCTCAACTTTTCCCTTTATATCCACACAACTCGCGTGGGCTGACGAAACGTCAGAGACCCACATCGAGTGCACACAATCTCTGCGTGACTTGGAATTGTGGTTTTCTGTTAACGCACATAGTGACGTATATATTATTACGGTGTCGGGTGGAGTTCCCGGGTAGCTCAGTTGGTAAGAGCGCTGGTACGTTCAACCAGAGGTCCCGGTATCGATACCCGGCCCCGGAACAATTTTTACCTTGAAATTATTCAAATTTGCTTCACAGGGTGCTTTACCTGAAAGACTAAATTTGCAAATGAATAAATGAATGAATGAATAAATGAATAAATAAATGAATGAATGAATAAATCAATAAATAAATAAATAAAATAAATAAATAAATGGTGGAAATTACAATAATACAATAAATAACATTAAAAAGCAAAATTATTTACACTGATTACTTGCTTCACGAGTCTCTACACATTACGAGTGATTGTAAACATTTGAAGTATTTTAAATGGACAATTTCTTCTTCTTTCTGATAAAATACATTTTATCCTTTTCCTAATGAAGTGCTCGCTACTACATCCTTCTATTAGAGCACAGATATCCGAGGGCCTAGTTTGTTTTATTTCGGCATGTTCGCTGAACAGCAGAACTGAAGTGTGTACGCCGTGCTACACTCCATACATACCTATAGGCCTACTGTTCGGAGCCTCTAGGTAACCAAACACAGGATTACACATAACACAAGCAATACAATACCATACATGCAAAACGCAACATATACAGGGACATCATTTTATTTTTACTTCAATTTTTTATTGTACCTGAGTTTTTGAATGTACTTCACTCCCACCCCTTCTACTAATGAAGTTCAACCGTCCTCCACACAGATCCAAGACCGCATATACTGTCATAAGTAGCCTTACGGTAATAGTAAACAGTACGTTCCAAAAATATGTTCGCGTTTTCCAGTCACGAAAAAGCTTTCAATATTGCATCATTTTCGCACAGGTACTGCCGTCCATTTGCCTACGTCGCATTCCGGTATTCCCCACCTGCTTCTATTCGCCTCTCTGTAAAGACTAGTGGCTGGACTGTCTTAGCTCTTTTCGGAGAACATTAATTTCTGTTAGGAATTGGACGTCTGCGTAATATTATACCCATACAACTGTTTAAAATAACTTAAGAAAAAGGGCCTCGTTAAGTAATTAACTGCCACGTGATTTCCCCCCTTTCTACGATCCTGCGACATAACCACTTGGACGGACAGTAGATAGCATGTCTGAGTAATTTTATCTTTTCGGATCGAGCAGAAGTGAAGATTGAATTTACAGTACGTAAGGTACTCTTTTACAGAGTAGGTACAGAATTATTTCAACATGAGTTACTAGTACGAAGGACGAAACTGGTAATTGGAATTACACACATTAGAACTGAAGCCTGTATCGAAATGAACGGCCACCATTTTGAAAAATGTGTTTAAATATCCTTATTATGATTATTTTTCAATTTAACTTCATTCCCTATAGCCTATTGTACGCTAATGTGCTGTATACAGTATAATATACATTGCATAATGAATACGTCCGCATGGACAGCTCAGTTCGTGAGCAAAAGCATTCATTGTTAATACTGCACTATATTTTGATTAAAGAGAAACCTAATGAAAATTATCAAACTCAAAAGTGTGATATTTCCTAGTTTACGTAAATGGATGAACTACTTTTCTTCCCTCCTATACCTAGTAAAGTGATTTGTTTGTATATTACGCCAATATCATCGAACTCCAGTCCTGGAAGGGGATAGCAACCGTTGATCTAACGCAGGCCTGCACAAGGTTTGCGCTCTCCGAGCCGGCTCACAGCTCATGAGCGGAATGCAGATATTAGCTGCGCTTTGTATAGGGTGGTGGACTGGAAGAAGGGATGATCTCGTACAAAATATACACAAAAAGAAGTACTATTACGAGGTTCATGAAATGAATACCCGTTCAGTGTTTGCAAAACTATCTTGGACTTATTAATTAATACAGAAATATTTATTTTATAGAAATAATAGAAATTGTATACCTACTTAAATATACAATATCATTTTGTTATATTTTTATTTATCAATACATGAAAACGAGATTTTATGCTGTTGGCAGCTGAAAGGAACAGTAGCCTACTGATCGTAATGAAACGTCAATTACAGATGTTCGATGCCTGCCTTTATTAATGTTGATTATAGAAAACAGTTGCTCACAAGTATAAATGTTGAGCCAAACATAGCAATCATTTTCACAGCCAGCCTGTGTAGACGTGTATATTATTGCTAATGTTTTGTCTTGTAAAACTAAACCAGGCTAGTAGTATTATTCAAACAATCTTTAGCCCTTAGGTCACATTGAAGATCAATAAGTCCGAGCTGTAAATCGTTAAAAGCTATGTTTTATTCAACGACGCTCACAACTGCCGAGATTATATCAGCGTCACCCGTGTGCCGGAATTTCGTCCCGCAGGAGTTCTTTTACATGCCAGTAAATCTACTGGCATGAAACTGTCGCATTTAAGCACCCTTAAGTGCAATCGACCTGGCCCGGAATCGAACCCGCAACCTCGAGCATAGAAGGCCAGCGCTATACCGACTTCGCCAACCAGGCCCACCTGTAACTTATATGACTCTGTTTCAATTGGTGTTGAAGGAATTTATTATGACTATTTCGTTTATATGACGTCACTCCATTTTCGACCAATGAAGTGTAATGAAATTTTGAATTCCAACCAATCACAGTCACACTTTGCGATAATTTTTGCAGCTAGATTTATCGCTATCAATTTATCGCATGGTCGTTCTTTTGTTTAGTCGTCGTCAACTGTTTCCCCGTAAATTGATGATCATGAATACATTAAGATGCAACTATAGGGTTAAACATTTCTTTAAACTTTAAAGCAATGAATGCAAGATTGATATTGATATTAATTAATATATTTACGCAGTGAAGACGACGTTCAAAACGACGCTCCATGTAGACATAAAATCTTCATGCATATTAATTTAACGTACGTTTTAAACTTAATTCTTTCAATATTCTTCCCAGATTGCATGCATACGCGATTGGAATATTGAACTGTGTAGATGCAGCCTTAGTTCCGTTACACACTACAGCGAGAATGCGTTTGTCGAGCTATAAAAAATGCTTTCCTGTAGCACGTAGTTAACGGTCGAAATAAGGCACAGCTGACACTGGTCGTGCTCACACAGGTAATCTAACCTATAACTGTAGCCTATAAAATACATCTTCGTCTTCCAATTGCATGTCCATTGTAGGCTATCTGAAAAAAATTACATTCCATCATTCAGATTAGATAACTGCGTTTTCAACAATTCTTCATTTAATTAATGTATTAATCAGGTTACTGTAATTATATTATAAAATTTTAAATTAAATCATGATTTCAGCAAATAATGAAAATGTATTTATATTATAATAATAAGAGAAAAGTGCAGTACATGTAATTAACATTATTAAACCTGTATTTCGCTTTTCGCAATTGGCATTACTGAATAATATCGAATTTCTTTATTGCAGTAATCGATATTCATCTATTTCAACTTCACAATGTCTGAATAGGTTAAGTATTCGTAAATATACAATTATTAATATTTTGTGATCTAATTTTAGAGATATATTATTTACATTTTTATTTTATTCACGAAATAGTCCTAATAAATGTCACTCGAGGTATGAGATTTCCCAGATAAATCCACGAACGAAGCTCGTGGATTTATCGGCACATCTCAGACCTCTCGTGACATTACTACAGATAACTTTAAACTTCTTTCCAATTAAGACAAGTAGGTTATTTTACGACGCTTTATCAACAGCTTATGTTATTTAGCGTCTGAATGAGAAGAAGGTGATAATGCGGTGAAATGAGTCCGGGGTCCAACACCGAAAGTTACTCAGCATTTGCTCATACTAGGTTGAGGGAAAACCCCGGTAAAACCTTAACTAAGTAACTCGCCCGACCGGGAATCGAACCCGGGCCACCTGGTTTCGCGGCTAACTGTTACTCCACAGGTGTGGACCTTAAGACAAGATCTTGGAATCTAGAATTAAATTCATTTTGAATTTCAATTAATATTTGTATATAATCGTTTAACATGGCTTCATCACGAGCAGTTTCTATCGTTCGAAAGTAAGCCATATTACCTTTCCGAAACTGACTTACGAAAAATTTAAGTTTACGACTGAAATCCCGTAATATATTCAACATATCAACACTGAGCTGGTCTTTTCCCTGAAGAGAGATATTTAAATTGTTGAAGATTAATATCTTCAGTATCTTTATGTCTGGACTCGTAATGACGCATTGTTATGTTTCTTTCTACCTTTCAAAATGTTGTGGCAGATAGGGCACTGAGTATTTACTCCAGCAGCTATGAAAAAATAAGCATTTTCCCATGCAACATTGAAAGAATTTGCCTGATGATCATTATTCCGTCTTTTAGATTCCTCCATACTGTACTGTAGCAGTAGGTAAGCAAAGTGAAACAGTTACTGAGAATACACACTGCACTCCACTAGATAGCTGAGTGGTCGTTTCCCTCTCCTCTACCTATAGCAAGTCTATGTCATTCTGACGTATCTTCCTCTCCGATTCGGCGAGCGGTAAACACCGCTCTCCCGCTCCGAAGGTGCTTGCGCGCTCGTTGAGCGCTGTTTGTGCAGGTATGATCTAAAGGTATAGCCAGGTTAATATTGGAAATGTTAGTCAAAATAAAGTGATGTCCCTGTACAACATATATAGAGATATGCATAATACAATACAAGCACATTCCCGCATTTCAGCCGAGAAAATTAATTTTCCTGTAGTTATCAAAGCCAGAGTTGTTCTTCGTGCCCAGCTTCACTTCTTTCTCGAAAGAAACCACTCCAAAGATTTCATTGCCCTTAAAAATTTATCGCCTTCTGCCAAGTGTGAACGCGAGAATCTCGATCCAACGGCTAGCATGGTGGCCAAGACCAACAAAGAAGATTCTTTCTTAGTAATAAGAATGAGCAGAATGAGGTAAAATTATATACGGACATGTATTCTAAAACGTTGATGTAAATAGTTTTAAGTATGATATAGGATAGTGGACAAGTTTCTAATTTCCGTATTTTTTCAGGTTGGAATTTATACAAGATGGTTGAAAACAGTACTTCAGTCAATACAGCCACACCACAACAGACAGAAGGAAAATGAAAACAATGTATCTCTTTAAATACTGCATGACTCTTCATATAAGTCAATCATTAAATTACTGTACTTTTTTACTGTTTTAAGTATGTACTTAGAATAATATATCATTATGTAATTCTCATTAGCCAGAATCAATAAATACGCCCTAATTATGTGTATGCATTTTTATGAAAATTATTATATATGTCTAGAAAAAAATGCTCTGGTTCCAGAACTGGTATCTTATATATACAGTAGACTACTTACTTACAAATGGCTGTTAGAGAACCGGAGGTTTATTGTCGCCCTCACATAAGCCCGACATCGGTACCTATCCTGAGCAAGATTAATCCAGTCCCTAGCATCATATCCCACCTCCCTCAAATCCATTTTATGTTATCCTCCCATCTACGTCTCGGTCTCCCCAAAAATACGTTTCCCTCACGTCTCCCAATTAACACTCTATACGCATTTCTGGATTACGCATACGTGTTCCGTGCCCTGTCCATCTCAAACGTCTGGATTTAATGTTCCTAATTGTGTTAGGTGAAGAATACAATGCAAGCAGTTGTGTGTTATTTAACTTTCTCCATTCTCCTGTAACTTCATCCCTCTTAGCCCCAAATATTTTCCTAAGTATCTTATTCTCGAACACCCTTAACCTCTGTTCCTCAAAGTGAGAGTCCAAGTTTCATAACCATTCAAAATAACCGGTAATATAACTGTTTTATAAATCCTAACTTCCTAATTTTTGAAAGCATGCTGGATGTGTTTGTTACATATAGAAAATAAAATTGGAGCGACTTCCTGATAGCAAAGACAAAGAGGTTGTTAGATCTATGGAGTAGACTGCACCACAGTCTACTATATACAGTCGCGAAGCTCAATATGTAGTAAAAATGCAAACATGGGTAGTTGCCCACCACTAGGATCGCTACTAGCGCCTCATCATCACAGATCTCTCCTAGCAGATGACAAAATATGTTACACTTTTGTTGTCGTGTTCTTTTGGAAAAATTAACACCTTCCTTCCATTATTGAAATATTAAATGGATGAAGTTCATTTATTATTTGAATGAAGTATATTAAATTCCATCATAAACTCGAAGATACCTGCAAGAAATAGGTTAATATTATTTTTGTTTGTGCAAAACGAACTGAAATTTACTATAATCGCTTCACTCATTCAAGATTATAGCGATAATGAACTATGAAACCAATAAATATTAATTTACATTTCCTTTTACAACAATAATATAATAACAATAATAATGGAAATATGAATTAATGGAGTAACTTACGTGTACCGGTACTTGTAGTGTAGGCTTACGTAGTTAACAAAGTGGGATGAGGTTAAGCAATAATAAATCACAACAGAATTGGAAATAAAACGTGATCAATAAATTTTATTGTAACAGACTTACTTTTTCTACGTCTCTAGTAAAGTAACAAATAAAAATAACAACAAAATTAACAGCTATGATTAAAAAATATCCTTTGAAAAAAAAAGTAGGCCTAAGTTGTCTGAAAATGTACAATTATTCAAGGAATCAGCTGATACAGACGTAGAATTAGTGCAAAGCTTTTGTTTCTCAGCTGCAGGTAATAACAGAACAGGTTTATTTGAAACATGAAATACAGTAAAGTTGGAACTGCATTCAAGATTAATTTATTTTTGTTTTCATTCATAAATTGTGTGTTTTCGAAATGAAGAGAGCAAAACTTTATATTATTATAAAGATATGCTTCATTCTTTGTCATTAGATCTTCCCTCCTGCTGTTTATTAACCACTTTTTGCATCTAGAAGTAAAATAAGAAATAGATGTTAGGATTTTTCTTCACGAGCATCAATGCGAAATACGCAACGACCTAGCACTCGATGGAAATACGACTCAGTCCACTCTAAATCCAAAGTCGACCGTGGACATTCTATTGTTTCTAGTTGCTAATCGCTTGGAGCGCTTTATCGCGAGATTTGCAAAAAATCACCTCAAGCTTCGCGACTGTATATAGTAGACTGTGACTGCACTATGAAACTGTTTAAATATGAATAAAATATGACTTTTTATAAATGCAAAATTTGGCAATAATATGAAAAGCAAAAAGTGCTCTGGTGCCGCCGACCTCGAAAAATAGTAGCCATCTTGGCGCCGCTGAGACCCACCAGGCCTGAAATACAACCCTGGTGGATAGCAAGCATTCCAGGGCCCCATCCGAATTCAGTCCATAAAATCTGCGTCCGTGCTTCCTCCTCGCAATGTTTGCATATCTATACAGTGTACTTTATGCTTGTAAAATAAGTTTATTTTATATTAGTGCTAATCCAAATTACATCCAACTATGCAAAAAAAAAAAGCCCCATTATTTTAATGTATAAAATAAAACACAATTTTATGCAGGAATAATTAACAATAACTCTTTTAAGTATGAACAATAATAACATATACATGATCAGTCTAATAATAATAACAATAATATTTGTTTACATTACTATGGAAACAAAAGCTCTTAGATTAATTTTATGTATGATAAATATTCATAAGACTCACCAAAATGTGATCAGGAAGCGAGCAAGACGAAGAAACAAGACGAACGTCCAACGCACTTCACTTCCGTAAGTAAAATAACGACTGCTTATGAAGTATTCGAAATGAATATTAATGTAACGCACCCTTTCGTGGTAGTGTTGTGTTCTCGAGTAAAGACTATATTACGAAACAGACTAAAAATGAACACCAGTATCCCGCCTGTTTAACTGCCTACGGCACTTCACTGCACTTTATATTTATTTTTCACAATTTTCGGTCAATCACACAACTATATTTGTTATATTATACTGTCAATTTTCATCTCTTTCAAAACACTGTTTTATACACAAAATATACAGTTCCTATGCGTGTAAAATATAAATAAACTACTATCATATACACTATAATAACTTAATATTAGACGTAATTATAGCACGAAACACTGTACTAATACAACAAACTGCAGTTCTGTATGTCAGAATCGACTACCAAACCCCAACAGACTTCCTGTACATAGTTCACAGCGTAAGCAAAAATCTGTGTTGAAGGGGTGAATCATCGCGAAGGCCCCGGGTGAATGCTTTCAGTAACGGATACGATTACAGGAAAACGCAGTAAGTGCATTGACGTCAAAGCACGTTCGTTACCTTTCCTTTGGTTATTTAACGACACTGTATCAACTAAGTTATTATCGTCGATGGAATTGGTAATAATGAGATGGTATTTTGGCGAGATGGAGCCGAAGATTCGCCATAGATTACTTGATTCTATTTAGCCCAAGCGGGAATCGAACTCACGCCCGAGTGCAGTTCCAGATGCAGTTTACTTGCGATCAGGTGTCACTAATAGCACAGTCTAGTATATACAGTCGCGAAGCTCAATACGTAGTAAATATGCAAACATTAGGTAGTTGCTCACCACTAGGATCGCTAATATCGCCTCATTACAGGCAATGCAAAATAGTACCGTCACAGTCTATTGTTTCTAGCACCCTCAAAACTCAAGCTTCGTGACTGTATATAGTAGACTGTGCTAATAGGACATTTGTTCGCATGTTACCTGATGGTATCAGACATTAGTTTCAGAATCAGCCGTCTTGGTAGCCAAATTGACAGAGCGCTCGCTTACGATGACCGCGGCCCCGAGTTCATATTTCGTCCTTGTGGAACTGCATTTGTTGTCGACAAATTTAGTTACGTTTATCTGAATACGTATGTAATTAAATACAGACTTTAAAAGTTTCCAAAAATGATCATTACTTTTATATGAAATTCAAATAACACACAATCTTTTATTCCCGTTATCAAAAGAATGGTTTTCGAATGCAAATACCCAGATTTAGTATTTTTTATCTGTATATGTCGTTTAGTAAACTGTTCGAAGACAGGTTGGAACCTGTCTTCGGGTTTGGGTTGGGCTTGAGTGATAAATTATAAGCTAATCTGGGTTTCGGGTCGGATTCGGGTGCAGTTCAGATCGGGCCGAGCCGAGCCTAAGAATTTCGGCCCATGCAGTCCTCTAGTCCACATCAGGAGGAAAGACCCGGAGAGCCCTGGTACTTCTCTGTAGATCTACGAGTTGCCTAGACCCACCATCACTGTTATCTACCAAACTTACCGCGAGTAACATCCACCTTGGCGGGTGATCGATTCGACACCATAAAAACATAAGTGGTGTCCTATTATCGGCACAGATGATAATGAAAAGGGAACTGTGGCAAGAGTTGGTAGAATGACGAGGAAAAAACGGGAGAAATCCGAGAGAAACACCCACAATGAGGCCACAGGGGTCAGAAATAGCTGCCAGAGACATTACTCATTGTCAGTAGGGGCATGCCAGTCTCCCAGGTAAAACAAAATAATAATCAATGCCTGTGTATGATAGAACAGAGACGAGACAAATACCGTTACGAAATACAAATCAGAATTAAACAATACTTAGCTTACGATATCTTATCGGTAGTCCACTCTTCTGGATGGATGTCAGGTGGACGTATAATCGTGCATGCATTAAAATCTTCATATTATTAGCATTGAACATATGGAGGCTGTTCCAGCAACTATTTAGGGTAAGGTTGCCTATATCGCACCACTTTAGCATTTATAATTTTTATTGAACAATACAGTTTTTATTTTCTGCATTCTTTTACAGAGATACATTTCCAGAACATTTACGTTTCATGTAAAAAAGAATCCTTGAATTTGATTTAATATTTTTTAATTAAAATTACATTTTCGAAACACATGTCAGTGGTGCCAATTAGGCAACTAGTTTCCTAAATAGCACCTGCGGTTTCTTAAATCGCACCTCTTTATCTGCAGGGAACAGGATGAAGGAAAGCTTTTAATATTGAACATATTGAAGAGTATTTGAATGAATAATGTAATAAATGCAAATTACAAGTTTATTGAAATTAATGAAAGAGAGTAACGCATCTTCAAATGAAATTGAAAAAATAGAGCTTAAATTACGTAACATTTAAACTTTCTGAATACGTTTTTTATTGTTACACATTTGCCATGTGCTTCACCAGGCAGTTCAGACTGTAAACTGCATCACCTTTTCTCCAAGATTACCTCGAAGCCACCTAAGAACTGCTTCATGATATAGCTGTCTGAAATGATTTGAAGATAGAAACATCTAAAGGCTGGGCCTTTGAGTATTATGACGAGGAAGCTGAAAGAGGAGCATACCATTTTCCCGAGATAATCTAGCTTCTAAATATTTGGAATGGGTCGTATAGGTGGACATACAGAAGCAGCACTTTTTTCTATGGCAGGTTTGAGTGGCAAATAAAATGTTTGAGCTATTCGACAAGTAGTTCACTGTTGATGTAACCTGACTCAGAACAAACAAATAACGATCCTGGAGGAGCACCAGCTGATAATGAAGGATGCACTGTTTGACGTTTAAACATTATCACAGGTGGCACAAAGTACCTGGTGCGCTTGTGCAACACACACTTGTTGTATTAACGCTCTTTTCACCACTTGATATTGCACCCACCTCATGCATTCCTAGTTCAGTTAAAATTTTTGGGGCCTTCTTTTGTACGGTTATAATTGCTACAGTTGCTCATATCGCACCGGTGCGAATTAGGCACCTAAAAAGTGGTGCGAATTGAGAAACTACGCCTTAAGTTATTTCCTTCATTCTAGCCTATAATCACCACATGCTCGAAAATCCTACTAAGTTAAATGTTCTTTAATATCTCTTTAAACGAATAACATCTTAAGATTATGGATTCCTTTGCATACAAATCCGTTATTTATTTACAAAATGTTAGCTAAATATACATCCACCTGAGCGATTATATTAGATACACTATCACCACGCTGCTGACACAAAGAAGTGGCAGAAATCAAGTGACATAGTGGAAGTTCCTACGAAGGATACACGGGAAAAATTATCAAAGTCCATAAAAAAATCGAAATTGAGTTAATAATGCCATCTTATAGTGGAAAGGAAGTACTATCATGTGGTCTAGCTAGTAATAAGAAATAATCGTTCTTGACATTCCACTACGTCAATTTCTATCAAATACACATATAAGAAAGTATTAAGTGCTTAAACTTTAAAATTCGTTTTTCTCGAAACTTTCTAAAATGGACCTTGATCGTTATTCCCGTGTACCCTTCATATGGTAGATTGTAACAATACCACTAGATGCCACACTGCAGTGGTGCGATTTAGGAAGCGGTGCGATTTATGCTACTCTACCCTATTTCCAGTATGTGATCACATATGGTTCTTCTTCAAATTTGCACATTTATTTGTTCCATGAAATTTTTTTGTGTTAAATTTTCCTTTCCTTTACATTCACACTCTTAATGAATTCATAGCGTAATCTGTCCAAAGTGAATAATGTTACGAAGCAACAGAAAGCAATGTATAAAGTTTGTTTCTATGTTGTTGTGTCATTGCCGACTAGATTTTTAAAGCATTGCTGAACAGACTACGCCTTCTATTATTCAATATTGCACTTACCTAGTAATTTTCATGAATTCTTCTTCATGCATATTATGCATTAATTCAGCGGTCATCAGCACAGTGCACCTTTGGGCTAGCGTCTCTTACCTGCGGGTAAGAGATGCACGCTAGGATATCCTTGGCTGCTGGCGGGTATGCAGTAGGCTAGTATTCCAGTGGCGGGGTTTCGTTCGTGCCAGAAATTACGTAAGCAATAGGGGCCGTATTCATAGACTTTTTAGCGCGAGTTTCCGGTGGATGATCAGCGTTTTTCGTATTCATAAACCAGTGTTAGCGATAGGATATGATTTGAATTCTGTACAAGTAACCAATGGATAGCCGAGGCTAGCTTAGTACGCTCGTAGCGCGTGCTGCGAAATGTCCATGAATAGCACCCTATGATGCACACAGTGTTCACGTATGCATTAAAATAAACATATTTTATATAATTAATAAATACTCAGTAGCTATGTTCGTTTATAATGTCAATAACCTAAAAATATAGGTCTCTTCTGAAATTACTGAGAGGTCCAATGAAAGAAGTGGACAAGCCATAAATCCTGAGTAATATGTAGAATATCTCATTATTTCACTGGGATTTTTATCTTTCATCTGAGCCCAAATTAAATAGTATGAATAATTAGCACTTGAGATAGATAGAATCGAGAAATTGGTACAAACGGTTTTTCGAAAATTTCATAAATTAATATCTGCCGAAATTACATTCCTAAAAAAAGATATGCACGGATCAAATTTATTTTAAATTTAAAAGTGCCCAAAAAAGAATGGCTCATGCGCTAGGGCAGGAAAATGAAACAAGACAGCTTCAGTCCACAGATTATTATTATTATTATTATTATTATTATTATTATTATTATTATTATTATTATTATTATTATTATTATTATACGTATTTTACTTATTTAATATTCTCATAAATTACAAAATTTTAAATTTCGGAAAAATTATCTTCACATTGTACCTGCCTCTCCGTATGTATGTATGTATGTATGTATGTATGTATGTATGTATGTATGTATGTATGTATGTATGTACACTACAAATGAATATTCACTCGGTGGCAGTGATATATAATATACAATAATATTACAATAATTACAGTAATAAAATTACAATAATTACAGCAATAGAAATAAAATAAAATTATTATTATTATTTTTTATCACTGTGCTGGACTTTTATTGGACAATGGCTGTTGTCGAGCACATAAATATCAATAAATAAATAATTATTGTTATTATTATTATTATTATTATTATTATTATTATTATTATTATTATTATTACTATAGTGACATTAATACCAATAATAAATATAAGAAATTTATCTGAATTTCAAAGTATGTCATTCTAGTGTTAACATACATACATGCATATATACATACATACATACATGCATAGGTACATAGGACCTACATAAGTGTTCTGCCCATAGGCAGATCTTTCACTGCAAACTCAGCATTCTCTAAACTTTCCTATTTTGTGTCTTCCTCTTAAGGCCCATTCACAATGAAAACGCAAACGTTACCGCAACGTTAGCGTAAGACATAAAGACGTGGCTCCACTAGCATATCCCTTAGTATTGTCTCATCTTCTACATCATTACTTACTTATGACTTTTAAGGAACTCGGAGGTTCATTGCCGCCCTCACATAAGCCCGCCATCGGTCCCTATTCTGAGGAAGATTAATCCAGTCCTTACCATCATATCCCACCTCTCTCAAATCCATTTAAATAATATTTAATAATATTATTATCCTCTCATCTACGTCTCGGTCTCCCCTAAGGTCGTTTTCCCTCCTGCCTCTCAACTAACACTCTGGGGCTAGAATCTCTTACCCGCGGAAAAAGCAGTGCACTATGGTGCACTCCGTAGCTGCTAGCGGGTATGCTCTTTATCTCTCCGTGCTGCACGACGGTACACACGGGACGGCACTGCGTATCCTTTGCACATTTCAGCGAGTGCTGACGACCACTGCTCTACAGTAGGCCTAATATGCATTTCTGGATTCAACCATACGTGCTACATGTCCTGTCCATCTCAAACGTCTGGATTGAATGTTCTTAATTATGTCAGGCGAAGAATAGCCTACAATGCGTGTAGTTCTGCGTTGTGTAACTTTCTCCATTCTCCTGTAGGCCTAACTTCATCATCTTAGCCCAAAATATTTTACTAAGCAACTTATTCTCAAACACCTTTAACCTCTGTTCTTCTCTCAAAGCGAGAGTCCAAGAATCACAACCATACAGAACAACCGGTAATGTAACTGTTTTATAAATTCTAACTTTCAGATTTTTTTACTAACAACGCCATATCATCAGCAAATCTTATGCACTTTATTCTTCTTCCTCCTACTTTCACCCCTTCCATTTCTAGTGTTTAATCAGCATAAATGTTATTTATGTAGAAGTATTTTTATTAAATTAAAAAACTCACGTTTAACTCGAAAACTTTAGGCAATGGAAACATTTCGAAAACACGATGGTTTCTATGAGAATCCGCAGTTCTAACAGAAAAGTTTAGTCACTCTACATACGGAAGTGTGCCAGAAAAATACTCCTTCGTTTAACAGCCGTAACATGGAAACTAGTATACAGTAGATTTTGAATAGCGACCATTTTTAAAACTAATTTTCATTATTTCTAAACATTGCTCTCGCTTTGATCCCTATCCAAAGTAAAAAATAAAAAAGTTTACCGCTTATCAACTTTTGAGGGTGTTAATGTCTACTCGTATTTTGAACAGGTGACTTTGAAGTTAGTATTCTTTTCCTCACTTTCCAAAAAAGATTTTGATTCAAAATTTTTTCTATGCTTTCCTTAGACATATATCTATGAATCCTAAAAATTACAGCGCGATTGATTGATTATCATAGGAGCTACGCATGATAATGTTTAATGGTGCGGCAAATAGCGTCCTCGTAAGCAACTGATCGCTGTGACTGCTTTCTCCCTCTCGCTTGCACCACGGTGCATTTTCTGATACACTCCTTACACGATACCTATTTCAGCGAGTGTTGTCGACCACTGCATTAATGGATGTTTGCAGCCACATTTTCTGTTTCGTGATGAGTGTATTAAATGTTTGTCAGTATGCAATCCAGTCTGCCATTTTTATGAATGTTTTACAGTAATTTAACATATGAAATCTTGCGTTATCGCAATATCGTAACCCTATCGGAACGGATTCCGTATCGCGTCTGTTTGGGAAAGCCTTAATACGTGTATTGAAATTATCCAGGTTTTCCTTAATTTACATTATAGTACTGAATATGAAAAGGGACGAGAGAGAGAGAGAGAGAGAGTGCCAAAATTCTGTATTCCTTAGGTCCTGATGATATTTATAGATTGGAAATCGGTCTATACTGTATTGTGAGCTTTTATACCTGTTTTCCTGAATGCAACGTAGAAAGTTAGGTCTACTTATGTGCCAGTAAAATGCAGAATGTTAGGCTCTATTTCAAATCGAGCTTTTGATTTTTAAGTCTGTATTGTTCATATCTTGTTTATAGTTCGCGTGTGTTTTTACAGCACTTGACCATTATGTTGATAACAAACGATTGCAAGAAAGCGAGAAATTTTACGGTGTTGATTAAACCAATTTTCCGTCTCAAATGCGTTGATGGATATAATATTATTTTCATTCGTTATTCATGTCGTTATTTTGTGTACTTAAAGAGATTGTTCTCCCGTTTTTTACACATACAGGTAGGCAGACAGGCAGATCATTTCAAACACTTCCACATATGCAGAACACATCACAAATGCTAACCACACATACAGAAACATCAACACTGACATGGAAATTCTACACATGCAACCAAAAATCCAGAAACTAAACACACTAGAACAATACGGAATATACAGACACACAAAAACACATCCAAATGGAATTCTCAACACACAACTAAATTTCAGAACACACACACTCTTTGACACCACATTACACTACACAAACACACCCCCACAGGAAACAAAACAAAAGGCCCCAAGACCAGCAACAACCAGTTCTGATGATGGCCGATAGCAGGCCGAAACATGTTAAAAAGGTAACATAAAATTTAATGCGTGAAATACACATAATACGTTTTCCGAAGTGATATAGTGTTTTAAAAGTTGTGTAATCAAGATGTATACACAAGTTAAGTTACAACTTTGTACTCACTTGTTCTTTTTACAGTAGGCCTATTTACCCTCTTATGAGTGTTAAAATAAAGTTTCCAGCAAATGTTGTGGGTGATTCGCTCGTCAGCTCTCCTAATAGAAAACAGGCTAAACTGTTTTGGGGTGTATTTTCCTTGCTCCTCTCTTTATGGCCATCATGACAATTCCATCAATTGTATTGTAATATGCTTAAAGACGTAATTTCTCTGTGATGTCATTGCGAATTTAACAAATTATAAAACAATGTGTATACAGTTAATATAAAAAATCAGAATTCTTTCTTTGATATATAAGTTGTAACAAAATTTGTGGGGATGTAGAGAGTGAAATGGTGAAGATATTTCACCAGGAACCCATGACCAGAAATAGAGAATTGGAGTATGTACAGCAGTGTGAGTTGTTGCTTTTCCTGTTCTTATGATGGCGTATTTGGTGATATAGTTGTGTATGGAATTTGAAATCCATTACATATATTATATATATATGTGTGTAATATATATATATAATGAATTTCAAACTCCAAAATTTTTTCCATGCCAAACTTAATCTTCTTCTTATGTCTTTCTCTCTCATACAAAGAGTGCTCTGTAATAATTTCTTTGTATTATAATAGATTTCTCTTTCTCTTGTATCGAACATCATTTGAGAGTTACTGAGTTTGATAGATGAAATAAGGAGAGTTCATTTATAATTAAAAAAACATGCGCAAAAACTCTCAGTATTCTATTTTTATTTATTTCGCAATCATAATTTAAAATGCTGATCAGCGCTGTTAAAAATTCAAAATCACAGTGAACGTTGATTGGAAAGGCTCCCACACTACTGTTTCTGCGTATGCTCGCCGTAATTTCATCATGGATACGTGAACTTAATCATTTAATTTGTGTCCATAGAATACGTCCTGCACGGTTCATATTATGTACATTTATGAAGGTACCTATGATTATCAAGACATTATCGCAATATTACAATTGTAAAACAATTTTCCGATTCTCAATCTATTACAAAAATGAAATTCTAACAACTAGAAAGTTCAAGAAGACGTAATTTTAAAAGTAAATAAATCTTTAAATGTAGCGAAAAGATACATTAGACGTAAGTTGATTAATGGAATCAGTAAAATTCCCGTTTACATTGAATTTTACAGGTTGAAAGTGTTTGCGAATATAGTATAGACCATATTTTAAATTACAGAGTTACTGTCATTATCAGAAATATCAAATTTAATTTGATTCAAGTTAATTTGAAGTTAACAAATTGAAACTGTGGGTCAATTTTTCATAGTCACTGAGTTTCATTTTGTTTTCAGTCTTCAATCGCTGATGTGAAATGTTAAAATGTTAGTGTAGTTACAGAATGAATTTACTGTTTAATATCAGAACTCAACAGCTTTTAAATCACCTTGTCTTACACGTGCACAGTACATTATTTGTGACCAACCGCGTTACAGCGAAACAAGCTAGTAGCCACTCATATGAAGGGTCAGCATTCAATCTGCAGCAAATTCTATGTTGAACATAGCAAGTGTGGCTTAAGATTCTACGCACAATAAAATTCAGTTCCACATTAATTCTTTCTTCATCGACTTTTCGTTGTTTTTCTCCTTCCTCCTCTCCTAAATAGAAGAGAAGGCCTTAAGGCCTCAATCCTGTCAGATTAAATAAAGAATTATTATTATTATTATTATTATTATTATTATTATTATTATTATTAATAGATTTAACACTTGTCTGGCATATTAAAATAATCCCATCGACTAGTATTAACCAGTAGCCAAAAACAAAATATAAACTTTAATGCATTTGATAATAAGGTGGTTGCTCCTGTCATGGTCATGTTCCTGATATGGCCACCCCCTATTGTGAGTTAGTTATCCAATAAATCCGCTAAATTTCAGCAGCATCCAATGAAACGGCATCCTGGTATGTCGCTTGATCGTTTTCCATCCAGTCAGGTTGAGCAATATGGCGTCAGTTGCCTGTTTTGCGGTTTTCATGTGACGTCTTCTTTTTTTTTCTCTGGTAAGTCTCCTTTGTTTTACGCATGTTTTTCAATTACTTGTCCATGAAAACCATCGTACTCCATTCAGTTTTTAATGTTCTGTTGATTGGTGTTGCAGTTAATGGTGTATCTTTTACGAGTTGTTATTCAGATCACATAGCTACCTTTAGGTTCTACATAAATTTCATGAAAATATGTTAGAGAGCAAAGAAATTACTAATTTACATAAATTAACCCCCTATAAACGGGTAGTTTCCGTTGCACAAACATTATCAGAATTAGTACTCAGATCACATAGTTACCTTACATCAAGTTTCATGAAAATATGTTACATAGGAAGGAAGTTATTAGTTTTGCCTAGAATTAACCCCCTATAAAGGGGTAGTTTCCCTTTCACACACATTATCAGAGTTTATACTCAGATCACATAGTTACCTTTAAATTCTGCATCAAGTTTCATGAAAATATGTTAGATAGGTAGGAAGTTACTAATTTTTAATAAATTCACACCCTATAAAGGGGTAGTTTCCTTTTCACAAACATTATCAGAGTTTGTACTCAGATCACATAGCTACCTTTAAGGTCTACTTAAGGTTACATGAAAATATGTTAGCTAGGAAGTTAATAATTGTGTTTAATTAACCCCCTATAAAGAGGTAGTTTCCCTTACACGAACAGTAAGAGAGTTTGTACTCAGATCATATAGCTACATTTAAGTTCTGCATAAAGTTTCATGCAAATATGTTTGATAGGAAAGAAGTTACTAATTTTGGCTAAATTAACCCCCAAAAAGGGGTAGTTTCCCTTACACAAACATTATCAGAGTTTGTACTCAGATCACATAGCTACCTTAAAGTTCTACATCAAGTTTCATGAAAATGTTAGATAGGAAGGAAGTTAATAATTTTGCCTAAATTCACCCCTATAAAGAGACTGTTCTCCCTAAACAATCGTAATCGGAGTTCATACTGAAATCAAATACGCTACCTTAAAGCTCTACATAAAATTTCATGAAAATCTGCCAAATAGGAGAGAAGTTATTAATTATGTGCAACCAAATTAAGAAAATTTCAAACTGTGAGATGGCGAGTTTATGTGAGGGCGGCAATGAACTTCTGGGTTCTTTAAAAGCCATTTGTAATGATATATTATTAATATTGTTGTTATAATAGTAGCAAAAATAATAATAATAATATTAATAATAATAATAATAATAATAATAATATTAAAATTTAGTAAAAAGTAGTTTTTTATGAGGAACAAATATGATTTTAAGAATACATTACCGCGATTTACCCAAATACGTAATTATTTGATAAAGTATGTGTACCTTACTCTGTAATTATAATGTACCACCTGTATATTTGAATCGCAAATTTTAGAAAGGAACTAAATCAAAATTTGCATTTTTTGTGATGAAATGATTAATATTTCCATGAAGAATTGGTTTACAAAGAAAGGAACTTAGTCAAGCCTTCCCCTCTATGTCTGACATCAAGATGATATCATTATTATTATTATTATTATTATTATTATTATTATTACACATTTATTGAAGTGGGTGTAATTGTAGAATTGAAACTAAGTTAATAATGCACATACATTGTCAAAAACTTGCATTTTCAATTTCGTTTAAAGTTCACATTCGCTATAAACAGTAGGCTTAATATGAACTTTTACAACATTTTTAAAATAATAAAAAACCAAAATAATCCTTACTATACAAATGATATATTTTAATAGAATTTTTATTAATTCACACACGTAATTATACAATATGAACCGTAAGTAATATCATTAATTCTGGTGGATAATTCCTTTAGTAAAGGGCAACAAAAAAAGTCAAATACCATTTTGCTGTCTTTTGAATAGTTTTCCAGAAAAATGTGAATATTAAAATACATGAATTACGAGATAGTGCAACTCTGTGTAATCAATAGGAAGTACACATAATTGTCTCTTCCTCTGAACATCCCCTCCACCTGGCCTGTTACGAACAGGGAAGCTTGAAGGTCATTGCCACGTACATTGTATTAAACTTATAAGAAAAATACTGATGATGTAGAGTAAATTTTGTATTATACTGTGTTAGAGAAAGGAGAATGAACACTGCTCACTTCACGTTATACAAAATTTAAAAAAAATTGAAAATAAACTCTACAACCTAATTTTAATTAAATATTCAGACAGAACAGACAATAACGTGCGCTTATTTCAGAATAAATTCAAAGGATTAAGAAATATTTGTATACTCCCATTCCAATTGAATATTCTCAGAACTAATACAATAATAATGCTTAGTTCACGTCATAAAAACGAGATTTTAAAACATTTAAAACTCTACAGGCAAAAATAAAAATATAATTTGTTATTTTATGTTAAACGAACAAAATTACAGATAATAAGATTTTTAAACTCTTTCAATTTAACTTTTAAACTCTTTCAATTTAATTTTAATTAAATATTCGGTGAACATAGGCAATGCGAAAAAATTCTTAACTTATTTTTACGTCACACAAATCAACTTAATTACAGTAAATTCTCTGTGACCCGTTGCTATGTCGTCCGGCAATCACGTGATTTCATAGGCCACGCCTTACTGCAAGACGGTACGGAAATTACTTAACTATCCCTCCATCGTCTGCATAATTGATATGAGTAAATGTGATAAGAAAATATTTGTGAACATTTGAATAATAAAGTAATTAAATCACCGATTACAATAGTTACACTCAGTAATTTTTTAATTTATTACAATTAACATCAAGGGAAGCTTATTTGCCCCTGATGCATTGGACCAAGCTAATACAGTCATACGTTCTTTTTGGATTTTGAAACCAGGCGCAGTTTTGTATGATGTAGATTCTAACGTTCTTTTCGGTAAACATTTGATATTTTAATCGGTTTCGTCACAATTGTATATCTTCTGGAGAGATAATTCTAGTTTACTCACCAAATCTCGGAATGTAGTTTTATATTCTTCAGCTGCAACGGTATCAGATGACATCCTCTCTCCACAAATTGCAAGTGGACGAACACCATACCTTTCCCTCCACATTGACAACCACCCATCACTAGCAGAGAAATTATCGCCTCCATGTTTCTTAAGCATATCAAGCGCTTTCTCTTTCACAATATTGGAGTAGCTTTCCTTCTTTGTTCTTGAAGCCATAGAAACAGTTCCTCATCGTATTTGAAAACACTAGGCTGCTTCAATGTACGGCGCTTGTCATTAGAGCTCGTGGATGCACAATATTCTTCCAGTGCAGCCCGATTACACTTCAGTCATAAATTGTACTTCTTGGGATACCAGAAATAGTTTCCCCTTCATCCAGCCGCTTCAAAATATCCAATTTGTCTTTTAAAAAATAACTAAACTTCGAGCGTTTATCAGTAAATGTCTTAGAAAGCATGGTGAACTTCTTCCACACACAACCTGTGATTTACTGAAAGCACGACGGGGTTGCAAATAGGGGGAGGAAAAAAGTACATGGGATGGAGGAAGAAGGCACGTACTGTACTGTGAGTAGCCAATAATAATTACCTAACCCTACTGTCCGGATGAGAGAGAAGTTACTATATATAAAAAAAACTCAATTTGTCGTGCTACAAGCATTTTATTCAGGCAAATAGAAATATTTCCCTCCCACCTTAATATTTTAAAGAGGTAACCGGTGAACTTACTTCCCGAGACGTCTTCAAAATCAGTCGTGTGCGTTATGTTTACATTTCTCGACCGTCGTCCCGAACACCCCAGCTGTTCAGGGTAGGTACTTGGCCTACGACAACGTGTATCTGCCTCTCTGCAGGCAATATTAACCTTTACATCGTTGTCACTGTGCACTGCGTTTTAAAATTCCTTTGCAGAACAAAAACTTACATATGTTCGGATCAAATTTCTGCACATTTAAAGGACAAAACTAAAATAAAATTATTTAAATCATAATACATTGCTCTCTTAAACTGACCGATAATACTGGGAAATATTCCAATAGCTTTCACAAAATACACTATGAAATTATTCATATACAGTATTTTTTTTCTCAAGAAGGAAACAAAAACGAGCAAAATGATATTAAACTATTTTGTGTGAAATATCTCAAAGAATAACCCCTTGAAATTAATGACATTACTTACGGTTCAACCAGAATAAAATCTCGCACTAAATTGTTTTGTTAGGTGGGATGAATATGTTCCTTTTTAAAGGATACACACTTTTTTCTACAATTATATGGTTTTAGGGCGGAAAGCTATAGTCTCATTTCTGTTTCTGCATTTAGCCTTCTTAGGTAGTTTGTTTTCATGGATACAAACGAAGAGAACCCTGATATGAAACTGATAAATATTATATTTCTTTTTAGATCTTTGATAGTATTAATGATATTAATAATAATAAAATATAATAATTATTTATTTTGTAATATTACGATTATATCATAATAATATTGTTATTGGTGATGTTTCATGTTTTTATAGATTCGTATTTCTGTGACTTTTTATAACTTACAGTTTGCAGTGTTCTCCAAATTTTAAAATACTATTCAAATACAATTTATGATTCACAGAATGCCAAACTTTCAGAAGCGCTGTATTACACGATTTATTTTGTTTGTATTTACGGATAAGGAAGGATGGTCATAAAACAATGTAATGTATTAAAACCATAAACGTCATTCTCCTCAGTAATTTTTAAATTATGTCACTTCTTTCGTAGTGTTTTAAAATAATATGCTTGTCCAGTCGAGGCTTAATAATTGTGGGGTAATAATTATTATTACCTCGCAATATACATATTTATTCCTAGAATCGTCATTGAAGCTACAAATCGTAAATGTTTTTATTATTATTACTTATTTTTGCAGTTTTCAAGCATAAATCATAATATAACTTAGTAAGCTTACCTTAGTGAGAAGAGGTTTATCCTAGTTGTCCCATGGGAATCGAACCGAGCTCCTCAATACACATACTCTCCATAAAGCGCTATCTTTGCTTGCTTTAATTGAAATCAGAAAGCATAATGGCGGTCCAATATGTCATTTGCGTTGTTGAAGACGGCTTGTTACGTGTTGAGCGATGAACACGAATTCCATAGAGAATGAAAAAATGGATCTAGCATCGGAGAGTAGAAGCAGTAGTTAAGAAAATTGATAGTCCTTGGGTTGAGAACTTTCAACCTGATTTTGAAATATAGTCAACTAACTGGCCGCAAAGGAATTAACAAACTTGATTAAAGTGCAAGAAAGCGAGAACTTTTACAGTGTGATTAAATCAAATTTCCGTCTGAAATGTGCGTTGATGGATATACGTAGTACTTTCATTCGTTATTCACATTATTATTTTGTCTCCTGTATCTCTCATACTGGTACCTCAATTTCGAAGTCTAATTATGATATGTCATCAGGGTATCGTCTACATATCTTATCTATTGTAATATAATATATTTCTTCTTACAATTAATACATTTATTTCCTCCAAGTTGTCTGCCATTATCCCTGAAAGAAGAGAAATCGAAAGAAAGCATCGATTATCCATCTTTCTGTCTATAAAATTTCCCGTTGATTGTGAAATAATTTTGACTGTTACAAATACGTAATAATTTAGTAAATTCTTCAGTTTCTGTATCGCTTTTACTTTGATCTTTTAAGTTTTATCGTATTATTTCTATCGTTCCGTTGGCCGGAATGTTTGTGTACAAACGAGGCAAGTCTGCTGTTAAAGTTTTCTTTAAAATCTCAACTAATTGAACGTTATTTTTAACATTGTAGCCTTTATTGTATTCAAAATTTGTTCTAAGGTATTTTTGTAGTCCACCGCTATGGAGTAACGGTTACCACGTCACACCGTGAAACGAACAGGCCCGGGTTCAAATCCTAGTTGAGACAAATTACCTGTTTGAGGGTTTCCTGGTTTTTTCCGGGGTTTTCCCTCAACCACTTGCAGCAGAATAGCACCTCGGACTCATTTCGCTATCATTAATTCACATATCATCACCATCCATACAGTCGGTATAGGTTGCAGGTTCGATCACAGCCCAAGTCGATGGTATTTAAATTTGCTTAAATGCGACAGGCTCGTGTCAGTAGATTTACTGGCATGTGAAAGAACTCATGCGAGACAAAATTCCTGCACACCGCGACGCTGATCTAACCTCGGCAGTTGCCAGCGTCGTTAAATAAACCATAATTTAAAAAAATTATCATCCATACAATAGCTCGGGTTAAGTTCACGGTGCGTCGTGCTGTACTTGTACAAGGGCGCGGCCGTTCCGCTACCCAATAATTCACAGAATAGGAGTGGTAAGCATAATAAGCCTCAGGCTGGAATGTAAGCGTTCGAGTCCCCTCGTCCGTACAAGAGAAAAAAAAGTATGTTTGTAGAAATAGAATAGAACATGGATGTCCAAACGCCTATAGAAGCAGGAGATACTGCACGTCAAGCTTGCTCTGCTAAGGTCAATAACTTTCCATATAAAATAGGAAAAACGACTTTAAAGAATATGCGCAGCGGGTTGCTTATGCCAGGGGTTGCCTCGTACATGTTACAATTGGACACCTATGAAATAGAACTTACGGGAAGGGGTCACTATGGCTCAGCACTACGACCTATTACGATTTATTGCGCTAAGCCTCAAGATAGGCGCATTCTCAAACCCAAACCGGCTGACTACACTAAGGTTTCGAGCAGGTGATCTCCGTCGTTCCAGGCCAGCCCTCACCGTGCGTCGCCATTCGGCTATCGGGGAATGCTATGGACTAATGACGAAATGATGTAGTGTGCTTAATGTAGAGAAGCGGGAGAACCCGGAAAAAAAACAACTGCGACCTTGTCCGTCACAACTGTCACTATGGATTTTTCAATGAAAAATCACAGAACTGACCGGGACTCGAACTCAGGCCGTCTGCGAGACAGGCCGGAAGTCTAACTATTCAGCCGGCGGAGGGATATCTGTGGAAATTTTGTTGCGTTGCAAGTTGATGTAATGGTGACGTTTTGTTTGTGAATTTTAGGTAGTGCTGTCGTGTGGAGTTGCTGGTCTCCCACCGGAGGCGGATAGGGGAAAACCTATCAGATAAAGAGGGTACTGGGGAAATAAAATACTCAGGGTGGACCAAAACTGGCACTTCTTCCTTGTACTTTGATAATAGTTTATCAAAGGCTAAAGGAAGAAAACCTTGAACAAAAATTACTTGGTCCTCCAGGTTGGACGTTGGTGCAACGGGCTAGCTTCTCGTTCATTGTGAAAAAAAAAAAAATGCTAAAAAAAAAAACGAAACACCAAACAACACAGAGGAGTGGCATTTGGTTTCCGAAAGACGGCGACAGCTATTATGACACCGGAATGATTGTTGATTGATTGATTTATTGAGTAGTGCTTTCATTTTTGTTGGTTGAGGTTTCATCTGTATAATAAACGTTTTTCTGTTTCGGTTAAAATTAAGTCTAGAGTTTTTATGATACTTTTTAAAGTGTTTTTTAAATTTGGTAGTAGAATCTGATTTGATTAGTTCAAAGTTATTATCCGAAATGATTTTTTTTATTTTTATTTCTATATAAGTTGCTTTTCCCGTAACAACTGTTGCATTCCATTTGTCTGCTTTTGTGATACTGATATTATATTGCAGCGGTGACCAAAACTCGAGCTGCAGTGAATACATGCGACAGACAGCCTATGAAGTAAGGAGACGGAGGAAAGGTAGTTGGCGTGAAAACTACAACCAGTGGTGGTTCCTGTACTAACATCTTGATCAATCCCGCGGATAAAAATCTCAAGCTTTGCTGTATCAGTAATGTCACTGCTGTCATCAAGAGCCAGTGAATAACATACGATTTTTCTTGCTTCTTTTTTTAACCTTCCTTTTGAATATAATCAAGAATTTTCTAAGTTCTTCTGTCGATACTTTGTCGAGAAATTCGTACTTTTTCAAAATTAAAAACTTCTTACGGACAAGTTATTTAAATTATTTTATCATTACTCGTTTGAAAAATTCTGCTCTATTAAAAGGCTTTAGAGCATGAGATATTTCAAACCCCATTAGATAGCTGACTTCCTTACACTTATTTATCTCATCTTTCTCTTCCTAGCTATGAATTAAGACATGCCAATTCCTGGCGTTTAACAGTTCCTTGGCACATAATATTGAATCAGTTTTTTTTATAATACTATTATTAAATGAATAACTAATAAATAGTTACCCCCATCTGAAGATTAAGAAGATTAAATTTGAGATAAAACCTAATAATTTTATCCTTTAAAGGAGAAGATCTAAAAATATCAATATTCATACACGTACAGAAGAATTAGGCCTATAGAAACATATGCTTAGTGGCCAGTAATAATAATAATAATAATAATAATAATAATAATAGTAATAATAATATTATTATTATTATTACTATTATTATTATTATTATTATTATTATTATTATTCAGCGTGACAAGTAAAGTTTCTATATGCTCCTAATTGAACCGTTGAGAAAAGTAAACATAGGCCCACTACATTTTGTCTGACAGAACAACAAAAAAGTTCTCCTTCTCATTCTTTACGAAACCGCCTCTTACTGCTTGTAAAGAACAGAGTTTGTAGAGCGACATGATACCGCCACTGCTTGCCTTCAGTACGTGAATGAAACACACAGCAATGTACAGGAAACTCCTCGTACCCGTTTGAATGTGATTACACGTTGTAATCACGACACCCTCTTTGGTCACCGCTGTTATATTATTTTGTATTTTCTTTTTATAATTTTATCGTTTGTATTTCTTGTTTAATAATCGCATTTTTTTATATTTCTTTTAGATTGGAATTTGTTGATATTATTAGCTATTTCACGCCTAGCCTTCATAGCTTATTCCTACATAAGCTAGTTCAATATAGTAACTTTTAGATGCCAGGTTGAATTTTCTTTCGCTTAGTTTCGAACTTCGGTAGTGCCAAATACCGACTACAACTGGCAGTTACTTTTTACATGTAACGTTGAGAGCATCGTTTCCCTTTGAAGAATGCCACATTCATAAAAGGAAAGTTACTAGCCAGTTTTTTTTAAATTGGAACGTAATTAATAATTATATTAATATTGTTAATAAATAATGCCGTAATAATAAATAAACATCATATACAGGATGGGTTAAAGGTCGCTTCCTCCAAACACTTCCTTACATTTCACTTTCCTTCTAAACTGAGACAGATCTTGATACAGACCCTGGTGATGCCTTACTTTGACTACTGCGACGTTTTGTATAGTGACCTTAGTGTTGAATTGTCATTTAGACTTCAGCGTGTTCATAATGCTTGTATCCCTTTCATTTTTAACAGCCGTCGCTATGATCATGTCTCCGAGTATTTCTTATAATTATCTTGCCTTCGTTTACGAGAGAGACGTTCAGTTCATTCACTCTGTTTGCTGTATCAGATTTTAAATAATTCCACACCTATTTACCTAGTTCCTCGCTTCACACATTTGGCATCCCACCATAACCGTGATACGCGTTCACAGCATAACCTTGTTCTATCAATTCCATATCATCAAACATCTCTCTACTCTGCTTCCTTCACAATACGTACGGCCCGTTCCTGGAATTCCTTCTCACAGGAAATCAGGAGCAGTCGGAGTCTAAAATCTTTTAAGTACACTCTACTTAGAAATGTTTTAATTTAACAGAACTAGACTCTAGCGCAAGTTTCTAAATAGTCTTAAATGACCAAGTTTTTTTTTCTCCTCTCTCTTCTTTTTTCCCGTTACTATCTTGATAGATTACTTAATCATTTGTATCTGTATGCCATGTAGTACGATTCTACTATTCAACATTTTATGTCTTGCAACCCACATGTATTTTCCTATTAGTATATTAACTGTATATTCTTCAAGTGAATTAATCGTCGAATTTATGTCCAGCAGTTTATGTCTTATAAATTGTGTATCAGAGTGCTGCATTGGAGTTAAATCGCTCGCTTGAACTCGGTCGAATGTCGCACCCTCGAGTGAGATAAGATCGGTTGTGATACGCTCGTAATAAATAGAAGCACAGAACAAGGTCATCTCACCAACATTTCTTATCATGTATGGAAGGCGACAGATAAGATACACATATGTTTTGCTCACACGGTAAAAATAAGGGTTTATTTCTGTGTTGATGATAAACGTTTAATGGAACAATCTAATGGAACGTACCAAAACAATAACATGAACTTATAAATAAAATAGTATGAAAAACTTCGATATACAGATATTATTCCTAATTAATAATTATTCAATATTTGATTTACCACATATAAAATATGATAGGTCCATACATAGTGT
The DNA here is from genome assembly GCF_040183065.1 of Periplaneta americana. Classification (NCBI taxonomy): domain Eukaryota; kingdom Metazoa; phylum Arthropoda; class Insecta; order Blattodea; family Blattidae; genus Periplaneta; species Periplaneta americana. The sequence continues at coordinate 148,238,504 of NC_091124.1, read as the reverse complement.
TCCGCCTCTATACTGCGACAATGTAGAAAAGTTTTACAAAATATTGTTGATACAGCAGGAGATTAATAACAATATTAGTACAGAGATAACGTCACAGAAAATATAATAAAACGAATAATCGTGCTGCACAACTGTTACAGACGCAAAGATTGATACACTAAAATTAATAGAGATTCTTATTATTACTAGAAAAGTTGATACGGTTCTTGTATTATCGTGATTGTGTTCTCCGTTTATAATAATTACATTTACATCCAATAACATCTATCAGATGTGGCAATAACAAAATCACTCCTGTGTGGAATAAAAAAAAACCTACAATATTTATATTACATTTTAAAGCAATATTTGGAGAGGTTAGTTAAACACTGCTAAGTTTTGAAATGATAAACATCTATGATGTTACTACACAGTTCATCACTGTAACAAGAACGAATGTCTAACGCTCGGCTTATACCGTTCGAGGATTTATCGCTCGCGACACTTTTACCCATCATGCATGTGCGCTACCTATCGGTTTATGCTATGAACTACTTGGCGCTCGAGCGAAAACGACCGACGCAGATCTCTGTTGTGTATATACATATTCTTCATGACTATTTGGCATTTTAACACTAGTTTCGATTTTCCACTCAGATAAAATTTCCCTAAAAATTTGGTTTTTGCGAGATTTTAAGCTTTATAATCATGAATAAAATCTACAAATCCTATTGGATATCTCTAGTTCCTTAAAATAATGTCAAATTCGTGTGTACACACGTATTTCTATTCAAACATTCTTGTTCGCGTCCAGAAATATATGCGTTTGCTAGTGTATGGTAATAAGTGGAAAAATAATCTTTTCTCTGGATAGAAATGCGATTTTCCGTATATACATTAATAAAACCTACAAATTCCAAGCGATTGTGCTAATTCTTTCTGAATGGCTTTAACATTCACAATGAAACCGCATTTTATCACTCGTTTCGATTTTCCACTCACACAAAATTTCTCTAAAATTTTGGCTTTTGAGAGATGTTAAGCTATATAATCATAAATAAAATCTAAAAATCCCATCGGATTTTTCTAGTTTCTTAAAAAAATGTCAAATTCGTGTGCAGACACGTATTTTTATCCAAAGATACTTGTTCGCGTCCAGAAATATATGCGGTTGCTAGTGTATTGTAAAAAGTAGAAAAAAGTCGTTTCTCGGGCTAGAAATGCGTTTTTTCGTATATACATTAATAAAACCTACAAATTGCAACCGATTGTGCTAATTCCTTCTGAATGGGTTTAACTTTCACAATGTGACCGCAGTTTATCACTCGTTTCGATTTTGCACTCAAACAGAATTTCTCTAAAAGTTTGGATTTTGCGAGATTTTAAGCTCTATAATCATGAATAAAATTTACAAACCCCATCGGATTTCTTTAGTTTCTTAAAAAAAATGTCAAATCCGTGTGGACACACGTATTGCTATCCAAAGGTTCATGTTCGCGTCCAGAAAGATGTGTGTTTGTAAAGTGTAAAGCGTTAAGGTGGAAATATCGTCGTTTCCCGAGCTACAAATGCGTTTTTTCGTATATACATTAATAAAACCTACAAATTCCAACCGATTGTGCTAATTCTTTCTGAATGGGTTTAACATTCCCAATCAGACAGCATTTTATCACTCATTTCGATTTTCCACTCAGTCAAAATTTCTCTAATAATTTGGTTTTTGTGAGATTTTAACCCCTATAATCATGAGTAAAATTTATAAATCCCATGGATTTTTTTTGTTTCTTAAAAAAATGTCAAATTCGTGTGGACACACGTATTTGTATCCAAAGGTTCATGTTCGCGTCCAGAAAGAGGTGTGTTTGTAAGTGTAAAGCGTTAAAGTGGAAAAATCGTCGTTTCTCGAGCTTGAATTGCGTTTTTTTGTATATACATTAATAAAACCTACAAATTGCAACCGATTGTTCTAATTCCTTCTTAATGGGTCTAACTTTCACAATGTGACCGCAGTTTATCAACTCGTTTCGATTATGCACACAGACAAAATTTCTCTAAAAATTTGATTTTGCGAGATTTAAAGCTAAATAATTAAGAATAATATCTGCAACTTACATCGCATTTCTCTAGTTTCTTAAAAAAATGTCAAATCCGTTTGGACACACGTATTTCCATACAAAGATTCATGTTCGCGTCCAGAAAGAGGTGTGTTTGTTAGTGTAAAGCGTTAAAGTGGAAAAATCGTCGATTCTCGAGCTAGAAATGCGTTTTTTCGTATATTCATTAATAAAACCTAAAAATTCCAACAGATTTTGCTAATTATTTCAGAATGGGTTTAACATTTACAATGAAACCGCATTTTATCACTTTTTTCGATTTTCCACTCCTACAAAATTTCTATAAAACTTTGGTTTTTGGGAGAATTTAAGCTATATAATAATGAATAAAATCTACAACTCCCATCGGATTTCTCCAGTTTCTTAAAAAAATGTCAAATTCGTATGTACACACGCATTTCTATCCAAAGATTCTTGTTCGCGTATCAGAAATATATATATGTATGTTGTGTATCTGGAAAAGTGGAAAAATCGTCGTTTCTCGGGCTAGAAATGCGTTTTTTTTTTTGTATATAAATTAATAAAACCTACAAATTCCAATCGATTGTGTTAATTTTTCCTGATTGGCTTGAAGATTCACAATGAAACCGCATTTTATCAATCGTTTCGATTTTCCACTCATACAAAATTTCTCTACAAATTAGGTTTTTGCGAGTTTTTAAGCTATATAATCATGAATAAAATCTAAAAATTCCATCGGATTTCTCTAGTTTCTTAAAAAAATATCAAATTCGTCTGTACGTACGCATTTTTATCCAAAATTCATGTTCGCGTTAAGAAATATATGCGTTTGCTACTGTATGGTAATAAGTGGAAAAACCGTCGTTTGTCGGCCTAAAAAATGTGTTTTTTTTGTTATATACATTAATAAAACCTACAAATTAAAAGCGGTTGTGCTATTTCTTTCTGAATGGCTTTAACATTCACAATGAAACCGAATTTTAACACTCGTTTCGGTTTTCCACTCATACAAATTTCTCTAAAAATTTGGTTTTTGCGAGTTTTAAAGCTATGTAATCATGAATAAAACCTACAAATACCATCGGATTTCTCTAGTTTCTTAAAAAAAATGTTACATTCGTGTGTAGACAAGTATTTCTATCCAAATATTCATGTTCGCGTCCAGATATATATGCGTTTTCTAGTGTATGGTAATAAATGGGAAAATCGTCGTTTCTCGGGCTAGAAATGTGTTTTTTTGTATATACATTAATAAAACCTACAAATTCCAACCCATTGTGCTAATTCTTTCTGAATAGGATTAATATTCACAATGAAACAGCATTTTATCTCTCGTTTCGATTTTCCACTCATATAAAAAATCTCAAACATTTGGCTTTTGCGAGATTTTAAGCTATATAATCATGAATAATACCTACAAATCCCATGGGATCTCTCTGGTTCCTTAAAAAAATGTCAAAATCGTGTGTACACACGCATTTTTATCCAAAGATTCTTGTTCGCGACCAGATACCTATACGTTTGCTAGTGTATCGTAAAAAGTGGAAAAATCGTCGTTTTTCGGGCTAAAAATGCGTTTTTTCGTATATACTTTAATAAAACCTACAAATTGCAACTGATTCAGCTAATTCTTCTGAAAGGATTTAACATTCACAATGAAACCACATTTTATCACTTGTTTCGATTTTCCCCTCATACAAAATTTCTCTAAAAATTTGGATTTTGGGAGATTTTATGCTATATAATCATGAATAATATCTACAAACCCCATCGGATTTCTCCAGTTTCATAAAGAAATATCAAAATCGTATGTACACACACTTTTCTATCCAAAGATTCTTGTTCCGGTATCAGAAATATATATATGTTTGCTAGTGTATCTGAAAAAGTGGAAAAATCGTCGATTCTCCGGTTACAAATGCGTTTTTTTTTTGTATATACAACAATAAAACCTACAAATTCCAACCCATTGTGCTAATTCTTTCTGAATGGCTTTAACATTCACAATGAAACCGAATTTTAAACTCATTTCGATTTTCCACTCATACAAAATTTCTCTAAAAATTTGGTTTCTGCGAGATTTTAAGCTATATAATCATGAATAAAAACTACAAATACCATCGCATTTCTCTAGTTCCTGAAAAAATATCAAATTCGTTTGTAGACACCTAATTCTATCCAAAGATTCATGTTCGCGTCCAGAAATATATGCGTTTGACAGTGTATGGTAATAAATGGAAAAAACCTTCGTTTCTAGGGCTAGAAATGCGTTTTTTCGTATATACATTAATAAAACCTACAAATACTAACCGTTTGTGCTAATTCTTTCTCAATGGCTTTAACATTCACAATGAAACAGCATCTTATCTCTCGTTTCGATATTCGACTCATATAAAATTACTCTCAAAATTTTGTTTTTGCGAGATTTCAAGCTATATAATGATAAATAAAATCCACAAATCCTATCGGATTTCTCTAGTTTCTGAAAAAAATGTCGAATTCGTGTGTAGACACGTATTTCTATCCAAAGATTCATGTTCGCGTCAAGATATATATGCGTTTACTAGTGTAGAGTAATAAGTGGAAAAATCGTCGTTTCTCGGGCTAGAAATACGTTTTTTTTTTGTATATACATTAATAAAACCTGCAAATTCCAACCCATTGTGCTAATTCTTACTGAATAGGTTTAACATTCACAATGAAACAGCTTTTTATCACTCGTTTCGATTTTCCACTTATATAAAATTACTCTAAAAATTTGGTTTTTGCGAGATTTCAAGCTATATAATCATGAATAAAATCTACAAATTCCAACGGATTTGTCTAGTTTCTGAAACAAATGTCAAATTAGTGTAGACACGTATTTCTTTCCAAATATTCATATTCGCGTCCAGAAATATATGCGTTTGGTAGTGTATTATAGAAATGGAGAAATTATTGTTTCTCGGTTTAGAAATTCGTTTTTTCGTATATACATTAATAAAACCTACAAATTCCAAGCTATTGTGCTAATTCTTTCTGAATGGGTTTAACATTCACAATGAAACCGCATTTTATCACTCGTTTCGACTCTCCACTCATACAAAATTTCTCTAAAAATTAGGTTTTTGTGAAATTTTAAGCTATATTATCATGAATAAAATCTACAAATCCCATCGGATTCCTCTACTTTCTTAAAAAAAAACATCAAATTCGTGTGTACACACGTATTTCTATCCACAGAATCATGTTCGCGTCCAGAAATATATGCGTTTGCTAGTGTATAGTAAAAAGTGGAAAAATCGTCGTTTATCGGTCTAGAAATGCGTTTTTTCGTATATACATTAATAGAACCAGCGAATTGAAACCGATTGTGGTAATTCTTTCTGAATGGGTTTAACATTCACAATGAAACAGTATCTTATCTCTCGTTTCGATATTCCACTCATTTAAAATATCTCTAAAAATTTGGTTTTTGAGAGATTTTAAGCTATATAATCATGAATGAAATCTACAAATCCCATCGGATTTCTCTAGTATATTTAAAAAATATCAAATTCGTGTGTACAAACGTATTTCTATCCAAAGAATCATGTCCGCGACCACAAATATATGCATTTACTTGTGTATTGCAAAAAGTGGGAAAATCGTCGTTTCTCGGTCTAGAAATGTGTTTTTTCGTGTATACATTAATAAAACCTACAAATTGAAACCGATTGCGCTAATTCTTTCTGAATGGGTTTAACATACACAATGAAACAGCATCTTATCTCTCGTTTCGGTATTCCACTCATATAAAATTTTTCTAAAAATTTGGTTTTCAGAGATGTTATATTTTATTTAACGACGCTCGCAACTGCAGAGGTTATATCAGCGTCGCCGGCTGTGCCGGAATTTTGTCCCGCAGGAGTTCTTTTACATGACAGTAAATTTACTGACAGGAACCTGTCGCATTTAAGCACACTTAAATGCCATTGACCTGGCTCGGGATCGAACCCGTAAACTTGGGCATAGAAGGCCAGCGCGATACCAACTAGCCAACCAGGTCGACTGGTTTTCAGAAATTTTAAGCTATATAATCATGAATAAAATCTACAAATCCCATCGGATTTCTCTAGTTTCTTAAAAAAACATCAAATTCGTGTGTACACACGTATATCTATCCAAAGAATCATGTTCGCGTCCAGAAATATATGCGTTTGCTAGTGTAGTGTAAAAAGTGGAAAAATCGTCGTTTCTCGGTCTAGAAACGCGTTTTTTCGTATATACATTAGTAAAATTTACAAATTGAAACTGATTGTGCCAATTTTTTTTCTGAATGGGTTTAACATTCACAATGAAACAGCATCTTATCTCTCGTTTCGGTAATCCACTCATATAAAATTTCTCTAAATATTTGGTTTTTGAGAGATTTTAAGCTATAAAATCATGAATAAAATCTACAAATCAAATCGGATTTCTCTAGTTTCTTAAAAAAATTTCAAATTCGTGTGTACACACGTATTTCTATCCAAAATTTCATGTTCGCGTCCAGAAATATATGAGTTTGCTAGTGTATTGTAAAAAGTGGAAAAATCGTCGTATCTCGGTCTAGAAATGCGATTTTTCGTATATGCATTTATAAAACCTATAAATTGAAACCGATTGTGCTAATTCTTTCAGAATAGGTTTAACATTCACAATGAAACAGCATTTTATCACTCGTTTCGATTTTCCACTCATACAAAATTTCTCTAAAATTTCGGCTTTTGCGAGATTTTAAGCTATATAATCATGAATAAAATCTACAAATACCATCGGATTTCTCTAGTTTCTTAAAAAAAGGTCAAATTCGTGTACACACGGATTACTATCCAAAGAATCATGTTCGCGTCCAGAAATATATGCGTTTGCTAGTGTATTGTAAAAAGTGGAAAAATCGTCGTTTCTCGGTCTAGAAATGCGTTTTTTCGTATATACATTAATGAAACCTACAAATTGAAACTGATTGTGCTAATTTTTTCAGAATGGGTTTACCATACAGAATGAAACAGCATCTTATCTCTCGTTTCGGTATTACACTCATATAAAATTTCTCAAAAATTTGGTTTTTGAGAGATTTTAAGCCATAAAATCATGAATAAAATCTACAAATCCCATCGGATTTCTCTAGTTTCTGAAAATAATGTCAAATTCCTGTGTTGACATATATTTCTTTCCAAAGATTCATGTTCGCGTCCAGAAATATATGTGTTTGCTACGGTATGGTAATAAGGGGAAAAACCGTCTTTTTTCGGTCTAGAAATGCGTTTTTTGTTATATACATTAATAAAACATACAAAATCCAACCGATTGTGCTAATTCTTTCTGAATGGCTTTAACATTCACAATGAAACCCCATTTTATCACTCGTTTCGATATTCCACTGATACAAAATTACTCTAAAAATTTGGTTTTTGCGAGATTTTAAGCAATATAATCATCAATAAAATATACAAATCCCATCGAATTTCTCTAGTTTGTTAAAAAAATGGTCAAATTGGTGTGTACACACGTTTTTCTATGCAAATATTTTTGTTCGCGTCCAGATATATATATGTTTGCTACTATATCTGAAAAAGTGGAAAAATCGTTGTTTCTCGGGATAGAAATGCGTTTTTTTGTATATATATTAATAAAACCTACAAATTCCGACCGATTGTGCAAATTCTTTCTCAATGGCTTGAACATTCACAATGAAAAACCATTTTATCACTCGTTTTGATTTTACACTCATACAAAATTTCTATAAAACTTTGGTTTTTGGGAGAATTTAAGCTATATAATAATGAATAAAATCTACAACTCCCATCGGATTTCTCTAGTTCCTTAAAAAAATATCAAATTCGTGCGTACACACGTATTTCTATCCAAAAATTCATATTCGCTTCCGGGAATATATGCGTTTGCTAGTGTTTTGCATAAAGTGGAAAAATCGTCTTTTCTCGCTCTTGAAATGCGTTTTTTCGTATATACATTAATAAAACCTACAAATTCCAACCGATTGTGCTAATTCTTTCTAAATGGATTTAACATTCGCAATGAAGCAGCATCTTATCTCTCGTTTCGATTTTTAACTCTTATAACATTTCTCTAAAAATTTGGTTTTTATGAGATTTTAAACTATATAATCATGAATAAAATCTACAAATCCCATCGGATTTCTCTAGTTTCTTTTAAAAAATGTCAAATTGGGGTGTAAACACGTTTTCTATCCAAAAATGTTTGTTCGCGTCCAGATATATATATATATATATATATATATATATATATATATATATATATGTTTGCTAGTATATCTGAAAAAGTGGAAAAATCGTTGTTTCTCGGGATAGAAATGCGTTTTTTTTTTTTTTGTATATGCATTAATAAAATCTACAAATTCAGACCGATTGTGCTAATTCTTTCTGAATGGCTTGAACATTCACAATGAAAAACCATTTTATCACTCGTTTCGATTTTCCTCTCATACAAAATGTCTCCAAAAATTTGGTTTTTGCGACATTTTAAGCAATATAATCATGAATAAAATCTACAAATCACATCGGATTTCTCTAGTTTCCTAAAAAAAATGTCAAATTCGTGTGTACACACGCATTTCTATCCAAAGATTCTTGTTCGCCTATCCGATGTATATTTGTTTGCTAGTGTATATGAGAAAGATGAAAAATCGTCGTTTCAAGGGCTAAATATGCGTTTTTTTGTATATACATTAATAAACCCTACAAATTCCAAACGATTGTTCTAATTCTTGCTGAATGACTTGAACATTCACAATGAAACCGCAAATTATCACTCGTTTCGATTTTCCACTCCTACAAATTTTCTATAATAATTTGGTTTTTGCGAGATTTTAAGCTATATAATTATGAATAAAATCTACAAATGCCATCGTATTTCTCTAGTTTCTTCAATAAATTGTCAAATTCGTGTGCACACGAGTATTTCTCACCAAAGAATCTTGTTCTCGTCCAGAAATATATGCGTTTGTCAGTGTATGGTAATAAGTGGAAAAAACCATCGTTTCTGGGGCTGGAAATGCCTATTTTCGTATATACATTAATAGAACCTACAAATACTAAACGATTGTGCTCATTCTTTCTGAATGGCTTTAACATTCGCAATGAAACCGCATTTTGCCACTAGTTTCGATTTTCCACTCCTACAAAATTTCTATAAAATTTTGGTTTTTGCGAGATTTTAAGCTATATAACCATGAATATAATCTACAAATCAAATCGGATTTCTCTAGTTTCTTAAAAAAATTTCAAATTCGTGTGTACATACGTATTTCTATCCAAAATTTCATGTTCGCGTCCAGAAATATATGAGTTTGCTAGTGTATTGTAAAAAGTGGAAAAATCGTCGTATCTCGGTCTAGAAATGCGATTTTTCGTATATACATTTATAAAACCTATAAATTGAAACCGATTGTGCTAATTCTTTCAGAATAGGTTTAACATTCACAATGAAACCGCATTTTATCACTCGTTTCGATTTTCCACTCATACAAAATTTCTCTAAAAATTCGGCTTTTGCGAGATTTTAAGCTATATAATCATGAATAAAATCTACAAATCCCATCGGATTTCTCTAGTTTCTTAAAAAAAGGTCAAATTCGTGTACACACGGATTACTATCCAAAGATTCTTGTTCGCATCCAGATATATATGTTTGCTTGTTTATCTGAAAAAATTGGAAAAATCGTCGTTTCTCTGGCTATAAATGCCCTTTTTTCCATATACATTAATAAAACCTACAAATTCCAACCGATAGTGCTAATTCTTGCTAAATGGCTCGAACATACACAACGAAACCGCATTTTATCACTAGTTTCGATTTTCCATTCATTCAAAATTTCTCTAAAAATTTGGTTTTTGCGCTGTTTATTAATGCATATTAAATAATCTGTGGAAGAATTAGCACAATGGGTTCGAAATTGAAGGTTTTACTATTGTATATACAAAAAATGCATTTCTAGCTCGAGAAACGTCGATTTTTCCACTTTTTACGATTTACACTATCAAACACATATTTTTCTGGACGCCAACATAAATTCTTTGATTGAAATGCGTGCGTACACACTAATTTAATAAGTTATTTTAACTAGGCAAATTCTAATTGGATTTTTACTTTTTATTCATTATTATGTGGCTTAAAAAGTCGCAAAAACCAAATTTGTAAAACAATTTTGATTGAGTGGAAAATCGAAACGAGTGAGAGAATACTGTTTAATAATGCATATTAAATACTCTGTGGAAGAATCAGCACAATCGGTTCGAATTTGTACGTTTGAATCATGTTTATAAAAAAACGCATTTCTAGCTCGAGAAACGAAGATTTTTTTAATTTTTTACGATTTATACTAACAAACACACATTTTTCTGCAAGCGAACAAGAAACGTTTGAAAGATATACGTGCGGACACACGAATTTAACAATTTTTTAGGAAACTAGGCAAATCCGATGGAATTTGCAGGTTTTATTCATGACTATTTGGCTTAAAATCTCGCAAAACCAAATTTTTAGAACAATATTGTTCGAGTTGAAAACCGAAACGTGTTAAGGATACTGTTTAATAATGCATGTTAAATACTCTGTGGAAGAATTAGCACAATCGGTTCGAATTTGAAGGTTTTATTAAGGTATATACAAAAAACGCATTTCTAGCTCGAGAAACGTCGATTTTTACACTTTTTACGATTTACACTATCAAACACATATTTTTCCGGACGCGAAGAAGAATTTTTTACAAGATATACGTGCGTGCACACGAATTTAATTATTTTTTTAAGAAACTAGGCAAATTCTAATTGGATATGTAGTTAATATTCATGATTATGTAGTTTAAAATCTCGCGAATCTAAATTTTTAGAACAATTTTGTTTGAGTGGAAAATCGAAACAAGTTATAGAATACTCTTTAGTAATGCATATTAAATACTCACTGAAAGAGTTAGCACAATCGGTTCGAATATGTAGGTTTTATTAAAATTCATAGAAAAAAACCCATTTCTGCCTGGAGAAACGACGATATTTCCACTTTTTACGATTTACACTAACAAACACATATTTTTCTGCACGCGAACAAGAATCTTTTGATAGAAATACGTGCGTACACACGAATTCATCAATTTTTTAAGAAACTAGAGAAATACGATGGGATTTGTAGTTTCTATTCATGATTATATGGCTTAAAAGCTTGCAAAACCAAATTTTTAGAACAAAATTGCTTGAATGGATAATCGAAAACGAGTGATAGGATTCTGTTTATTAATGAATATTAAATAATCTGTGGAAGAATTAGCACAATCGGTTCGAATTTGAAGGTTTTACTAATATATATACAAAAACCGCATTTCTAGCTCGAGAAACGACGATGTTTTTCACTTTTTACGAATTACACTAACTAACACACATTTTTCTCCAAGCGAGCAAGAATCTTTTGATAGAAGTAGGTGCGTACACACGAATTTAACAATTTGTTTAACAAACTAGAGAAATCCGATGGGATTTGTAGCTTTTATTCATGATTATATGGCTTAAAATCTCGCAAAAAAAAAAAAAAAAGAAAAAAAAATTTTTAGAACAATATTGATTGTGCGGAAAATCGAAACGAGTGAGAGGATAATGTTTAATAATGCATATTAAATACTCTGTGGAAGAATTAGCACAATAGGTTCTAATTTGAAAGTTTTATTAATGTATATACAAAAAAAGAATTTGTAGCTCGAGCAAATACGGTTTTTCCACTTTTTACGATTTACAATAACAAACACATATTTTTCTGGACGCGGACATGAATCCTTTGATACAAATGCGTGCGTACACACGAATTTAATAATGTTTTAAGAAACTAGGCAAATCCAATGGGATCTGTATTCTTATTCATGATTATATGGCTTAAAATCTCGCAAGAACCAAATTTTTAGAATAATTTTGATTGAGTAGAAGACCCAAACGAGTGGGAGAGTATTGTTTAATAATACACATTTAATATTCTGTGGTAGAATTAGAACAATCGGTTCGAATTTATAGTTTTTAATCATGTTTATACGAAAAACGCATTTCTGGATCGAGAAACGACGATTTTTTCACTTTTCACGATTTACACTAAAAACACATATTTTTCTGCACGCGAACAAGAAACTTTTGACAGATATACGTGCGTACACACAAATTTAACATTTTTTAAGAAAGTAATCAATTCCGATGGGATTTGTAGTTTTTATTCATGGTTATATGGCTTAAAATCTCGCAAAAATAAAATTTTTAGAACAAATTTTATTGATTGAAAAATCGAAAGGAGTGAGAGAATACTGTTTAATAATGCATAATAAATTCTCTGTGGAAGGATTAGCACAATCGGTTCGAATTTGAATGTTTCATTATTATATATATATATATATATATATATATATATATATATATATATATATATATAAAACGCATTTCTAGCTCGAGAAAAGTCGATATTTATACTTTTTACGATTTACACTAACAAACACATATATTTCTGCACGCGAAGAAGAATCTTTTGATAGAAATACGTGCGTACACACGAATTGAACAATTTTTAAGAAACTAGAGAAAAACGATAGGATTTGTAGTTACTATTCATGATAATATGGCTTAAAAGCTTGCAAAAACCAAATTCTTAGAAAAATATTTTTAGAATGGAAAATCGAAACGAGTGAGAGGATACTGTTTAGTAATGCATATTAAATAATCTGTGGAAGAATTAGCACAATCGGTTCGAATTTCAAGGTTTTACTAATATGTATACAAAAAACGAATTTCTAGCTCGAGAAACGACGATTTTTCCACTTTTTACGATTTACACTAACAAATACACAGTTTTCTGCACGCGAACAAGAATCTTTTAATAGATGTAGGTGCATACACACGAATTTAACAATTTTTTAAGAAACTAGAGAAATCCGATGGGATTTGTAGTTTTTATTCATGACTATATGGCGCTTAAAATCTCGCAAATCTAAATTTTTGAACAATTATGTATGAGTGGAAAATCGAAGCAAGTGATAGAATTCTCTTTAGTAAATATATTAATACTCAGCGAAGGAATTAGCACAATCGGTTCGAATTTGTAGGTTTTATTAATGTTCATAGAAGAAAACGCATTTCTACCGGGAGAAACGGCCATTTCTACTTTTTACGATTTATACTAGCAAACACAGATTTTTCTGGACGCGAAGAAGAATCTTGTGATAGAAATACATGCGTACACACGAATTCAACCATATTTTAAGAAACTAGAGAAACCCTTTGGGATTTGTAGTTTATATTCATGATTAGATGGCTTAAAATCTCGCAAAAACCAAATTATTTGAACAATTTTGTTAGAGTGGAAAATCGAAACGAGTGATAAATACAGTTTAATAATGCATATTAAATACTCTGTGGAAGAATTAGCACAATCGGTTCCAATTTGTAATCTTTATTAATCTTCATACAAAAAGCGCATTTCTAGCTCGAGAAACGACGATTTTTACACTTTTTACGATTTACATTAACAAACACATATTTTTCTTCACGCGAACAATAAACTTTTGAGAGAAATACGTGCCTACACACAAATTTAACACTTTTTTAAGGAACTAGAGAAATCCGATGGGATTTGTAGTTATTATTCATGATTATATTGCTTAAAATCCCGCAAAAACCAAATTTTTAGAACAATTTTTTATTGAGTGGAAAATCGAAACTAGTGATAGAATACTCGTTAGTAATGCATATTAAATACTCACTAAAAGAATAAGCAAAATCGGTACGAATTTTTAGGTTTTATTAATGTTCACACATAAAACGCATTTCTAGTTCGAGAAACTACGATTTTTCCACTTTTCGGTTTACACAAATAAATAAAGATTGTCCCGGACGTGAACATGAAACCTTTGATACAAATGCGTGCGTACACACTAATTTAATGATTTTTTAAGAAACTAGGGAAATCCAGTGGGATTTGTAGTTTTCATTCATGATTATATGGCTTAAAATCTTGCAAATCCAAATTTTTAGAACAATTTTGATTGAGTGGAAAATCGAAACGAGTGATAGAATACTCGTTAGTAATGCACATCAAATACTCACTGAAATCATTAGCACAATCGGTAAGAATTTGTACGTTTTATTAATGTTTATAATAAAAACGCATTTCTAGCTCGAGAAAATACGATTTTTCCACTTTTTTGATTTACACTAATAAACACAGATTTTTCTGCACGCGAACAAGAATCTTTTGATAGATATACGTGCCTAACACGAATTATACAATTTTTTAAGAAACTAGAGAAATACGATGGGATTTGTACCTTTTGCTCATGATTTTATGGCTTCAAATCTCGCAAACCCAAATTTTTAGAACAATATTGTTTGAGCGGAAAATCTTAACGAATGAGAGAATACTGTTTAATAATGCATATTAAATACTCTGTGGAAGAATAAGCACAATCGCTTAGAATTTGTAGGTTTTAATAATGTTTATACGAAAAACGAATTTCTAGCTCGAGAAACGACGATTTTTCCACTTTTTACGATTTACACTAACAAACATGCATTTTTCTGCACGCCAACAAGAATCTTTTGATGGAAATACGTGCGTACACACGAATTTAACAATTTTTTAAGAAACAAGACTAATCCGATGGAATTTGTATTTTATATTCATGATTATATAGCTTAAAATCTCGCAAATCTAAAATTTTAGAACAATTTTGTTTGAGTGGAAAAACGAAACGAGTGATGGAAAACTGTTTAATCATGCATATTAAATAATCTGTGGAAGAATTAGCACAATCGGTTCGAATTTGAAGGTCTTACTAATGTATATACAAAAAACGCATTTCTAGCACGAGAAACGAAGATTTTTCAACTTTTTATGATTTACACTAACAAACACAGATTTTTCTGCACTCGAAGAACAATCTTTTTGATAGATATACGTGCGTACACACGAATTCAACAATTTTTAAGGAACTAGAGAAATACGATGGGATTTGTAGTTTCTATTCATGATTATGTGGCTTAAAATCTCGCAAATCTAAATTTTTAGAACAATTTTGTTTGAGTGGAAAATCGAAACGAGTGATAGAATGCTGTATAAAAATGCATATGAAATACTCTGTGGAAGAATTAGCACAATCGGTTCGAATTTGTTGGTTTTACTAATGTATAGGCTACACAAAAAAACATTTTTCTAGCTCGAAAAACGACGATTTTGCACTTTTTACGATTTACAATAGCAAACACACATTTTTCTGCACGCGAACAAGAATCTTTTGATAGAAACACGTGCGTTACACGAATTCTACAATTTTTTAAGAAACTACAGAAATACGATGGGATTTGTACTTTTTATTCATGATTATGTGGCTTAAAATCTTGCAAAAACCAAATTATTAGAACAATACTGTTTGAATGGAAAATCGAAAACGAGTGATAGGACACTGTTTAGTAATGCATATTAAATAATCTGTGGAACAATTAGCACAATCGGTTCGAATTTGAAGGTCTTACTAATGTATATACAAAAAACGCATTTCTAGCACGAGAAACGAAGATTTTTCAACTTTTTATGATTTACACTAACAAACACACGTTTTTCTCACGCGAACAAGAAACTTTCGATAGAGATAAGTGCGTACACACGAATTCAACAATTTTCTATAAAACTAGAGAAATCCGATGGGATTTGTAGTTTTTATCCATGATTATATGGCTTAAAATTCCGCAAAAACAAAGTTTTTAAACGATTTTTATTGTGTGGAAAATCGTAACGAGTCAGAGAATACAGTTTAATACTGAATTTTAAATACTCTGTGAAAGAATTAGCACAATCGTTTCGAATTTGAATGTTTCATTATTGTATTTACAAAAAACGCATTTCTAGCTCGATTAACGATTTTTCCACATTTTAAGATTTACACTAACAAACATACATTTTTCTGCACGCCAACATGAATCTTTTGATGGAAATACGTGCGTACACACGAATATAACAATTTTTTAAGAAACCAGCCAAATCCTATGGGATTTTGCATTTAATATTCATGATTATATGGCTAAAAATCTAGCAAATCTAAACCTTTAGAACAATTTTGTTTGTGTGGAAAACCGAAACGAGTGATAGAAATAAGTTTAATCAAGCATAATAAATAATCTATGGAAGAATTAGCACAATCGGTTCGAATTTGTAGGTTTTAATCATGTTTATACCAAATACGCATTTCTTGATCGAGGAACGACGATTTTTCCACTTTTTACGATTCACACTAACAAAAACAGATATTTCTGCACTCGAACAACAATCTTTTGATAGAAATACGTACGTACACACAAATTGAACAATTTTTAAGAAACTAGAGAAATACGATGGGATTTGTAGTTTTTATTCATGATTATGTGGCTTAAAATCTCGCAAAAACCAAATTATTACAACAATATTGTTAGAGTGGAAAATCGAAACGAGTGAGAGGATACTGTTTAATAATGCATATTAAATACTCTGTGGAAGAATTAGCACAATCGTATCGAATTTGAAGGTTTTATTAATGTATATACAAAAAACGCATTTCTAGCTCGAGAAACGACGATTTTTCCACTTTTTACGATTTACACTAACAAACACACATTTTTCTGCACGCGAACAAGAATCTTTTGATAGAAATACGTGCTTACACACGAATTCAACAATTTTTTATGAAACTAGAGATATGCGATGGGATTTGTAGTGATTATTCATGATTATATAGCTTAAAATCTCGCTAAAACCAAATTTTTAGAACAATTTTGATTGAGTGGAAAATCGAAACGAGTGATAGAATACTCGTTAATAATGCATATTAAGTACTCACTGAAAGAATTAGCACAATCAATTCGAATTTGTAGGTTTTATTATTGTTTATACCAAAAACGCATTTCTAGCTCGAGAAACTACGATTTTTCCACTTTTTACTAATTACACTAACAAACACAGATTTTTCTCGACGGGAACATGAATCCTTTGTTAGAAATGCGTGAGAACACGCGAATTTAATGATTTTATAAGAAACTGATTATATGGCTTAAATATCGCAAACACCAAATTTTAGAACAATTTTGATTGAGTGCATAATCGAAACGAGTGAGAGAGTACAGTTTAATAATGCATACAAATACTCTGTGGTGGAATTAGCACAATCGTTTCGAATTTGTATTTTTTAATAATATTTAAACGAAAAACGAATTTCTAGATCGAGAAACGACGATTATTCCAATTTTTACGATTTACACAAACAAACACAAATTTTTCTGCATGCGAACAAGAATCTTTTGATAGATATACGTGCGTATAAACGAATTTAACAATTTTTTAAGAAGTTAGGCAAATTCGTGGGATTTGTAGTTTTTATTCATGAATATATAGCTTAAAATCTCGCAAAAACAAAATTTTTAGAACAATTTTGATTGATTGGAAAATCGAAACGAGTGAGAGAATACTGTTTAATAATGCATATTAAATTCTCTGTGGAAGAATTAGCACAATCGGTTAGAATTTGAAGTTTTCATGATTGTATATACAAAAAACACATTTCTAGCTCGAGAAACGACGATTTCCACTTTTTACAATTTACACTAACAAACAGATATTTCTCTGCACGCGGACAAGAATCTTTTGATGGAAATACGTCCGTACACATGATTTTAACAATTTTTTAAGAAACTAGAGAAATCCGATGGGATTTGTATTTAATATTCATGATTATATAGCATAAAATCTCGCAAATCTAAATTTTTAGATCAATTTTGTTTGAGTGGAAAAACGA
Organism: Periplaneta americana; assembly: GCF_040183065.1. Lineage (NCBI taxonomy): Eukaryota > Metazoa > Arthropoda > Insecta > Blattodea > Blattidae > Periplaneta > Periplaneta americana. The sequence goes on along the minus strand of NC_091124.1, from coordinate 148,220,630 downwards.
AACGGGTGATAGAATACTGTTTAATAATGCATATTAAATAATCTGTGGAAGAATTAGCACAATCGGTTCGAATTTGAAGGTTTTACTAATGTATACACAAAAAACCCATTTCTAGATCGACAAACGACGATTTTTCCACTTTTTACGATTTACACAAACAAACACACATTTTTCTGCACGCGAACAAGAATCTTTTGATAGAAATACGCGCCTAACACGAATTCTACAATTTTTTAAGAAACTAGAGAAATACGATGGTGTTTGTGCTTTTAATTCATGATTATATGGCTCAAAATTTTGCAAAAACCAAATTTTTTGAACAATATTGTTTGAATGGAAAATCGAAAACAAGTGATTGCATACTGTTTAGTAATGCAAATTAAATAATCTGTGGAACAATTAGCACTATCGGTTCGAGTTTGAAGGTCTTACTAATGTATATACAAAAAACGCATTTCTAGCACGAGAAGCGACGATTTTTCCACTTTTTACGATTTACACTAACAAACACACATTTTTCTCACGCGAACAAGAAACTTTCGATAGAGATACGTGCGTACACACGAATTCAACAATTTTTTATGAAACTAGAGAAATCCGATGTGATTTGTAGTTTTTGTTCATGACTATATGGCTTAAAATCTCGCAAAAACAAAATATTTAGAACGATTTTGATTGAGTAGAATATCGAAACGAGTCAGAGAATACAGTTTAATACTGCATATTAAATATTCTGTGACAGAATTAGCACAATCGATTCAAATTTGTAGGCTTTATTAATGTTCATACAAAAAGCGCATTTGTAGCTCGAGAAACGACGATTTTTCCACTTTTTACGATTTACTCTAACAAACACATATTTTTCTGGACGCGAACATGAAACCTTTCATAGAAATGCGTGCGTACACACCAATTTAATGATTTTTTAAGAAGCTAGGCAAATCCAATAGGATTTGTAGTTTTTAATGTTATTATATGGCTTAAAATCTCGCAAAAACCAAATTTTTGGAACAATTTTGATGGAGTGGAAAATCGAAACGAATTAGAGAATACTGTTTAATAATGCATATTAAATTCTCTGTGGAGGAATTAGCACATTGGGTTCGAATTTGCAGGTTTTAATCATGTTCATACGAGAAACGCATTTCTAGCTCGAGAAACGACGATTTTTCCATATTTTACGATTTACACAACAAACAAATACGTTTCTGCACGCGAACAAGAATCTTTTGATGGAAATACGTGCGTACACACGAATTTAACAATTTTTTAAGAAGCTAGAGAAATCCGATGGGATTTGTATTTATTATTCATGATTGTATAGCTTAAAATCTCACAAATCTAAATTTTTAATATTTTAAAATATTTATAACTATGAATTTAGGATAGCAGTATTGTTATGATGACTGGCGAGGTTAAAACTAAAACTGGCTTCCTGAGCCTCTGAAATATTTATAGAAAAGCACGACAGATATTCACATGAAATTAAAATGTATATGATATCCTAGACCAGTGATGTCAACTGATGCCCATAGGAGCAAGCGCGCGCTTTAGAGCCCAGGAGAGCCTGAGCGCTTTACAGCTGAAAGGAAAGAGACAGGCGAAAGAGTTAGTATATGCCGCTTGGTCGAGCTACATACTGGGATGGCCAGCACTGATTCAATGGATAAACGTAAGAGAACTTATTAAAACTGTATCCATGTTAATTTTTAGATTTGTCTAAGAAGTATAAGTGCATTATAAGAATGTAAGTTTTAATTTTAATGTTCATTTTTCACAAGTTTGCTTTTTTATTCAAAACGAATATTTTCTCAACTTTTTTACAGAAAAGTGAAATTTTCAGATATGTTTGTTTAGTAGCCTTACAGGTACTAAAACAATGTTTTCGTAAATCTAATATATCGTAAATACGTATTACTGAAGATAGTGTATTAAAATGTTTGAAATTATTCGCATGGAAAATGTTTGTAAGGAAATAAATTGACAAAGTAAATACTGTTACATCACAAACAAAAGATATGTGCCTATGTGTTGGTAAAACGTCATCTCTGTAGCTTCAGCAGATTTCGAGATAATTTAATTTTCTGATAACAGAAAGTTGCGCACCAATATCACCTAAAAGCTTAATGCGATAAGGGTTTTATTATGTAATATATACCTAGACAACTTTGCTTTATACTATAATATTGTTTTGATTACTTTTATAAGGCTAAAGATACCATCAATATCAATTACAACTTATCATGTCATATTCAGTGTCCTTCTTTAGGATAACACTTTCTTTATGTTTAATTCACTTAGTACAGTATAGTTGTAGTTATTATGGAATTTGTGTGAATATTCCTTCTTTACTCTTTATTATGTTACTAACGTTTAAAACACAACTGCAATATTATGCTAAGAAATAGGTGTTAGTACTTTTGTTTTACAGACAGTATAGAAAATAACAAACAGAAAGAAGCCATATAAAAATAACGACATAAAATTTCACGTTTCCGTTTGAAGCTTGTGCACCACTGTTTTCTTAATCCAACAGGCTGCTTATTCCTCCTAGCATACCTAGCGATTAATGCCCGCGCACGACGTCAAGTTCAGAAAAATGCTCTTGCTTTGACATCACTGACCTAGACCTTTCACGTCAGAGGTGAAGCAACATAATGCGACAAAACAGTACCAATTCACTAGCCACATAATAGTTAATTGATTGGAATATGGTATTGCGAAAGTACGTCGTTATTTTTATTTATTTTTGGTACAAATAACATATCGGTGGCCGGGTAGCTCAGTTGGTAGAGCAGCTGGCTACGGACTGGAAGGTCCGGGGTTCGATCCCATGTGGTGACAGGATTTGTTCTCGTTGCCAAACTTTCAGAACGGCCCCGAGGTTCACTCAGCCTCCTATAAAATTGAGTACCGGATCTTTCCCGAGGGTAAAAGGCGGTCAGAGCGTGGTGCCGACCACACCACCTCATTCTAGTGCCGAGGTCATGGAAAGCATGGTGCTCTACCTCCATGCCCCCCAAATGCCTTCATGGTATGTTACGGGGATACCTTTACCTTTTACAAGTAACATATCTTTAAAGGAGCAGTCCACGATAAAATTAAGTTGGCTTTAATCAAACACGTTTTTCAATCTAAGTAGAATGTAATTTGCCGCATGTCAATGCGAGGCATGGTTTTTGAGTTACTGGCTCCGCACAAATACTTATGACGTCATGGCCACTGAACTGGTGTGTTTGCGTAGTAGACCGAGAACATCCCCGAATGCAGTGCTATGTATTAAATAATCTTCTCGCGCCTTAGTACACGTGAACAGAATTTCGGACTTAGTTGTGATTGAGTGAAGTCATATTTTGCTTTTCATTTAATTATAAAACAGCACATACCAACGTTGTGGTTTTATGTAGGCTTATTTTCTTTTATTTGAGCGATTTTGAACTACAGTAGACTAAACAGTTTAAAATGCCGTGATGTCGTGATTTTTCGTGTTCAGAGGGACGAACAAAAGCACAACATGGAGAAGGGGTATCATTTCATATATTTCCGAACAGAGGAAAGTCACCGCAAATATTTAAAACATGGGTGAAGAAAATCAACAGAAAAGGTTTTACACCATCGAAAACTGCTATTGTGTGTTCTAATCATTTCCATGAAATTGATTTTGAGGTATCGTCTGTACTAAATAGACGTTTAATGAAAGACAATAGAACTCCTATGAAAATTAAGAATACTGCTGTCCCTTCCTAATTTTTGAAAGGAGAATCTCGCCAAAACAGTTCTGATACTACTTTTTTTTTCCAGCATTTCTTTACAGGAGTTGTGTATCCAGTTTATAATGTTGAGAACACTGTGTGGGATTGAGAATCGTGCAAAGAATATTGTTAGTGAAAGAAAGAGTGTTTGTTTGGTGTCATGCTTACAGTAATCAACGGCTAAGGTCATTATTGTCTTTTGGTAATTTAAATTCTCCCCTGCGATATTTATATTGCAAGTGCGCATGAAATACGATGTGGCAATGTTGTACACTGCCTTGCTCTCTCTATCTGTCTCTCTAGATGCAAATGCTAGCAAACTACCGCCTTCCGAATTGCCGTAGACTTCTAATGTTACTTGTGGTGACGTGTGTTTCGCGCCAGGATCATGTGAGAATATTGAATGCGCATGCGCGCCCATGTCATGCATTTCTACCAACATAGCCCGGCGATGCTGCTCTTGCTATTGCTCTTGCGCTCAGGCGCCATCTTGCTTCACTATGTCGCACTCATGAACTGCATGTATAAATCTTGCGTTTTTTTTAAGCGCTGCAGTAAAGCGCTTCATGCCTTTGCTGCAGCAAACTGAGGGTCGAAAAAAAACGTAAGTAGGTCAACTGACTGCAAAATGGTGGACATTTAATATTGACTTCTATTTCTGCCGTAATAAATTTAACCCTAAAAGAACCGAACATGTTAAATAATTTCGACTTCCATGATAATGACATGGAATTAATATTACTAGACGATTTTGACAATAATAAACGTTGCAAAAGACCAAAACACATATTCCGCCATGATGGATCGTGCAGCAAACTCGTAAAGCGAAGTTTTGATTTGCTGCAGCGACGGTGAAGCAAATGTAATAAAAGAACGGTCTTGCTGCAGCGCTTTACGTCTTGCTTAAAAAAAAAACGCACGGAAAATCAATGAAAAAATCTTACGAGAACTTCGAAAACGTAAAAATGTCACAATTGCGTGTTGTAAATTTCTTATCCACTGATAAAATATACGGAGACCAGAATTATTATTGAAGGAAACTTACTATTTATGGTCAAGTGAGACTTGTTACATGTTAAAATTAGGATGTATTGTTGACAGTTTGACAACCGCTTAAATCAGGCAGAAATAGCTACATGCTAGAAGAAAGTTACCTAAATAAATCAGGAAATGGATTAAGCCTAATGTTGTTTAGGTTACACTGCAATTGTAAATATAATAAATAGAGGAAAAATTGTGCAATAAAAACAACTCATTCTGCTTTGATATTCATTCTTTAATCTTTAATCATTACTGGAATGCTTTGTATAGGCCCTAATAGTAAAAACTGTCAAATAATAATCAAGATATTTACTGTACATATAAGCCTACAAAATGTGTTGATTCTATTTGATTTTGTATTATTGGAATGCCACGTAAAATGGTAGGGCTACTAATATCCAAACAGTACACAAAAAATTAACTGTCCGATTAGCAGCTACTATAATTGCTGGATATTCATTATTAACATTACTAGGTAATACATGTCCATTTTAAATCATTATTATTAAGAATATTAATAGAAAATGCTTTAAAATAGCTAGTCAAGTGTAAATTGATCTGTGATCAAGCTCAAATATTTTATTAAATTCTCTGATTCTATAATTTTACGGATTTTCAAGTATGATAATGAAATTACTTGTATGAGTCCAATAACGTAAGAGTCAAATGGATTTAAATACAATACATGAATAGCCTACATAAACAAGAAAATATATTCATTTCATTTACTTGTGCTGTGATTTTGTAGGACACCTATGTTACTTTTCACAACTCTGAATTTATACTAATTTTTCTCATGCCAGCACACTTTTTGTAAAAAAAATCTTGATTGTCTTTCTTGCACTACAAAGCTGATCTGTTTTCTCACTTATATCGGTTTTAATTTTCTTTCTCCGAATAGTTGATTGTTCAGACTCCTAACTACTACTCTCACCACAATTTTCACCTACTTCGCGGCTGTCAGTTTCTGATGTATTGAAGTTTTTAATTGGTTATTTTACGACGCTTTATCAATTACTATGGTTATCTAGCGTCCGAATGAAATAAAAGTGATAATGCCTGCGAAATAAGTCCAGGGTCCAGCACCGAAAGTTACACAGCATTTGCTCTTACTGGATTGAGGGAAACTCCCGGAAAAACTTCAACCAGGTAACTTGTCCCAACCAGAATTTGAACCCGGGCCCACTCGTTGCACGGTCAAGCATGCTAAACGTTACATCACAGCGGTGTACGATGTATTGATTTCACTGATATTGGCATCAGCCCTTGAAGACACGCTTTCTTTCTCTAGGTGGCTTCCGTCTGGCAGCACGTGTTTTTTTTTTTTTTTTCAAATATATAGAATAGGAAGGAAATATACTGGGAACTACTTCTCTCATTCTTGTGATATGTCCAGTGTAATCCATATCTTCGGGATGGAAATGTTGAGAGCACACTCCCAAAGCTGTAGTCGATTGCCAATTTTCACTGTTGATTCTCTTTACCCATGCTTCTTGTGTATTCCTTCTTCAGAAATCTATAACATACAGTATATATATATTGTATTTGAAATATTCAACCGATACGTAAAGTAATTTATTAGACACATTGGATATATATCTGTATGTGTTTTTTTTTTTCCAGCATGCAGATACTTTTGGCCTAGAACTACTTACGAAAGTATTGAAACGTCTTATTTTCCTTGTTTCTTTCTGTTAGAGTAAGAAAAATTATACCCGAATACCACGCAGATACCTATTCATCATTTTAAAAAACATTAATAATCCAGACTCCAATTAGATTTACACCTTAAATGTAAAAAAGGAAAACAGTAAATAGTATCTGTTCACATTAACTAGCATAGTGAAGCAATATAGCTGACCGCGCATCAACACGACACTAAAGCCCGGTTCAGACGGTGCGAGTTTCTGTGATGGATTCCAAGGTGGCTGCGCGGATGGGTAGCCTGCGTGGTCACTTGCCGGAAGTAATGCGCTCTGGTGGCTCCGTGGATGGCTAGCTTGCTGGATTTAGAGGATAGGTTCCTTGCTATTTTTCGTGATGGTTTGCAGGTTGGAAACCAAAGATGATCATATAATATCACAACTGAAACCATGTCACCATGTTCGTTGTTTTCCAATTAAACCTGTTTTTTCTATATGCTTTAGTTTCTAAGAAACAACAATTAAATATCGGACTTTAGCTGTTTTTCCTTATGGTTTAATTACTTTATTACGACATTTACTACTGTTAATATAGGACTTTAGTTGTTTTCCACTCACGGTTTAGTTTCTTTGTATGTCCACATTCAGAATTCTTACCACTTCTAAAATTTATTTCAGATTGAACAGCCACCCCGTAGAGTATTAAAGAGATCATTAGAATCAGATAAACATGAAACAAATGAAGAAAGTAACAGTGGTACTATTTTAATAAATACTGATCAGGTCGTAACAGAGCACAACTATGCTCTTAGTCCCAGAAAAAAATGTAAATTAATCGAAAAAGAGCTGGAAAGAAAGAATGAACAAATTGAAAATTTAAGATGTCTGAATTTCACATACAGAAAGAAAACTCAGAAACAAGAGGGTTCAATCAACAAATTGAAAGTAGCAGTAAAAGAATTGAAAGAAAAAAATCTAGCCACTGAGCGCACACTATCAGTCATGCAGGATAATTTTTCATGTGATGTTAGATATCATTTCTAGAGCAGTTGGTGAACAGAAGGGTGAATATTCTGATATACTTAAGAAGTTTGCCATAACATTGCACTTTTATTCACCAGCTGCATATGAATATCTCAGGCAGAATCTAAATAATTCTTTACCACATGTCAATACCTTACTCACATGGTACAATACAGTAAGAGGGGATCCTGGTTTTACTCAGGAAGCTTTCTTCTCATCAAATATGGATTGTTCTCATATTTGATGAGATGTCAATTAAAAAGTGCATTGACTGGAATGGTAAGGAATTTGTTGGGTATGTTGATTTGGGAGATGGTGTATGTTTAACCGAAACAGAGGAAGCAAAGGAAGTTCTTGTACTAATGGTGGTAGCTCTGAACGCTTCCTGGAAAATGCCAATCGGTTACTATCTGATAAATGGATTATCAGCTGAAATAAAGAAGAATATACTCGAAGAAGCTGTAAAAAGATTGCAAAACATAAATTTGAATGTTATTTCCATTACGTGTGATGGTTTAACTTCAAATATTTCTGTCGGAACTAAGTTAGGCTGCAGTTTTTGGCAGAATCACTAGATCCATCTTTCGAAATAGGTGAATATAAAATTCAGGTCATGTTGGATGCTTGCCACATGATAAGGTTAGTTAGAAATTTATTTGGTGAACTAAAAACTACTAAAAATCAAAATGGCAAAATAATAAGTTGGAAATTTATTGAACTATTACAGAATATTCAGGATATTGAAGGATTGACTTTGGCAAACAAAGTATCAATGCGTCACATTAATTATTTCCAACAGAAAATGAAGGTTAAGCTTGCTGTCCAAGTGCTTAGTGCCTCTGTTGGTAATGCCCTATTATTTCTTTGCAATGACCTATGTCTTAATGAATTCCAGGGTTCAGAGGCAACAGCAGAGTTCTGTTTATTCTTTGATAAACTATTTGATTTTTTTAATTCAAAGAATAAATTTGCCAATGGATACAAGTCTGTTCTGTGTAAAAGAAATAAAGTGATTTCTTTTCAGTTTTTGGATTATGCTGAATCTTACTTGCTAGGGCTGAAAGATCAGTATGACATCCCTTTATATAAGACAGCAAGAAAAACTGCAATCATAGGTTTTTTGTCATTGTGTCGAGGAGTTAGAAACATTTACAATGACTTGATTGAGGCAGATCAGATGAGCTATTTAGCCACCTACAAGTTCAGTCAAGATCATTTAGAACTCTTTCTTAATAAAATCCGAAGCAGACTTGGACACAACAACAATCCTACAGCTCTGCAGTTCAAAGCAGCATACAAACATTTATTAGTTGTAAATGAAATAAAGAGTAAAAATACTGGGAACGTCACCGAGAGGAGTAATGTCCGATTATTACCTTGGTGTGGAGCAAGCAAGGCACATGTTGAGCCCGTTACTGAAGATCCCCTGTGTTTCGGAAATATGAGACGCTATGACAACAGTAATAATCTACTGGTATCTGCAGAAGATCTCTATAGCACCTTTTTCCTCACTTCATTTGCACTGAGTGAATATTCAGAAAATGTAGTAACATACATAGCTGGTTATGTATACTTGGCTCGGAAACATGACGGCCTCTCTTCTTGGAATTGGTAATCCCTCATAAACCCCCATCCTCTACTCAACCCCTAGCCGCGTGGCAGAAATACAATAGATCCCAGCATTGCCAAATCTAGCAGTCATTGCCTCTACCTGTTGGGTTTCACCCGTTCTCAGTGTCTTTGTCGACGTGTTGTTTTATACCGTTGTGCGCTTCAATATGTGTATTTATTCCGGCCATGATTAATGAGTGTTGGAGCAGATGGATCCGCAGTCAGGCCTCCTGATTCACCTGAAGATCACGACAAGAACAAATAACACCGTCGAAGAAAACAGAATATCTTATTTGCAGAGGAGCGTAGCTAAGAGAACAAAGTGTTAAAATCGTGTCTAACGTTAGAAATTCTATCCATAAAGTAATCGAAAGTTCAGGCAGTTTAATAAGTATAAATCTTAATCACTTAACATCGGACGCAACCGGAGGAGTTGGATATATGGGCATAGAAATTAAGATTTACGGTTCACCAACTAAAGAGAAAATAAACAAATTAAAACAGAATTCGGTAAGATAGACGATTTTATACGTGATTTACTTCGCTGAACAGTACGTGAACAGTACGTGAAAGAGATATCGCCAACAGCAACACCGTCCTTAGCAACCTAAATAATGACATTATTCACAGCAGTGCTTAAAAGTTTTCTAACTTACAGCAGTGAATTAAATGTTTTTAAATCACTCTACATGACAACCAACATATTAGCAATAGTAAAATGAATATATATGAACTTCTTCTCCAACAACACAGTACAAAGAAAAGCCCTTCAATTTAAAATTAAATTTACATACCAGTAATGAATAAAATATTGTATAGCATACTAGAGTAAACCGATTTTATGCGTTCGTGGAAATTATCACCCAAGGCGAAGCTGATAAAATCTAACTTTACTCTTTTGTACTACAAATTCTATAACTATTCAATGATCACAGTTTCAGAAAATTTTACCAGCGCAAAATTCTTAATTAAGTATAAAATTCTGAAACTTCAATAACATGATAATTTAACACTTATTATAGAAGTCTGCATTTATTTGTTTATTTAGGCAAAACATGTTAGTGAAAATATAAATATAAAGTGTTTTTAAAATAAGTTTGTTCATTTTTATACCAATTTTGTTTTAGTAATTATAAATTAAGGTATATTTACAAAGATTATATAGTCTTTCTGAAAATCGCGGTTTCACGGAACACAGTTTGAAAAACGTTCGCAAATCACAATGACTTCAAGAATTGGCAACTCGGCTAAGGGTTTATCCCTTGCGCGTGCCTGCAGTTAACTGGTGAAGGGGATGAGGGAAGGTCGTCATGTTTTTGTGCGAAGTATAGTAAAGCAAATTAGTAAAACGATAAATTTTGACACTTGTGACGAAGCGCTTTATGAAAATGAAAACTACAGCAAGGGAATGTCATTTTTGTTGAAGAAAAATTATGGAGGCCTTCATATTCCATCTGAGGATGTGATAACAGTATCTCGCTGGTGTGAAAAGGCAGTTAGGTTATTGTTAAAAGAAAACAATGGTCTGCCTCCAAAAGGATCTTTGGCAAGTCAAGTGAAAAAATTAGTTCTGGACCAGCTCAATTCTTCAATCCTTTTCCCCCAGTTACATGACCACGTTTTAGACAACGAATATCCCGAAAACCACATTTTAAGAATAATGCATCTGACAATAAATCTGTATGTGAAAATCAGATGTTATCACACTGCAAAATCATACAGTATTGCTTTGCACAAGAAGATAGTTAGACAGAATCTCTCTAAATCAATTTTATTTATGAATCAATAGGTGAGTGCAAAATAAATCTGGTTAAGTATTTTCATACTATCTAGATATGGCCTAGTTACAATATTTTGATATTCTTGCACATATTCGATTTAATAATAACAGTTGATGCATTTCCTTGTTTATTGAAATATTTATTATTAGGCCTAAGCAAAATGCACATAGTGTGCAAGATTAAGTTAATGTCCTAACTCGATTAATTAAATATTTCAGGAACTCCATCGGTACAGATTTGATGAATTGTGTAAATATGAATAGGCCTAATCACGAAGACAAGAATTTTTAATTGACAGTTTTAGCATAACAGCTTAATATATTTTCTTGTTCACAAAGATGACGATTACTGAATGACAATTCCAGTTTCTTCAATTATTTGCTGTTGTAGACTACTACAGGAATGCAGGTGATTACGTTTCACTGTTTATATTTGTTTTTATCCTTGTTACTCTTTAGCTTATATTTGGTTGTTTTTTTATAGTGTAGTAATAAATCTTAGTGTATTTTGCGGTTGCGTTCTATCAGCATTACTTTTCGTCCGCTATTTTTCACGACTGCAAGATGCACACAATGTGCAAGATTAAGTTAATGTTCTCACTCGGTTATTGAAATACATTTCAGGAAGCCCATCCTACGGATATGATGAATTATGTAAATAGAAATACGCCCAAATCATAAAGACGACGAAGATTATTGACTGACAGTTGCAGGATTAATATCTTTGATTATTTGATGTTATACCACAAGAATGCAGTTAATTACGTTTTACTATTTATATTTGTCTTTATCCTTGTTATTCTTAGGCTCATGTTTGGTTGTTTTTATGTTTTATAGTAATAAATCTTAGTTTTTTTTACGATTGCGTTCTATCAGCATTGCTTTCCGTCCGCTATCGTCACGGCCCCAAGATGGCGGCGAGTGATCGCTTCAATTTGGGTCCAGTCGTATCTTCTGCGCAGCCGGCAGTGTGGGGACTTGTTTGTGGCTACCAACGAGCTAGAAGTAGAATATAGAGTGGCTTTCACGTCTATATCAGCGCTCTTGGTGGTACTAGCTTGAACTATCGGCCGCCATGTTTTAACTTGTTAGCTCGCTTCAGCAGAAGGAGACGTATAAGCACATGGAGATTTTTAAATCCCGTAATTAAGATGCCTCTTGTGTGCTCTGTTTATAACTGTAGCAACCGAAGCGATAAAACAAAGAATATATCATATTTCATGTAAGTAGTCTGCCATAATTTGATATTAATATACATATAGGCAGGGCCGCCGAGAAGGGGGGGCAAAGGGGGCAAGTGCAAATGGGCCCGTGAGCAGCAAGGGCCCGTCAGATTAAGTGAGTCTGACTACTTTTTATTATGCGAATAATTATTCGCAGATACATACCGGTACTATAAAATTTTGTAAGAACATTTGTTACATGAATCTGAGATATTAACCAACAATAGTAGAATTAATACAAATTACCACTTCATTATGTAAATGTTTAACTTCTATATAATACAATATCGGTTTCCCACGTTAACAATCATCGACACGACACTTGAGGGCTCCACGATTTGCCGGAAATATGTTCCCGTCGCTTGTACCGAACATGTTCAATTGGCTTGTCCTCTTAACTACCAACCCCTGTGGGCCCACCGCAATATGCCAATATGCTAGTGAACTCTCCCAATTCCAAGCCGGAGGATTACGTTTTCTTTTCAGTAGGACCTACATAATATGTTTCGTGACGAAACTTTTGTCTTTTCGTTTTCGTTTTTCTAGTAAATTCTGTTCATTAGTGTTACCAGTGGACAATGGACAAGTAGAAACGTAAGTCAGGAGCTGAGAAGCGCAAGGAGAGACAGAAAAATTGGAAGATATTATTGGAAGATATTGAAGTTGGTGTGAAATTGAGCGACCTTGAAAAACTAAAAAGTATCAGACAAATTGTGTCATTGAATGTGTTGTTCGAAAACAAGAGTCTTTCCAAAAACAGTATTATAGTATTTTCAAAATCAGGGCAAAAAAATAGTGCAGTGACTGATTTGTTTCACTCCACACTAGCCAGTCTATGGGAACACATTCTCCATTCTTGAGTTTTGAAAAAAAAAATACTAGAAAGGCTCTTGTTTCACTTAGAAAGTTATTAGGCAGGTTGGGGGTACTTTTTCGAACGACACATTCAATTACACTTACAGTAATTTGTCTGCCACGTTTTAATTTTCCAAGGTCGCATGTTACTTGCCATGACTCAAGAGTTAGGAACTGATGTGGGTAAATTTGTTTCACTTGCATATATTAACACATCATTTTTACTATTGTTTGCTTGTTCTGATTCAATACTACTGTTATCAGAATTTTCTTCTAGACAGCCACAACTATCAGTATTCACTTCTAAGTAGGAACTACCTTCATTTTTGACACCCTGAACAGAAGGGCTTGAGAGTGGTTTATTTTCTACACCTTTACTAGCAACGCTCAATTTCACACCAACTTCAAACAAAATAAAGAAACAAAAATGCATTCAGAGTAACAATGTGCCAAGAAAGACTGAGTAACCTTGGCCTCCTTAGTCTGGAGAGCGATTTTGCTAGGTATTTAAATTATGATTATATAATTGATGATTTTGCATCAGTGAAATCAAGGAGAGTTGCTTGTTGATGTTGGCCTGCAAGTCACAAATTACAGTTGTTTAAGAATAATGTTTTATGAAAAAGAAACATAACAAACGACAACGAAAAAACGAAAGTTTCGTCAACGAAACATAGTATGTAGGCCCTACTGAAAAAGAAGCGTGATGAATATAATATATTGTGCTAATGTGAAGTTTTGCTAAAAGTTTTAACACTATATCACTTGGGAAAACGTATTATGTGTCTTTTATGTGTTAAATTTTATGTTACCTTGGACATGGAAATTCTACACAACCAACCAAAAATCCAGAAACTAAATACACTAGAACAATATGAAATATACAAACATATAAAAACACATCCAAATGAAATTCTCAACACACAAGTGAATTTTAGAACACACACACACACACACACACACTCTTTGACTCCACATTACACTATACAAACACACCCCCACAGGAAATAAAACAAAAGGCGCCAAGACCAGCAAGAACCAGTTCTGATGATGGCCAATAGGAGGCCGAAACATGTTAAGAAGGTAACATAAAATTTAACACGTGAAAGACACATAATACGTTTTTCAAAGTATATTTTTACATTCGTATCTGTGTATGGGGTTATTATTTTATTTATTTTGCAAATAATTATTATGGTCAGAATAATTGGTAACTTGTCATTCTTAATTTTTTTTTGAACGGGGCTAGAGCACAATATTGCACAGGGACCCATAAATCCTGTCTGCGGCCCTGCATATAGGCTAATAACAGTTATTTATAGAAAGATTCTGTAACGTGTTCATTGTTCATACAGATTCCCACTGAAGAATGATTTGTTAACTAAGCAGTCGATTTCACAAATGAAGAGAGAGAAATGGTTCCCCAAAATACACAGTGTTTTGTGTTCCGCACATTTTGATACTAAATGCATGTAATTTTGTAAACGAAAGGAGACGTTTGTTGCCTAATGCAATACCAACTACACTTGTTTTTTTTGAAAGATGGGACATGACAGGAGCGTTGCAATTGGAAAAACAACTGAATGTCACAAAGTGTGGTAGGTCTGTTTTGCTATGGTAACAACGGTTGAGTTGCCAAACTTACCTTTCCCACGTGGCGGGTGCTTGACAGCTCTCTTGGTGACATTTATTGTGCACACAAGTTAGCATTGGTACGTTTCGTCTTTGATTCTCTGTCGATTTTTGTATTGTTTTCTTACCTTCGCGTCAATTGTCAATTAATGTTTTAACGTCAGCCATCTTAACGTCAATTGCTAGCTTCCATCAGCTGACAGCGTGGTAGTCCATATTGACAACTTAGCACTGTAGTTCCAAGGTCAGCCTCTTAACTGTCATGTCCCATCTTAAAAAGAAAACAAGTATAGTGTCGTGCATTACAGGCGTTACGCTCGGTTCAAGTTTGTCGAGTACGGCGAAGTTCGATATTCGCCTATGTTCGCTCTGCTAATATTCTCTGTCCTTCACTCACGTTTTAAGCCCTTAAGAATTTTAGCACATATCTTGCGATTAGTTTTTCATATGATGTAAGACGAAGCTTTTAATGTCTTGGTTGCCTTTCTCATGTTCGAACATTGCAAGACACTAATACCAACCATATTCAATTTTCCATCTCATTTAAAAAGAAAAGAGACTTCTTGGCCTCCACCGTAGAAGCGAAGTTTCGAAGAAGTAGAGGAAAATTCAGTAGAACACCACCAAAATCAGGTCTATATAACATACTGGCATGAATACGAATTCAAGTAGCCTATGTCTGTCCGACGAAACTGAAGCTTACGTGTCTTCCACTGAAAGTGTGTTCGATTTCACCTGTATTTTCATAATGCCAAAATTATTATTTACAACAAAAAATGTGTATTTAGACATTTTAATAGCCTCATTATTTATGTTTCACTCTATCGACGATTCATTGCACTCGAAAAAAGGAAACATGTCAACTCCAGTTAGCTAAGATATATGGAATAAAATATTGCTGCATGGGTTTACTAACGACTATTAAAAATAAAGAAGTGTTAGTAAAAGAAATGTGATATACGAGTTATTGCTATATAAAATAAGATTCACAAGATACAACTATCCTGGACTACCCTTTCCGTCTCATACTATAGGAACCAAACCCACTTCTGTACTTGTTCCACATCTTAAAGCTTCAGTGTCAATGTAAGATATGTAGAATAAAATTTTGCTTGGGTTTCCTTCCCACTGGTAAAAATGGAATCTATGAGTTATTACGATAAGATTCACAAGTTGCAACATTCTAAACAGTCCTTTCAGCCCAGAGCCATCTTCAGGTACAAGCCGGAGCATGGGTAGGTTTGGCAACGCTGAGTGGAGACGGGCGGAGGTGAAATAAAGGCATGACGTTTGAAGATTTAGTGCTTTGATTTCGTTGTCACATGTACATTTTCGACATTATATGATCAAGATTCAATGTATTGATGTACGTAATTTACATACGGAATCCGAAATATTTGATTTTAGTTTCACAATACCGCGTAAGTACTTATAACTTTAAAAAATTAAAAGCATACATGTTTTTTATTGATGGTACAAGGGAAAATAATAAATACATAAAGAAATGTTACTTGTACCAAAAATAAATAAAAGAACGACGTACTTTCGCAGTATCCTATTCCAATCAATTAACCATTATGTGGGTAGTAAATTGACAATGTTTTGCCGCTTTATGTTTCACCTCTGACGTGAAAGGTCTAGAATATCGTATACATTTTAATTTCATGTGATTATCTATCATGCTTTTCTATAAATATTTCTGATGCCCAGGAAGCCAGTTTTAGTTTGAACCTCGCCAGTCACCATAATAATACTGTTATCCTAAATTACTTGTTACAAATGTTCTAAAATATAATTTTAAATAGGCCAAGGCCAAGTATAAAGATCTTCGGAATATGTATGATGAGACTTTCTTGTGGTTAACGTACCTTGTTTACATGTTTCGACCTATTTATGTGTCATCTTCAGAACTGGTCGTTGTTGGTCTTGGCGCCTCTAGTTTCCAGTGAGGGTGCGTTCGTAGTGTAGAGTCAAAGAGTGTATGTGTTTTGAAATTGAGTTATGTGTTGAGAATATCGTTGGGGTGTGTTTTCGTGTGTCTGTATATTTCATATTGTTCTAGTGTTTTGACTCTACACTACGAACGCACCCGCACAGGAAACTAGAGGCGCCAAGACCAACAGCGACCAGTTCTGAAGATGACCCATAAATAGGTCGAAACATGTAAACAAGATACGTTAAAATTTAACACAAGAAAGTCTCATCATACATATTCCGAAGTGATACAGTGTTAAAAGTTGTGTAATCAAGATGTATATATATAAAGATCTATTAAACATGAAGAGACATATCTTCAACATAATACGTAACAAAACACATCATTATCTATTAGGCTAAGTATGTGTCAATTAGCGTAAACTCGGTGAACTTTCAATCCTGTAAATACGAAGTGAAAAGAAACATGTTTATAACTAATTTATTAAAAAAGAAATAATATTAATAAACAAACCTTGAAAACCAACAAAGTGAGTGTATGCATCTACAAATATATAGACAGTTCTGACGTATAGCAGGCATTCCGAATGTTCAACAAAACTGCAACATTTATGGGATCACAAAACAACTGTTTACAATAAACTTGAAAATCAATGGTGTAACTTTATTGATATAGCAGGTGAGACCCAACAATTTGGCTAGAATTCTGGTACACCACAAACCAAAAGTAAGACTATAAAAGTGTAGTTTATGCAATATTTAATATTTAGAAGAAATGTTCAATCATTTTGTCATTAATAATAACCGTAAAAATTGCGGAAGACTGCAGCCATATTTTCATTTATCGTCATGTTTTTATCGCCAACACGCACTTATTTTATAATACATCAACAATTAACGTTTTGCACGACCGCGAACATAATTCCATCGACACACACTTATATTGTAACATTAATTTACATTGAAAATCGGTATTACCACAAACACGTGTTCTGATAGTAGGCCTCCATTTGAGAGTTAATTGCAGTGTTCCCGACGTATGGCTCCGGCTTGTAACTGAAGAAGGCTCTGTTTCAGCCTCATCCTATAGGAACCACGCCCACTTGTATCTACATCTTTAAGCTTTGATGTTAACTTAAGACGTATGGAATAAACTGTTGCTGCATGGGTTTCATGACCGATCTTAAAATAAAGAAATGTTAGTAAAATGGAATATATGGGTTATTGCGATATAAAATAGGTTCCATAAGATGCAACATACATTCACTTTCCGTATTATTCTATAGGAACCACGCCCACTTATTGACCAGTTAAAACATGGCGGACATAGTTTCAAAGATGGCGGCGCGATCGCCACTCTATTCTTACTTCTATTTTTATTTTATTTTTTTTTATGTTTAATATTGGTCGACCAGCAAACTTGCTATACAGACCACTGTTAAATGATGGAATATCACATGCAGAATATCATGCTGAGGTTGGCTCTAAAGGCTCCTCTAATTAATTTTAATTAATTAATTAATTAAACATATTTGTGAATTATGTGAACAAGAATATGATGATTTTCTGTGTTAAATTTATGAAGAGTCGTCAGTATCGAGGGAGTTTCCTTTTAAGTCGAGATGGCTGACAAGATCTTGCTCCAATGTTATATGTCACAGCTCCAGGAACACCAGGAAGTTTGTTGAAGAAAGATTTTGACATTGAATGGATGTACTGTTCTAGTGGAAGAATTCCCAATTCTTGATGCAGTTGTTGATTTCTTACAAACCAGGGGGCATTTGTTGCAGTACGCAGGAACTTGTTCTGGAGAACTTGCAGGCGATGCATGTGTGTCTTATTTGCATTCCCCCACACTGGGGCTGCATAAATTAAAAGAGGTCGTACAAGCGAGGTGTAGAGTAGCATTGAACAGTCCAATCCAATTTGTGAACGTCTATTAACCAAAGGGTATAATTTTCGAATTCTAGAAGAGGTTAGTGTAACAATGCGAGTTATATGGGCATTCCATGTAAGTTTCGTGTCTAATAGTATTCCCAAATATTTGACAGCTTCTTGACTAGAGAGCCATGTAACTTGTTCATTTAGAAGAACCAAAGGAGGTGGATTATGAATAGGCCTTAAAGAGAAGATTTTAGCTTCTGTCTTGGTTATGTTGAGTAGTAATCTCCAGTCAGAGAACCATTTAGACAGCTCCTGTAAGAATGTCTGAAGAGTGCTGATTGCAGTATTTAGGTTACTATGAGAATAAAAGA
This sequence comes from Periplaneta americana, assembly GCF_040183065.1. Lineage (NCBI taxonomy): Eukaryota > Metazoa > Arthropoda > Insecta > Blattodea > Blattidae > Periplaneta > Periplaneta americana. Next base: position 148,201,880 of record NC_091124.1, on the reverse strand, counting down.
GAACTGTATCATCAGCATACATAGCTATGTGTGACGTTTGTAAACATGGAATGTCATATGTGAAGATATTGAAGAGAAGTGGTGACAGTATAGATCCTTGTGGTACTCCGGCTAAAACTGGACGAAGCGTTGATTTAATGCCATCTATACGTACTCAGAACTGACGCTCAGATAAAAAACTTTTCACGATGCGTGTGAGATAGTCAGGAAAACCAATTCTATATAATTTTAGAATTAGAACATCATGCCAAACAGTATCAAATGCTTGGCAATATCCAGAAACACAGTGGCAGTATACTGTTTTTCTTCAAAGCCTTTTATAATGGATTCAGTGACTCTTTGCAGTTGGTGTGTTGTAGAATGTTTTGAACGAAAGCCAAACTGAAAATCTGGTATTATCTTGTTTTGGAACGTAAATTTACAAATGCGATGATGAATAACCTTCTCAAACAATTTCGATAGCGTGGGCAGTAAGCTAATAGGTCGATAACTTGATGGCAAGTGCTTAGGTTTGTTACGCTTATGAAAAACAATGATTTCAGCAAGCTTCCAGGCTCGAGGAAAGTACCCAATTAAAAGGGCAGCATTGAAAATTATCGTCAAGTAAGTAAGAGCTTTGTTGGTAAGCTTCTTTAGTACAATGTTGGATATAAGATCATGGCCTGGAGATTTTTTATTTGGAAGCCTTTGAATGAAGTGAGACAATTCTTGTGGAGCAGTATAGGAAATTTTCTCTGGCACAGTCGGTTTATTAATATTTTCTATAAGTTCTTTTTCTAATTCAGAGGTAATCTGTTCATTTTTATTCTCGTTTGGGGTGAATACATGTTGATAATGAGATGCAAGCAAGTTACATTTCGACTCTGTGTCTGTGGCTATTTGAGAGTCTAAAGCTACGGTTTCGCTACGACGAACTTCGTCGAACGAACATCGCTGACGATTGAAATCGCCAGCGGTCATCGTCAGAGAGTGGTTTCTTTTCCAGCGAACTTCGTAGGTGGATAGTTTATTGTTTTATATAGTTGACCATGTCTGATCAGCTGATAAGTGGATGACAATATGATAACGTTATGGGTAATATGTTTTGCTTTGAAAAACAAGTACGGATCTTTAAAGTAGTTAATGTCATGTTTAGAAATAGATATACAGAGGGGTATTTTAATTAATTGATATTAAGACATCTTGAAAATGAACCCACCAATTTTAAGGAATATTTCAGACTTTCTCCCGAACAATTTCATTGTGTTTTAAGTTCAATTAAAAATGATATTGTAAAATTACCCACAAAATTTATCCACAAACCAATAAGCCCAGCTGCAAGATAAGCATAACTTTAAGCTAAAAGCCAATTATATAAAAACTTTATTTTTACTTTTTACAATGTTATTTTTTTCATTTAGGAGCATTTATTTAGGAAATAATGTTACAAATAAAAAAAAATAGTGTGAGAAGGAGGTTGTTGGACTTCTCTCCTTTGCTCGGAATTCCACTTCACTTACTATTTCACACTCAAACTTTTGCTTCAGTAGCTAAATCTGCCGCATCGTGTGTGTCCTTCAATTATGAATCATTTTATTCAAATTGTATTAACAGTTCTGGTTGTTGCAAAATATAGATTTGTGTTTAATCAATTAATATATCGTCATCATTAGTGAAGAAATTCCAGAAAGATATGTTTAACCGCCATTATGGTATGTATGATGTATAAATCACATGTTATTAAATGATTTAATTCATTACCTACTGTAATTTTACAATCGATTTCTCGGCGATGATCGCCAGGGTTTTGCCTCCAAGGCAAACGCCGACGATGTTCGTTGAGCCCAGCAACGTTCGTTGACGTTCATCGGCAGTAAATCGCGTATATACACAACACATCTTCGCAAATCCCCCGAACACAAACAACAGAACAACACTGGAGAAACTCCTCTACAACTACCACCAGCCCCCACCACCAAACTAAAACACACAAACAAAACCACAAACACTGTTGGAAATTTGAATACTGTCTGAGAGGAAACACGACAGCAACAGAGAGGCAGATGAATAAAATAACACCACACCATGAAAGTCTCCATAACGATTCAGACGCTTCTGCCACCGGAAGGGGAAACTTAAAATAAATAAATAAATATATATATATATATATATATATATATATATATATATATATATATATATATATATATATATATGCACAGTGCTCTGCCCAAGAGCAGGTCTTTAACTGCAAACCCAGCATTTCCCTTTCTTGCTTTCCTCTTAATCTCCCCATATAATACTTTAATGTTGTCTATCAATGATATATTTTACCCCGAACTCTTGTCCCGTTCACCATTCCTTAAGCATCCCAAATTAACAAATTAGGCCTACACCAAAATAATTAAAACAAAAAAATAACGTAAAAAATAAAATAAATAAAAAGCCAATCACCGCACTCACACACCTACTGGCACTTATGCCATAAATAGTGTCATATAAGTATCCGGCCATTTTCGGGATCACTTCTAGCCACTTTTTTTCCACTAGGTGTTGGCAACATTGATCTCACATCAGTAACGTCTGGCCAGTCCGTTGCTTACGAGATTACACAAGCTGGCGCATAGAGCTTGAAAAACGAGTCTGAAGTGGTTCCCTCGTAATGCCAATTCCGCCGCTCGGAGCGCTGTTCTGCCCTACATATTCATAGCAGAACATTTAAATGACATTGACATTTGGGACATTTAAAGGACTCACCATTGCTTATTAAATGCTTCGTACAATATTTTATGGACAATAGACGTAATTTCCAAACTTCTACTCCTCAATTATATTACAATAAAAGACTGTCATTCTTGATATTAAAACATATTACATATAAACTGAGGGACTGTCTGCTCTGTACTTCAGTTCATACACCAAACATTTCCGGAAATAAATTAACTTGACATCTTACATATACGCACTATAGCCTACCCTTTTCACCTAATATTATTAATATTGTTATTAAATAAGATATTGCAACTAATTAAGGTACTGCATTATCTTTAATTTCCTTGAATTCATAATTAAGCATTTGCAAGAAGGCCTAACTTTTCCCTCTCTTTAAAAAAAAAATACGAACGTCACAATAATTGAGAAGTATAATTATTGCGCGATTTTTTCTTGCAGTGGTGAAAACATTTCTATAGGCCTACTGATTAATCTATTGAGCATAGTAATAGTAAACGCTGTAGTATTTTAGTGCGTGTAAATATATTTTGAATTAGCATTTATTAAATTAGGAAGTTAGCCTGTAATTTGTGTGATTGAAATGGTTTACTGCTGTGTGCCATTGTGCAAATCGAACCAGAATAAAGAATGTGATCTTTCGTTTCATTGTTTTCCACAAGATGAAAGACTAAGAAAGAAGTGGTGTGTAGCCATTTCTCGCGAAGGAGACAAATCAAGGACTCTGGAGGCCAAACAAGAAATCGCGTGTCTGCAGCAGACATTTCAAAGAAGCTGATTTTAGCATTAGCACAAAATTAAAACGTTTGCTTCCTTACCCCATCAAAAGACATTAAAAACTTATATTGGTCACTCAAAAGGGGAAACAGGTGTCACCTCTTTGATAATGGCTCGGCTAATTGCAGAGGAAAAGTCCTTGGAGCATGAAAATGAAAAAGTTGGATCTCTCATTATTGACGAAATGAGTATTAATCCGAAATTGATGTATGACAGAATTGGATATGTTGATAGGAATGACAGACACTGAGAAAAATTCTATTGGGATTGAAAATAAGCTGGCCAATAAATTGCTGTGCATTCTGTTCAAGGGTCTGTCTACGAAGTACAGAATACCAGTGTCATTTTATTTTACACACAATTTAACCGAAGGTGAGTTGGCAAAATTGACTATGGAAGCCCTAAAAGTAGTGGAAGATATTGGATTTAAAGTAATTAGAATTGTGACGGATAACTGCCAATTTTCGAATATAACTTAGCTGAACAAACTTCAAATAACACTGTAATATGCTTGGCATATTTATAATATTCGTACTCAATCAGTAATGCACAATTAATCGAACTATTTTCACGATACACAATGCTTTGTAATGGTACTATTCATCATTTCCTAGGGCAGCGAGGCGAACCTAGCGGCAGAAATTGTCATGACTCACTGAGACCTACTCTCGATCGTGCTATGCGCCAGCTTGTGTAATCTCGTAAGCAACGGGCCAGTCACTTGTTATGGTTTTCGAATAAGCTGTGAAATATCGGCATCTCTAATGGCAGTGGTTTTGGTCAAGAAATCTCTCGTCCTCTAACCTCTTGCTCTTGGTTTTGGTGTTGGCGGCAGAAACGTGTGCTGTTATGAAGGACGCTATAATATATTAGTTCATCCGTATTTTTATTTTCTGAGTTTGTTGAAGAAATATTGAAACAACTTGTTGCAAAATCTCCACCACTGAATGTCTAACTCTCATTTGTTTATGCCTTCGGGCTTTCTTAGAGCTCCGTTACAGAATGGTATAGGCCGATATGTTTGTCAGTTGCAAAGAATAACTATAAAATTCTGCAAAAACAATGGATCAAGTAGAGGTGTAAGGTAATAAACTTTGAGCTTTGCTTGGGGTTTTTATAGATTACATTAGAATTGTATTAAGAATTGATAAGTATTGGATATTTATTTAAAATTGCATTACCAAAGGATAGGATGTATTTACATTACATATTTTTCTTCAAATTGAGTCATGCTTACCATAAACAGAAGAGTGGCGATGCCAATTTCGCACTGGAGTAGGGTGGAAACAGAAGTGGGATGTTGCCGTGGAAGCGTTTGCCGGCGGAGAGGAGGGGAAAATTTCAGTATACGGATTCCTCACTGACAATTATGTCTTGCATGTACGCTTTTGGTAGGTACATAGCGAGTTTTCTAATGACTCTTACATAGATGATGGGATAGAATTGAAACCGAATTTTTAATTAAACTATCAAAGAAATCAGATCCTAATGAAAACGAAAAACGGCTGCAATCACTAAGTTCACAGATACTGTCTCTACAGAAATTTCGAGTATCCATGACAGGTTAGGTTTGGTTGGTTCAGACTTTTGGTATGCCTTGCATGTGGCCTACGCATTTCGGTGAGTAATTAGGGGTCAATCTAGAGCCTCCAACAGCCACTGAACGAATATTGCACACTTTTGTCACTGCCAGTGTGGCGCTATAAACCAATTTTAAATAGGTACTTTTATCACAACCACAACACATTTCAAATCTTATTGTACCATATATAGAATTATTACTACATTAACACATTTAGTATATCACGAAACATGTAAAATGTAATTATTATGAAAGTCGCCATTGCTTCTTCGAATTAGTAGTATTAGTACGATCCACTAGATGGAAACCCTTATCCCTTTCTTTTTTAAAAATATATTGACATTGAAGTGTTATGATTTTTACTAATGCAAACAGCAGTCACAATACATGATTAGTACAAATTGTGCGATTTTTCTTGCACGCCTTGCAGTGATGAAATAAAAATCTAATACGCCTGCTGTTTAACCTGTAGTGGATAGTAATAGCAAGTGCTGTGATATTTTAGTGTGTGTAAACAGTTTTTAAATTAGGAGTTATTAGAGTATTCCACCTTAAGAAAAAAGCATTGGTCTTACAGATCTTGGCTAGTACGCTGTTGCCGCAAGATGCCTCCGTTAGTAGAATGAGTGAGGTATAGTATCTTTATCTCACTCTCTTGCTAATATGTACAGTTTTCAAGCAAGTTTATTGCACAACATAGGTACGTTGAGTCCGTTGAAATGATAAAAAAACCTCTTAATGTCACAATGATGCCTGCAGGGAACAACTGGATAATACGCACGGCAGAGCAATGTTGATAGTCGACGTTACTTGCTGGCCACTAGTCACCAGGCCGTACCGAGCCGTGCCAAACAAAACACAATCGAAATGGTGGTAGTAAAATTCGCAACTATATTCTTAAATAATTCACTGCATTAGTCAAGTGCAAGACTTCTGGCTTCTGTTGCATTCAAATAATTATAAAATACGATAATTTGGTCCAGGGAGCATCTGTTTTTGATGCAAAGATAATTTGTTTGGCTTGTTTCTTAAATAAAATTACGAAATGGCGTTCCTGTGCTTAACATTTAATAAAAAAAGAAATATAGCAAAACTGTTTCGTCTCGAGACTCTCATCTAAGTCACTTAATAAGTCACGTAATCTACTTCAATATATTTGCGCAAATATATCTTGTAGCTAACAGTGGTGCTATCTCTCAGTAATGTTCAGAACGAAGGAGGTAGAGAGAGAAAAGAAACAAATTTCTCCCTCCAACGACGCCACACACCACCATCGTGTTCTTATGTTGGCGAGATTGTGTATTTACTTAAATTTGGTGCTAAACGTAATGGCATGGTTCAAAGATACCGTGGGAATTCTCCAGTTTAGCGACCAATTTTCAGACACCTCAACAAGGGTCTATAATGATAGAAAGTACGCATTAAAATACAGTTTTAGGGACCTAAAAAGTTACTGCAATTACAAATACCACTACCACTACCACTTCATTCATAGTGTTCTGCCCAAGGGCAAGTATTTCACTGCAAACCCAGCATTCTTCAGTCTTTCCTATTTTCTGCCTTCATCTTTGTCTCCTCATATGATCCATATATCTTAATGTCGTCTATCATCTGATATCTTCTTCTGCCCCGAACTCTTCTCCCATTCACCATTCCTTCGAGTGCATCCTTCAGAAGGAACTTTTTTCTCAACCAGTGACCCAGCCAATTCCTTTTCCTCTCTCTGATCAGTTTCAGCATCATTCTTTCTTCATCCACATTTTCCAACACAGCTTCCTTTCTTACTCTGTCTGTCCATTTCACATGCTCCATCCTTCTCCTTATCCACATTTCAAATGCTTCTATTCACTTCTCTTCACTTCGTCATAATGTCCATGTTTCTGCATCATAGAATGCTACACTCCCGTCCATACCTGTGGAGTAACGGTCAGCGTGTCTGGCTGTGAAACCAGGTGGCCCGGGTTCGAATCCCGGTCAGGGCAAGTTACCTGGTTGAGGTTTTTCCGGGGTTTTCCATCAACCCAATGCGAGCAAATGCTGGGTAACTTTCGGTGCTGGACCCCGGATTCATTTCACCGGCATTATCACCTTCATATCATTCAGACGCTAAATAACCTAGATGTTGATATAGCGTCGTAAAATAACCCAATAAAATAAATTAAAAAATAAGCTACACTCCACACATAGCACTTCACTAGTCTCTTCCTTAGTTCTTTCTCCAGAGGTCCTTTTTCTATTAAAAGCTAGTCCACACCTGTGGAGTAACGGTCAGCGCGTCTGGCCGCGAAACCAGGTGGCCCGGGTTCGAATCCCGGTTGGGGCAAGTTATCTGGTTGAGGTTTTTTTCCGGGGTTTTCCCTCAACCCAATACGAGCAAATGCTGGGTAACTTTCGGTGCTGGACCCCGGACTCATTTCACCGGCATTATCACTTTCATTTCATTCAGACGCTAAATAACCTAGATGTTGATACAGCGTCGTAAAATAACCCAATAAAATAAAAAAAAAAAACTATTAAAAGCTTCCTTTGCCATTGCTATTCTCTTTTTGACTTCTTGACAGTAGCTGATGTTACTGCTTATAGTACATCCCAAGTACTTTATTGTCAAACGCCTGGCATTAGAAAACAACAACATTCCAAGTATTTTAATAATAATAATAATAATAATAAAATTGTTATTTTATTGGGTTAAAAAGCTCTTATAATACAAATTTAAGATTATTTGCAGCACACGTTTTCAGTTATTAAAAATGTTAAGAAGTGCTATAATACAAATTTAGGATTTTGTACAGTACACACTTTCCATTATTAACTTCACACTATAATCAAACCAGAACCTAAGATACATACCCAATCCCGTTGTTGTTTTGCTGACAGTTAAATTTTGTGTACTTTTTCAAATAAGCGTGTTTTATCAGTGTGAAATCTTAGCCTTAACTGTACCACCCCCTACTTGTCTGTTATGTTTTTCAGCGGAGATCTTTGGCAAGAGAGCAGAAGACTATTCCATCAATTTAGCTGTTAGCCCGTTATTCGTAAATTAAATATATGGTAATTTTAGAGGTGTAACACAATTTTAGCATACAAAATCGATCTAGTTCTCAATGAAATTATGTTCTATGAATTAAATGAAACTAATTCCCAGTTCTCAAGAAAAATACTTATAAATAGTTGCTGGAACAGCCTCCATATGTGCAATGCTATTTTCGTAAAGTGGAATCCTCTATAGAATTAAATTAATAGGAAGTTAGTCTGCAATATATGTGATTAGAAATTGTTTTCGAATTTGACCATTTCCCAAAACATAAACAAATATCTCAGGAACGATTTTTTTTTTTTAGAATTTTGCCACCCATAGGTACGTGCGCATCTGCTCTCCCCGATCCCCATTTCATTTTTAGTAATGTCTGCATCTCGCTCCCCTGAGCTGCTTTCTGTCGTCACTCATGACATATCAATTTAATGAAAACATAAAGTAAAATCTTCGGTACACCATGCAGTAATAATTGTACTTTATCACAACGAATAATTGTAGTAATTATTTATTTATTTATTTATTACTCGTAATGTCGTAATAATATTTGATTTGGCTTGGAGGATGAGGGGAGTACGTTACACTAAACTTGGCATGCTCAACATTAAAATCGCATTGCTGCGTATTGTATGCTAAATAATGCAAATCGTATATATGTCAATATTCACCAGTAATAATTAACCATTCTCGTGGAATATTCCGCAACTATAAATGATGATGGTAAATCATACTCTTTTCCTCGAATAACTCTGCTGATTGTCTTAAAGCAAGACAAACTAAGAACTATACTAGTTTAATGATGATGATAATAATAATAATATTAATAATAATAATGTCTGAAAGTAGAAGACACCGGTAGTTCACTTTCAGCAATTATAACAAATTAGAGGGAACGAAATCTGAAGGAAAAACACGGAACTGAAAACAATCAACTTGCCAAAGTAAATGAACCAGATGAACAATATAGTTTGGAAGCAAAATTTTTAATTGAACAAATTCAGACTTTCGGGAAACAAAATTGTAAATTCCATTCAATAATGCTGAAAATCTGCATACTGATATTTAACAAGTCATCAATAAATCTCAAATAAGACTGTAATATTCTTGTTATGTTTATAATCTTCATACTCGATCAGTAATGCAAAATTAATCAAAGAATTTTCACGATACACAATGCTTAGTAATGGAACTATTCATCATTTAATAGAACTGCGAGGCGAACCTAGCGGCAGAAATTGTCATGACATTCAGAGATTCACTCTCGATCGTGCTATGCGCCAGCTTGTATGTAATCTCGTAAGCAACTGTTTCTGTACACTGCAAGTACACTGTGAAAGTAAACACTATATAGCTAGGTTTAATTGTACAAAGAATCATATATCTATAACGTACCAGTTCTACAGAGGAGAGCTTAATAAAACAGGCAAACACAAACTGAATGATTTCGTGTCTTCACACATTCAATAGAACGATGCACATTGAACTTGTTAAGCATCCATATCATTGCCACGTATAATGGTAGATGGAAGCATCTATGGGGAACATAATTCCATCACAGTGGTGCCTCAAATGGCAAACACCGAACTCTTGGGGGACTAAGTAGCACATAATGCGTTTTGGACCATAGTTGGGTGCTTGGACCATAGTTATGGGAAATGACGGTACCGGTACTCTAAGTACTAAAACTAGAGAACTGAGTGAAATGAATGACACAACAGTACTGCAAGCACTGTTTCGCTTTATTTGATTTATTTATTTAATATGACAGGATTAAGGCCATAAAGGCCTTCTCTTCCATCCTACCAGTAGCACATATAAATACAAAAAAGAAATACAAACCCTGATGAAAATAATACAAATTAAATTAAAGCCCTATAGAGGGTCAACAGGTCAAAAGAACACTATAGAGCTCTCATCGACTAATAGAAGGAAAAAAAGAAAGAAAAAACAGAGATAGCGATGATGATAGTGATAACTGATAATAATAATAATAATAATAATAATAATAAATACATTACATATTAATTGCCAATTTTACAGCAGCATAGTACTGGATTAGGAGAAAATAAGAGGAGATGTGGGACATATGCATTTTAGCTGCTTCCTGTAAGAAAGAAGTACCTACTAAAACCTCAAACTATAGGCATTTACAAACTGTTGTTTGAAAAGTGACATTCCTGTCTTATTCAGAAGGGTAGGATTATTCCAGCTGAGAACCATGCTTTCTAATTGCTCAGAATTCCGTATAGGTCTACTAAATTTAAAATAAAGAGGTCAAGCAATAACCTGAAAGTCTCATGTCAAACTTGACACGGGTTTTCCCTGGATGAATTAGGAAGAGGGTGGGTAGTGTTGCAAATTGTATGGAAACGGCTTGTTAAGACGTGTGCAGAACAATTATAGTTCAAGAAAAATCATGTCGTCCTCCACTGCATGAAGGTGGTGATTTTTACAATACAAGGTAGTTGTATGAGAAAGGTTGCCTTTTGTTCACTCATATTTACAGTGGGTGGTATGGGGTGAGTGCCTCTATTACTTCCTGGAACTGAGGACATTATATTTCGTCCCGAAATATAGTCTTTCTTGGGTAGGTAAAAGGCTTTTTAAATCTGTGTATTTCAAATTGTAAACTTCCCCAGCAGAAGTTTTCTTTTTCCTTTCAGAGAAGTAAAAATGAATAAAACTCCTAAATATGTAGATTTATGTAATACCATGCCATAATATGTAATGTGGGGTAAATATGTGAAAATATGTAGTTTCAAATTTTAATATATTAATGGTAATTACAAGATTCGCAAAGATTTGTTATTTATATACAGTTAGGTTGAAAGGAATATAATATGTAATTACATAAAAATCCGGTCCCTATTCATAACTCTCACTGTAGTGTGTAACCGGCCTTACATTAACGAAATATGGTAGTGTTCTTCATTCACGCAAGACAATTTTTGTATATAACAGTAGCGGCTCGTCGTAAAGAAAATAGGTGAAGTGCTGTTCACATACACAAATGCATGAACAGTTTTGCTAATATAATGAATAGGCCTACTATTCGTAAACTACGGTACGTACAATTTTACCAGTTCTAGAACACGTGCAAACAGGAAAATTAATTTATTTCAGGACTCACCCAATTTCTTGCATACAAAGTCAATCCTCCTATCTTTTAAAGCAGCAAACCTGTCAATGATGTCTTCATAAAAGGATGGATAGTATATCTGTATGCAAAGCTAAGGGGCTAATGATGAAAGTCTCTCCTGTTATGTGGCATTCCGAATGAAATTTTCAATCTTTTCAAAGAGAAAAGCTTCTTTCATCAGAATAATTTGTTTTTGTTATTTTATACAACTTCTCTATTTTTAGCACTTTTTAAAAACAAAGAACAAATGGAACTGTAGGACGTCCAGAATTTAAAACATCTTTTCCATCCTCATATTTAAGTCTGCAAAATGGAATTTTTATAATATATTACAAACCGTGCCATTTCCGGGATACATATTTCGCACTCATTTATTAATATTTTCTATGTACTGGTACCTAAGTATTTGTATAATAGCACTATAGTGATTAAACATACAATATACACTGTGATGTAGGATTAATACACTATATACATTTATCACTAATATACTCTAAATACATTAAATAATAAGTACTAAACTACTGGTACATGTGTACATTTACGCACGCGTTGAACTTTCAAATACAAGAGCTGGAACAAAACTGGCAAACTCATGAGAAGAAATAATACACGTGGCGGAAAACAACTTTTAAACTTTACGAATGTATGTGGCATGCATTCCTGATAAAATAACATATAGTCAGCTAATTTACCGCTGCAGGGCTGGCTGCTTAGACACAAGGAATAGGATACTTTTCTCGAGTCAGGTAGTAGGCCTACATACTGTAAAATTTCACAGCCCTTCAACAATAGCCCCTGGCCTTGGAGACCAGCTTCAACCCTTCTGTACCATTAGATCTGCAAACTGGTTACTCCACCTACAACAAGTCTGACAGTTCTCCGTAACTGAAAGACTCTGAAACGCACTTCACTCATACAATCTTTCTTTAGTGCGTGACGTCACGTTACCATGGAAACCAAGTGCTGTATGAGAATGGGAGCCCAAATATTTTCACCTCCACAGTATTATAGGTTTCAATAGACACTGCTCGGCGCTCGTAACAATTGACATTATTCTATTCAACGGACAGTTACAAGTACTATTTATATAACTAAACACTGTTAATAACGACTGAAAATAAAACTTTTTTTTTATTTTAGAAATACGGAACCGGTAATAACTAGAATTAATTATTAATACGAGATAAAATTGTGTTTTACACGTAAATAGGTGAAATGGTACTTCACCTGAATAACCACCTCTGGTATATAAGGGTGAGTTGGGTGGACTTACAGCTCTCCCAGTGATCACATCAATTTCTACTAATCAGTACTATAAATCCAAGGCATTTTCAAGGTATTTTGTCAAGTTCCTATACTGGGTGGGACATAAGTAATATTTGCTGGGGGGAGAGGGGGAAGTTTAAATTTGTTTCAACATGTACATCTACTTTTCTCCAGACTGTAGTACTACACACATTACTCCATATACGTCCACACATTGGGGACGATTGTTCTAAACCACAGTGCACATATCAGGAAAATGAACATGGGATATCATATCTTTTAACAGAACCCAACTTAATTTAAAATGTCACTAACTATGCTGTTTGATTGTTCGACTGCTAGGAGTTAGGGATAGACATTTCCACATTTCTCACTCTTAATGTAATGTTAATATGATTTTTTTTTAGGGAATTTATCGAGAATGATTTGTTAGATTTTGCTAAAAATTACCCTGGAATTGTTGTGTATGTGAAGCCACGGCGACATCGAACTCCATGTTTGTCAGCAGAATACTGTAAGTATATTTTAGTCTGTTACTTTCGCAATGTGCATAAGTTCTTTCTTAATGTTTAAGTTAATTGACGCTATGGCTTACATGATTCCACGTTTGAATTCAACAGTGAGCATTGTGTAATGAATGGTTAGTGTAACATGGAAGTTCACTTGAAAATACAGGAGAATCATAAAATCTGATGTTTTTGTGTTATTTTACGAGGTGTCAAGGTGTTGAATGTGCAATGTTACACAGCAGCAGTAGTGAGAAGCGTGGAAAGGGAACTGGTAACAGCAGCTTATGCAGTTGAAATATAATTTTTTAGTAACAAATTATTATTTGCTGTTTGAAATCAAAAACTTGCCATGGCAATTTAGTCCAAGTAAAATCCAACAATTGTTTTAGTGATTTTTTTATGTCACAGAATAAACTGAATGAACACTATGATACAGCTCGTATTGCAAAAATAATTTCTTAAGAGAAAATTAATTATTATGCACAGAAAATTTTTACTTTTTCTTGCGACTTTAATAAAGTTTTTACCCATGCAAAATGTTTGAGTAAATACGTGTCATTTTTGTAACACTTTGTAATAGCTTTTAAAGTATAGATATTATGGTTTGCACTTCAAGTGGTATGCTTGTTTCTGAATATTGGCTACAATTATAAGTCTCTTTGACTCACTTAATTCTTTATGTTGAATTTCTCGTCAGTGCTTTCAAATTCTTGTCCCTTGTAATTGTGATTAAATTATGAGAGGTAAAATTTAAAATCAGGCTATTAGTATTATGGCACTTGAATGTAATATTAAGAGTTCGTAATATGGCCTAGACAAATTCTTGTCTATGTACCAAGAGGAAAGAGAAATTTGGGAAGACCACGAAAATGCTGGCATGAGACCGTAACAGCTCCACTAAGGTCTAACATGTGAAGGACATGGTGATTATGATGATGATGATGATGATGATGATGATGATGAATCTAAAATCCCTTTACTGGTTTCTGTTTTAGTAAATGGAGAGAAGCACTATGTGAGTTGTCATAACTACACACGTGATGAAGTTATAAAATGGATCAACTTGCTTCGAACACAGTCTGGAAATCAGATCGTGAGATTGATGAAATTGATGCACACAGATAATCCATCAATACAAGGACCATGGAGCCCCTTTACAAACAAGGATCCAAAACTTAATGTGACAGAATTTCCAAATGTAAGTAATTTATGTTTTAAAGTGCTACTTCTATGTATAATATTCTGTGCCTTTTATTCCTCTAGTTGGAAGAAATTAAGAGTATCACACACGCACATGCTGTCTCTTTCTCCCTCTCCCTCTCTCTCTCTCTCTCTCTCTCTCTCTCTCTCTCTCTCTCCCTCCCTCCCCCCCTCTCTGAACACATGCAGAATGAATACAAAATTAATTGAGTACCTCCGTGGAAAAAGGGTGGATGTAACATGTTGCCCAAGTGTTATTCCACGGAGGTGCTCAATTTACTCATTGTAAAATTAATGTATAAATTAAGTGGAACTGAATTTAAAACTTAAATGTTCACTAATTGATAGAATAACTCTCAAAATATTTGTACACAGTTCAAATATTCTGAATTGGATTTATTGCAGGAGGAACTATTTCGTCCTATTTATGTTCCCAAAACTGCAACAGAGAAGTTAAAAGAGATATTTGAGGAACGGCAAAGAAATTTATCATCTTTAGATGAGAAGCGAGCAGAATGATGCAAGGTAACTATAGTATTGTGTGAGACTGTAAATTGTTACGAAGTTTGAAAAAAAAGGTATCTTAAAGTTTTGGAATTATTGGTCCTGTCATCAGTGTAATTTTTTAAAATAATATATTCTATATATTTGTGTTCATTATTTCAAGTTAACTTTGGCAGTAGTTGAATTGCATTATAGATTGTTTGAACTTACATGAGTGCAAACAGGACCTTCTAAATACTACCGGACCTGACAGCATCCAAGATGGTGGTCGGTTGAGAGCTTTTGTAGATTGCATTGACTTAAAATAAGTATGCCACCGATGAGATTATTCTAACAAAATCTTCAATGAAATAATAAAGTTCCTTAGCTACATCACCAATAATAAAAGAAAACAACCGATTAAAAGCTTCAATATGTTTTATTATTATGTTAGGCCTATATGTATTTATATATGAATACTGGCAGTTGACCATTTTAATCTCCTGTAAAACCCAAATTTGTGAAGAAATAGAAGGCAGTAGTACAATATGAATAGCTGATACATTCAGGATTTAGGAAATCTTACCTGAATTACACAAATAGATTCCATCAGGAACTGGAAATTATATATTATAGAGTCTTGTCTTCCTACTCATTTAACTTTGTCACTGTGTCCATTGATGTTGATTTAGAATGAAATGGCACTATTCACTATAATTCCTTACTATCCATTGCTCTTGATTTGAAATGGTACTATTGAGTACAGTTTTTCACTTTATTCACTGATACATACACAAGAAATTAGATAGGCTTCACAACAAAAAATGATGAGGAATTCAGAGTTTGGGGAGCAAAGCAATTTATTTTTTTTAACTTGGAATATTTGCGATGGGTTTTATTTCCATCTTTGAATGCCTACTTTTCATTTTGGATCTTGCAGTAATTCGCTGGCCATATGTTACAAGGGTGTATGTAGTAATATTTCTGACATAGACATAGAACCTTGTAATATTGAGCCAGCGAATTATTAATAAACATGTTGGCCAAACCTTGTTCCACTTCACTGCTAGTTTTCTTGAAGTTATTTCACATTTATACATAACATCAAAATCTATGGTGTTTAATTCAAAGAAAGCCATAGCTAAATTGGTAACAAGGTTCCTTTGACAGTTCAACTGTAAAAAGTCATTCTCAAATGTTTCACTGAGCAAAACATTAAATAGTTCATACACAACCACACATAAATTGACACTATGAGCAACATAACCACCAATGCAAATTAGAATTTCCTGTGTACTTCTGTCAGTTTCAACTGTGTGTGTGTGTGCGTGCGCGTGTGTGTGATTGTTGGCTGATATAAGGCACAGAGATATGTAACCACAACTTTCCATTACATTTAAAACTTTAGAAGTCATGTTATACAACGAAACACTGGTTAAATTCTTTACCGGAAAGAGGGCACTGACCTCTGCATTACTGGGCAAAGATGAAGATATCATAAAAACTTGAATTGTAGAGGCAATGTCAAGTTCCCTGCCTCCACTTACTGCAAGTTCTTCTATTTTACCACCCTTATAGCTCAGTTTAGGTGTTACAGTACATAAATTTCGTCTAACATTATGGTAACTATCTTCTCATGTTCCTCAAACATTTTACATTTTTCTTGTAGATATGAAGAATTTATCCCAGAGTTATTTGTCTCCATTGTACACAAAAGTCTTCTTAAATAAAAATGATGTGGCAGTGTTAAACATCTTACTTGATGGCACAAAGTGATATGCCCGGGGAAAGAATAAAAAATGTAGATGCCCACACCAAAGTCTGCGATTAATACCTCGGCTATGTAGATAATGCTAGCTCTAACTGTTCTTGCAAAAATTTCAGTTTATTCTGACACTTTTTGTTCAAAAGTGTCTACGTCAATATTCTAGGAAGCAACTTAATAAAAAAAGATAACTTTTCCTTAGTTTCCATATCTTCAAATTTAAAAGATTGTAAGTGACCCAACAGGCAATCAAATTTGCTCCATTTATTACACGTTTCTTCATGACCTAGACACCAGTGAAACTTACTGTTGGGAAGGCTCATATTATTATGAAAAACCTGGACTTTGAGAGCTGATGAAATCTTAATGGAAACAGCTACTTTTGGTACTTCTGTGAAGCAGTTGTTCTCAGTTTTGCATAATAGGACATAATCTCCTTTATCTATAAAATGAAGGGGGAAATATTTCTGTTCATCACCTGACTCTTGAATTCTTGAAATCCAATTATGTTGTCCCTTTCATTCCATTCTTTGAACTGCTGTTTGTTACATGCTACAACAGTAGCTAAACATTGACTGGAGTCTTTTCTTTTCTGTGGTAATTGTGGGCCACAGAGTTGTTTGTTGGGATAAAATGTTGACCGTGTATGCTTCTTGTCCACTTATCCCTTAAATCTTTATCTTTCGGAAACAAAAATACATGTACAAACAGACTTTCTTAATCGTAATTCGATTTACAACCTGGACACTATATGTGCGAGGCATTTTAAGGTTAAGTCTGGTAATTACATAACACTTCCAAGCTTTGTTCACTACGAAAACAATTATATCAATTATAAGATCACGACTCTGTTATTATATGCTAACTTATAAGCCCCACAATGATTACACTAGAGATAAATGATACAAGAAACACAATGAACAGTCACATGAAGTATACATGCTTTCACAATTCTGTTAACCACTCAACTGTCCACCATGTTTACTCACTTCCACTTCCAGTGTCAGATGTGGTAGTATTTAAGGGTCCTTGTGCAATTATATACTGTAAAAAGGGGGGGGGGGACTTCTTGAAGTCTCAGTAATTGCACTTTGAATCTCTTTAAGAGTTAATTCTTTTTAATAAGGCAGTAGATACTGCATAAAAAGTCTGTGAAGCACTAAATTCTCTCTAGAATATAAGAAATAAAATGTTGTAACTTATTTTGTTAGGTTATAAAACTTCATGCATCATAGCCTTTCGACTTTTTGTATACCCCTGAATACTCAGCATTGTTATCTTGGCTTATATCATTGGCACATACGTTTTATAGCTTATTAAAGTTGCAGAACTTTCATACTAATGTTAGAATCATCTATATCTCCAGCAAAACAAACCCTTAAAATATTCAGACTCTAGATGAATATCTTCCAGTATCTTCACCCTGCTTGTAATTTCGAAAAATAGGGATATTACATGAACCTATCAGCTTCATAATACAGAGCCATCATTTTACCTGGACTCGCTTACAGTGACTCAGTTTCGCAGCCAAGCAGAGTGCGCCCACCCATGAACTGCTAGCAATAAGTATTGTATGCAAGGTCAGCTACAAACAAACCAAGGCAGCTGAGAAGTACGATTTACAGTATATTCTCCGAGAAGAGACATAGCTGTAAACACAACAGACCACATGATGCTGGAGTATATAACTGTGCGTGCTCCCTTTGTTTGTAGTCAGTTCAGTGTTACAACGCATGTACTGAATGACTTATTTACTCACCATACTTTACCTTTATGTTGGAAGGTTATTCTAAATAGTACAATAATAATTTGTGATATATTTTCGTAGGCAAACTATATGAGAAAGGGAGGAAATGAATCACATGAAAAGTGTATTGCTATGTTGTATTCTTTTATTCCTTTACATTATCATTAGCATTAATAGGTTAGTAGATGTCAACATACAACAAAGTACAGTAAGATTTTTACACTACATATTTTTCAAGATTCAAATCTGTTCCAAGACCAGTTAGGCCTATATTATTGTCACTTCACTTCAAATATTCCAGCGTACATTTACTTCCTAAAGGTAGATAAAATAATAAGCAATTGACTTTTGGTTGGAATTCGAATGAATCTCTGATCATCTTTTGAAATTAGTTAGGAAATGGATAATACAAATAGGCTAAAACAGAAATAATAAATCAACTTACAAAAATTATTTGCTCCTTAAAAGCCATAAGTAAGTTCACTTCTAGACCTTCTTTAAAGATTTCATTT
The DNA here is from genome assembly GCF_040183065.1 of Periplaneta americana. Taxonomy (NCBI): domain Eukaryota; kingdom Metazoa; phylum Arthropoda; class Insecta; order Blattodea; family Blattidae; genus Periplaneta; species Periplaneta americana. The sequence continues at coordinate 148,183,154 of NC_091124.1, read as the reverse complement.
ATTTGTAAATTCCTTAGTAATGTTACTCTTACACAGGGAATTATGATAATAAAACCCATTTGTATTATTATTATTATTATTATTATTATTATTATTATTATTATTTCTGCAACTCCACGTCTGTCATTGAAAAAATGTATGATACACAACTTTGAAGTCTCTTTTTGGCTCTTGTGTCTTAAATTTAAATAAGAAAAAGCAAATGATTCAAGAAATGTGAGCTGGAGAATATTAAGTATTCAATTAAAAAAAATAATTAGTACCAAAAGATGGCGGTTGGGTAGCTCAATTGGTAGAGCAGCTGGCTACGGACTGGAAGGTATGGGGTTCAATCCCAGGTGGTGATGGGATTTTCTCGTTGCCAAACTTCCAATACGGCCCCGAGGTTCACTCATCCTCCTATAAAATTGAGTACCGAGTCTTTCCCGGGGGTAAAAGGTGGTCAGAGCATGGTGCTGACCACATCACCTCATTCTAGTGCTGAGGTCATGGAAAGCATGTGGTTCTACCTACATGCTCCCCAAGTGCCTTCATGGCGTGTGATGGGGATACCTTTATCTTTTTACGGAAAGAGTATTTTATTAATTCTATACAAAAGATGGATTACACAGAACAGATGGCCAGAAATCATAGATTTATACACAACATACAGCATAAAAACGATTATCCAAAAACGCTTTTTGTACACAATAACATCTTTCAAACGAAGTAAAATAGCCAATGAGTTCAATAAATATTATGCTAATAAGTAATAACTATAATTTATTAATAATTATCTACAAGCTGTAAAAGGGAACAAAATATTGTATTGTTGAAATTAAGGGGTTATGGTTTATTACGTGTATTTATAACTTTAATTACATTTTCTATACTTAATTATATTTTTATTTCTATTAGATTAGTTGGTGGTGTGGTTGTTAGTTTAATCTGTATACGTCAGACTATTAAGGAAAAATTGAAAGAAATATTAAATCTATAATCTATTTTATACAACAACATTTAATCAAGAACTGAATATTACTATTAATTTAATAACGTAAGACCCAAAATATCTCCAAGTCCAGATAATACACATGTTGATGTTCTTAAACATGTTGGCAAACAAGCAAACTCACTACTTTTCCCTTGTAATCTCATCTAAAATACAATACCTGTTGTCTGGAGAAAAACTGTAATAATATCAATTTTGAAAAGCAATTATTCATCTAATATCTTCTCGAGTTATCGACAGATACCGCTTACTAGTGTGATAGCCAAAATTGTGGAAGAGATGATTTCATACAGATTGAATTAGTCCCTGTAATCTAATAACTTACTTTCATCTAATTGAGTTGACTTTAGAGAATTGCATTTAACAAATGGACAGATTTTAAATTTTATTCAAGATATTAAAGATATTTTAAACAGAAAACAAGACACCTTAGCAATCTTCATTTATTTTCAAGGAGCATATGGCTCTGTAGATACCTCATGTTGAGGTATTCGGCTTGCTCATAGGTGCTCGAGGGACTATACCAGCTTTTTTCGAAGAATTTCGACGGAAATTTGTTCTGCCAACATCTTTGAGGGATGACATTGTGATAATTGTGTTAAAAAATCCTGCCAAATCCTAATTAATCACATGGTGCCACATTAATAGCAATTGTAATGTTTCACGCCCTTTTCTTTGTTTCCCTTTTTTTTTTAAATTTAATACCTATGTTTACATATGTATAATAATTTTTTTGAGGATATACTGAGTCCGTAAGGACTACCCTCAATGGCGGGCAGTTTAGTATTATTATTATCACTTAAGAAACTGTAAACTTAGGATGTCCAAGATAAAATGTTACGATGGATCAGTGACTTGATTCTTCAACAATTTATTGTCACAGATATGACAAACATGTAAATAGAGACAGATTCATCTGGGCTTCCCACAGGATTGTTTTCAGGAATACACTTTTCAATATTTACGTCGATGATCTAACTAAAGAAATAGATGTTATGATAATCTCATCATTTGCAGATGATGTTGTTGTCTAGAAGAAAAAAAATCATACAATACAAATATTAATAAACTGAGCCAAAATCCCAACAGACTTTTTAACTCTACTTGGAGAACTCAAACTTGCTCAATTAAGGGAAACTTTACTAACAATCCCAAGTTATTTGAAACTCAATATTATATAAGTTAAATTTCACAGATGACGTTAAGAAATGTGATACTTCTCCAGATATTTTAAAATTATCATTAGAAATGATAAAAGATCCATCCAGTCAGTGAGTGGCTACTTACAGTATTTTTATAGATGGATCCTGTTTACCAAGCCATGGATGTAGTGGTGTTATAGTACAATACCAGTATATTCCCTTTTACAGGGAATTATATTCAAATACTGACTAATTTTGATAGTGAAAATTTAGATACACTTCCAAGCTTATAAACTCTCCAGTAAAATTTATGAAGTTGATACTGGAGAGTTTATAAGCTTGGAAGTGTATCTAAATTTTCACTATCAAAATTAGTCAGTATTTGAATATAATTCCCTGTAAAAGGGAATATACTGGTATTGTACTATAACACCACTACATCCATGGCTTCTCAAAGGCTGTCATACTATCAGATATTCTTGCTAAGGTATTGGACGTAACAGCAAGAAATCTCAATATTTTACAGTGTTTTAAAATTTTAAGAAAACTGGTCGAATTACATCGATTAGTACAGTAGTGTCAGAGTTGTAAGCTCTGAAACCCGTTGTGGAGCTAGAGACATCCAGTCGGAGCGTAAACTTGCTTATGTCTGTGGAAGCACCGGAGCAGGCAACGAGTTATAGTGGAGCGCTCCGCTCCATTTAGGCTGTGTCTGACAACACTGGATTAGTACTTCAGTGGATCCCTGAACATTATGGAGTGGGAGGTAATGAGATAGCTGAAAGGTAGCAAAATTACTGTAAGGTTATCTATACCTGTGTCTTACCACACTATTAAAAGAATAACAAGATCAGAACATGACAATGTCATAACAAAAATCAGAATGCTTTAAAGCAAATGAAAAAATTGCAATAGAGCACCCGGCGTCTGCTCCATGGTGGGGGGAAAACCTCAGAAGAAACCAACTAATCAGACCAAATGGGGGATCCAACCCAAGCTCGAGCACAGCTTCAAATCAGCAGGCCAACAAGTCTGCCGACTGAGCTACATTGGTGGCTCTACTAAAAATATGAAGTACATAGCAATCAGATTACTAATTGACAAACCTAAACAACTATTCATCACTTAAGCTATAAAATATAATACATAGCAATTAAATTGATTCAATTTAAAAGCATAAACAATTCAACCAGTTGAGATATACAAAAATTGATAATACATATCATGCAAATTACTTCAAATTAGAAGCATAAGCAATTCATCAGTTGTGCTATACAGACTTCTACAGTGGCAACACTCATATTAACACAGGCCCTGATTGCCTCAAACATTTACAAAGAACTGATATTTCAGAATCCCCCATGTGCCATTTCTGAAATCTCAATGAAGATATGGATCATCGTCTTGACTGTCCAACTTTACTCATCTTTCAGTCATCCTGCTAAATATTGAAGTGCAAGATAACAAATGACAGCACCAACTGCTGGACTTTGGGTATCAATCAACCAACAACTTCATTATATTAAGAAAAAAAATCTAAAAGAATTAATTGAATCTAGACACAACACATAAAACAAGGCCGCTTCAGGAAAGTAATTGGCATGGTTCTGTTGTCTTAGGATTCTTATGTAGATTCAATTTCACCTGAAAGAAAAAAGTAGCAGCAAATTATGAGTAGATGTAGGTCTATGCCTAACCATGAGAAATAAGAGAAACAGTCAAAATAATAATAATAATAATAATTAGTAGTAGCAGTGATGATGAAAGCCTAATTGTCTAAAGGTGTAGCAAATGCCTCCTTTTCTACTGCATCATCTTCTTAGTCGCTGCTGTCAGTATAATTAATGATGAATTCTTGTATTTCAGGGACGTCCTTCACTTCTTCATTGAAATACTTCATTATTTTCTTTTCAGTATGTTTCACTTATTGCTCCAAATTTCTTTTGTCACCTATCACATACAAGGATTTATGTATGACAAACTGGCAAGTGTCTGAGAGTGTGTGTGTGTTTGCATTCAGTAATACTTCTCTTTGACTTACCTTACTGAGAGCCTCTTTCCAAACAGATTTTGCTCTGTCTAGATTTTGACCTGACTGAGATACCACAGTTTTGTTGTAATACTGCTTTGACACAGGCCACACATTCGTAGATCTATGAATAACACCTTTCATGTCACTGGAAACTTCACCTAGTTTACTCCATGAATAAGTGGATGATCCTATTAAAAAAAAAAAAACAGAGAGAAAAGCAATCCACATTGAAACTCTAAGAGACACTAAAATTTCAAAGACAGGAAAGCTGTTCAAGAATTTCATAACCAACCTCTAGTTATAATATGGAACTAATAATTGCAAAACATATTGTTCCCACTTGAATTCATGACTACTAGGCTATATTAATTGCAATTTCATATTCCACACAAGTGTTAGCCTATTTGTTAGTAAGAAATTTAATCATTCAGTGTCTCACAATACATTGAAACTTACCATTCATAAAAATCCAAGTCTCATCTATGGGTTTAGGGTTCTCACTCTACACATTTCTTATGTACTCTTTCAAAAAGCATGACCTTTTGAAATGAATAACATCACTTTCTCGTACATTTTTTTTTTTTTTACAATTTACAATTTATTTACAATTTACATTTGAATTTACATTTGGATAGATAACCGAAATGAGCATATGCTCGTGCTCGGGTACAGTCCAGTAGTCTACATAAATTTTACAGGGTTGAAATAATAATGCTGATGATATAAAATAATAGTAACAATAATAATAATAATAATAATAATAATAATAATAATAATAATAGAATAATCGTGACAGAAATTACACAAAGATTGTAATACAAAATAATTCATTAATAATAATAATAATAATAATAATAATAATAATGATAAAACAAAAATATTTACAATAATAAAATAAATACTAAGACGGATAAAATAAAATATAAAACCACTAGCGAGAGTTAACACAACTTAAATAAGCATATAATAACCGGAAAAAATGCCAAACTCGAAAATCAACAGAAAAGTTCATTGTATCGCAGACGACAGCAACCGCCGTATTGACATTGTGTTGTGCATTAATGGTAGTAGTGGGGAGCTGAAAGTCTACGTTACTGCCGTTCTCTTCGAATCTTCTCGTACAGTCATGGGAAGTTAATGCTGTAAAAACAAAATGTCTACGAGTCAAACAGTTCATTATTACCAGGATAAATACAAATAATACTGAAATATATTAATCGAGTTTCAGTTATAGATCTCTCCTTTTGTGCAAGTGGTATCATATCAAAATATTTTATGAATGGCGGGGAAAATATAAATTTCAATAACTTTCTAGTGACAAGTACAATCAAGTGTATCTGTGGCTATGCTAAGGAATCATTTATTGGAGATATACACTGTTATTAATTAAGAAAATGATCTATTTATATTTATTACAATGTTTTATCTTATAGGTTACATGCATCAGATAAATACAATAAAAATTAGTACCATATAATGCTAGTAACACTTAAAAAAAATTATAATAAAAATTATCAAATATCATACAAACATTTTCACTTTATTTTTAAAATTAAGAATGTGTAAATTGCTTAGGTCTGGATTATTTTTCAATACTGAATTGTATAGTCTTGGTCCATAATTCCTACTGTGTCTTAATCCAGCTGTAGTGTGGCATTTAGGTTCTGCCAAAAGAGTTGGGACATTTCTTCTGGTGTTGTGTATATGTTTGTCAGTTATAAAATTCATTCGATTTTTGTGAAAATAAGTTAGTAATGTATGTTTATATATTTGCTCAATTTTTAGTACTTGGAATTCAGAATAAATAAATTGTGTCGGATAACCAAGTGGTTTATGCAGACAAATTTTGATGATACGTTTTTGTAATAATATTAATGGAGTTAAGATAGTCTTTGTCATTCCACTCCATCCTATTATTCCGTATTGAATGACTGATTGAAACAAGGCTAGATAAACAACACGGAGAACATAGATCGGCATATATGCACGAAGGGTTACAAAGTTGTGAATTGTTTTCCGTAACCTATTACATAAATATGTTACATGTTTATTCCATCTCAAATGTTGATCAATGATAACACCTAAGTATTTTACTTGCGTGGATTCTGTCAAGGAAGAGCAATTGCAATCAATCAAGTTTATGTTACTGCAATTGTGTATTTTTAAATTTGTAAACTTATCGAGTTTAATTTTTCTCAGACTAGAAGCCGTTAATGTAAAAGGAACTGCAGTTGTTTTTGAAATGTTCAATGAGAGCAAATTTTCATCTAACCATTTCTTAATTATATTTATACCTCTATTAGCATTTAGGTAGGCATCATTCCAATTCGATCCACTAAAAATTACAGCTGTATCATCGGCATATGCAAATATATCTCCAGATGTGTTTCCTATATCAATATTGAGCAAGTCATTGATGTATATTAAAAATAGTAGTGGGCCTAAAACTGTACCTTGTGGCACACCTATATTTATATTACGAATTTCACTGTGTTGGTCGTTAAATTTCGTTAATTGGGATCTGTTGCTCAAGTATGACTTAAATAAATTTAAAGCTATTCCTTTAATACCGTAGGCATGAAGTTTAGAAGTGAGTATATTATGGTCTACAGTATCGAAAGCTTTTTGAATATCTAGAAAAACTCCTAAACATTTTTTACCCGAGTCTGATTCTTTGATAATCCTTGATGTTACGTTCATAATAGCGTCGTCCGTGCTCATGTTAGTACGGAAGCCAAACTGCTTTTGACTTAATACACTGTTTTTTTTCTAAGAAATTAATTAGCCTGCTTGTAATACATTTTTCTAATAGTTTAGAGAGACTTGGTAAGAGTGAGATGGGTCTGTAGTTACTGAGATTGTTTCTGTCACCAGATTTGTATATAGGTATTACTACAGCACATTTAAGATCAGTTGGAAATACACCTGGTGATAAACACAAATTAAAGACATGGGTTAGTGGTTTCGATATGGGTTCAATAATCATTTTGAATGTTCTAGTAGTGATACCATCAACACTCGGAGCTACATTATTTTTTAAAGTTTTAGCAATAGTTATAATTTCTTTATCACTTACGGGAAATATGAACATTGATGGTGGTGGTGATGATGATGATGATGATGATGGTGATAGTGATGGTGATGATGATGATGATGATGATGATGGATAAGAAAAGGAAGAAGATAGTCTTGGGTTTTTGTTAATTTTTGATGCTATATTGTGTCCTATGTTTGTAAAATGAGCATTAAATTCGTTTGCAATATCATAATGATTCTTAATAATTAAGCCATCTTTATTTACTAATTCCATAATTCTGCAGCTTTTATTTGTTGAAACGTTTGTAGCTTCGTTAATAGTCTGCCAAAATCTTTTGGGGTCATTCCTATTGTTGACAAATTTCTCTGAGTAGTAACTAACTTTCATATTTCTTATAACGCAAGTTAAGATATTTCTGTACCTTTTATATTTTTTTGATAAATCTTCATTCAAAGGTTCACGTTTTACTTTTTTGGCTAGTCTGTCTCTTGTGCGGATTGATTTAACAATACCCGAAGTAATCCAGGGTTTTATTTTTTTATATTTACTGGGTACATTATTACAAGTATGAAAGGTATATTTAGTTATTATATCGCAGAGTATTTTGTAAAAATTTTGAAAACTAACTTCAGCGTTTTGGCAATCAAAAACCGTTTCCCAGGTCTCTGAGCTAATATTTGCGACTAAGTCTTTGTACCGTAAAGTGGGGTGACTTTGAACGCCGAGGTGACTTTGAACAGTAATTTTGCGCCTTTCTAAATTAAATGTTGTACCCTATTGTGAAAGAACTGAACTAGTTTATTGACCACTTAAGCAGTTTTATCGCAATTGGGTACAGCATTTAATTTAGAAAGGTGCAAAATTACTGTTCAAAGTCACCTCGGCGTTCAAAGTCACCCCTCTTTACGGTAATTAATATGTTGCTTGCAATTATTATGTGAATTTATGATGGGATCCTTAATAATATATTTAGTAGTGATAGTGACTAGTCCAAATACCATATAATGGTCTGTAATTGCACTATTATATACTCCAGATTTGAAATCTAAGTTAATAGATGTTTTGAAGAATATATGATCAAGGCATGCATTATATCGAGTAGGAGCATTTAAGTATTTCAAAAAACCATATTCATGCATAATATTCAAATATCTGTTGCCAGAGTTATCTAAATTGTGTTCTAAAATTTGAATATTAATGTCACCTAAAATAATATGATTTTTAACGTCTTTTAGTTCATACAGAGATTGTTCAAAGCTAACTTATCCAGGAAATCAATTTTGCAATTATTTGGAGATTTGTAAATTGCTGTTAGAGAAAATGGAATATCGCCTATAGAAAAGTCAAAATGAATAGAGTTACAGTGATTAAATTTTACATCCTTAGAGCAGACGTTAATATAATCTTTAAAATATACCACTATTCCATCACATTTATTATATTTATTTATTTTAACGTATTTTTTATAGCCATGTAAGTCAAAACCGTTATCATGATCTATCCAGGCTTCAGTAAGAACTATTATATCGAAAAAGAAAGTAAAATCTTCTAGTAATACACAAAATTCATCATAATTTTTATTTATACTACGAATATTTAGATGAAGAATTTTTAAATTTGATAGACTAGTGCTAATATAACTGTTGCAGAGCGAGAGATCTTCGAAATTTTCTGTGGCGTTGTTGTTTTCGTGGTAGTACTGGTTAAGTTTATTTATAATATTATTGTGTTCCATTGTTAGTTAACATTAAGAAAAATACTAGAAAGTAAACGTTTGGAATAATGTGCAAGACTTTACAGGTTATTTATGTCATATGTACTACTTATCTTAATAACCGGACTTCTTTCATCTCTGCGAACCAGTACTTTTCCATCCCTTGTCCAGACGAATTGGTAGCCTTTGTTCCTGGCGGCATCTCTTGAGCTATTCAGCAGATTTCTAGTCGCGGCTGTTAAATGGTCCCCTGCTGAGAACCTTCCGGTAGGTAGATTCTCGTTCAGCTTCTGAAGTGGAATGCCGGGTCCGTTGTTGTCCTTTCGCACCTCGTTCTTGTAGCACTGCATCCATTCATCCTTGCTCCTTCTCCTCGTGAAACGGATGACAATGGGTCGGGGGCTTAACCTGGCTTGGATGGCAGTCGATGCGCTACACTGATGTCCGGGACGTATTGACTGCCTCCAATGGCTACTGACACATTGTCTATCACTTCATACACGTTTTCATTAGGAGATTCTGGCACTCCAAAAACAACGACATTGTCCCTATGTGAATACTGTTGTAGTTCACCTATCTCCTGCTTCAGCAATTCGTTCTCCTTAGCTAAATTCCTGATTTCTTCTTTTGCTGCCTTCAGCTCCTCGCTAAATACATCAAATTTATTAGAAATAAATTCCACGGATTTCTTGAGGTCACTCACTTCCTCGTTGATGAAGGATTTAAACTCCTCAAACATTTTCTTCATAGTATTGATGACAACACTATGATCGTCCGCTAAGGATCCCCTTTGCACCATACAAATTTCGTATCTTTAAAAAATTTTTTCACTGATGATAAGGATCCTCTAAATAAATATGTTTCGTAATTATCACTCATATGTTCCAGAACTTTTGCTGCTGTTACTACTTCCCCTGTAATAATAAATGAAAATTATGCGAGATTTTTATACATATGACTAATATCAGAATTATATTGCATAAATCAACACAATAATTCCTGTAACTTCCCTACCTTTATGTAACTTGTCATAAATAAACCTCGCAATTGCATCCTTCGTAAAATCATCAGCATCAGTCACTGGACGTTTACGTAGTCTATGTTTTCCTGATGTCACAAGTGGGATCTCCGTGTGTGAATTTGTTATCACTTTCCTAACTGTAGCAAAGCCAAGCTGCAATAACAAACAATAACATAATCCTTCTTAAAATTGTTATATCATAAAATTCATGCATGATACCAACATTTAGGGCTATATGAATGAAAAATGATCAACATATTAGGTCTATGATAGATTTAAGTATGCTAATATTTAGATAATTCTCCAGAAAAGCTACATCAAAGAAGGCATAATTTAATTTTGTTTCATTGATTTCTGCGATATGTACAGCTGTCAAAAGAAAAAGTGTCCGCTCTCCTGAAACAAAGTTCCCTTCGGGTATCTTCGCTACAATTTGGAGACAGGCGATGTTACATGTTGTTGGACCACGTTACCTGATATCTACAGTTATAATTGAAGTATACTGTGTGTTATTCGATAGCATAACGGTAGCATTCAGGCCTCTTATTCATGAGGTCCTGCGTTCGACTACAACCTCGTGCTTTTTATGTTCTTTTTTGTTCTGTTTTTGAGAGAGACAAACTATACATAATGGCTCCTTTCTCTTTTACGATTATTTTAGTAATTAACATCAGGTTCATTAATATATTATGCCATGACTTTATCATTATGATATTGTGGCTGCAAATGGAAAGAAAAAAGATTTTATTCTCAATAAAATATCTTTCGTGGCATAAACAAAACAAATTTACTGGCGTCGGCCTTAAAACATTCAAACAATTAAGCGTTCAAAAAACAAAACAAAAAGCCACAATTCAATATTTCGTTTGTCTTCCTTTTATCTCGATCATCTTGCAGTCGAATGGGCATGGAATTGACTAGTCTTTGCAAATAGCGACTGTTCTTAGACACGATATTCCAGGCATTCTGAACATACATACATACATAAGTGTTCTGTCCATGGGCAGGTCTTTCATTGCAAACCCAGCAATCTCCAATCTTTCCTATTTTCTGCCTTCCTCTTAGTCTCCGCATATGATCCACATATCCTAATGTCGTCTATTATTCTTTTCAACCAGAGACCCAACCAATTCCTTTTTCTCTTTCTAATCAGTTTCAGCATCATTCTTTCTTCACTCACTTTTTCAAACACAATTTTATTTCTTATTCTGTCTGTCCACTTCACACGCACCGTTCTTCTCCACATCCACATTTCAAATGCTTCAATTCGTTTCTCTTCATTTCGTCGTAATGTCCATGTTCCTTCCCCATACAATGCCACACTCCACACAAAGCACTTCACTAGTCTCTTCCTTAGTTCTTTTTCCAGAGGTCCGCAGAAGATCTTTCTTCTTCTATTAAAAGCTTCCTTTGTTCATGTTTGCAGTTTTTCTTGGGAAGGATAGGCCTAAATGCGGTAACATCCCGTTGCTTTCCGCACACCACTATCTCTTTCGCATCTTATTAAATTCCAGGGGGCCCAAGCGAGGAGATGAGGAGAGTGGATTTGACTAATTGAGCCCTCCGGACTTCACCGAAAGTCATGGCAAGGGTTAAATATTAATTCTATCAGGATGTCTGACCCGATCAGAGACCGGGAAATCTCAATTAGCCTTTGCCCCCCGCATCCTGGACTAGCTTCTACGAATCATCAGAAAATCTTAGAGTGTGATTGGGCCAATTTTTCCGAAAATGTTTCCACACTTTTGCCCTCGTAGCTCAGCGGACGAACGTCGGAATTTAGATGTCAACGTCTCAGGTTCAATTCCTCGTTACTCCTTTTCATTTTATTGTGGTTCAAGATAGTATAATGTAATAATACAAAAAGAAAAACTAATACCAGTATTATGCAACTGGATTTTTCCAAACCTAATATTAAATTTATGTTATTTATATCGCTAAAGAACAATTACAATATAAATAACTTGAATATTATTTATACAGTATCACTAAAGAACAATAACAGAATATAAATGATAAATATCGGTTTGTTTAATTAATATAAGATATTATATAATACGTATTTAATTATCTAAATAAAATAACCTATTTTACAAAGAAAGATGGTTATTTGTGTTATAATAATTACTTACATAAAATACAGATTATTTATAACTTGAATATTGTTTTATAATGCTAATGAAGGAAAACAGAATATAAATGATAACTTGAATATTATTTATATCGATAAAGAACAATAACAATATAAAAAACGTGAATATTATTCATATCGGAATTTCACAGATTTATTATTATTGTTATTGTTATCCAAATATTGAAACCCTATTTTACCTTTGGTATATTAGGGTTGTAGTTTGTTACATGTGAAATACATTATGTAGTGATAATACACAATTTTAAAGAATTAATAGTAGGTGTGAATCATAGTTACAATATAAATACACTAATTAAGAGACAGTAAACAATACTAAATACGTTATGCAATAATTACTTTCAGTTAAAACAAAATGAAATAAAATTAGAAATTATAATCGAAGGTATAGAGAAATTGCAAGATTATTATATTAATTTGTGATTTTATACATAATTTTAAGCAATATTAATGAGATAATGCACAGAATTGGCGTAGTTACAAATAAAACACCTATTATATAGTTGGTTTGCGATAGTAAAAAAAAAAAAAAAACAAAATTACTTATGGTTACAAACTATATACCTGTCATCAAATACTCAACAATAGTAAAATCTATAATACAAACATAGTTATTGTTGTTATTACTATTATTATGTCCCAAAGATAGACACCTTGTTTTACATAGTGCATTAGGATTTTATAACATCATTAATTTATATACAATTAACAGCTACAGTCTTGCGTGGATGTGGTGTATAAACTCTGTGAATTGTTTGTAACAACATTTTTTTCTAAGAAAATGGTAAAGGGGTGTGGAGTAATTTAAATTGCAGTCCGAGATATATCTTAAAAAGTGTCTTTTCCTTTCGAACACTGGACAGTGAAAAATCAAATGTTCAACAGTCTGATTCTCTTTGCATATGCACAGAGATTCTTCTGCACTTTTGATCCTAAATCTTTCAAAGATTCAAAGATTTATTACAGATGTATTTAAGAAATTGTAGAAGAATAGTAATTAGTAACAGTGTCCTATTTATTCTTCTTGGAGCCAAATTTGTAACTTTTAAAAGTGTGGTTACTATGTTGAAGTGTATGTGTTGTAACGGATGCTTGATTTGTTATGTATGGACTATTCCATATGAAATCGGACAACGAAATACCATGACATGTCAGAATTGTCTGAAAATTCGTACAGACCTTTAGTATATGGGAACTAGTAAATGTACAAATTTTGGCTTTCCTTAGCCCAGTAGTTTTCAGATAAAATTCTTTAAAATTTAGCGTATTTTGTATTTTCTTCTTACTTTAAATACATACTACTACGCCTGGCTTCGAAATAAAAAATTAAGCTATAGCTAATTTTGTAGTGCACATTTAAGTGTATTAATGGGGTGTAACACATATATTTTATTGTTTGTGGAAATCATGGATGTACTGTTTTTTGTGATTTATAACTTGTTACCACCAAAAAAGTATGGATATAAAATACTATAATATTAGTTATTGTTGAGACAAAAATCATACAATTTTTTTTAAAAAGCTATTTTAAATGAAAAGCCTTAAAATAAATATTTCAAATCTCGCTATAAAAATACGCGCTCCCTGCAGCGTCATGCGGCGATGTGAGAGGAGCCAGAATGTTCTTATCAGCTGGCCTTGAAACAGCTGGTGTGTAGTCACAACACAAGGGATGAGACGAATACGTGACCCACCAGCCAGTCTTCTGCGTATATTATTACAGGTGACAGAGGATATTCAGTTCCATTGTTTGAAAGTTTTCTTTTATTGTGTTGCAGAAAATTCAACAAAAACTACTCTGTTAAGGTAAGATGATGATTACGTATTGCCTTAAAAGCAAGAATTATAGCTATCAATCATGCTATTACAGAATCGCGTCACAAAAATACATGTACACATTATCGGTACTGAAAAGTCAAATCCTTTTTTATAGGGTGCCCAAAATGGAAAATCGTTTTAGGACAGATCGCTGCTTCAGCCCCTTCCAACGATTACATAGAAAAAGTACCACAGAAAAGTTGAAGGTAGTGCCAAATTGGATATTGGAAAAGTTTAACATTCCCATTAACTTAAAAAAACTCTGTGAGAATGTGTAAAACGTGTTCCTGCAATTATACAAGACTATAATAATAATAATGATAATAATAATAATAATAATAATAGTAATAATAATAATAATAATAATAATAATGGCTTTATTTATCCTGGCAGATTTAAGGCCGTAAGGTCTTCTCTTACACTCAACCAGGAATAAGATTTGCTTACACAGTTGAACATAAAACTGGATCGGAATTAAGTAGTTACATACTGATACAATTTAGGTACATAATGAGACCATCCCCTACGGATATTACCGGTACTTCTAAATATTGTGCTGAACAAATTACAAATCCCAATTCTGATACCTATCACAGTGATAAAACTAATGTAGGAGGAAGCGCAGGTAACCCAAGTGTTACAGAGGAAAGAACAGGAGAGGAAATTATTGAAGTGGATAGTGCTGATAATACAAGTGACGGTACTACTACTACTACTATTACTACTACTACTACTACTACTACTACTACTACTACTACTACTACTACTACTACTACTACTACTACTACTACTACTACTACTACTACTACAACTACTACTACTACTACGACTACGACTATGACGACTTCTTCTAATGACTTTCAGAAAGAAATTGAGATTCCAAAATTAAATCAATCGCTCGCTTCTATTGAGGAAAGTCCACTGGAACAAGAACATCGCATGCCTTCATACCTGTCTCCACATCAAAGCTGGAAATGAAACTTTTCTCCCATGCTGCCAATAGTGTTGAAGAGAAATACGTCTTTCATTTCGAGTTGTTTTCAAATGCGTGAACTACTCGCATGACGCAACTTACGAGCTGCTAGCGTTGGCCAACTACGCACACGCTCAGCTTGCTGTGGGATGCAGCCGCGCGGTGAAGAAATCCACGATGAGAATTCTTTCTTTATTTTTTTTTTTCACACTTACCCAAAGAAAATTTTGGATCTGTAAACTGTGTTTTATTCTATATTAAGTCGCCCATATTGTCGTATTTTTATGTTTCAGCTATTTTTTAAAGAAAAAAAGTAAAATAAATAAATCTGCCTAGTCAAGTGAATAAGAATTTTAAAAAAATCCCTCCAAAGTCATTATATTACTCTCTGAGTCTGCTTTAAAAAGAGATGTCGTTGAAAATTCTACCACTAAATGTCTCTGAGCAATATTCTTCCAAAGCTAAGAATTTTACGAAAGTACGATAAATTTGACGCTCTATAAAATGAAATGTAATACTAGTTGGGGATATTTTAATTCACCATTAGGCTTGTCCAGTGAAGGCCTTTCAATGACAGAAGCACCGTTTTATTTAAAAAATGCGAGGTCAGATTTTGTGAAATTTTGTCCGATTTCACATGGAACAGCCTGTATGTGAGTCAGTTATGGGATGCTTGATGTCGTCACAATGTCGTAATTATAGTTTGATTGTGTTTGTGTGACTATTGTTTATTAATTTATGATGTATGGTACGGAAAGCTGCATATTTGTGTTATAGAAGTGTTACGTATGTGTGTTAATGTTTTTGTATGTTTAAAATTGATAACTAATATTTGTTTTGCAATCGCAATGCCTAATTTACGGATTGTTTGTGTTTTGTTTACATTGTGTAAGCTAATTTAATTTTATTTTCCATTTCTCTTTATGCTTATCTTTTTTGTGAATAAAACTATAGCCCTAACGTACATATGTAAAATAGGGCTAACCCCCATTGGAGATACAATAATAATAATAATTATTATTCATATCGTTATAAAACGATAACGAAATACAAATGATGACTTGAATTTTATTCATATCTCTAAAGAACGATAACAAAATATAAATAACGTGATATCCATAAAGAACGATAACTGGATATAAATGATAATTTGAATATCATTTACATCGCTAAAGAACGATTAAAAAATAAAATGAAAACTTGAAGAAGGCCCGAACCCACAGCCTTTGAATCATTAAACAAGCACTCTACTGCTGGTCTACGAGGCGCAGATATGGAACACTTTCATAGTTCCGGAACTGCTTGTACAAGCACATGCATCGTGTAACATCGCCTCGACCCGAAGTGGACTTTGAAAATATTCGCTGTTCACGAGTGCGGCCACTTTTTTTTTTGGCAACTGTACATAGCTATGAACACGTGATTTTAGTTTACAGCCACAAATACTTTCAGCACAAAAATCCTTTGACACCTGTATATTCTAATTCACTGTTACAGCCCCTCCCTCAAACTTGTTACTAATTACCAATATAACATGTGAGAGGTCCAGAACAAAGAGAAATGGTTAGTTTCCCAGTAGTGTGTCCTGGACTTCTCAAATGTTATATCTGCAACAAGTAGAGCGGATGTGATAGTTTTTCTGAAGAAACATCACATTTAGTATTATTTAGATCAGTCATGAATAAATTATTCAGCCAGAGTCAATGTTCCTAAGTTTTATAGAGTATCTGGTTGTTATATAAAACTGGATTCTTTTTTAAGCACCATAATAGTTTAATAGGCCAACATTCATGTAATATTAGCTGGAATATCAAGATAATTACAATAATATAACATGAATTTTTTTCGGCCGATGTGGCATGTAAATTGTGATTGAACGGTTGTCAATTTAATAGCAAAAGAGAAAATCGGAAATTTACTTTCTTGCTGTTTGATAATTTGTCTGTCGAATTTGTAAATGTATTTAAGCTATCACCTACTGCAGTATTACAGTATCTTTTTTTTTATTGGGTTATTTTATGACGCTATATCAACATCTAGGTTATTTAGCGTCTGAATGAAATGAAGGTGATAATGCCGGTGAAATGAGTCTGGGGTTCAGCACCGAAAGTTACCCAGCATTTGCTCGTATTGGGTTGAGGGAAAACCCCGGAAAAAACCTCAACCAGGTAACTTGCCCTGACCGGGATTCGAACCCGGGCCACCTGGTTTCGTGGCCAGACTGTTACTCCACAGGTGTGGGCTACAGTATCTTAAATGTATTTTGTCTGGCAATATGAAATTCATTGGTTTGACTAAACACCTAATCTAAAAATTTGTTTTGTTTGACCACATGAAATTATTAGTACAATCTCCAAAAACCGAATACCACTTTGAAATGTATGCTTAAGAATACTTACTCCTAATAATTTTGCTATTCTGGTTATAATTTTATTAAGTGGAGTACTTTTAGACGGAGTGTATTAATCAAATCCGTGAATATTAGATGAACTACAAGATAACATAAGAAGAAGAAATAGCCAACATTTCGCGAGCAAAGTTGCAACATGTAAATGGAATATTGTTATGACAGTACAACAACTATATCGAGCACAAAAAGAATGATTTCGACAGTTTGAAAAAGTAAGCAATGTTAGGCACACTCACAGTTTTGATTTGTAAAATAATGGTACTAAATTAGCATTATCCATTTATCCAGTTTATCTTGATGCATAAGAATGTGACCTGATAGAGTGTAAGAGAAGGCCCTATGGTCTTAACTCTGCCAGTATAAATAAAGAATTATTATTATTATTATTATTATTATTATTATTATTATTATTATTATTATTAAATGTATATGCATTACATTGGTCCAGCAATTGCCGACTGTGGGGACTGGAGTGTTGGCTGGTGAGTGTTGTGTGCCTGCAGTCACAGCATTGCTGAAATCAAGTCCAGTTAAAATGATGGCTCTGTACGTTTCTTTATTTGGTCGTGTCCAGTAACTCATTTTAAGTTGTGTCTATCTATCTGAACTAAAGCTCTAGTAAGAATTTAGTGTTACTCTTAACCACCAAGTCACTCAATTGAGTGCACTCCTTGTATATTGGCAGTTGACTTACTGTAATATATGTCGAACATGGAGTAAGGTCACAAAGGGAAAAACGCTAGAGGAGGGGGATTCGATCCGGTGCTGTGGATTGAACTTTGGCGCAGCTCAGTGGTTAGAGCGCTTGGTATGTAGAACAAAGGACCCGGGTTCAATCCCCGGAGCTGGAGCGAATTTTTCTCCTCTAAGAACTATAACTACTGTGTCATTTTTTGATCAGTATCGTCTATAGTTTTCTTCTCTGACCTGTTTATGAAATGTGATTCTTTCAGCATTTTTCCTTGAAGTGTAAAATTATATTGAAGTTTAAAAGTAAAACAACAAATGTCTCAGGACTCAGGAGGTTAACATTGTTCTAGTAATAGCACATTACTGATTGTGAACTGGTAAAAATGAGGATTTTCTCCCTTATTTGAAAATAAAGTCACATTTTTTCTTACTAGAAAGCATAAACATTATAAAAGAAATTTCATTGTTATTTCAGGGTCAACATTTGCAATTCCGATGTCTTGCAACTTCCTGATTTACAAGCATGAAGACAAAATATAATTTTAGTCACACATTGTAGAGATTGTTTTTATGTAATATGTAAATAAATACCAGAATTAGGGTTATTTCTTCTTGAGTCATTTCTGAACCTGTTGTAATCTCATGTGCACCATTACCATCAAGGTCATAGACATAGAGAACTTCTTGGAACAAGGAAGATTCTTTCGTGTCATAAATCTTTTTTTGCAAAGGAAGTCATGCAAAGCATTTTTTTTTTTCACTAAAGAATCTCAACTTATGGGTTGGCAATTACAGTTCATCAAGAACAATTTAAGAGTGAATATACAGGTGTAGAAAGTTGAGATAACTTATTATTATCATCAGCTTATCACCACTACCACATACACCTTCATATCCTGGGCTGTGGTTCAAGTGATAATGTGTTTAATCTTCTATCTGAAACCACATGTAAACAAATTACATTTATAGAATTTCGTGATTGATTGTGTGCAGCAGCAGCAGTAGTCATGGGACCATTCTGCTATGAAACAATATAGCTTGCTACTGAATTAACCTCTTATTACACTGACTGGCAAAAAAAACCGATCACTTGAAAAAAATTCTAAAAGTCAAGTTTAAATGTAAATTATGAAGTAATCTAGGAAATAACATAACTGTTATCGTACTAAATTTAAAAATTACACTTTCATGAACATTTGACATGTAAATTCACGCCTTTCACACCAATTCATCTTCGGTTTATCACCTAACAATGAAGGAGTGTGTTTCTGTGCTGAACATGTGGGGTAGGTCATCATAAACAACTGAAGAGGTTTTATTGGTTTATTGCTTCCTTTCCTTTTTGAAAATGAATAACAAATGTTGAAAATGGTTTATTTGCCATTTCGTCAGTAAGTTTAGTTCAGACAATGCCTCTGTCACCGCAAGACGTTGCCAGAGCTGTTGCTTTCATTGGTGACGGATGCAGCCTCCGTTACGCCGCTGCTACCATAGGTGCACCATACACCTAGGCAAGAGGCTGTGAAACGGTTCCGGGAAACAAAGAGTTACTCCAGAAGACTTGGATCTGGCAGAAAAAGGAAGACTTCAGCCCGACATGACCCATTTCTCGTCAGTCAGGTTCTAAGAAACCGCCATACCACAGCAGTTGAAGCTCAGAACCGACCAACATGTGCGGGGTGTTAATGTGAGCGAGAGGACTGTTCGACAACGCCTTGGAGAATAAAATCATCAATAATGACGATCTGCTACGGGACAGATCTGACCAGACAGCACCGAGCCGACTGTCTTCAGTTCGTTCGTCAGCATGCCCAATGGACTGTGCAGAAGTGGAGCAGTGTGCTGTTCTCTGATGAGTCCAGGTTCTCCCTAAAATCCCCAAATGGTAGGGAAAGAGTCTGGAGACGATCTGGAGACTGGTATGCAGAGTGCACATTGTCTGCAAGGACACCATTTGGTGGAGGCTCAGTGATGGTGTGGGGCGGCATCTCTATGGAGGCCCGAACGGAATTGGTGATCATCGAGAATGGTAGTCTAAACGCTCACCACTACATCGAGATTTTGCTCCATTTATTGGAGATGATTTCATATTCATGCATGACAATACTCGTCCACATGCAGCACACTGCATATCACAGTATCTTGATGCATTGGAGATTGTTCGTCTCAACCGGCCAGCTCGGAGTCCCGACCTAAACCCTGTACAAAACCTCTGGGATAGGTTGAGTAGACGTATCCAAGATCGTAATCCTGTTCCGGAGACCTTAGGTGATCTGCAGGTGGCACTCCAAGAGGAATGGGACAATATCGACCAGAGAGACATCATAACCTTAATCGAAACCATGCCTCAGAGAATGGCGGCTGTAATTAGGGCCAGAGAGGGACACACCAGATACTGAGTGTTTGTTTCAGTTATTGTTAGTGTGAATTTAAGTTTTGTGCATCAATATAATTTTCAGTGAAGTTTAGTGGACAAATATTCAGCTGAAAGTTAAGTGAAAAATTTTACAAAATTTCAATAAAAGTGTAGATTTATGAACATATGACGGTCATTGACTCGAAATTGGAGTGAAAGGTGTGAATTTATGTGTCACAAGTTCATAAAAGTGTAATCTTTAAATTGAGTACGATTACAGTTATGTTATTTCTGCTATTGCTTCATAATTCACATTAAAAACTTGACTTTTAGTATTTTTTTCAAGTGATCGGTTTTTTTTACTGGTCAGTGTATAATGTACTTATTCTTATATATTAAAATGTATAGTTGTAGTTGTATTGTTTAATGTACAGGGTGTAACCGTAATAAAAAAAGTTGGAAAATTTCGGTTATGCACTCCTTATATGTATAGAAGAAAAAATGATTATATCAGTATAGGTTTGGAAATGCTTGGTTTGTGAGTAGGGGTTGCAAGTAGATCATAGTGCACACCGTACATTTGTTTACAGGAGTCGAATACACCAACTATAGTGAGGATCACGAAAGTGTAGTTCCTAAAAGTCTAATTTGGCCATCTCTTCAGTGTTGCCAACTAATATCAGTTATCACCAAAGAGGGAAAAATCATAATGCTACGTACTGAAATAATAATAATGTAATTAACAATAACTACATGTCTTACTTATTTACCACATCTCATCTTTATGTTGCGAGGTGTATTCTACATGATTCAATAATTTATGAAATACTGTAGTATATATTTCCTTCTGGAATTCTCGCATGTTATGTTGGTTATTAGGATTAGTATGATCTAATATTAAAATATATTTTGTTTGGCAACATGAAATTCATTGGTTTAACTAAACAATTTACGATTTACGAGACCTAACCTAAAAATATATATTAGTTGAATTGTTAAAAGTGTTATAATTTAAACAGGTTATGTACTTATGACAGACTGGCCTATTTCAACACCGGTCTGGTGTCATAGGTACATAACCTGTTTAAATTATAACACTTTTAACGGTTCGACTAATATAGTTTCAAGTTTTAAACAAGTGTTAACGTGAACAAGAAACAATAAAAATGTAGTTTGATCGCATGAAATGATTAGTACAAATTCCGAAAACAGAACACCACTTTAAAATGTATAGCTTACTTGAAATACTTTCAAGCACTTTCTTTCTTGGAGAAGTCGCTACTATACTGTTTCCTCTCTTGGTCATTTTAATAAAAATCTAAACACAAAAGAATTTAATTAAAATGTCAATATATTTACATGCATGTTTCATATGAAGTAAGTCTATAAGTTCGTATTTAATTACACTTACCTTAATAGAGAGTTGAATTGGAATCACAATGCAACAGAATTGAATTGTGTATTGATATTAATATTAATATCGGTATTACTAATTAATTATTCTAATTCACAAGCCTAGGTACTTTCATTTTCATCTGTTTACTTTACTGCAAACCGAAGTTATTGATGCCAACATAACAGTTAGAAAATAACTGCCAGTTGTAGTATTTGTCAGTACCCGAAATTCGAAACTAAGTTGGTAAAAAAATTCAACCTGAGAGCTAGAAAATCATTATAATCCACTAGCATAGGGGAAAAATGGTTAGGTTTCACCCTTAGGGTATTAAGTAAGCTGACCCCGGACTATACTGTAAATGCCCCCTGGTGAGCTGGAGGCCAAGCATGTTCGGAGCTTGATGAGATGAACTGGAGTCTGTATTCAGACAAAATGAAAATTTCGAACAGTTGCTCTAAGGAAATGTAAATAGAATGCATTATAATCTAGCAAGCAAACATACTGGACTGCACTATGATCGTACTTGTAAACCCTGCTTACAAATGAAGCATTTCCAGACCCAATTGTTTTTCTTCTAAACATATGGGGAATCCATACCTGAAGTTTTGTCGAATTATTTCGTTGCAACCTGTGTTTATATCTAAGTAATTCTGCGGTTATTAACAACAAAAATAGGAATAGGAAACTAACTTCCCTTTGCATGGTAACACCAGGCAAGATACCAGCCCAGCTGAGAGTGAGGTGGGGAACCAGTCATGACATTAAATGCAGAGTGGTACAAAAGTCATTTTGTTATTTGGGTTTTCATTCCCTCTCGTATTTCTTGTCTTGTGTTGGTTCTGTTGGCTTATGCAGTGGAACTGTGCTATGCTGATCATGTGACAGTGAAGACTTGTTGCTTACAAATATCTTAAGATTAGCCTATAATCTCCACTGCAGAACAGGCCAAATGGTCCAGTCCTAGTTAAGGTTGTTGTTGATGATGACGACTATATTGTACATACCATTCTTTTGTATCTGTTCGTTGAATTTCGTATTTCTTATTCAAATAAATACTACATGATCTTTTCTCGTCTTTTTTTTTTTTTTTTTTTTTCCAGATGTCTTATTCCAAAACGGCTTGTTATTTCCTTCTTTGGATATGATTTCAATATGTCCATACCACTGGAGACATGTATGATGGTGTAATGGCCAATAATCACACCTTTCATTTGGGAGGTTGGGGAGTTACATTCCAGAGGCTACCTATCTTGACTTGGGGGTTTTTTTTTTTGTAGTTTCCAAAATCCCTCCAGGCGAATGCTGGGATAGAATCAATTTCAAGGGCTACAACCCAACTCATTCCCTCTTCATCATAACTTCTCTGCGATAGGCCTGCCACCTGTTTGATGGAGTAGTGCACTCAGCAAAGCTATGCCTGGTGGATATGGCATAAACTACTGTAAAGTGGAAAATGCTGCTGCTGCTGCTGTTGTAAGATAGTCTGACCAGATATGAGAATCTGGATATATGGTAATCTTTTAATTAACAAGTTCCATTTTGGCCTTTTCAATTGCTAGCATTTACCGTATTTCTCACTCAACCAAACATTTCTAATTTTTTTTTAACTTTATTCTTACACATGAGGAGTAAACTTTCAAAACTGACATGTCCATTTTCAGAAAATGATACAAATATGTATCTCTGTAATAAATGAGTTTTTTCTGCGGTGAAATTTTATAAGAATCTATAGCAAAAAAGAAAAAAAAAATTAATATTTCACCACAGAACATATTTTTTTTTCATTGCAGAAATGTAAGTTTTTGGCATCTGAAGTGTATTTTCTGAAAATGGACATGTCGTTTTGAAAGTTTGCTCATATATTAGAGTGATATAGCAAAAATGTATAACCATTTTAACATAGGCATCATATTTTTATATTATGGCGATTAAATCACACGCAACCTCCAAACTGTTTGGACCACACTTGCTGTTGGTTAGCAGGTCCATATGACCTAGCCAGGATTATCAGACGCCACTTACCATATCCGTTCTTCACTGCTTAGGGGATGCTTATGCATGCCATGGCAGGTCAGCATGCTGAAATGACATTTCCTCCATTTTTTTTATGAACTTTATTCTTACACATGAGGATGGGATTTGAGTAGGAAATCATTTCCTACTCAATGCAGAACAAAATATAATTCCTGAATATTCAAGGAAAAGTGCAGTTGCATTCTTTTGATTACTCACAGAGCATGACTGTTTGTCAGCCACCGGTGTGGCTTGCGTTCGGGCGCGGGTTCGATCCCCGCTTGGGCTGATTACCTGATTGGGTTTTTTCGAGGTTTTCCCCAATCGTAATGTGAATGCAAGGTAATCTATGGTGAATCTCGGCCTCATCTCACCAAAAATATCATCTCGCTATCATCAATATCATTGACGCTAAATAACCTAGTAGTTAATACAGCGTCGTTAAATAACAAACTAAAAAAAAAATGACTCTTTGTTAAAACACTTGAAGAAAGTTAGAATTATTTTTTTGCCACTTTGTTCAGTCTTCAGGAAAAAATGGATCAGAATCATCTTCAGCAATGTCCAGCCCTCTCCACTGTATGTGAGAAATATTGGAGAGGAAGAGAGTTGGCTTTATTGCCAAAAAAAATTCGTTACCAACTACTTTATTCTTACAGAAATATTGATATTGAAAAAATCGATTTCCAGGTTTTCGTGGAAATATTAGTTTTCGGTATTCCTGATGCGAAAAAGTAGTTTTGATTATCATTGGTACCTATCAATCCATTTGGTCTGCGAACAACAAAATTTCTTCCAAACTGTTGGACGGATTTTATTCATATTCTGTATCTACAAATCAATTTACTCATTCAGGAATGGTTGCTATGCTTGTTATTTCGAAGGTTCTAGGGTTGAAACACAGCTTACAAATTTGGAGCTCTGTGGGCATTAAAACTCCGTTAGAATAGCTTTGTTCAGAAAAGCAGTGGGCTTAGGAAATTCATGTTGTAGACTTGTCTTAAAATAACCGAGTGACAGGGATCCAGACATACTTTACTGCCCATTCTTCAACTGTAACAAAATTAAACTGCTATTAATTATCCTTGTCTGGTATCCTATTATCAAGATATTAAATTCTGCCTTACAGGTGTCCATGCATCAGAAACGAAATTTAACTCTCTGACTAGCAGAATTGTGAAAAGATTTTAGTTAATCACATCTGGAGTAATCAGAAACAACCTCGCCAGCCAATATTCTGCTTCTTAAATTTATACTTTGAAAGTATAATCATTAAAATGATTATCATTAAAATGACAAATGCATATCATCGCTGCACTTTCAAAATCCGCTATGTACATTTAAATAGATTTGTGAGGAGAAAGAAGAAAGCATTATTATTTTTAATTCCCCAGATTTTCAAAGCTACTTTCTGTATAATTTCATCATTTTTCATGTAATAATTGAAATTATACCGAAAGTAGCTTTGAAAATCAAAGGAATTGAAAGTGATAATACTTTTTTCTTTCTCCTGAAAAATCTGTTTAAATGCATATAGTGGATTTTGGTGGCGTAGCGAAGATATGGTATCGAGAATGAGATTAACAAAAATAAGTACAGGAAATCTATATTATTATTTTGTAAAGAAATAGTGTCTCATCTTCAATGTTCATTCATGAAGTATTAACAAAAAAAGTATACATAATCATAAAGACTCATATCACTAAATGGCAAAATTTATTGGAATTAGTTTGTAAACAACTTCATATATTACATATATGCATGTTATGAAACAGATAAGTGGTTGACAAGATGGCTAACCTTTTTTTTTTTTCTGTTTTAGTGCAGAATTTAGCGTCTACTTCTATTTCTCGTATGCATATCACTTCAAACTTTCATCATCCCATGTATGGTGAACAAGAGCACAACAGTAATAAAACATTATTTCAAAAGTACATTATACTATGAAAATGTTGCTAGTCGAAAATAATTGAACATCAATAGATATAACTAGTATTTGGAAATTTTAATAACACAACGATTTGTACATCAAAAAGAAAAAAAAGATATTTATAAAATCACATTACAGTACAATGCCTAAAGCAACATTCAAACTGAACACATACATTCCATATGTACACACACACACGTTATGTACACTGAATGATCACTTCATTAGAAACATCCTGTTTGGTTTATAAAATGAACTTTCGGACAGTGTATGGAACTGGTGCCCATCCAGCATCGTGCTGCACTTGGGGAGATATGATAGGTAGTGAAATTTGGTTACAAAAGCCAGCTATAATGGCTGGGGGATCATCATGCTAACCATGCCATGCCTCCATTCTGGTTGGATGATCGTCCATCTCTGCCTCGACATGTGACCATCAGCTGGCTGGTTGGTCTGGCCCTTAAAGGGCTGTCTGTAGTGCCACGGATTATTATTATTAGTTGTAGTGGGAGATATTGGTAATTGTGATAGTAATGAGAGCAATAGAGGTGGTGGTGGAATGAAATAACTTATCAAATACATTCCAGGATAAATTATTGTTGTTTCGAAAATGGAATGAAGATCCTGCATCTTACTATTATCCTGCAGTTCCAAATAAAGTGACCATCGTGTGTTTAGAGTTGTCAATACAAAATTTTATATTCTAGTCACTCTTTTGTTATACAATTAATTTAATGAACAGCATAATTTAAGAATGAAATACTGTATACGAATGTATTAAAATTTTAGCTAAGAGATCCCAGTTTAAATTATATTAAAAAACTGAAGTTTAAATGTAATGTATACATTTGATGACATTTTCAGTAGTAATACACATGTTATATAGAAACAGCATAATTAATAATGAAACATAAGTTTAAAAGCAAGATATTAATCAACTTTCATTCAAGCACTCTACATGAAGCAAATTATGATTAAGATAAAAAAAAATATGTTCTGCTAATATAGCATACAGAACACTTCAGTTTTACTAAACTGATCTTGTTCACAAGCTTTTAGAAGTTGCAAAGTTATCAATTGTTCATAAATTTTACATTTCCTATTCCAAGGGCAACAGTATGTCCGAAGAGATAACTTTTGGTAACTGCATGTTTTATTTCCACAGCTGGTTATGTTAATGACTGTGTTCTCGAAACACAGTAATGTTTCAAGGACATTTCCTCAGTTTAACGTTTCTCTGGTTAACGACTTCATTTTAATACTGAAACATATTCATCCCTCAATATGTTTTTTGGTAAACGTTTGAATAGGGAGGGGGGATTATACACTACAAAGCAAATGTTTAACAATTCTAGAAATGACACATTATATTCTTATACGTTTTACATGCAATAGTTTAGTTTCATTGTCATGTTGTAAATGATATTACTGTTTACAGTTTTTTTCTTCAACTATCATTAAAAATATACATATATGAAGTCTATATGCATTTAAACAAGAAAATTAACTTCTATTTTCAGAAGATGGACTTAATTTATATATTGAACAATTTAAGTAGATATTTGTAATTCCTTTTGCACAAATTTACATAAAACAGCTGTAAAGTCCTGTAATCATTTCTATTATAATTTTCATATTTACGAATATAAGCATTTAAAAGTAATATGAATGTTAAAATATATTAGACCTTGCTGTATTTCATTCACACATAATTCATTTACAGAAAGGGTTGCTAATTGTTGAACAGTAAGGTGTTCTCTGTTACTAGCCTGATGTGTCGTGGGAGGCTTTGAAACTCAGAAAATTCACAACGCAATGTAGAAGTAATTCTGCATTTAACAATCTATCTTAGGACAGATTATTTTTTCTTTAGTCGATACAAACTTCACTGCTTGATTTCCTACTAAAATTAATTCGTGTGCATCATTTCCTGATAAATTGACTCGTAGTTACTAGGTACTGTATATGCATAGTTCTGGAGAAATCACTGTACACGCATACATATCCAAAACCACATTCGGTATCAGGGATGCTGAAAATCTGTATTTCTTCGAAAATCTCCAAATCCAATTTTTTTAGCATCATGATACTTTGTTTTCATACTTCGTATATATAGGCACTGTACTGTGTTTAGTTTTGGTTGATGTAAAACACAATTTTTTGCAATATATCTCCCATTTTTTCTTTTAAAGGAATATCAGATTTTCTGGAACAGATTACTGACATAATGAGGTGTGGGACATCTATACAAGATATCATATATTTTACATAGTTAATACAGAAATAGAAAAATCAGTTTTATAATATTTGTTTCAAATAATTACTGCAAATAATTTTTTTAAAGCCTAAGCAAAATTTTATTATAATTGATAGAGCCCTGATATTTGACAAAATGGCCTTTATTTTTGGGCTGACATATATTAAAGTTGGCGAGTTGGTATAGCGCTGGCCTTCTATGCCCAAGGTTACGGGTTTGATCCCGGGCCAGGTTGATGGCATTTAAGTGTGCTTAAATGCGACAGGCTCATGTCAGTAGATTTACTGGCATGTAAAAGAACTCCTGCTGGACAAAATTCCGGCGATGCTGATATAACCTTTGCAGTTGCAAGTGTCGTTAAATAAAACATAACATTAAACACATATTAAAGTTACAGATTTAAGTGTGTTTCGAGTTTTTATTTTGCCTATATAATAAGCTTTTGCTGTCTATTTTAAGAGTAAGTGTCTAGTCTTGCCTTTTAGTCTCTTAAAATTAAATTGAAAGTTTATTTGCTATTTTTAAGTTATTTTAATGTATCAGCATTTTAATATTGATGACCCTATACATGTAACCCTTTATAGAAATTATTTCATTGTGTTTTATTTAATTATACAAGAATACAAAAACTGAATAGACTACAGTGGACTTTTATGTTGTCAGCAAACAGCTGGATACATTAAGAAGATTGATTGATTTAATTATACAAACGTAATTAGCAGTATGCTTAACATCTCCTTCCATCTGTCTAAATCATAGCAACTGAATATTCCTTTGAGATCTTACCAGTTTGTTCATAAAAGACTGGGAGTGGCTAAGAGACACTATATCTTTTGTGTCTTTACATTTCATGAATCAAGTACATGCTAATAAAACTTTCTAAATTGCACTTTTAGTTGCTGAAAATTAAAGTGTTTCTGTATTAATTTTTCAAATACAATTTCTCTGCTTCCAAGAGAAATGTTAAACGAATTAACTTAGAGTGCCTTTTTCATCTTTTGACTATTTTTATCCTGCCTATTATTTTTTTTTTAAATTTACAGTACCTTTTTTCATGTTTTTAATTGCCTGCCTATTTTAAGTATTGTAACTGCCTAAACGTCCAGCCTCTAATAATTAGCATAAATAGGATCTCTTATTTTGTCTTTCTCCTATATACCCATTACACCAAGTTAGAATATAACATGTCATGTTCAAAGTAATTAATATATTACTACAGTTGTGTGTGACATTCCTAGTTTCATTGGACAAATCAACGAGTACTTCTAATGCATAGGCAATTGTTTAATCTAGATTGATTATCACATCCATTGGCACATCATTGTGGCAGTGCAAGTTTGTCCATCTATTTCACTTACGGAAGTTAGTGAATGGAGAAATTTTGGAATGATGACTAGGGAAGTGGGAATACCCCAAATGCTTAATTATTGTGTTTGTTCACCATAAATTCCATTTGGACTTTGTACAATTTTAAACGTTTCAGCTATAACACTAATGCTGTGCCACTATAATTTTCACAGTAACCTTATGCAGTTAAAATTGTACTAGTATGTGTGTGCTTAAAAAAATAGACTTTTCATATACAAATTCTCTTCTCTGTAATACATTTAAATATAACAAAATTTACGATATTCTACCATAATTTCAGAGTAAAATCTATGAACTAGTGGCTTTCCTTTTTATATTCCCCCCAGTAAATCAGTTTTATTAAGGATGAATTTACAAATTCTATAAACAAACTTAATACAAAGTGATAGACAATCTATGCAGTTCCAGGATTAAATTCCTTGTATATATTGAAAGGTTGATGATGTATAAGTGACTCTGGACAAGCTGTTTCAGAGTACTTGGTTTCCATTGCCATTAATATCCAAGTGATATTAAGTCTAGCTCAGAAATTGAATAATCCTGTAATGTTTCATGTGCAATTTTTAACAAGAAGATATAATGTAGATGCTCTTACTGTGAATGAAAAGTATTTTCCATTTGTTTTTACAATATAGGCGAATACAAAGATACTGCATATACATTTGTAAAATGTACATACAGCAAAATATAACAAATATTGGTGGTGCATCAGTATGGAAAGTAAAGAATGTGGAAGAAGAGTTACAGAATAAAAGTTTCCAGGCAACTTAAAAAAAACACAATGAACTAATATTATATTAATATTAGAGGAGAAAAATTCGCTCCGGCACCGGGGATCGAACCCGGGTCATTGGTTCTACATAAGAAGTGCTCTCAGTGCGCTCCTTGTATAATGGCAGTTGACTTAATAAAATGTCAACATACATGCCCAACTTGGAGTCAGGCCACAAAGGGAAAAACATTGGAGGAGGGGAGTTCGATCTGGTGCTGTGGATTGGACTTCGGCCTAGCTCAATGGTGAGAGCGCTTGGTATGTAAAACCCAGGACCTGGGTTCGATCCTCAGTACTGATGCAAATTTTTCTATTCTAATATTAATTGTTACGATAACAGATATATTCTGTAGGACAAAAAAAAATAACAATCTTTAGTAAATAATATTATATTATTTATAAATCTATTTGGAAAAATAAAATTATTGGTTTTACAGAATCAATATTTCAGATGAACAAGTTTTCTCACTTGTTATATGGAATTGCTATTTGCTTAGATATGCAATAAAACCTCATAATAATAAAGCGAGTTTCTATTGCTTCAATCATATGGTCATGAATGGTTCCCCACCTCTCCCTCAGCTTGCTAACGACTTCTCTATTTGAAATTTGTCAGTAACAGTCTGGCTAAATCTATCTTGAGTGTATGTGAAAGGAAGGTACTCAGGAATATTTACAGTCCAGTTTTTGAAAATTGTGTATGGCATATCAGAACTAATTTGGAGATTCAAAATATGTACACAGATACAGATATCATCACTGACAAACTCAAAAGACTATAATGGCTGGACCATGTGGTCGGGAAGAAGAAAGGTAGAACACCAAAAATTTCTTTGGACGCTAAAATAAATGGATAAGGAAATAAACTGGAAGATCTAAACTATGCTGATTTGATGATGTCCAAAATTACAGAAAGAAAATTGGGATTAAAAGATGGAGATTGAAAGCACATGATCAGTTTGATTAGAAGGTTGTCATTAGGGAGGCCAGGGTTTTACTGAAAGGATCACAGTGCCATAGAAGAAGAAGATATATAGTCTGATTAGTGTAATATGTGATGTATGCAACGGAGAAGGAAAAGAACTGGCTAACCTACCCTATTATCTTCTGGCATGCCTCATTGTTGTCACTTGTGAGGTTCAAATCTGTCTTCGGACAGCTGACTAAACAACAAATATATACAGAGTTAATTAAGTATGGAATATTCCTAATAACTTTATATACATATATACATATTCATTTCACCATTTGGCCAAACACCTGCATAGAATTGGAATATATCAGTCCCCTAACTGTCCATTGTGCAACTCAAACCAAGAAATGGATTCGGAACACCTCAAAATTTGTGCTTCAGTGGCTGGTCATGATAATATCTTTGAAAAATATTGAAGTGCAAGAGGTCAAATGACTTTATTGTCAAACGCCTGGCATTAGAAAACAACAACAACATTTCACCAAAAAAATGTTCTATATAAAAGTTGTTTTTTTTAGTAGGTTATTTTACGACACTATATCAACATCTTAGGTTATTTAGCGTCTAAATAAGATGAAGGTGATAATGCCGATGAAATGAGTGCAGAGTCAGGCACCAACAGTTACCCAGCATTTGCTCATATTGGGTTGAGGGAAAACCCTGGAAAAAACCTCAACCGACTGAGATTCGAATCCGGGCTACCTGGTTTCATGGCCAGGCGCGCTAATCGTTACTCCACAGATGTGGACCAAAAGTTGTTACAAGTAACTCAATGTTATGGCAGTGTCCTTAGAAAAATATTGACTCAGGTACCGGTATACAATGTATGTCAAAATACAGTCCTTTTTAAATGGCATTCTATATTAATTTTTACATGTTTGAAATCTCAATTCAATACAGATACTTAAAAATTTTACTGTTTCCTTGTAAATCTTTTTTAAATGGCACCCTTATTTATCAATTTCTAATTATTTTGAAACTCTATTAAATTTTACACATAAAAAGGAACATTTAAAAATTTAGATGTTGAAATGAGAGCCATTCATGGATAAACATCCCAGTCTGACGAAAATAGTCCATTGTCTTTGTCACAGTTTGAGGAATTATCAGTTCCATATCTTCTCTAATTTTTAATTTCAGAGCTTTACTATTGTTTGGTGTATCATGATACAACCTGGACTTCAAGTAACCCCATAGGAAGAAATTCAGTAGGTAATTTAGCCGGTTATTCAATGTGTCTTCTTCATATCCATTACCAGGGAATTCTTGGTTCAGGAAATTTGTTACAACTTTACCATAATGTGGAAGTGAGCCATTTTGCTGAAACCAGATGTTACCTTGAAACACAACAGAAAACAATTGTTTGCAAGCTGGGTTAACATTATCATGTGAAAGCTGTTTATACTTATCAGAGGTTAAATTTCCTTCTATGAAAAATGGACCAGTTTTGGTGCTTCCCACTAAATCTGTCCAGTTATTTTATGAGGATGTGTGTTTGTGCATGCTTCTGCCATCCACTGAGTGTTGCGAAACGACCAGTACTGAAAGTTATGGCAAATGACACTACTATTGCCTCGTTTGAAAATATGGTGCACCTCTCAAAATAAGGATTCTGATCAATCTTCTCAATTAATGTTTTACAGAATTCATTCCTTCTGTCAAAATCGTCATTATCAACTCTTGCAAAAGATGAATTTTATATGGATGCCATTTCTATGATTTCAATCATTTCCATATTGATAAATGACTGACATGGTATTCAAGTGCTACTTGCTGTGATAATTTATGAGGATCTTCTTCATCATCACCTGTAACTGTCTTGGTCTTCCAGATTTTGCTTCATTCTGGATGATTCCCGTTTCATTCAATCTTTTTATTATTTTTGAAATTGTTGACTGTGCTATGTTTCTATTTGGGTGTAGGTACCTCATG
Source organism: Periplaneta americana (assembly GCF_040183065.1). NCBI lineage: Eukaryota > Metazoa > Arthropoda > Insecta > Blattodea > Blattidae > Periplaneta > Periplaneta americana. The sequence goes on along the minus strand of NC_091124.1, from coordinate 148,150,177 downwards.
AAATTAGTGCATACCTCTTATTAATTCTCTTTCTGTCGCTATAACCAACCATCATTAGGATTTCTATCCTTTCTCTTTTAGTAAGCATTGCCATGATGAACGATTTTCAGTTCAGGAATGAGAAATAGTCATTATTGATTTATGTCAGTATTTTGTTAGTGTAATGGCTTACTCTACATGAATACACAAACTTATTATGTATTATGTATCAAGACCTTTGAAAGAAGCGTAATAATATTCATAAGAGAATATTTAATGGGATGAATAAAATTTTTATGCATCTGTATGTAAAATTGAATGGAAATTTCAAATACATCAAAATTGATATGGAGTGCTATTTAAGAAAAACGTGTTTTTTTTGCCACACTCTGTGTACCTGCACCAATATTTTTGTAAGAATACTGCCATAACATTAAGTGGGTTACAGATTATTTGCAACAGCTTCTGTATCTAACATTTTTTTGTGAAATTAAAATAAGTTTATAAAAGGTTGTGAGTAATATTCCATAATTAACACTGTGTGTAATAAATTATAATAAACAGTAATTAATGACAATTACAAATTTGCATAAGTAAGAATGCTTAAGTGATAATCAGGGATTATATCACCACTCCATATTGTGTGACTGTGTTACTGCAGACAGCTAATTATGAAATTCTATGCAGCGTACATTTATTATTATGTGGTTCCTTTCTCACTCCTAAGCTGAACAGAGATTAGGGCATCAGTACTAGTATCCTAAATAAGAATAAAATAAATCCATACTATTTGACACCTAGGACCGTATTCATAGACATTCTTAGCGCGGGCTTTCGGTGGTTGATCAGCGAACTAACGTTTTTCGTATTCATAAACCAGTATCAGCGATAAGATATGATATGAATCCTGTTTAGCACGCTCGTAGCCCGGGCTAGCGAAATGTCTATGAATAGCACCTTTAATGATTAGATCAACTCAGCCATAGCTCAGACATGTGATGTCCTCTCACCCATAACAGATCTGAACATTATCGTGTTGGTTCTGCTTTTAATCACATGTTATGCCATTTCATTATGACATTGATAATACTGAATAACATCAACAACTCTAACTCATTTTAAAAATATTATTAAATGAAACAACAAAGAAAACATGCCACACCACTCAATACACAAAGGCTATTATTATTATTATTATTATTATTATTATTATTATTATTATGCATTACAATTAGGTTGAAATATTAAACTTTGTGTACCCAAATGTTCATAATATTGGCCAGACAAAATAGATCAGAACATAGACCTTAAAAAATTATTAAAATAATAACCGCGAAAGTTTCAATGTACTCTTATTAAACTATCAATTACACAATTACAATTCCTCCATGAGGTACAGAACAAGAAGCAATAATGGATGTTTTAAAAAATTATTTATTTATATATATATATATATATATATATATATATATATATATATATATATATATATATATAGTAGAATCCACATTATCAATCACCTAATTAACATTCTTTTCTGAAACTTCATGTGGAAATATCTCAACAACAACACTATAATTTGGATGGCTGGAGCTGAACTCGTTTACTGATGACCTGGAATACAGCATTGGGAATGACTTAAAAAGTGACAAGCACTCATTGCTTGTTCGAGGCTCCTTATCAGGCCCCACTCCCAGCACATCTTAAGCCAGAATCATCCTCCCTTAATTCCGGCCCTCCCTCCCTTATCTTATTTAAGCTGAACTAAGTCTCTGGTGTTCTGGAATACAGCACTGGGAGCAATTTAGAAGTTGCAAGCAACTATTGCCTGTTTGAATCTTCTGAATCAGGTCCCATCCCCAGTTCATCTTATACCACAATCATCCCGACATCCTTTCTCAAGGTAAACTACACTCTGGGCTATTAAATACACACCAAGGATTCCCACACATTCCCGAATTTCGAGATTGGTTGTTGGGACTGGACTGTTTTCTGGCTAGCCCCACATCCTGCACAATGGATGTTGCTATAAGCAACTGAATCTATTATATTCAGAATAAGGATGGTAAACGTGCCTAGCCACAACCACTCTCTAAGCCAGAATTTTTTATTAGTGTCATTTTATAGTCAATTGACTAGTTTCCTAAATTCAGACTACTCATCCTGCATATGGTTTACCTCAAGTGCCAAGGCATGTTGGAATGAGTCCTGAAAGAAATGGGCTTACTTACTTACAAATGGCTTTTAAGGAACCCGCAGGTTCATTGCTGCCCTCACATAAGCCCACCATCGATAGCTCTCCTGTGCAAGATTAATCCACTCTATTATGATATCCCATCTCCCTCAAATCCATTTTAGTATTATCCTTCCATCTAGGTCTCGGTCTCCCCAAAGGTTTTTTTCCCTCTGGTCTCTGCATTTCTGGGTTCGCCCATATATGCTACATGCCCTGCCCATCTCAAACGTCTGGATTTAATGTTCCTAATTATATCAGGTGAAGAATACAATGTGTGCAGTTCTGCATTTTGTAGCTTTCTCCATTCTCCTGTAACTTCATCCCTCTTAACCCCAAATATTTTCCTAAGAACCTTATTCTCAAACACCCTTAATCTCTGTTCCTCTCTCAAAGTGAGAGTCCAAGTTTCACAACCATACAGAACAACTGGTAATATAACTGTTTTATAAATTCTAACTTTCTGATTTTTTGACAGCAGACTAGATGACAAAAGCTTCTCAACTGAATAATAACAGGCACTTCCCATATTTATTCTACGTTTAATTTCCTCCCGAGTGTCATTTATATTTGTTACTGTTGCTCCAAGATATTTGAATTTTTCCATCTCTTTGAAGGATAAATCTCCAATTTTTATATTTCCATTTCGTATAATATTCTGGTCACGAGACATAATCATATACTTGTCTTTTTGGAATGTACTTCCAAACTGGTCGCTTTACTTGCTTCAAGTAAAATTTCCGTGTTTTTCTTAATCGTTTATGGATTTTCTCCTAACATAGTCACGTCATCCGCACAGACAAGAAGCTGATGTAACCTGTTCAATTCCAAACCCTGTCTGTTATCCTGAACTTTCCTAATGGCATATTCTAGAACAAAGTTAAATAGTAAAGGTGATAGTGCATCTCCTTGCTTTAGCCCGCAGTGAATTGAAAACGCATCAGATAGAAACTGGCCTATACGGACTCTGCTGTAAGTTTCTCTGAGATCCATTTTAATTAACTGAACTAGTTTTTTGGGAATACCAAATTCAATAAGAATATTATATAAAACTTCTCTTTTAACCGAGTGATATGCCTCTTTGAAATCTATGAATAACTGATGTACTGTACCCTTATACTCCCATTTTTTCTCCAATATCTGTCGAATACAAAATTTCTGATCAATAGTCGATCTATTACGCCTAAAACCGCACTGATGATCGTCAATAATTTCATCTACATATGGAGTTAATCTTCTCAAAAGAATATTGGGACAAAATTCGGCATTTCCCAAATTAAAGTCTTCACAAATCCGAGTCTTGGTGTTCACATGTCATCTTGGGTGCTTCTGAGCTAGTTTACTCAATTGTCATGTGTCTGGTGCATGGGCTTGGATTCCTTGTGCAGCAATATAGTGACGTTTGTCCTCTCACCACTTGCTCTTTCTAGGCTTTTAATGTCTTCGGCAACCCTACCTTACTGCTGTTCAACTATGCTGTGAATCATGTTTGCGACATTCCTCCCCGTCATATGGTAGCTATTAGGTTGCGTCAATTTTCGGCTTTTCCCCTTCAAAATTATCTTAACCTTTCGTCTCCTACCATCAACTTTAGTCGACAGTAACTGTATTATTGAAAAAAATTGAAAGTCGACTTTAGTAGTTGCACACATGCATTAAAATTGAGTATCACAGCACTTAAATCCCGGTCAGCTACATATAACAGAGGCACTTAAATTCCGGTGCCAAAGGGTTCAGTTCCTTCAATGGAATGGTGAAAAATAGAATGAGACAAGTGGTCAATAGCCCTGGAGCGCACACATTTTTCCTCTGAGCCCCAAATTTCCTTGCACAATAGTTTACTTTTAATAATTTGTTTCTCCTCCCATACCCCCTTCTATCATCATCACCACAACCACCATCATCATCATCATCATCTATAGAATGTACAATTCTATGTTAATAGCTTGTATGGTTTAGGGCTGTTGCTGTGAGCTAAATATTTCCTTGCAAGTGCTCAAGAACATAACGAAACTAAGCAAAGGAAAAACAGATAAAAGTGATCAATTTCACAAAGGCATAAACTGGGTTTTAGTATATAAAGTAGTGTATAGTAAACAGTAACTTGCTTTTCCATTTTACTGAATTTCTGTTACCACACTGGTAACCTGAGTTCCAATCCCAGTGTTCAATTGATATTTACAGTGGACAAAGATGGCGTTTGGTGGTCGGTTTTCACAGTATACTTCTGTTTCCCCTACCAGCATTCCACCATTGCTTCATTGATTACCATCATCATATGGTGTTACGTACTTATAGTTCGTCTTCTGTGGTGCACCAAAGGCAACACCTTTGTGGCGGCTGAAAAAACTACAGGCTTTGGCACATCACTCAGTAGTTGGGGATGCTTGGGTGAATGACAGAAGTCAAGTGTCTGTCATTAGTTAAATTTTTTTTAATGTTATATATTATTTTCATGGAGTGTAGTGCTGTGATAATTGATTAAAGTTTTTATTCAGTATAATTTTGTGTAGTATGGAGACAGAAGTGTTGAACTTTAAAATATTGTGTAATGTCTTTGTATGTGAAAATCAGGAACAATGTGGATGATCGAATTTCTTTAGTTAACTGCTCATTCCCCATCCACTCATCACAACAGATAATCAGGCTCTACTGTATTTGAAAATTACAAGAGTAGGCCTATTATGTGATTTATTGAAACACATTTCACGTTATCCTCACAAGAGAATATAATTAAGTAATAGGTATAGGCACTGAAGATAACGGGCCTTGAATTGAGCAGAACATATTGATCACTTTATTTCATATAGAAGTTTCAAAACTTCGATCTCAAAAGGTAGAAACACTTCACATATTTTTACACTAAAACATCAACGGAGAGAATATTACAAAACGCTTGCATCCTGTACACACTTTATGAGTTTGTAACTTATATGTAAACCTTTAAAAAATTGTTGGTATATGTCTGCTGAGATGAGAGAAGAATATACATATGTGATGATTTAGAAAGTCTGTGATCAACACTTTTCCCTTACTATGTATATGGATTTCTTATTCATACAATTTTGGGAAGTTTTCAGTTCCTCGAGGTCAAGAATGAGGCATGGTATGATCACTAGAAATTTGTTTCAAGTGTTTTGAAACATTCTGCATCATTTCAATTAATGGGGTAAATTGAAATTTGTTTAAACACATTAATTAATATATTGACAAGGAAAACCCCGGGTTTGAACAGGCAGGACTGCATTGGGATTCAATCATGGGTTCTTTCATTTGTCTCTGGATGCTATGGTGACAGTCATTTTCCTGTAAAATGTCGCAGTAGACCAGTATTCAAGAACCACTTTGAAGTTTAAAGAGCCGATCTGCACACTTAGGACTGTTGATATCTATAACTGCATTACAAATAGTCAGGGTGTGCATGTGTTCAAAGATTAATGCAGGTGAGAGCATTCTATAATGAAGAAAATAACCATTACCGCAAAATGCACAGATTATACACTCATTGAATGCACACTGATGAAGAACATTATGTTGAAAGCCATGTCGATAACACTTTTGAATGACTGCACAGGGTCTGTCACTATGGTATCCAGCTAACGCCATGCGTAATGCAACATCAGTTGATAGATCTCTGCAAACAATTGATTGTACATGAATAATAATAGTAATCATCATCATCCATGGTGCTACAGCCCGTGAAAGACCTAGACCGACCAGCCGGCTGCTGGTCTCATGCCCACATGCCAAAGCAGAGGTGGATGATCATCCAACCAGAATGGAGATATCGTGTGGTTAGCACAATGATCCTCCCAGCCGTTATAGCTGGCTTCTGCAACCTATCATAGCGCCCCAAGTGCATTACGATGCTGGGTGGGCACCGGTCCCATACACTGACCGAAATTTCATGAGAAAATTTCTTCCCCCATGAGAACTCGGAACTAGTGCGCATTCCGTAATGCAAGTCCTAGGCAGGATGTCTTAGACCACGATGCCACGGCACGGGACTGATTGTATATTACAGAATGTATTTTGAGAATGAATAGTCTGTCATGTAATTTGGGCTGTGGCATGTTGAAATGTAGTTTTATGTAGTCCGTGATTTTTTGGCGTATATTTTATACTGTGTGAAAAAAATTACATCTAGGAGTTTAATATAGTTCATAGTTTTCCGTGGGATGAGTTTTAAATGAATTTGTTTTCCCCCGAAGACCTCATGAAGTATGCGTTCATGCTTGTGTGCAGCCCAGGAATCACAGAGGAGTGATTTGTCTTTGTCAGACAGATGTCTGTTCAAAAAACGGACGCAAAAAAGTTCTGCAGGTGTTGTTTCGTCATCTGTCTGTTCACACTGGTGCACACATTATCATTTGCAGGACAATTTTCTTCAATTTCTCGTGCCACATGGGATCAAAATTTTTCATTCTGTTCCTAGAATCATAGAGCTATAAAGTTTGCTTGCTAAATGGTGGCCAACCATTAACACTGCAATGTTTATTGTGAAGTGATAACATTGTCCCTTTGGTACGTTTCTCACCTTCTGTGGACAACGTTCTTTCATATGCAATCTCATAGTTGAATTGACTCTGGTCACAGTTCCAAACATACTCCAGTTCTATATTATGTTCACTTGCAATAAGATCATTGACGTCATTAAAGAATGTTTCTGCATGTTGGATTATTTCGTTGATTCACGTTCTTTGTTTGGAGCATAGTTATATGGCATGTTATTTCAAAATCAGTTTCAAATTATCAATGAAATATATTGAAGCTTAGATGTTCAAAAGTCCGATATTTTTAGCTGCTTCATTTGTCCAGTGTTGTAAGTTCCAATAATGTATGCTATACCCCAGATCACATATAGATTGCTCATTCCTATGTTAAAATCAGTTGCACTTTGAAGAGAACGACTGCCAGGATCGCCACCCGTCTGCTGTAAACTAACATGAGATGGCAGTACAGTCGCTAATGCAATTCAAATGGGAGTTATGATGTGACTCCTTATGTAACAACTAGATGGCAGCATAGTAAACCTGATGAAAGTTGTTACCGTCAAAACCTACAATGCTGAGCAATCTGGGTATATATTACTTAGGGCTATATCCTTTTGCTGTTGCCTCATCAAGCTTGGCTAATGTTTGTTGTTCGATGACATTTACTTGTTGTACGTAGTTTCCCTTGACTACACTTATACCTTTTCGTTTCTATCCTACATATTCCAACATCACTTTAATATTACTTTTCGTTTTCAGTTTGGGATACCGCTTCAATAGCTTCTCATATGTGTTGCATTCTGGGCTATGATAATCGTCAAAAATATTGTCTAATATTTTCTCATCAAATATTGTGACGACACTAGACACTTTGCTTTTTTGGGAGGTTAAAGTTCATATTCACTCTGGCTGCTACCTTATTCTCCTGTCGAACTGGAACTATCCTCGCTGAATTCAAGGCATTACTTATCGTTATCATAGCTGTGATTTAACGTTATGATACTTTCACTTTGTAAGAGGTTTTCATATTCATAATCAAGGACACAAGAAAACATGCGAATGACTTCGTATTTTCAGTTCAACCAATAGCAAAACATTAATTGGATGGCTACTCGTCAAACTGTTGTTTTTCATTTCACTACATACACAGACAACAAGACATGTGGTAACACCACCAGCACAATCTTGACTGGCACAACGGACTGCATACCAAGCATGATGCAATGGAGCCCTCTATTTTGTAACTGCGGAGTTTTACAGACAAATGACTGTCACCACTGAAAGTAGAGGCATGTACGTGACCTTCAACTGCATTCTGGTGTGATTCTGTTTGTTCAAATCCAGGGGTGTTCCTTGTGAGTTAAAAATTATTTCCCTGCTCTAAGTATATGTTTAATTCGATGTATCACAAAATTACTCTATAAAGAATAGTGTAAGAAAGTAAAAGAAAATTCTCGTACCTTATAAAAAAAAATCTACTTATGTTGAACAAATTAACACATACAACATAAATGGGTTTTAGCATATTTTTTCACTAGTGACTAATATTCAAAAGGAAGAAACTAAACTGTTGACTATATAGTATACCTTTACTAAAGGTTATTCGAGTTACAAGACTTCAGAAAGAAATGGAAATTCTGATGTAACAAAATAAGAAAACGTACGAAATTGGTATGTATCAAACATATTAATAATTCAGAACGTCTGAGATCTCTTATATAATAGCACATCCATTGTTCGTATATCAATCTTCTTATGCGACTAACATACTTATTTACAATTACTGTAAACAATCTAAGAACCATCACAAATGTTGACAACTCTATACGTTATTGATCAATATGGCAACTACAACAGTCATTCATGTTCAAATGGATATGGATGACAAAACTAACATTCTTTGAAAGTAATGTTACTTTTATTACACTACATGCATGTTTATGAGGTAATGGTGGTGATGAACTTCATACAAATGATAGCACTGAGCTTGTAGTTGTCTTGGGAGTTTATGTCGAAATCAGGGAGTAAATCATTCTGTAACAAAGAGAATGAGAAAATATTGCATATTTATATTTACTGTAAAGTGATTTATCGGGTTATTCAAAAGTCAAAGATTTAAAAATCCTCTAACTTCGTTAAGAAAGTTTTGTTTATAATAGAGTGGGGTTTATAGACCAATTTCTGAGAATATATCACACTGTTGAGTAAGTTATTTGCTGTCACCTCACAACTTGATTCACACTCCGTGTTCCATATTTTGAATTTTGTCTAATTTGCTGGACTTCTTGTAAAACCATTGCAGCTTTCACATCGTTTTCTACAGAATTTGATCTACCACAACATTTTTATCTGCTATGGAATCAGTCTATTCAATTTTTTTTTACAAATTCCTACAATGACGACAAATTGCAGCTCCATCAGTTCAAATACCTCAATCCATTTAGAGATCGGAATTTTCACAGAGTGCTGGAATAATTTCTATTACATTCACAGTAACAATGAATAAAGTCATTTTTGTATTAGTATATGTAAAAATCATTATTTTCTGGCATTAATTTGTTAAAAAAAACTCAAGAATACCTGTTTATTTCATTTTCCATCAGAACAATAGGCTCTAGTAAAACAATAATAATTTCAAATACAACTTTCTGTTAAAATGAATCCCATTTCTGTATGAACATGAACAAAACTGCGAAACTGTATATTATTTTTTTATAAACTTATTTCTTGACAAAGTTAGGACTTCAAACTCTTTTGTGATTTTTGAATATAAATTCTTTTGTGACTTTTGAATAACCAACAGCACAAGCAGAAAAACAATTATAAACATGTTAAAACAGATCCTTCCTAATTTCCCTGTATCATTTATGCAAAAAGTATCCTTTAGAACTGAAAATTTTATATAGACACAGAGTTATTATCTCAAGTTGATTGCAAAGAGGAGAGTTTGCACTTGATAAAATTTACAATACATGAAGATGGCAGGATCTATTCTATTTTGTTTTGTATATCTCATTGCTCTCCTACTGCTGGATTTTTTACATGAGCTAGTCTTGTTATTTTGATGTTCTCATCTCTCATGTTTCTAAAATATATTTAGTCTTGGAGGTGTCAGGCCTTGTTTCTAATGAATCACTGAAGATCAGACCACATCTCAGTTCCATGAACTATGAGCACCTATACACAAAAATAACTTCTGTTTTGAAATATCTTCTGTAAATTCAAAATAATACCATTTTTGCTCAGAATCCAATATTCAAATTGGTATAAGTGCTTTCCTTTTCATGACAGTTTCCATGTTGAACAGTGTTATGCTGTATGGGTCTTCTATGCAGTGCACTGGAAATTACTATTAGTTAATTTTCCTTCTTACTTTTCAGCATTTTCTCATGATATTTTGCATTGAGTTTAGGGTTGATACAATGGAGATGAAATATATTTCGAAATTCTGAATTTGGTAGATTTCCTTATTCTAATGTTGTGGAAATTCTGGCTTAACAATAGTGTCCAGTGAACAGTCTAAATTCTGCTACAGCAGCTTTGAAATTAATTCTTTTGTTTGTACATTTTCTTCTTCTTTTTTTTTTTTTTTTCATATTGCTTTTTGAATTTATGCGTGTTTTACGGATTCAAATGGTAATTTTTTATTGACTTCATTGATATTTTAGTGCAGTTTTGGCCAAAGACATCTCTAGTTACAATATCATGAAAAGATCCACTGTAGCAAGATTAGTTTCTTCAGTCTGGTTAATATTTTATGGATTTATTCATCTGTTAGGTTTGTGTTAGGTTCACTCAGCCTCCTATCAAACAGATTACTGATCTTTCCTGGGGTAAAAGGTAGTCAGAGCATGGTACCTGCCATACTACCTCATTCTATTACCAAGGTCATGAAAGCACAGAGTTCTACCTTCATGCTCTTTAAGTACCTTTATGGTGTATAAAGGAGATACCTTACGTGACCCTTAGTTTGTGATTCACCCAACTTTCCTATTGCTTTATATCAGTGTTATTGAGTCTGGGAGTATTACTGCATTGTTAAATTTACTTATTATACAGAGAAACTGTTGAATGGCTGTTTTTAAGTCATCAAACTGCAATTTTACTCTTGCTCCAGCACAAGTTTCTCCTTCGTAGATTCTGAGGAACATATCCTTCAATTTAACATTAGACTACCTTTACTCCAGGGCTAAAGATTTTGTTGTTTCTCAGCTCAAATTTATTTGTAGATGCACTACTTCTATTAACATTACACTGAATGTTTACTTCCTGTATTCTGTCCCAGTGTGCAACCCTCGGTTGTCAATATGCATTATTTAAAATTAGTTATAGAGCTCTGCATAAGTACGACCAACATTACATTGCACTTAATTCTCTTCTTTTTCATTTCAAGAAGCAGCCTTAAATGTATTCCATCTCATAAAGTGCAGTCCTTTGTTTTCCTGAAATTTGTATATTTTATTGCAAATATTTGTTTCACCTCTGTAAGTTAAAACAGGTGTGGCTATTACTTTATAGAAATGCAATCTTCTATATTATTTTTGTTTTGTTGTCTAATGTTCTATGAATTGAGCTGCACAGCATTTGATATTTATTTAGTTTACTGTTCATGATGTGTTCATATTGGCAGTTTACGTTACACTTTAAATCCGTTGCAGCTCGTGGTTTTAAAAATTGGGGAAGGCTGTAAATGAACACATAATGTCACGTGTAAATTGTTTGACGTCTCATATTCACCTATTTCTTTTCATAAGTAGGTAGAGTAAAGTAACTTTTTATTCCATTATCGCCACTGGGAGGAGAAAAAACCATCGTGCACCAAAATCTCACTAGATAGTAGAATGTCCCATCTTACGGCACAGTAAACTTATGCTCTCTGACAGAAGTTTTATAAATTGTCTTAATGATTACCATTTATGTCAACAAATAAATATAAAATTGTCACAGTGTTTCTGCTAAACGGTCAATTGATGATCCATCGTAGACTGAATGATAGAGACAGAGACTGTACTTCAAGACTAGAAATTCAGCTACTCTTTGTTTCTCCTTGAACATTTTAATGTAAGCTATTACAGTAAAATTTTGTAGGGGTTGGTAAGATATATTTAGGTGTAGAAATGTGAGCCTTCGTGAAAACAAGAAAGAAACGATTTTCGTTCAAATCATGCCTCCCAGCTCTGTTACAGAGGATGTATTGCAGATTTGTAGTTGGATTTATTACACAGGGTGAAACGAAAAAAGTGGACAAAACTTCAGGTATGGAGTCCTCATGTGTATAGAAGAAAAAATGGTTATATTAATTTGGGTCTAGAAATGCTTGGTTTCTGAGTAGGGATTGCAGTTATGATCACAATGCGTTTGTCTGCTGGAATTATTATGATACAGCTTGTCTCATCGAAATCCGAACATTCTTGGCCTCCACGTTCACCAGATCTAACCTATTGCACTTCTTTCTGTGGGGGCACTTGAAATTGTTGGAGCCACCAGCAGAGCTCAGATGGTAGCATGTTTGCCTGCTGATCTGGAGTTGCGCTCGGGCATGGGTTAGATTCCTGCTTGGGCTGATTACCTGACTGATCCCCCCCTCCCCGAGATTTTTCACAAACTGTAAGGCGAATATCAGGTAAGCTATGACGAATTCTCGGCCTCGTCTCACTATCACTACATCCATTGAAGCTAAATAACCTAGTAGTTGATACAGCATTGTTAAATAACCAAATTCGATTCATGTTGATAATGAAGCAGATTCTGAAAGGTTGTCAGACAATAAAAACTATGCAAGAAATTTTGGAGCATATTCAGATCTTGATGAAATGATGAGCTGTAGCCTGTATTCAGGCAGGAAGTTGAAATTTTGTACAGTTCATCTAAGGGAAATTAAACAGAATTCATCATAATAATTCCAGCAAACAAATGTACTGGAGTGCACTATGATCATACTTGCAAGCCCTACTCAGAAATCATTTATTTATTTCCGGACCCATACTGATATAAACATTTATTCTTCTACATGAGGAATCTGTACCTTAAATTTTGCCCAATTTTTTTTGTTACACGCTGTATACATGCATATATCATACATTATGAACAGTTCCAAATTAGTTAACTGTCACTACAGAGTGAACAATACTGGAAATCACAAAATATCGTACAAAATAAAGGCAATTAATTTACAGATGCATGCTGTTACTGTTGTAGGATATTGTGTAAACGGTTGATTAAGCAAGATAATTGACATGCATGCAGTGCGTGTGCATAGGAAGGGTTTGAAATGCGTAGTTAGGTATTTGTGTTTAATTGATTTTACTTTGTCATGAATACGAGGTCTGTCTAAAAAGTATCCGACCTTTAGCCAGAAAAAATATTTCAAATACCTGACGGGGTTGGGACCCTAATCCCCTTCAAAGTAGGCCCCTTGTGCTTGCACACACTTAGCCCACCGATCCTTCCACTGCCGGAAACACCTCTGGAAGTCTTCTTTTGGAATGGTGTTCAGCTCCGTCGTCGCATTCCGCATTATCTCTTCTCTACTCTCAAAATGGGATCCTTTCAGTGGTGTCTTCAATTTTGGAAACAACCAGAAGTCGCAAGGAGCCAGGTCTGGAGAGTAGGGAGGTTGGTGAACGGTTGTAATTCCATGTTTGGCCAAGAAAGTGTGTATCAATTGGGATGAATGTGCGGGGGCGTTGTCGTGATGCAAGTGCCAGTTTTTCGCCGTCCACATGTCTGGTCTTTTGCGCCGAACTGCATCACGGAGTCGCCGGAGAACATCGTGATAGTACTCCTTTGTCACCATTTGTCCTTCCGGTGCGTATTCGTGATGCACAATTCCACGGACATCAAAGAAAACAGTCAGCATCACCTTGATTTTGCTTCGCACCTGCCGCGCTTTCTTCGGCCTTGGAGACTCGGGATGCTTCCATTGCGACGACTGTCTTTTTGTTCCTGGGTCGTACCCGTACACCCATGACTCATCTCCAGTTATCACGGTGTTCAGAAACCCAGGATCAGTGTTGGCGGTGTCCAGAAGGTCCTGTGCAACGTCACGACGGAGGTCCTTTTGTTCCGGGGACAACAACTTGGGCAAGAATTTCGCAGCCACTCGGTTCATGTTCAAATCATCACGCAAAATTGCATGTGCAGAATCTTTACTCACTCCAACCTCTTCGGCAATCTCCCGCATGGTCAAACGATGATCTGCCATCACCAAATTTCGCACCCTCTCAACAGCTGCACTCCGAGCAGTTTGGGGCCTGCCACAACGCTGCTCACTCTCCGCTGATGTGCGGCCATCTTTGAATCGGTTGAACCACTCCTTAATTTGTGTTACACCCATCGCATCTTCCCCAAACACCTGCTGAATCTTACGAATTGTTTGACTTTGAGAATCACCAAGCTTTTGACAAAATTTGATGCAGTATCTTTGCTCAATTCGTTCAGTCATCTTGCGAGAAAACTAAATCCGACAAACACCTAGAACAGCACCTTACTTGGCGACCACCAGCCAGTGACTGGCACAAGCGAATGCGGTGAAAAAATTCAAGCATGCGCATTACAGTTCCTCCTTCCACCATGCACAGTGGCGCCGCCTTAGAATCACAACTTTACGCGGGAAAAATTAAGGTCGGATACTTTTTAGACAGGCCTCGTACATTTGTTGAAAGTTTTATTTTTTGTATTTTTTTCTCCCTTTTAAAAAGTGGATTGCGCAGCTTATTCGAAGGTGTGGGATATTCGAGAAAATCTGGTAATTAAAATAAGAGAACTGTTATTGTATTCGTAGTATGGTATGCTCCTAGTTATGATTGTCTTGGAATGTATTAAACATTTCTCTGAAAAGTTGTATGTTTCGTCTTTTGTCACACATTTTATTCAAACAATGTATAGCTCTTTGTAGGCTATGTTTACTTCTCTGCAAAATAATATATATATTTTTTTTTTTCAGTAAATAATATTCACACATTTATTTCTGGAAGTTACTTCATATCTGCATTGTGCATAATACTAAACTAGAATAACTTTACCACTTTATTTTCAGAAAAACTGTAATATAATAATGTTGAACACTTGACAACTATGTCATTGGCTTAACTGATATCTATTTCCAATTTGTAAATGTCAGCAGGTATCATTATGGTCACATTTCTAATTCACGTAGTTCTTATTTTTTCTACTAGAACCCTCCATAATTGTTATGTGGTTACATCTATAACTAACAGATGAGAATACAGTAATAATGCACCTGAACATATGTTTCGCCTTTATTCATGAACAAATATTTTCTATGCAGTAAATTTACTATGTTGGATTGATTATTTCCTTATTTGTTGGATGACAGTCTTTAGATACAATATTTTTTGCATTTAAAGATATTTGTCTTCAACTGAGTTTGAACCTATAATACATAGGTCAAGAGACAAGTAGGGACTATTGCAACACTAGACAATAGATGATGAAAAACTGTAATAGTACATACCTGACCTGTACTTTTCTTTCACTTTTGGTCATTTTTTAAGTATGTAAATATATGATGAATGTTTATGAAAATCATACAAACCCATATAAGTAATAGAAGAATGATAGCAAATAGAATGCTAATTTAATCCATCCTTCTCGTTGACATTTCGTGAGAACATCGGCATTCATAATACTTGTTGGATCATACAACCCTGGTCCAGTCATTACAGGACGTGTACGGTACCTGTACAAAACAAAACTGTGTAAATGATAAACAAAACTAAATATTTGATCTGGCTTATTTAGTTACAACAGTTCTTATTACTCAAATCGAAATATTCAAATTGGAACATTTTTAAACTACCGTAATCTATGTTGTAGGCCTATAATGTTCTCTGTGCAGGTCGTCTTTTGTATCTGCAGATATCACTTGGTCATCTGCAAACAGTATCATAGGCTATTTATGATAAATTATGTAAACCAGTCATCAACTCATGTTGGTGTTGTTTGAGAGCTGCATTTCTCTGCACATTTAATGGGATTGAGCAACAGAGGGGAAGTTGTTAACTTCATGTGCTTAGTGCAATGCAAACAGTATTGTATTTATGGCAATTTGTCTAAACCAATCATCAATAACTCATACTGGAGTTGTTTGAGCTGCATTTCTTTATGTAATGAAGGGGAGTGGTAACTTCGCTGCAATGCTCAGTGCATCTCACCCCCACATCTCAGTGCCCCACCCCACCCTACCAGGTTGTCTTTAGACATTACTAGTCTTCTCTCCTGGCAGTGGCTTATGTGTAATTCACTTCAGAGGTTAGGGTGCCTGAAAGGCGGAGTTAAGTTGCCCCGATTATATGGTAGGAGTGATCATAATTATGCAGTGCCAGGAGAGGTCTTAAATCTAGGCTTAACCCACATTCCAGACCATGGACGAACACAGGAACAGTTCCCTTGTGCATCTCATACTTACAACACAAGTTGGCGAGTATTGAGGCTAATATCACATAGCATAGGCCATTTACAAGTTCTGGCTCTTCATAGGAAAACAGTTTGCTTTGCATAGAATATAATATGGTAAAAGTGCTCCATACACAATAAAATACTAAATTACGCAAAATAGTTTAATCATCAGCTCAACATTACTCATTCTGTCATGGCCATGATTACAAAAATTACGTAATTGGTCTATTAATGGTATTATTACCAGAAACAACACCAGTTACATTTCTGATTTGACGTCTTCTACAGGAAGACTAAGGAAGTTGTATAGTACTTATTTAACCTTCTCTTCCCCTCTACCAGGGGATTACAACTACAATATTAAGACTCAATATATATAATTTTGTATTAACAAAAGCCACCCTAAATAAGGGTTCAATAATTACTGTACAAAGTTGTGGATGAAATGTTATAAAAGTAATTTTAATATTATATATTGACAAAGGAAATGGTGCATATATCAAATTTTCTTTGTATTTCTCTCTGAAAAGAATACTTAAAAATGTCTAGTATGTCAAATATAAATTCGATATTACGGTCTCATCCAACATTGACTGATGCTGGATGCTCGTCCCCACATTGTTTACTCCCACTTTTTAATCCTCATAAAGGAATTGGACAAATATCAATTTTATTGGTTTAAGTGGAAGGTAACATCTATTTGCAAGTTTCAGAAATAGATGATGATGATGATGATGATGATGATCATCATCATCATCATCATCATCATCATTCGTACAAGGTTGATATCTATTTGACTGTTTCATAATGAAGTTACAGTATTAGGTATTATTTTTCGAGACCTAAAATTATCAGGCAGTACATCTCACTTGACAATGTGTGTCAGAGGAAGAACAATTGTTTGTATAAAAGTCTGACTAGAGTAATATGTAGCTAGTCGGTGATGTATGCAATGGAGGGGAAATGGAACTGGCCACCCTACCCTATTATCTCCTGGCCTAGTTGCCTCATAAGTGGTGCCGTCTTGTGAGGTTCATAGCCTACTTGTCTTCGGAAAGTTCACTAAACAACAACAAAGTGACACAGATACATTTTCCGTTTATCTCGTAACACATTCATTGTTCAGAGGACACATGTTGGTCAATGAGGAATATTACAGCAATTCCAGTCTGAGGCCCAGGGAAATTAACTGTAACTGTTTTTATGTTTGATATGTAGTACTTAAGTTAGGTATGTTTCTATATGCAAAAGTGTTTGATGTCTGAAAAGACGAAAGAAACAGAGGAACGAAGAACATAGAAAGAGAGGAAATAGAGGAGAGATAAGAATAAATGAGAATTTTTTCCATTTTCCGTGAAATCCATGGCAGCATTCGATGCAAGAATGGCACAAATGACTGTTTGGTCTTCCTACCTACAGGTTTATTCTTCCTTAGAATGCCAAAGAGTTTCTCACAAATGATGGATTTTTTGGTTTCCCGTAAGTTATATTGCTATGAGATACTATGTATTTGACCAAATTGGAACTAAATGATTAAGGGAGAGAAAAATAAAATGCCCAATCTTCTATATCGCCTCACATCACACAAGGGACTAAGGACTGATTTAAGTTTTTTTATGGGTTAGATGGGTTAAAGGAGAGGATAGCTAAATTACATTAAGTCGAGGTATGTGACAAGATCAGTGGGTTAGTTGAGAGGATTATTTTAAAAGTGATATCAGGCCGAGAAACTGTGTAGTATGGGAAGATACCGAAGCTTCACCAATAAAATCACGAGAAAGAATCTGTAAGTAAATTTCTTGTTCTTACCTGTTGATATGGTATGCAATAAGGGGTATGTTTAGACATAGTGAAAACCATTCCCCTGATGCTATGAAGAGTATGTTGAAGAGTAAGTGAAGCAGATATTCTGGTATAACTAACTGAAAATAAAAACAACATTGAATGGTTATCTGCATAGAAGTTTTGCCTGTTATACATTCATATGGAAGACAGAAATAATTAATGGTTCTTTCAGCTGTTTACTTAATTAACCGAAAGCTAAATAGGAATACTCTGTACTTATAAAAGAAAAATCAGAATATGATAATTGAACCCGGCAAAATGTTGAATCAATCGGAATTACAGCAGAAAGACAACAAAATTTAGCTATAACATTGGTAAATTTTGTACATTGCTAAAATTAATAACATTAAGAACTTACAGGATTTAAACTGTTGCACTGGTCGATGGGATTTTTGTAATCTGTCTTTAGTTCATCAAAGGCGATGACCTGGAACGAAATACCGGGAGCAACAAATAGGTTAGAAACGCATCTCTTTGAAGGTGCACAGTGATCAAGTAATTGTAACACTATGTTACATAAGCAAAATTTACAAGAAAACATGAAACAATGTCATTATAAGATTTAAAAAAAGCGTTACATACGTGAAAAATAGCAAAGAATATTAAAAATGCATCCACAATTAATGCAATTATATATGAGAAAGCAGAAAAATTAAACGCCATTTTAATTTTGGTTATGGGCGTCTCTTGCACCTTGGATCAAAGGTTATCTGCTGAAATGTAAAGCAATATTCCTGCACCAGACGAATAGCGATCACCGAGTTCACAGATTAGCCGTAGAAGTATCGAGCGGTATCGAGTGAGTTTGAAACCACAGACAAATAAATTTGAACTGTGTATATTTCGAAAAAATTAATAATACAATGCAATGATTCGTATTATACTTATCTTGTGTTTATAGCCAATGAGTATTCTGTAGTTAACATATTTGTAGTTTGTGCAGTAAATCAAAAGGCATAACTGCTTTAGTGAAAATTCCTTTTGAGAATGTAGATAACTGTCAAGTTATGACTAAAATAACGTTGCAAATGTGCTATAAATGAAATATATGTGTTTTAACATATTGTTCAGTATGAATCATTGCTGAGTGCTGAATTTGATCATTTACGTATGGAAAATTATGAGGTTTTATTGCAAATTAAGTTCTCTATCTTTATTATCACTATTAGGTTGAAAGAGTTAGGACAATCATATTCATTTTGTGATAATTCTTTACAATTGCATTATCACTTTAAGGTACAAATGTACTTGACTACTAGTACCGAAACAAAAGAGTAATTGGGTGAGTGCCGATACCAATTTCGCGCCGAAATAAGGGTGGAAAGTTTCTTTGAAAGTGGTGGGCTGGTAGACAGGTCGGGGCAGGCAGGATCTCTCCGTCGAGGTGGAAGAAATAAGTGGCAGAAAGGGGCAGCATATACACCTCTTTTATGTGCGTTTTCTTACTGAGCACAGAGAAGAAGCGAGTTTTCGTAAGGTCGAATCGGTGACAGGTTAGGTTATTTTAGGTCTTTGGTATGCCTAGAAAGAAAGGACGTATTCTTAAGATAACTGTGAATATATTATGCAAAGCATACCAAAAGTCTAAACTAGGTAACCTATTCTACCAGTTACTAATTCGATCTTAGGATAACTCGTTTTTTTCTGTGAACAATAAGGAAACGCTCAGAAATGAAGTGTATGTGTTGTCCCTGTTGCTTTCTGTCCCTCCTCGACGGAGCGATTCCACCTGCCTACACCTCTCTGCCACCCCCACTTTTACAGCAACTTTCCACCCTTATTACTGTGCGAAATTGGTGTTGGTACTCAATTTTTATTTTGTTTACAGTACATATGATTCAGCTAGAAGCCAGGTAGGTATCTAAAATCATATCATCAGATGTTAAAACTGATGGACTGTTGTTTTAATCAATGACCTTTTATTTAGTAATAATATGATAACATATTAGAGGTCTATTCAATCTTGTGACAGCCTTATATGATTAACTTGCAACATTTTACAGGAAACAAATGGTCGTGGATACTTATCAAAATAGCATTTATTTAATATTAGGCGCGACTCTTGATTTGTTTTAGGTGTTTATTATAAAGCGATAGGATTTTGTTCCCTCGTCTTCATAAAAATGCTGTTTTATTTCTGAAACTCATCATTCAACAACGATGCTACCTATGTAGCAAGCATTGGCCAGTCCATCTTCCCGCAATATAGGTCAAGAGCACATACATTATTTGCAACGTTTTCTTATGATTGACACATCATCCTTTTTACACCCTAATGGGACAAGTGTTTGGCCTAGATCTCTATTGCAGGAAGCTGGTGACTGGCCGATGCTTGATATGTATTGAGTTTGCCAAGCCACAAATAAAATTATTCAACATTTCATTTCTGAATGTCAGACTTTTTCCATCACTGATTATACTAAGAATATACAAGTATAACGAATTTGGAAAATACTTCTATTATCAGTTGACAAAAACCATTTAACTTAAACTTATTACGGTACTACATTCCTCCTGTGTTAAATCTAATCCTACAGTTCTTGTCAAGAGCACAGCCTTAGGCTATTTTACTTGGGTGAAGAGATGAAAAAATAATGGCAGACAGATTACAAGCCAAACATTGTTTTGATAGAGAAGTTCAAGGAAAGAAAAAAATTCTATTATTATTGTAGCTATTAGTAACTTCAAAAAAAAAGGGGGAACACTTAAAAGTGAAATAAAGAACATAGAAAATGTTGCAGTGGTTGCAACACTCTTATCAATAAAAGTAATAACATAAAACTCAACTGTAAAATTTATTCAAAACAACAATTATCGTGCTCAGAGCTGTAATATTGCAGATTTGTCGCATTACAGTGATATTACTCAGGCTTGGCTGGTGAAGCATGTGTGTGTGTGTGTGTGTGTGTGTGCGTGCGTGCGTGCGTGCGTGCGTGCGTGCAGAGATTTTCAGTACTACTACTTTGCTACTACTACTCCATAATAAGGTGAAACTTGAATTTGAGTAAGCATCATTGCAGCACACATCATGAAGTAATTGCTGCCTGTTATAGACACCAGGGCTATTTGTAACAGACTTTGAAGTTATTTATCACAGACCTCGGGGCTACCTGTCACAGACTTCAGAATTACCAGTCACAAACTTCCACCTGTCACTTAGATAACCCCTCATCAAACCCTCTCTAAGCTTATCACAAACCTCGGCATAGGCCTACTCCTATCACAGATGAAGTGGTGCTTGTCTACAATTTGAGTTTGACAAAAAAAAACAACAACAATAATAATAATAATAATAATAATAATAATAATATAATAGCCCTCTTAGTCTGTAGTTACTTACGTCTTTATTCCGCCTAAAATATAATTCGTAATACCTAGTTCATAGATACAGTAACATTCTGATTATCCGGACTATATTGGCCAAGGGCAATCCAGATAATACAGAGGTTGAGAGCACTATGTGGTTGTTGATCCTGTAATCTTAAAGGGACAAAGGTCGGACGCAGTAATGTAGAAGACATTACTCACATGTACGTAATAAACGAGTTTTTATTCATATTATAGTACAATATGTAATTTACTTAAAAAAAACTTTGTTATTGTTGAGTACTGTATATACATACGCTACTGTAACTTAAAAAGAAAGTGATCCGGATAACACGTAATGCCAGCTAATCAAAGTCCGGATAATTGGGACTCTACTGTATTGCATTCTTCTGTATACTGACATTTATGACGATGTACTGTATTCTAGGTTAGATTAGAGCTTCAGACAGAGCTTGGCACATATCGGTTAATATTAAAGATATTCCTGTATATGAGGTTTTAGGCTTTCATAGTGAACTGTGATCAGAATTGAGCGTTTGTGTATTCCTGTATAATTGGCTCTAATTGTCTTCATCATCATCATCATCATCATCATCCAATTATCATGAATTATTAGGCTGTTGTGTCCATTCTGGCGTCTATATTTTGGCGGAGTAATGAAATGAAGGCATATTAATGATAGAAGAAAGCCTTTAGACAAAATCACGATGAATGTTTACAAATATTGTTTGAAATAGAAATAACAGGAAATCAGGCTTACTTTTGCATAAGGAGATTATGTGTTTGTTTTTCTTGCTGTTAGATAGCATCATATACGTGGAAAAGCAATCATTTACAAGGAATGTACTTGATCTCGAACACTCAGAACCACACAAAAACATGCTTGTAGTATAAATCGCTCATCACAAAAACAATGGTGTGAGTCATTCCCATGCAAAACTGCGCATCTTACCACGAGAGAGATTTGAATGATAACCTATTAAAGGTCTAAGAGAATAACTTTGGTAATGCAAAGAAGCAAAATATCGATATAATAGGACCAAAACCACACATATTTCATTGTCGTGACTATATTGCTATAGTACATTTCCCTTCAACAGTATCAAAAAACCTCTGTTCAAAATAATTACAATAGCTGAACAATAAACTTTTTTCTAATGGTCTGATAATGCACAGCTATTCAGTCTTCAAAGTGTAGATGTGGGATGATTTCAATGAAGTGGTCAAAGCAAAGTGAAACTGAACGATATAGGCTACACATCTGACGAAAGTCACTTTCTCATATTCAACATCACTTCTGCATCAAGCAGTTTTAAATTATGTAACTAGCAAAAGACAAGATCCAGATGACTTCGAGGGAAACAGGCTGTCACAATTAAAAACTTTAAAAGAGTAAGTAATGTCACAATTTGATAGGCCAAGGGCGTATGCATCTACAGTTCACTATTGGCATCTGAAAATGTGGTCATTAGAAGCGTCTAAAGTGGTTGGCCTGGACAATTTAAAGCTTCAATTACTTTTATCAACAACTTTAAAGCTGAATATGACTTTTCTTCCACGCATATTACTATGTTCGTCACATGTAAGGACATAGACGAAGATCGTGGTATTCGTCAGAAGGCACAAGAGTTTGTGGAGGAAATGAACAGATATCTGACAGAGGGGAGTGTGGAAAAAGAAAATGTTTGGAATAGTGACAAAAGTCAATTTAATTATGAAATGTCTTCATTGTGAACACTATGAAATGTCTTCTTTGTAACACTATCTCACAGAGGAGAGAAAACTAGTGGTGTAAATAATTGATTAAATGGCGATCTTACTCGTGTTAATTATGTAAGCTTGTGCGGCTTACAGCTGTTTTGGTGCTACTTGACACCATCCTTAGAGTCTTCTGTGTCTCGGTGTCATCTCAACATTGCTGCCTATTGTGTGGGTGCATTCGTGTGATGAAGAGTTGAGTCAAATAGTGTGTGTGTTCTGAAATTGATCTGTGTGTTGAGGATTTGATTAGGGTCAAGCAGCACCGAAACAGCTGTAAGCCGCACAAGCTTACATAATTAACACAAGTAAGATCGCCATTTAATCAATTATTTATATTCAAGTGTTAAAAGTAGTGTACAAAAGATTCAACATGGATTACAGTGGTGTGTTACAGTCTGTGCATAACTTTACACAGAGCTATACAATTGATGTAGCACTATCATTGAGTGGCAGATTAGCTAACAAGCTTTATAGATGTTTTCAAGAGACAAGGCACTTTTGACTCAAATGTTTCAAAGAAACTTGAAGCAACATGTCCACGAAACATTCATGTGAAGGCAAGTAAAAGTTGAAAAATGACGAGAGAGCATATGAAACGTTTTCTAACTTTAGTCCTTGGTGAACATGTAAGTGAGAAGAGCCTATTGCTGTGTGATTCCTGGTCAGGTCATAAAGATCGTACTCTTTTAGATGAAAGATTTGAGAACAAAGATGTTACTCTCAAAATATTGCCACCGAAGACAACAAAATATTGTCAACCTCTTGATGTGTACTTCTTTAGTAAATATTGGTTCTATATGAGGATTGTTAATTTTGTAAGCCTACAAACAAGCAGAGTTATATGATCGCCATTTCATCACCAAATTTTAATCACTTTGTGATATACGCTTAACTTTCTGCACTAAAATACAAGCCTATGTTGCAAAATGCTTGGCAAAAGGCAGGTTATGACATTGACATTCTAATATCATCATTTGAAAATGTAGTTAGTGTGGCTTTTGATATTGGACTGCTTGAATGCGGAAGTGATGTTGGATGTGAAAAAGTTGCCTTAGTCAGATGTGTATATTGTTGATTTCCAAGTTGCTTTGACTACTTCATTGAAATCCCATACCTGCACTTTGAAGACTGAATAGCTGTGCAACACTATAATGTCAGTACCGGTAGTGATATTTAGTAGTAGTGATATTTATTAATAGTTCACAAATATAGTACATACACTGAATAATCCAAACTAATCTATACACAATTAGTAATTTCACACAATAAATATACAATTTGATAACGCAATTTCTATAATTTAAATATTTAATTTATGTTGTCTTGTCCTGCACTTACGTCTAGTTTTAGTACAAGATTCGACCATTCTAGATTATTGTAAATCTCAATATTTATTTACTCGCTTAAGTTGTATTTCTCGTTTAACTCTACAATGTGCAGCCAATATAAATCATTATTCTATTTTCTTCCATTCCTCTTTCACAACAGAAATATTTATACAGTTTGTATAAGCCCTCCCTAGTTGGCAAGCCTTCATTACTTAATTTAATTTCACTATATTCTTTTGACATTCCTTCAAAACTATTTAATTTAGAAATAAAAAAGATTGCTAAATAACTTGTAAGTCCAAAATGTTATCAGTTAGTCCTGAAAATGCGTATCTGCCGAATTTGAATTTGTTTGTTAATTCCGTGGCTTTACTATCATTTAATAACTCCTTTCTTTTACTCCTTATTTTAGCTATTTTATCTGGAACTTTTGTTTCTATATATCTATTCATTATAAAGAGATGCTGGCTTGCCTCCAGTTTCTCCTTACCACAGTCCTTCATTGCCCAATTCTATATCTATAAGACAAAACAAGCATAATCATTCATGTTGTATAAAACATATTTGTATAATTATTTCTTATTAAATCTTATGACTATCAATCTTTCTTATCTAAGCTTTACTCATCCATTTCTGGTTTTACATTAATTATTACATTTCTTTTATTTTTAACTAAAAAAAGATAAACACCTATTTGTTTTTGTAAACTCATTATTATTATTATTATTATTATTATTATTATTATTATTATTATTATTATTATTATTATTATTATTATTCATTAGTTTTTTAATTGCTATTTCTTTATTCATTAATAAGAATTTTTCTTTATTAATTTTTCTCGAATTTCCTTAGTAAAATGACATTTTAGAATAATATTAATGCCAGTAAAAAAAAAAGTTTGATCAGGTATCATAATTATTTTAAGCAGAACTTTTTTATGACACTGTTACAACGTTTAAAAAACTTTTAAGTATAAATCTTTATATAATATATCTTTTTATGAAGAACTTCAAGCATTATTAATTACAATGTTATCTCTTTTTCTCATACCATTGTTTTTGTTATGAGCGATTTATATTATAAGCATGTTTTTGTGCGGTTCTGAGTGTTAGAGGTCAAGTACATCCCTTGTTAGTAAAAATATATATAGTTACAGTATTTGCTTATGAAATTTCTTACCTTTAGATTTTGATTATTACAATGTTTAAAAAAAAACTTAAATACACTAGTTTTTATAAAGAACTTTAAGCATTATTAATTATAATGTTCTCTATTTTTTATAGGTGCTTTTGTTACAACTGTGTGGTATGAGCACACACTGTACACAGAAGGAGGTCTTAGTGGACCTTCAAGAGAAGTATGATAAGGTGCGAAAGCTACTGGATGAAGATAGTAAGAGGGATCCAGTCACTGAACCTTATCGATCAAAGTATGTTGCAAGTGGAATTTTGACAGACATGAAATCCATCTTGGTAAAACTGCTTGATGATGTCGGTTCAGAAGATTCTAATTACTTAAAATATAAGGCAATGCTTGGAGTAGTTTCTCTTAATCTTGGACTCAATTCCATTGACACTGAAGAGCTTTCAACTGGAGAAGAGCAGCTTACAAATTGTGTGGATAGCTTATCAGAATACGCTCTTAAACCTGAAATCATTCTTATTATGATGACTGCATTGAATCAGTTGGGAATACTGTGGTCAGAAAGAGCTGATTCTGAGAAATCGAAAGAATATTTGGAAAGAGCAGAGAAATTGTATGAAGAATTCACAAAAGATCCATCGTCCTCTGCATCTGCAATCTCCTTTCATGATCTCTTTCGAACATCTAGTCCTGAAATGCCACAACCTGATACAGAGAACATGTTAGAGAAACTCTTTACTCTTACATTATATTATTTAGCACAAATCTATGGTAACTTGAATGATCATTTAAAATCTGCTGCATATTGCCATACAACACTGAGGAGACAACTAGAAAGTAAAGACTTTGATCCTGTAGACTGGGCTTTGAATTCAGCCACATTATCTCAATATTTTATGGAGAAAAACGCTTTCTCTCAAGCAAGACATCAGTTAGCAGCTGCATCTTACATCCTAGACCAATATGAAGCTGATCTCAACCTGCAGGAAGGGAGTGATGAAACATTAGAAGCAAAGTATGTGACATAATTTTTAAGTAAATTATATTTACCTACATGTAAACATTTTTATGAACTTCTCTTTGTTCATGTCTTACGTTACCTGTTCATAGTATATTTTTATTTTATAGCATGTCTCTGTTCTGTTTTATTTTTGATCTTGCTTTAACAATCCTAATTAACTTACTAAATACATTTTTTAAGATAATACCGCATTTTTATAGATATTTGAACCATTGTAATCCAAATAGTTAATTCGTAATCCTAATCCGAATTGTAATTCAAAGAGTTTAAAGTAGTTAAAGAATTGTATGTAGTGTTACTATGTAATGGAGCATACAGTATAATTACAAACAAAAAAAAACCACACACACACGCACGTACGCACACACACACACAGTTTTGTTTATTTATTCAGATATATTTAAAATCAAAGTATAAACAAAATAAAACCAAACGAAAATATATACAGACTATAGTCACATAAACTTTAAATGAGTTAGCATTGTCTTGAAGTTCAGAAAAACAAAAAACACACCCCATGGTCCCTATATGCCCACTTAGCATTGATTCAGTGTTCTACAGATCTTACAATTTATCTGGCCATTAAATTTCAAGTGACTTATATTAGTCATGGACATCATTGTATTAAAAAGCATTACAACATTTCTGCCATCTCCTTTCCTCTCCACCGCAAATGTGACATTGCATAGAGCCTGAGATAAAATAATTATAAGATCTGTACATTGAGCTGAAGCTGTGCTGACATACATTTCACGTAATTTCATGTCTATGTGTGCTTTCACTTGAACTTCAGGGACAGCTGATGATAAATGGGGAATTCCCTTGTTCCAGTCTGAACCTGTTGGGGTGTCATCATGAGACAAAATTTATCTCTCTGTCAATCATAAAATTGCCGTGCCAGCTGGAGTAACGACCAGCGAGGCTTTGATATTTATAAGTCATTGTTTGTCGCTTGTGATTGTGGTTCTTTTAGTCCCACTGCTCCAGTCATATTCTACAAAAAAACTGTTGCCGCCAATGGCAATCCAGGATTGAATTTTGATGTGTACATATCAAGTCCACGTGGAGTAAGAGCCAAGGTTGCCATTTTAATAACAAATTTTCGTTCAGTTTAGTAAAGCATTTCAAATGGAAGTTATAAGTTGGTGTTAATATTTAAGATGTGGAGGCCGTGGGAAGGTGATGATGAAGTTGAAAGTAATGTAAATGCGTGTGTTCCTTCAACTAGTAGAAGTAAAACAATTACAGGTAGCAAATGTATGGGGACATTGAATAAACTGTCTCAGAAAATAATTTGTAATATGGATGCCTACGTCAAAAGTAATAAATTGGGCAAGGGACTGATTACAGAGATCGCAAAAGCTGTTGGATTAAATAGGCAAGCCATAAGCAGAGTTGTAGAAAGAGGTCCCAAAACATCCAAAAAATGTAAAAATAAAAAACAGAAATTTGAAAAAGCTGATAACTTCACCTGCTATCTGATTCGTCGAACGGTGTATGATTTTTTTAAAAATGGACAGTCGCCAACAGTTAGTGAAATATTAATAGAACTTCGAAACAAGTGTGAATTCTCCTACAAAGAAACAACATTGAGAGACTTATTGAAAAAGTTAGGATTCAGGTTCCAAATTCTTAACAAAAGACGCGTGATAATGGAATCATCGAGAATAGTAACGTGGAGGTACAAATATTTGAAGACACTTCGTTCTAAAAGATCGGCAGGCCATAAAATTATATTTTTGGATGAGACATGGTATAACACCCATGATGTCCCCAAAAAAAGGTTGGGATGATGAGAGTTGCTCATATGCATTCAATGCTCCTGTATCTCGCGGAAAACGAATTATGGTTTTGCACCCAGGTAGTAGTGACGGCTGGGTTCCAAATTGTTTGTTCCTTTCAGCTAGAAATATAGGTGACTCAAAGCAGATTTACATGATGAAATTAATTCTGAAATTTTCGAGGACTGGTTTACAAATAAATTAATGAAAAATCTTCCAATAAACCCTCCATGTATAATTGTAACTGATAATGCTGCTTATCATTCCAGGCTACAGTTTAGACTACCAAATAGATCCACAAGAAAGGATGATATTATTAGCTTCATGGTACAACACAATCTAGAAGTACCCAATCCACTCCCCACTATATCTGTATTGCTTGAACTTATAAAAGAAGCTAATATCAGTAGAGAGTTTGTCATTGACAAAATTGCAAGAGATTTCGGCCATGAGGTTTTGTGGTTGCCCCCCGTATCACTGTAATTTAAATGCTATTGAACTTATTTGGGCACGCTTAAAACATGAAGTTTGAAAACGAAATGTGACTCCATCACATAGTGACAGTGTATGCAGAACTATACGAGAATGTGTTGAACTTATAAATTCGGAATTGTGGACAAAGTGTGTTCACAGGACAAGAGAAATAGAATGCCAATATATTGTTCGCGATTCTGAAACTGACAGAGACTCGTTCATTTTAAGCGTAGGTGACAGTGACAGTGAAGGAAGCAGTTCAGATGAGAACTAGGATGTCAGGTAATTAATAACTGTAATTTACATATTTGTTTAATTAATGTAGTTAGATAACATAAAAGTATTATTATTTAATATAATATATAATATAATATTAGTTATAAAGTAGTCGTGTTTCTCGTTTATATGCCCTGCAGTTTGAAAAAGATGCGACAACATCGTTTTAGAACAGTATGCAATCGACAGGTCTGTTATTGCTGTTAACCTATTCTTTGATCTGCCAGTTGTTACACCGGCTGGCGCAGCGATAATGCCAAAAAATGAATGTATACTGTATATAATCTAATTTATATTGGAAGATTTTTTTACCCCTTGACTGCTGTACGCCCGCTTATATTATATCTGGTTTTTTAAAATATGTCTTGAGAAATTATATATCACAAATTCAGAACATATTAATTATATTATTTTTTCTGTTTTATGTACAGAATACAGATAGAGTATTATTTCACAAGAAGTCATTATTTAACTTAAAGAATAATATTCTGAGAGAGTTATATTTTAGAAATTAAGAGAGTGTTCTTTCCACAATGCTTAACATACTACATTGGTAGCATGGTAGAATTTCGCAATAACACGTTGGACATGAACAACTTTTTGAGATATATATATATATATATATATATAGAATAAGGTGCTTAGAAAAATATTTGGGGCTAAGAGGGATGAAGTTACAGGAGAATGGAGAAAGTTACACAACACAGAACTGCACGCATTGTATTCCTCACCTGACATAATTAGGAACATATATATATATATATATATATATATATATATATATATATATAAATTCAAATACCTGGGAGCTACAGTAACAAATGTAAATGATACTCGGGAAGAAATTAAACACAGAATAAATATGGGAAATGCCTGTTATTATTTGGTTGAGAAGCTTTTATCATCCAATCTACTGTCAAAAAATCTGAAAGTTAGAATTTATAAAACAGTTATATTACTGGTTGTTTTTTATGGTTGTGAAACTTGGACTCTCACTTTGAGAGAGGAATATAGGTTAAGGGTGTTTGAGAATAAGGTGCTTAGAAAAATATTTGGGGCTAAGAGGGATGAAGTTACAGGAGAATGGAGAAAGTTACACAACACAGAACTGCACGCATTGTATTCCTCACCTGACATAATTAGGAACATTAAATCCAGAGTTTGAGATGGGCAGGGCATGTAGCACATATGGGCGAATCCAGAAATGCATATAGAATGTTAGTTGGAAGGCCGGAGGGAAAAAGACCTTTGGGGAGACCGAGACATAGATGTGAAGATAATATTAAAATGGATTTGAGGGAGGTGGGATATGATGATAGAGACTGGATTGATCTTGCTCTGGATAGGGACCAATGGTGGGTTTACGTGAAGGCGGCAATGAACCTCTGGGTTCCATAAAAGCCAGTAAGTAAGTGTGTGTGTATATATATATATATTAAAATTAATACAGTGTTATTTTCAGTGGGCTTATGTAAATTCATATACTACATTCGGAACATGATAAAAGTATACTTTAATTGCTTTTTGATATGCGTACAGTTCATTGCTTTCTTCTCTATTGCATAAATATATATATATACATATATATATATATATATATATATATATATATATAATATGTTTAGGTGTGTTCACTCACAAGCAAGTTACATAATTGACAGAGTTTCTAAGTTACTGTCTGCAACTTTGAGCGACTGTCCTTGAGTTTTATTTTAATATGGTCATTACAAATGCTAGTTGCACTGAATCGAGAAACTCATAATATGGTCCTGGACTGCATGAAGATACTTATTGCATGAACTGTTTAGATTTTGGCCTTCATGATGTATCAACAATGTAATTTCATGTTATTTTTTGGACGAGTCGGCCTGGATGGCGCAGTCAGTACAGTGCTGACATTTTATGCCTGAGGTTGTGGGTTCGATCTTGGCCCAGGTTGATGGCATTTAAGTGTGTGTGCTTAAATGCGATAGGCTTATGTCAGTAGATTTACTGGCATGTAAAAGAACTCCTGCAGAACAAAATTCCAGTACACCAGTGATGCTGATATAACCTTGGCAGTTTCGAGGGTCATTAAATAAAACATAATTTTAATTTTTCTACGACCTCGTGAAAGTCAATGTTGAATACAACAGAAAATAATAAAGAACAATTGACTGTAGAAGATTGGATTTTAGTATTATATATGAATGTTTGATCGTATTTATTTTATTTTTTTTAATTAACCTAACATCCATTTGTCCAATTTTAATGTAGATTATGTTTTTCTCCTGGTTATGAAGGTTAAATGTGCAAACTTTAGTAAATATCGACCAAAGTGTGTAGATTTGTGTAGAAGACATACATACATACATACATACACACACACACACACATACACACACACACACATACATACATACATACATATTATATGCGCATTTACTTATATGTATTAAGAGATTTGGTATGAATAAAGTCCGTCTGAAAGTTCAAGAGAAATTATTTTATATAGACAGCATGTCTAAAACCATATTTTTCCTATGAGAAAGATTCTGAGATATTTTTTTTTTATTATTAATGAAAATCTCGACATCAATGTTTTGCAGAATCACATAACTTTCCCTGTGTACTTAGTTTTAAACCTTTAACACCGAAATAAAAAAAATTAACCGAATATGTTTCCACCATAAGAGTTAAGTTTCTAGCTCTCTGTCAACGATATTCAAAAAATATTTCGTTCGTATGTTACGCCATTTTGTCACTAGGAGCTGTGTTCATATGATCACGCTAGACGTTTAAGTTAGCAGATTTGTTATATTTGTCTTAGGGTTGACTTCCAGCAAAAATATTATTAGCAACATTTATAAATATAATATTTGCAACTGATAACGATTTCAGACCACAAAATACTTGATAAAAACACTCCTTTCGAAACAATTTTCTGTAATTACGAATTTCTCGGATCAATTCTCAAGAAATAAAATAACACGTATTTGTCACATTTTGTTAGAAGTTATATTATACATAGTATGCTTCTAGTGTTGCTACAGAAAAAAATAATCTCAATAAAAATACTTAGCCTACTAACATATCAATTGGAATGTAACATATACAGAATCAGTTATTTTCTGAGCAACTTTCACTTAGTGTGAAATGAAACAAAGCACGGAATGCAGAGTCCTACTTTGCACTTCGTACATTCAGTACGAACAGTACTGTTGCAGTCTCTACCTGCACAGCAACACCTATTTGAAGCTGCCTAAGATGTCCTGCACCATCAAGAGGAATGTCATCACTGACACGTCACTGGTGATTACTGCTCCTTGAAACTGATGGCCATCCTGTCCCAATTGGCATGTTTCTGTACCTTTGCATGATGTGGCGACAAAATTCCAGATGTGAAATGTTGGCTCCTGATTTCTTCATTAGTAGCCACGAATTGTGGACTGCAGCATCCAGTCTCTAAGTGAAAATTGACCACCACCACTTCTTTCCCCGCATGTCTATACCGTAATATGAAATATTTTCGACCATCCTGTCTGTTCCCATGTATTCATTATATGCACTGAACTGTGTAGGACAAGGAACTCGCACTTATTTTGTGCTTGTGAGTAATGAGACACATTCGAAATAGGCTGCACTCCATGACAAGTGCATGCTATGGTCACCACGGAATTGTCCAATCCACCGCACAATACCAATTCCTTCGTTTGAAATGTTCACCATTTCATAAGAGCCATGTGCCTTTTTCTCCATCTCTTTGGATGATGTAAGTGGGCAGTCTTTCGGTATTTTGTTTTCACTGATTGTCCCAGTGGCACCATAACCGCAGTTCTTGAGGTGAACAAGTAGTTTCACTCCTGTGAAGAGGTTGTCAAAATAAATCCAGAACGTAAGCAGTTTTAGTCCTTCTGGTAGCTCGTCCAGCATTGATACCATCAGAGTAGCACATTTCTCAAGATTTTCTTCGTATCCGACATTGCCATTAGGATTCTTTCCTTGATAAACATACAAATTTATCAAATATCTGGTTGATGTATTGAGGCACCAAAATTTGTTGCCAAACCAGATGGGTTTTCCACGGATAAATTGTTTGCAGTTGTGGCGTCCATAATATTCCACCATGCAATCATTGAAATCAAGACACTGTTCTGGTTGAAACAATTCCACGATATATATAGAGTGTTTAAAAAATACGGGGTATAATTTCAGGTATGTATTTCCCACATGTAGACAATCAAAATAGTTCATTACAACATGTGTCCGGAAATGCTTCATTTCCGAGTTATGGCCTTCACAACATTGAAATTCACCGGAACGTTTTTCTTTCTGCAGGTCGTTGTCATTACAGAAGATATTCAAAATGTCCACCTCCTGCTTGAATACAGACCTCACATCGATGTCTCATTGACCTGCGAACACGATCCCAAACTCCAGGAGTATTGCGTATGTCCTCAGAACATGCCACAATTCGATTCCGAAGGGATTCCAAATCAGGCACCGGAGACAAACCAATGATTTTAAATGGCCCCACAAGTAGAAATCGAGAGGGTTCAGATCAGGTGAGCGTGGAGGCCAAGCAATTGGGCCACCTCTACCTATCCATCGATCAGGAAACCTTCGAGCCAAGTACCGGCGAGCCGTACGACTGAAGTGTGCAGGAGTGCCATCATGCAAGAAGTGAATGTGTTTACGATTGATCAGTGGAGTGTCTTCTAAAACATGAGGTATGGTGTTTTCCAGGAAGTTTGTGTACGCCTGCCCCGTAAGTCTGTTTACAAGTACATGGGGTCCAACTAATCGATCACCAATGAAATCGGCCCACATGTTGAGGGAGAACCGCACCTGGTGATGAGATGGAACAGTTGCACATGGGTTTTCATACGCCCATACATGCTGATTGTGGAAATTTGTTATGCCATCTCGTGTGAACTGTGCTTCATCTGTAAATAATGCTAAGGCAGGAAAGTTCGGATTTACACCACACTATTGCAAGAACCACTGACAGAACCTAACTCGTGCAGGGTAATCTGCTGGTGACAGGGCCTGTACACGTTGCAAATGATAAGGGTACAATTGATACTCTTTCAACAGTATCCAGACAGTCGTATGAGGAACATTGACTTGCAACGCTACCCTTCATGTGCTAATAGAAGGAGTCCTATTCACAGCCTCCAGAATCTCCTCCTGTACTTCTGGAGTTGTAGATCTTGGTCGTCCCCTTTCCAAACCAGGAGAGTTATATTTTCCATACTCGCACAGACGGTAATGGAGACGTACAAATGTCTTCCGATCTGGACATTGTCGCTGTGGGTACCTCTCCTGGTACAAACGACGAGCCAGCACAGCATTGCCGTCCGCCTTACCGTACATGAAGTGTATCTCTGCCAGCTCTTGATTTGAATATATGTCGCACAGTCTAACGCCTACACAACACTGAATGTAACCTTCGCCTCGGAATGAACTGTCAGAGTGCCCTTTTAATGTCTCCTTTGACAGCAACGACCTTCGGAAAGAAAAACGTTCTGGTGAATTTCAATGTTGTGAAGGCCATAACTCGGAAATAAAGCATTTCCGGACACATGTTGTAATGAACTATTTTGATTGTCTACATGTGGGAAATACATACCTGAAATTATGCCCCGTATTTTTTAAACACCCTGTATATATATCATATTATATAACCATTATTACAAATTACAGAGATACAGTATACATTCATTATATGAACATGCCTAAAATTAATTTTATGGATCAATTACCATGACGCACAGGTTCATGTAAAATAAATGAATTGATGAAAACTACTATATATATTTTAATTTCTAAATCAATACTAGAAGCTACAAAGATGCACATGTACTGCGTCCTACAGAATGAACTGTGTAGTGACCTCATCAATGCCTAGTGTGTTCATATGATCACGACACATTTATAATTAGTACACTTGCGTCATAATGAAAGACTAAACATCCTTAGTAATACAGCAGAATCTATGA
The DNA here is from genome assembly GCF_040183065.1 of Periplaneta americana. Lineage (NCBI taxonomy): Eukaryota > Metazoa > Arthropoda > Insecta > Blattodea > Blattidae > Periplaneta > Periplaneta americana. The sequence goes on along the minus strand of NC_091124.1, from coordinate 148,115,112 downwards.
TTATTCTAGAGGATGGTCAACATAAATATCCTAATAAATATCTTGAAACAATGCAATAAAAGCAATACTTACACAAAGACTGCCATCATATTCCAGCCGATGAAGGTGAACAGATAACCAACACTGCAGACAGCTCCTAACCAATAGGCACTTCCAAAATTAAAATCCATAACGTAGTATTATTTTTTCAACAGTTCAAATGCACACATGCATGCCATAATCATATGATCACGCACGGCGGTAATGGGTTAATGAGAAAAAAGTCAATAAAATTACTAGAAGTGATTTTGAGTTAATCGCCATTTTGTGTAATTTTTTAAAATAGAGACCTTTTGGTTTATTGGTAAAAATAATTATGTGTAATGTACATGATTTTCATATGAATTTACTTCTAGATAATAAGCATAAAAATACTCTTCAAGTAATTTAACTCTTAAATTGGCAAAACTACATTTCTCACACTAGTTTATTAAACCGTGTCGGATTGTAAAGAAAACGACTATCACAATGTCCATATTTTATATGTTTTGCAATGTTATAGTATTATGAAATTTTAATTTTCCTACCAATTTTTTTTTATATTCTATTAAAATTATAGCATATAGCCTATTAAGCTATTGTATCTTATAGGATACATTGCCAATTTAAGGGTTAAGGAATTTCCTGCATTCAGGCAAAAAGATCTTAACAAAATCTTTATTTGGTGTCATGTATGTTGAAAATATATATAGTTTTATGAAAACTTCAAACTTGATTTTTACAGCATTACAACACTTTCTCTTAATTCTTCATGATTGGTTGGCCGCTAATGCTTCATTCACCATCTTGCATTCCAGTAATAATAAAATCAAATTGGTTGCACTTGAAGATATGACAGTGGAGTAGATGATCTTATTCAATTTATCCTTTATACAATTTGTTGTGTTCACTTTTGTGTGTAGGAGGGAAAGATTTAGACATCGAAGTGCAGATGTGGCAAGATGCTGGGCCAAGTATGGTTTGATGCTGCTCTCTAACTCCAAAGAACGACTTATGTCAGAGGTACATGAAAATGATGACTCTGAAAATCTAAGTGTACAAGAAGTAGGTAGGTAATATTATATTTCAATTTTAATACACATGACGAATTTTTCAGCTTTTAAAATAACAGTTATGAAATTGTCCAGTAAGATAATGTTCTTAATTACATTTACTGTTTTTAATTAATTAATGAATTTATTTACTTTAAGAGCCCATCTACTTATCAACCACAGATACAGTACAGCCTGTTGGCTTATTGCAGCTTCGTATTTTCTTATTAATGGAGAAAAATTCGTTCTGGCACTGGGAATCGAATCCAGAACCCTCAGCTTGGCGCGCTGAGTGCTCTTACCATCTGAGCTATGCTGAAACCCGATCCATAGTGCCGGCCGAACTCTCCTCCTTCGTATCATCAATGGGCTACTACCTGCATTTTAGACATATGTCATGTATACGGAGTTCGACCAGTACTGTGGATCGGGTCTCAACATAGTTCAGCTGGTAAGAGCACTCAGTGTGCCAAGCTGAGGGTCGTGGGTTCGTTTCCTGATGCTGGATCGAATTTTTCTCCATTGATAAGTATCTACGTGAATGACTACATAAAGACATTGATTACACAGTATTCAATAGAGATGGTAAGGTCCTCATATAATCAATCTATCTATCAATCAATCTTCTTAATGTATCCAACTGTTTGCTTACAACATAAAGTCCACTGTAGTGGGTCCTCATATAAGAATATATTAATATTTTCTATTTTGTTTCCTAATTTATCCATCAGAGACTTTTGCGGTATCATTGTATGTTGTCTTGAAGAAATAGGAAATTTTTTAGTTGAGAAACAGCTGGCTGGTAATTTTTTTCTGAGTTGTTTCAATCAGGGATGGAGTTATTTTAGTATGTACCAGAAATCTATAGCATAAATACACAGCTTTACTTCATTTATTAAGGAAACCATGCTTTGAAATTTTCCATCTATTGAAAACCATCACCATTGGCTGAGATTTGAACTTAACTTTACAATTGATTCTCAGAGTTGTAATGGACAACCAAATGATGAGATATTTTCCATATCTATTGACATATATTACTTTATCAATTGTATACTTTCAGGAAGAAAAATTAAGGCTTAATCTTTAAAATATCATAAAAGTATGTAGAAGAATTCGTTTGAACTGTTAAGTAGAATATAGTAAAATATGGGTGTGAAAAAATTCGTCTTATTTGTTACTAATTATGTTATACCGAACTGTCCACACCTGTGGAGTAATGGTTAGCGGGTCTGGCTGCGAAACCAGGTAGCCCGAGTTCGAATCCTAGTCGGAACAAGTTACCTGGTTGAGGTTTTTTCTGGGGTTTTCCCTCAAATCAATATGAATAAATGCTGGGTAACTATCAGTATTTTATCCTGACTCATTTTACCGGCATTATCACCTTCATTTCATTCAGATGCTAAATAACCTGAGATGTTGATACAGCATCATAAAATAACCCACTAAAACAAAAAAGTATATATCGGACTTTTGTTAATATGAAGTCAAACAGAAAATCCCAAGAGATAGTGACGTACTAAAAGTAACAGTAATGTAAAAGATTTGTATGTAACGATTTCCTGAAAAAGTTAAGTCACAATTTAATGTGTGTTGAAATGAATTTGTGTCAGTAGCAAAAATTGTATTATTTTAAATTTGCAAGAATATTATGTCATCTACTACTACAAATGGAGCACAATATAAAACGAGGGATACACATTAAAAGATATTAAGATTGTGAAATTAAATATTTCATCTTTGTTATTCTGCTACAGTTTGAGAGTATTAAATAAATTTTAAGCCTACTGTTGTTTCTAGTGACTTTATTCATTCGTGAGTGCTTTCTTCCTATCTGTTATTGGGTGTGAATGTGTCGCCAGCATGAGCCAGCAAGATCAAACTACAATCATTTGAGTACTTTGCCTGTTCAGTAGTAGTTTACTATTCTTGTATTACAGTCTTCAGTGCACTTGCCTAATTATCTTCCAGCTTCAAAGGCCCAAGAGAAACAGTTTAGAGCAGAAATAGCAACATTCCTCCGTATTCATACTTTCTATTCAATTGATGAACTGTTTATACTTGTAAATTAAATTAATCAGATGTGAGGGTTTTTGGGTATTTGCACCATGTCCTAGTAGAAGTCGAGACATTCTATGTTCAGAGTTACATGTTGAAGCTGACGTGTAGCTCTGAAAGGTTGGGTGTCTTTACATCTAGGACACAATACAAATACCCAAAAACCTCATGTTGATCACTGTGAAAGTCTCAAGTCACAAATTAATCTGCTTAGTTTGTGTTAATAATTATGTATATAGGCCTAAGTGTTTATTTGTCCTTATTTCAAAGCTACATTGCTAATGTAAGATCTATGGAATACAATTAAATGAAATAAAAAGAAAAAAAGTAAAGCATATATATATATATATATCTTATTTTACAGGTGATCTTGGTAATTTGTGTTTTTCTTCGTTGGAACTTTCAAGTTATGAAGATCAAATAACAGATAAATATATTCTTATCTATGACGATGCTAGAAAAGTATTTCTTGATGCTCAGAAATGGTTAACAAGAGCTAAAAAATATTATACTTTGGACGGTCATGCTTCAGATTATGTTCAGATTGTCCAAGATCTAAGTCAGTTGTACAAGTATCTGGCATTCTTTGAAGAAGATGAGGAAAGGTATGGAATTATAAAATATCTTTTACTACTTTCTTAGTGTTTATTGTGGAGTCATTTTTATTTTTATTTAAATTGAATTAAATTACTAGGCTTAGTTAAATGAAAGCCACTCACATTTCATTGTTATAATGTTACACATAATTGTGTAATAATAAAAAAAAATTACATTATAACCTTGAAGTAAATTACTGGTAGATGTAAATGGGGACATTTTGAAGTTACAAGAAATGTCTGTATGGTTATGCAGTCATCTTAATAACTAATTTATTTTTCAATTTTGTTTGCATAGTCGTTTTTTTTTTTTTTTTATTGTTTGCTGAACCACTTGCAGACAGTGTCCATTACTCCATAGTCTATATATTCATGTCCCTTTTTCTGGCATTTCTTGAAATGTCTGAACATATGGAAGTCATGTGATTTCGAGTCTGAGCTATATGAGGCCTACTGTAAAACTTCCCAGTGCATTTTCTATAAGGTCTGTTGGATGTACGGTAATATGTGGGGGTGCGTAATCATGTAACAATACAGTGTGTATGTCAATAGCTTTCCTGATCTTATATTTTTTATTACTGTAGGGAAGTGAGAGATGGTTTCACTTGCGAATTTTCACAGACACTAACAAATGTTCGAAACTGAACATCTTTATAAACACACATACACATTGAAGTCCTGGTATGCATATATTATTGAAACATCAGGAAAAGTAGATGAAGTATGCAGTATTCCTTATTGAGTCATGGTTATATACTGTATGTTCATAAGTCCTTTCATTATGCAGAGTTATTACCATTTTGATTTACCGACTATAACAATAATGATGATGATGATGATGATGATGATGATGATGATGATGATGATGATAATAATAATAATAGTTACTTATGGCTTTTAAGAAACGTGGAGGTTCATTGCCGCTCTCACATAAGCCCATCATCAGTCCCTATCCTGAGCAAGATTAATCCAGTCTCTATCATCATATCCCACCTCCCTCAAATCCATTTTCATATTATCCTCCCATCTACGTCTCGGCCTCCTCAAATGTCTTTTTCCCTCCAGTCTCCCAACTAACACTACATGCATTTCTGGATTTGCCCATACATGCTACATGCTCTGCCCATCTCAAACGTCTGGATTTATTATTTCAGGTGACGAATACAAAGCGTGCAGTTCTGCGTTGAATAATAATAATGATAATAATAATAATAATAATAATAACAACAATAATTTGTTTATTGTGGCAGAGTTAAAGCCATGAGGCCTTCTCTTTCACTCTTCTCTTCCTATGGCATGTGGACCTTCTGGCGCTAGTTTACCATCTACTGTCCACTTTGCACACCCACGCATTTGTGCAATTATGCAGCTGTTGTTGACTGCAGTTTCATATGAAATACCAGATGGTTTTCTATTTGACTCTCGGAAAAAGAGTGGGCCTATTTATGTGCAAAACATACTATAAATATGAATCGGTTTGCTTGGCCTATATGGAATTTTTTGCGAAATTTCCAAATACTTGACTACTGATGAGGACAGACATTATATAAGCTAGTGAATAAATTTTATAACGCGGGGTCAATGTTAAATACAAAACACCCTAGACACAGACCAGTTTTAACAGAGGCTAGGTTAGATGACATTGGCACTATTCTCAAACATGCTTTTTATCTGTGGCTACTATGAAAGAGAAGGTACATCAGTCTAATTCACATGTTCTTGAGGAACTGGAAGATAATATTGGGTTAGAAATTACAAGAATTTCAATGGAAGAAAGGGGAGAGTGAACAAGAACATATGTGATATTCCATTAGTGTGGGACGAGAGGGTCGACATTTCCAGCATCTGTTGCAGTTTAGTTGCATTGTTATCGTACTAATTCTGGTAGTTGCAGCCACAATCTTCGCTGAGGACCTGCGTGCCAGTACATCGGTAAACCAAACCAATAACATTCTGTATTACTGGTGTACTAGTTATAAAGCTAAGAATTAGCTGTTTCCTTGTTCCATTTCCATAAGACATTCTGTTCAACATCTGTATTTACCCTTAATTAATGTGTGAACGATTAAAATGATTGTGTATATTCACATTTTTATGTACAGCTGTAAAAAAAAAAGTGGCAGCACTCATGAACAGCGAATATTTTCTAAGTCCACCACTCCGGATCATGGTGATGTTACATGATACAGTGCACTTGTAGAAGCAGTTTCGGAACTGTGGAGTTATTCAATGTCTGCATCTGTAGAGCAGCAGTAAAAAGCTAGCTTAATATTTCGACTCTTGTAAGTTCGAGTCTTGTTCAAGTTATCATTTTATTTTGTTATCGTTTATTAGCAATCTAAACCATATTTATTTATTTATGTATTTACTTATTTATTTATTTATTTATTCGAATGACAGGTAATAGATAATTTATCTTTGACCTAAACACAACCTCAAGATTAAAGCAATATAATTGATAAAATGAAATCTGATAAAGTAACGAAACAAAATCCTTAAAGAACTAAAAACTAAGAACTAAGCAGTGGCATGAGGCTTCTCACTTCCCAGTATCTGGCACATTCTGTCAGGATTTTAGCTGGGCAGCATTGGAGATGATCCCTATTCATCTCTTCTTGAAGGTTGCAAAGGGCGCAGGTTGGATTTTGTATGATACCGAAGCTGTAGAGATGCTGCGTCAAGCAATCATGTCCAGTTGCAAGGCAGAAATGCGCGACTGCCAATCTTCTTCATCTGTTAGGTATTGATAGAAGGTCCCTTCTCCAGTGTTTGTCATATGGTTTTTCTGCAGTGTCATGGGAGTGGATGTTGTAGGCAACTTCTTTGAAGTAAAGTTTTATTGTTTGAAAGGGTGTTGGTTTATATTCAAGTTATCATTTGTATTCTGTTACCGTTCTTTAGTGATATAAATAATATTCAAGTTATCATTTACATTCTGTTATCGTTTTTTAGTGATATAAATAATATTCAAATTATCATTTATATTATTTTATCATTCTTTAGCAATATAAATAATATTCAGTTTATCATTTTATTTTGTTATCTTTTGTTAGCGATAAGTATAAATTAATAATATTCAAGCTATCATTTGTATTCCGTTATCGGTTTTTAGAGATATAAATAATATTCAAGTTATCATTTATATTCTTTATCGTTCTTTAGCAATATAAATAATATTCAAGTTATTTGTATTCTGTTATCATTCTTTAATGATATAAATAATATTTAAGGTATCATTTATACTCTATTATCGTTCTTTAGAATTAAAAATAATATTCAAGTTATAATTTTATTCTGTTATCATTCTTTAACGATACAAATAATATTCAAGTTATCATTTATATTCTGTTAATGTTCTTTAGTGATATAAGTAATATAAATTTAATGTTAGATTTGAAACAATACAGTTACATAAAACTAGAGTAAGTTTTTTTCTTCAGCCTCCTATAAAATTGAGTACCGGGTCTTTTCCGGGGATAAAAGGCGGTCAGAGCGTGATGCCGACCACACCACCTCATTCTAGTGCTGAGGTCATGGAAAGCATAGGGCTCTACCTCCATACCTCCTAAGTGTCTTCATGGTATGTTACGGGGATACCTTTTTATTATTACATTATACTATCCTGTAATACAATAAAATGAAATGGAGTGACGAGGATTTGAATCTGAGACATATCTAAATTCCAACGTTCTTCCGACTGAGCTACGGGGACACAAGTAAAGAAACATATGCGGAAAAATGGGCCCAATCCCCTCCAAAATGTCCTGATGATTTGTGGAAACTCGTCCAGGATGCCGAGGCTGAGAACTGAAAAGACTAGTCTAGTCCATGCCCACTCAACTGCAAAATGTGATCGAGATGGGAGGAAGATGGACTAAATATTGAATCGTGACTTTTTGTTTTGTTTTTTGAACTTTTAATTGTTTGAATTTTCTAAGGCAGACGCCAGTAAGTTTGTTTTGTTTATGCCACGAAATATATTTTTGTTGAGAATGTAATATTTCTTTCTTTGCATTTGCAGTCATAATGTCATAATAAATAATGATAAAGTCATAGCATAATACATTCATGAACCTGATGTTAATTACTAAAAGAGACAGTAGGAATTATATTTTCTCTCTCTCTCTTAAAAAAAAAATATGAAGTTGTGTTTGAACGCACGACCTCACGAAAACCAGCCTGAAATGGTACCATTACGCTACAACAGTAAGACGGAGAATACTTTAATTATAACAGATATCAGGCAGTATGCTTCAACAACATGTAAGATTGCCTGTCTCCGAATTGTAGCGGAGATAACCGAAGGGAACTTTGTTTCTAGAGAGCAGCCACTTTTTATTTTGACAGCTGTACATGATTTTAGTTGTAAATCACCCACCCTCATTATTACCTACATCTTAGAATATAAAAAGGAGTTTTTTTTTTCCCCCAAGTTTTATCGAGCCTGTTGCACATTAAACTGCACAAAATTAGAATATCATCATCTCTTCTATAAGTTACTACTATTGCAACACTTTCAGTTTGTCGCACTTAAATTATTGAGCATGGACAAGAAATTGAAGGAGGAAAAATATTTTCATTGATTCGTATATTCAAGGTGAACTGTTAGTAATGTCATTAATTTCAGGAGGTTATAACTTAATACAATTTTGCGCGTTTATGCTTCCTTTTCGAGATAAAAATTGTATAAAATATTTCGTAGTATGTTTTTGGAAAGTCATTGATTTAATTCGCAATATGCTTAGTCAGTTTAAGAGTCAGTGTATTATGATAATAAATGATTGAAAGAATTTTAGTTTTGTTCTTTAAATGTGCAGAACGTTGATCCAAACAAATATCATTGTCCTCCTTGCTCGTGTTAGGCCATGTGGCCTGTTACAGTCTCAGTCAATTGTTTCCTTGGCCATCCCAAATGTCTTTTTCCGAAACAAATATAACTTGTAAAATTCCTTTGCAGAATGAAAAATACAATGACATTACTTATGGTTCAGTTTGTGTACTTCATAAGCTGTACAGAATTTGTTAAGTTTGTATTTTTATTTATTAAATATATTACATTTAAGTATATATTTTAGTTTAATTAGTAATGTCTCCATTAGTATCACTTTCGCACTATAATTTAGCAAAATTGTCTTAGCAGTATAAATGAAGGAAAAATCCTTTTTATAAGTTACTACAGTAGAGCATCGATTATCCAAATACTGATCAACCGAAAGTGTTCCAGTCGGCAAATTCAAATTGCGCGAGATTTGGCGCTAAAAACGAGTCACCTCTGGGGGTGGGGGGGGGGGGAACTTCTTTTTCTAAACTATGGATCTATTTTAATGACCATTTTGAATTTTTCAAACTAGGCTAGTCAGGTCTCTGTTTTATTTGTAAGACATGTGATACAAAATATAATATATGTACAGTTTTCTGTTTAATATCAGCGTGTCTTTGTTTCATACTGCTCTTATGACACCGGTACAATTTGTTTTCAGAAATGATTGGTTATCCGAAAAATCAGTTATCCGAACACACCCATCCCCAATTGTTTCGGGTAATCCATGCTCTACTGTAATTACAAATAAATGTACCTTGTCTACCTAAAAATCGCATGCTTCGTGAAAAACTAATCACTGATTGATCAAAAACACTGTGGGTAACAAATTATATGAAAAAGAATTGTGATAGTTGTCAAGGGATATTGCATTACTCTTGCACTATTACTGTTGTTTATTTTAGGTAATTTGTATATTTCAGGCAAAGTCGTATGCATAAACGGAGAATAGACCATCTAGAATCAGTGTTGAAGGAATTGAACCCTCAGTACTACTTGTTAGTTTGTAGACAGCTTTGGTATGAATTAGGAGAAACATATTCAGATATACTGGATATCAAACTACAGAGATTACAAACTACAGATGAGCGACCAACACCACATGCCTTACGCAAAGTAAATCATCTTGCTGAACAAAGTATTACAAACTTCAATAAGTTTCTTGAGTCTCTCAGAGATGCAAGGTAAGTAACATTTCATTTCGTGTTTAAGTTTTGTAAAATTTTCCTGTCAGTGTTAGACATTGGAATTAATTTTTTTTATTGGGTTATTTTACGACGCTGTATCAACATCTAGGTTATTTAGCGTCTGAATGAACTGAAGGTGATAATGCCGGTGAAATGAGTCCAGGGTCCAACACCCAGCATTTGCTCATAATGGGTTGAGGGAAAACCCTGGAAAAAACCTCAACCAGGTAACTTGCCCCGACTGGGATTCGAACCTGGGCCACCTGGTTTCGCGGCCAGATGCGCTGACCGTTGCTCCACAGGTGTGGACCATTGGAATTAATGGAGGCGGCCAGGGGTGTTGGTGTTGATGTTGTTGGTGGGGATCGGAATCGAAGTGGGGTTGGGGTGGAGGTGGCGGTGGCAGTGGCAGTGACAGTGGCAGTAGGGTGAAGCAGTGGGATTGGTGGTGGTGGAGGTACAAGTGATGATGAAAGCTGATCATTACCATTATTGTGTCATCCTTGATAATTTAGATGTGTATCTATAATGAGAATTCCCTAATTATTTGCCAACAATTCCATAAAATTGGTTTTGTGATAATGGTGCAATAGTTCCCCATTGATAAAAGTGATTGTTAATTATAAAGAATTAGAGCGACGGAGGGAACTATGTTTTTAGTTGATTATTTAACGACGCTATATCAACTACTCGGTTATTTAGCGTCAATGGGATTGCTAATAGTGAGATGATATTTGGCATATGAGGCCGAGAATTCGCCATAGATTACCTGACATTCGCCTTACAGTTAGGGAAAACCTCGGAAAAAACCCAACCCAACCAGGTAATGAACCCAAGTGGGAACCAAACCTGTGCTCGAGTGCAACTTCGGATCAATAGGCAAGTGCCTCAGCTGACTGAGCTACAATGGTGGTTTCTGTGAATGATATAATGTCGCTAAACGGTCATGTTCTTGTACATAAACAGCACACTGCATTGTGAACTTAACCTGGGCTATGGTAGTGATGATAATGGCATGTTGGCAAAATGAGTCCGAGGTCCAATGCCGAAAGTTAGCCAATAATTCTGCTTCAATTGGTTGAGGGAAAGTTTAGGAAAAAATTTCAACCGAGATTTGATTCCAGGTCTGCTCGTTTCACAGTCAAACATGTTAACTGTTACTCCACAGCAAATACTTAATCCTTAAAAAAAAATTCTGTCCAATATTGTCTTTGTCCACTAAAAATTCTGCTTACATTTGCCGTAATTTGAACCGAGATCTCTGGTGTGGTCAGCTGGTGCTTCAACCATTTAGTAAACTGTGTGACTGATGTAAGATATCTTGGAAAAAAAAATTGAGACAAACTTCTATTTGTGTCAAAAAAGATCTGGAAGATGTGTGTTATTGACAGCCTTATCTGAAATGCGAATTTATCGACTAATTCTCCTTTCATGTATTGGAAACCTCTAGTTAGAGCCAATTTCTGGACATGTTTCTCCACAAGGACATTCTACAAAAGATGTTATATATACATCTTCCTTTGCAAGTATCTGTCACACAGTCTGTTAAGCATCTTCAGCAAGAAGGTTATGAGGCTGATACATTGTTTTAGTCAAGGATTAGTTAATTTGACCTGATAAATTATCTCTGACATTGATGTCTCTGTTATCTCACGCAGGATGGCGAACATTTGTTTTACAGCCTATGATTTAATTTTTCTTGTTTCCCTCACAGTACTTAAGCCAATTTCAGCAGCTCTATGGTGAATTTTTGAAGCTGAGGATATGAACTGACGAAATAATATATTGAATTTTCTCTTTGTGTCCAACTCACAACTCATCTATGTGGTTGTTATATCGTGATCACACAGTTGAGGCAAGATAGGAACTTTATAATTTTAAGAATATAAATATTTGTTCTTGGTTGAGGTTCGCTGTTATCTGTAAAAATAATGCTATTGTGATCACTTATTCCACAGGTCTTTGATTTTAGAATTCAAGATTATTGGATTGAAGCAAGTGTTTCTTGCTTTCTTTGTTCTTCTTCAATGATAGGCATATTTATCCTCATTTAAGGACCTTTTTACTCCTTTAAGACTTACATATGCTTCATAGATGTACAGAAAGCTTTTGATTGCATTCAATTACATGATGTTCTGCGCATTCTTCGTCAAAGGGGGATTCCTATCTGTCATAAAAACCATTGAAGATATTTATTCAGATAACAAAATTCAAGATTGTGTCAATAATCATTTAACAGACTCAATACCAGTAAATAACGGAATTAGGCAGAGTGATTCTCTTGAGTCAATTATTATTCAATATTGATGATGCAGTTTTACTGGTAGAGATTGAAGAGACTTTCGGCGATTATTACATTTATTTAATACAATACAGTAGAACCCTGCTCTTATGATCCCGCTACAGTGAAACCTGTCCATAACGAAACCTGTACTAAATGGAAACCTTGCCTTAAGGGAAAATTTCCATGGTCCCGTGAAATTTACGTTCAGATACATTTAGAATAACCTGTATTAAGCGGAAGCTGTCCAATATGGAAATGGAAACTCATCCTGGGTGTGTTTAACGGAATATAGAGTCTCAGTTTTTTGTGTTTTTATTTTTGTATGTTCCCTATAACATTTTCTGCTTGTTAAATTTTCTGAGCATTTTAAATAGGATTCGGTATTGAAAAGCAATGTAAGTCGCAAGACAATTTTAAAGGTATACAGAAGTGAATCACCCCAAGTTCCGTAACAATTACTGTAAAATGTTAACAGTGTTGAGAAGTGAATGACCCTACATTTCATTCAACAAACCCTTTGCCTTGGAATTCTACCTGTACTGGGACTGCCAGAGCTTTGTGGTAGAATGGTACATACCTACAAATGTCTTTATTTTCTCATCTCTACAAAAGTGTCTTTTGTGTATATGAAAGCGAAAATAAGAGACAGTGAATAGCTGCTGTATCATTGTCAATGAGGGAGAGTTCTCTTTTAAAATTGCAGTTGCTCTCTGTAAGGCAATGAAGCTGTGCTAGAAAGAGTGGATGATGGAAGAATAATGCTGAAACTGACTGGAAAAAAGAAAAAAAGAAATTGGCTGGGATACTGGCTAAGAAAAATGTTTTATATGATACTATTGAATATACTGGTATTTTGTCATCTGGGGTGAATATTTTTCAATGACATTTTAATTAATATATCTCTGGCTTTTTTTTATAGATTAAAAAAAGTGACATGGGATTTATAAGAACCCTCGAATTGCGTGAAGCGTTTATGTTCTCGGTTGTGTGTGTTGTGATACTTAAATTTTTAAGGAACTGATTCTTATTAATAAGAATTGTAAATATGATTGAGCGTGAAATAAATTTAATGCAATTTATGTGTTGTATTATTAATGATAATTTTTCCTTTATTGATTATATACCATATATATTTACAAGTACCGTATTTGCAATGGGATTACTGTGTTTCATCTCAGTTGGTTTGTTGGAGAGCTATTAATATGGCTCTGGGATAGTAAGAGAAATAAGAAATATAATTCATGCAAGAGAGTAAGTTTATCTCTAGCAAACACCATTTCAATGTAAGAATGTAAGCAAGTGACGTCAGAATAGTGTGACGTAATTTTTTGCCATTGACAATGAACTGATGTCACATGTTGAAATTTTTATAACATTTAATTCGAAGCTAGAGAATAAATGTCTCATGTTAAAAATGTGTGCATGCTTATGAGTCTTTATGAAATTTGTATATACATATTTATGGACATTTTTTAACCGAGATGTGTGAACTTTTCTTTTTCAGCACAAATAGCATGCCTAATAAATTAAGTGAAGACCTGATTAGACCAGTACTGATTGCTTACTTTCGTGTTGGCCGCTTATATAGTAAGATTGTCACACCTGATAAAGCAGTGCAACTTCAGCATTTGTCACAAAGCTTAGACTCTTACAAGGTATGTCCTAGTTCCATATAGTGAGATTGAATTTATTTTTAGTGTTTTCTGTTGTTACCTAATTCACACATCGGAAATAGTTAAATATTTTATTTCCTACATAAGATGAAATGATAACTACAATAATTTTTTAAAGATAATTGGTTATGCTAAAAGAAGGACAAATTTTTAATATCAGTTTGGTAAATCCAAAATGTAATGTCGATATTCGAATTTGCTTGGATGTTGGTAGTTTGCACTGCTCAACCATGTTGTAATGAATGCATCCACCAGCTTGCGACATGGTAGTATTGAGTTATAAAAATTCTCGTGAATAACCATTTGACGTTCTATTTAATGTATTTATTTTTCTGATTTCAAAAAAGGTTTACAAAGTGAAATACTAATTGTATATATCTGAAGTAATTTAGTTCTCTCACCTTTTCCCTTCAGTGATGAGTATTTAATTGATCATCTAGATGCCGTACATTTTTTTTAAGTGAGTGCTGCAGCAAGAACGTTCTTTTATTACTTTTGCTTTAAATGCCTTCGCTGTAGCCTGTTGCAGCAACCATGCAGTAAATCCAAAACCACTTTATGAGTTTGCTGCATGATTCATCATGGCAGAATGCGTGTTTTGGTCTTTTGCAAAGTGTGTTATTGTTAATATCGTGTAGTAATAATAACTCCATGTCATTATCATGGAAGTCGAAACTATTTAACATGTTCGGTTCTTTTAAGATTAAGGTTATTACTGCAGTAATATAGGCCAGTATTGTCCATCATTTTGCAATCAGCTGGCCGAATTGTTTCCAGACTATTTACAGATATCAGTACTGGTAGTATTGCATGAGGCCTGGAAGTGTTACATAATATCTTGGGGTCCATTGTAATTGACTACTAAAACAACTGGACAGAGGAAAACCATGCCAAAAGTACTGGATATGTAGTAAAGCAAATTTGGCATGACAAACCATAATGAGTAAAACTGATATCAGTTGAAACCTAGAATTATAACGCAATTTAATAGTAGTTCCGAAAGTATACGGTTTGTAAAACCAAAAATTTTTTTTTACATTTCAAATACCGTGAAAGTGTGGTATCTTAAGAGTTAGGCTCTTCACATAGGTCACGGTTATTTGAGTTTGGTATGTTGATAAAATGTAGATAATATGCTAGATAATTGTGACTTCCATATTCTTTGCTTTAAAAAATGTATATCTCAATGAAATTGTCTGGTTTTAGTATGTTGATAATGTGATATAATTTGTTTGTTTTTTATAGTTCCTTGTCGATTACTGTAAAAATGACAAAGAAGCTAAGAAGCATGTATCTGTTGAATTGGTTGTGTGTGAAGAAATGGTTAAACTTCTACCACTTAAATTGGAGAGATTGCAGCGTGAATTGGGAGAACTGGAAGAACAGTAAGATGACTTGTGCTGTTCATGTGATTTTGTAAGTATAATTTCCTTATACAATAGAAAATAATTGAGGGGTTTGCCGGAAAAAGGGCGTATACATCAATATATCGAATTGAGATACATGCAATCTAAGATTTTAAAATGCACCAGAATAAAATGTTATACACGCACGCAGCTCTGTCCTGCAGGTATGTACAGTACAATCAAAACAAAATTTCGCTACTATAATTATTCACTACATTTTAAACCATTTTCCCGAAGAAGGGTGTATAGGTCTATCCGCCTTTCTTCCGGCAAAGCCCTCTAATAACTCTATAAAATATTTCTGTACCATGAATTTTTATTTTCATTCATCTGACTCTCTCATGATTCCATCAATTGATGTGACAGAAGGTATGTATTGGACGATGGTTTGGTAGTAATTTCTTTTCTGAGAAATAGGATTTCCCATCATTTCAATCTCTTTTAAGTTGTTGAGATTCGTTAAGTGTTTTAATTCATCCAGATCCTTGTAATGAAAGGAAAGCATTTTTAATAAGACATGTTTCATCTGTAGATATAATAGTTTAAAAAAAAGTGTGATAAAATTAAAAATATCACAAGTAAATCACATAAATCATCTACATATGCTGAATGTTGTATGTGAAATTGAAATCAACTGACAAATTTTATAACAAGAAAATACTGTATCTCAATCTAAGGGAATAGTTCTTGATCCTACAATCCGGTTTGAGAGGGATGCCCTACAGGCACAGCACATTGATGAGGAGAAGAGATCCGTTTATGAGTCTTCCATCCTGTACCTAAGTGAGAAATATAACATTCCCACTAGTCAGTGGAGTGTTTCTGGTCTTTTGTTTGGTGCATATAGTACACTTCCTAAATTCACATGGAATATTTTAAAAGCACTTGGTCTCTGATTTTTTTAAATTCAAAAAATGTTATTGAATATTCTTAAGGATTCAATCCAAATATTACATTACCATTTATATTTTTGCCATTAATGATTGTATTGGGTTTGCATTTTTCTGAATTTTTTTACTTAACAATTCCTATATTTAGTCATTTTTGTCTTTCATCTTATTCTGTACTGCTTTTATTCTGGATCTTTATGGTCGCTCTCATTGAGGGCAGATTATTTTGTTAAAAAATAAAACCCTCTAATAATAATAATGGTGTAATCTAAATTTTTCTGGTAATTTTCGTCTTTGAAATAGTAGTAGATGTTACCATATGTAATAAAATATTCTTAGACCGAAAATCTCATTTTTGAAATATCTGTCTGTGTGCGTGCGTGGGGAGTTATAAGGAGGTCTGAAGTAAACAAACAAAATATCTCGCTTATTATCGATTTTTTAGAATATCATTTAACAAGAGCTGTTTTAAAAATGTTTTCGACAATTTTTATTCCATAAAAAATTAATAGGACTGATATTTAACGATATTGCTCAGTTTTATTGAACCAAATGAGCCCTAAGCCATAATTAAACAATGAACAAAAATATATATTTTACACTCAAGTTATAAATAGTGTCAATGTCAATTCAGGAAAAATGTTCATGAATACACCTGGAGGTACTGGAAAAACTTTCTGATTAATTTTATTTAATACTGAGCAGAATCCTATGCTGTGGCTCATTTCGCTTTCAAAATTCCTGTCAACCTGGACTACAACGAGAGCCCATTCTGCATCATATCTAAAAACAGCAATAGAGCAAAAGTGCTCCAACATTGTGTTCTCCTGGTATGCGACGAGTGTAACATGGCCAATTATAAAGCTATTGAAGCACTAAATCGAATGCTGCTAGATGTCTGTTAAGCTGTACTATTTATAAAATAAGCCAAATATCTTACTTTGGGATTATAAAGAATTCCTTTTATAAAAACCCAAGAAAACGAAATTATCTTATTTTTTGGATGTGAATTATGTGATTTCTTTTATATATCTTTTAAAATATACAGTTAAAGAAAATAAATTATAAACAATAATATAATTCGCATCATGATAAAAAGAACTGAATTGTTACGAAATGCGCACATTGTATTATAATAAGTATGTTACCCTCGTGACATTAATTTGTTTCTGTACATTTAAAAATTCATCTTCTAAGGTTGGGATTGAATCTGCATACTTTACGTTCAGAGGCGAATGTTGTAGCCATTAGACTGTGAAGATCAGAGCAGCAGTTATTCATGTAAGTGTATTTCTGGGTTTCACTTTTAATTTTGTTCTAAATCTTAAGTATGGAGTAAGCTGGAATCTATTTATACATATTATAGTGAAAGAAATACTTACAGAAATCTCATTCAAACCTATGAGAAGTCGTTGTAGATTTTTGAGCTGCCGTGTAAAATTGAGATGTTTTATCTTATTTTCTTCTATGTACAATTCTCTGAGATCAGGAAAGTCCTTAGGATTGACACATTCCAGTTTGTTTCTTCCTATTACCAAACTTTTTAATGATGATGCTCCTTGGAGGCCTGTTATGCAGCTTATTTGATTGTCATGCAGGAATAGTGTGTGTAAGTTCCGTAATTTACTTAGATGCAGTACTTCCAGGTTGAAGATATTATTTTTGTTAAGGAAAAGAGTCTCCAGCTTTGGGAAAAATAATTTGGATTTCTTTTCCTCATTTGGTTCATAATCTGTCTTCATTTGCATCACTTGATTATAGCTCAAGCAGAGAGTTACCAGAGATGGAAGTACACAAAAATCCCACAAGGTAGTAATTTTGTTATGTTGTAAATCCAGACTCTTCAAATTTGGCAATAGATCCATTGACAGGTTTATCTGTGAATTTAAAACAAAGAAAGATAAGAAATTTTCCAAATTTGTTATGCTGTGTTTAAAAAAAAAAAACAACATTGCAGAGAGATTGGAAAAAATATTTTGCGATAGGTGTGGAAAGCTAGTAGTGTCTTTTTAATTATGATATTGAGAAAAATTTCACTATATTTCTAGTTGCAAGTGTATTGACATACTTTGTAGAGATCACACTAAATTTGGAGAGAAGATTCTCCATTCTCTTAAATTTTCTAATGAGGACGTTAACAAAATTTGTCTAATGGTATTGAGAGATTCATTATTCATTTTACACAGTCACTTGTATAACACGGCATAATATTTTTATTTTTTTACTTGATTTCATTACTCTTCATTGTACTTTCATCTCATGTTTCTCCGAAATCAAATTGTACTTTATTTTTAAATTTATCATTGTTCCGTATTCTCTCCGAAAATCATATTGTATTTTATTTTTAATTTAACCTCTGTTTTGTATTCTGGATCTTAGTGGTCAGCCGTAGATGTCGGTCAGATGTCCCAAATTGTGGAATTTGTGTGTTATAGATGAGCGAAATTTCTTGCTGCCACAACTTTCAGAAATTACAGTGCAAGACACATAACCTTTACTTGAAGAGCTTAGCTTCATTATTTGACTTTTTTCCTTTCTTTTTGATTTGTTGGTCATTTCCTTATTTGAGGCTAAGAGAACGAAGTAACAGGAGAATGGAGAAAGTTACACAGCGAGTACTGCATGCATTGTATTCTTCACCTGACATAATTAGAAACATTAATTCCATATGTTTCATCCTCAGTGAGCAGCGTGATATGTTAAACTTGAGTGACAAAGCTCCTGTTGTCATAGCGAAGTGAAGTAATGTACTTAATTTGAACGAAGAGAGAAGGAAGTGAGGTGAAAGAACTGAATACCTATAATGGATCTTGAAAGCTTAAGGGCGAATATTGACATAATAAATAAGAAGATAGAAGGACTACAAAGGAAAATAATATTTGAAAAGTAAATTGAAATACTTGGAAGAAGAAAAAAGAAAGAATAACTTAATCTTTTTGGGACTGGAGAGCAAGAAAAAGAACAGACTTGGGAAACATATGAAATGATATTGTGTGTTGGAAATGGATGGGAATAGATATAGGGAATGGATAAGTGAAGGAAGTGTATAGGTTGGGGAGAGGCAAAAACAGGCCTTTATTGGTGAAATTTGTGAATTCGATGATTAAAGAGAAGATTGTGAGTAATAGGAAATCATTAAAAGATTCAAACATTAATATTGATAACGATTTTGATTGTGAAGTGAGGTGTAGAAGAAAGGTATTAGTGCCCTTTTTAATGACAGCAAGGAAAAATGGATACTACGCAAGGTTATTTAAAGACAAACTAAAAATTAACAGAGTTCTTCGATCTGGAATGCTGTCTGGAAAATATTAATAGGACTGAAATAGATGAGAATATAAATGAAGGAAAAAGAAAAGAGATAAAGGAAAAAGTAAGGGACATGGTGAAAAAACACTCAATGAGAAGTAATGTTGAAGTAGTGAAAGGTAAAAAGACAGGAACTCAAGGTAGGAATTCAGCAGCAAATTCCGAACATGCATCAGGTGTGAGAGCAAAGACCCTGTGAAAGCTGCCTACATCGGGAAGAATGGAATAGATACTTGGGTGAGATCAGTGATGATATCTCCCCAAGGCCATGTTAGAAGAGAGGTGAACCAGGGAAGTGAGAGAGATAACAGAGATTTTTGTGGTGTCAGCTGGCGAGTCCAAGAGAATGTAAGTCACCAACTGAGAAAGAAAGATGTGTCCAAGAAAGAAGCTAAGGGGGGAAAAAGGAAGGGTGTGGGCAAGAAAGGGAAATACAGACAATGAGAATTTATCAGATAGCGAGAAAAAAATGGGTAGTAAACAAAGAAAAGCAAATATATAATTTAAAAAAAATGGCGTGTTAGTGGGGAAAAATAATAGCAGAGGAAACTGAACAGAGAAAGGACGGAGTATAGTGAATGAGTAATTGTGACAAGATCGTATTATTTATACTTAATATGAAGGTAAAGAATAGTGTGTAATATTAATGAATAAAAAATAAGGTGAGCTAGGAGTAGGGATTAGCCAAGGTGTATCAGGGGGACAGGGAACATGAGAATAAACTGAATTATATCATACGAGTAAAGCAATGAAGAGTTAGCAACAGTAATTTAATAGAAATTGTAGAGAAAATGGAGAATGAATTAAATGGTGATTGAAATTGATAGGGATGGGAGGAAATAGAAAAAGATAGCAGTAGAATGATAGTATAGTAATAGATAATAAATACGAAACATAATATGAAATGAATGAACATGAAAGAACACAGATGATGAATAAGTGAGGCAAAAAGCAGGTGTCGGTCACGTAATGTACAAGGGGGAGTCAAATGAAAACCGTAAATTTTTTTTTTTCCATTTCAATTATTGAATGAAAGTGAAACACAAGTGTATCATTTTTCGACATAGTCTTGATGTTCAACACAGATCCTCCATCCTGTAGGAAGTGCACAAATTCCTCTGAAAAAAAAAATCTTGTGGTCGTGTGCGCAGCCTCTCATACACCACCTGGTGGACCCCTTCATCAGAACGAAATGTCTTTCCTCCCATTGCCTCTTTGAGTGGTCCGAACAAGTAATCACTCGGTGTGAGGTCTGGTGAGTATGAGATGAAACCTCGGTACACTACCACCAATCCGAAACAAAGAGAGCAAGCAAGGGATGACACCATTCCTCATCATCAAAACCTAAGAAGTTCCAGACGCAGTCATCTGCAGGGAAGGTTATGCTGACTCTCTTTTGGGACGAACAAGGCATTATCTTGAAGCACTACATACCTAAGGGAAACACCATCACCAGTGCTTTGTTAAAAAATCATCTTCTGCCTGCAATCAAATCAAAGGGACGTTTGCAACATGACAATGCTCATCCTCATATTGCCTGTGTAACAGTTACAACCATCAATGACCTTCACTTTGAGACTCTTCCATATCCGGCATACTCACCAGACCTCGCCCTGAGTGATTACCACTTGTTTGGACCACTCAAAGAGGCGATGGGAGGAAAGATATTTCATTCTGATGAAGAGGTGCACCATGAAGGCTGCACACACGTCCAGAAGATTTTTTTCAGAGGAATTTCTACGCGCTGGAGGACTTGTGTTGAACATCAAGGAGACTATGTCGAAAAGTGATACACTTGTATTTCACTTTTATTCAATAAATTAAATTAAAAAAAAATATTTACGTTTTTTATTTGACTCCCCCTTGTATAAATGATGTAAATAGTTAAAAATGGAAATGCTGGCCCAAATTCAGGAATGTGAAGGGCCAGCAGGACCGAATATGTTGTGAGACAATAAATATTATCCATAACCAAATTCAGACATATGAGATGAGCATGTATGCGTGAATTCAGAAATGCATGTAGAGTGTTAGTGGAAAATCTGAAGGGAAAAGATCTTTGGGGAGACAGAGACATAGATGGAAGGATAATATTAAAATGGATTTGAGGGAGGTGGGATATTATGATATGGACTAGATTAATCTTGCTGAGAGTAGGGACCGATGACAGGCTTATGTGAGAGGGGCCATTTGTAAGTAAGTAAGGTCGTTTCCTTTTCAGTGACTCCAAGAATGGTACATTAAGACTTTTGTGGACTCTGTTTATCTTGCAATGATAAATTCTACAGTCAACAGTGAGAGTCAACCTATGTTACTGGCATTCTTACCAAGCTGTACATTGCATTTTCCTGATTGAAAGAAAGGTATCTGCTGAAGAAGAAGTCATACGAGCTGTGTTTACGCAGTTTTCAGTGGTGTGTTCGAGGCTACACAATTATCAAAACAGTACATTGTTAAATTATTTAATCATTATCATCAGCCATACAGGTTGTAGTCTCAGAAGGACTGTTACGATCCACAAAAGTTTTCAGTCCATCTCTTCATTGGATGTCCATTTGATCTGCTTCAGGTTGGTAATGCAGGATTGCACGAGGGATTCTATTCCTAGACAAACACCTCACATGCTGACGCCAGTTGTCTTGATAGTGACATATGTCTACTAATATAGAGTTCATTTCAAGTTCATTTCTTTTATTGTTCCACTTAGTATAGCCAGCTGTTGCATGAATCTCATTTCACTAACAGTGATTTGACTTGAGTCACATTTCCTTAGAGTTCATGCTTCACTTCCATAGTCAGGACTGGTCGTGCTAAGGTTTTATACAGATGAGTGCGAGTATGTCACTGAACTAGACATGGTTTCATGATCCTGTTTATGATGCCCATTAATTTATTATACTGTAAAATTTTGTCATGAATGTCTAAATCTGCTAAGGAAGATAATTTATAGCCAAGATATTTAAAGTCTTTAACTCTTTCCAAAATACTTCCATTAATATAAATCTTGCTAGGAATGGGCTCTTTGCCACAAGAAGCCATAATTTTAGTTTTGTCAGTAGAAATTTCCATAGAGTATTTATCTGCTATGAGTTTCAAATTGTATATGGACCTTTGTAAATCATCCTCTGAACAGGTTAGCAAAGCTAAATCATGTGCAGATAACAATATGTCCAAATTTAAATTGTGGTTTATTGGTATGTGACCATGCCTTGTTTTCCTAAATTCACGTATCTTGGCATTCATGTATATATTAAATAGAAAGGGGGACAGTGGACATCCTTGTCGGAGAAACATCTTCCTGGCCGACAATTTATCTGCAATTTTAATTGAGATTGAAGTATTGTTATATATGTTATAAATATTCGGCACAATTTGTTGTGGGATGCAATATTCTACTAACATATTCAATAATATGTTACGATTTACATGATCAAAAGCTTTTTGAAATTCAGAAATGCTAAGTGTGTTTCTATATTGAATTCTCGATTTTTCTCAATCAAAAGTTTCATTGTGAAATAGCCATCACAGCATGATCTGCCTTTCCTAAATCCATTTTGCTCTTCGTCCAAAATGTTCTCATAATATTGATATAATTTAATTTTTTTTATTAAATTTGCAAATATTTTATAACCAGTATTTAATAAACTAATTCTCCTATCATTTTCACAATCCTTTCTATTCCCTCTCTTGTAGATTGGTATCACAAGTGATTTTGATCAGCATTGAGAAGGCTCCTTTCCATTCCAAATCATGTTGAAGTTGTGAAATCTGTGCAAAAGTTGCAACTGGAGGTTGCGAGTCTGTTCACACACAAGGTGCTACTTTTGCAGCCGCAGTCTAGCTCCAGGTTTCCATCTTCATGTTGACTTTTCAATATACATTTTGTGGTTATGTTCGCATTATTATGAAACTCATGTGATAGCTTACTTATCTATTATTTGCTTTTCTGTCCTAACTATTATTCAGAAATTGGCATTATTTTTACTATAAAGCTATTAAAAACGCTCGCTATATACTTAAATGATAACCAACAGCATATTCACGTAATCAATGTTGCCAACTCTCCTGTTTGAAACTATGCTATGGAAAATTAAAAAAAATGAATTATATCATCACCAAATATACTCTGGCTGTGTTGTACATTTAGTAATTGTTACAAATAATTTATTTTCCTCACATCTAACATTAAAATATATCCAAACAATAAAAGTATCATTGACACATTTGGGTGGCAACAATGGTCGCAACCACAGCAAAAGTTTCAACAAAACCGATATCAAAAATGCTGTGGCTGCAACCCTGAGAACCCTGTACACACATCACTACTTTTAAGCTGTGCGCAGCATGAAAAAATAGCGGGCAGCAGGTTCGGCAGCTGCTACTTTTCGGATTGCACCATTGTTCACAAGTCGCAATACGAGAGTTACGCAGTGTTTTGTACTGCAGTGCTGCAAAAGTAGCGACGTGTGACCATACCTTTAGGTTTGAATTATAACCAGGAGTTCTCTCTTCTAGGGACAAGGTTTGTTGATGTGTTGTAAATATTTATGATTCAGCACCCCTGGTATTACTTCCTTTTTGAAAAATGTTATGCTACGGATTTTTATTGCACTTGAATTCCCATTGTTCTCTGGCAGTCTGAATCCATGAGGCTTGATTTTAATAGCAAGCACAATAGGCATTCAGTTACTAATATTGGCACTTTTTCTGCCATAAATTTCATTTAGAAACTTTATTAGTTACATTCTATAGCTACCTTTTTGATAAGACATCTTGTCAATGTAAGTTCAGTCATTCTTTTTAGATCAGCAGTTGTATGTTGCCGAAGCAGGAATTCCTGGTCTAGACACCCTCCATATTTCTCATATGCTTCAATCAAATTGGCCGCATTGACATGAAAACAGTTCAGCATCTTAAAAAACACAAAGAAATGGAAGTATGTGAATATAATGCCCTTTTTAATAGTGTTCTGAATCTTCTATTGTACATACGGTAGTCTGTTTGTTAGATTACATTGGAAGCCACTAGCATAGCTCAGGTGGTAGCACGTTCACCTGATCCGGAGTTGCATTCAAGCATGGGTTCGATTCTCACTTGGACTGATTACCTGGTTACGTTTTTTCCGAGGTTTGAGGCGAATGTCAGGTAATCTATGGCGAATTCTCGACCTCATCTCAATTCCATCGACGCTACATGACCTAGATAGTATTGTCGGTGACTCAGGAGAAAACGAGAGTGGACTGAGGAGGAAGGAATGTGAATAGATAACGTTGTTGTTGTTGTTTTCTAATGCCAGGCATTTGACAATAAAGTCATTTGACCTCTTGCACTCCAATATTTTTCAAAGATATTATCATGACCAGCCACTGAAGCACAGATTTTGAGGTGTTCCGAATCCATTTCTTGGTTTGAGTTGCACGATGGGCAGTTAGGGGACTGATATATTGCAATTCTATGCAGGTGTTTGGCCAAACAATCATGGCCTATTACCAACCTAAATGCAGCTACAGACGATTTTCGTGGTAAATCGGGAATTAACTGTGGATTTTGATCCAGAGAGTTCCATTTTTTCCCTTGGGATTGAGTTATCAAATTTTGTTTCTTGAAGTCTAAGTATGTAGATTTAATAAATCTCTTCACAGAGTAATACGTAGATTTAGTAACAGGTCTGTAAGTAGCAGCGCTGCCCTTCTTTGCTAAAGCATCCGCATTCTCGTTTCCCAGAATTCCACAATGGGATGGTATCCATTGGAATACAATTCTTTTATTGAGTGATATTAATTGAGAGAGCATTTTAGTTATTTCTGCTGTTTGAGATGAAGGTGTGTGTCTAGAGACGATTGATAGAATAATTGCTTTGGAGTCTGACAATATAACTGCATTCCTAAATTTATTGATGTGGCATAGAAGATTCCTGAGACATTCACTTATTGCAATGATTTCACCATCAAAACTTGTTGTTCCATATCCAAGAGATCTATAAAGTGAGAAGAGACAGCACGTAACACCTGCACCGGCACCTTGTTCTCTGGAGATCAAGGATCCGTCGGTGTATAAATGAAGCCAGTTTTGTGGAGGGTACCTAATATTAATTGTCTCTAAAGACAATTGTTTCAGTATTTCAGTGTTTACTTCTGATTTCAGTATTTCTTCTGTTAAATTTAGATTATATTCTATATTTAATAGAGTTAAGAGGTTTGGTTTAATTTGTAAGTTTTCTTTTAAATTCGGCATATTGATTTTCTGTTTTAATTCTTGAACAATGGATATGAAACTTTTTTGAGTTTTCAATCTACAGAGAGGACTGTATGAATGCCAATTGTTTCCTGGTAATCTGATAAGTTTTTCATATTGAATCAGTGCTTTTTCTTCTATTGTCATTTTGATGCTGTTAATATTAGTGAGGAATCTCATAGAATCTATTGGCGTTGTTTTGATTCCACCAGTAATGAGTCTGAGAGCTTGGTTTTGAACATATTCTATGTCGTTTATGAAAGGTGAAGTAATTAAAATTTCTCCTCAGTATGTCAGCAGTGACTGTATAAACATTTTGTATGTAGTGTTCAAAGTATTCCTAGAGCATCCCCATTTCTTTCCTGCTAGTCTTTTTAGAAGGGAGAATCTTTTACGAGCTTTTTCAGAAATGTATTTCAAATGGTTGCTCCATGTTAACTTACTATCGAAAATAACTCCAAGATATTTGGATTCATAAGTCCAAGGAAGGTGTTGACCATTGTATTGGATATTGAATTCTCTTTCTTTTTTACCGAGTGAAAATATTTGGTAGTTACTTTTGCTTAAATTGAGTGTCATCAAATTTGATATATTCCATTCATGTAGTTGATTTAGAGCTTTAAGAGCAGAATTTTGAATTTTGTCTCTATGTCTGTAAGATCCGGAAGTCCACAAAACTATATCATCTGCAAATAGTGCTGTTTTCATATTTGATTCCTCTAATAGGGAGGGTAAGTCATTTATATAAATATTGAATAAAGTTGTGCTGAGGACAGCGCCCTGAGGTAGACCTCGATATGTTTGTCTGTAACTAGAAAGTGAGTTACTGAATTTAGTGGCAATGAATCTTTGACTAAGGAATTCTGATATCCATCTGAACATATTGCTGGAGATACCTAATTTCTGGAGTTTTAGTAATAATTTATTTCTCCAAACAGAGTCATATGCTAACTGAAAGTCAATAAATATTGCCAAGGTATCTTCTTTCTTGTTAAAACTGTCTTTTATTTCTTGGCCGAGGCGTATGACTTGTTCATTGGTAGAGTGTAGTTGTCGAAAACCGGCTTGTCTTGGTGATAAAAGATTTTGGGATTCTAAATACCAAGTTAGTCTGTTGGAGATCATGGACTCCATGGTTTTTGCTATCATGCTTAATAGTGCTATTGGTCGGTAACTATTAACATCATGAGCAGGTTTCCCTTTTTTGTGAATTGGTACAATGATTGCTTTTTTCCAAGCTGCAGGAATTGAGGTGTTCCATGATAAATTGAAAATGGATAAAAGTACAGACTTGGCTTTTTCCCCCAGATGTTTCAAGAATTTGGAATGAATGTTGTCGGGGCCAGGAGATTTCTTGGTTTTTAAATTTTGTATAGCTAGAGTTAATTCTTTGGAAGTAAAATTTTGATGAAATAGTTCAGGTTTTGTACTAGTAATATTGTTTTTATTATTTTTATGTAATTCTCTTTTGATAAATTTGTCAGTTTTTTTGATATTGGGATGTAATCTGTGAGAGTTTGAGTAGTGTTTATTAAATGCGTTTGCTATATCTCTGCTATCTGTTAGTGTTTTGTTATTATGAATAATAGGTTGGCTTGTATTTTCCTGTGCATTGGAAATATTCTTCAGAAATTTATATGTTTTAGCGCTATCTGTTCTGTAATTAATATTTTCAATAAATTTATCGAAACTGTTCTTTTTTGCTGTTATGATTGCTTTTTTAAGAATGGCAGTCTTCTTCCTCCAATCTTGAGTATCTTCTGGTGTTTTGCTATGTTCTGCTTTGGTTCTTGCTTTATCTCTATCTTGTTTCAATAAATTCAGGTTTTCTGTCCAGAATGGGGTGTATTTTTTTGGTTTTCCTCGTGGAATGTGCTTTTTTGCAATTTTAAGAAGAGATTCACAGAAATATTTGTTCAATCTATCTGAGTTTGTATTTTCCATTAGTGGTGTGTTGACCTTGAGGTGTTTGTCGAGTTCTGTTGTAAATAGTTTCCAATTCGCTTTCTTAAAGTTCCATGTTGTTTTGTTATTGTAGGGTTCCTGTCTTCGGTTTTGGTGGAGATGGATAGAAGCAATGATGACTCTATGGCCAGATCCAGAGTATTCAATTATTTTTTTCTTGGTTTCGTGATGGATATCTGATGTTACTAGTAATAAGTCTGGATTTGTACCAGAACCAGAATAATGAATGAAAGTAGGGGGATCTTCTTTTCTGTAGACAAGTTCTGCGGTTGTAGTATTTAGGAGGTCCATGATCATTTTTCCAGGTTGGTTTACATTATCGTAGCCCCAAAGTTGGGAGTGGGCGTTAAAGTCACCAATTATGATAGTTTTAGGTTGTATATCAAACAAAGTTAGATCAAGGGGATTATTACTGTCTTTGCGCTATGAGTTGGCGCGGGGAGTAGATAGGCGGGACGGGGGAACTTTACGCTACACTCTGACCTGACAACTTCAGTCCATTTACTTGGCTACACGGGAACGGAGTCAGACATAAAAGATTCCGCATCTTCGGTGCTGTCGCTATGACTATCATTATCACATTTTTCAAAATTTCTGGAGTATGATCTGTCCATGATAATCGTCTGTTTATGTTCCAGCCGTGTATATTAATTCGAATCTCTCAACAAAGCCATTAGCCCCACCGCCCCCATCCTGATGGACAACAATGATTGTTCTGGACACATTTACTCCGTAACATTTTTATCGTGCCAGAACTTGGGAAACGTTAAATTGGTAGGCCTATCTATCCGCATTTCGTCCAGGTACAAAATCGGTTTTTACACTTTCCTAAGCTTTCTTATTTGCTGTAGATAACTTCACGTATTCTAATTTACAATTTTTTTTTTTTTTTTGCACACTTCTTCCACCTGAAATCCTTTTTCTTCAGTATTCGTCTTAATGTTGTCTTTCATTTCAAATCAATTTTCTCTTGTAAAAGGGTAGACGTTTGTTGCAGCTTGGTACTATTTTTTACTTGTTATTTAACGACACTGTAATAACTACTAGCTTCTTCAGTGTCGATTGAATTGATGATGGCGAGATGGTATTTGGCGAAATGAAACCAAGGATTCGCCATAGATTACCTGACATTCGCCTTCCGCTTGGGAAAACCTCGGAAAAAACCCAACCAGGTAGTCAGCGCAAACGGGAATCGAACTCACTCCCGAGCACAACTGCAGATCTGCAGGCAAACGCACTAACTCCTGAGCTACGCCGGTGGCCCTCTTTCTTTTTCAAATAAAAATTCTCAATTATATCTTTTTTGTCAATCTGCCGTCGAAGTCATCTACATTTGCGTTTCGGTAGTCTGGACGTTTACATTTTTTTTCTCCCTCAGGTGTCGACAACGCACTTTCTTCTGTGCAGTCTTTCATTTCATTCCTTATACGCTGTATTGTTCTTGTGGATAGATTAGAGTACTTTTCTATCTTTGCTGTAGGTTTCGTAAGAGGAATGCAAAGGCACTGTTGTTGTTTTTCTTCATCACAGAATTATTTTGCACTTCTAATAATATTCCTTTCTTCGCTATAGATTGTCAATCCTTGTTTCCTCTTTGTCTACATATTTACAATAAACAAAAAACTGCTATAAACCTAAATAACAGTATACAATAACATAAATTCTATTAACTATATTATTATCAACACTATTAACACGAAAAGCAAAGGATAACTAAAGCAATACAAGATTTGTGGTATACTGAAAACAATTGTCTTGTTGAAACTAATAAAACACTACAGAAAAAACCCCATTATTATTATCACAAAGTCGCAAAGATTCATAGACACGTGCAGTAGATGTTTGTGAAACAGGAATATTGCAGTGAACAGCGCTGTGCGCATGCGCGACTGTTTCCCCTCTGCCCCATCTAAGTACTTCAGCCGCCTTCTCCTGGCATGACAACAGTAGGTGGGTTTTAGGCACTGTAGATTTTGAAATGTTGTTGATTTTTCCATACTTCAATTTTTATTAGTCTAATTTGTCTTGATTATCCATTTCTTTTATGATTTGAAAATTTGTAATTAATTTCTTTGATGTACCTGCGAGAATTCCACTACTGATCTGTCTACCTTTGGGTAACAGTTTCATATTAAAACCTTTAAAATTAAAATATTTTAATTGGTCAGCATTAAGGTTTGCTTCTTGGATAAGGAAGATATCTATATTATTATCTGAAAGTATATTGGCTAGTTCAGTCTTCTTGGCTGATGTTATACCACCAGCATTCCATTGTAAGATGTTTAGTTGATTCTGTACCATTAAAAGTAGTCCCCGCCCGGAGATCCGATCGGGGGACTATTTTACCTCCGGGTAATTTTACCTTAATGGTACTCATTTCATATTGGAGTTAAATGGCAAGTTGTAGCCGATTTTAAGTGAACACCATATTTTAACGTTTTGGTGGCTACTTCATTCACACAAAACCCCAGAATGTCTGGAGGACCACACCTGCTGTTGGTCGACGGGTCCATTGGACCTAGCTGGGAGATCTTGTTGATCACCAGCTTTCCCTCCTTAAGCCACTGGAGGACGATTTTAGTGCCATAGCAGGTCAGCACTAGGAACAGAAAAGTAGAAAGAGGAGGAAGGAAAGGGAAATGAACCCCTAGGCCTCGAATGCTCTAATGCCGTTGGGGTCGAACAAGGTAAGAGTTCAGTCAGAGGACTGGATAGGAAAGGGTAAAGAGGGAATTAGGTATTGGATAGAGGAAAATTATACCAAATTCAGTCATTAACTCATCAAGCTGACCAGTGCTAATGGATGAGTAGCCCCTCCCACGTGCAATACTTTTACTACAGTAAGCAGAAACATTAGGTCTCCTCCTGTTCAACTTAGTCTGTTAGTTACTGTGTCGATTATGAGATCGTGAGACGTCTCTGTGCAAGCGATTTATTAAATAATTAGTAAGAAGTGTTAATTAACAAAGTATCGAGTATTGTTATAATTTTATTCGTTTCACATTAAGTTCATTATTTGTATTGTTTGTGAGTTGGTATGGCAGAATTTAGGAAAAAAGGAAAAACAATTCATAGTGAAGCAAGAAATATTATTAGAAACATTATAAAAGAATGTGATGACGAGTTGCAACAACATAATCTAAAACACCCACTCAGTCAACCTAATAAACATGCTTCTGCATATGCAGGAAAGTCAGTTTCTACAATCACCAGAATTCGTAAGGTGAGTGTGCATGTTGGTGAAAGCAGCTTGTCAACACCAGGGAAGCACAGAAAACGCCCAGATCATAATAATATAATAGACGACTTTGATAAAAGAGTAATCTGGGATGTTATACATAACTTTTATGTAAACAATAAGGTAGTACCAACCTATGCAAAGCTTCTAACTGCTGTAAGAGAAAAAGTCAATTTTCCTTGGAATTCTCAGTCCTTAAGGCGAATCATGAAGGGAATGGGGTATCAGTGGAGAAAATGCAGTTCTCATAGTAGATTAATAGAAAGGCCTCATATTGTTACTTGGCGATGTAAATATTTAAGAGCAATACGCCAATACCGATTACAAAACCGTCCAATAACTTATTTAGATGAGACGTGGGTAGACAGTAACCTCACATTTAATAAATGTTAGCAGAGCGAGACGGAAATTGGCATCTTAAGCAACACCAGTTCGTCACATCGCCTGATTATTGTCCATGCAGGTTCAGAAAATGGATTCCTTGAAAATGCATTATTGATTTTCAAGGCAGACCAAGCTAAGGGGATTACCATGGGCAGATGAACTCGGAAAATTTTGAAAAGTGGGTCCATGAGAAACTACTACCTAATCTGCCTGAGAATAGTGTTGTGATAATGGATAATGCTCCTTACCACTGCATTCAAGAAAATAAGCCTCCTAATAAATATGCGGCAAATGAGAGAATGAAAGCCTGGCTGAAATATAATAACGTGCCTTACACTCATGATATGAGAAAATATAATCTTTTTGAATTAATCGAAAGACATAAACCAATGGAAAAAAGTTGTAGAATTGATGAAGCTTTGAAATTACTCAGTCATGTCACACTTAGGTTGCCCCCATATAATTGTGAACTAAGCGCCATTGAACTTGCATGGAAAAAAGCGAAGAAAGGAATATTAATGGTGACTTCTCCCTCAAAACCCTGGAAGAATTAACAAGAAATGCATTCTCCACTATTACAACAGAAGACTGGAAAGTGAACTGTGCACATGTTAAGAAGTTAGAACACGAGTACTGGCTGAAGGATGGACTTCTGGAAGATGCTATAGACAGGTTTATAATATCAGTGACAGTATTTCCAGTGACTCTAGTGATGGCTTCTGTCCTCGGATTCAGAACCTGAAGAAGACTTAGGTCAGCCACTACCCGAAAGTGAATGAAGGAGTAAATTGAAGGTAAAAGTATTGGTTAATCATAGTTGCGTAAAGGATTAGTTTGGATTGAAAATAAGTTGCTCTTTAATTAAAACTTATGAGCTACGTATTTTTCGAAATGTGCCAAATGCTGTCAAAATAAGTACTTTAATTTTTAATAGCATGTACTGTTTCTCATTCACGAAAGGAAGGGGGGAAGGTGAGGTGGCAGAGGAAAGATGTTAATGATATGAATGCATAAACTATTTATTGGAGTTCTTACTAGATTAAGCAATTATTTATGTATTCGCGTAGGCTTCCGCGGCTGGTGTACATGGTGTGTGGATCAGCTTCAGGGCTTCTACCGCGTTGTCTTGGTGTTATTGGCTGACGTTTCGACCGCTGTGTTGTGGTCATCTTCAGAGCAGTTGTTGGATAAGGATATATATATATACACGAGCTGGCAGACTATTTCCTTATCCAACAACTGCTCTGAAGATGACCACAACACAGCGGTCGAAACGTCAGCCAATAACACCAAGACAACGCGGTAGAAGCCCTGAAGCTTATCCACACACCAATTATTTATGTAGTTAATCTACTAAAATAATAATTAGTAGCTTTAGCCATCGGCTTAGTAACTTCAGCCATCAGCGTAGGTCAGTTGGTTAAGATGCTTGCCTGCCGATCCAGAGTTCCACTCAGGTGCGGGTTCGATTCCCACTTGGGTTGATTACCTGGTTAGGTTTTTCTGGTGCTTTCCCCAACCGTAATGCAAATGTCAGGTAATCTATGGCGAATCCATGACATCTCGCCAAATACCATCTTGCTATCATCAATCACATCGGCACTAAATGGCCTAGTAGTTGATGCAGCGTCGTTAAATATCAACTAAAAAAAAATTAAAAAATTAGTACCTTTAATTTATATACGCATTGTTACTATTGTTTTCAGCATGAGTAATAACCTGGCTACTGAGATGCTTATCTGAGCGATGTATATAATAATCAACAGCATTAGTCAAGAAGGTCACATTCCTTCTGCTCGTCTTCTTCTGAGTAACGGACAGTAGTTAATAGAGCATCATTAAATAACCAAGTGACAATTTTTAAGCTGCCACAGTTTCTGCTTGTCAATAAAAAATGGTGGTGAAACCTCTGATTCATTGTTTAATTTGTTTCAGTTGCCTTCACGAAGGTCAACGAAAATGTTACAGGACTCTGTTTGTCCAGCACTTTCGACAATTCCGTTTCGGAGATGAGATTATATGTATATAAGGTGCAATTGATTATGTCTGATAGGTGAATATGTTGGCTACCGAAATTTGATTTTTGATAGGAGTGAAAAATTTCTGATGAATTTTGTCTAGAGTTCTGGAATTGCCATTGAGGGATGGCGTTCTCTTACTTGCCACAACTCCATGATATGAGATTGTCGACTTCACTTCTCTCCCAAAGCAATCCATGCTAAAGCTTTTTATTACTCTATTGGATGGTTTTGAACCTACGAACCTCTAATGACAGGTAGGAAATCACTTGACAGTCGAGAACATTAATGACATTTCTGATGTATCAGAACATTTATAACGAAAATATTGGCTTTGTCATCTCTCATGACATTTTGCATAATCATTAACTGATAAGTGCTACATATGATGACCACGTCTGTAGTTCAAGTGCTGGTCTTCCATCCAGATTACCTAGTTTCGATCTGTGGCCAGGTCGTGATAAAATTTGTGGTGGACAAGCAGACGTTGCAGAGGGTTTTTCTCGGGGTACTCCCATTTCCCTGTATAATTCTACCAAGACTCTTCACCTCCTCATTCCATTAGTAAAAATAGGCTGGAGTGAAGACTTGCGCGATAGTATGGGTTTCCGATGCTCATATAGGAAGGGCTTGGGGCTCTGGCCTCTGGAGCTTATTGGTTACTTGTCTGCATATAAGATCTGGCTCTGTTAAGGTTGAGGCAAGATGGCCCACCTACAGCTTCGGTTTCACAAAGCTGATTCAGGAAGTGGATTGAGCTCTGGGTCTCTGGGACTTATCAAGCTACTCATCTGCAAATGGAACCTGGCTGTATCAGGAACTGAGGCAGGATGACCCACCTGTCAGTATCGGATTCACTAATGCCACCCCTGCCATCTGTTGAACTTGGACAGACATCACATAGGATAGATCGCACAATGGGCCAAAGCACATGTAAGTGTAATGATCAGTTCCAGGTCCGACCTCGAAAAGCCAAGTCAAGAAAGGTACATATGAGCCATTTAGAGCAGAAGTGGTGTAAGTCAAAAATGGGTAATGAGGGTTAAAGTAAACATTCTGTAAAATATGGCGCAAAGTAGCAAGTAATATTGAATTTATTTAAATTATTAGTAGTCAGTGGATAGCATGAAGGACATATAAATTGCTACTTTGTGCTGTATTTTACAGAATTTTTACTTTAAACCTCATTACCCAATTTTGACTTACACCACTTTTGCTCTGAACGGCTCATATGATGACGCAGGTGCTGGCTTTATCTGTAAGGATTTCATGCGGGTACTTTCTTGTAGAATGTTTCATTGTAGGAATTTCGTTGACTTGCTCTTGAGAATTTTGTTGTGATACAATAGTTTTCCATTGCTTTCTGCGTAAGTTATGGGGAATAGTGGAGTAGTGACAGGGAATTGGACATGCCCAGAGAAAATCTGTATTTCTGTCTTTGTCACCGCAAATTCTATTTTGTCATTTTCATGGCCATAATACATTTTAATGAATATGTATTCATGTTCTTCCAGAATTTCACACATTAATGTGAAATACATTAATTTTACATAAGACTCGTTTATTTTATAACTAACATGTCACAAGATGTCTATTCAAATTGTACATACAATTATAAAATACAAGTACACTGGTTTTGTGACTAGCATTAAGTTAGTGCAAAATTGAAGATGATAATGCAGATTTGTAATATTAAACAAACAAAAGAGTAAATGAGCAAGTTAGGATGCAAGGAAGCAATGCAAGGTATTCCCTGCATATGCCTTAAATAAGCTTTGGGTGCTTGGAGATAGAGCTCCATGCTTTTTTGACTTTGGCACTAGAATGACGTAGTGTGATCAGCATCATGCTCCAATTGCCTTTTACCCCCGGGAAAAACTCATTACTCAATTTGATAGCATATACAAATAATTAAATAGATAAATAAGTACATAAATACATACAGTGAGTGAATAAGTGAAAAACAAGTCAAGAAGTAAATAAATAAATAAATAAATAATTAAAATGAATAAAATAAACATTTATGAAGTATTTTATTTTGAGAGTTACCTTCAATTTAGGTAGATTAAATACGATGAATTTATGTAGCTCTGTGCTTAATTCAACAGGGTTGTTAGAAATGTCAATTATTTTTAGATCTTTACAGTTCTGTACATAATGTAGGTCGTCGGAATCATGTATGTGGTTATGGGATGCATAGAATTCCACAAGAGCTTCACAGTTTTCGATTCCCATTAAATCTGTTATCCAGTTTTTCGAAACATTTAATACCTTCAAATAAACACAGTTGCAGTAACAAAATATTTCATTGTGCTAATGTACTTTTCATATTAAGTATTAATAAACTTATATTCAATAAAATAAAATATACTGAAATAGTACTATAGAAACAAATATGCAAACTATGTACTATGAATCAGATGCTGAAAAAACGTACGACTTTAAATACATATGAGACTTAAAATTTAAAATATTTATCGTGTCTGTAATTTTGTGCAATTATAGAGTCTAAGTGTTAAGAAAAGTAGGAAAAACAATAAAAAAAAATTGCTTATCGTTGAAAAAATGGAATTGTGAAAGAACTGGAGACAATGCTCATTCTAAATACCTTATAGGGTGATTCAAAAGGTTGTGCTCTAGTGATGAGTTGTTCGTGAATAAACTGACTCTTTTGAACAACTCTCTCCTTTGAGATGGTAATAGCTAGCTTGCTCATTGAGAGCTGATTGTTCGCGAGACATTTCCAGCTTCTTCAGCCTCGCGACTTTGAAATAGCACACAGCTCGTGTCATGACTTCAGCTCGAATAACCAGTGTTATTTATTGCATGATCACGTGACATCTGTAGAAACTTTGAGAAAGACAGAGAAGGAATAAACTTGGAGAGTCTACACCATATGCCGATATGTCTTGTAAATGAGGCTTTTAATATGCCCATAAAAGAAGTAGTCATGAGACATCAAATCAGGAAAGTGGGTTGGCCATTAGACCTTCTTTTCTAATTTATTGCCCGGAATATGAAAGATTTAGTAGCCTACAGTCTTGTACGTCAAGAGTAAAGTATGTGCTGTTGCTTTCATATTGCTGATACATGATAAGTGGCACAGCTTGTAATAGCTCTGGATACAAGTTATTGCAAAAAGTTGTTGTAAATATCCCCATTCAAAGGTGGCGGCAGGAGGTAAGATGCTAACTATGATTACATCCACAATAAGTTCTAACATTTCAAGTTTGTACTGGGTATTACTTTGGAGACAAGTTCCTGTTAGAAAAATGTAATATTTGAACCCCTCAGTAAGCTCCTTCAGTTAGATCACAACCTTTTGAATCATACAGTAGAATATTATGGAAACAACGCTACTGTGAGGAAGAATTCGATACTACTTTCAAAATTAATTTTTATCCTTTATACCACATAGTCACAAGAGTCAACAGAACTCCATAATGTTTTTTGGACAGAGAGCAAAAGGAGCTGACCTTCGTCCTAATACATGAAGTCAGTAGAGAGAGGTATGGTGTGGTATGGATTAGTGGGATGGAGGATGGGAAAAGGCTACATGCACTTAGGCCACTGGTACCATTATGCTACCTCCGAATTTCGACGAGGGGGAGAAATGAGCGACAAATTTTGCCTGAAGCCCTCTATCGGCGACAGAATTATTTTACAGTCCATAAAACTACGACATGTGCCTCCCAACTTTACTTCTTCCCAGAAGAAGCCATGCCAAAGATTTTATTATGCTAAGTCCAAGCCACTGCCTTTGGCTGGTTTTGAACCCACATACCTTGAATCCTGCTGGATTTTGATCACTAGACCACTGGAGACAAGTCAATAGTGAGTGCCCTGCTGTGCGTCCCCCCAGTCCCCAGTTAACATTTTTTGGCAGAATGTTTCTTTAGTTTTTAATTCCCATGCTGCATAGAATATAAGTATAATATATCTTAACAAAACAACTGTTGTTAGCCCAACTCTGGTTGCTACATGAGCATTTGGCTAAAAATCAAATTTAAATGACAATCATACCAAAGTGGAAGTGATTGCAAGTGTACTTTGTAGAGAAAATATTTGTCAGATCTGTACCTCAGTTATGATGGAATAATTACTGTCATGTATTTGTAAAGTCAGTGGATTTCTAATCCTATTCGAATTTATTATTATCCCTTAAAAGACCCTAAACCTTTCCTTGAATGCAGGTATTTTCGCCAAACAATTTACCTTTTTCTAAAATAAAATTAAAACATGTAGTTCTTTTCAGTACAACAGACAGTTGAACGTAATAGTGCTGGGAAGTATTAAAGCAAGTATGGACATTCTTTTCAAAGAAACTAGATTTTGTTACACACCAAAAGAAAGTTCCAAGTCTTAAGAAAACATGTGTTGTCACTTCAATTTGGTATTTCATTCTCCTCAAAGGTTATAACAGGAAAAATCCAATTCAGCACTAGACTCAGCAAAATACCGAGTATGCGACCACCTGAACGACTGAATATAGCAACCTATCCTGGGATAATAGTAATGCACATTTTACATTGTAATGCAGTAGCACTTTTATATGGGCGTTTTGTCACGCTTTATTTATGTTTCAAGAAATTGGTTGTTATTGTAATATATTAGAATTTTTTGTATATAAAATAATAGGAAATGCGCTCTAGTTAGTGTTTACTTATAAAATTATATTTTTCACGAAAGAATTAGGTGAGGAATGTCTGTACCAGTGACGGTGCGCCCATAAGGGCTGCTGGGCTACAGCCTTATGTATAGTAAGCCATTCCTGAAAGATATGTCTGTGTATTGAATATATTATTTATTTCTCTTGTCTTTGTCTTCAGCAAAATGCCGGTAGATACTTTTGTCAAGCTATATGTAGCACACTGCTGGCAGATACTGTTGTCGAGCTATATGTAGCAGCTCGGGCTGTGTCCACATATGTGCTTGTAAGCAGACTGCTGTTTGAGACCGGTGGAGTGGGTGTATTGGTGTTGTGAATGTGAATAGTTTTGGACTGCAGGCAATGCAGACTATATGGCAATGCAGGTAGTGATTTCACATTTTTTCGTGGTGTGTTGTGTTTTTTTTATTGTGACAAGAACATTATTTTTCAGCGAATGTGCTGTCATTATTGCAATTTTAAAACTGTGCAGTGTGCTTATTTAAACTGTTTCAGTTTTAAGACGAATATGAATAAGAACAGTGTTAAATATCTGCAAAATATCAGTTTTTCATCACTGTCATTTGCAGAGAAGAGTGAAATAAAGAGTTTAGGTCATGACACTCCTGACTTAGTTACTTCTCAGATATCATCAAGCAGAAATCAGATTTATTCTAGAAAATTTAATCCTTCTATTTATTGTAAGCATAAATGGTTGTGTGGCTGTCCTGAAAAAAGTGCGCTATTTTGCTTTTGCCTGTTTATTATTTTGAGGTGATGCAACTTGGACAAAAGCAAGGGTAATTGATTTAAAATATTTAGCCGAGAAAGCTAAAAAACACGAAGATTCCGCAAAACTTATTAATATGTCATTTATTTGGTTGTGTTAGGGAAAGTAAACATCGCAAATCAGCTAAGTGACGCTAACAGACAGCAAACAAACATAATGAGGAAATGAGACAAAATCGAGAAATTCTCTCGAAAATTATAAACTGTATAAAGTTTTGCGGGAAATTTGAACTTTCATTACTGGCCATGACGAAACCTCAATCCTGGTGTATTTCGAGGATTATTGGAATTTGCTGGAAAGTTAGATGAGTCTCTCAAAAACATTTTTTTTTAACTCAAAATGTTTACAGCAACTTCCAAGATAATCCAAAATGAACTTCTTCAACTTGGGGGTTGTTTAACCCAAAAGCCCAAAATGCTGAAGTATTAGTGGAATGTATTTTAGAGCAGTTGAATATTGAATATTGGTAATATTCACAAGTTTGTATTTTTTTCAGTAGTATTGTCTACCTGCATTTTTTTCTAAGTCGCTGTCACGATTAGCTGTGCTGGATAGTATGTCTAGACGAATACCTGGAGGATCAAACACACGATGGAATTTTCTTACCTGATTAGTTAATACTATTTTTAATGTAAGGAGAGTTTAATAGAATGCTTTGAGAAACTTGAAATTGAAAGAAATCATTCCACTGTACAAGGAGGTACAGTGATTCTTCGTGTGTAGAATGATCAGGACTTCAGCTTTTGGCTAGAATTTTTTCATCATATCATGTCTCATGTGGATATTTTGTATAACCAGCTGCAGCATCGTAATGCAAATTCCACCAATATCTACAGTGCAGTAAATTCATTCCTTGAAGCAATCATGAAATAAAGAAACAAACTTCTTTCTGTTACTCATCAACAAGAAACTTCTCCCATGAAGGAAAGGAAAAGTAAGTTGCAAAATCTTGTCTCTGTGAAAGAGGTGTGTGTGATATCATTTCTTGTGAGATGAAAGAAGATTTGGTTTCAATAAGAATTTGTCTGTAGCAAAATTGTTAAATTTCTCTCTTTTTAAAGACAATATAAACTACATACAATTTTCTTCAGATGAACAAGAAACCATTGAAGCTTATTCTTTCTTGTGTAAAGAATGTCTGAAAACTGAACTATCTGTCTTGTGCGAGAGTCAAGAATTCCATAATATTTCTGGTCTTATGAACATACACGAAATCATGTTGGATACAGGAATTGGTGGTTCCTACATAGAAGTGTTCACTCTCCTCAAAATAATTCTTACTACTCCCATAACTACTGCTCAGCCTGAGAGGTGTTTTTCTATACTGAAAAAAGAGTGAAGTACAATGACACAAGACCATCTTGCTGCTTTGACAGTGTTAAGCGTAGAAAAAGTGATGATTGAAAATATTGTTAATTTCAATGATAAAGTGATTAATGAATCTTCTAGCCGCAAAGAAAGAAGGCTAGACTTCGTGTTCAAATAAAATTGTGAATCGAACAGTGAAATGTTATCTCCAATAAAATTAATAACAAAAACCAATATAGTATTTTTAAATTAAATTTTATAGTTTATAGTGTTTCAAAATTTTAATTATAAACAAACATAAATATCAATGACGACAACAAGAGCAACAGAACAAAAAAGGACTGAATCAGTGGTTGGTTATGGCTTCAACTTTAATACAGGTAAAATGTATTAATATAATTAATTTTCACTGTGGTACTGGTACGTAAGACATAATGCTGTGTACTGAAAATTTTAGTGGAGCCCGACCAAGCTAAAATTTCACGAGCCACCACTGGTCTAGACTAGAATTTTTTGAAACTAAAAAATGTAATTATAGTATTGATAAAATACATACCTTCAAAGTAGGAAATCTTGAGCCACAAAATGCCTTCAGATTTGTTAGATAGTTGCAACTGAGGTCTAATTTCACAAGATGCCTCAAATGATGCAAGCTTGAACCTGGATCTTGTATAACATTTTGGGAAATTGATAGCTCTTTCAGTAGCACACAGTTTTCTAAAAAACTTAAATCATCCAGCAAGTTTTTGGAAAAGTCTGCCCATAATGTGTTTGCTACATGTTTTGAAGCTTTTATGCTTACGATTTGTTTTTCTGATAGAGAAATCCATTTTGAGCAGTCCACAGTCATATTTACATCTTCGTATTTTTCTGAATGCCCTTGAGTTACTGCCTTGTTACAGATATCCACCTTCCATTTTAGATTTGTTTTTTCGTTTAATAAAGTGAGAGGAATTGTTTTGTCTTTTACAAATGAGTGATATGACTGCAGATCTATAACTAGTTTGTTAGGAAGAAATGAAACACCAATATCAATTTCATTTATGATTTGTACATTTGGAAGATATCGATGTGCTAGCACTAATACATGATCTGTATCAGTAATATCAAAAGGATTATCTTTTATATTAAGATTTTGAAGTTTAGGAAAATTTTGTTGGACACTTTTCATAGTTCTTACGAAACTTTGTAGTTTATTCCAAGATATGTTCAATGTTACCAGGTTTGGAAGACCCTGAAAACAAGAAAACACTCTACTGTTGAAAACAGTTTTCACCTAGAAGTTATTTGAAAATGATTTCAACAATATATTAATTAGTTGAAGAAAATTAACTTGAGGACATTAAGGTAAACAAATGATTACGTGTGGTTAGATAAAAACTTGTTTGTTTTTGGGAACAGTGATGATACTTTTCATTTTTATTTTTCCATAATGTTATTTGGAATATGAATAATTATAATAATCATGGAAAAAGGATCTGTTTCTAGATTGCTATGTAAATACAGTAAAACCTCTGTTGACTGAATCTCTGCAACCGAAAACTGGTTTAGCTGAAACATATGTCGTGTGACAGAATTTTTATGAAGAAACTTTAAAATTTATGAAATACAAAATTTACGTATGATAAATGGTATACTCATATTATAATTGTATTATTTTTAATTTCGACACTTCATGGTCAAAATATAAGGGCAAAGCAAAAGCAGTTTTGAAGACAAGTATCAGTAGTTGTTGCCCCCAAGCAGGTCAGAGGAATATGTGCAAGGTCAACAACACGTCCTATTGTTTACACGAGCCAGCTAAACCCATCCCTAGCACAGCAGGCATGCCGACTTTGCTGCTAGAAAGGTATGTGAACGAAAAAGCCAAAAGAAATTTTCGTACTTTTTCTCAAAGAAATGGTGAAGAATCAATATTTATATTTAGTAATACTGTATGCATTGTATCAGTTTTGTTCTAATACAGTAGTGCTTTGTTGTACACAACTTACGAGTTAGTTTCTAACCTTTTAACTCTAAAAAGGCTATGTATTTATTATACGAAATTTGGCTTATCTGAAAGAGGATCAGCCTCTTATATTTCTGTTAACAGAAGTTCTACTGTGGTACATGTTTTGAAATCTCTAAACATGTTTCTTTTTTCAGAAGTCTTGAAGGTAGTTTGTTTTGGATACGAGATTATCATTTGAAATCTGATAAGATTCACAAATACAGTGCATCTGATGAGAAGGCATATGTCACTGTTGATAGTGATTGGTCTGTTGGACGGGGACATTAGGCCTGGTGGCCCCCTTGGTGCTATTTGACAGGAGTAGGCAATGTGCTGGCACTGGGTTACCCCTTTTCCCTTCCTCATCTTCATTATCATCATCATCATCATCATCATCACTCATTCCATGCACTACACTTAAATGAACACTTACCCATACACTCACCATAAAACACGACATAACTCTTCACAGATACACATCATGTACAGCATGGCCTGCCGAAGTGGTGTGCAACTAGAAAAATGGGTCACAGTCCTGCCATCTATTCACAATATTCAAAACCCAAATCACGTAAAGTGAAGTGGGTAGGCATTGATACAACACACACCACACCACACGCACTACACACCACACATACCACACCACACATTGATTTTCTAAGCTTTGTCACCTTTTCTTCCCCTCTCTCTCTCATAAAATTATTAAAACATCTGTTATATTTACCTCACATTTTTCTAAAGAAAGTATTGAATTAAAGCTGAGATTAAGATTTTTCAGATTGGGAAATGATGTAAATCCGGAAATAGCTGTCATTTTATTAAAGGACATGTCAATTGTTGTAACATTTGGTAGCTCTGGTAAGAATCCTGGAAAATATATTGATCAATATTAAATAAATCAAAGTCTACATTCTATCCCACTCAGGCAAAGAAAAAAAAAAATAGAAACTTGTAATTATTTTAACGCTACAATATTTTTACAAGAAATACAGTTGGACTCCATTGTAAAATACAATAAATAATGTTTTAATTTTTCAATCTTATGACTTACCAGTTTAATATTAACAGTTGCTAATACATGTTAAATATTAAAATAATGTATGAACGTTTTTTGCCTTTTACAGCATTATCAGAGACAATTTGCTTTTAGGATATCTAAATGATATCTAAATTACATACCATAGTGAAATTTTTGTTTACTCTTATAGTAAACGATCAAATTGGTGTTATAATAATAAGTAATAATGACTCACGAATTTTATGTATTGTACTTGAGTGTAAAAATTTTCGAGTTATAAATAAATCTACATTTGGATACCATAACTAATTATGTTCTATTTAGCACTGAAATACGTAAACTCATTTTACAATGGTTTCACGTTACATATGTATTTTAAATTATCACAATTTTAAATTCAAATACATTTATGAAACTTTGTGTTTAAATATATGATATTGTGTTTGTAATATATAGCTCAATTTATGTAAAGCTATGTTGATATAATTTATATCTTCATTTTATATTTGTCATAATTCATAAAATAATTAATCATTCGTAATATTATGTTAATGTTGTGGTGTCTGTTGAGATGTATAATGATTCTACATAATATAAAATGAAATTTGCTCCTCTGTTTGTTGTTTTTAATCCTATTTTGTGCTTGATGAAATTGATGTGCTATTAAGTCGTTCTTGAATAATCTGCAAAATATATGTTTATTTTAGACTAGCCGTAC
Organism: Periplaneta americana; assembly: GCF_040183065.1. Classification (NCBI taxonomy): domain Eukaryota; kingdom Metazoa; phylum Arthropoda; class Insecta; order Blattodea; family Blattidae; genus Periplaneta; species Periplaneta americana. The sequence goes on along the minus strand of NC_091124.1, from coordinate 148,071,509 downwards.
CCGTGCGCTCCGCTGCACCTGTTAGAAATAAATATAAAGTAATTACATAATTAAAATAGGACGTTTGATCCAGGGAACAGTCGTGTTTGTTAGAAGGATAAATCGTTTAATATGTTACTTAATTGAAATTGTATTTAAATAATTAAATTGCGATCATTTTGGTCCAGAGAGCACTCATTTGGTGCAATGACAATTCCTTTAACATGTTTCTTATTTGTTATTACACGCAATAGTTTAATGAAGATTGACATATCATTTAGTTTTAATGTGTAAACTTTATATTACTTGCTATATGGTTCCATTGAATTATGGTAATAACTTAATTTTAACCCTTGTTTTCTATGTCTTCAGTAAATGGCGCTTGGCCCACTATGGTTCTGAAACCTTCAAATAACTTAAATAGTGATATAGCATAAACAGTGATATGTAATTATATTTCTTTCTTTCGAAAATGTAAGAATTCACGATCTCCTATGTACCATTGCCATGGAATGAATAAATGTGTTTTTTCTTCCTACTAAAAAATTTTATATTTTGCACATGGGAATTACTGCAGGAACAACAACGCTACAATCTGAGGCGGCGGTGAAAACGTATTGTATTGTTATTTTAAAAGTCTATCAGACCTACCAAATTTTGCATAGAATGAAACTTATCGGAAGTCATTTTTAAAGAAACTTTTGTTATGTAACATTTTTCACAAAAAAAGCAATAATAAGCGAGATATTTCGATTTAATTCAGGGCCCATTAAATGAAGTATTTTGAATGCCATATAGCCTAAAATCTAAATTACAACGAACTTAATTTATATTTCAATTTTCATCGAAATCCATTCAGCCATTATTGCGTGAAAAGGTAACAAACATCCAGACAGACAGACATACAAACAAAAATGTCAAAAAAGCGATTTTCGGTCTCAGGATGAATAATTATACATGTTAACACCAATTATTTTTGGAAAAGCGAAAATTACCAGAAAATTTTCGGCTACATATTTATTATTAGTATATATTATACAGAGTGATTTATATAGAACTGACACATTTCTTTCATTAATTGTTTCAAAACGAATTGTGCTAGCGACAACTTATTATACCTAAAATGTAGAGGAATTTTGGGAGATTATTTACCTCTATAGCAAATGTTGTCCGGCGTTGTCAAATCCGGAGATCTCGGTGGCCACAGGTTCCTGGAAATTATTCGGTCGTCACATAACCGGATAAATTGAACCATGCTTCATCTGTGAACCATGTGATGGAAAATATGGCAGGATTTTGCACAATGAACGTCTGAAACCAACGACAATAATTCAATCTTTTATCCTTATCTGGTTCCTGTAGCTGATGAACAACCGTAACCCTATATGGCTTTAGGCTCTCTGACACATTGAGTAGGTGTACCCTGTCTCCTGCGATAACCATCGTAATGATTTTTTTGGGTGACTGCTCCAGTCGTGCTCTTATGTCAACAACAACCATGGGAAGCCTAGATGAACGATGCTTGCCCTTTTCACTCACCAGAGATCCAGTTCTTTCCAATTTGTTTACCAGTCCCAGTATTGTGTTTCTTTTGGGAGGATTGTGAACACCAAATTCTCTCTGGTATGCCCTTTGAGTAGCTGTAATTGAATTCGTAATCCAGTATTGCTTCACAAGGAAGAGTCGTTGATTTAATGTGTACTGCATTTTCACGTTGACACAAAATGTCGAAAACAGCTGCCAACAATAGGAATAAAACATAAACATCTGCACATCTAGTGACAAGGAATCGAAACTCCAGAACATTCTGCTGTTGTTTTCAGGCGTTCATTGTGCAAAATCCTGCCATATTGTCCATCACATGGTTCACAGATGAAGCATGGTTCCATTTATCCGGTTATGTGACGACCGAATAATTTCCAGGAACCTGTGGCCACCGAGATCTCCGGATTTGACAACGCCGGACAACATTTGCTGTAGAGGTAAATAATCTCCCAAAATTCCTCTACATTTTAGGTATAATAAGTTGTCGCTAGCACAATTCGTTTTGAAACAATTAATGAAAGAAATGTGTCAGTTCTATATAAATCACTCTGTATTATATTATATTATATTATATTATATTATATTATATTATATTACATTATATAAAAAGTGCGTTGATAACGGATTTACTCCGATAAGAAAGTTTTTAATTTGTTGTGGGGGCTCTTGAATCTCAGAAGCAACAACTTTTACAACAGCGCAACATAATCTGCTTGGCTCATTACCCAATTTTTTTTTGCATTGCATTTATTGCATATATAGTCTATTTTATGTATTTTAACACGATTCGATTGAGCATAGTTAAAATTTGAATTATAAAATAGTGGATTGCTAAGCTAACATACTATTACTGCATGCTAAATCAATACACTCTCGTTGTTCGTTAATTCTCTGAGATTAAAATGAGTGTGTACATAAATATTATTTTAAGAAATACAGAAAACGAATGTACAAAAAAGCCTATCAAATTTTCTGTGCATAGGAAGCTATTTTAATCTTACCTGTCTTCGATTTACTAAGAAGTTATTGTAATAACATTATAGCAATATGTCCATCTAGAGAAACTACACTTTCCAATGGTGAAATAATAATTAATTATACAAATCGGTAAATTTAGCTTCCGATATTACTTCATACAAACACAGAAACATTGTCTGTAGGCTAAGTTTAATAGCTTTCGATTGTTGCTTCAGTCCTATCAAAATTTTGTAAAGAATAAAACTTATCGGAAATCATTTTTAAAGAAACTTTTGTTATGTAACATTTTTCACAAAAATCAATAATACGCGAGATATTTCGATTTATTTAATTCAGGCCCCTTTATAACCCCTCTTTTAAAGAAAGTATTTTGAATGCCATATAGCCTAAAATCTAAGTTACAACGAACTTAATTTATATTCCAATTTTCATATAAATCGGTTCAGCCATTATCACTTGAAAAGGTAACAAACATACAGACAGACATACAAACAAAAATTTAAAAAATGCGAATTTCGATTTCAGGGTGGTTAATTATATATGTTAGGACCAATTATTTTTGGAAAATTGAAAATTACCAGAAAAATTTCGGCTACAGATTTATTATTAGTATAGATTAAATTGTATGCAATATGACAAGTATAAAATGAAGATATAAATTACATCAACATAGTTTTAAATAAATTGAACTGTATATTAGAAACACAATATCATACATTTAAACACAAAGTTTGATAAATGTATTTGAATTTAAAATTGTGATAATTTAAAATACACATGTACTGTCCAAAAAACTTATCTGGGCAGCTAAAAGAGAGAGGCGCAGGGAGTAGAGGGATCGCTTCTAGTGGCAGCGAGGCAGAAGAGGGGAGGATGGTCTACGAAGCAAGTAAAATATATTTGCTTGCTTAGTGTGTTCGTTGTACTTACAGTAATTTTGCGTTCTGTGAAGACATATTTATGCAATGGCCGGTAGGAATACGAGATACAACAAGGTTATAGCGTACACAGTAAGGATAAGGAGATAATAAGGTCAGTGGTTGTTTGTTGCGATCAAGAGGCGAAAGAGAAATGTCTTACTTACTTATGGCTTTTAAGGAACCCAGAGGTTCATTGCCGCCCTCACATAAGTCCGCCATCAGTCCCTATCCTGAGCAAGATTAATCCACTCTCTACAGGAATCATATCCCACCTCCCTCAAATCCATTTTAATATTACCCTCCCATCTATGTCTCGGCTTCCCCAAAGGTCTTTTTCTCTCCGGCATCCCAGCTAACATTCTATATACATTTCTGGATTCATCCATACGTGCTACATGCCCTGCCCATCTCAAACGTCTGGATTTAATGTTCCTAATTATGTCAGGTGAAGAATACAATGTGTGCAGTTCTGCTTTGTGTAACTTTCTCTACTCTCCTGTAACTTCACCTCTGTTAGCCCCAAATATTTTCCTAAGCACCTTATTCTCAAAAACCCTTAACCTCTGTTCCTTTCAAAGTGAGAGTCCAAGTTTCACAACCATACAGAACAACCGGTACTGACTGTTTTACAAATTCTAACTTTCGGTTTTTTTGAGAGCTGACTGGATGACAAAAGCTTCTCAATCGAATAATAACAGGCATTTCCCATATTTATTCTGTGTTTAATTTCCTCCTGAGTGTGATTTATATTTGTTGCATTTGCTCCAAGATACCGATATTTGAATTTTTCCACCTTTCAATGGATAAATTTCCAGTTTTTATATTTCCATTTCGTACTATGTTCTGTTCACGAGATATAATGATATACTTTATCTTTTCGGGATTTATTTCCAAACCTATCTCTTTATTTGCTTCAAGTAAAATTCCCGTGTTTTCCCTAACAATTTATGGTTTTTCTCCTAACATATTCACATCGTCCGCATAGACAAGCAGCTAATGTAATCCGTTGATTTCCAAACTCTGTCTGTTATAACAATAGATATTAACAAGACGACCAAGAGAGCTGCCAGATATACAGGTGTGAGTCTGAGATCCATACTCACAATAAGGAAAGATGCGCAACAACATCTGAACGAGACTCTGAAATCTCCTGGGAAGAAGAGGTAGGTTAGCACAATGATATTAATTTGTCCATTTTTTAAATACTTGGGCATTCGAAAAGTAATGGCAACATAGTTACTGTTCCACACTAACGGAATATGTGTCAAGAAGGGCATGATATCATGGCTCGATAAGAAAGGCATTCCTGTTTCGTTGTCTATGAGAAAATGTGATTTGATGGACCTAATTGACCTACATAAACCAGTAGAGAAATTATACAGAGTTGACCAGCTTCTGAAACAGCATGGCCATTCAATACATCTGCTCCCACAATATATGTGTGATCTCAATTGCATAGAGCTGGCATGGTCCAAAATTAAGCAGTACGTTCGTGAAAACAATCCTGCTGGTAATCTGTCACTGAAGACAACATAGGAGATGACCACAGCAGCTGTTGACCGGGTGATGAGAGAAGACTGTCCAGGCTTCTCCAACCATGTGGTGTATTTCGAACAGGACTGACACCATTGACGAATTTATAATACGTCTAGATGACACTAGCAATGATGACGACTATGATGATGATGATGATGATGATGATAATGAAGATGCGGAAGAGGAGGAGGAAGAAGAAGAATGTGGATAATAATGACTGTGTGTGAAAGTGAAGTTTTTTGGAAACCCAACAACTACAGACTTGTGCTTCTACTTGAAAGACTTTATGTATCGCTTATCATAGCTCACAGCCAGATCGAATATTGTAATAAAATTGGAGTTGTGATCATACTGTATTGCAAACAGAAGAAGAAAAATGTAATTTATTTATGTTTGTTATTTTGTTCACCTATCATATCCAATGAAATGCACTGAAATTAAATACCGAATGATGTTTTTGTAACTGTATGTACAACTGCTGCAGTGACGTTCAGGTAGCCAGCAGATAGTTACAGGGCAGCGAGAGAGCATTAGGGGACCCAGCTGCCTAGATAAGTTGCGCGTACAATAACGTGAAACCATTGTAACAGGAGTTTTATGTATTTCAATACTAAATAGAACATAATTAGTTATCCAAATGTAGACTTATTTATAACTTGAAAATTTTTTCACTAAAGTACAATACATAAAACTCGTGAGTCATTATTACTTATTATTATAACACCAATTTAATGGTTTACTATAAGAGTAAATAATGATTTCACTATGTAATTTAGATATCGTAAAAGCAAATTGTATCTGATGATGCTGTAAAAGGTGAAAACGCTTATACATTATTTAATATTTAACATGTATTAGCAAATTTTAATATTAAATTGATGTCATAAAACTGAAAAACTAAAACATTATTTATTGTATTTAATAACTGACTGACTTAACTGAAAATCAAATATGAATTGTAAATTCCATTGTAAGATGATTATGAAGAGTCAAGTTATATCACTTCAATACAGAAATTCTATGATTAATTAAATGCCATTATGTATATACACGCACACGCACACAGTGGGTTAAAAGTCTCCTTCCTCAAACACTTTCTTACATTTAGTTACTTTCAATTTAAATTTGATTACACATTCCTTTACAGACTTTGTTTAAAATGAAGACCCTGTTTCTCGTTACACAATTCACAACATTTAGGCACTGATTTACAGATGGCAGAACATAATTGACGATTCATTGATTTTCATGAATGACTGTTTGATCATTGTCGCAATTGATGCAGATCCTGCAGTTTCTGAGCAAAAACATCATTTTTCAGGATACCCTATAGCAAAAAATTACATGGTGTCAGGTTGGATGATCTGGGTGGCCATTCTGTTATGCCGGAATTGCTAGTAATGGTCCTGTGACACCAGCTATTTCCCCCCCCCCCCCCACATTCAGCAATTTATTGATAAAGTTCCAAAACAAATATGTTTTCTGCCTTTTCGTATTTTAGTGTAAATTCAAATAATAATGCACAAATATTGTTCATGTCCAGCTGTCAAAACAATTGGGCACAGAGACATTAGTGTAGATTTTAGGAAGTCAGAGGTTATGGAAAAGTGCATGTTATTCGCTTAAAAAAGATTTTGGTGTTCTGTGTTTCTTGTAGAAATTTGCATTGTATTGGCCAAGATGCTTGATGAATGGATTTTCACTTGAATTTGCACTGTTATAAAACTTCTTAACTTGTTCACGTAATGAGTCTTTCAGAAATGTCATGTCCAAATCAAAGTGTATTTGTGCATTTGTTGTGTACCAGTCTGAATTATGTATTATTCGGAGCACTTTATTTTGAACAATTTGAAGAGGTTGAAACACTGTTTTTGGAATATAACACCAAGCTGGGGCAACATAAGTTAGGATTGGTAAAATCAGCATTTTGTAGAGCATAACTTTTCTTCTTAGACTGAAAACAGGAGATTTGAACAGGGGGTAAAGATGAGATATTCTAAGAGAGCTCTTAGTTGTTACAGATTTTATGTGCTTGTGCCATAACAACTTGTTATCAAGAGTAATACCAAGATATTTTACATGGTCACTGTATTGAATTTCATGATTGCATATTTTTATTTTGTCACGAGGCCTTTTTAAACACTTTGAGAAAATTATTGACTGACATTTTTCTGGATTTAAAGAAATACGCCATTCTTTAAGCCATTCTTCTAATAGAAGTACATGGTTTTGAACTGCAGAGACAGCATATTGAGGACTGAATTTAACACTGTATATAACTGTGTCATCAGCGTACAGAAGTGTTTTAGTTTTGAGAGTAGTCTGAATGTCTGAAGTGTAGAGACAGTACAATATAGGACCAAGTACAGAGCCTTGTGGAACTCCAGCTTCTGCTATATAAGTGGAAGATAGTTGGCCATCTATGAGGACTTGAAAAGATCTCTTTTCTAAGTAGCTAGCTAGAAGGTGAGTTAATGAGCGAGGCAGAAATTTATTAAGTTTATACAGCCGACCTAAATGCCAAACTTTATCAAATGCCTTAGAAACGTCCAAAAAGATGGCTGCAGTGTAGAATTTGTTGTTAAAGCCTTTGGTTATATCTTCTACGAGAGAGACTACATTATGAGTTACTGATCTTCCTTTTTAAAAAGCTGTTTGCCAAGGAGGAATAATGGTGTCATTCGTTTGAGGATGCTCTGTTCTAATAATTTTCCATGTGTATTCAAAAGACATATTGGTTCTTCTATTTTGACAATACATAGAGTTCTTGTTCTGTTTATGAATTGTAATGATTTGTGAATGTTTCCAAGATGAGGGAAAATATTGAGTTTTCAATGCTGAGTTGAACAACTTAGTAATATGGCATATAGCTTTCTTTGGTAGATTTTTTTAGAGCTAAGTTACTAATTTTGTCTGGTCCAGGAGATTTTGAAGATTTTAAAGTCTTAATAATTTCTTTAACTTCTGAAGGAGTTGTATGAGGAATAGTACTTGTATCATGAACTTTTAAATCTCTATTAATATTGTCAATCATGTCTTGATTTGAGATCATATAGTTCAGGTCAGCAGTTGGTTCGCTAAAATGATCCTTTAGATATTCAGCAATTGCTTCAGCTTTATCTTGTGGATTGTATTTGATGCCATTTGTAGTATGTATGAGTTGCTGTTTATTGATGTTGTTAGATGAAGTAAGTCTTTTTGTTATTTTCCAGATAGTATTCGAAGATACAGCATCCTTGACATCGGCTTCAAATTGATCTATTTTCAGTTCAAAAGCTCTTCTGTGTAATTTGTTTTTTAAATTGCTATAGATATTTTTGTCAGTTTCATTTCGAGATTTTTGCCACTTTTTCCTAGCTAAGCGTTTCTGTTTGCAAAGAGTTTGAATTTCTAGGTTCTTTGCTGTGTCTGGGTTCTTATTGTATGCAGTTTTTGCGATTTTGATAGCACTGCTAATTGTGGAGGTGTAGATGTGAACAGCTTTATCTAAGTCCTCTCTTGATTTAATGATTATATTGCCTGGCACGGAAGAGTTTACGAGTTCCCTGAAGAATTTCCAATCGACTGTTTTTCTTTTGTCATTTTTTAATATAGAAGAAGCTGGAATGTGATCTAGAACTAGAATGATTGGGTCGTGGTTTGAAGACAGAGCAGAAATTGTTTCAATGTATAGAGGTGTAATAGTAGTATTGACAAGGGCAATGTCTAATACATCCGACATATGCAGATTATTGTATGGAAAGTGAGTTGGCTGTGAAGGAGCTATTATGTTATATTTATGTAGGGAAGCATGTGCCTCAAGTTGTTTTCCTCTCGGAGTAATAATTCTTGAGTTCCATTTTGGGTTTTTACAATTGAAGTCACCAGCATGAATGTAGTTTTTTGACATTTCATGAAGCAAATCCAGATCATTGTCTAGAAGTTTCAGATTTGGAGAGTAATAGATAGCTCCTAATAGCAAGTTTGAGTTGTTTATTGGAATTTCTATGAATGTAGCTTCAAGATTTGTAAAGTTAGGTGTAGGTATATGTCGGTGATATAAAGTTGATTTAACAGCTATAGCAGTGCCACCATAATGTCCTCAAGGTCCATCTGTGCGGTATATTGTATAATTTCGGATTGTGAAACGTTGGTTGGCTGTTAGATGCGTCTCATTAATTAAAAATATGTCTATGTCAAACTCTTCAAGGAAATCAGTTAGAATATCATAATCTCTTCTTACACCATCGGCATTCCAATAGGCTAGTTTCAGAGGTTTATTCACTGCCGTTTCCAAGATCAAGGATATCTATAAGACCTTTAATTAGTATTCCGATTTTTGTCAAAGTATTATTTTCTGATTTGATTTTTGACATTATACTTTTAAACTTCTGGATATAATTCTTAATATTTTTTGTAAAGTTCCAGATGTCTTGTAAGTCTTCTATTGTTGCTAAATTGTCCCTTTGTTTGTTAAGCGTATCCTGATTGTGATTACATACTGTAGGGAGTTGGATTCCTATTTGGAAGACGCGGGAAATCTTGGTTTCTAAGAGTAAAATTATTAATGCTCTGTTCTCTTTTGTTTTGTATTCCCTGAGTATATTTTAGAAATTTTGGACAGTTCTTGAAATTAGCTGTATGTTGAGCATTGCAATTTGCGCATTTGGGTATTGCTTCAGAGACTGCATCACAATTATATGTAAAATGTGCATTACCGCATTTCACACATTTTGGTTGGACGAAATAGGTGACAGCTTCGTGTCCAAAACCTTGGCACCTGAAACATTGAATTGGGCCTTGTAAACTTTTATAATCTTCTATGTTTAGTTGCAGATTAAAAAGCCCTGTTAGAGTATGGATGTCAGGGGTTCCAGGAGTTTGATATGTAGTGATAATCCATACTGGTATAGGTAGGGACACTAATTCTCCAGAAATGTCATCTGTTATCTTTTTCTTCATTTGTTTGACACTTTGGACCGAAAATTTTTTCAAAACAAGTTCATTTAGAATTGTATCACTTGATGTTTCTACAGGTAGACCTTTCATAACTACTTTATGAACTTTAACTTGTCCATTAGGGAAGGTGTAGAATTCATAACTGTTAGCTTTCAAGTAATTACCTATGTCATTATAATCGTCATTATTAGCAGCAAAGATTTTTAAGCCCTGTGGGCAGTATTGTGCATTGATTTCTTCTCGTAGAAATTGTTTTAGTTGTTTTGCAAAATCAAAATAATTCACTTTGGTCAATAAAATGATTGGTGGTGGTTTCTTAGGTTTGGGTTGAGAAATTGTGTTTTTTGAAACTGTACATATTGCGGGATTAATATTTATGGAGTTGTAGATTTGCCGACGCAGGGTGTAGTGTTACTGATGGTATTATAACAGTCTGTGGGCGTGGCAGTAGTTAGTATTTGAAATTTGTTATGAGTTTGGGTAGGTTTAGAATTCTTCATTGATGTTGCTATTTGTTTAGCAGCCTTTGTTTTTAATGTTTTCTTAGCTGGTGTGTATTCACCTGTTGATTTTCTGATTTTCATTTGTTTGATTGTTGAGTCATTGGAAAGAATAGATGGGTTCAGAACAAAATTATCATTATTAGTATTAGGCTGATTACTAATCTCCATATTTTCTGAATCGCAGTTTATTAATGCTTATTCACATAATGTGTTGAGATTATCATTTATTTCACAAGTGTCCAAGCTAGTAGATCTAGGATCTTGCATAGCTATCGCACAAACACAAGTTCTATAAGAGAAAGAATTAAGAAAGAAGGAAAATACTTATGTAAAAACTAAGAAACTATAAACACTAATTCACAGGAAAGAATATGCTTCACTTTAGAACACAGAACAAACAATCACATTATCTAATTCAGAAATAACAGTCACTTTATCTAGTCTAGACAAAATAAGCATTTGAATCAGACCGCCATTACAGTCAAAAGGCTATTTGTTTGTTCAAGTTATGACCTCTGTATATAAGTATGAAACATAAGAATGAATATTGAGGAAAGCAACTTTTAACCCACCTTTTATATATATAGAAAGAAGTTAAATTAAAACGCGTCATTGTAGCTGTTTATTCTCTGTTCCTCTGAGCTGTCTTAGATTCCGTAGTTTATAGAAAAAAAGCACAGTTTTGAAAACTGCTGATTTAAGAAATACCCAGTGGAAAAATTAAGTGGATATATGCAAATTTCTGGATGCTCATGTTGGTTGACATACAGTAAGGGTATGATTGGAAGACCATTTAAGTGCACCATTAAGCAACTTTTCTTATCATTTTGAAAGCTGGAAAAAGATCCAGTCAACTGATTGGGCCTGTCACAGTTACCTCTTTAACTTTGTTTCATGGTTTTTGTCAGAATTCAGACAATAGAGATGAGTTTTCCTCGCAACATAGTACAGAAAACAAGAAAAAGAGAATACAGGTTGAAAAAATAAGGAACTTTTGGGAATTGAAAAATTGTAAGTAAACTGGAAGATAACAAATTAGGTGTTTTGGATATGTTATGAGAATGGATGATAAAAGATTACCAATGGAGACATTGACATTAAAGTTACAAGACGGAGACCTCTCAGAAGACTTAGGACAAGATGGAAATATCAGGTAAAACAAGATGTGGAAAGAAAATGAACTTTATGGATGACAGTAATGAATGGGAATATATAGAATGGTCGAGAAAAATTGAAGGCTGATATCTCACACTCAATTCCTATAATTGGGACACGAAAATGGATGATGATGATACTGACCGAAATGTGTCCCAGAAAAACATATACATGGGATGGAACTTCTATAAAAGACTGCTTGATATGGCATCTGTGAATGTGATCATTTAAGTCTCAGAATATATCAGCTGTATAATACATGGCAGAAGATACTAACAAAAAGAATTGTGAATAAGCTTTCGAAACTGAATAAGATTTTAGGGATGTTAAATTAATTCCGCACTTGGAGCTGGGTTCTGAAATGCTTAGGATTAATTTAACCTCTCTCTGATCAATTTTTACGTTTTTTATTTCATACTGTAAGTTACAAAACACTAAGCAGATGTAAATACCTATGGCTCTGATACCATAACCAGAAAGCGTTAGTGTCACAAGTGTTTCAAAATTTGACTCATTGGAAGTTAAAAGCATAACTGATGCTTTATCTAGAATTGAATATGTTGGGAGTGACACTGGGCTAAGTAGTTTTGCATGTATATCACAAACCCAGCCCATTTTCTTCTTGAAAGCTTCTATGGAATCCTGAAAAGATTATGAACTCTTATCATTTTATTGTAGAAATGTTTGTAAAATTCTTAAAGGATCAGTAGCTATTTTCGGGTATCATACATATGGACCATGACTAATTCACATCTTCTTGACGTTTGTTCGTTTATTGTTGTGTGTTTCAATCTATTTCAGTTTATTTTTCACTGTATCAACATAAATATGTTTCATTAAGCCTGAAGGCATTTACTCCATATTTAATGTATCATGGTACTCTTTGTCTATGGTAATGGTTACAGGAAGAAATTAAAATAATATAAATAATTACAGAAGAAAAGGTAGTGAATTGTTAGTGTTCTGTTACGAAAATAGTAACGTTCTGTTATTTTATTAAAATTTTACACACTGTATAAATAAAGGTATTAAAGTAGTTATCATTTTGCTATAAAAGTAAGTAAATGTACTGCACAAGATTTTCTGTGTTAAAAGGAAAGATATGAACTGCCATTTTCATTGCGTTATCTATGTTCGTAAAATTCTGCTGTATTATTCGACATTTAAAATACAATTTTTAATTTCAGTATTATTCTTTGAACACTATCTGATTCTGGATTATATATGACAAATATCAAAATGGTTGGATTTATAAAATGAATTAGTGTAGTCATTAAATAAACAAGAAATAAGTTTCGGTAATATTTTTAGAATTACATTGTCATAAAGTAATATAGGGTAATTCAAAAGTCGCGCGACATAGGACATTTCCGTTATTAGTGTAAGTACAAAAAATAGTTTCAAATGTTTTAGATATTGGTACATGTAGTTCATGTGCAAAATTTTAAGAAAATCGTAAGAGCCATTTTTGAGAAAATTGCAACAAACATGTTCGCGTTTCAAGTAAAGTACCAGTTTGGTTAGGGAAAACGCATCCAAAACTGAGATGCCACATCACTTAAATTAGAAATGTGGTTTGGGTCATGCGCCGTAATTAATAAATTGTGTTTTTTGTGTTGACAGGTGAGTAAGTTGAGAGTCACAATGGCAAACTGAAACATTTTAGCACTTGAACTTTCACAACCTGTGTAATTGTTCCACAGGCACACTAATGGAGTAAGTGTTCAAATCGGTGACCATTTTGTTGACGGCATATTCATACACGGTTGAGGTAACTGCTCCGCACATTAAGTAACATTGCAGGTGTTATTTGTGCATATTCTCTCCTGATATTTTCCTGCAGTTCATCCAGTTTTTGGGACCTGTTGCTGTAAACTACACACTTGAGATGTCCCCAGATAAAAAATTCAAATGGCGTTAAATCTGGTGACTTAGGCGGCCATTCCACTGGATCCCTGCAACCGATCCAACGCCCAGGGATAACTTCATTCAGCAATTCGCGAACTGTCAATCTGAAATGTGGTGGTGTTCCATCCTGCTGAAAGAAAAACCCACGTCTTCTTTCTAAGGGCAGATCATCCAAGTAGGGCAGCCTCGAGATGCTATCTGTAAAGTGGAGCAGTAAGCTTGTTGTTCAGAACCACGGGACCGATGACAACATCCCCGTGTATGCCACACCACACATTTAATCTTGGGTCAAACTGATTATGAGCCTCTACAGCTATGTGGGGGTTCTCGGTTGCCCAGTACACAGCATTATGTCGATTCACTGTTCCGTTCAAATGGAAACAGGCCTCATCGCTCCAACAAATATCAGCTTCAAGGTTTGGCTGGTGTGTTCGTCGTTCAAGAAACCACTCACAGAATTGCACCTGCATATCTGTGTCATCCCCATGCAGTTCCTCCACAAAGTGCATATGATAGGAATGGAAATGATTGACGGATAGTATCCTGGACAGGGACGCTTGACTGGTGCCACATTCTTGCGCCACTTCCCTGGTTGACCGTAATGGACTGACTACCAGCTTAGCTAGTACACTAGCTGCGTTTGCATCCCCTGTTGCTGTACAAGGCCACCCTGAACGTTTTTTGTCGTGGATACTGCCTGCTGTCTTGAATCGTTCCATCAAATGACCAATGCTTCCGTGATGTGCGGTAGGTTGATCTGGATGCCGTCTGTGATATTCTTCTGCTGCTTCCCATAGACTCAGGCCTCCCGCATGGATGAGAACCATTTCCACCCTCTCAGGAATTGTGTACATTGTCTGTTACTACCCAGTTCACTGGTGAAACTAGCACTTACTCCTGTCTACACAAAAAACACAATTTATTAATTACGGCGCGCGACCTACACCACATTTCTAATTTAAGTTTCGTACGCTCCAGAGATGTGACATATCAGTTTTGGATGCGTTTTTCCTAAACAAACTGGTACTTTACTTGAAATGCGAACAGGTTTGTTGCAATTTTCTCAAAAATGGCTCTCACGATTTTCTTAAAATTTTGCACATGAACTACACAATATCTAAAACATTTATTTGAAACTATTTTTTGTACTTACACTAATAACGGAGACGCCCTATGTCGCGCGACTTTTGAATCACCCTGTATAATAATATAGTCTATGTACTAAATTATTTCTTCACACCTAACCTAAGCATTAGAAAGACTTTTTTTTCTACTGTAGCTTTTGTTTTAATTTTGTGTAAACTTACTTCAATTATGTATTGATACTCCACTAAAAATATTGGGACGACTGTTTTTGGTTTTGAAACCAAATATATACTGCAAGATTTCTCTTTCTTACATGCATTTTCCTTTATAGTGGTTACTGGGTCTTCCGTAGATGATTTTAATTGAATTCTGTAAGTTATAAAGCATTATGTTACTGGGATATATAAAACAACTCTACTAACATGAAACATTTCAAAGTATAATTTTATTTTTCAGAATATGTACTTCCTTGATCCGTTTTGTACCTACGTCCCAGACGTCCCTGTCTCCAGGGGACAGTCCCCGAACAAAATTCGTCCACAGAATGTCCCCAGATATCCCCGTATTTTAAGTGTTATTATAATTTTATGAAAATGCTGTTGAATATCACTGTGCCTTTGGGATTCATTCACAAGATAAGACATCTGTGGAATGTATATTGCTGAGATGTCCTTCAGAAAGAAAAAAATTTGAAGAGACATTCCATTATTTTTCATCCATTGTACTTGACCTGGATGAAATAATTTATTTTATGGAATTTCCTGCTTGAAGAAATATGTTACTTCAGAGAAAATAGCAAAGTGGAATGAAAAAATGCTACTCTTTGCTCAAAATGGAGTGAATTTTTTTTTAAATTTTCTTAAAAAAAAAAAGAAGAAGAAGAAAAGAACTTTCTGTGAGCAATTTCAGAAGTCAATCAAAGTTTTCCGCATCTTCCTGGAAATAATGTTCAGTGAAGAAAATTTTTTCTTCTATGAAAATATTGTGGAGATGCAGAAAATCCAGAATCAGTTTAGAAACTGTTCGAGCCGTGTTTGCTTCTTCAATTTCAATATGACTTGTCAGAAATTTGCTGAAAAATTGGGATCCAGAGAAAGCCTGCCTAAAAATTCACTCTTTTAAAAATACCAGTAGTTTAATAGTATTAGTCAAGTAGAATGAACATTTTAATATGTAAATAGAATGGGTATTATAAATCTTTAAGGTGTGTAAAAACAATAGGCCTATAGCCACTGGCATACTTCAGTCAGCTAAGACGCTTGGCTGCCGATCTGGAATTGTGCTCGGACGCAGGTTCGATTCCTGCTTGGGCTGATTACCTAGTTGAGTTTTTCCCGAAATATTCCCCAGCTGTAAAGCGAATGTCAGGTAATATATGCCGAATCCTCGGCCTCATTTCACCAGGTACCATTTTGCTATTACCAATCCTATCAATGCTAAGTAACCTAGTAGTTGATACAGCATCGTTAATTAATAACCAGCTTAAAAAAAAAGGCCGATAAGTGAATGACAAACTAAAAGAAATGTTAAAGATAGTTTTTTCATTTGTCAGTATCTGTCCCTGGAAATTGTGAAAAGAATCTGATAACCTTAATGTATTACGTATAGTTGGAGCTGAGAAGAATGCAAGTACAGGATGAAGTGGAGAACAGAATTGTTATTCTCCTTTCCACTCCGCCAGCTATAGCAACTCGTTGTTTGTCTACAATACCAGCTAGTGAAAAAATTCATCTGCTTTGCAGCCATTACAGACTGATTCCCTTGGTGTTCATTAGTTCGTTTCTGTCCTCTTATTTTTCTTGTTATTAATTCGTGATGCATATCAATTTTTGCTGATCCAGGGGCGCGTTCAGTTGTGGATTTTATTCCCACTTGGGTTGATTACCTGATTGAGGTTTTTCCGAGGTTTTCCCAAACTTTAGGCGAATGTTAGGTGATCTATGGCGAATCGTCTGCCTTATCTCGCCAAATACTATCTTGCTATCGCCAGTTCCATTGACGCTAAATAACATAGTAGTTGATACAGCGTCATTAAATACATAACCTATTAAAAATTATCAGTTATTCAGTAACATTTACTGTTCTAAGGTAAATATTCTTCGGGAGATATGTACAAGAAATTGTTTTAGGAAGGCAGATATCATTTAATCATGTAATGTGCATATCATACCAGACTACTGGTGGTCACATTCCTTAGGATTGCAGTCTTCTGAGCCTCAACAATATACTACATATATAATCAATTGTTGTCGGTGATTAAGTGGTTATATGTTTACTGTCGAATTTTTTACTGCTATAAATGTGATTATAATATGTGTTTTTAGTGATTATAATATTCTGCATTAAATATTTAATCATAATAATTGTTGGATGTTCTTAGTGACAACAAATTTTTATGAAATATAGTAGTATACCTTTGTAAATTAATTTGATTTGGAAGTTTCACTATGATAGAAACATGTTGTTCATGAAGTTTTTCATCAGGAAGATAAATGAGTGTACTTCTTTCTTTTGCCATTGCTTGGAGCCATACCGAATCAACTATACCAAGGCAATCTGTAACTTTCAGAGTGTATTCCTGCAAGAAAAAACATTTTTAAGCATTTATATAGGATCTGCGTAAAGATTAATTTTTGGCCCTACAGAATCTATCTGTTATGGTACCAATTGATATTAGAGGAGAAAAATTCGCTCCGATGCCAGGGATCGAACCTGGGTCCTTGGTTCTACGTACTATGTCCTGCGATGTTCGAACATGAGAGAGGCATCCAAGACATTAAAAACTTCATCTTATTTTATATGAAAAACTAAATGCAAGATCTGTGCTAAAATCCTTAAGTGGTTAAAGCATGAGTAGAGGACAGAGAATATTTTTATAATAAGTTGAAACAAACATGACAGGCCTCCTTCTGCAGAGCGATCATCAGTGAATATAGAACTTTGCCATACTCGACAAATTTGAAACGAACGTAGGGCCTGTAATGCATGACATTACTATGTACCAAGCATTCTAATCACTGAGCTATGCCGAAGTTCATTCCACAGCATCGGATGGAATCTCTCTCCTCTAGTGTTTTCCCTTTGTGGCCTTACTCCCTGTTCAACATATATGTTGACATATTAAGTCAACTGCCATTATACAAAGAGCGCACTCAATTGAGGACTTGGTGGCCAGGATTCCACAGTATATGCACTGTTGGGCGAAGAATCTACGTAAAAATTAAGTTTTGGTCCTACAGAATCTATCTGTTATGGTAACAATTGATATTAGAGGAGAAAAATATGCTCCAGTCCTGGGATCAAACCCGGGATCGAAGTTGACTTAATATAATATGTCAACATATATGTCGAAAGGGAGTAAGGCCACAAAGGGAAAACACTACAAGAGAGGGATTTGATCTGGTGTTGTAGATTGAACTTCTGCGTAGCTCAGTGGTTAGAGTGCTTGGTATGTAGAACTAAGGATCTGGGTCCAATCCTCAGCGCCGGAGCGAATTTTTCTTCTCTAATATAAACTTATATAGGAGTTTTTTCATAACTTATTTATAATATTTTGTTGTTTATCAGTGGATTCTTGCTCATTTGAGGCAAGAATACTGCCCTCAGAGTAATGCTTGAAGCTGTAGACCACTTTATAACCTTAAACTTCACCCACACTTGGCAACGATGATGATTAATGGAGAAATGATGGAATGATGACAGGAAACGAGAATACTTCGGGAAATCTATCCTAAATATAGTTTTAACCACCAAAAATATCAATTTGACTCACGGGAATTTGAACTCTGATGTCTAATGTGGAAAGGCAATTCTTTAGCTCTCTGGATACTGTAATGGTGCACATACGTATACTATACTTCGGCTTCAAGACAAAATAAATTTGGAAATTCTGGGTTAACGTTTTAAAGAAGTTAACAGTACAGAAAATTTGAACGTATTTTCTTATATGTGTGAAATTAAAAGTAAACAAAGATTTCTGTTAATAACATCTTGTCTTGCTAAGATAACATTCTTAAAGTATTGAGGAAAAAGAATATGATCAACATTTCTCTGTGAGATCATTGACTCTGGAAGAAGAAACCTCTGTTTGTTTTATACTTTCTTCTTCTATAATAAGGCAGCCTACAAATGATGTAGAAGCACTTTAGTCTATATATTGCCTTATTGTACGCCCGATATACAAGGATTGTAGAAACATTTCAAAGGTATGTGTGAACATGAATAGATTGATGCGAGGTTTTGAATATTTACATTGTACCAACATTTCAGAGCTACATATCGGCTCCATAATTTTAGGGAATGTAGGGATAGAGGTAATCTGTCTGTTGGACCTGTTACAAAGAGCTATTCTCTAGATCTGGACAGTTTCAAATTTTCATACAGTACGTCATAATAGAGATTCTCCCCTTAGAGATTAATTGTGATGTGAGACTTCATGGATCAACACGGTCTGAAGTCCTGAAAAGTAGCTGTTGGTAACAGATGCAGGAGATGGGTTGCTTTTTTTCCTTCGTACCCTGATGAAGGACCCGGTACATTCTCCAAATCATTGAATATCTTTCAGTTGACAGAATGGAGACTGGATAGAATTATGTCTGATATGGAGAAATGGGAGAACCCCGAGAAAATCCTCATCTGCGACCTTGTCTGTCACAAGTGTTACTATGGATTTTTCAACTGGTATTCGAACCTAGAGTTCTCTTCCCATTTGGCTGATAGTGAAACATGGCTTTTGGAATTCTGTTTGTATACAATGCAGATGAATTATCCATTTGTTCTGATAATGTTTTATGTGATGCATTACAGATAATTCTTCCATTACATCATCATTACGTTTATGATCCCATTTGGTACATCTTGTTATGTATCTCATAAATTTAATTCATTAGCCATTCTGTTTTCATCTTAATGTTCATGCCTCACTACCGTAAATTATGGATCTCACCAGGTCTTGCTTAGGCGAATTCTAGTATGTCTTTGTACCAAGGAAGCTTTCATAATATTATTAATTATTCCCATGTCTCTGGAATGTTTACCTCGTGAAAAGAGGATAATGTGTAAATGAATTTACTCTTCAGAATTAGGCTTTTGGTATTCCAATGTGTTCTGCAATACTCAAAAGCATAATTCTGATCACGCTTATCATGAAAGTCTAAAAACTCATAGAATTTACTCTTCCTAATATTTTTTAACCCAAACATACAGGGTATTTTTGGCAAAAGACTATAATTTTTTAATTTAAAAACCATATTGAAGTTGATAAGCAGTTATATTAAATTGGGTTAAACAAGGTCCGTCTATGCTTATCTTTGAAACAAAATAACTAAAAGTTATTTGTACATATTATTTAATAAGATCAAACGTTTTGGACTCTACAGAGTCATGTCATAGAATACATAGGAGTTTGAATGTGTATTTAAGTGATCTACTGTAATATATAACACTATTAAGACTAAACAAGTTGCAAACATTTGTTATAAAATACAATTATAAAATATTATGTGATTAAAATTTAAAATCAATTAAATGTTTGTGTAAGCTGTTACATCAGTATAATGTTAAAATGAGGATGGACTACAGCTTGTTGGACAGTCTGTGGTAAGGGATCACATAATTCCAGTGGACAGCTCACACTGGCATTTTATTGATTTTAAATTTTAATCTCATAAGATTTTTATAACTGTATTTTATAACAAATGTTTGCAACTTGTTTAGTCTTAATAGTGTTATATACTACAGTAGATCACACAAATGCACATTCAAATTCCTATGTATTCTACGGCATAACTTCTGATGATGACTCTGTAGAGTCCAAAACATTTAATCTTATTAAATAATTGTACAAATAACTTTTGGTTATTTCGTTTCAAAGATAAGCATAGACGGACCTTGTTTAACCAAATTTACTATAATTTTTGTTTTTCCTTATTGATTTTCATATCATATTTAAATCCAATTTTGTTAAAATTATGTATTGAACGTTGTGAATCATCTTCTGAGGATGCCACCAGAGCTAAAACGTCTGCAAAAAGTAATGAATCTGACTGTAAATTTGTTTTGAGTTGTATATAACAATGAGGTAATTGTTTCCATCGATCAAATGTATAATGAACAACAGATGGCGGAAACAAGTTGAAACTAGTCATTAATTAAGATAAAAGTTTCAATATTAACACAGGAAAATTAAAATATTGTTACTTAACAAATGTAACAAATCATTAGTGAAAACGTATAAAATAATTTTATTAGCCAGAAGGAAGTTCATTATTATGAGTCTGAGTAAATAATGGAGTATATAAAATTATCTTTCAAACTTGCATGCATTGGTTGGTTACCATTGAACTAACATAAATATTTTGAATGGTTTTGCTTCCAGCTTTCAGTTCATCATGATAATTTCTTCAACAGAAGTTAATTTTATAGAACATAAACAATGATGTGGAGATATGTGTTCAGCAACAACGGCAGAAGAATTGTATTTATAAGCACTTGTATAACTGACTAGTGACTGACTGATGGACATAAACAAAAAATAAGAGTGAGTGCAATGAATTTCTACAGATTGTAGTTTATACAAAACAAAACTCAAGTGTGCTCCTGTAACAAGTCTCTAATGCAGAAATATGGGGCTTGGTATTGCTGCATAAGCTACACTACTTTTGGGACAATTCTGTATTGAAACAAGTGTTACCAACTACAAGTGAGAAAGCATTAATACATTCTTTTATTAATCGAAAAAAATTAAACTTTTGGTGTACCTATCTTTATTTGGTAAGCTGACAGCTGCAGTTCTTGGTAAATGATTGTTACCATCTTTGTGATTAAATACGAAGTTCACGGGTTCATACTCAGCAATTGATTTTTAAAGACAATAAAAGTAATTAGCTTAGTTTCCTCTAGAACAGGGATGCAGAACTCACAGAGAGAGGGGTGGAAGCATGGGGAAACATTGATTCTCCTTTCACAATCCACCGGCATTGAATGACTTCTCTGTGACTCATCTACAACTGTGTGGCAGATTACAACAAAACTCGTGCTCACGGAAAAAATGAAAGTATTTCCAACCACAATAATTATAATAATAAACTCTTCACAAATGAGACAACGTACTTTGTGATTATTTTGAATACAGAAGTATTCATTTCCCATTGTTCTTTAAACTAGTACTTTCCGACCGATATTGCTTCAAATTCCACCTCTAGACAGTGAATACCAATCTTCTGTACCTTGTCATGTGGATAACGTGTGGCCTTGAGGGAAAGAATGAACGATGTAGTCCGGCTTGTGACATATGCTCCAATTGGAGCGCAGTTCTACATCACTGACATAGAAGATTGTCAAAGTCTGGGATTTATGATTAATAAAGGAACCTTATCATTGATTGACTGAGTTCCAAATAAAAATTTACTAGTCTTTTTCACTCGTGTAAAAAATTCAGTTCAGCTAATTATCATCCCATAATAAATATAATGGGGTAATAACTTTCAAATTACAGATACTAATGCCATGGAAATGTTATTCTTCACACTGCCAGATTAGCAGAATCCAGGAAGATCTTTATTGACCGTATTTTAAAGTATCAGCAATCAATCTACCAACCACATTTTGATAAAAATGCATTCTTCAACATCTTTAGTATTTGAAAATGATTTTTAGCATTTCATCTGTCCGGCCATGCTTGCCATTAGATTCGAATACCTGCCTGCGAGTCGTGAATTTTTAAGAGATTATAAAATTTATTGGACTATCTTCCTTTGAAAAGAAATAAAGTAAATGTTTTTATATTGTAGATATAAAGCAGACGAGGATCCCTGTCTCTGACTCAGAGAACTTCAGGCAAAATATTGGTTAACTGTTCCTCGTCCTGTTGTGTTATCTGATATTTGAACATATGCATCTGTGGCTAACAATGCTTCGTGAGACTTCAGAGACCTTTGATGGGTGAAGTAGGAAATAAAGGAGCCACTGGCATTGCTCAGGTGGTAGCGCATTTGCTTGCTGATCCAGAGCTGTTCTCGGATGAGGATTCGATTCCTGTTTAAGCTGATTACCTGGGTGGATTTTTTCCGAGGTTTTCCCAATTGTAAAGCGAATATCTGGTAATTCATGGCGAATCTTCGGTGCCATCTTCTCGCCAAATACCATCCTGCAATCACCAACTCTATCAAAACTAAACAACCTAGCAATTGATGCAGTATCAGTAAATAACTGACTTAAAAAAAGGAACAGAGGACAAATTGTAAAGATTGGATATAATAAACTAGTAGGCTGCAATATGTTGGGGCTGGATAGTGGACTGGGCCTTGAGAAAACAAAATGCTTACAGCTTCTCGCAACAAATTTTTGTCTTCGAGCAGAGTCTGTGATTTGTGATTAACAAAGTGGCTGTGGAATAGATTCCATTTTCATTCCATCATCTTTGAAAGGCTTTGGCAGATTAGAAAGAGAGTTAAATAAACAATTACTTTAACATCATCAAATTTGCTAAAACTCTGTTATGAAATGAGAATTCTAGCCACAACTTAGGTTGTTGAATGCTTTTCCTCAAATGTCTGGGGCTCAATATCCGGCATATTCTGTAAGATTTGTGGACAAAGTGAGTTTGTGGTAGGTTTTCTCCTTGACACATTGAGTTTCTCTCTGTTTTTCATTTCCTAGTTTCTTCAGTACAGTCTCTTCTTTTACAATGCACTAATTTATTAGATTCAACAGATAAAAAGGAAAATTGAAATCCCCAAAACGTGAAATTGTGCTTACTCATACACATAACAATGAGTCGCTGCCATACACTTTTGTTGTCAAAATTAGCTTTAAGCAAAATTGTTTTTCTGTCCAACCTTTCTCCATAAGTTAGAAGCATGAGACTTGACCGCACCCACTGTGATTAAATATACCATATTTATTCGCGTAATAGATTCCGTCACATAATGTATGCATCTCAATTTTTGACAGTAATATGTAGGGAAAAACAATCCTCTCATAATGTACACATTACATTTTTAATTGCTATCTGTGTTAATATACAATCATAATGTTGGATGCACTGCTCATGTTTAAATTTTTAAAACAAGGAGTTAATTTATTACGAATGGTTCTTTTAAAATACAAAATGGATTATATTTGGTTTTAGGTTATACTGTGCTACATTTTCCTTTCATTTCGTATGTTCGCACTGTACATTATTACTATTCATAAGCATTCGATGTATCAATGCTCTCGAAGACGCACAATTGATAATAATTTCCAGTATTACATGAATGTTCGATGTCGAAACCAGCTGTGATTATCACGTGGGATTCAGATAGATTAGATTTTTTCTATGATGAAAGAGTAATGGAACGGAGAAAAGTTCTCTCCGGCGCCGGGATTTGAACCCGGGTTTTCAGCTCTACGTGCTGATGCTTTATCCACTAAGCCACACCGGATACCACCCTGGCGTCGGACAGAATCGTCTCAGATTAAGCTCAAACTCTTGTGGCCGCCCTCTGCACTACGTCATAGATGTCTATGAACGTAGGACCGAAGTCCACACATGTGCTGAGGTGCACTCGTTATGAGTGACTAGTTGGCCGGGATCCGACGGAATAAGCGCCGTCTTAAATCATGAAGTGATTTACGCATATCATATATATTATTTTAATGTACCAAAGTACATGTGATATTTCCATTCAGATATTCTGCGTCATCATACGATGAAAGAGTAATGGAACGGAGAAAAATTCTCTCTGGCGCCAGGATTTGAACCCGGGTTTTCAGCTCTACGTGCTGATGCTTTATCCACTAAGCTACACCAGATACCACCCCGGCGTCAGACAGAATCGTCTCAGATTAAGCTCCAACTCTTGGGTTCCCAGCGCCGGAGAGAATTTTTCTCCGTTCCATTACTCTTTCATCGTATGATGACGCAGAATATCTGCATGGAAATATCATATGTACTTCGGTACAATAAAATAATATATAGATTTTTTCTGCTAAAATTTTTTCTTTGCATATAATACACCCTCTGGATTTTTAATTTAAAATTATGGAAAAGAATGCTTCTATTATGTGAGTAAATATGGTATACTTAATATCTTTTGTTATGGTGAAGTACCATAGTTAATTGCAACTGTTATGTATTATGAATTTAAGATGTTAAACATTTTTGTTGATTTTTTAAGTGTATTATAAGTAAATTCTTGCAAAAACCAAAGATGCAATTTTCCTGAGATTAACTGGTGAGAGAGCATTTATTACATGATTACCAAATAGTTTAAGGTATCTATGGCACGTTAAATACCCAAAGCATTATCACTCTCAAAATGTACAAAATATATTGGTGTGATCATGTGAACAAGATGCATTCAGAAAACATCATACGAGTATAAGCTTTTGCATTGCACACCTAGTGAAAAGCAAAATGTATGAAGACTAGAAAAATGTTAAACGCATCACCCAGTCTTGAAGATGGGATAGTCCAAACGTTTTATTGTGCAGCTTTCAGAGTTGATCACTATGATGATGGTGATATGATAGATGATGATGATAATATTCGTCCTAGTTGATCTAGTAATTACTGTGAAAATCTCAAATACCACAAAAAAAAATAGAAAAGAATTATAGTTGAAAGAACCAAGATTTATGGGTTTAAATCATGACGAGAGTGATAAACTCCTTAGCATGGATTAAAGTTGTCGCTTCCATATCATAGATATCATAATGTAGAAGAACCTTGTTCATGATAAAGAGCATTAGGCAAAATTTGGTCATTTCTCACTCATGTTGAATTCCTCTGCAGTTAAAAAGCATCATTATATAAACTCCTGCTGCTGCCACGATAATTATGGTAATGGTAAGGATAATGAAGAGGAAGAGGATGATGGCATTGACAATGACGACAATGATGATGATGATGATGATGATGATGATGATGATGATGATGATGATGATGATACTCTTATATATACTTTGCTTCAGCCTGTTTTTGGGCCATGGCATCCTCATCTCTTCCCATAAGTAGCTACTTGCTTATTTTTATTGCATTAAAAATTGTGCAGTCAGTGTGGTGATCAATTATTGGAGACAACATGTTATATGAGAAATGGCTGAATTATCGTATGCTGAACAAATGCTGTTATAGCACTGGCTATGGAATTTTTCTGTTCTGACTTGTGGTGCAATCTGTAGAATCTTATTATGCTCAAATGACACAAGAATGAATTGTAATTATTTTAAGAAAATATAAATTTAAATAGAAGTGTTATCGACTCTAAAATGGATAATGTAAGGCTCTTCCCAGAAATGCATATTACTCTAAACTCTCAATGTGGAGTGCCTTGAATTACATGACAGTGAAATATCACATATACATGCACTTTTCCAAGCTTTATATGTTGTATGTGTGTAACTGAGAAATATCAAGTATTTCAAATCATACAATTAATGTCTGTTTAAAAAAATTCATTTGTGTTATGCATATATACACACAGTATAAATGTATTATTCAGAATACTCCTTACAATTTAATATTATGAACAATTTTGGGCCATACAGTGTATTTTGAAATAAATAGTGAGTAAAAGAGTAAATATGAGCATTTTGAGATATTTTATCATTTTCAATTTTTGTATTATGTACTGTACAGTTGCTTAACAATATTGTCCTAACAAGTGTTTGTTATAATCACAGAAAATTAAATAATTTTCTGTGTTAATTATAGTTTGAACATTTTAGACAGCATTCTTGGTATTAATGTTGTGATATTGTAGCCTTTGGAAGTGCAGATGGGACAACTTTCTCTTTCTTCATCTAAAAAAACTTTGAAGTACGTAAATAGTTCTAGAAAATATGGTATGTCAGTGGGTTGAATTTACCTTGTAAAATGTTCAGGACGTATAATTTTTTTAATGTTTTTATGTATGTAATTTTATTAACAAGAAATATCCTGTAAATAAATTGTTTGTAATAATGACAAGAGCTAAAATTTTTATGACTTCATGTATTTCGGCTTGCAAAACTTATTGAAAATAGTCAGTTGGCATGTCACTGTTGCTATTTTTACTCCAACTTTTTTTGTATGGAATTTTTTATTTGTTATTCTACAACTAACTTTTGTGTAAGAAATATAATTTTTACTTTGTAATTGTACATAGACGTCGCGACATTGAGGGGAAAATTTACATTGCAAAAATCAAATGGAAGGTAAAAGTCTGTGCAAAAAACTTTTTACCCTTCGACGAATTATGTTTGCTTGCAATTGTAGTAATCAATTTATCCAGGACTTACTGGTATGCATAACTACAACTTACTCGAAATCATCTCTAATGATTTTCTCCTTGATTTTTCTCATGCACATACTAGTAATCCAAAAATAAATAAATACATAAAAATACAATAAAATAATAATATAGATATGTTTCATTTGGAGATATTTATTAAATATAACAATATTACCTAAACAAAGTTTTTTTTATAGAAGGTTTAAGACATGAAAAGGTATATTATCGGAGGTAAATTGACTTGTAATTAGCCATTTAAGAACTAGAACAAAATGTTATATAAATCCTGCAGGTAGTTTCGAGTAAATCTTTTGTTCGTGTGATAGATATGGATTATCATTTGTTCTGTGGATTTGGCTTGAAAGCAATTTTTATCTTTGTGATTGGATTATTTATTTATTTGACGTGGATTTCCGTAAAATGACGTTTACTTTAATTGAAGT
Source organism: Periplaneta americana (assembly GCF_040183065.1). Classification (NCBI taxonomy): domain Eukaryota; kingdom Metazoa; phylum Arthropoda; class Insecta; order Blattodea; family Blattidae; genus Periplaneta; species Periplaneta americana. The sequence goes on along the minus strand of NC_091124.1, from coordinate 148,044,261 downwards.
GCAAAGTTAAATCTCATTGCTTATAGTGTACACTAAGACTATGCAGACTTCTATTTACAATCCAGCCTTTTCAGAAGGTTCAGACTGCCTTCAGCCAAGAGAATAAACAGGGAGAGGGCTAAATGGAAGAAAATCTGAGAATAAACTTCTTACAACTGTTATTCAACTCAGTGGTGGTTATGAATTTGTGAACAGGAAAATATCTAGAAAAAAATAGTGACCAACATTTAACCTGAGACAGATTTAATTAAAACAATTATTTTATTAGTTACTATGTGACATGTATAAAGAGAAAATACCCTGTACATTTCTTGGCACTGTTTATATTTCCTCATTTATATCCAATGAGATTCTTTGATAACTCCTCTGTTTTTAATATAAAGTATGCTTTTAATACAAATAGTTCTGAGAAAAAAGTAAAAATTACATTTGGGGTCATGTGATTTAATTAATTGTTTTTTCTTGAATTTCATGTCCTGTTAATAAAATTAAGATTGTTGCCATTGACAATTAGAAATTTTATAATACAATATTCATGCTTTTGTTGGCATGTTTATGCTAGTTATTATTAGTGATATTTTTGTGTTGTGTTTTGAATTTAATTTCCTATCTAATAAATGATTGAATGAATGAATGAATGAATGAATGAATGAATGAATGAATGAATGAATGAATAAACAAATGGCTTTTATTGTAGGGTAAAGTCCTATGCATTCAGATCTTTGACTGGATTTTGGTTCTGTTTCATAATCACTTCTAGGCTCTTTTAAGAACATGAAAATTCTAGCTCTAATAATGTAAAAAAAAAAAAATAAATAAAAATTAGATAGATATTTTAAGTTACTATTTTAAATATATATTTGTACCCTGTGGAAGTGGGACTATTTTTCAAGTAAAATTTCTCTTGTATCGTCGTCTCACACATTATTCAGTAAAGAGAAATTTTTTTAATGAGTTCAAACCTATGCTTACCAAAAGCTCAGATATCTACACTATGCACAGATGATTGCAAATACTACTTAAGGTTTTCTTTTCTTTGTAACACTGTCTGGGAGACTACAACTTAGTAAAATTAATTCCTACATTACCTCTTTTGGCACAACTGATCTATCGTAGTTAAATACTATTTGCTTTGCTTTTAATTCAGAACATGGCATGATAATATCATATATTATGTTTAACAATGTAGTTTAATAGTTAAGTAGAGTAAACTCTTGATTATCTGTGGATGGATTATCTGCTTTACTTATTAACCACTTATTTTCACGACCTTTTTTTATGCACTTAAAAATGTTTGATCTCAACTGTACATCATATGTGTCTTTCCTCTCAGTGGACAGTGACAGGATAATAACCTTGTACCTGTCTACTGTTTGTGGACTTGATGTGTGGGTAGATTTTGTATTTCATTTCAGTTCAGATGGTGAATGCTTACACAGTACATGTTATTCATTAGTTTTTGTTAGTGCTGAATAATGTATGAAAAACGAAAATGTGTAGTGTTGAATAATTTCGAGGGAAAAATTGTTCTGGGCCGGGTATCGAACCCGGGATCTTTGGTTAAACGTACCAATGCTCTGCCAACTGAGCTACCCGGGAACTCTACCAGACACTGATCCAATTTTTCCCTCTATATCCACAGACCTCAAAATGGGCTGACAACCGTCAATCAACCAACATTGAGTGCACACTAACTCTGTGTGACTTAAATTGTGGTTTTCTGTTAACGAACAGTGACGTGTATTATGCAAATCAAGCTTTCAGGTATAACTCCCTGTAAAATTGATTTGAATAATTTCGAGGGCAAACTTGTAAGTACAGAATTTATTTTGATGCTTAATGCTTAATGAGTAGTGTTGCATTCATTACATAAATTAAAATAATTTAAATCCATAATACATTTGTATTTTAATGATAAAATAATTGAAATTTCTTCTTGAACATACATATCACCTCATTTGCAGTTTATCCACTGTTTTCTATCCCCAATTACCACGGATAATCGAGAGTCTACTGTAAGTATGAAATCAACTAATGACTTAAAATTAATTTGTTAATCAGTGAACATTTAGGATTCGAGTTCTGAATTGTGAGGATTGTATTTAAAAACTGTACATAGGATTGTAACATAGTTGAATATCTCTTAACATTGTTTAGTTAGTAAGTCCACATGATTACAGGGAATAACAATTGTGTGTGTACGGTATTAATTTAATTGTATGGCGCCTTTGTATAAAAATTAATGGCTCAGATATGGAAAGCAGTATCTTAAATTAAACATAATGTTACAGATTGAAGCTTTAAATAACAAATGAAGTTAATATAAATGCTTAATGTATTTCAGAGTGTGATATTCATTCACAGGTATATATTTGTACAGGATGAACCATAAGTAATGTCATTAATTCTGGTGGGTGATTCTTTCAGTAAAGAGCAACAAAAAAGTAAAATACCAAAATACTATATTTTGAATAATTCTCAAGAAAAACGTGCATTTTAAAATACATGAATTATGATATCGTGCTATGCTGCAACCATCAGGCAGTACACATTAAATTATGTTGCTCTGAACAACCTCTTCACTTGGCTTGTTGAAGGCCATTGCCATGTACATTGTTTTAAACTTATAAGAAAAAATACAGACGATATAGCATTTAATTTTTATGTTTAAAGTGTGTTAGAGAACTGAGAATGAACAGTGCTCATTTCACAGATGATATACCGTTTAATTTTTGTGTTTGAACTATATTAAATAAAATCTTGGAAAATTTAAAATAGTTTCTACAACCTAAATTTAATTAAGACAATAAGACACGCTTATTTCAAACTAAAGTGAAAAGATTAAGAAATATTTCTACTCCCATTTCCAATTCTAGAGGTCGTAAACAATAATGATGCATATTTCACGTTGTTAAAAACAAAATTTTAAAACATTTAAAACTCTAAAGGAAAAAATAAAAATACAATTTCTTATTTTACGTTAAAGTAACAAACAAAATTAAAATAGTATTTATTACGTGAGTAAATGTTATGAAACGAATATAGTGAGTTTCATACCTTTTACGAATGTAATAATTGTAAAACATTATAAATGACTTTTTTTTTTTTGTACAACAGCATTACAAAACAATGTTAATAAAGAAATAATATCAGATTTGTAATGATGGGTAGTTTGATATCATGGTCTATGAAGAAAGAGGTTGCTATGACAATAATGTTATTATAGCATTGACAGATCATTTCATAATGTTAACAGCTTTCTGATACAAGTTATATGTTCTTAATAGAAATCATGACGTTTAGTTGGGATGGTAATATTTTTACGGCACTAGTGTGATAATGTGGCATTTTGTGCACAATTTTCACTAAAGACTGTTTATAATGCTGATTCACAAAAAATATTATTTTTAAACTCTTTGATTTAATTTGAATTAAATATTCGGTGAACACAGCCAATAAGAAAAGCTTATTTTATTTTATACAAATGTAATTAATGATTTAAAAAATCTCTGTTCGTTGTACTACAAGCATTTTCTTCATCCAGTTAGAAATAGTTCCTTCCCACTTTAATTTTTAAAGTAGTACTCGTAAACTTACATACAAGAAATCAAATTTCCCGAGCCATATTTAAAAGCAATTATGTTATGTTTACATTTCTCGTTGTCTCACCCATTCCTTGCATATGCGAGCTGCATCTGTCCAGGCATATTTACAGTATTATCACAGTTTATCAGGTTTTAAAATCCCTTTGCAGAACAAAAACTTACAATTGTTTGGATCAAATTTCTGCACATTTAAACGACAAAACTAAAATTCTTTCAGTCATTTATTTATCATAATACATTGCTCTCTTAAATTGACTGAGTATATTGGGAATTAATTGAATAGCTTTCCCAAAATACGGTATGAAATGTTTCATATAAAATCATTTTTTCTCGAAAAGGAAGCACAAACGAGCAAAATTGTATTAAACTTTTTTGTTTGAAATATCTCAAAGAATAACCCCTTGAAATTAATGACATTACTTACGGTTCATTCTGTATACTTTATTCCTGATAGCATTTAGTTACCATGAAGTTTTCACAATTATAGATTGAGAATTTTAAGATTCATATCTTGTTTCAGTTTCATCTATTAATAAAATGAGTTGTTCAGTGAGGAAGTGAGTTATTTCACATTAAAAAAAGTTGAGACCTAAAGATAGCTTTTTGTTTTTAGCTCAAGATTAGTTACTTTAAATAATTAGTCAGCATGAGGTCGTATTTATTTTATAGTTATGAGTGTTGCTCTCTAAATATTGCGTTAGGTAAAGTACAGTGAAAGACCCAAGCGTCAGTACATCTAGAAATTTCCATGGCTGCTTGCTTTATAAAATGTTCACTATGGAAGTCCTGTGAAGTTAGTCTTCTGGGAAGACGATAAAGTGTGGTAATTTCCCTTTTTCTGCACACAGATAATGAGGATGATTATGAATTATGGAGAAATTGTGGCATGGGAGATGGGAGTGTCCGAGAAAAATCATCTCCCAATCACCATCTTTGTCCATAACAATTTCCACTGGAATTGCCAGGATCTGATGCAATGTAAGTTGTAGACTGCATTGTAATTTATAAAACTCGATTTTTTTTTACTGTCTCATTATACGAAATATAAAAAGAAAGTAGCCCATTATGAGGTTGCAAAAATCGATTTAGAGATTTCCATAGAAATAGGTGTTTCCAGAAAAGTGGCATGTTGTTTGTATGTCTGTCTGTCTACAACTATTTCTGCTAAACTATTATACGAATTTTGCTAATAGAGTTAACTAGGGAAACAGTGATTCGATTGAAATTCACTCCAACTTTCCTTCTTAAAAAATGTGAAGTAATGCATGGAATTATATGATGAAAGAGTAATGGAACGGAGAAAAATTCCCTCCGGCGCCGGGATTTGAACCTAGGTTTTCAGCTCTACATGCTGATGCTTTATCCACTAAGCCACACCGGATACAACCCCGACTTCGGACAGAATTGTCTCTGATTGAGTTCCAACTCTTGGGTTCCCTCTAGTGGCCGCCCTCTGCACTATGTCATAGATATCTATGAACATAGGACCGAAGTCCACACATGTGCTGAGGTGCACTCGTTATGAGTGACTATTTGGCCGGGATCCGACAGAATAAGCACCGTCTGAAATCACTTCGTGATTTACGCATATCATATATTATTTCAATGTACCGAAGTATATATGATATTTCCATGCACATATCCGGTATGGCTTAGTGGATAAAGCATCAGCACGTAGAGCTGAAAACCCGGGTTCAAATCCCGGCGCCGGAGGGAATTTTTCTCCGTTCCATTACTCTTTCATCGTATGATGACGCAGAATATCTGCATGGAAATATCATATGTACTTCGGTACATTGAAATAATACATGGAATTATGTTGTCGGTATGTACCAAAAATTGTTCATGTCTGAAATCTAAAAGTTCTTCAAATGAAAAAAAAAAAATGGGTTTGGAATATCCATTCGAATTGCTATGTAAAATTAATCTACTTCTGTTACAGAATAAACCAGAAGCATTATTTACATTCCTCTAAAATTTAATTAATACCAACATAGAGTCTGTTAAGTTTCCTCACATACAGTTCTGTGACTTCTTTGAACGCCAACTTAACAGATTTATGACGTCCTACACAACTCCGACCACCTTCATTTTAATGCTGCACAATTGCCACATTCCTAGCAACCCTCAACCCCTCAACTACAACTGCAGTTTATTTATAGATGTAGCAACTGTCCTTCCACGTGAAGAGGAAGTTTTAACAAATGAGGGTTGTGATTGTTTATTAACAGGCGACAACAAGATTCTGTTGCAATAAAAAAAAAAATACATTTATTTATAACACCAATTAGTATGGGATGATAGAGGATCAATCGGCAAAGTCTTTTCTGTAAAACTACACTTGAGGAAAAAAATCGTTTTTAAATTTAATACACATCTCTTCTCTAATTTAGAGTAAATTACCTAGCATATTGTTTTGCAATTAAGAATATGATATTAAAATGAAGCTGTAATTATAATCTTAAGAAGGACTATATTCCATGTGAACTCAGTGTAACACCATTATATGTAAAAATAAAGCATAGGCCACTAAATGTTTTTTACATAGTTCAATAAAAATTTGCTAAGTTGTACTTACTTTCATGGAAACAAATCCTTTTTCACAAATATCATATGCAGAGATTTTCTTCTTATAATTGTCGAATGGATCAAGTAGTAGCATAAACATATAATTTTCTTGTGATTTATTTTTATCTGAATTCTTCATATAGTCACTTAATAACTCTAGTCCTTTATTTCGAATATGAATAATTTTTCCAATTTTAATACCTTTAGTTCCATAGTTCCTAACAAGAAAATAAATAAGATATACAATATATTCTTTAAATATCCATAATTAATAAATGAGAATAAATAAGGTTATTCAATAATTTTTTTCCGCAGTTGTCATTACTTATTTGTGCATAATAATTAAAAGAATAATGTAATTATTTTTTGGAATTAAAGAGTAATTCATAAAATTATATATTATAAGAAACTAAAGTAATTTTATTCCAGATATAATGCATGATCAAATTAAATCAGTTCTTGCACTGCTTTAATGCTAATTGTGATGTAGTTAAAAATATTTCACAACCCAAAATTGAACAGAAATGTTTGCTTCAAGTTATTTCTGTAATGTGTTGCCAGCGAAATAATGTGAGTAACCATTAAAATGAATCAATATTACAATGAAGGTCGTCTTATAAGGAAAGAGCATAAATTTTTAGATGATTGGGAGGAGTGATCTTCTTATAGGGGGTTAGAATATTTTGGTCTTATGGAAGTGAGATTCTTTCCAAAAGAATTCGGTCATAAATAGAGGTGGAGAGGGTAGGTGAAAAGAGTGAAGTTTCACTGTATGATACAATAACATAGCATTTGTCATTAACTTTCCTGAATTTTTGTTGTTGACCATTGTATGGAAGTTGGTAATGGTTTCATGTATTAATTTCCGTATATTGGTATCCTTTGGCTCTTTTTGAACGAACATTTCTCTATAAACACTATCAAATGCAATTTTACACCAGCTTTGTTTTTCTGTTAACGAAATTTTTTTTAGAATCAGACATAAGCCATTTCAAACCATCGAATACTGGTTAATTTGTTCACATATTAATTTTTATTTTTAATGTTATTGGTTAATTCTAATTCAACATTAGAATAGATTAACTAACAAACTTAGAGATAGCTATAGTTTGCTTATTAAAGTGTTCTTGTTTACTGCGTTATCTTTCTACTTTATTAGAAATGTTGTATGATCAAGAACTTGCTTCAGCTGCATGCTTGTGTTATAAATGTATAAAACAGAAGATGGCTAAAGTGTGTAAATTTTTAAGGTCACAGTGTAGATGTAAATGAAATATGCGAAGTGAAATAATTCATATAATTCCTGTGCTAGATAAATCACTTAATTTTTAATTATGAAATGCAGCATTCTTGATCACACAGCTCAAGTAGTCTATATTGAGCTATGGCATTGGAGGTGGATTTGATGACAGCCTTAAAAAAAGTTCGATTTGTGATTGGCACTATGTTCATACTGACCTAACAGAATAAGCATACAAGTGAGAAATAGATAAACATTGCATACAATATTATTGTTAAGGATCTTAAGAAACTCTACGCTGCAAGTGGCTTTTCATAAATAATCATTACTCTATACCTGAAGAATCACAAGTTGGCACCAACTGTGGAGATTACTATGTTTACTTGCACTGAAATATAACATAAGATTGCATGAAGTTTGTCTCGTGAGAAGTTGATACAATGTATTCATTTTCCCTTGCTTTTTCAGTGGATGTTTGTAAATTATGGAGAATGATGGAATTGTGGCAGGGGAAATGGGAATATTCTGAGATTTGAACTCTGTGTCTCTAATGTGGGGTGCCAATGCTCTGACTTAATGCTAACAACGCATACTCTTAATAAACCATCGTTTAATTTTTAACTTCACCTTTAAATCACATTATAGGACAGATATTCCTAAGCATATATACAAAAGACCTTAAAAATAATGAAACTCAAAAACCGATGCCATATGATATTTATATGTGATGAATCATTTTTGTAATATTGTACTGTACCTTCAATTATGGCTGTGGAATATAATGTTAATATTCTTTATCTGTCTTAATAGCAGCTTTACCTAAGATTGATTAATTTCTAAAATATTTAGGCCTACCTCCCCACGATGTGTTCCTACTAGAAGCTTTCATTGGTTGTGTATTGGAAATGTCTAAAAGGGTATCACCCTCTTTTCATGGTTGAGAGTTCGCCGAGTTGTACTCCCACTGTATTATGAACACATGAAGTAATTCAAAGAGACAGTTATAAGGGAGAATGTATTTAGTTATTACATGTAATGTTACTACTATTGAATATTGAATTACACTAAATGTAGAGCATTGTTCAGAAAATTGCCAATATTGTTGAAATAACGATAAATTTCAACATGAACATGTTTTGTGTGTTCTTGAAGTGATGAGGGAGAAAGATTAAAGTTCAGCATATACATTAGTGGTTCATAAACGTGTGTATGGAATATCACAGGACCATATGTCTCGAAGCCTTTATGTGATAGCACTGACAGCTAATATTCATTTTCATTCACATTGAATATAACTCACTTTGAATCTGAAACACCTTTTATATTAGTCAGTATGTCAGGGAACATTGACATGGGAGAAGGCACATACGTATTATAACATGAGAAAGCACATGTGGTCAAAAAGACTGCGCTAATGAAAATATGTTAAGCTCAACTTATTGATTTTTGCTTGAGCATTTTGTCTCCTGATATTATTTTTGTTTTATACATTACAAGATGTTAATAATACAACCTTGAAACATTTTATTACATTTTTGCATTACATTTTTTTCTATTTAAAAAATTAATTACGACACCTATTTATTTTTTCTTTAATGCTATAATCTAAATTGCAGCAACATAATGGTTGAATTAAATCTCTAATACAAATGGGGAACATATCATAGTGCTTTTATAAAAATAAAGTAACACAAGAAAAATTCTGCGGAAGTGAAATATTACAATATTATGTAGAAAATATGAAATAATATGTTTTACATTTCACAATAAATTCAATTGTAATATTACGGAAGTAATGTTAACAGAACTAATAAAAGCAGAATCGTTCTTCATATAAAATGCAAAACAGAATAGTAAACTGTTATTTATATTAATGTGAGGATTGTCCGACAACACAGAAAGAATGAGCACGTAATTATAAGTGCACAGCTGTGAGTGTTGCAAGTACACAAAATGTCAACAATGGTCTAATTAAGGTTATGATGGAGTGGGGAAGTCGCGCCATCACAATGCTGCCAGTTTAGTGCAAGGTGCACCTTACTGGAATACGGGGTAATGAATTTTCATGTTGTACATAAGAGAGCACACGTGGTCAAAAACACTGCGCTATAAAAGAACAAGCATCTGTTCGAAATAGAACACAACCACAGTCTGGTATATACAGTCACGATACATAGTAAATATGCATCCATAGATAGTTGCTAACCACTAGGATCGCTACTATCGCCTCATCACAGACAATACTAAATGGTACCTGCACAGTCTCTTGTTCATAGCACCCTCACAACTCAAGCTTCGTGACTGTATATACTAGACTGTGGCACAATTTTGATTATTTCAGGTGCATAAATTGTCAACAAGGCACTAATTATTAAGGATATGAAAGAGTGAGGAGGTCAGAGGTTTCCTGCCATTAAAGTAGTGCAGATTTAAAACAAAGTGCGGTCTTTTTTCCGCTATGTGCCTTCTCTCGTGACACAGAAGATGGTTAGGAAAATAAGACCATAACCTCAATCCAAACATTAACCCGACCTAACCTAACCTAGCATTAGTTGGTAAATCATTATGTATACCTTGTATAAAATAGTTTATACATGCTAGGTGTTGTTCGTTAATTGTTGACACAGAGTGTGTGAGAAGGAAAGTGTGACTTATACTGGTACTATAAGGTGACCATATTTTTGAAACAAGAAAACATATTTAACATTTTTTTCTCAATGAAACAAGGGACAAAAGAGGAAGCTTAAAATTGTTTCGTCATAAATACGAAGGTTTCGAAACTAAAAATAAATAAATAAATAACTAAATAAATAATAACTATAGTAGCACTGATTCACTCCAGCCAAACAGTTCTGTAGATTTATTAGTGCAGGAATCATTCCTCATTGATATTTTGCTGATGAATGGATCTTCTTCAGTAAGTTCAATTTACCACAAAACATTTTGTAAACATTTACACAAGTGTGATTAAAGTTCATCTTATTAATCAACATAGCTTTCAAAGTCTGTACTAAAAGAGTTTTCTTGTCATTTGTCCACAAACCATTCATATGAGAAAACACTCGTTCACTGGGAGCGTTACTTCCAGGTAAACAAAGAAGAAATTCCAATATTTTAAGAAAATTGGTATAAGGCACATTGTTCATATTAAAATATGAAATAATTTCTACCCACAGTCACTAGGTGATGTTTTTTCCAGTTTTCATTTTCTCAATATTTTCGGTGATACCATAAACTGGGGTTACTTTGAACACAGAGGACACTTTGAACGTTTTTTCAGAAAATCATATTTAGGTTTCTACATGCTACTCTTGTAGCAGATGGAGGTAAATTTGGTATGAGAATGATTTTATAATAATTTGCCTTCATCTATAATATGCAGCATGTGGAAACCTAAATATGATTTTCTGAAAAAATGTTCAAAGTTTCCGCTGTGTTCAAAGTAACCCCAGTTTACGGTATGTATTGTTTAATATACACATACTCATCATTCAGACCAGTATCATCTATTATAGTTGAAGGAGCCATTTCACGAATGAAATCTTCACTCTTTTGTATATACTTTCATTGGGATACTCCTGCCTTAAGTGTTACCCAACTGCAGTCCCGCTAACTCTCAATGGGTTCAAGCCATTTATTTAAATATTCAGCTGCAGTTTGATAAAATGTATGTACATACTGTTTAAATTTTGCAATCTCTGATGATAAACCCTCATTTTCCAATTTACCAAGAATTGATCTGGCAGCTGATGTTATGAAATAATCTTCACCCTTGGAAACTAAATTAGCTTTTAAATAATTTAACACAGAAATTACTTCAAAAACTGTAATTGTTTGACCATCTACTCTTTGAACTGCAATGTGAAAAATTGATGCTTGGTTGTGAAGAAAGTACAGCCAAGCTTCTGATAAAGGATTTTGAAATAATGATTTTATAACAAATGGACATTTATTTTGAGATTCAGAATATGATTTCAGAGGAACAAACATAGTCAGAAGACATTCGACCGCAGGGAGTAAAGCAAGCCACCCTGTTTTGCTATACCCTAAAACTTGTTTGTACTCCTGATATTAAAATTCACAAAATTCTTTAAGATTTTCAACCTTTACAATATACACATAGAAATAAGAATATATATTAGAAACAAAGCCTTCAATATCAATAGGAAGTACATCAGCAGCCATCTGGATAGTATTGTGAATTATATGAGCAGAACACCCAACCCCAAGTAAGTTATGACCTAAATTTCCTTTCAGTTTTGTGAAGACATTGTTGACGCTTTTTCTAGATACACCTCCAAAATTGCAGTTCGTATTATCTGCACAAAGAGCGATTATTGTTCTTTCTTTTAAGTTATTATTTTTCAAACACTCACTCAAAAATATAGCAATAATTTCTTAAGTTTCTTCAGGCAAAGATTTAAGATCCAATATTTTAACTTGCATCCCCTCAGTAGGATTAAAGTACCTAACAAGCAATGGAAATATTTTTACGTCCTTATGGTTTGATGCATCCATCATTAATGAAATAAAATTAGCTTTTTGTAAATCAGATTCTAGTTGAGAAATGGCAAATGGGGTTAAAACATTTAATATAATTGCCTCGGTTTTGCTATGACCACAAGTTAATTTTGGTTCAAAAGTACATTGGATAAGTTTAGAAGTACAGTCCATTGATCTGAAAGATTGGTTGTGGTGAACAGTATGGTAACCAAACACTCCTTCAAAAACTGCTAATTTCATATCTTCATCACCAAAACTTTCACTTTTAAAAAAATTAGTCAATATGGTGCTAGAAACACTTGCACATATCATTCTTTTATGTTTTTTACTGTTTATATATTGTGATATATCCGATCGCCCCTCCCTCCCCCCATGGCTTATACTCAAAGTAGATGTACATTTATTGCATTGAACATTTGAGTCAGAAATTAGTTTTTAATGTATGGATATTCATTTTGTAGGTCACTATTAAAAACACAATTCCTTTTCGGCGGTGGCATATTATTAATTTCAAGTGTTTTAGCACTCGCAGTTTACAAAAGTTTATTGTATTTTATTATTTCACAAATGTAGAACACAGTACTGTCTTCTACCAAAGTCACAATTGTAATGAATTTCTTTTGATTGAAGCATAACATATGTTTACAGTTTTCGTTATTGTTGGCGGCATTCACATCAAACAGAGTGATTATGATTTGTTAGTTGGTATCATCTTAACATAGCGAGTCCACACCTGTGGAGTAACGGTCAGCGCATCTAGCCGCGAAACCAGGTGGCCCGGGTTCGAATCCCGGTCGGGGCAAGTTACCTGGTTGAGGCTTTTTCCGGGATTTTCCCTCAACCCAATACGAGCAAATGCTGGGTAACTTTCGGTGCTGGACCCCGGACTCATTTCACCGGCATTATCACCTTCATTTCATTCAGACACTAAATAACCTAGATGTTGATAAAGCATCGTAAAATAATCTAATAAAATAAAAATAGCGAGCCCACAGCAGCACAGTTCAATTGTTGGCAACTGTACTTTCCCAAACAAAGTCTCCACACAGTTTCAGGTGTATATGTATTGTATAGCCATAATATAAACAGCACTTTGCTTTGTCAGTTGTTAGTATCTTTAAATTTTTCATCAAACTGATGCAAAACAGTACATTTTAAATTTATGAGGACTATAGTTAAAGGCATTTTATGCCGATAAATCATTGCCACAAAAAAGAGACATTTTGGCATCCCATTTTACCTTAAAAAATACGGGACAGAGACTAAAAAAGGGGACTGTCCCGGTCTGGTCACCTTATGGTACTACCGAAGTCTAGATATGGTGTTACCCATTTTACAATATAGCTTACTGTATGAAATTAATTGTAAGCATATTGCATGTAAGCAAAGCTGTTAGCAATTTAAGTTTTGTGCCACTTATTTTTAAATAAAGCATATAACTATTGTGTATATGTGGAATAATATAGTTCTATAGATGTTAAATGTTACGTTTTACTTAACGACGCTCGCAACTGCAGAGGTTATATCAGCATTGCCGGATGTGCCGGAATTTTGTTCTGCAGGAGTTCTTTTACATGCCAGTAAATCTACTGACATAAGCCTGTCGCATTTTTAAGCACACTTAAATGCCATCGACCTGGCCCGGGATCGAACCCGTAACCTGGGGCATAGAAGGCCAGCGCTATACCAACTCACCAACCAGGTCGACTAGTTCTATAGATTTCGCTTGTCCCCAGTTCACTCCATGGTCATAGAGAGAGGTCCTGATGTTATCCTCCCATGTTAGGTACTTGAATTTAACATTTTAGTATTGGAAGACCATACACAAAGTTAAATTAACAATGATTGAAAAATATGATAGTGAACAATGGTCTATTAAGAAATGGTCGATTAGTTGCTAAGGAGCTTGTAATTACAGAGATAAATATTATGTAATGTATGTTCAAGTATATTTTTCATACTTGAGATTGTAATGTATATTGTGAAAGTGAAAACTAAACAAGACAACATTCCTTTTTCAACTGTTGTGGTACTGTTTCTGTTGTTATTATCAATGATTATTGAAATTATTTATTTGTATCTTCTTTGCTGATATAAAAATTGTTGCAATTCAGCAGAGAACAGATTCCAATTCACTTATTGTTCTTTTTGCTTGAGGCAATCAAGAGATGTAATCGTGCAACAAAGTGCTACATCTGTTTTCCGAGGGCATAAATTGGAGACCTGTTTGTCCTTGAGTTTTCAAATGTGGCTCTAGTTACAGTTTCCGGGAACAGTCTCTTGAGTCCAGTAATATGTGAGGTAAGCTCTATTTTCTTAGTAGCTATTGGATGGCATCTTGTACGAGTATTTGTTTCCTTTTCTTTTTGGTAGTGTCAGTAATTTCATCCTTTTCTTTTTGGTAGTGTCGGTAATTTAATTTTCCATAAGTCCGAGGTAGACAGATATTGATGTTATTTTTCTTGATTTTATAATTTTGATTATAGCTTTTCTGAATAATCTTTCCACTGTTTCTATAATACAGTTGCATTTCTTACATAACACCAGGGAGAGACAGATTGTTATTGTAAAAATGTAAATGTGTAAACAAGCTTTGGTATGTGTAATGCAATAGGTAACAGACTCGTGAGTTGGTTTAAATTATATGCAACAATTATTATTATTATTATTATTATTATTATTATTATTATTATTATTATTATTATTATTATTTTACTTACTCACTCTTCTACCTGGCCAGTGCGCAGTGTAGAGATTTTACAAGGGAAAGCCACTGGATTCTATCCAAAGCTAACTTTCTCGCTTGTCCCCAGTTCACTCCATGGTCATAGAGAGAGGTTCTGATGTTATCCTCCCATGTTACTCTACTTCTTCCTCGAGGTCTTTTTCCCTGAAGCTTTGTTTCATAAAGTCTCCTTGGGTATCGATCATCTCCTATCCTAATTAAATGGCCATACCAACATAGCTGATTCTGCTTTATTGGTTTTTTGACAGGTGGTACTGGAAGGCTGTAATAGTTGTGTTTCTTATCCTATCTCTTCAAGTCTTCCTCTCTGTTTTCCTGAGGTATCTCATCTCAGCTGCCTGCAGTGCATCACTTTCTTTAGAAGTTAAAGCCCAGCTTTGACTCTCGTAAGTTAAAATAGGTACCAGTACAGAAGTGTTTTTATACACAACCAATTTAGTTGTTTGGAAACTTCATTATTTCCAATAAATTTGGTGTTAAGCACTCCAAATATTCAACCTGCTGCTGATATTCTGCTGTTTAATTCTTTTTCTGGAGAATCTACCACAACTCATGCCAAGGCACCCTATCGAATGCTTTGTCAAGGTCTATGAAACTTAAATGTAATGATGTGTTTCTTTCATTCATCTTTTCACTTATTTGTCTTATTGTGAATATATGATCTTGAGTGCTTCTACTGCATCTGAAGCCTGATTGTGCCTCATGAAGCATAGGTTTAACTTGCTTTCGTAACTTTATTTTGAATATTCCATTATATATTTTCCCTGGAATACTCAGTAGGATTATTCCTTTATGATTTTTGCATTCTCTGTTATCACTCTTTTTGAAAATTGGGATAATTACTGACATTTTCCAATCTTTGGGAATTTGAAATATTTTCCAGGCTAATTTAAAGACATTAAAAAGGAGTTATTTTCTTTTTTCACCCCTGTATTTAATCATTTCCGGTGTAATCCCATTATGACCTGCTGCCTTTCCCATTTTTATTTTATTTATTGCTTCTTCCATTTCTTCTGTTAAAATTTCTTTTCTTCTAGTGTCTTGTAAAGTGTCCATCATTTTATGATGTAATTATTTTTAGGCAGTCATTCCTAAAAGTAGGTCTTTTTAACATGTCAAAAATTGACTATTATTGTTAACACGCGGAAAATACTTTTAACACTAGTACAAATAGTAATTTATAGTATAAGAGAGTAAAATTAGATTTTATGGCAAGTGGAAACTTTAGCGCCTGAGGCACAGCAGGATGATAATTTCCACGAGGACATAAAATCTGTTTACTCTCGTTTGTGTTCTTTACAATATTTTATTCATTACAGGTATCTAATTTTAATTTTAAATAATTGTTTGCCTTTTCTTTGTAATGTGTGTTTGTGAAGAAGTTATAAATGAATGAATGTATGGATTTTATTGTTGTTAATGTGTTGGTTGTCATGGAGAGATTGATTTAAACAATTTTAATTCACTGCTATGAATTAAAGACTTTTAATTTGCTGCTGTGAATAAAGCCATTGTTTAGGTTGCTAAGGACAGTGAAAGAAAGACCAGTTTATATACCAGTAAATGGAAAAAAGTATTTTCAACACTGACTTTCAACTGTTTGTACCGATTGTCAGTTGTTTCCCACCAGATGTCATATGGCAGCAATTGCAATCAGAGTCCATGGATTTCCAGAGTACCGCAATCCTTTGCGCCGGAAATACCGACAAATCAGCCATTGTTATTCCAGTGCGCACTATTTGCTGTATACAGTTGTAAGGGAATGAATGTAACTTACTGTGCTCCAACCACGAGAAAGTCTCTGCCAGATGAGACGAAGCGGGGTAATGCTGTGAATGAATGTTGATGTCATAAGGTCACACACATGGGTACTCGTATCTCTATTGGCTTGCTCTCACAGCACAAACAATAACATTGATACACACATGTTTATACTACCCTAGTTACAAAATTAGATCACTTTTAATCTCCTGGTCTTTTAATCCCTCCATACAAGAAATAACATATGCAGGAGAGCGCATGGTTTTTAAACAGACGTTATAACGATAATATTATCTATCTACTTCGCTCCAATAGATGACGCAATAGTAAGCACATTCCTTTCACGGTTGATCTCCTGGTTGGAGAACAGTATGTAGCCTAAATAAGAATCAAATATTTTTAATTTTAAGGGCCATGGACACTAGCCTAAATTGAGTTTTACTTTAAATGTTCTTATCCCAAGCATGTTGAAATGGAATAACAGTGGTGGCCGATAGCACTGCTCTGAGTATCCACGGACTCTGATTGCAATCAATTAATAAAGCAGTTTGAACAGTGCCAGTCCTGCTTTTAAAAATGACTGTTTTTGGTTAAGAAACATGCACAAAATAAATTGCTTCAACAACTATTTAATTGGTAACTATCCGAAAGAATTAAGAATTAAATTCAATTATAAAATATATAGATCTTTACTCAAACGCTCTGCCACTGCCTGCTTTTCATATGGTAGAGTTTCACTATTATAATGAAGCTGTACACTGCAGTTGAGAGGTCGGGGAATTGTCTTTATACCAGTATGGTTGAGTGGTTGTCTAAGAAATAGTGTATGATACATTTGTTAAAGAGGATTTTATTTTGTTCTTAGGTATTGCTACGCTTGGCTTATGGCTTCATTTCGCAAACATCCCTATGCACAAACTAAAATACCATTTTTAACACTTACACAGTAAACAACTATTATTTTACTTTTTTAACAGTATTTGAATCTTCAAAATTAACATATTCCAAAAACACTTCAATTGATTTCAGTAGAGTGCATATTTCTGGAAACAAGCTGAGGAAGAAAGTTTTTCTGCATGAGACAGTATGCCTTTCATCTGCTTACAGACTTCATGGCACTGTAAAGTTTTCAGTACCTAGTTTGAAACGTAATTTGTGAGTATAGTTTAAATGTCAAATTAAAAATTAATTCTGTGAATAAGTATTACTTAAGCACATGGCTTTAATTACTTTATCCTGTAAGTTAAAAAATTAATTTAAATATAATGTACTTCGATGTTTGTAAAATTGTGGACAAAAAGTTTGACTACACTGAAATTATTAGTCCTAATGCGCGCTTCACAAGACCTACGGCAAATTGCACGTCAGATGTCCATAGTTTACCTTTGCGTGCACAACTTTGAAAATGTGTGTTGTGAACAGGTCTTTTGGCATGACATGCACGATGCCTAATTCTTCGAGTTGGGGGTATTCTAGCTGGACAATCATTTTGTCCGCTATGGTACGTCTTATAGGGAATTTTACTTACTTAACATAATAAAATTGAAATATTTTCATGTGATGTCATGAAGGACATTACCTTTGTGTGTGAGAACATAAATAATTATCCATGAGACTTTGACAAGACTCCGTTAGGTTGCTGTCATTTGTAACATCCAAAAATCTGACGTTCCCAGCTGTATAAAGTTCATGATTTAACTGGCATACCATCACCTGAAATACGAACATTATTTATGTGCATTTGCATGAAATAGTGATATAATCATCACACAGACTTATTTTTCGTATTTTAACTTTAAAAATGACAATTTCAAAGTGAAAATAATTAAATATATTTTGGAGAACTGTTGAAAATAAAAATAAAGTATCTGTAATAATTGTAACTGCTATTAATTGAAGTAGGAAGTGAATCTCAACAAAACAGTCGTCCTTGATATTCAAGTGGTCACAAGTTCAGTAACACTAGATTTTTAAGAGTGATAAATATATTTTACACCAATTCCTTTGGGATTCATACTTTTGTGATAATGGAAATAACTTTGACCCCAGAGAATCAGTAGTACTGTATTACATGGATTAGTAACAACATGCATAATACGATTATTGGGCTCTGGAGCTCTTCCTTCTTTTTCTATCCTGGTTTAGGAACTGTATTTCTGTTTCAGCCTCAGAAGTTACTTCACCTCTTATGTGGACTACCAACATTCTGTTTTCCTTTTGAGTTATATGTTAGAATTTCTTTTAGGTATACATTCTGTATTTATTCTTAGTACATGTGCTTTCCAGCTTTCTTTATTGTCGTTAATTTTTTTTAACTATGGGATATAATTAAATTATTTCCTTATTTTTTATTTGATCTACTTCGGAGCATCCTTTCACTGATCTTAGAAATATCATTTCATCGACTTGAATCTTGCTAATATCTCTTAGTTTCAGTATCTTGGTTTCTGGTCCATAAAGTAAAATTGGTGCTGCCATAACTTTATATAATAATGTCTGGGTGTCTTTTCTTGTTTTCTTCCTTTACGTCCTTTGTATCATTGTACATACTGACTGCAATTTATTTCATTTGTTATTTATATCTTCATTTTATATTTAACTCTTATGATGAATTTTGGTGAAGTTCGAAGGGCCTAATTAGTCAAATCCACTCTCCTCACTTCCATGCTGGAGCCCCATGGGATCTTTAAAGATGTGAAAGAGAGAGTGGTGTGCTGAAAGCAATGGAAACTACCGCATTTATCTTTTCCAAGAAAAACTGCAAACATACTGATCAGGAAGAGGAAAAGGAATTGGTGGGGTCACTGGCTGAGAAGAACTATAATATCTGGTCTGTTTATGTCAAACTGTTGCATCTGTGAATATACTGTAGGCCCTATTGTATTATATCCCAGTACACCTTTGCTGAATTATTTTCTAATGGTTTGTATTGGTAATATGATGATTTGTTAGTGCAAAATTTTGGTTACATCTTCATGTCACAATTTATAATAAATCTGGGTTTTTTTATATATGCTGAATATTTTCAATTGAAATTTTTCGTTTCAGTTTGTTGTTGATCCATTGCGTAGGTACTTGACATTGAAGTCATTTGCCATCTTGCACCTCAGTATTTTTGTACAATATCATCTTCTTGCAGCAATGGTGTGCATCTTTTGATGCGTTCCTTGTCATCTCTTCATTTGCATGACACAATATACAGGCAGTTATATGGGAAATTCCTATCCTTTACAGGTGGCTTGTCAAACAATCATGACCTGTTATCAACCTGAACATCGCAGCAACAGATTTACATGGCTGATGGAGAATTATCTCAGGGTTAGTCAGTAAAATTTACCAGGTTTTATCTTATGTTCCATCCAAATTTTGTTGTATTTGGGCAGATATGAATTTACTTTTCATTAGTTTTACAGAATAAAATGGTCCATTAATAGGTGGTTGTAAAATTTCAGTATAAATCACTCTGTCATTTTTTTCTTCCTGTTTGTTATAGGCTTGTTGTCCATTGCAGCTTGAACAATCCAAAAGTTTCTCTGTTTTCCAGCACTTCATTTTCGAAACAGTTTATAACGAAAGACTTTTATTTGTAATACATTCATCTGAAATTCTGCTTACATGACACATCCATAGGGATTTATAGATGTATTTGTAAGCAATCCCACAAATTAACAGGTTCTGCATGGCGCTCATAATGTAATCAGAATGAAATTTTACGTATTGATAAGCATCAGAGTTTGCTCTCTGTACCATCCTTAATTGTATTGTTCCGATAATTTATAGTTGGTACTGGCAACACCCAATCTAGAATAGCATAAATGGAGCTACATGTGTCAGGAAACAGTCTACTATTTGTTAACTATGAATTCAATACTGTACATTTTTTGTTAAAGTGAATTTCTGTTGAGCATGGGCGTTTTTGCCATTGAGGGCTTTTTGAATCCAAGGTTGTTTATTTTTCTTTTCGTTCTTATTATTATTATTATTATTATTATTATTATTATTATTATTGTCCACCAGTATAGCCCACATGTTTGCTTACTGATTTGAGGCATCGTTATGACGTGGGTTCGAGTCTCGCTTGGGTTGATTGCCTGGTTAGGTTTTTTCCGAGGTTTTCCCATGGCCAATTCTTGGACTTACCTCACCAATATCAACTCGCTATCACCAATTGTATCATCACTAGATAGCCTAACCTGTTACAACGTCTTTAATTGGCCAATAAAAGAATAGTATTGCGCCATTCCTGACAATCAGATTTCGAAGCCAATTATAGGAATTTGTATGATTATTGTGGAATATTGTCATTGGAATCCCATCTGTTTGTGTCAAAAAATTGTGGTACACTGTAAGAGTTCTTCACTAGTAATAATGGTGAATGCGAAAGGGAGTATCTCGAGAAAAGAAACTCTACTGGTACATCTTTTGTCACTTAGCCTTACCAGAATTTGTACCTGGATCTCCAATGTGGAAAACTGAATAGGCCTACTCTAGCCATTCACCTTATTCACTCCACTAATTTATTACTTTATATAATTCTTCTAGTGTAAGAAAGAAAAGGAAAAATGAAACCTCTCTATTTCTCTGATGAAAAGCTTTCAATTCTGATAATTGCGCTAGCCACTTCTTCACTTTTAATGGTATATGTGCTAGTCTTGTTTTAATATGTTCCTCGTGAAAGAAACCACTCTCGTCAGGATACTTTTGTGCCTGAAACAGATAAAATGTGTACAAAATAGTTCATTTTCAGATTTATTTTACACATAATGAAAAGATCTTTATCTGCTGTACTGTACCGATGTTCGTTAGAAATTCTGGTGCTTTAACATATTATATTTGTTCATTGAATTTATTATCATTTTTACTTAAAGTTAGGTACAGTAATAATCCATATTTTGACGAATAAACGTAACTTCTATATTGAAGCATATGTCTGTTTATAATTCCTAATTTTCATGAGAAATAAAATTCTAGTGTTTACACTATCTGACTAATTTTCATGAGAAATAAAATTCTAGTGTTTACACTATCTGACTAGGTTTCCTTATTTACGACAGTCTGAACTCTGATGAATACGCAGTACCAGAATCTTATAATGCATCATAATTAGTTATTATAAAAAATAATAAAAGTTCATTATAAGTACAGAAATTTCATTATATTAACTACAGATAAAGGGCATCAAATGTTTAGAAATTCATTCTTAATTATTTTCAGTAGGAATAATTGAAAGTAAAAGTTCTATTGTTTTTATTTTATTTTCTCCTTACTGCTGCTGCTTTTTTTCTGAGAAAAGTATTCGTTTGGGACTAATATAATATTAGAATTTTTTGTTGTGCTTTATGCAAGGAATAAGCTATTAAAATCTGTACAGTTATATTACTTCCACCCTATATATATCATTTCACAGCAGTATGCCTACTAAACAATGGCTCTATGCTCTGAACTTTTAAAAATATGAATGTAAACGAAAAATCATTAATATTTTTACCTGGATTTCTTTGAGGTTATAGAGAATCAGATACTCCCTGAACTGGGCCATTTTTTCTTTATTTTCTTCTTCTGCCTTTGCCATCTGTATATGATATTCATTTACTATGAACTGATGACAATTTTTATAATGTATTATTTTATTCTTATAGAATTCCTGGAAATTAAAAGTAATCATCAAAAATACTCAGAATGATAATAGTAAATTACATACAAATAGAATGGAACTAGAGCAGTGTCAACGCCAGACCACGGCCTGGTATCGGGCTCTCTCATCACTTACACCAGGCCGCGAGATATTCTCCTGGAATTTGTCATTTTACTTTTCTAAGCATTTTTCACGAATAAATATTTTATAGTGGAAATATTCTTAGGGGAATAAGTTTTGTAATTGTGTCGAAAAGCGCAGATTCAATTCTTCTCTAAACTCTAAATTCTGAAATCTAACTAAATAACATCGGTGTAGAAAATATCAGTGACCAAGCCACTTATTTTTTAATGATCGGGAATTTTTCAGACTTCTAAACCTTCCAATGTATTTTTCCACCACATACCTTTGTGAAACTTCATTTTCTTCCATGACTGTGCTTAAAACGAAACAGAGGAACCATATTCAACTTTCTGCCTCCATTTGGCTATCACTTTAATTCATCACAGAATTAACAAGCTAACAGACAGAAGACAGTAACAAAAGTCTCACTAGCCTCGCTTAAACATTAAAAATTCTCGGGTGTAATAAAAAATCAAATACATAGTGGACGAAAAGTCGCTTTCCCCAGACACTTCCTTATATTTAATTACATTCAATTTACATTTGATTACACTTTCCTTTACAGATATTATTCAAAATGGAGACCCTGTTTCTCGATACACAATTCACGGCTATTATTATTCAAGTTATGACGTCTGTATATGCTGTATATGTGAACAAGTATGAAACCTAAGAACTAATAGTGGGAAAAGCAATTTTTAACCCACCTTGTATATTAAGCACTAAGATTAACTTTTTCAATAAATTATAATTATTGCTGTATTATAATATGCAATAATAATAATAATAATAATAATAATAATAATAATAATAATAATGACTTCAAGGAGGCTATATTTAATATAATCAAATATGTTCCACACCTATACGCACATAGAATTATTCAGTGGCAGCCGGTGAGGCATTCTGGTGGTGGTGCCAAAAATGAAAAAAAGGTTTTACGCAAATTACCCTAGTGAAACTGATAATCGCAGCTCATGTTTACATTATGTTAAATAAAACACATTAATTAAACCAGCTATTTTACTAGGTGTATAGTTAATAATGCATCTAGTAACAGTTACAATAACATTTCCGAAACTAATAACGAAATTTACAGATACAGATAATGCAAAACTTTCACAGTATTGTTAGTCAAATACAAATAAATTTTATAACTAATAAAATTACTGGCAAAAACACACGAGATAAACAGTGATATGAATAATAAACGAACATGTTTGCATTTTATTTAACAGGCCGATGAATCCAAGGCAGCGGCCTGAATAACACATGTTCATGTCCTGCACAGATCTCATGTATCGTTAACAAAAGCTTCAATACTATAGCAACAGTGTAGCGATATTTAGTTACTGCAAAATAAAACAAATATTACACAACATTAACAAACTGTGTTACATAATATGAAAAAAAATTTATCTTTCTAAAAAGAACCATGACTATCTCTGCATTCAATATAGTTAAACGGATAATACTTTACA
This sequence comes from Periplaneta americana, assembly GCF_040183065.1. Taxonomy (NCBI): domain Eukaryota; kingdom Metazoa; phylum Arthropoda; class Insecta; order Blattodea; family Blattidae; genus Periplaneta; species Periplaneta americana. The sequence continues at coordinate 148,020,599 of NC_091124.1, read as the reverse complement.
CATTCAAATCCAAGCTATGTGCATTAGTTTTGAATTGGCAACATTACATTAACATTTGGCGCGGAACTTTAACTTGTATTTTCGTGCAAGTCTGCGGTTGATGGTTCCCTTCCTAACGTCTCCAACAACCCTGGCATCTAGCGAAATTTCTGCATTACTGTGCTCTAGCGGGCGGAATATTAACTACTGAGTCAAACTGAATTCGGCTCAAAGTCTGCCATAAGAAACGTATATAAACTAGAATCAGTAGCCTTTTGTACAATGTTACATGGACGTAAGCAGTGCCACACAGAAGTGGCTCCAAAGTTCGGAAAAACACTGCAAGAGTGCGTCCCGATCTGTGCGTGCGCTCGTTCAGATGAAATACGAATAAAAGTGTAGAAATAAACTATTACAACTGCTTTTTAGGATATTATTTTTTGTTTATTTCATTGGCGGTGCCATGGCACACTGGCACTATCCCAAAAGCCACCCCTGGAATTATTCCAATTCAGAAACAACTAAGTAAACTAAAAAAACTCCAAAAGGAAATAACATTTCAATCGATACCTAGTCATTGTGGCATACTTGGAAACGAGAAAGTCGATAATATTGCAAAACAAGCAACATATTTTCAACCGAGACCTCGTCAAGTGATATCTCTATCCAGTGCCTTTGCTTCAGTAAAGTCTCATTTTATAAACCTATGGATCAACAATTGGCTCTCTTCTGACAAAGGAAAAATTTTACAGTCTGTACAAAAGAAACAAAATGACCTGGAAATGTACAAAAACTTGCCCAGATATGTTCAAACATTTTTAACAAGAGCCAGAACAGGTCACATTGTCACACAATAAATTGTACCTACACCGATTTCGCCTTTCTGATACTCCTACTTGTCTGTGGTGTAATAATCGTGATGAAGATCTGGAACACATTCTTCTATACTGTCCATTCATAAACCACAAAAGAAGTAAATTAAAATCATCAGTACCAGTCACAGAAGAACAGCCGTGCAGTGTATATTGACTACACCCCAACTCTGGCTACTAGCAACAGGCATCTATAATGAACACCAATCAAAATACCCCTCATTTCTCATGAAAAACACGAACTGAAAAGACTACAGTGGACTATAGTGGACTTCATGTTGTCAGCAAACGGCTGGATACATGAAGAAGATCTATAGATAATTATTGCTGTGTTAATGTGCTACGTTTTTAAATTCATAATATTAATTAGTGTTTAAAATAGTGTTGAAATTGGGAGATTCATACATTTGCATATAAAAATATTTGGCGTGTGTATGTTTGATAAGTTTATTGCCGAAATGTCGACACTCTTCTGCTGCTTCCCCTGCTCAGCTGACTTCAGTGGTGAATTACAGTGCATAGTCTTTCCATTATCATTTATTTTTCAGACCAATAACATTAAAATCAATTTAATAATACAATGATCGATGTTATAAATTTTTTAAGTTTTTGGTGACCAAAAAGTGCAAATTAGCATAAATTAATTAATGATATTCGCTTCGGAAAACTACAACATGTTACAACATTTCATTAATCAAGTAATTGATAATTAATTAAATTATTTATCAACATGTCACACCATTTTTATAATGTACCAATACTCTTTAAGTCTTAAGATTATGCCATATTTAATTTTATTAGTACTTATGTTAGTTAAATGTAGGAACTTTTAAAAAATTGGAAATGTATTACAAGTAAATATGTTGGGACTGGGTTCTCGTCTTATGGAAAAAGAATTTACAGGGCCGTGGTCTCTCAAAGGTTGAGAACCACTGAACTAGCGGAGAGTTCAGCATAAATTACGTTAGTCCAAGAACCTCATTGTGTCCATCTTTTTAACATAAGAACTAAGCTAATTAATCAGTCCTGGAATCTTAGTTTCTGGAGGTTCATTAAAATTTCTTTTGTGGTACTTTACATTTCTAGACCACAAGTGAAGCCAGTACTTGGAGTTTTCATTACAGAGTCGTATTCTGAGTACCGGTACGTGTTTTTAAAGATGAGGGGCTGTTCATTCATTCATTCATTAATATTTTCTGCCCTAGGATACCTAGATCTTTCACTCACTGCAAATCCAGCATTCTCCAATTTTCCCTATTTTCTGCCTTCTTCTTAGTCTCCACATACGATCAATATATCTTACTGAAGAGGCTATATGGCTCCAATAATAAATCAATTACAGTCCTATGTTGAAACTCTATATTTATCCACTCAAGCATTTTTTGACGTGTAACATCCATGTTATGGTCTCACCATATGACAAAACATGAGTCATCCCTACACTAGTAGGAGGTCCTTGTCCTTCAGGGATTATTTGGACTCATCAATCAGTCAGTCAGTCAATCGACCAACCAAAAACATTTATATTCCATCTATAATAGAAAAAGTGAAAAAATTTTGTGGAATGGAAATTCGACTTCAGTTGCCATGGAAATGTTTACGTCATATCCAATAAATAATGCAAATGAGTCCATTCCTATACGCAAGGGGAGTCCGCAAATATATATAACCTACTTGGAAAAGTCTATTATAATTCATGGGTGGACTGCAGTGTATTTTAAAATATTTAACTTTCATCAAACCAGACAAAGGAAATTGCACAGTAATCCTACACAAACAAGACTTGCACAATAAAATAGAAACATATTTCAAGGAGAACATCATCACAGAACTCAAAAACGACCCCACTACACACTATCACAACATAGTAAAAACACAATAAACAAAAACAAACACATAATTCCAAGCAAAATGAAACAACAACTAAAACCAATCAAACCAGAAGCACCTAAACTAAACGCACTACCGAAAATAGATAAAGAAAACACCCATCAGACCATTAGTCAATCATCGAAATGCACCAACACACAAACTAGCCAGATATATGGACAACATCATAAGAAACAACATAAAATTAAAAAAAAAAAAACAACATAGACCTAGTGAATAAAATAAAATACAAACATATCCCACACAGTACAACATTAGCAACTCTCGACATAACTAACCAATACACAAACATACCCATAAAAGATACACTACAGATACTAGAACAAGTGCTCAAAAACAACAACACACCACAAGAACACATTAAAGAAATCATCCACATCACAGACATCATCACAAAACAAAATTACTTCACATACAATAACAAATATTACACTCAAACTGAAGGCCTACCCATGGGATCACCCATTTTCAGCATACTAGCAGAAATATATTCATACACCACATAGAACAAACATACATACTAAACAAAGACAACATCATATATTGGCACAGATACTAATACTATACAAAGATACAGACAATATACTAATACTATACAAGGGAAACAAAAGACAGATCCAAAACCTACATCAACACATAAACAAAATACACCCAAAGCTACACTACACATTAGAAATTGAAAACAACAAATCCATAAATTTTCTAGACATCACAATAACAAAAGTCGACAACAAACACACATTCAAAGTCTACAAATACTAATACTATACAAGGGAAACAAAAGACAGATCCAAAACCTACATCAACACATAAACAAAATACACCCAAAGCTACACTACACATTAGAAATTGAAAACAACAAATCCATAAATTTTCTAGACATCACAATAACAAAAGTCGACAACAAACACACATTCAAAGTCTACAGAAAACCCACAACAACAACAACAACACACACATACACAACACATCCAATTACTCAACACAACACATCCAATCACCCAACACAACACAAACAAGCTGCATTCCGAACAATGGTACACAGACTACTCAACATACCAATGAACTAACATGACTACAAAGAAGAGCTAAACACAATCAAATACATAGCACAAGAAAACGGATACAACCCAACATAGTAGACAACATAATACGAAAGACAAAACATAGTCACAAAAAACATAAGAATACAACACAAACACAAGAACATAAAATATACATCACACTAACATACGAAAACAAAAACACACAAGATTGCAACCTCATTCAAGAAATTAAATTACAACATCGTTTACAGAACAAATAATACTCTATAAAAACATCTCACACACAAACAACACAAACAAACAAATACAACCACACAGACGTATACAAACTCAAATGTAACACCTGCAACAACTTCTACATAGAACAGAAAGGCAGATCATTTCAAACACGTTACAAAGAACACAACACAGCGATAACAAAATTACAAAACACTTCCACATATGCAGAACACATCACAAATACAGGGACATCAACACAGACATGGAAATTCTACACATCCAACCAAAAAGCCAGAAACTAAACACACTAGAACAATACGAAATATACAAACACATTGAAATGAAATTTTCAACACACAACTCAATTTCAGAACACACACACTCTTTGACTCCACATTACACTACACAAACACACCCCCCATAGGAAACAAAACAAAAGGCGCCAAGACCAGCAATGACCAGTTCTGATGAAGGCCAATAACAGGCCGAAACATGTTAACAAGGTAACAAAAATTTAACACGTGAAAGTTATATAACACGTTTTCCAAAATAATATTTAAAGTGTGCTTTGACAGGATGCTAAACAGACGCATGCACAATACATGCGTAACTATAGAAAGTTATAGGAACAAGCTTGGCATTACTCACAGAAGGCTAAATAACAATAACAACATTTAGTTCTGCAATGGGTTCCAGCATACTATGGCATTGCAGGTAATGAATTGGGGGATCAACTGGCTAAGAAAGGCTGCATCCTAATACAAAAACATTTTATTTCTGTTAAATTCAATAAAAAATTCCAATACAAACAAAATTTTTTGAACAGAATAAAGGAATCAGCTAAAGATAAATCATGGGAACCCCTCCTCCAAAACTTAAACATCATCCCTGAAGAACCAAGAAATTCAGCAGTGGCAGCCTTCCTTCCACCTTCTGACTGGGCATGATTGTTTGGGAGCTAAATTATATAGAATTGGCATCTCCCTCTCACCCAATTGTGTGTTATGTGTCAAGGATGTAATCATGGATAAGCACCACCTGGAAAATTGCGAAGCTTTGCCTGTTCATCTCAACATCATAGAAAAATACTGGACTGCAAGATGGCTGATGGCTTCATTGCCATGATACCAACCAACCAATATTTACGGGATATTCTTGTGTGCTTATATACAGTTGCGTATACCAGTTAAATGCTAATTCTCTGTGTCTCAAAAACAGTTCTTTACTTGCCCTTGCAGAGACTAAGAGGAAAGCAGAAAATAGGAAAGATTGAAGAATGCTGGGTTTGCAGTGAAAGACCTGCCCATGGACAGAACACTTATGTATGTACATATATGTACTTGCCCTTTTAGTTGTACATTTTATTATTATTATTATTATTATTATTATTATTATGCCGCCATGGTGGTTTAGTGGCTAGAGTGCTGAACTTACAACCCTGTGGACCCGTGTTCGAACCCCGGCGTACTTCCGATTTTTAACTTGTCTTAGGCAAGCCTGTGATCCAGGTAACACAGGGGTTTTCTTTGGGAGTTCTGGTTACCTTGTGACATCCCAACAGATCTCCATTATCATCTCATCTCATCTCATCTCATCTCATCACGGGTGTAGCATAGATCAGCCCCCTATGGTGCACCCTGGCCAACGATTCTGTCGGTAAATTGTCTACAAAACTGGCTTCATATGGGTGAATGACTGAACAGTCAAGTACTCACCGTTAGTTTAAAAAAATATATTATTGTTACTATTATTACTATTGTTACTAATATTATTCAGGTTGCGGATAGAGGAATCGGCCTTCAGCTGTGAATATATTGAATAAGAAGTCGAGGACAGCCAATCAACCCATCATGGTAAAAAGGAGCTTGTTACGAAACCCCAACATGAACTGATTTTTTGGCGCGACCATAGCACATTGTATTCACCTAACAATTAGGAATATTAAATCCAGACATTTAAGATGGGCAGGCATAGATGAATCCAGAAATCTATATAATGTTATCGGGAGACCTAAGGGAAAAAGACCTTTGCAGAGGCCGAGAGATAGATGGAATGATAATATTAAAATGGATTTGTGGGAGGTGGGATATGTTGGTAGAGAATGGATTAATCTTGCTAAGGATAGGGACCGATGGCGTGCTTATGTGAGGGCGGCAATGAACCTCCGGGTTCCTTAAAAGCCATTTGTAAGTAAGTTACTAATATTTTATTATTATTATTATTATTATTATTATTATTATTGTTGTTGTTGTTGTTGGACGATTGACTGTTATTCATGGCATATTTCGTTCCATTCATTAGACACACGTCTTACAGTAAATTGCATTTATTTATTCTAATTTCATTACTCTAATTCCTATATAGACATCACGCAACCACAGTACCGGTAATTTCCTCAAATCCTCTGCCACTTTTTTCTTGGATAATGTACAAGTTTTTCACCAATTGACTTGTTATTTTTAAAATGTTGAAGTAACGTTTGGGTTTTGTTTTTAATGTTTCTCGAATATCTAGGCTATATTTCTTTTATTCTATAATTTTGTATTATCTTCTTCTGTATTGATTTTCAATAATGTTTCTCACGAGGTCACATCGCAAATCTTGCAGTGGCTAAATATAATATTACAGTAGCTGTGTCAGTATACTTATATCTGCATGTTTTTTTGGAGCTGAGGGCATTTCCTTCCCTCCAGTCATAGAACATCTTCATCTATTCATACTACTGCCTGTTTGAGATTGCTAATGAGGTAGAACGAGACTATCAACACAGCAATTTACAATCATCTTGTAATCGATTAATCGATATAGGAATCCACTGAAAACTACTACTCTATCATATTCCCGGAGATAAACTTATTGGAAACTTATGGCGAACTCTTTAGGAAGCTAGTGCCAGTAAGAATACTTATAGCTGATGTTGACTCCCGAATCATCATTGAGTTGAGATTGTTGGAATATTAATAAATTGTTACTACATTATTATTGGAGGCACACCTAAGTTACATATTCCTCAATGCAGTTATAGGTTTTATGTTATAGCTAAAATGGTTTACTTTTTACACTCATACCTTCACTAGTGTCCTCTCTTCGTCTTTAATTAAGCATTCGTCCAGGCTAACAAGTCTTGACAGGTGGTACACCGTGTAAGGTCTATAATTGCAGAGTTGAACTAGGGGGCACTCTCCATACATCATGTCCGCAAGTCTGAGAGATGTCAGTGATTCAACTTCATTCAAGTGACATAAATCCTGGCAACAGTTATGAAATTAATTTTTTATGTGTTATACATTGGTTAAATTCTTATTCTTTCTATTATTATTATTATTATTATTACTATTATTATTATTATTATTATTACTATTACTATTACTATTATTGTTTTTTTATTATTACAGTGTGGTCACCTACATAATGTAGGCCAACTGAATGATGTGGGACCCGCATTAAGGCCATGCAACATGCGGCAAACCGTCTCCCGCATGCTCGGCAATCGAGTTCAGTCTGTCTGTAGGAGTGGTTGTGTTGACGTTAGATTGCATGTTATTCTTGTTATTGTGTTAGTGAAGTGTTTAATCCCTTCAGGCCTGAAGTACATTATAGCGTACAGTACGTTGTTTCTTTTTTTATTTTTTGGAATGTCTTTGATACTTTTAAATATTTTGAAAAATTCAATGTGATAGAAATGGAGAATATTATTTTTGAAACATTTCTGTACCTGAATTAAAAATAAAATTTAAAATTTTGGGACCCCAGGAGTCAAAATTGTCCCCAAATTTTGATTTTCTGTGAAGACTTGAATTGGGAATTTTGGATCCCCAGAATGATTATGTGACCAGTTTTTTTAATTGTTTTTAATATAAATTCAGGTTTGAGAAGGGGTTAAATTTAGATTTAGGAATGGTCTTTTACTGCTTTTTGCAATCACTCTTTTTCAGACAAGTCTCTACCATGAAAATCCTTTGCTTTGATGTAAATTTCTGTGGTGCCATGTGAGAAAGCTAATCTGAACACTTCACTAACACAATCAGAAGAATAACACGCAATCTAACAACACAGCCACTCCTGAACTGGACTACATAGCATGTGGGAGACTGTTTGCCACATGTTATTTGGCTTTTGTGCTAGTTTCACACTGCCCAGTCGACCTACATTATATAAGTGAACACTCTATATTATGTACGCTGTTCCATTTATCTAGACCAGCCAAAATAACTTTGTACACAAGCATCAAATGAAAAATTGTTTCATACGAAAGGTGTACAACTGAAAGGGGGAAATAATACTGACGGAGAGGCAACCTTGTAGCATTATTTATTAATGAGATACGAGTACCAAATTTGTTTTTTTAAATATATTTATTATTCAGTATTTCAATTAAGCTCGTCAAGACGTGTCCAAAAATGTATCACAGTGGGTCATTTTAATAAACAGAACATTAATAAACGGAATGTTATTTGATGCCTTGATGGCATTGTTCCTGTGCATAATACGTACAAAGGAAGTGGTTTGACTTTAAGTTGGTATAAACAATACGTAGTAGGCCTACATTGTAGATACCCATAGTTACGTAACCCATTCCACATAGCTTTGGTTTACAGTAAACACATGAAACCAAATGTAGCATAGACCACTTTCTCAGTCATCAGTGTTCAGCGGAATAAAACCAAAGCGACTCTGAGTATCATCTGCAATGTATTACGTATTGTTTGCACCAATTTAAAGTCAAACAACTTCATACTATGCACAGGAACAATGCCTCAAGGCTCCAATAATGTTCTGTTTATTAGAATTGCCCACTGTGGTACATTTTTGAAAAGATCTTGACGAGCTTAATTGAAATACTGAATAATAAATACATTTAAAGAAATAATTTTAATACTCGGTATCTCATTAATAAATAATGCTACAAGGTTGCCTCCCCATCAGTATTATTTCCCCCTTTCAGTTGTATAGCTTTTGTATGAAACAATTTTTTATTTGGTACTTGCGTACAAAGATATTATGGATGGTCAAGATAAATGTGACATCCTGTCTACCCTAGATCATATATGTAACAGATATGTCGGGATTATAGGCTTTGAGGTTAACAACTTTTGTCAGGTTTACTACGCTGCCATCTAGTTATTACATAAGGAGTCATGTCATAATACGCATTTGAATTGCATTAGCGACTGTGCTGTCATCTCGTGTTCGTTTACGGCGGACGGGTGGCGATCCTGGCAGTTGTTCTGTTCAAAGTGCTGCCGATTTTAACATAGCAAGGAGTTATCTGTTACATATATGATCTAGGCTGTCTACTCTGGTGGACGTAGGTAATCACACAAGCAAAGAATTATGTTAATTTATATTGGACATTATTTAGATAAATAATTCGATTTTAAATGAAAGTATAGGCCTAATTTTTAAATTTGTGTACATGTATGTGCAAAAAAGAAACTGCTTGATTGAGAACAAAATGAAAGTAGGCCCATCTGTTCTCATTTATAAACATAAACAGAAGTATTCACATGCAAATTTACAAGAACTTTCTTTTAAGAACAAAATGAAAACAATATACGTACTTTTTAATAGCTTGTGGGTACAAATTTACAAGAACGTTCTCTTTCAAAGTTTTGTTTCCTTATTTTTCAGCCTCATTTTCACCTTCACTCTCATATTTATTGCACATGACTCGGTTATCAGTTGTGTATGGACTTTTAACGTCCAAAAGAGTACTGATGCTTGTTAGGTTTTATGCATATTTTCCTCGCAGTATGAATACTTGTGCCTTGCCTGCTAGTACCACATCAAAGAATATTTTATTGTTTAATGTTTTAATACCTGCTTTGAATTTAATTTGTGTATCTATATTACAATCTTAACAAGAGTTGCAATAACCAAATTAAGGATTATTGTTGTTTCTTAAATGCACAATTAAAGAATGGCTTAATATTCAGTGGATCTCTGTGTGTATACTTATGCCAACCAGTGTATATTTTTTGACTCTGAACAGCAATGACTTTGAACTGCTACAAATGAGAATATATTTTGGCTGGTCTTGTTTTCTTTTTATTATGAAAGTCGGCATGTGCAGGTACAGCTTGATTCAGGGATTTTGGCTTCTCAAAAAGTAAGTAAATAGACTAAGAGTGAGTTACTCATCACTACTGGCAGGCTGGGTCACACAGGTCAGGCCACAGTCATAACACCTAACACTTCCTTCTTATCAGGTAGCGGTACACTCCGTCTTAAAACACAATATTCGTCCACACCTCCCGTTACTAACCACTACATCTGTTGATTAAACAATGTCATGTTGACATATTTTCTTGACATGAGTGCTCCTCAGCTACGAGGATAGATATTATTTTCATTCTTCCTCTTCCCTCTTCCTCTCCTATGCACATTTGTGATTAAATTTCTTTCTTATGACGCAACACACAGCTCGCTCACTAGCCAAACAACTAAGGACATGGGCCAATAACGATGGATCGAGCTGTACATGATAACACATATAAGACTCACCACAACATTATTTAGGAAGCATCTTAAGCTTCTATGAAAATGTATTCTGAGAAAATATGTAACTTTTGGAGGTGACTATTTTTATTTTTAACGTAGCTTACCTTGAGGCAATGCAATGGATTTCCAGACAAATTTAGATCTTGTAGACTTGTGTTATGTTGTAAAGTTGTTCCTATTTGATATATGTTGTTATTCCCCAAGTTAAGTTCGCGTAGTGCTTTCAGATGTTCCACGTTCTGAATGAAGATAAAACAGTAGAAAAATATAGAAAATTTATAATTATTATCAGATATATAAATAATTACTTTATGTTTTTATTGTGTGATCAGTGCTTCATATTACCTCAATGCAAGATATTTTGTTTCCTGATAGCCATAACGTTTCTAGATTATTCTTGCAGGCTGAGAAATTTGGAATGTGTTCAATTTCATTGGAATATAAATACAATTTCTCAAGTTGTGAACACTGTGAAGCTGGTGATGTTTCCTGAAATGTATTAGCAGAATATTAGCTACAACATATCTGCTGCATCTTTTTGTTGAAGATATATTGCAAACTACTGACTTAAGCCCGGTTCCCATGGTGCTTGTTTCCTTGCTGGTCAGCAAGGTGCTGTAATTTTACGCCACTGGCTTTCTGTTTGTTTCGGTGTTGGTTACCATTCATATCCAGCTGGCTTTTTTAACAGTTCAAATTGTAAAATCATCTACTGCTTCATCTGTTGCCAACACTCATGATAAAGAAGAAACTAAACCATAAGTGAAAAACAACTAAAGTTCTACATTAACTATAGTAAATGTTTTAATAAGATAATTAAACCAGAAATGTAAACCGCTGAAGTCTTATAATATAATTGTTGTATTCTTAGAAACTAAGGAATACTTAATTACAAATTAGAGAACCCATAAGTTGCCTCATTGTCATTCTTACACAACCTTGTCATTGGTCCCAATTCTGAGCAAGATTAATCCAGTCGCTACCATCATATCCCACCTCCCTCAAATCCATTTTAATATTATCCTCCCATCTACGTCTCGGCCTCCCCAAAGGTCTTCTTCCCTTCTGGCCTCCCAACTAACATTCTGTACTGTATGCATTTCTGGATTCACCCATATGTGCTACATGCCCTGTCCATCCTTGTATTCTAAGCAAAAAAAAAAAAAAAAAGATTTAGTTGGAAAACAACGTACTTGATAACATTGTTCCAGCATACAAGCCAACATGAAAAATAGCAAACAACCTAATCTAGAAATGCAACTGGTAATTAGCAAAGTAGCCAGCAGTGGGCAGATTTCCAGCATGCAAGCATGGAGAACTATCATCAGCGCTCCCAGCAGTGGGAACAGGGCTTTATTGTGCTCATTTTCATATATTATATCATTGGCCTGCTTGATTTTTTATTTTGTGCATCGGGTGTTTTTGCGATTTCAAGATCTGTCATGTCTGTAGTTTCAATCAAGATATTGGTGCACAAAGACATAGCCTATGTCTGCAAAATGAGGAATTCGATGGTGGAGCAAGTAGGGTTGCCAGATTTGTTAAAAAAAAAAAGAAAGAAAAAAGGAAAATTTTCACAAAAAATATAGTTTACTGTTTAAAGTGTAATATCACTACCATTCTTAAAACTATTTCAGACATTTAACATTATAAGCTAGATTTATAATACTTTTGTCAAGACTATACGTGTAATGAAACCACTTATACCTAGGAAAACACGAAGCATTGCTGACATCACTCATATTTAACAGATTATTTGGCAGCCTGAAGTCATTTTGTATATTTTTATTCCCCAAAATAAATTCTCTGCATGACTCATTGAAGTTGAAAAATACTTGTAATTCAGTCATTTTATTTCATACATCTGACCGCTTAAACTTCATTAAAGAGAAAACTCTTTCAACATAGGCATTAGAGCCTGATATACTGAACAGAAAACGAATTACCTTCGCAATATTTGGAACATTTTTCAGAGGATGCCAGTTAACTGCTTACCATACTTAGAAAATTACTGTATTAAACTATAAAGCAAAAGGAACCCGAAACAGGAAGACCATTTCGTTGATGGACAGACCAATTTTTGTAATCACAGGACGGACATTGGTTACCCAGAACTGCAAATGGAAGAAGAAGAAAAAGATAGTTGGAACTTTTGTTACATTCACTTCAGAAAAAAAGTCAACCTACTTCTCAACAACACTGATTTCTTTCTTCATGTAACTATGTAATTGTTCTTTTGATTCCATACAATTCATCAGATTATCAGACCAGGTAGTGTGCAACTAGCACAAAAGCCAAACAACATGTGGCGAACAGTCTCCTGCATGCTATGCAGTCCAGTTCAGGAGTGGTTGTGTTGATGTTACGAGGGCTATTCATAAAGTAACTTCCGTTTTCATATAGCATGCGTAACAACAGAGACAATGGCGCCGCTCTTGTGGTGGAGTGTACCTTGAAGCAGTATGCGTCAAGGTCATGTCTTTGTTCCTCTCTGAGCCATGTGCTGTCAAAATGTGTGTTGCAATCACAAGTCCTGCCAGGTGTGAGGTATGTTCTGTAATAAGATTTCTTGTGGTCAAAAACTGTAAAGCTAGTGAAATCCATCGCCAACATAATGAGTGAAGATGGTGTAAGACAGTGGTGCGTATGTTCAAAAATGGGCGAACCAATGTCCATGATAAAGAGAGAAGTGGTCGACCGAGTATCGTGACTGCAGATCTGATTCGTTTGGTTGACGAAAGGGTTAGAGCAAACCGCAGGTTCACCATGTCGGAGCTTAATGAGGATTTTCCACAGATTAGTCGTACTCTTCTGTACAAAGTGATTACCGAAGATTTGGGCTACCAGAAACTTTCTGCCAGATGGGTGCCTAAACTCCTTTCTGAGGAACAAAAGGTTCAGCAGATGGGAGCAGCACTGTCCTTTCTTGAGCGTTATGAAAGAGAAGGTGATGCTTTTCTCGATCAGATTGTAACAGGAGATGAGACTGATGGGGTATGTGAATGCAGAAACAAAGCTTCAATCAATGCAATGGGGCCATACTCACTCCCCGAAAAAAACCCACAAAGTGTCGTCAAACACTTTCCACGAGGAAACTCATGGCAACTGTCTTCTGGGACAGAAAAGGAATTTTGCTAGTGGAGTTCTTGGAGAGGAATGCCACAATTAACGCTGAGTGTTACTGTAACACATTAACAAACTTGAAAAGGGCCATTCAAAACAAACGTGGCATGTTGAGCTCTGGGGTGATTTTTCTGCATGACAACACCCGGCCCCATACAGCACATCGTACTGCGACCAAACTACAAGAGTTCAAGTGGGAAGTATTGGATCATCCTCCCTATAGCCCAGATTTGGCGCCTAGTGATTACCATCTCTTCATGCACATGAAGACGTGGCTTGGCTCGAAGTGCTTTGACAATGACGAAGAGTTGAAAACCAGTGTCGTAGGTTGGCTTCAGTCGCAGGTGGCCGAATTCTACGATTGTGGAATTTCAAAGCTCGTCAAACACTATGACAAGTGTCTCAATGTGGCTGGAAACTATGTGGAAAAATAAACTAGAGTGTATACTTTCAAACGTATTGTAACCCAATTCTGTAACGTCATTCACACGTTTGTAAAAAAATAAACGGAAGTTACTTTATAAATAGCCTCGTAGATTGCGTGTTATTCTTCTGATTGTGTTGGTGAAGTATTCAGATTAGCTTCCTCACATGGCACCACAGAAATTTACATCAGAGCAAAGAATTTTTATGGTAGAGACTTGTCTGAAAAAGAGTGATTGCGAAAAGCAGTAAAAAACCACTCCTAAATCTAAATCTAAATACTTCACTAACACAATCAGAAGAATAACATGCAATCCAACGTCAACACTCCTACAGACAGACTGAACTCTACTGCTGAGCATGCAGGAGATGGTTTGCCGCATGTTGCATACCCTTCATGCTGGTTCATCAGCATCTTCAAAATCACGATATTGGATTTTATCTCTGTATATAGCCTAGGCCTATTAGACTCCATGTTGAAAATAATTATATTGTAGAGAAAAAACATATGAATAGATAACCCTCAAATTACAGAAGACGTATTTTAAGGTAAACAAACATAAGAATACGGGAAAAATGTACACTCTGGCACAGGCGCGGATACAAGGGGGGGTCTGGGGGGCTATAGACCCCCCCTATCAATTCAAAGACTTTTTTTTATTTAAAATGTACAAAGCATTATTTTTTCATCCATATAACTTATATGATTTCTTCACTCTCTAAACTTAATATTATTTTGCTATTTTACTTTCGCATACAAACTCTCTTTACAGTTCGTAGTGAATAGATCAGGTAAGTGGTCGCATTCCTTAGGGGTCGTTACCATGGGGTTTAACAATAGCTCGGACTTCGGAACGGAAATCTAACTGTAACCACCCCTACCACACTGTAGCTAGGCCGCTACCAATACCTTTGTTATCGTACTTTACAATAGCCACTACATTCGACTTCTGAATTGAGACGAGAAGTGATCAGTCCGTACAGGTGAATTATTTAGTGTAACAGTTATAAGAAATTATAAAATGTCGAAACGTAAGTTTCAAACAAATATCTTACAATTCATCAAGAAGCCGTGTGGTGAAGTGAAAGAAAAGTGCAGTACGGATGACAATGATACAACTGATGAAGAAAAGTGTATGCCTGTTAATACCGTAACAGTGGAATCGGTTATGTGCGGTGAAAGTGATGACGCTAGTTCGACGACTCATAATGTATTAGATATTGGTTGCTTAGTGGAAAAAGAAATATGCAGTGACGAGATAAAATACAAAGCTCTAACAAATCCGTGGGTTCCAGACGAAAAATATCCATTTCCGAAGACACTAGAATCGGGACAGTCTACACAATTTCAGCGTGCGTGGCTTAAAAGATTTCCATGGCTCTCTTACAGTAAGAAGGATGAAGGTGTGTTCTGTCACATGTGCGTTTTATTCCGACCTAAAGAGGGAGGGCGAAGCAAAGTCACGTTACAGAATTTAGTTACGAAACCTCTAAGAAAATTCAAAAAGACCTCTGAAATATTCAGGAGACATTCAGAGAACAGTTATCACAAAACTGCTCTCTTAAAATGTGACAACTTTAAACGAGTGTTTGAAGGTAAGGTAGAGAACGTTCTGGTTCAATTGAATAATGAAGTGTTACAAACAGTGCGCGAAAACAGGATGAAACTTGTCCCAATAGTAAAAACAATTATTTTGTGCGGCCGACAAAATATTCCATTAAGAGAACACAGGGATGATGGTGCGATTGACTTGGAAAGCGAAAATTAAAACGAAGGTAATTTCAGGGAGCTTCTAAAATATCGCGTTGATGCCGGTGATCAGATTCTGCATAGTCATCTTAAAAATGCCCCCAAAAACTCTTCTCTAACAAGTAAAACAACGCAAAACGATCTCATAAACTGTTGTGTCACCGTTATTGAAAAGAAAATTGTTGAAGAGGTTAACCAAAGTAAATATTTTTCTATCTTAGTAGATGAAACAACCGACATCAGTTCCAATGAGCAACTATCATTATGTATGCGATTCGTAGACCGAGAAAAGTGTTACTTGCATGAGGAATTTTTGAGATTCGTAGTGGTGCAAGATCTAAGTGGAGAGGCATTGTCAAAAGTTGTTTTAAGTGAACTAGACATTTCGAATCTTCGCGGACAGGGTTATGACGGCGGTGCTAATATGTCGGGCATACTATATGCACTGTGCCTCACATTGCCTAAATTTGTCACTTTCAAAATCGTGCTCTGTTCCCAGTGTTAGACAAACTGTAGACACAGTAGCCGAAATAGCAAAATATGTTAGGGAGTCTAGCAAGCGGTCAATCATGATGAAAGAAAAAATTAGTCAAATATGCCCTGAATAAAAGAAAACGAAACTAAAGACCTTGTGTGAAACAAGATGGATTGAATGGCATGACGCAGTGTTACAATTTTTAGACATTTTCTCTGCAGTTATATCATTCCTGGAAGATTTTGGATCCTATGGTACAAAGGCACATTTGATGCTTAACTCAATTCTAAAATTCGAATTCATAATTTCATTGCATATTTTAGCAGAAATATTTGGAATAACACTTTGTGTTTCGCGGAAGCTACAGAGCCCAAATCTCGAACTAAGTCAGTGCTACCAGATGGTTGAATGTGTCGTGAATACTCTTCAGGCCTGCCGAGATAATAACACTTATAATTTTCTTTTTGAGAAGGCTGTTACATTGGCTCAATCTGTAGACGTAGAAGTAAATGTACCTCAAGTTGCATCCAGACAAATCCATCGCAATAATGTTGCGTCTAAGTCTCCTAAAGATTATTACCACCTCAATGTATTTCTTCCTTTTCTTGATCACCTTCTAAGCGACTTGTCAGTATGATTTTCGCCTGCTAGGCACAGTCATGTAATTAAACTCCAGTCTTTGATTCCTAACTTTTTACACGACCCTGATAAAAATATCGATGTCATCCTACAAGCTGCAACGATTTATGAATAGGATCTGCCAGGAACTATTCCAGAGCTTAGAGGAGAGCTACATTTGTTGTTTCAATTTTGGAAGGAGCAACAAAAAAACCAGACACGGCTATAGAAGCTTTGCTGCATACTAGGAATAATTTCTATCCCAATATAAGAGAGCTGCTCACCATATTATGTGTCATGCCAGTGACAACTTGCACCGCGGAACGGTCATTCTCAACACTGAGACGTGTGAAAACCTACCTCAGATCGACGATGAACCAGGACAGACTGAATAGTTTGGTATTGCTCAACATTCATCGTAACTAAGTCCGGACGAAGTCATAGAACTTTTCGCAAGAAAACATCCCAGACGACTTCAGCTTCGTTAAACTGTAAGTAACATTTAATCGACTTTCCATTCCAGTCACCATTTCCTTTAGAATTAAAACTAACTGAAGACTTAGAACCTAAGAGTGACAATATTGTTGTGGTTTATTTATTTGTTTTTAATTCCATTGTTCTGTGTTATGATTATACTACTGTATTCATATGTTAATTGAGGGGTTGGGTGCAAGAAAGGCACTTCTCTCAAATGCAAGTTTTGAGAAAATTGATGTTGAAAATTCAAACCGTAATAATGTTATTTATGCACGCCTTTACATTTTGGGTACCGGTACTCCTGACCTCTATGATCACAGTATTGAACTACAACTTTGTGATCATATACATAACAGATCAGAGAACACAATAAAGCGTTTTACTCAAAAAGGGCACATCCTCTAAAATGCCCTTCTTGCACCCAGCCCCTCAATTATTATTACCCCGAATTTTTCTCGTACTTAATGGTAATTAGCCCCCCCCCCCCCATTATTAAATTCTAGATCCGCGCCTGCTCTGGCAACCATAAGGGTAAGGAATGATAAACTAGAAAATTTTGCCTGAAGCCTTCTTAGTTAGAGCAGAGTTCTTCTACATGCCTTAAGTCTGCAATGTGGGACATCAGAATCTATTTCTCTTTCAAAGGATGACATGCTAAAATTAAAAAAAAAATATTCAAGTGCCCTCGACTAGGTGAAACCTTGTAAACTTTGGATCTAATAGAAGTCATAGTTAGGGTTGCCAGATCTCCGGGTGCTGCCCAGAGTGCCCAGTTTTATGAATCCATGTGTAGCCGATAGGAAACTCCTTGTCCTGGGAAATTGTTTGAAATTTTAATTAGTTGTATGCACAATAATGACTGTCCATCAACTACAAAAGTGAGCGTCTGTGTCATGCTGATAATGGCGCAAGCAAGGCGGATTGCGAAATGAACGTCTGTGGTAGGATTAGAGTTTAAAGCAGACCAGCACACATCTTGCCAACAGGTCAACCACTCAATCAGACACTATCTCACGATACTCAACAATGAAAAATTACGTCAACAAATAAAAACTGATAATAAATATTGATGTGATGATAACATGATATGGCATGATATGACATGATATGATATGATATGATATGATATGATATATTTATTCCAACAGCTTACATCGGACGTAATGGCCCTTCACATTTCTGCATACAGTGCCATCACACCCTTGGATACATAATATTCTGCTTACACTTTTTTAAACATCCGGCTATTACATATAAATGACCCTGAACACTTTTCTATCACATCTCTTACCTCTGTTTCCCTCCCTTCTTTTTCTATTTACCCTTCTCTTTCCAAGTTATCTATCTTATTCTTACTAATCTCATTTAACTAAACAATCACTTCTCTCAATCTCTTATTAATTGTTCCCAACGTTGTTTACATTAGTTGAACTCTTCCATAGTTGTTAACTTATTTATTCACTTGAATCACTAACGTTCACTGACCACTTATTCCCATTAATCTAATCTGTATATTTTCAGACGAAGTAGTTTCTACAGTTTCATTACATTTCCATTCCCACTATCTTTATTATATTTGTATCACTACTTACTTATTATCACTCTCTGGTTATTACTTGTATCTTATCCTTTTTCACTATTATTCCCTTGCCTTATCGTCTTTTCTGTCACTATCCTCTTTTCACTTTTCTGAGTTTTGTCACTCATGCATACTATTTTCACTTTATCACTTTCCTATGTTTTGTCACTCCTGCACCAACCTCTTAAGTTATAACTTTTCTGTCTCTTATTTCTTCCCACTGACATACCTCTGTCCGGTGTCGCTAATTTTACTTTATCCCTTCCAGTTCTTGCAGAATCTTGACTTCTTATTTTAGTATCTTCTTCATCTCTCGAACCCTTTTGTAATTGCTGACCCATATTTGATCTTCCAGCTGGATTCACTGAACTCTTTTTGCTGTTCTCAGCGCCTGTATGTCGTCCTTCTGTTCCCCCCTGTCTACCTGATGCTGTCATCATTATTTTAGTGCAA
This sequence comes from Periplaneta americana, assembly GCF_040183065.1. Classification (NCBI taxonomy): domain Eukaryota; kingdom Metazoa; phylum Arthropoda; class Insecta; order Blattodea; family Blattidae; genus Periplaneta; species Periplaneta americana. The sequence continues at coordinate 148,001,194 of NC_091124.1, read as the reverse complement.
GCCTCTTGTTTCTTCTTTAATCGCTTGTTGACATCCTCGTCTGCTGTTGCTGTGCTATGCATTACTCTGGTCGCTGGCCTCTCTTCCTGGTTCATGTGACTCGCTGACTGATTCACTCCGTTGCTTGCTATTCTTTCCTGTGTGATGACCTCTCCACCTTCTAATTTTTCAAATAGTTCTCCCATCGTATATGTCACTATAATGTCCCTTATCACCTCTTTCATTGTCCCTATCTCCCAAACAGAATTCCACATCAGACATCTCCCCATTTATCCTGTAATTCGTCTCCGTATAAAATAGCGAAATGACCATTTTTCCTTGCAGCGTTCATAAAAGGAATCAATATTCTTCTCCTGCATCTTACTTCATATTCAAAATCATGTTCCAAATGTAATGATAACATATTTTATAAATGAAGTTTTGTAGCAGTATTTTAATGGAACCCGAATGCTCAACAATGGAATGATTTAAAATTCAAAACCCAATATTCACTTCCTTCATGGCCAGTTCTTACAGCTTTGCAGTCAGTGTAGTCTGTTATACTTGAGCATGTGAGACGTGCGGGAATTTATGCAAATTTTCAGTTTTGTTAAAAATGAATCCAAGGAAAAGATACAGTATGGTACTTAAGTTACTTTCGTGATGAGTGTTCGATAATTGATAAGTACATGAATTGGCTACCGGTACTTAAAGGAGAGGATGAACTTTCTTGCAAATGTAAAATGTGTAATATTTCATTTACGGTTAAATATGATGAAGTTAAAGCTATTAATAAATATTTGGCATCAGAGTCACACAAAGAAAATTACAGAATACAAAGTAGGAATAATGCTATTATGAAATTTATAGCCCACGATATTCAGATGAATATGATAAAGTTACAGCAATTAAGTTGACTTTAGTACATCATGGTGTAAAACATCACCATTCCTACAATTCACAATATTGTGGTAATAAACTTTATTCGTGTTTTTAATGACTCTACAGTAGCGAAAAAGATAAGCTGTGGGCAAACCAAAAGTGAAGCTCTTGTAATGGGTGCATTCTTTTACCATTTGTACAGTAATGACCTAAAAATACCCATTCTTAATTGGTTCATATGCCTCAAATATGAGTAACAAGAAGCATTTCCCCATTAGTGGTGACATTTTTCTGTAAAAGATGGGATATGAAGCGATATTATCGATGAATTTAAATACTATTATAGTCACAATCATGCCATGGTATGAAAGAAAAAATTCACAACCTCGAGCGGGAATCGAACCTGCGACTTCCTGTTCTCCGGTCAGGCGCTCTACCACTGAGCTATCGAGTTCGTCTCACGCCAAAGGCTTGGAATTATCCTTTCATACTGGCGACTCTGTTATAGAGTACTGTCCATAGCATCTGATCTAGTCAGCACGGCTTATGGGTTGAAAGAAACTTTACAAATGTAATGTATACACGTCCGTTGATGTGACATATTAATGAATTTAAATACTATTATAGTCACAATCATGCCATGGTATGAAAGAAAAATTTCACAACCTCGAGCGGAAATCGAACCTGCGACTTTCTGTTCTCTGGTCAGGCGCTCTACCACTGAGCTATCGAGTTCGTCTCACGCCAAAGGCTTGGAATTATCCTTTCATACTGGCGACTCTGTAATAGAGTACTGTCCATAGCGTCTGATCTAGTCAGCACTGCTTATGGGTTGAAAGAAACTTTACAAATGAAGGGTACACGGGAATAACGAACAAGGTCCATTCAGAATAATTTTGAGATAAATGAAATTTAAAGTTTGAGGACTTGAAACGTATAGTTTATTGTTAACTTATCGTTATTTTTTATCACACAAGAATATAGCATTATCAAGCAAATATGTGACAAAATATTGTTTTGATTTTATGAATTACAACAATGCAAAACTGCAAAAAGTCTACTTTGCTAAGTTTTATAAACGGGAAGAACGAACAATGTCACAATTTAATTGAATATCTGTTGGAAATAGAATCAGGCACAATATTTTCAAACAATGTAGCACATGTTTACTTTCGTGTAGGGTATTATTTTAAAGGTTATAAATATCGTTGACCCATTATAATTATTTTTATCTTTGAGTGTTCATTGTTCCAAACAATTATTGAAAAACAAATCTACACACTAATCTAATTGCACTGAATTTTCCATTGTGAATGAATATATTGAACTATAAAATCGTCTCATTCACTGTTATGGACTTCTTGTGACTCGTCATTGGTGGGAGGAAGACTGAAATATTCTCTAGCAGTTGGAGAACAAACATTTTTCAAAATTTGCAATTCCTTGTACTTTGCCTTGTAGCTGTTTACAGTTTACAATGATGAATGGTTTGGTTTCCTTCTAGAATTCGCAATCTCTTGCCTCCAGTCATCGGGTACTTCACACCTTGCTCTCTGATTGACAAGTCCCATGTTTTTGTCACATTCCAGGTACGAGTGGCCTAGAGTGGGAAATGTGATCCACTGTGCATCAAACCTCTTCTTAGTATTTACTACATAATGACAAAATCTAAATACCGTAAAGTTCCTATTTTGTCCGGAACAAGAATAGTAGAAGATACGGAGTTCACCAACGCAGCTTGGTACAATATTCATACAGTGGTGCCATAACTTAGAGCAAACTTCATCAGAGTCTTTACTTTAAATATTTTGGTCATACATGTCTTCCTGTTGACAGTGTATGTATGTTACAAGAATAAAAGGGCAGCTGTCGACGATAATAGACCTCAATAATTGAAATGTTTGGAACTGGTAATTCTTTTGGAAATCCATGCAGATAGCCTCTTTATACTCTGACTTCCTGGATTTTAGACGTGCAGCCTGTTTTACTTCATAAAACTCCTGTCCTATTCTCTTGTGCAGTTCATTCTACAAAATCAAATTTTGTTTCTCCTTCTCAAAATTATCTAATTTACTTGCATTTTTTCATTGGAAATTTCTGATTTAATGTGTGAAATGTCAGCTAATGTTTCTAAGTGTAACTTAAGCAGCTTAGAAATATTCAAGTCCTCTGGAAGATACAACCTTTGGCTAGCGTAACGAGATTAGTGGACTTTCTGACCTCTAAGTGATTGAATGTGCTGACAAATGTTAGATAAAATCTCTCCTTTCAGTTGGTGAGGCCTGTTTCCATGTTTAACTCTTGTTTACTTTTCCAGAGTAGCCAATGACGTTTTCAAAGTGACTAAAAGTCTGCCTGTTATTCCACATAGAGCAATAAATGCTTTATAGCAAACGGGAACATCAGTATTTTGCCCATCTTTGTTTATTCGCATTTTATAACTGTAAGAAAAATTATGAAAATCAGCCTCGGCTTGTGTTTTTCTGGATCTTCTTCTTTGCACAGGAAGTACCGAAATGAGTCCTGAAAGGTGAGCATTTTGTGTGTCATATGATGCTAATTCATTGAAATGTTTAATAAGATCGCTTCTTTCACTTTGGCTTATTTTCTGGAAACACGGAAAACGAGAACATTTACAGTCTTCTCCCATAATATGACTCACAGAACGAATTTTTTTTAGGCATCTGTAACACGTCCTGTAACTTTTCTCTTCCTTGAATTTACAGAACATGGAATGGGTCCGGATAATTCATTTTCTCTAACGTCAGACATTATAAAAATAAACTGCACTAACCACAAACACTACAATATGTCATAAAAGTATAATAAAGGAAATCATCAGTACCCTACAACAGACATCTGAACACTGGAATAGTACAGCTGTTTGTATTATGCTCACAGGTTCTAATGAAAATTAATATAATTTATTGTCACATGGAATAACAGCTAAACATCATACAGTCATTTAATAATATTATTATTGTATAATGCAGATCGTATTGGAATATGTAAAAATAAACTAACCAACAATGTGCTATGACTCTAAGATCGAGTTTGTAACAGCTGTCTGCATTAGTTTCTGTGTTTAAAATGGACATTGTTCGTTCTTTCTTGGGATGGATGTGACATTGTTCATTCTTCCAAAATATACAGAAACTTTAACGCAGAATACTGAGGACAAATTTCGTTCTTACATAAAACCAATGCAGCCACATGAAAGTACTCCCCTTCTACTATCAGATGGCACTATTAACTCAATTTCGATTTTTGATGGACCTTGTTTGTTATTCCCGTGTACCCTTCAAATGTAATCTCCATCTTACGATGTTTGGTGACGTATACACGTCCATTGATGTGACATATTAATGAATTTTCTTTCATACCATGGCATGATTGTGACTATAATAGTATTTAAATTCATTAATATGTCACATCAACGGATGTGTATACGTCACCAAACATCATAAGATGGAGATTTACATTTGTAAAGTTTCAATATAGCAGATATTGAACAATTATATTTGGTTGGTGAATTTAAAGCAAACATCAGCAATATAAAACAAGGCCGAAAAATCCCTCAGTTTTTGACACATCTCCGTGTAGAAGAACCAGCAAATCCTCTCCAGGCAGGTCATCCATCTTTATGCATACCCTGTCTCAAAGAAATTTGTGATGCAGATTCCCATGACTGTTTGATCTATACAGATGGATCACGTTTGGATAAACTATCGAATCAAAATGCCAAAGTAGGCTGTACCTTTGTTGCCTACAGGAACGACAGCGAACACACCTCAGCCATCTTCAGACTCTCCTCAGAGTGCTCAGTGTTTCAGGCGGAACTATTAGCTTTGCGAGAAGCAATCAAATGGTGTAGTCAGTCTGGTTACAGCGCTTGCGTTCACAGTGATTCGCAGTCAGCAGTAATATCAATTAATGATAAATATAACACTAACATTATAGCCTCAGAGGTAAGAACTTTAATAATGAAAAGTGCCATCCATATTTGTATAACTTGGGTCAGAGGGCATACTGGGATAATTGGAAATGAGAGAGCCGATGAATTGGCAAAGATGGCAGCCAACTCTGATGTGCCACTGTCGTACAATTTGTGTCCGATATCATATATAAAAAAAGTAGCCAAAGAACATTATATGCAAGAATGGAACGAAAGATGGGTCAATAGTAAGGGGATTCTTACAAAAGAGCTATATTTTCCAACGATCTATGATCGTAATAAATGTAAAGTAATAACGCCAAATTTTGTACTGACACAGTTTTTGACTGGGCATGGAAAATTCGGGGAATACTTAAATAGATTCCATATTAAAGACGATGTAACATCTCAAGATGTCAAACATGTATTATATGATTGTCCAGTCTTTTGCCGTGAAAGATACGAGCTTGAGTTGTTACTGAACACTTTAAATTATACATTTACCAAACCGTTAACCAATATACTTACAAACTCCAAATCATATAAGAATTTCATGTCCTTCTTGAATAGAATATTCGTGAAACTGTAAAATGTTAGATTATTCCGGGGGGGGGGGGAAGCGTATTAGTTCTAATCAACTATAATGAAACTGTAAGTCTTCAATTTCGCATACTATAATATTGTACTATTGGTTTTAATTTTTATTTTAATTAGGCATTTGATTTCTAATTTTGAGCCATTTCTTGTAATACCTGATTATTGCCAATTGTTGTTACTAAATAATGTATTTAATTCGTAAATTTTAAGCCATTTCTTAGTATAGCTATTTATTGCTTCTAAAATAACATGTTTAATAGCTATTATATATATATATATATATATATATATATATATATATATATATATATATATATATATATATATATATATATACTTCCTATTAGCATTAGATATAAATATAGAGACATGCCTTGAGGCTTTATGAAACGACCCATTCTTTCATTAAGGTGCATTCTTGTACATAATTCATGTGAATTGTAACCTTGACCACAATTTTGTATTATAATTTTATTATTGTTTATTGCTTATAAAATATGTATTTTGATACCAACTATAACCCTAATATACCTCAGGGTGAAATAGGGTTTATTAAATTGGATAATAAAAAAAAAGTTTCTTTCAACCCATAAGCAGTGCTGACTAGATCAGACGCTATGGACAGTACTCTATAACAGAGTCGCCAGTATGAAAGGATAATTCCAAGCCTTTGGCGTGAGACGAACTCGATAGCTCAGTGGTAGAGCGCCTGACCGGAGAACAGGAAGTCGCAGGTTCGATTCCCGCTTGAGGTTGTGAAATTTTCTTTCATACCATGGCATGATTGTGACTATAATAGTATTTAAATTCATTAATATGTCACATCAACGGACGTGTATACGTCACCAAACATCGTAAGATGGAGATATTATCGAATTTTATGAAGACAGTAATGAGAATACAGAGTTCAAATAAAATCACATCAATGTTGCAGAAAAAAGGACTTTGTTAAAAAAAGAATTGTAGGTTATTCAGCTGAAATGCATATCTGTTACACTTCAGCATTCACAAAAATTTAAGACAAAAATTCTAATATGGGGCAATTACAAATGATTCATTAGGTTTCAAGTCAAATATTTGCGGAAACCATGGCTGTGCTAATCATGAATCGAAAGAAAAACTCTGAAAGTTTACTTTCCCATTGTTGTAACTCTGGCACTTGTAGATAGAGGGCAGCACAAGCATAGTTTTCAAAATGGTGTCTATGCAGCAGAAAACGCTCGCAATTTTGGAATATGAGAAGTATTTTCCTTTATTACCGTACAGCATACGTTCCGGAGACAATACCCTGGAACTTCAATGCCAGGTCACCGAAGCATTCTGCAATGACATCGTCAATTTAAGGCAACTGGTATGACGAATAAAGGTAAAAGAAGTGGACGCCCAAGCATTTCTAATGAAACAGTGAAGCGAGTGAGGGTGAGTTTCACTCGCAGCCCTCAGAAATCAACATACCGCACCAATCGGGAACTTGATATTCCACAACTGACTGTATGGAAAATTTTACGAACCCGATTGTGAATGAAACCATACCACCACATACAGTTACTCATTAGGGTTGTTACAGTGGCCTCCTAGATCCCCCCGACTCATTTGGTTGAGCTCAAGGATTGCAGTTCAGATGCCTTTTCGACCATCACCAGGGATATGCTACTGCTCATATGGGAAGCCACATCGAACACTTGTGAAGATGTGTCCGAAACTTGAACAGTTTGTTTATTTTTGATGTATCATATATTATTCTAAGTGTTATATTTGTCTTTATGCAACTGCTGAAAACCTGATGAATAATTTATATTTTCCCTATATAATAAAGGCTAATTGTTATTGCCAAATACTGCATAATTGTGCTGAATTTAGTTTTCAATTACTTAAATATGATATGAGGCATTAAGTTTAGCCCTAAAAATATATTCCAACTTCTCGTCATCATGCAAGAATGCTGAGGAACTGAGATCGTTCTGTGAATTTGTTCAACAGGACTATTTTCAGATTTTGCATAATATTTCAGTTCGATGGTTGTCCCTTCAAATTAGGTATTCAATGCCTTGTTAAAATATGGCACGCTTTGAAAATGTATTATTTGGCAAAAAACGGAGAACAAAGGTCAGTGCTCTACTAGTCGACTGCCAAGCCATGAATGGTAGTCCATGATAGCTCTCAAATCCAAAAAAATTTGGCCATCGCTGCGTTATGTGAACATGACTGTAACAAAGTTGAATTTTGACATGAACGAGAAATAGCTAGTAAATGTTGCCTGAAGCCAACTCATTAATGAACAGTTGTTCCATGTACCATAAATCTGTGGCATTAATTTCAAGCTTTATTGTTCTTCTAAAGGGAATCAGACTAATGCTTTTTACCGCCTTTTTTTTTGGCTGAATGTGAGACCGTGAACCTTGAATCTAATGGCAAACATGGTAACCATTCAACCAATTCAACATTATTTTGCCATTTTTATGATAGCCAATTCTGCTTTAGAAAAGTGGAGAGAATTATTATCATATCTTATTCCCAAGAGACCAATTTCATGGAATTTCAGTGATTGAAGAATGAAGTACTCAAAAGGAAACCATAGGAAATACTTTGATGGCAGTGCCTGAATAAGATACGACTGTGGATAAGGAATAGACATTTGTGAATATCTTCATAAAAACATATGAACTAAAGTAGGCTGCAAATACATTGCTTTTAAAATTAAGTTTAGTGGAAATATACCTGAATTCTGCATTCAGCTACCCATAGTTCTTTCAAATTGGATAAATGTTCTATTCCGCATAGTGATTTCAATTCTTGCTGACCAATGATAACTAAAGTTGTCAAATGGCTGTACTTTTTATGCAGATATTTTAATGTTCTTGTATGATGAAGATACAACTCAGTTTGTGAAGTACTGTTTCCATGAAGATTGAAATATTCAGAATCTTGATGTGTAGGACTTTCTGGACTTGAGTTATATTCTTTTTGATTACTCATTGCATACAAGGTTCTTATTTTGCTTTACAGATTAGGGCTTTGATACTGTTTCGTTAGAGTGGGACATACACAATAATGATAAAAAAATACTGAAGTAATTACCGTAAATGGTAATGTTTCCATGGTAATGATTTGGGACTGATAATGCATAATATATAACAAATTAAGCTTCATATTATTATGCTTTCATTTGTTTTTATATCAGATTTGCGAAACGTATTTTGTCATATCTAACCACTCATCCAGGTGGAAAAAAAAAAAAAAAAAAAAAAAAAAAACCTGCTGAAATGTTATTCGTAAATAAATATATATTAATGCAAGAACATAAATTATACTATAAAACCCTAATTTTATTTCTCTATAGAAAGGTTGATAATTAATAATTTTTCATACAATCATCTTGACTCAATTGCTGGCTTCTCACCAAAGAGACTATGGTTTGATTCCTGCAGGTGCTGTGAGATTTGTAATGGATATTAAGCAGCTGTGGATGGGTTTCCTGCGAGTATTTTAGTTTCCAGTACTATTGGCATTCCTTTATTATGCCATTATTATCCTATACTCATTTCATTATCTCTAAATAACTTACCGGTACGTAATTTAAACAAGTTATTACAAAAAAAAATATTTCTTCCAGACTATATAGAACATGACAGAAGAATATTGTAGGTATCACGTGCAGGTTCATAAAACAACACATGACATCCAATCAGAATCATTTTAATACAGAAGAGAACATTGTAACAAAGCTTTAACTATACATATGTGTTATCATATATGATAAAATATATGTGGAAACAACAAAGTTCTAATCCAAGGAATAAGTTGTTATTTACTTACCGAAAATACGTTTTATTGAAGCAAAAAGAAAATCGTCTTTCTTTTTTTTAGAGGCAGAATTGTTTTATAAAAAATTTATAACCAATAAAACGGAACTTAAAATTTGAAATCATAATCAAAGGAATAATTTGCATTTTAAATTAAAACAAGTTTGTGGAATTCAATTACTTTTATTACTTCGATACTGATACAAAATTGTTTGCTTCCTTATTGAGATTTCGAATATTTTGTTTTCACAAATGTTTTCCCCGCAGTGGCATTCTTTTTCCATTTCTGGAGCAGTTTCAAGTCAGTTTCTTGTTAGCTCAATTGACGCACCTTATCAAAGTAATAAAAGATAGTCTTTATTCACTAACGGATGTTCAGGTGTATATGGCTGCTCATTTCATTTACCTCTTCATGTTGCAAAATAAATAAATATATAAATAAATAAATGAATAAATAAATAAGTTCAGATATATAGATAGGTAATTAGGTAAATAATGAAGTAAGTTGCTCTAGCTTCTCAATAAAGTGTTTCAATGTTGTTGTTCTTCCTATTATCGTAGTCCAGTTTTTCATAGAGAAGAAGGTGCTTCTTGTTAGAAATTCAAAATTTCATTTTGCTTATTATATTGTAACTCTCTTAGCATTAACTAGGTGCACCACGAGGAGGTGGAGTTACGCAGCACCCAAGAAAATCGATGCCTTATCCATTAGCATTTAATTGCCATCCTGAGATCTCTTAAGATGCGAAAGAGAGAGTGGTGTGCGGAAAGTAATGGAAAGCTACCACATTTGTCTTTCCCAAGGAAAACTGCAAACATGGCATGAGTCTTTCCACTGTAAAAGGTTCTGGATGTTATGGGATGTAATGAAATATTCTGTTCAGATTTTACGTAATCACCTGTACACCTAAATTTCTTTAGATTCTATCTGGTTACTAAAATTATTGAATAAACATACCTTCCCAAGGGTAGCTCCACTTGAAAATAATAATCATAATTACTGATAACACAAATGTTTATTTTTATTTGTTTAGTATGCTGTGTCTTTTGGCAATCCTGCTGCCCTTGTGGGATTTATTATTTAGGAGGAAGAAGAATAAAGTGCATAAGATTTGCTAATGATATGGCGTTATTAGCAGAAGAGGAGATGATACTAAGGGATATGCTACTGGAGCTAAATGACAGTTATGAGCAGTATGGGATGAAGATAAATGCAAATAAGACGACGAAGACCATGGTCAAACGAAAAAAAAATAAAGAAAGTAAACTTGCGAATTCAAAATGGGGTAGTAGAACAAGTGGACAGTTTCAAATACTTGGAGGTGTAGGGTACTATAAGCAGTAACATGAGCTGCTGCCAGGAAGTCAAAAGGAGGATAGCCATGGCCAAGGAAGCTTTTAACAGAAAAAGGTTCTGCGGACCTCTGAAAAAAATAACTAAGGAAGAGATGGATAAATCGCAATATAGCGAATGCCAGTAGGGGAAGTTATCCCCACCCACATGAAATTTGCATTCGACACAACACTCGCCTATTTGTGTCTGATGAGCTAGTAAGGGGAAAAGTGGAAGGGGTCGTGGGCGGAGCTTCTACGTTCACTATATTGTGATTTGCCCGAAGAGACTATTGAAGAGCTTTGTATGGAGTGTGGCATTGTATGGGGCAGAAACATGGACATTACGACGAAATAAAGAGAAGTAAATAGAAGCATTTGAAATGTGGATATGGAGAAGGATGGAGTGTGTGAAGTGGACAGACAGAATAAGAAATGAAGTTGTGTTGGAAAGAATGATGCTGAAACTGATCAGAAAGAGGAAAAGAAATTGGTTGGGTCACTAGCTGAGAAGAAACTACATACTGAAGGATGCACTGGAAGAAATGATGAACAGGAGAGGAGTCCGGGGCAGAAGAAGACATCAGATGATAGACGACATTAAGATATATGAGAAGACTAAGAGGAAGGTAGAAAATAGGAAAGATTGGAGAAAGCTGGGTTTGCAGTGAAAGACCTGCCCTTGGTTAGAACACTGGATTAATGCAATGACATAAATAAGTAAACAAATAAGCAAAGAAATAAAAAAATAAATAAATTTCTAATTCATGGCCATTTTGTGTTTTTGATTTCAAGACCTATTCAAGGTATACACTATTTTTATTAAAATGATTCTATTTTATGTACATCACTGCCAGATAAATTTACTTGTAAATACTGAAAATGAACAAAATCTATCAAATTATTTAATGTAAATCACTGTAGACAGATAAGATTTTCTCTGTATCAATTATGCTGAAAACGTGTATTTCAGCAAAAATCTCAAAATTGATTTTCTGTAATATGAAAATATTATATAATAGAAAGTAAAAAACTGAAATACCTGTGAAAGAACTTCAATTTGCAAGTTTTTTGATCATACACATTATTGAGATCACTTACAATAAATTCAACACCCTGTTTTAAGGAGATTTTTCTTTTCCTAGTTTATTCACCTCAATAGATTGTGCATTAATTTCTTTGCCATAAGGAGTGTTAGCAGTGGTGGTTCCTCGGGGGAGGGAAGGGAGGAATGTCCTCCTCACATTTTTCTTCTTTTGAAAGTAAACCCAAAATAAAAATATGTGCCTTGAAATTCGAGGAAGATTTGATAATTTTTAAGTTCACAGCTATCAGAAAACCTCGGTTGATCGAGTTTTAAACGATGCGTGCTCATGTACTGCTAGAAAACTGTGAGAAAGATGCGAGATGTTTGTGTGGAGGAAAGGCAATCCTTTCCTCTTTTACTGCAGTTAACACACATAGATAGACAACAGCAGACTAGTGCCAGAGAAAGAAGCAGAGTTTTAAAGCAAATGAATGAATGGTTAGGGAGGAGATCCTCCTCTAAATCAGTGCATGGGCGGGAAATAGTTTAGCAGACAGAAACCAACTGGTCATGCAGCAATCATGCGATGTTGCATTCAACCAGACTGTAACACATCTAGGAGACACAATAAAAAGAGTTTTAACGCAAAGCTATGAAAGACATCATACAAACTTTTTTAAAATTATAAATCAAAATATATTATTCATTGCACTTTATATAGGCTACTATTCATGGTTTGAAACTTTCGAGGATATCTGAAAGTTAAAGTCAGGTTTATATAAAACAAAGAGGAAGTAGTTCTACATTAATATCGCAGAACTTTTTGGCCCCTTCCATTCATTGTCTACTACACAGGGCAACAGCCAAGTTGTCAGTTTTTGTACAAATATATTTGAAAATGAAAGTACTCCAAACTACATTATTTTTAATATAAAAAAAATTAATTGACTACCGGCAGCTTTGAACAATAATGGTAGTATGATTTTACAAGAATTGACATTCTTCAAAATCATGTGATACTGAACTTGTAAAATGTACGTACATGTGGCAACACACACCACGTGGGTGGGTGCAGTGTTCTCTCTTTCAAAACAGATATTTCCCATTCTGATTTCCGTAAAACGGTTCCGGTTACGTGTTAGTAACTAGTCTCTTCCAACACATGTGATGTTGTAGTGTGCGCGAAAAATGCTGCGAGGTTGTGAATTTCCTTGTAATTGTTAATTTGTGCAATTATTCAACAGTGAATGGAAGTGAAAACATATTATATTTTGGACAATTTAGGAAACTCAGCTTACAAGAACAGATTATTGCTATACAAAAGGGAAGGCCAACCCCAACAGTATCTGGTCTTACATGTATGCATGTAGGCTAATTTGTAGCATGTTTCTTTCAAGGTGTCATTTTGTGCCGTTAACTTCTTTCCTTCTCTTAAGAAATATGCAGGAGCCACCACTGAGTGTTAGAGACAAATTTTCAGTTATTTTTTCTGTGTCAGAAATTTCATATTCTGACATGCATGCTGTCCTGGAATTCCCTTTGGTTACGCATCCCCATCTTACTACATCTGTTACGAGAGCTAGAGGAGGACTATATAGAAGAGATGTCAAGTGCAAATGTGGTAATACAGTACGTTTTAACTTATTTTTAGGTTAATATTTGAGGAGAAAAATATGCTCCGGCGCCGGGGATCGAACCCGGGTCCTTGGTTCTATGTACCAAGTGCTCTGACCACTGAGCTACGCCGAAATCAATCCACAGCACCGGATCGAATCTTCCTCCTTCAGTGTTTTCCTTTGTGGCCTTTCTCCTCAAATATTAATTGTCAACATTACAGAGATTATTCTGTAGGACAAATTAATAAATCCATAATATTATTTTTAGGTGGTAAGTTAAACAGTTCGACTAGAGCTGACGTATGCATTGTTAACACAAAGCGAATTTAAACTGTAAATTAAACAGTTTGGGTTTTAAATTATGTTTAGTCACCTTCATTAAAATGAAGAGAGCTGATGCATGCGTCAACACAAAATGAATTAGCTCTTCTACATAAATGTATCTTCCAACGCTTGCAAAATATATCTTCCTTTGGAGCTATGGAATTTAGTTCCTGACACCTTACTGTTTCTCTCATGTTAACTATACAACTAACAATCGCAAAACAAGAGATTGTATAAATTAACAAATGTAGCACTCAAAACTATAAACAACATGAAAGCCTTCTGTGCCCAAGATTGTGGGTTCGGTCTCTGCCCAGGTCATTGGCATTTAAGTGTCTTAAATGTGATAGCATCATGTCAGTAGATTTACTGGCATGTGAAAGAACTCCTGAGGGACAAAATTCTGGCACACCAGCAAAGCTGATATAACCTCGGCAGTTGCGAACATTGTTAAATGAAACATAAAAAAAAAAAAAGACATGCAAGAGTGAGATCCTATGTATGTTCAGTCTGCTGGCTTTTTTTACGATTCTGGATACTTAAGATTATTAATCTAGTTCCGCATCTCTTATAAATTTTAATAATCTTGTAGAAATATTCAGAACTTAACTAACAATACTGGTATTGTGAATAAGAGACAACTGCAATTCTATGGCCTGCAAACACACTAGTCTATGTCAGAAATGAAAGTTGACAATTATGCCTTAAGCTCTCTCTATTCTGGAATAATTTTTTCTGAGTCCCACGCTGTAGATGTGTACTTTAGTGTGTCATGTCTTATACTACTGATGTGGAATAAGTAATGGTTCAGGTCCTTATGAGCCACCGGCACAGCTCAGTTGGCTGAGGTGCTTGCCTGCCAATCTGGAGTTGCGCTTGGGTGTGGGTTTGATTCCACTTGGACTGATTACCTGGTTATTTTCGAAGTTCTCCCCGACTGTAAGGAGAATGTCAGATAATCTATGGCGAATCCTCGGCCTCATCTAGCCAAATACCATCTCACTGTCACAAATTCCATCGACGCTAAATAACCCAGTAAGAAAAAAAAAATTTCTCATTAAATTTCGGCCAGTGTATAGCACTAGTATCAACCCAGCATTGTGATGAATTTAGGAACTTACAGTAAGTAGCGAAATCTGGTTTCAAAAGCCTGCTCCCATGGATCATTGGGCTAACCACACATTACCCTTGTACTGGTTGAATGATCATTCATTTTTACTCCGGCATGTGGATGTGAGGCCAGCAACTGGCTGGTAGGACTTGGTCCTCCATGGGCCGTGACACAACAAATGTACTGTTCTTTTATGTGCTATAAACCTACGATACAGGCCTCTCATATTTAGTTCCCTTCTAAGGGAAGGTAGGTTAAAGATTTTTATAACTGTTACAAAATTCATCAACATCAACTGACTTTGAACATGTGAACTCAATTTCGATAATAAGCATACGCGAGTTATGTGACATTCTCTCACTTATTCTTGATGATAAGAAGTCTCATCTGTTTCAGGTGTCATTGCAAAACATTAGCTCCTCAAAGAAAGTAACAAACATTAATTAATGCTAGAAATTAACAAAAATTAAATGTTACTATCTACTGATTTGTACTGTTAGCTGTTAACCATTAACTGAATGAGACGTTAACCTAAGCCTCAACTAATCAACTGAACAGTAACAATATTTGCAGAATGATTAATACTAGCTATGATACACAAATGTGTGGCTCCTGCCCAAATGCAATGCCTATTATTTTCTAGTATTTCTTTTTTTTGTCCCTCTGCAATACATACAGATTGCATGGAGAATTTCCTGAGACCAATGACAATAATATAAAAATAATACTTGTTTATTTCAAATTAACTAGAAGTACAGTAATATTTTGAATAAAACATTCAACATATAATTTATAAAATGATCAATATTTACAATACTTCTACAGGGTGTCTCAGGAGGAATGTAAAATACTTCAGGATAATGTAATCTCTTTAACCAGATATACCTATATCCGAAATGTAATGGTTGAGAAATTATTGATGAGCGAACTTTTAAATGGAGACAGGCATTATACATATATTTCTACGTCACTGAACAAATATGTTTATTTCATAATTAAGTAGAAACTCAGTAAGAAAATAAAATAATTATACAAGACAAATTACTAAGGTTGACCTTATGGATATCATGAATTGTAAATTCGATCAGGTACCAGTACCGGTTCTTTTTCCCACCTCAATGAAACACTTGGTAGCTTGCCAGATTTCAGATAACATTCAGTAAACACAGGGAAAACACACAGCTAAATGGGAACCCTTTGACTGGGAAAATGTTGTCTGTGTTCCTCAACAGCAGCCAATGCATTGCCATCACAAAATCCTTAAACAAAAAGCATATCTGCATATTTACTGTGCGAATACACGAATTAAATGTAAAGTGAACATGTATTCAATTGAATGTGTTGCATTGGCATTGCGGTGCATAGATGCTGCCGTGTGCAAAAGCTCTGGCATAACACGTCAAGTATAGAAGTACCTAATTTCTCATGCCTTCTATTCTGTAAGTGAATTCATGACATTCAATAACACTTCATGAAATTGATACTGAAACTATGTGTTGTACTAGTAGACTATATTGTAAATCTCGTCTGTATATATATTTCATCTAGATGTGACTATAAATTAAGACTTTATAATAGTATTAAGTTTTTTGACTTGTTCCATATTCTAGCTGTAAAACAATGTATGAATACCATGGAATGTTAATAAATACAATACAATACAATACAATAGCACACGGAACTGCAAGACATTTCAGTATATCTCCCCTTAATTTTTCCCCAACTGTTAGACTTCGGACATAGGTATATCAGATTAAATTGATGTAGGTTAACCCAAACTACATTATCCTGAAGTATTTTAGATTCTTCCTGGTACATCCTGTATACACAATAAGAAGATATATTATACAGTGCTGAAAGAAATTGTTGCATATTTTATGGCAAACTTATGAAGTAATATTGCAAATTTATTTTGTGCTAAAGAAAATTGCATATTTTTCATAAGTTTGCAATAAAATAATATGCATCAGTTTCTTTGAGCATTGTAATTACTAGTACATATGTGTGCGTGTATATGAAAAGGGGTCACTTGGCAGCTTTCTAGTTTCAGATATAGACAGTGATTTGAGTGTGATCCAGTTGACACAGGATTTTAATATTTATTCAGTTAATTGCTTAGGACGTGATCATTACAAAAGCATAAAAAAGAAATTCACCAGTTTGAATACTCCCTTGGTTTTATGAAGATTACATTCGAAGCTTTTAATAGAAAAAGGAGCATCTTCTGCGAACCTCTGGAAAAAGAACTAAGCAAGAGACTAGTAAAGTCCTTTGTATGGAGTGTAGCATTGTATGGGACAGAAACATGGACATTACGACGAAGTGAAGAGAAGCGACTAGAAGCACTTGAAATGTGGATATAGAGAAGAATGGAGCATGTGAAATGGACAGACAGAATAAGAAATGAAGCTGTGTTTTGAAAGAGAAGTGAAGAAATAATGGTGAAATTGATCAGGAAGAGGAATTGGCTGGGTCACTGGCTGACGAGAAACTGCCTACTGAAGGATGCACTGAAAGGAATGGTGAACAGGAGAAGAGTTCGGGGCAGAAGAAGATATCAAATAATATTAAGACATTGATGGATCATAGCAGAGACTAAGAGAAAGGCAGAAAATAGGAAAGACTATAGAATGCTGGGTTTGCAGTGAAAGACCTAGCCTTGGGAAGAACACTATGAATGAATGACATCTGAAACTAGAAGCTGCCAAGTGATCCCTTTTCATATGCACAAACACATATTACACCTCGTTAACTGTGTTACAAGACTCAAAAATGATTTATTTTAATTTCTTCTCGTGATGAAAAATCTAAATTTCCAAGAGATTCTTGGAGTTGATTTATATCTTCCAAAGTTGAAGAACTTAAAGACACAGAGCTTGGCTGAAGTTCTGCTTCATCACTATTGGAAAGCTTGGCAGCTCCACTATCAGGCTGTCCTGCCTGGCTCGCATCTTGTTGAAGGTGAATTGAGCTGTAGGTTGTTGGAATGGGTAATGGTTCTACCTTCACAGGAAGTAGATGACTGATGGGATCCAATATAGCTGCCTGATCAAAGTAAGTAAGTCCCTGCAAGCCAAGAAATAAGATAAATGTGATACTCATGTCCTTTTTTACAAGTAGATTCAGTGGCACTGACACTTTTACTTTGAATACAAGTAATATACCAGGTTTTCATTTCATAACTTTACTCTAAATAACTATTTCTATTAAATTTAATTTAATACAAATTATCATTATTTCTATCAATCTCGAGATACTTTGGAGCTTTCAAGTTACTTGTTACGGCTCGCAAGGCCACTGGCTGTAAGTATACTAAATACTAAAACTTGACGCTTATCTAAGCAAGAAATGAAGGGACCAAAAAGCTCACGTAAGTTAATAAAAATATTAAAAACACCAATTTAGATACTGAAATTTCAAATAACACCCCTATATTATGATACTTAAATTTAAAAGAGTATTCAATTGTTTATATATCTCATTCATTTTCACATCTTTTGTTTTCTATAATCGCCTGGCAACCTGGATTATCGTTATTGTCAGTTGATTGTAGAATGAAAACACAGTTCATTCTGGGTAATTTCCTAAATTTAATTAACTAAATTAAATGTTGAAAATGTGCTCTATTGTTGGCTAGACGGTAATACAGCCTATTTTGGAACTCATCTACATAGCATTGCCATATTATCAAAACCATACATAAATAACGTAAATTCGAACTTCGGCTTATTATCCTCTATCTTGTTTTAAATTTTTAAAGAACAGGTTTATAATACAAAACCATAATATTTCTTAATATCAGTTTGTGTTACTACCTGAAATAACCTGTAATCAATCAACTATAGTCTTTGTAGTTTTATTCTCTTCAGCTCTAATCAACAATATAACAATCCAGGTTGCCAGGCAACGATAGAAAACAAAAGATGTAAGAACAAACGAGTGAGAAGTATAAACAATTGAATACCATACTCTTTCAAATTTAAATATCATTATATAGAGGGAAGCCATGTGAAATTTTTTCAAAGGGATGACCTGGGGGAGGGAGTGCAATTAACACTAGTTTTAAATTTCCCCTTCAATATATAAATTGAGTTTTTTTTTTTTTTGTTTAAATTAAATTAAATTGAAATAAATGGTTATTTAGGCTGGGAAGTTTTAAATTGAAAGCCTATGTATTGATTTAAATGGTTTTGTTTGTGAATTACTTAGAAATGTTTGATTAATAACAAACTAAATTTGGAATGATTTAATAATTATGAATCATATTTGATGGTTATTATCCTCTGTCCTGTTCAAAGTATTTTAGGTGTAGATCCGGTTGAGGATATAAGATTTTTAAGACTATCAAAAATATTTCGTATGTCTTCCATGAAACGAAAATAAAACTAGAAGACCAGTGTCATAGACGTATGATATATATGAGAGATTTTTCTAATCCAAGTAAGAGTTTTCATGAAATATTAAGAATAATTTCTAACCCACTTCAAAATTCGAATGTTCGCCATCGTCCTTTTTTATGATAACTATTAAGGTTCATGAATTCTGCTTTATAGAATCCCCCACATTTAAAAGCAGAATTCTCCACACTGATTAGCTAAATAAGATCATCAACCACAACTGGAAGTTTAGCAAGAAAGTAACTATTAGCAGGTCAGAAATGTAATGTAAAAATGATAGAAAACCATTGAGGATTTGTATGAGAAGAACTTTCTCAAAAAAAAAAAAAAAAAAAATGTGAAAGTGAGTGATACATTTTTTTAATATATCCTACAAACTGAAGTAGAAGGGCAGATAGTTCGAAAGGTGGTGCAACAAACCTTGTGACATAGGAAAGAAAATAAGAAGAATAGCCTGTTAAGTCCCATTAAGGAAAAAGGGGGTAGCTATTTAATAACTCACGTGGTGAGCTATTCCGCGCAAGTCTTAGAATATGGCAGTTGTTTTGCCACAATCTGTTAAGTTTTGGTTCACTGACAAATTTTCTTCCTAGTTTCTGCACACGCACACTGATACACCTATGTACATTGCTTTAGTGTTGATACTTTGTGAATCACTACACCAGCACACTAATTGCTTCTATGCATATTTATGATGCTTGGTCACCGATTGTACATATCTCTCCATTCAGCCCTAGATCTTGCTATTCCAGACCAGAGCTCCCTGCTCGATCCCTGAAGAGGTCTTTCCATCTACGTCTTGGTCTCCCCCGCCACCTTTTCTCCAGGTATGGAGCCCACATTGTGACTTTCTGAGTCAGTAGGAAATATACATTCTTTAATATTGAAGTTTATGATATTAAGTCATTTATGATCTTTTATAATTATATTTTGTCATAAATAATGAAACATTCTTTAAAAACGTTTTTAAAACTTCAATTATGATCTTTTTCACACATTCAGTTGTATGTATCCGATTTTAAATGATAAAATAATTTGTGATCTGATTCACCTCTCCTACTGAGGTGACACCGATCAACAATGAAAGCTTTAAAAAATGTAGTTGAAAATAATAGGATATTACATTGGGTAGATAGGATTATAGAAAATTATAAAATTAAATTGGTGCTTTGCTAGGATGTAACCTTATATGGTTAACACTTAGAAAACTGAAAATTTTGATCGGATTCACCCAGTGTTGCAGTACATTTGATTACAACAATATTTGAAATGCAAGAACAATAATAATTTATGCAACACAACATTAATCAAGAGTTTATCTGAAGTCCACATTGATTTTGTTTTAGCCTACCAATGGGCATACTACAAGTCTTGCGAATTGGGATTGGTACAATTTTGCCTTCATCTAAGAAAACATGACATTCCATTGATAATGAACATGCATTTAAGTCTTACATGACGTGATTCTAATCCATGTCTGTGGCTTTATGCAGTGTCATAGCTGACCTGTGTGTAAACTACGACCACCATACTCTTTAAATATTGCCTGAAATATTTTCATTTCCTCAGCGAAAGTCAGTTCAATCTTTTCTGATCATACGGTACATTGATATATGATTAATGCTCTCCTGGTTGGAAATTGATAATATCAGAGTAGGCAATATAAATACCTGCTTTGTGTCCAACTGCAGAAATATTTCATAAGTCTTTGCTGGGAAAGAGTTAATTCCTAACAGAAGCTGTTAATATTTGGAAATTTCACCCTATTGTGATATACTGTATTATGTTACCTCTTTCTGCAAATGTTGAACTGTGACTCCAAGATGGGATGCAATGACTGTAGGTGGGAAAATAGCGTGAAGACATTTCTGTATATATGGTAAAAGTTCTTCTGCAAAATACGCACAAAATCTTGTGAAGTGATCCTTCTCAATTTGTGTCAGTGCTTGCTGTTCTTGTCGATAAAAAGCTAAGGTGCTACGGGCAACTCCACTCAGCGATTCCTTTAATTGATTTGTTGCATTGTCTGCAACTGCTATTGGAGCACAAAGGCGGAGCTCATTGAATGCTGTTAAGATTCCATTGCAGTAGTCTGCCAGTGGATAGAACTCCAACAGACACTGCGGAGGATGTTCCTGTAATAATAATATGATATGGTTCTTAAAGTTACAAGAAAATATAACTTACATTTATTATTTTTCCATAAAAAATATTATTAAATGGAATATACTTTCTCATTATACTTATTATGTAGTAAATAAAATAATAATATTTTAAGTAAAGGACTATTAAATTATCCACAATCACATTCTCATAAATATTTCTATTTTGCAAAGTCTCAACACCTCCACTTCGAGTTTTTTCTTCCTGATCTAATCCCTACCCGGCAAATTAAACATATCCTAATAACAATTAAGAATGTACTGTCTGTCCACTTGGTTATGTTGCATCCCAGTTACCTTCACCCATTTCTGCTAGCCCCTCTGCAAAAGATAGTGGCTGGTTAATCTTAGCTATTCCCTATTGCTGTTCGGAATTGGACTCTACATAACTTTATACAACTGTTTAAAATAATTTAAAGAAAAAGGCCTCATTAAGTAAATAACTGTCACATGATTTCCCCTACCTTAGACCATTTAGCTACATTTTACTTACACATTCCTAATATCTATTAAATTTACTATTAGCAAACATAACATTAACAATAAATTTTAACAATCACACAATATATTTTCGCAAAGTCATAATTAACATATTTTTAAGTATGGTACTGTATTTTCATATGCAAACACAATAACATTTATAAGAAGCTTACTGGTACTTTCGATTGTGATATCAATGCAAACTATCGACTGCAATACACTGCTCCTAGTGTCGAGCTAGTGTGACCATTACCTTGTACGGAAATCCATCATAAATTTTTTAAATAGGTTCACAATTTCGTTAAAATGTGTATTCGCAAATACATTCAAATGTATCCCATAAAAACAGGAATCAATTACATTGTTTTAATGGTAGTTATGCTGGAACATTTAAAATAATTCTTTAAAAAATGGGAATGTTAAAATGAGGGTTTACTGGATCTTTAAGGCATAGTCTATTCTGTTTCAAGTAGTACTATTCCTAATGCAATAAGAAATTAAGAAGGAAATCACTGAAGTTGATTTTGAGAAAATCGCTATTTTGTGCTGATTTTGGAGTAAAATTTAATATATATTATTATCCACTTCTCTGATGAATTGAAAGTAAATAATGGATATGCCCCTGTACCGGTATATAATATTTCCAGTAGTTGAGGAAACAAAGAAAATATTTTGATAACCACTTTCTCGGTATCTATTAGGGATACTTAAGAAGTATATTTCTATGAAAATGTTGAAATCATATTTTTGCAGAATTATTTTCTTCATATTTGTCAAATTAAAAAAGTAAAAATATCATAAACATGTATTGAATAGACGAGTTTTTGAAAGTCGTAACAGATTCAATTAAAAGAAAACTGTTGTAGCTTATTGTGACTACTTAGTATTGTAAAGTTAACACGGTACAACAAAATACTAACTTACTAGACTCGTATTCATTCACATCATTATCGCATATTGTACATGCAAGTCAGAATATATCTTGTGCTGCTTGTAGATAAAATGAATACTGTACTCCAACCAGGAGAAAGTTTCAGGGGAATGAGACGCAGCAGGGTAATGCTGTGAATGAATGTTGATGTCATAAGGTCACACACGTGGGTACACGCATCTCCATTGGCTAACTCTCTAAGTACAAACGATAACACTGATACACACATACTTATACTACCCTACTCACAAAATTAGATCACGTTAATCTTCTGGTCTTTTAATCTCTCCATACAGGAAATAACATATGCAGGAGAGTGCATGTTTTTTAAACTGACGTTATAACGGTAATATTATCTATCTACTTTGCTCCAATAGATGACACAATAGTAAGCACATTCCTTTCACGGTTAATCTCCTGGTTGGAGAACAGTAGCACATACTGCTACTCAAAACTGAGAAATATTTGAATGGAACAGATTACAGATGGGTTGGCTTAATCCTGGGCATTTCAGTCCTAATGGACCTATTCTGCATCTCTTTGTTATAAAAGTGGAACTCACTGAACAGGTGTGAAATTTAAATTTGTTCTGGAAACTTATTTACAACCCTTCAGAAAACTTCGAGTTGAACAAATGAATAGCTAAGTGGAAAAACGTTGCAAGAGCCAAATTTCAAATTTTACAGGAACAGAAAAAAAAACACTTGGTAACTTACATAACATTTTAACATTTTTCGAACCTCCTAGATTCTACTGCCTATATTGAAGATTGTACTTCCATTTTCAACCTCAGAGTTTGTTACAGTATAATACAGAGTATGTGAAACGTATTTGCATTAAAGCATTGCATTAAGAAAAAAAAGTCGTAACGTTTTTCTGTTCAGGTATTCAAATGCTGAACTTTATTAATTATTACAGAATTCACACCTGCTTTGTTGACTGTGCTGAAGTATTCTTAAGTACACTTGTTTGAGGTACTTTTGGTAAAGTGAAGTTTTCTATGTCTTGTTCAAATTTCTTACTCGCCTTGCGCACTGCATGTTCAAAATTTCGCGATATAATTTTAATAAATATAGGTGCTAGAAGACCTCGAAAATCAGCACTAACTCGACTGAATGAAAGACCAAAGTACATGCATTGACCGATGATAGAATCTAAAGAACTTCCAACTCCTCGATTTAGATCTTGCTCAAGTGTAGATAGGAACTGAGACACCTGAAATGTAAGCAAATTTAATGTATGAATGACATAAAACTTGTAGTGTTGTACAAATAATATTATTCAAGTTAGTAAGCATGGTTACAGAGATTAATCTGAAGCTATAATGGCCAGATAAAAATGAAATGTAGAATTTTAAATAAGAAAGGAATTTATAATATTACAAAATTCATCTCAAATTAAATTAAATAGTGGTATCTTCGATTACTGTGTTTGCCATTGGATCCGAAATGTGCAGGTTCTAGACTAAGAACCTTCATATATGCACTTCTCGTACAATATCTCATCATCATTGAATTATAGCTAATATAATTGAGGACTTAACATTCTAAATGTGCTCAGTGCCAAAAACAACTTGATGAAAAACACACTGCGAAATGTATGTTGAGATACCTACAGCACCATCTTTTGGCACATGACTGAGTCACTTACAGTTGAGCTACGACAAAGACAAAGACAATTTAGAACTACCTCTCAGCAATAAGCAAAAAGTAATTAGGAACAGTCGGGAGATCACCCAAATGATTTCGATACTGTATCCAAAAAGTTGACGAATTTAAAAAAAAAAGACAATTTAGTATGATATTCTCATAAGAATGTTCCTCCCTTAGATTGAATAAAATGAAATTTGAAAAATTGGCACTTAGTGCATTTAGAATGTTAGGTATTCATTTGTTATTCAAATTATTAATTCTGTATTGTACTGATGAAATCACTTGATCATACCTGTTAGATGGATTTTACAGAGGGTAAAATTAAATTTTTTATTTTTGTTGGAAAAAGGATAAAAAAAACTTTTATAAGGGCATTAGAATGTGAAACTGGGTTAACAAGTGTCAAATATCTAACGGAGTAAAAGAATTAAATCAGCTTATGTATAAAGAGGCTTCCTCCTTACAAAACGTTAATCTCAAATCTAAATGTGCACTACACTACCCATATGTAAAATGTGCAAATCATTTTCGATAACTGATAAGACATATTGCCATTATTGCAGATGTGATTAGTTGGTGTTTTACTCTCATGCACTTAGTGATGACATTATTCAATATATTGACTTTAATACTTCTCATGTACACAATTATGATTAATATGAATTGGGAGCCATTGGTATAGCTCAGCTGGTAGCATGTTTGCCTACTGATCCGGAGTTGCGTGTGGGCGTGGTTCGAATCCCGTTTGAGCTAATTACCTGGATCGGTTTTTCCGAGGTTTTCTCCAACTGTAAGGCGAATGTCAAGTAATCTACAGAGAATTCTCGGCCTCATTTCGCTATCACCAATTCCATCGACGCTAAATAACCCAGAAGTTGGTACAACGTCGTTAAATAATCAAATAAAAAAAAATGAACTGGACATTTATCAAGATTTTTTATTGGGTTATTTTATGAGGCTGTATCAACGTCTTAGATTATTTAGAGTCTGAATGAAATGAAGGTGATAAAGCCAGTGAAATGAGTCTGGGGTCCAGCACCGAAAGTTACCCAGCATTTGCTCATATTGTGTTGAGGCAAAACCCTGGAAAAAACCTGAATCAAGTAACTTGTCTCGACCAGGATTCGAACCCGGGCCACCTGGTTTCGCAATCAGATGCGCTAACCGTTACTCCACAGATGTGGACCAATTATCAAGATGTAAGAAACAAAATACATAAAATTAATTTTTTTACATAGGTTATAATATGGGGAGAGAGTGAGGGGTAAATAACACGATAAAATCACCATGTTGTCTATGTGAACTTTAACTTTTGAACTGCTTATGGAATTTGATATAGACATGCCATTAGTGATTATGCGAACATCTTTTTAATGTGTTATCTTTCTTCAGGGTGAATTATTAGCTGTGTGACTAGTGTGTTGAATTTCCATGATGGAGACCAAATTTCAAATTCTGATGAGTGTAAGTGGAATTTGGAATGGACAATAGTGGTATTCGAGGCAAGTTTTCCCGTGTTATTGCCAAGACTCTGTCATCATTCCACTATTTCTTCTTAATTCAAAATAATTTTTATCACCAGTATAAGAAAACATTCTCCAGGAAAGATGACACCAACCCCCTCAACCATCAGATACCGGTATGGCAGAAGTATGATTTTTTTTTTCAATCAATTTAAGATTGTAAATAAATAAATGTGAAAAAATGTCTTAATTAAAAATAAACAATATACATACAAATTCAGTTCAATTTTTAAATGTTTTACATTATTTTTGTAAAACAAAACAGGTGGAAGAAAAGATTTAATTATATATTTTGGAGAAAGAATTAATTCTCAATGTCCATACCTCATTCTGTTGACATTTTGAGCGACCTATGATTCCTAACAATTTTAATCAAGTTGAAGTGCTAATTTTAATGACCTTGCAGAGGTCTTCATAACGTCACTAGTACCAGACTTAAATTTTCCTATTTGAATGTCAAAAATTGCTACAGTCTTAAATGTCCATGCAAAACAGGAAGCCTGAACGAGGAATAGCCATCAGCAACTTTTTCCAGAATACTCTTTGTATAGAACACGTTTTTTACATACTGTAAATTTACACCAAGGGACTTCTGTTTTACATACAGACCTGAGGAAGCTATACTAAATAAAGATGTTCATCATTCTTACAAAATATGTCCTCAAATGTGTTTGAAATTATGAATATTAGGCACTAAAAAAACCGAAAATGATGGGATAAACAGAAAATGTTTCCTCTGTTCAGAGATAAAGTAAAATATAACAGAGCAGATTGCGGCCTGGTTATGAAAACTTAGTTTCATATACAAACAGAATAAATTGCAAGATTCCATTCAGCTGTATTCTGACATTCTTCATTAATTTCTGATTACACTAAAAAGAAACTTACTTTTTTTCACCCTACCTTTTCTGTAATCCAACTGTAGAATATTGCACTTTCATTAATATTCTGATCCTTTGGCAATGGTAAAATGGGGTCATCATCACTGAATATTGCTCTATACTGTGTCACAATGTTGAACAGATGTATTCGTGATAGTTCAATTGTTTTACTTAAGTGATGATTTGCTGCAGAAAAGAAGAAAAAAAGGTTTTCACACTTTAAATACATAATGAAATAATATAAATTATATACATCTTTTTGAGGATAATTGATTTTTTAGATAGCTTTCTTTGAGAGGCATTTAAAGCTGGGAGCCTACATCACACTAAGTTTGTCTTTTGGCTTATTGTGCTAGGCTTGAATTATTCAGATATCTTTATGTTCCTAACAAGATGTTACAGGCACTTCATAGAATGAAAATGGATTATCACTTGCGAGCTAACATACTGCGATAGAATAATAAATGTTGACCTACTTCTGTGTTCCTTTCGTGAAGGACTGCAGTCCAGGTTAGAGTTTCCAACCTATCATATTACCTGGATTTCGCATACTTTATTACAATCTCCTATTTCCCATATTCTGGTTTTTTTTCACATTCTTTACATCAAATAAAATAATAATTTCTAGTTATCAGCATACTTTTGCATTAGAAGCCTGATATTAAAGAAATTTTTACTATAAGTTGCAATTGCGACGGGCATGATTTGAAGTTTGGCAGTCTATCAGAGAGATGAGATTTTTTTATAAACAGACGTGAGTAATGAATGATTGATTAGAAAATTGAATATACTAAAAGTAGAACTTTCAGATTATATATAATGAACATGAATGGTTACTTAAACGCAGATATTAAAATTCCTAATTTATAAACTGTTTTTATACAATAAATAAATACCATCTTCCTTGGGTATGGCTGATAAGAAATTCTGCAGCCATGTATCTCTGGCCTGGAGAAATTTCAATCTCAGTTCAGCTTCAGAAAACAATTCCATTCTGCGAAGGTAGCCCACAACCTGTAAACACCTTGGCAGTTGGAGGTCTGTACGAAGCTGTGCAAGCAGCTGATGAAGCATAGACAGCCACGCCACTTCTACATCTTTCACTATGCTCTGAAAAGACACAATGTTCTTTAGTGAATAATTATTTCTTTAACATTTTTTTTTAAATTACAGTTGCTACTCAAAGCCTATAGTATTAGCAGGGAGAACTGGGATATTCGAAGAATACGAGCTCTGTTGTCACTTTATTTAGCATAAACCCGATTGGATTTGCAAGTATACTCCTGTTAATTTTGTGACATGTCATCAGAGGAATGATGACCCAAAAATGTCCGCTATTAAGAGATGTAAAATACCAAAAATAATCCGTCATATGCAATAAAAAATATTTTATTATATTTAAATTCTATATCACCAATAGAACGTGAGTCTAACAAGGAGGGACATGCTCTGTATATCACCGAATTAAATGAGATTGTGTGAGATGAAAGTACAAGACGTACTGTTTAAAGTCATACCTGGTATGGGTGGCCAATGACCCCTTGTTTTGGAAATATTGGCTATTGTTTGTGACATATTTCCGTTAGGTGCCTAATAGGGAAGCATTAGACTGTGTAACAGCGTAGCTCATATGGTTGGATGCTGAGTTGTTATCCTGACAACCCCAGTTCGAATCCTAATGCCATCTCATTTTTTTAAACTTGATATTATTATTTTTATTATTATTATTATTATTATTATTATTATTATTATTATTATTATTATTATAACCAAAAGGACAATTTGGCCCAAGAGTGCAATGTCAAGTAGATGAACTCACTTCTAAATTCGGAAATATATATGTAACACGGTCTTCATCAGGAAAGCTGACATTTCAACTCCATAAGCAATACCTGGAGAAAGTAAAAAAGACATATGTGAAAGAGTAGCCATTTCTTCTAATTCTGGACTCGTGGGAAGGGCAGGTAAATCCTTCTTTGTATAATGAAATATTTACAAATGAAGAAAATGAAATAACACACAACCTTAAAGTGATTTCACCCATGTACTAGATTATGCCAGTCCTGTGATGTTTATTTTTTTTTAGACTGGTGAAGATTTTTATCAAATATTTGCAAAATAGCTCTTTCCTTTTACAAACTGGACGACAAATTGCTTCAAGGGAGGATGCCCTCAAAATTCACTCCTTAATTCACTTTCAGTTGTCAGCTCCTATATTCAAAGCCATGTTGAAATATGAGTGGTATGCATCAAAATTAATAAACGAACGAGAAGTGTTTGTGAATGTGAAAGATGTCTGTTTCGCAGCAGAAGTGCGAAAAAATGTGTGTGACTGTGGACAATCTTCTTTCATTTGCTGTGCATGGTGCAGGAAATATGTATGTTTTGTGTTTTTTATGACATTCATCATAATGAATCACGTACAAAATAAAGTAGAATAGAAACAGAACAGACACCAGTGACCTGCCTACGTGAGCAATATTTCCTTGTTTATCCTTTACAATACAATTAGGAATTTGTTTAAAATATGATGAAGCGTTCAATACATTGAGAAATATGATATCTGTAAATAGATTACTGTGATTACACTATTAATCATTATTAAAAGAAAAAAATATAGGACCAGTTAAGACTCGAACTCAGATTGCTTGGATAACAACTCAGCACCCAACCATATGTGGTACGCTTTTACACCAGCTCATGCTTCCCTATTAGGCACCTAACAGAAGTATGTCACAAACACTAGCCAATATTTCCAAAACGAGGGGTCATTGGCCACCCATACCAGGTATGACTTTAAACAGTACTTCTTGTACTTTCATCTCACACAATCTTATTTCATTCGGTGATATACAGAGCATGTCCTCTCCTTGTAAGTGAATGTTTGAATTCTTTTAGCTAACTTATAACCTTACTTCTACAGAAATAAAGTATCATTAATGGTGTGTCTATGTACATGCCTGCATTAAATACAAGAGGAAAAAAAATGGAGAAGTCATGTACAATGAAGAAATGACACAAATTTTCAAAGGAAATATTTACTAAAGAAAGGAGAAGAGTCTTGAATTTGATTATGGTCGTGGTGGTGGTGGTGGTGCGGTGATGATGATGATGATGATGATGATGATGATGAAGTTCAGGAACGAGATTCTTTTCATAACTGTAATCCAAAATTCTTCTTATCTATTTACTGAAAAAGTTCGTGATGCTAATTTATCGTTCTTCTGAAAGGCATAAGAGATGATCTTTAAAAATAAACTAAATTTTTATTGAATGTGTTAATCCCTACTTCAAGATTCTGGAATAAACCTTCTGAAAGGCATAGGAGATAATCTTTAAAAATAAATTAAATTTTTATTGAATGTGTTGATTCCTACTTCAAGTTTCTGAAATAAATAGTGGTTCCTGTAAAGGTTATAAAGGTATCCCCGTAACATGCCATGAAGGCACTTGGGGGGACATGGAGGTAGAGCCCCATGCTTTCCATGACCTCGGTGAGTTGGTATGATCGGCACCATGCTCTGACCGCCTTTTACCCCCTGGGAAAGACCCGGTACTCAATTTTATAGGAGGCTGAGTGAACCTGGGCCGTTCTGAAAGTTTGGCAACGAGAAAAAATCCTGTTACCACCTGGGATCGAACCCCGGACCTTTCAGTCCGTAGCCAGCTGCTCTACCAACTGAGCTACCCGGCTGCCCCTGTAAAGGTTATGGTACGTGGTTTTTTTTTTTTTTTTTTGTGCCAAGGAATGTAAAATTCTTTGTTGTTACTAGGGCCCAGTTTCTTAGGTTTTAACCTATTTTTTTCCTTGCTTATTAATGGGAAAATTTCAACATACTTTTGTGTTTTATGCTCACAAGATTGTAATGTGTGAATCTTATTGAACCTAAAAAAGGTTAAACAGAACTTTAAGACCTAAAAAGCCTAAAACATTCTTTTGAAAATTCGTTAAGTAAATCCATATTTTTTTCTGCCATCAATGTAGAGGTGCCTGTTATTTGCAAAAATCAGTCGATTTTTACACAGATTGTACATGTTACTTTGCTGTAGAACTGTTCATAAATTTCTTTGGTCCTGCTGACAGAATACAAAGGAATGGAAAGCAGTATTCTCTTAAAAGAGAATGGAGTAGGATAAGCCATTAACCTTTCCTCTATCAACAAGATACAGA
Organism: Periplaneta americana; assembly: GCF_040183065.1. Classification (NCBI taxonomy): domain Eukaryota; kingdom Metazoa; phylum Arthropoda; class Insecta; order Blattodea; family Blattidae; genus Periplaneta; species Periplaneta americana. The sequence continues at coordinate 147,970,392 of NC_091124.1, read as the reverse complement.
AAGGCAACTTTCATTTTTGGGTGTCGGCCATGATTTTGCTTCTTGTTGCCTCTCTGACATTCCTAAGGGTGCACTTTCAGCATCTTCCAGCTGCAATTAAATGCCTGGAGTCTGTGTCCCTACCACTGAAAAATGCTACTGGTGTCATGGAGACGGTGCAGAATTCTATCAACTAAATACCTGGATCAGTAGACACGTGTGCTAATAAATTAGTACTGTATATATTCTGAAAAGGAATCCCGGGTATGAACAGATGAAAACAGTGAGTGCAGTTATTCAAGAAATGAGTTGACAGTAGAATACCTTAGGGACCACGAGCAATGGCAGCTATGAAATACGCGCCAATGACATCTTGTGCTGTAAAAAGGCCCTTCTTGGTCTAAAAAATGTGCTACGAGATAACTGAAAAAGTTTCGCATCCAAAACTAACTGGCTACCTGTACAGCAACAGTAAAGAAATGTAAACTCCGTTTTTATGTGAATGTGTCACATATTGAAATGCATGATACACTTTTCATTAACATAAAATGTAAAGGTGAAATAGTTATGTTAATGTGAATTACTTCAAGCAAGTGTTGTGAAAATACCAGTGTGCGAGCATAAATTGTCTTAACAGACAATAAAAGATTAGCATAATTATGTCATGATACAAATCGTCCTAATTCTTTTATCTATGTAGGCTATTTCTCAATTATAAATTTGTCATACAATTTGTATAAAAGGTTCAAATAACTGTTTAAAAACCTGCGAAAGACTAATTTACGATATTAAAAGGCTAAAATTGCTTTCATAAGAATCTAAAAATCCGGGACCTAGTGATTACTCACTCTATTTATAGGCTAGAGTATGCTGCGGAGCAGAGGTATGAAAGAAGAATATTACTATACACAACAATAGTGAATATAAATATCTGTACTATATAATTTATTATTATACCAACACTGATTACTGCTATTGGCCTTACAGCAATGATTGGTATCTGTCCATGCTTCTTGCCAAGTCTCCTGACGTAAGCTGCAAGTTCCAAAGCTTCTTCATAGTTGCCGTTCCTGATACAGGTGTCCATAAGCTGAGGAAGCTCAAGTATTTCAAGGAGCTGGGCATTTCTCGTAAGTGTTAAAGAGTTGAGACGACGGTGAGTGTTTATATCACTTGATGCCTTACTGAATTCCTGACATCGCTGTGAAAACTCGGGCAATTTTGTCAGCAGTGAGTCCAACCTCTGTTCAGTATTATTGAACTGGAAAAAAAAAAAAACATTTTAATTTAGAGGAGAGCATACAAGTATGTGCTGTTATAGAGTAGCTGAGGTAGTGCACTTGGTACTATAACTCCAAGGGCACAGTTCAACTTTCGTATAAAATTAGTAGAACTATTTTCTGGAGGTAGTCAGAATAGAACCCAATTATTGTATCTCTTATACGATTACGAAAACAAGAGAAACAACTTCCTTAGAAATTCACAGCCTATTCAAGAGATAACCTGCTTTTAAATTAAATTATGGTTTATTTATAGACGCTCGCAACTGCCAAGGTTATATCAGCGTCACTGGTGTGTCGGCACACTTAAATGCCATCAACCTGGGTCAGGATCGAACCCGCAACCTCGGGCACAGAAGGCCAGCGCTAAACCAATTGCACCACTCAACCTGCTTTTATCCTTATGTGCAATTATAAATTCGTATTATTATCATACAGAATAAATGAAATTAAAGAATTTGACTTTTCCTTAGCATTTGCAGAAAAATCTGAGAGCGCTATGAAATACAACACATTCCATTTACCTACTTCTAGTGATCTGCAGCAATAATTTTTATAAAAGTATTCATATGAAAAACAAAAAAAATCCACACATAATTGAAGAGTGTGATCCCAAAACTCGCTCAGTCCATTTGGCAATTTTTATAATTTATAGGCCCTACCGCCGGAAGCCTGAAGTGGAGATGGGGAGGGCACGTGGTAAGGATGGACTACAGACGATGGACGCATAGACTGACATTGTGGGATCCCAGGATTGGCAGAAGAAGAGTTGGACGTCAGACGACTAGATGGGCCGATTTCTTCAAGAAGAGAGCAGGAGCACATTGGAATAGCAGTACAAGAGACAGACAGCTATGGAGAAATCTAGAAGCCACCATCCTCAGTGTGTAGTGTGGTGCGAACCTTACAAGTGCATATAGTGTTTGTGTACACAGAAACGAAGTAGTGCAGCCAAGTTCGCTGATATCACTCCTTAGGACCAGCTCACCTAACAAGTGAAGTCTGAGCCAAGCCCTGTCAATCAGGAGGCCCTTGTCCTTACGGGATCTAGCAGGCTACATTTATTTATTTACATACATATGATTATGTTTGATATTTCTATCATACTTTGTGCTTGTTTTCTTTCAAAACAACGCCAATCCTTGTCTAAAAGGTTGTGTTATTGTGCATGTCACTTGAAAACTAACTCGGTTCATAGATCAGTGAATAAAAAAACTAGTCTAGTCTTTTCATAAAAATGGACTTAACGCATTTACAGGTTCACACTCTTCAATTTTAAACTTAACTACCATTTAGAATATGAAATCAATTTGTGTCAGATTTTTATTTATTTATATTGACGGAGTTAAGGCCATAGGGTCTCACAAAGTACACAAGCAGTGAAATTTAACAAAAAGTGATGGAAGAAAATACTAACATATTACAAAAATTAATAACATAACAAAATTGACACTATAATATGAAAATAACACTGTAAGAGAAAAAAGTAAAATACAGATCAAAATACTGGAATATAATATAAGTAACTCAATTAGTACAAATAGTTATGAGTGAAAATGTAAAGAAGAATACAACAAACAAGTCAATAAAAAATAATAAAAAAAAAACGAAATTTAAATAAAACCCACAATAAAAAATCTATGATAATAAATTCATCTGGTGATTAAGGGATTGTAGTGTTCACTTTATATGTAGTGACAGAACTAAATACTGTTACCTATTGAATTTGGCCTTAACAGCTCTAGTTGTTCGTTATGTGATTCTAGAATTTTATCACAAGTAATTCACGTGCCAAGATGTCTATTAAATATCGGGGAATTAATTACTGCGTTTCTGCTGAATCATTGCATCATTATTTGAATTCGAGCTGTAACTTGCAGGCAATGATCACTCATCACTCCGCAAAATGTGTGAAAGAAACTTTGAAATCAATTAAACTACCTATCATTTATTTGGTGTAAGCTCTGGGTTTTGAAGAAAATCCACAAAACTGAAAACCAGTGGCGAAACATCAGCTACATCAGATGGATAAATAAGACATCCACTTCTGAATTCTGGCAAGAAGCTAATTAAGCTTAGTACAAGCCAAAGCATGACTGAACCTTAGTTTTTGGTAAATACTTGAAAGATGAGTGGTAAGGGTGATAATTTCATGCTAAAATTTGTGTTATTCAATTGACAGAAAATAGTCCATAAATTCCGTTAAATCATTCGAAGTATATAAAAACGAAAGATCAATAATTCCTCGTTGCAAATACTGCGTTTAATTTATGGAATTCTTCGCATTCTGAATAGTGCTGTAAGTTATTTAATCGGTAGCACACTCATATGTTGTCTCACCTGTTTGAAAATTTCCCTCGAGCACTCAGCAGTCTGTATGAATGTTTTATAATTGGTACATGCAAGTTCCTGTGTTTGTTCAAGTACTGATGATTTCTCTTCATTTAATCTGTCCGGTTCCTTACCTGTAATGTCATTATCACTTTGCTTAATTAATTCATAATTGGTACTGGTATTATAAGACAAATATTAATTCTTAAAATAGATATAAAAACTGTTTATTTGCATATAATAAATTACTTACTTAACTGTTCAACTCCAAAAGATCCCAACTTTGTGAGATACAGTGAAAAGTCTGGGTTTTCTTTCCAAGCGTCTGCAGAAAAATACAGCATAATGAATGAATTAATAAACAAGTGTTCGGAAATTCTATCTCTTGCATTAAAATTATAACTCATCATCTAAAACCATAGAAAAGGATAAAGATAATTAACCTACAATTCCCTACTATATAGGCTAATTCATTCAGAACTACTGAAGTCCTGTGTTTCGACGTTTGTATACTATATAGGACACCAAGCAGATTTAGATGCTGAAATGTCAAGAAATAGCCAAGATTTGGCTGACAATCTTTCAGAGATAACTGGCCCATGTTAATGCTGCAAGCAGTGATCTTAAACTGTAATAGTCTTTAGGGCATATCTCTCCATAATTTCTCTGTATCTAGATGAATACTTTCGGTAAAAATTTCAAAACAGAACTTTTGTTTTGACTTTTTTTTTTTTTTTTTTTTTTTTACAAAATTAAACGGAAAATTTATTCGAATTTTTGTTCCCTTATTTTATCCACAATTATATATTTTCTGAATAATTATCCAGTGATTCAACGATGATGTTAAGGTCACACTGACCTACAACATCACTTGAAGAGAAATACCTACAGGCCTACATACTGAATGGATTTATGAGTTGGTTGATGTATATGGCAGTTCACAGGATTGAGGTGACTTCCAATCTCATTATTGTATGTGTACTCATAATCGTATTGTACAAATGAGCAAGAATAAGATTGACATATATGGCAAAGAAGTTTATCTTTGGTTTCTTTCCTTCTTTGTCATTCATGTCCAATCACCTGTCATTATAACATATTGCATAATTGTAAACAGACGGCTTTTTCCTATATAGGCTCTGGTTCGACTCATTATAGACTTACGGAACCGTAAAATATGCTGTATAATAAAAATAGGCGTATCACACATATGGTTTAAATGGGTTACGTAACAAATAAAAACATAATTAATTTTATTAGTGGAGCATGCTATTTACGAGACAAATGTAAGCATACACGAAAGCCTAATGAAATTCTGGATAAACAATGCCCAATTTTTTTTAAAGGGAAAATCGCAATAATCAGAATGTAGAAGCTCCGCCCACCACCCCTTCCGTTTTTCCCCTACTTAGCTCACCAGGCATTCTACGTGATAGGTGGGTGTTGTGCTGAATGCACATTTCATGTGGGTGGGGATAACTTCCCCTATTGCGTTCTCTTTATTGCGATTTATCCAATGAAACTTTAAAGATGAAACTAGTGCTGAGGTAGTTCGGAGGATTTCAGTAGTGAAAATTGTTGAATTTATAGGGATTTTTTTTTTTTTTGGGAGATGCAGTTGATTGTATATGCAAGGCACAATAAAGGTGTAAACTAACCAAACCTGTCACAGATTCGTATATGCATGGTGAATAAGTGAATAAGAGGAGTACGAAAGGAACTACCTCAACACTAGTTTAACTGTTTATTATTAATAATCTTCGCATTGAAATATCAATGTTTACTGTCAACAACCTTACAAACTGAACTACACATGTGAACAGGTGCTGTGAAAATGTATCTCGCTTTCGATTTCTAATTAGGTCAGATTACATTAAAATGTATTACGGATGAAATTAATGTAATGCAATAAATGTATAATTATTCAACTACATGCAAAATTATGATATTTACGAAATTAAACACTATCACACGTCTTCATTTAAATGTTTTCATGCTAAGGGTTAATGTCATGAGTTAAATAAACGTCTGCTGTATTTAAGGAATGAAACTCACTCGTAATTCAAATTAACACACAAAATATATTTCCTACGTACCTGGTACTCCGTCCGGAAAAATTACTTTAATAACGTTCTCAGTTTCGACGTCCATTTTCCAACACGTCGGCGACGTCAGCTGACGCATTGCGCGACAGTGTCGCTCTCTGTACGGTTCATCTTAGTACTTGGTCGTGTGCTGGTTGACACCGCAGACGTACAATCGGCGGGAAGACAGTGAGATCAATAGGGTAGGTTTAAATCGTACGGAAAACGTGAAAATTAAAACTAATTTGATAGAAAACAAATGGTTGTGACACAATAAAATACATCACAGAAAGTACGCAGATAGTGATACACAGTGCGCTTGCTTAGAGAAGTGTTTGGAATTGACGTCGTTGCGGCTGTTGGTGTATTCGAAAGGTGTTCTTCGCAAGAGCAGTTTCCACTATGATTTCTTCCTCTGCCAGAACTACGGATTGGAAAATATGGCTTATCATCGGATTCTTCAGCATAACAGGTAAGGAATAAACAATTTTATATTAATTCTACACTCCGCTGTTTTAATACTTCATTCAAAATATTGTCCGCTTCTCTAGAGTTGTCGAAGTTTCACGCAAACTTTTAAATTGTAAGAGCCTGTTTTTATGAAAACTTTGTTATAATGTATGACTCTTGTGACAAAATATAATATTTTAATTTAATGTATTACTTTTTTTTTTTTTGTGAGTCAACGTTGAAACTGACACCTGGAATTTAATATAAATTTTGAACTAGAAGAGAAGACAGATCGTTGTGCACCGTACTGTTCTCGTAATAGGTATGATCGTCCTTAAACTTCTTTTCATTGTGAAGTTTTATTGTGATATTATTTTATATATTTTAATTTAACGAATAATTCTAAATAAACTTTTCAAAACACGTGTAAAATAGAAAATGTTCGTAGTGTCCTGATTTCAAATTGCATTTCATTTGCAATTAGTCTTAATATTATAATTCGTCAGTATTTACGAAACAAATAGTTACATACACTTATTCACGAAATGAATAAAGATTTAGTTCCGAATTTTAATACGAACGATCAAGAGAAACTGTTGTCTGTGGAAAGATGTGTAGCTTGTGGAGTGTGATAACTGCTCTGGAAACATACAGTAGATGATGTTAGATACTTGGGTACGTCTGTTCTTAACTATAGTTGATGTGCGTCAAACTTTTGACTCTACCACCTGTGTTAACTATTCAGTCATCTACTCGTTTCCTTTATAAGTTCTGTTCTAAAAGCGGTCAACATTAAAAAGAGGCATATTTTAATGAAATTAAAACATTAAAGTACTTAACGTACTTGGATCATTGCCCGTTGAGGAGCACTGCATTGCGGTGTTATAATTATCGTAAATATCAGGCGCAACGTGTTATTTTATATTCACATCGCCTCCCAAGTTCAGAGTTTAATATGAACAACTCTTCAGTCGCACAATTCTTCGTAAAAGCGTATAATTTATAATATGCCCTTTTGCACCGTGGAGTTTCTTGACCAAGAAACCACTGTTGCCTTTCAATGAATATAATACTACCCCTTCCGTCTGCGTATTCAAGCAACTTAACCGCTCATATAAACTGTAGACTAATATGAGAGCCAAGATATATTGTTAATATATTTTGTAGTAAGTGAATACCGGGTAATACAGTTAAAATGTCCTACTGAATGAATAGTGGAAATCAAATTTCGTTACAAATATAAGAGCAGCTTGGTCTTATTTGAGATAAGTTTACAATTATTCGTAAGAATCTATTTAATCCGCAGTTTTTCCATATTTTGAGCGGTTTGTGGTTACGTTCCCTCTTGGGGATATATCGTGCTCAGTTCCTCTAATTATTTTACCTACTATTCATTTCAATGACTTCTAACTTCTATTGTTTAGTACTTCTACCAGTATCGGATCTGGTTTCAACAGCATATCAAATTAGAACGTACAATAAAAAATGTCTTGCTTAATTTAGTTTGTGCTGAATTTCTTGAACATTTTCTCTTCTGTTTGTTAATTATTATTATTTGTATGCATATAATATGACTCAAGATATTTATAATAAATATGTCAAAATATGGTATCAAATAAAGAATAATTTAATAGTAAAAATTAAGTGCGTTGTATTTTACGTCCCCAAATCCGTGATAATTACTTAGAAAAGCTTTATTGGGATGCAGCAGCAGTTTAGTTGAAGTGATACTGTACAGAAAGATTAAGCTCAGATCCTTACTATGAAATTTCACAAGATATAAAAGCATTTCTTAAGACGATGTCAGTTACTACGAATAATAGCAAAGTAAAGATATTAAATCAGAATTATCCACATTTATCACAAGACAATTTTTAGAATAATTCTAGGCTAATTTACGACGGGGAAATGTGAAGCATTAGAATTTCTTGATATACTGTACAAACGTCTGCAGGATTATCTTTGATGACTAATAGCGAAGAGTAGGATATATTTTGACTGAGTACTTGTATAGAACATTTACGTAATGTAACACAACTCTGTTTTCTCATTAGGCAGCATTACATATTTAGCGGTTATGGTGAACCGTTTTAGTTCCGTCGATATTGACTGGCGTCTTTGTGCTGTCAGAATTAGTGGCCGTTGTTACATGGTTCAGAATAATTTTAGTTTCCACCCAATATTAAATCAAATTTATAGAACAGTAGTGTCTCTCCATTTACACTCACGTATTTAAAAACAGAGCGCATAATAAATTTACACAATTATATGAAATTCCGAAAGATCAAAGACATAGTCTCTTAAAAACTTTCATATTTTTATGCATATCAATTTTTTTAATTTTTTTAATAATCTGAAATGAAATGCAATTACAAATTGTCATAATATAATATAATGTAGAGTACAATAATAATAATAATAATAATAATAATAATAATAATAATAATAATAGATTACTGTTCCGGTACGCTTATTTTTTACGCATTTGCGAAAAAATTACAGGATCAGTATGGAATAATGCGACAGACTATTGAATAATGTAAATGGAATGAAAATAAATACGAGCAAAATGGGTATATTCAAATTGTATTAGTGAACAAGATACAATCAAATATTGTGCGATTGTGCGGTCTAAGATTTTTATTTATTTATTTTATTTTTTTTTTTTTGGAGCGAATGAGCTGTCCGTATGAAAATGCTGACCCAGAGTCATCTTAACTGAAGATGGCTCTGGCTGACCACAAGAGCAACAATTTATTATAGATCAGTGAATAGAAAATAGAGAAGAGACATTCTCAAGCGGCTTTGATATTTTGAGTCATACGGTTTCAGCGTAAGTTAGCAACTCCGCACTTCCGTCTTACGATATGGCAAATCCTTATTACAAAATTTGGAGATATTTTGTTAGGTAGATATCGTCTACAAGAAATACCCGACAGAAAATGAGATGTATGTTCTCTGGACTCCTTTGCTTGGAGTCACATCTATCCGCGACTCGCATCTGTGACCCTGAAAAAAATATGGGTAAATGATAGGAAGGGACATTGTGAATTCACCTGCGTTGTTTTTGCTTTGAGATTTCCGCAGTTTATAAGTAATGACATGTTACATGGTTCTCTTTCTGCCCATACGTCTAGTATTATTGACGAACTGGACGATGTACGTATATAACCAAAGTGAACCCAACTTGTTTCTTCATTAGTATTTTATTAAAGCTTTCAAGGGAGAAAATGTTATGTTAGAATCTGTTTGGAGATACTGTATATTTTAATTACGATAAATTTAAAGGGATAATGATTCTAACAAAAGAACATTTTCAATAATTTTACGATGAGCATATTTATTTTATAAAAAAATTGATGACTATTTTCTGAGTTGTATGTGGTTCTTCCTATCCATTTCATAAACTGCAATGAACGACTACTTCACATGGAAACAAGTTAAAAGCCCATGGATTTTGGAATACTTCGAACGAACTAGTCTCGCTAAGGCCAAATGTACACTTCTGAGACATATCGGTTATAAGTGGCCATCATAACTACCTAAGAGCGTATGTTCAAAACTCAGCTACTGCAGTCAGTTGAAACCTGTGTTAAAGGATGGGGATGGCCCATGTGAAATAATCGATCGATGTATGGCACCTAAGGAAGCTGAGGGAGTTTCATTTAATTGCAGTATAAACGTGTTCTATTGCTCCTTTCTTGAAGAAAAGAAATTAGAAATTTATGGAATGATCTTAATTCCATACAAAATTAACGAATACGTTATAGAAATGTATAAAATGAGCGATACGACCATTACACAGAAACAGAAGAGAAAAAAAAAAGGAGTGTTGCTTTTAGGAAACACTGTGAAGGAATGAAAGATCGAATTGTATTCCTCTGTAATGTATGCTTCGTTGTTATTTAAATACGTAATTAAGAAAACTTTAATACAGTCATAGGGAAAAGTGCCTCTTTGTGTTCCCTCTCCTTTGTCCGTGTTTTAACCAGTGACGTCGCCAGGATCAGAGCAAGGGGGGTGCGGATGGGGTGCGAGCTGTAAAAATGTGGTACATAAAAAATCCAAAATGTTTTCTCATGCACTTAAGCGCATACTATAGCCTACATCTGTTTATTATTATTATTATTATTATTATTATTATTATTATTATTATTATTATTATTGTTCATCACATCCATAACGATACACTAAGGGACGTAGTTTTTTCACATCCAAGAAATTGTTTGTTTGTTTTTGTGTTTCAAAATAACTTATGCCTAGTATTTTTTTAATAAATTGCCCTTTGGGGTGCGGAAAGGGGTGCTCCGATTGTTTATGGGGTGCTTGGGCACCATTTTGCACCCCCCTAGCGACGTCCCTGGTTTTAACCCTTCCACCCACTACCACGCCTTTCCTACCTTTACTAGGCAAGCACCAGTCTATCTTTCATAACATTTGAGTTGTCACATCAGTGGTGGACTCATGTCTCGTGGTAGAGCAAAGAAATGTTTTCAAACTCGAATGGGAACCAAGGTACTTTTGTGTCACTGAAAATGATGAGGCATTTTGTTTGTTCTATTGTGCCCTGTTTAATGTACGAAGACATTTTAATTTCATTGTATTTCAATTATTATTTCATTTCATTTTTCACATTGTGGTTGTTATATAAATAGTTGGCTGTTTTATTACATATGTGTACTATTTTTTACAAAATGTTTGTGATTTTAAGATATTCCGAATTACGCATATTTAAAAGTATACTTTTTATATTCCTTCTGTATACGCCCAAACCGTCTCAGAAAATTATAAGAGTTAAAGGAAACTAGACATGAGCCCGCTTCAGTTTGTTTAGGAACAAACGTAATTCGAGTCAGTTACCTTATCTCGAACCACATAGCCGAAAATTTGAAATGTTTCTTGGAAGGAGAATTTTTAGAGAATGTTTGATGATTGTCTCCGAGCGTCTTTGTCCGGAAAAAAACTTAAGTATTTAAATCAATAAGTCTCGCTCGGCGAACTATCACAGACAAAATTAGCTAAGGACGTTGAATATCAGCAAAAAATAAAATTAAGTGAGTTGATATGGTACTCTTTAGCTCTCGACGAAAAGATACAAAAGACATTGCGCAATTAGTCCCTTTTCTACGGGGTGTGGATTCTGAACTCAACATATTTGGAGATTTTTTAGAGTTTGTATCTTTGAGAGGCAATACAAGGGGAAATGATATTTTCGAAGCTGTCTTTGAAGTTGTGACAAAATATGAATTATCCGGGAAAAATTGATTTGTATAGCCACAGATGGCAAACCAGCAATGATAGGGAAACATAATGGCTTCGTATCTATATTACGACGATTTCTAAAACCCATTAATGAATAATCAGATTGATTGTTGCAATTCACTACATAATACATAGATATTATGTGCTAAAGCACGATGTCTTGATATTGTCATGCAGATAGTCGTAAAAAACCGTAACAATGAGTATTATTTTCATGTTCTGTAATGAAAGAGTATTATTTTGGTTACGTTTAATTAAATATAATATACAGTATTTATGTGTAGTTGTGCAGTGCGTTATTGATTTGAATAATTATAAACTATTACTCTAAAATTTTACTTAATTTCCCGTGGTATATTTTCTGCTATGAAGTTAAGTACACACAGACTTCATATAGGGTCAGTTCCGCTGTGACGTCTCCTTACTACTTCAATTCCTGTCCTTTCTTTCTCGTTATAATACTGGGAAATCATTCACTACGTTTCCAATCCCACCGAAAGAGATTGGCCATTCGTCTTTCCCATTCTCACCGAAACCTATTCCTAGTAAATGGAAACTGCTGGTACTTTATTTACTAGTAATAAACCATCATACCCACAAGTGTATACAAAAACTAGTAATCTCTGAGCTACGAAACAAAATAATTATATTTTAGGTAGACTACAGAACTAAAGGTTAAAGGCTGGTTCACAATAAACTGGGAACGGAAACTAGAACGAGAACGGAAATAATGTTAAAACAAATGTATTCAAATCTGAGAATGCACAATAGTTAGTTGTGAATGCTCACATTTAAATACATTTATTTTAACATTATTTCCGTTCTCGTTATCGTTATAGTTTCCGTTCCCGGTTTATTGTGAACCAGCCTTAAGGCGCCACTGAATACAGACTTGAACGTACTTTACCGGGCCTGACTTGAGCCGGCCTGCACCACAGCTTACAGACCTGACTGTAGCGTAGCAGACTTCGTGAAGGGAATACGACGTGTGCAACTTACTGTAGATGTTAATGGATCTGAGCACAGAATCTGAAGGTTCTGAATATGATTTTGTTATAAATAGTATACCGTAGAAAAGAAAAGACAGTGGTACGTATAACAGCGGGAACAGTGTTGAATTCAGACTTTCCTCCTTGGGGGGGGGGGGGGATTTATACTATACCAGCTCGCGGGAGGAGGAAATGACAAAGAAATAATAATTCAAATCTTACCTGACAACAGAGGCAGACAAAGGGAACATAGAAATTGAAGAAATAGAGCATTCATTAGTTCATATATTTTTAAATACTATTAAATATTAACATAGGCATTAACTTAAAAGTGTTAAGTTACTATTATTATGTAAAACACAGTGAAGATGAACTATCCTTCTGTGTAAAATTGTCATATAAAACTGGTGTTAAGTGTCCTTTTTACATAAACCGCCTAAATTTGAGTAGGCCGACAAGTAGTAATTACTCGCCGATTAGACGAATTCATCTTTCAATAGCTTTTCTAAAATGTTTAAACTGTACTGATATGAATACCTCGCCTGTTTTTAAAGAGCTTCGATGGAAATTTTAAATGCATTTCACATAGTTTAAAAAATGCACCATCACGAGTACGATCGAAATATAACCAATCCACATAACAGAATTTATTTCAGTTATTGAAATGTCATATCAAATTGAATTGTAATATTGTATAAATTGTATTTTTATATTATTGTATATTATTTGGGCTACATTTTATATTACAGGTATATTTTTAGTCAAAAAGTTTGATATCTCCGTGAGGGGGACCTCGTGAAATCCGGGAGGGGAGGGATTCCCGCCCGAGTCACTTCCTGAATTCATCACTGAGCAGGAAAGTCATGGCGAGTTTCATACTTCGTTGAGACATCTAACTGGATCGCAATTTAAAAAATTGCATGATAAGAACAATTTGATTATGGTTGTGTAATTCCATATCTTCATTTTCATGGTCACATTATGGAGTTTTATTATCAGTGTCCTAAAGAATAATGTATTTTTTGCACGCTCATTCTTACGTACTGACACAGCGATGCTAGGAGAACATACGCGGTGTTATGGTGGTAAGGGAACCGGATTCAGGTCTGTTCCCAGCAGCGACAGAAACCCACCTGAGTCCGATCAGCTAGAACAGTAGTAAGCAGTTGCGCGTGATATAGGCTATTAAAAACAGTGGTGCTGGATTTTCCTTCTCGACTCTAGTCAGGTCAAGGTAGGTCCAGTCGGTATTCTGTGGCGCCTCACCTTAATGATGGATTATGAAAATGATAAAATGCCACTTCCATTACTTCCCACCCCGAAGAATGACAGTTTCCATCCCTTTTTCCCACTATAAATATTGCAGATTTCAGTCATGAACAATGTAGAGTACATAAAGTTATTGTGTAGTCTGTTTGATAAACAGGCTGTGGACTGAGTGCAAGATTTTTTGCGTAGCGTTTGTTACCTTCGGTCACAAGAGCATCATGTCAACCATAAATATTGTGTTCGAGGTAGGCAAGAAAGGTAAAGAATTGCAGAATCGGATACGTACGTAGGCATACGTTCTACATAGACTGAGTGAACAGACAGACACACAGACTGAGATACATAACCTACAGTACATACTCGTACATTGCATGCATACATACGTATATACGTAGTACATACAACACAATGCATATAATACAATACAATATATACATACAATACATATATACGTACAATACAGTAAAATACACGAATAGGCCCATAACATACATACACACATACGTATAGGCCCCTGTATACAGTTCGACAGATTGAGAATAAGTCAGGCAACATCGGAAATACTGTTTTGATGTAGGAAATCATAGAACATATATTATAAAGGAATACAGTACTATAGTACTACAGACCAAAAGGCCAAGAGATGTGGGACGTTCGAAGAAATCTGGAACGACCAATAATAATAATTTAAAACCTCAAGAATTTCTGAAATCGGAACAAACCTAATATTGTTTAATTCGTGAATTTGTTATTATTGATGATAGTGATAATGATAATGATGATGATTTTGAAGGAAGTGATATGTGAACCGAACATGTAATTCAACATTATTTAATTATTTTCATTTTGATGTTGTTGGTTTTCAATTTGTTCATGCAATTGTATATTCATTATTACCGCTCAAATACATTTAAAGAACCACGTTTAGTTAATTAATATTTTATTTCTCATCACCCAATCAGAATTATGCATTACATTCCCGTACTGCCTAATCACAAAATATTTCATCTCGTTTATATGAAATACCGATGTAGTCCGGGCACTCAGATTTTGTGTCCTTCAACATGTAACATAATCTAGGAGTTCGCTACATTATTTAAAAATTACCCTGTCCATATTATGTAGCTGCCTAAAATATTAAAAATATTATTATAACCTTGTAGAAACTATTAAATATTAATTCAATAACACTGCGTAACAAATTTTAACTTTTTTTTTTTTTTTGCGCTGGGCATGTGATACATGTTTTAAATATAATTTGAGCCTCCTGAATACGAATATGACAATAAAAACAGTTTTTGGTTACGGTTTTTGAGAAATTTTCGAATTTATATTTATTCAAAATACTCCTTTATATAATGACAATAAGGGTAAATATTCACTATTCAGAAAATTACAGCTTTCTTTTTCTGCATTTTCTGTCATACTGGGATTCGGGTAAATCACGAGATAAAGTTCAGCAATAGTCTGCTAGCATATTGGTACTCCACTGTCCTTGGTATCTTTTGTCCATAGTTGAAATTTCTGGATGAAAGCACTCACCATGCTCATCACTGAAATCGTCACAGTTCTCGGAGGGAAAAGTGAAGATGGAAGTGAAGGAAGTGAATTTTCAGGCACATGTTGCAACCCATAATTTCATACGCCAACAGTAAATTTTGCACTAGTTCTTCGTAGCTCTCACTTCTACGGTTACCCAGAAAATTTAATACAACCTCCTTGAATGCAATCCAGGTGGCTCTCTTTTTTCCTTCCAACAAAGATTCGAAGTGATTGTCCTTCATTATTTCTCTAATTTGTGGTCCATTGAAAACTCTCTCTTTTATTTTTGAGTCACTAATAGTAGGAAATTTTTCCTGGATATGTTTAAATGCATCAGTTTTATGATTCATCTCTTTAACAACATTCTTTATTAACCCTAATTTAATGTGTGAAGGGGTAAAATTATTTTTCTTTGAGGTACAAGGGGTTGATGTATAATATTTTTCTTCCCTGGCTCTAGTGATTGTGGTTTTATTTTATAATGCTTATCTCGAGCGCGACTGTCCCATTCGCACAGAAAACAGCACAATTTTGTGTAGACTAATTGCATTCCAAGAAGCAATGCTACAACCTTCAAATCCGCACATATGAAAAACTTGTAATTTGAATATTATCATTAAAGCACACTTTAAAGAAATACGCATCTTACGCAGAATACTAACACTACGGAAATCTCCTGGTAAACTGAAGCGATTTCATATAGCGAATCTGTTTTTCCCTCTTCAAATGGAACCGAAAAGGGCAATAAAACATTTTCCGCTTTTAGAAATCGTTTTGACAAGGTGGTCTAAATATAAATTACAATAATGTCATTAAAGCTCAAGATGAAAGAAATGCACATCTCAAGTAAAATCAAGTAAACTCAGGTGAATTCATACCGCGAATCTGTTTCACCTCCTCCAAATAGACTCGTAAAAGGACAATAAAATAATTTCCATTTCTAAAAGTGCTTCTAACATGGTGGTCTACTTATACTAATATTGTTTTCACATAATGGGGCGTCACATTTGTAAAACCAAGTAGTTACACGCGAAATACGGTGTTTTTTTTTTTAAATAGAATGCATATAAAATGAATTATATTGTGCATCTCGAAAACCCGAACTGATGGAACATTTTGCTTGTTATTTAATTCAGGAGGTCGAAATTAGTAAGAATTTGTTAGTTTTATGTCTGGCGCAAAATGACTGTTAACCATTGTAATTAAAATGTGTAGAGCGTCGGCTTTCCATGCTGGAGGCACGAATTACAATTTCTACGAATCCAGGTTATGTTTCCGGTGAACAATATTTGAGGAGATTGTCGTTCCCTCCTCCGCGATTCTGTGATATCAGAATTTCTGCGATAAAAAAAGTGAAGATACTGCACCGTTCTGAGGCGGCGAACGTTCTACGGAACTAGAAATCGTAGAAATCCTTAGCCTAGGTGTCGAGTCATCTGTACCATTTATGCAAAGTAGTTCGTTTCAGATCAACATGGTTACGTTTAAGTAAAGAAGTTCGCAGTGTATGCGTAATACCCAAGGAAGTTGTTTAATGCAATAGCTGATTACGTCAAGGTAGAGGATGTTGTTAAGATTACCTATATAATAATAATAATAATAATAATAATAATAATAATAATAATAGGAAAAACTACAATAGCGGCAGAAGCAATAACAGTGACAGTCATGTAGTAATCGTACTGTGTAGCTGACCGTTGTCCCCGGATTTCAGGTGAGAATTCTGGTAGTCCACCGCTGTGAAGTAACGGTTAGCGTGACCGTGAAACGAGCGGGCCCTGGTTCAAATCCTGGTTGTGATAAGTTACCTGATTGAGGTTTTTTCCCTTAGTTTGCCTCGAAAATGTAAGAATTCACAGTCTCCTATGCACTACTGCCATTGATGAATAAATGTGTTTTCTCTTCGTACTGAAAAATTTCATATTTTGCATATAGGAGTTTTTGCAGGAATAACGACGATATATTTCAACTAGACTGTGACTATAAATTAAGACTTTACTAATTTAGTTTTTTACTTTTTCCATATTCTAGCTGTGAAGCAATAATATGAATACCATGAAATGTTAATAAATACAATACAATTGGAAAAGAAAAACCGAAAATATGGCCGTTCTCAATGAGGGAGAAAACAATGATGATTCATTCAGAAGTTTTCGATTGGTCCTTTTTCATGACTTTGTTGTTCTTCTTTATCAGACACTACAGCTCGGAGTGAACCTTGGCCTCTACAACAGTTCTCCATCGGCCTCGATTCAGGGCAACTGACTTTCACGGTTCTCAAATCAGCTTTCATTTCATCATTCCATCGATTTCTTGGTCTTCCAGGTCGTCGTCTTTCTTCTATTCTGGCTTTATACATAACTTTAACTGTTCTTGTATCAGTCATTCTTTCAATGTGACCTAGCCATCGTAGTCTCTGTGATTTTATAAATCGGACAATATCTTCGATTTTTCATGACTTTAAAAAGTCTAAATAACTAGGCAACATTTCGAAGATTGCTAATGTCAGCTGGATTTAGTAATTTATTTCCTTTTCCTTCATCCTATTTTTTTTTCTTAACAGAGATAGTTTCAATCTTCAATTTATTGTATTTTTTTAAATACTTCCTTGACTAGCAATGTAAAAAGTCTAATTCAAATCACTTTCAAAATGTGAGCTTGCAGCATTGGCGCATATTGAAGCTCGACGCTGCGAGAAAGTTGCTTCTCTTTCCCTACTAGAACTCAAGGTTAGTGGTGCAAAGTTTGTCCATTTATAAGTCAAGTAGAGCAGAAAATTTGCCTCCGGAGTTGTAGCTAGAAATAATTGGTCTTTCATATACTTTATTAGAATGGACGTGTGATGTCTACTTTCTTAGCTTTACAATTCCTTAAATTATGAAATGTATCCGAAAATTCTTACATTTAGAATTGCAGATAGGAGGAAAGAACAAGCAACCCCTAAATTTTATTGTCCGTAATGTGTTGGTTGTCAAGGAAAGTGTGATTAGAAATATTTATTAGTTTCATTCACTTTTAAGGATAAATAAGTTAGATACCTATTACATACATACATACATACATGTGTTCTGCCCATGGGCAGGCCTTTCACTGCAAACCCACCATTCTCCAATCTTCCTTGTTAGAAGGAATCACAATGGAATATTACATTTTTTATTGGCACTTAAAATATTTCAGAATAATCAATAATACAAAAAAACTTAATTTGTTGCCAGTGTATTGGAATTCTTTCGTTGTCGCCATTTCAGAACGGATATTGGACCCACTCAGATTGCGATATGTATTGGAGATTCCATTTCAGGATATGAAACTCCCTGAGTGAGAAATCGAAGCCATTAATCTATTGTCCAGATTGCGAAATGTGTTCAACCCCCTTATTTACATACACGGCGTGTTTGTAATCTCGGATTCACTGTTGAAGCAAAATTCACAGCTTTGACGTATGAACATAGTCTTATTGTTAGAAATATCTTCACTTCATCTGAGTACATTTTAGACCGAGAAGTTTGTTTTATGTATCATACTAATAGTGTCGAGAAGACTTCATTGAAATATATACACAGTTCTTATTCTGTAGTGTTCGTTGAAGGCGCTGTACAGTGGAACAGAATTCGAATGTAACAGAAAAAAAATAAAAACTCAACTTACTTTATTCCCCATTTTGTCCCTCTGAATTTGTTAAGAAAATCAACCCTAGAGACGAAATATAAACAGGTGTGTTTATAGTATATAACAACCTTCGTCTGCACTTCCTTGTGAGTGTGTTCCGTCTCTAGCAGTGAACTTCGTTAGTTGTTAGTTTGGTGTCCGTGCATTATTGTGAATATCTGAAGTATGGAAAAGAAAGCTACAGATATGCACTTGCCAATCAATATAGTTAAAATTCTCATTTTTTTTCATCAGTCATTTATATTGAAGGTGTTAACAAGCTGATGCAATCAGCGAGTGAAAATTTTATTTTCTAAATTTACACAGTAATTTCAAAATGTATACAAATGTATCCGTGTACATTTTCATACCAAAATGTAAAACTCATAACAATGAAGGGTAAAGTTTCAGTATGTGCCCAAATTTCCTAATTCTTAGAAATTTTCTTTTCTTTGCAGAGGCGCGCATTTCGCCGCGACTTCCCATATCGCACCGTGAGCTATGCGAAGTGTTGAGTGCAAAACACAGTGTGTGGATCAAGTGTTGCGCTATGTAGTATCTAAACTAAATATACAGGGATGTTCTTCTGATGTGTTACGTCGTATTAAAATGACATTGAGAGCTTTCAAAGCAGATTTTAAGAGCGATGAAAACAAAGTGTATTAAGGGGGTACAGTCAGAGCTTAACTGGTCCAAAAATATTTTATTCTATCCAAAATCTGTAGTATAGAATTTTGCTCTTTTTGTCTGTGAAATCATTTTCTAAATATCTCTATTAGTTTCCGAGTTATGGCCAAAAATATACACCAAGAGAGTACTAGATAGCACCGCCTGTTAAGTTTGTCGCTCGTTCCCCGAAACTTACATTTTTCAAACCATTTTTCTCATAACTAAAAATATTGAAGATAAATAATTTAATGTAATTTTGCATGGTTATTGAATATGTCATGACCTACAATATGAATTAATATCTTTGTCCTATTATTAATAGAACAAATAAAAAACAAAATATTTTTAGTGACAATTTTCAGGAAAATTTAAAAAACTTTCTGCTTACACTATAAATAATTTAATGATACTGATGCATGTTGTTTGCCCAACCTTCTGGAATTGGCCGGACAAAAGACATTTAAAATACTTTTAAAATTTTGTGAGCTAGGAGGAAAACTGTGATGAGATGTAAAAAAAAAAATTCCAAAATTTCGAAAATTTAAAATATGGCAAACAATTTCTACTTCAAGTACTGATTCTTGTAAATGAAGATGTGAATAATTAACTTCGTAAATTTCCAACCTAATTCAATAAGGGATACTTGAAAAAATGAACACATAACTTTGCGTAGTTCTTACGTATTTAAGGTGGATGTTCCCCCTTAAGAGGCTGTTTCTCTAGTTACCTGAACACTTGAAGAAACATGTTCTATATACTTTGACATAACCATGGAAATTTGATTGAAGAATAAAATATCGCTAATATCTACGAAGACATGAATAAGACAGTATTTAAACAAACTTCATTAATTAGAATATTACTTACCTTGAGATTCGGTATAGGCTTTGAGCGCAGAATTTGTAACATATTCATTTATAGTTTTATATTACCTCTTTCAGAAAATTGAAGGTGGTGAGAATGAGGTAGTTCAAAGCTACATTTTTAACAAAAACATTTTTTGTGCGAGTTGACTTCTTACTAATGATGTCGATCGATCAAAATATTTAATCGATTAACTATTTGAATTTAATCGATAGATTAATCGAGTTGAAAAATGTTTTAATATACTATAATACACAATTATTGTTAAATTTAACTTGTAAGTATTAAATGTTGTATATCTGTATATATTGTATCGTTATATTACAAAACAACTATTTCAATTACTTACTAACATATTTATTATGAGGCTTATATTTATTGTTTCAATTTCTCCGGGAATTTTTGAGACAAATACAAATAACAAAAAGTATGAGGACTCGCCTAGTTAATAATAATAATAATAATAATAATAATAATAATAATAATAATAATAATGATTTATTTTAGCTGGCAGAGTTAAGGCCGTAAGGCCTTCTCTTCCACTCAACCAGCAAAAAGTGTATATACATATGCATGAACTTACAAAGAATTCAACAATTTGATTTAGATGAGAGTTACATGTATACAAGAGTTATTTACGAATTAAACAACAAAATACTATGAACTATTAATTAAACACTGAAATAAACTGTGTAGCAGGATTAAACTAAAATACATGGAATGTTAATATATTTCAAATGATATTAGATAATAGAAAGAGATTATTATGAGACAATTTTGAAAATGCAGCACAATCAGGATGATGTCTAAAGAAAAAAGCAACAGTGTAGTCAGTAATATTTTAAATCAGTATGATTGGATTGAAATGCTAATAAGGTTATCTTTTAAGCTGTTCTTAAAGGTGTTTGTTGTCTTGCAGCCCCTAATACTTTGAGACAAGGAATTCCATTGACGCGAGGTGGATATTGTAAAAGATGAGGAATAACAAGATGTTCTATGAAGAGGTATATTTAGCGTGCCACAGATAAGTGATCTGGTATTTACGTCGTGGTTAGAGTATAGATAGGAGAAACGAGACGAAAGGTAATTTGGTGTTGAGGTGTGCAGAATTCGAAAGAGTAAAGACAAAGAGTGTAAAGTTCTGCGTTCTTTAAGTCGGAGCCACGAGAGACTTGCGAAGGACGGTGATATGTGATCATATCGTCGGATGTTGCACACGTATCTGACGCACATATTCTGAGCTCGCTGTAACTTGACTGACAGTTCAGAACTTAGATCACTTAACAAAACGTCACAATAATCGAAGTGCGGCATTACTAGGGTATGTACTAGGGTAAGTTTTAGTTGCTGGGGCAAGAAGTTTCTCAAGCGACTCAAAGAGTGAAAGGAGGAACAGATTTTTTTTATCGTTTCTTTAACTTGAAAATTCCAACTTAGATTATTATAAAAAAAGAAGCCAAGATTTTTTACGACAGATGAATAAGGGATTAGCGTGTTGTTAAGGGTAAGGGTACTGCTTCACCCGTGATTTTAAACATGAGTGCATTCACATGCTCCGAATTAAGTGCCGTTCTACGTTTAGTAACAAAGTTTCCTGCATCACTAAACACTGAAATAAAGCTTTTTTTTTCTGTCAAGCACTTCTCCACGATCGTTCAATTTAAATCCATCGAGTTTACCTCTGAAATTCTGATATGACATAATGGAGTTTACACTTTTCACAGACCACAGAAAACTGATTTTTTTTCTTTATCAAACTAAACACACAACCGTCATATACAAACTCAGTACAGAAACTGCAAGCACCTGCAAAAGTACAGTGGTCGAAACAGAAGACTGGCCCCTATTGTAATTCGAATTACCAGATTTTAGAAAAAGAAGAAAATAGTTACGTTCTCATTTGCACACATGTAAACATCGCTATTTTATAAGGAATGAGGAGGACGAACCCCAGAAACATATGTATTTCATATGGTAGGAAGATGAGCTGACAACAAGGTGGAAGTTTTCTTGGAAAACTATAAAACTTAATAAGGGTTTCGCATTGTGTTTCAACTTTCAATAGAGATAGACTAGGTCACTGTCCTCATATCTCCATCTCTTTCTGAAGTGTTTGTGAAAAGATTTTCTCTACGCTACCTGGTTTACAGTTAGAAAATAACAGTTGTGCTTTTAAGCAAGCAATTTCCGAGAGAAATATTGTCGGAATTTTTAGTATGAGTTTGTACATTATTAACAAAATAATAACTAATATCAACTACAACCGATTAATTTTAATCGACTCGATTATTCGATTAAATATTTTTGATCGATTAATCTTACAACAGAAATTGATCGATTAATCGATTAGATTAATTATATACCAAAGAAATTGTGATACCGCACCTAATAGCATTGGACTCTGAACTTACAATACGCTCTTCTGTAAAATCTTCTCTGTGTGGCTTAGGATTATATCATTCTCACCTCTTCAATTGTATTTTCTGTTTTTATTTGCGTCATTCCCACCCCTTCAATTGTATTTTCTGTTTTTATTTGCTTCGTCATTTAGTAGTTTTATGTGTAATTTGCGTGCCATTTCAGGTATTACGATGTCTATATATCAGTTCGGTATCCTGAAATAATTATACAGAGAGGAACTACTTAAGAGATCTTGTTTAATGAATTGTAAGTATATCGATGTGTTTCTGAAGTTAGTCCATTACTTCGGTTAATATCTGTACACATTTAGATCTCACTAGAAGCATATTACTCTTATACCACCACCACCACCACCACCACCACCATCATTACTACTACCACTGCTGCTGCCGCCGCCGCCATCTAAAGAAGAGATTCATAAAGGAACCATTAAAATTATAACAAAACGAGCTAATCGTGTAGTTGAAACCTGAGTTTGAATTATTGCGTTAAGCTTGCCAATAACATTTTGTTTAGTGTTACCGTCAAAACCAATTTCAGCACATTTATGTTTTCCAGTTACCACCACCACACCACTACCACCACCACCACATTCATATCATATTCATCTTCTGTTTTTCATTCACGGATTAGAGTGTAAACGAGTCTTACAGGTTCCTATTTTGACGCCCAGGAGAACGGCAATGTTGGAATGTGGTAGCTGTAGCAATGGAAGAGAAATTATGGTAAGAATAACAAAATTTTGGTTTAGAATTTAAAAAGATGTAAGATAACGAGATTGTTAAGGTTTGTTATAGGTATTTGATAATAAACGACAGTAGCTCTCCGAACAAATGCAATATTTTAAAATTCCTTTTCAAAACGAAAAGTTACATTTGTTCGAATAAAATTTCTGTACATTTAAAGGACAAAACTAAAATCCTTCTAATCATTTACTCGTATAATATTATCAATACACTGCTTTCTTACATTGAATAAGCATATTGAGAATTAAATTAATGGTTTTCCCAAAATACGCTATGAAATGTTTCATATAAAATAATTTTTATTTCGGAAAGGAAGAAAAAATGAGCAAAATTGTATTAAACGTTTTGTTTGAAATATCTCAAAGAATAACCCCTTGAAATTAATGACATTACTTACGGTTCACTCTGTATAGAAAATGCTTGTGAGAATGTGTGTTTTGTGTTAATGATACCGGATTTTTTAAAATGATTTTATTAAACTGTCACGTTGTCGAATTTTTCAATTTGCGGACATGGCTTTGCAGTGTGGGATAAAATAAAACAATGTTTGGAAACAGCCTGTAAAGGAATAGAATTTACATTATTAAACTCTGTCGTCGTCGGCACTGGAATGAAATGAAAGCGGTGGCTGTGAGACTGGTGACCGCGTAAAATAGCTTCCCGAGTGAAGGGTCAAATTGCATTTTCAATGAACCGCTGGGCATTTATAACCTGTCATGTTACTTATGTCTTTGTCAGCATTTGTGAAGTGTTGTGAATGATAGGACTCCAGTCCAAAACAATGAAATTCTTCTGTAGTAATGTCACGAGAGGTCTGAGATCTGCCGATAAATCTCAGACCTCGAGTGACATTTATTAGGACTATTTCCTGAATAAAATAAAAATTTAAGGAACAACTGGATAATACGCACGGCAGACCAATATCGATAGTCGACTCTACTCGCTGGCCACTAGTCACCGGGCCGTACCGAGCCGTATCAAACAAAATATAATCCAAATGGTGGTAGTCAAATTCGCGACTATATTCTTAAATAATTCACTCCATTAGTCAAGTTCAAGGTTTTATGTAGTACAACGGCGGTTTTTTGAATGCATTAAAAGAAAATGAAGATGTAATAAGATAACAAACTAGGTTATCACAAGGAAATTAACAGGAAAAAAGGTGTGTTTCATGGAATACAATTAAAATGACGGAAAGTAAATTTCCGGTTAATGTTCGCCAAAGCGTAAAGTAAGTAATTATGACGGCGTTGCTGTTTTATTTCTGGCCTATAGAAAAATACCTAGCCTTTTACGAAAAAAAAATTTAAGGACCTTGAAATTATTCACCGCTTTCATTATAGGCCTATTATTTTTTAACAATATTACGAATCAAAAACTGTAATATTATATAATTTTAACTACTACATGGACGAATCAAATCAAGCTAACCTAACCAAAGCTAACCTAACCTAACTAACCAAAGCTAACCTAACCTAACCAAAGCTAACCTAACCTAACCTAACCTAACCAAAGCTAAGCTAACCTAACCAAAACTAATCTAACCTAACCAAAGCTAATCTAACCTAACCTAAGCTAAGCTAATCTAAGCTAACCTAACATAACCTTCGTAAATGCAAGGCCTGTAACCGGAGCAAGAAGGGATCTCAATCATTTAATCTGCAAGTACAATCAAAAATAAATTCAAGTAAGGATCACGCTCCCACTGCATGAGAGGTCCGCGCATGAGCTACAGCAAAACTGTTTCTGTCCCGAGCCTCTCATTTAAGGCACTCGTCATAATTTACTCGCAATATTTACGCAAATACACATTGTCGCTAACAGTGGTGCTATCTCTCAATAATGTTCAGAACGAAGGAGGTAGACAGAGAGAGAAAAAAATTCTCCCGCCAACTACGCCACACAGCAACGTCATGTTCTTATGTTGGTGACATTGTGTATTTACTTAAATTTGGTGGTAAACGTAACGGCACGGTTCAAAGTGACCGTGCTAATTCTCCAGTATAGCGAAATTTAAATAATATATCCCTAAAATTCGATCACAAAATATTGATAATTGTATATTAACGAATACTTAACCTATTCAGACATTGTGAAGTTGAAATACTCGTAGATGAATATCGATTATTGCAATAAAGAAATTCGATGTTATTATTCAGTAATGCCAATTGCGAAAAGCGAAATACAGGTTTAACAATGTTAATTACATTACATGTACTGCACTTTTCTCTTATTATTATAACAAATACATTTTCATTATCTGCTGAAATCATAATTTAATTTAACAGTAACAGTGGGGACAGCTATATACCAATGCTTATGTATTCACAGCGAGACATGTTGCTACACAGTGAAGCCATCTCTGTATAGACAGGCCTAATTAAAACACGAATTTTATTACGCCATACGAAAGGCAGTTTGATCAAAGACATTATTACTATGCAAGTTCTTTGAGTTTGATATGCGATGATGTTACATAAATTTGAACGTCTATTAATTGTTTAATTTCAATACAAATGTTATAGGCTACAATTTTATAGGTTACGCTAGGCCTACCTGTGGGAGCAGGACCAATGTCATCTGTGCCTTGTTTCGACCGTTACAATGAGTGCTACACCAAAGCATTTTTTATAGCTCGACAAACGCATTCTAGCTGTAGTGTGTAACGGAACTAAAGCTGCATCTACACAGTTCAATATTCCAATCGCGTATGCGTGCAATCTGGTAAGAATATTGAAAGAATCAAGTTTAAAGGGTACGTTCAATTAAGATGCATAAAGATTTTGTATCTACATGGTGCGCCGTTTTGAACGTGGTCTTCACTGCGTAAATATATTAATTAATATTAAATATCAATCTTGCATTTATTGCTTTAAAGTTGAAAGAAAAGTTCAACCGTGTAGTTGCATCTTAATGTATTCATGATCATCAATTTACGGGGAAACAGTTGGCGACAACGACTAAACAAAAGAAGGACCATGCGATAAATTGATAGCGATAAATCTAGCTGCAGAAATTATCGCAAAGTCTGGCTGTGATTGGTTGGAATTTAAAATTTCATTACACTTCATTGGTCGAAAATGGAATGACGTCATATAAACGAAATAGTCACTGTAAAACAACGTTGGCTTATTCGTCACTGGGACCTACATTCATTATTTGATATATCTCGTATGATAAATGTGATGGAAGACACTGTTGTGTTGTAAATGTTTTGATAGCACATCGGTTTCCCTGTGAATATAATATTATCACTTTTTTATTAATTACGTCAGTCCTTCAAAAAAGTTAAATATCTATTAAAGAAAAAACTGATACTATCACTAAAAGAAGTTATTGCTTAGAAAGTCAGAGTTCTATTTCCTGAAGGAAAAATACAGATTTATATTTTTCCTTAAAGAATTGTATGTATATTCCTTCTGTATTGTATTAAGCAGGGCTTTGAACCATATTGACCACACGAGTAGAGTTCCGCTACTCTTGAATGTTTGTTATTGGTTCAGAATCGTCACTGAATTTTATGCATATTCCTTCTGTATTTTATTAAGCAAAGCTTTGAACCATATTGACCACACGAGTAAAGTTCCGCCATTCTTGAATGTTTGTCATTGGTTCAGAATCGTCACTGAATTTTATGCATATTCCTTCTGTATTGTATTAAGCAGGGCTTTGAACCATATAAACTGTAGAAAGGGCTTAATTTTTGAAGATAGACAAGTTACTGTCTAACAATATAAATTTTATACAAATTAAAAAATCACGTTCTGTACTCCGCAATTATTTAGGTATAAATAAACAAGTAGATAACTGGTAAATACATAATTATATAATTAAATAACTAGTTAGACAGAGAAATAATAAATACATGAAAATTCAAATATAGCGTTAAAGTAAATATATATGAATAAAAGTTCTAAGAATGGATGTGTTTACGTACGTATGTACGTATGTATGTATTTATTTGTAAGTGTTCGAAAATGCCATCCAGGAAGCACGGCGTATGATAGAGGGAGATTCATTCATAGTTTTCCTCTCAAGGACAGATTTTCACTGCAAACCCAGCATTCTCCAATCTTTCCTATTTTACGCTTTCATTTTAGTCTCCGCACATGATCCATATAACTTAATGTTTTCTATCATCTGATATCTTCTTCTGCCTCGAAGTTTTCTCCCGTTCACCATTCCTTCTAGTGCATTTTTCAGTAGGGAAATTTATTCCTAGTCAGTGATCCAGCCAATTCCTTTTTCTCTTCCCGATCAGTTTCAGCATTATTCTTCCTTCACCCACTCTTTCTGTCTGTCCATTTCACACACTCCATTCTTCTCCATATCCATATTTAAAATGCTTCTAGTAATTTTTCTTCAGTTCGTAGTAATGTCCGTGTTTGTGCACCGTAAAGTGCCACACAAAGCACTTCATTAGTCTCTTTCTTAGTTATTTTGATTATATCTCACATTGATTTTTAAATGTTATTGTAAATAGCATATTTGTGAGAGATTTCTTTATTTTTTCTCATGTAATCTGATGTTTTTGACATCAATTTTGACATTACATTTTTCCTCATGTTGTTTGTACATAATTATTGGTTTTCAGTGTTGCACAGTATGTCATTCAGTACCTAATAAACCCTTGCGTCTTGTGAGTTTCGGATGAAATGGAAAGAATGAGGAAATGTTCTTTTAATTTTTGTGTCTTAGAGCTTCATAGTATAATATAATGCTTCATCATAGCATTCTTTAATAATCTCACTTTAATTGTTGCTTATTAAGTCATTAAATTCTGTAAATATGCTACGAAGAATTACATTTCCATTTTTCATTAACCATAGATCATATAACTGTTTCTATTAACTACCCCGAACGATCCGTCACTGAGCCGATGTATTTATTTATTTTTATTTTATTAGGTTATTTTACGACGCTTTATCAACATCTACGGTTATTTAGCGTCTGAATGAGATGAAGGTGATAATGCCGGTGAAATGAGTCCGGGGTCCAACACCGAAAGTTACCCAGCATTTGCTCATATTGGGTTGAGGGAAAACCCCGGAAAAAACCTCAACCAGGTAACTTGCCCCGACCGGGAATCGAACCCGGGCCACCTGGTTTCGCAGCCAGACGCGCTGACCGTTACTCCACAGGTGTGGACGAGCCGATGTATGTAAATTGCGAACTTAGATAATACAGGTTATAATCCTACATGTAAAATGCGAACTAACCTTAATAACGGATACATGGAAAATGCGAACATTGGAAAAATAGGCGGAACTTCCTTCCCACGTTAATCCAGACTTAGAAGTGGCAGAGCTGAAAATCTGATGTGATTAAAACTTGCTCACTTCGTCACTGAGTCGTGTTATTTCAAAAAAGGTATTTGATTTAGGAGCTGCTGAAAGATAAGCATAATATTTAACATATTTCAAGCAGGTTATACTTCCACCCCTGTATTCAGCCCCTTTTCTCCTGCAGGGTACCAAATTGATGTTATGATTGCCGTTTCTTTGGTAGTGAAATAGATTTTATTTTGACTAAACTCTTCATGTGACACACCTTGAATATTTCCAAAAATTCATACATATTTGGGTGCGTATGATGAAAGTGAGTTTTGAATTTGGAGTGGAAGATTTCATGTGCGTTTGTGGTTTGTTCGATGAAATCTTTATCATTCTTCTAGGTATCAGAAGAAAATACCGAAGATTCGCCCAGATAATCAGCAAGTTCTGTAATGTTGAGATATATAGATTTATTTTCAGCGAGGTCAATGGCAAATATTTACCAGCTGCTTTAGGAAGAAAGACCGAATAAATATCGCAGCCGCTGTCCTGTGTCACTCTGTTCATTGTATTCGTTGGACAAAGTGAGATGTATCGTTCGATACCAAGGTTTATCCAGGTGAAATCTGGACCCTGTAAAATTTGAATGTGGTCACACTAATTTGAATGCATTGTGTACTGCCTTTTAAAAATTAATCACTGCAGTTTGGGAGGGGGTGAAAGTGCACGATAATTCCTTACATTTCTGATTTATGAGCTGAAACATTTTGACGTAAGTTGGTTCACGTTTATCTAGTAGAAAACAAAATAGTAAGTAGATGTCCATTGTCAAGTTTAATAATGGAATATAGAAGTCAATATTTTGAACATCTTTTGACACGGAAATTGGTCGCTGTTCAGAGACAAAGTCCCACCCCGGAATAGCTCGGGAATCATCGTGTACTCTATGTTTACAGGCATGCGTTTTACATAGAGAGATTCGAATCCTGGTCTTTGGAACGAGAGGAAAGAGCCATGAAGGCTTCGTAGGGAATATGTCGTTTCGTGACATATACGTACGTCTGCTACGACTTTACTTAATATTTTGATCTCGATGCTTAATATTTCTCCGTGTGAATCGCGCATTAATCCGAACGACACTTCGACAAATCAACGCTACAGGAGAGCTTCCATTTTCCGAGTCAATTTAGCCAATATCTTCATACATTTAACTATTCAAAAATTGAAATAAACATTCAGAAGTTCAAAGCCAAAATACAAGCACCAGAACTCTCGCAAAGTGCCATCATAGGGTCTGTTAAAACGACATTCTGATTTAAGACGTCCATTGCATTTTCACGATTCAAGGGCAGTGCAGAATATTTTATTCTTTGTTATTGCAAATATTACGGCGAATGCAAGAAATATTGCGTTCCGTAATCGTTTCTGAAGCACTGGTGTTGAATAATATTCAAAGGTTACAGAGAAATGTCCTCCTTTGTTTTCTCTTAGCACTATTGCTAATAATTAGTTTTGCTATTTGTCACAGAGCCTATTCCTCCCCCTGTAGTAAAATGTTTGGCTAAGACCCTCCGCTCTTACTATTAAGTACTTATATAAGCTAATAGATCATGCTAAAGAAAAACTAAAAGTAGGATGTTCAAACTATTCCAGGAGCTCACCAGAGTAACTAAGGCTGAGACCAAACATGTTCACTTGTTAAAGTTGAAAGTGTGTTAAGTTTGCATTTTACTAGTAACTATGGAGGGTCGATAGTGAGGTCTCTACCCGTATGTATTCAGTTCGTGTTTTATTTATTTATTTACTCTAGTGGAGTTCTCTTCCACACCACCAAAAATACAACTACAACAAACATTATGCATCAATGCATTTAATCTGCAATAATAACGAGTGACAGAATGAATATGACAAAAAAACAACAGAACATACAAATAATAATAATAATAATAATAATAATAATAATAATAATAATAATAATAATAATGATTTATTTTAGCTGGCAGAGTTAAGGCCGTAAGGCCTTCTCTTCCACACAACCAGCAAAAAGTGTATATACATATGCATGAACTTACAAAGAATTCAACAATTTGATTTAGATGAGAGTTACATGTATACAAGAGTTATTTACGAATTAAACAACAAAATACTATGAACTATTAATTAAACACTGAAATAAACTGGGTAGCAGAATTAAACTAAAATACATAGAATGTTAATATATTTCAAATTATATTAGATAATAGAAAGAGATTATTATGAGACAATTTTGAAAATGCAGCACAATCAGGATGATGTCTAAAGAAAAAAAGCAACAGTGTAGTCAGTAATATTTTAAATCAGTATGATTGGAGTGAAATGCTAATAAGGTTATCTTTTAAGCTGTTCTTAAAGGTGTTTGTTGTCTTGCAGCCCCTAATACTTTGTGACAAGGAATTCCATTGACGCGAGGTGGATATTGTAAAAGATGATGAATAACAAGATGTTCTATGAAGAGGTATATTTAGCGTGCCACAGATAAGTGATCTGGTATTTACGTCGTGGTTAGAGTATAGATAGGAGAAACGAGACGAAAGGTAATTTGGTGTTGAGGTGTGCAGAATTCGAAAGAGTCTAACATATTAAATGATGCAAAAAAAAAAAAGAACAAACAAAAAGTGAAAACATATACAGACACAAAATAACAGTATCACTCAGCATAATTGTTATTAACTAGAGATAATAAGCTGTTCTAGTATCCTGGCACAAAGACAAGAGAAAAGGTTAATGTAACAAAAGGAAATTATTGCCAAAATCCTAAAGATAAAACTTCGGCATTAACCTAGCAACTTCTCAGAAACGGATTTCGTGAAATAAAACATAGCTTACTTTTCTAATTTACTTTTAAACTGTGACAGTGTCCGGCAATTTCTGACGTCACTAGGTAACGCAGTCCAAAGGTGAGGCAATATTGCAGTATAGGAGGATGAGTATAGGGAAGTTCTGTGATGAGGAATAGAAAGGAGAGATTGATGTTGATTTCGTGAAGTAGTTAGGAACAGAAAGCGTGAAGATAAGTAATTTGGAGAAGTTATATAAAATTTTGTATAGAAGTGAAACAGCGTGTATGATTCTTCGTTCCTTTAGACGAGTCCACGAGAGCAGCTCAAGAGACGGTGTTACATGGTCAAATTTCCGAATATTACAGACGAATCTTATACAGACATTATGAACGCGTTGCAATCTCTCATTTGAGTTAGAACTAAAGTTTGTTAACAAGGAATCACAATAATCTAAATGGGGCATCACGAGTGTCTGTATAAGATTCTTTTTTAATGCAAGTGTTAGAAAGTGTTTTACGTGCTTCAAAGGGGGTGCAGCGACAATATTTTCTTGCATGTATGGGTAACCCCTACTTGGGTATATTTGGAATGGAATGTGATTTCCGGATGTGGGCATTATGGTCCAGCACTGAACCGGCTGACTACACTGAGGTTCGCTGAGTACCCAGGTTTAGAGCAGGCAAATACCCTTATCCTTAGGTCAGCCCACTCCGTGCGTCGCCAGCGGGCGTTTGGGAAAATCTATACAATGATCACGAAATGAAGAATGTTGACGGAATGATGTAGATGTCTAATGTGGAGAAATGGGAGAATCCCGAAAACACTCCAACTGCGACCTTGTCCGCCACAAATGTCACTATGGGTTTTTCTGTGAAAATCCTAGGCCTGACCGGGACTCAACCCGGGCCGCATTTTATTACTAATTATAGAGAGTCAATAGTGAGGGATCTACCTGGAAACAAGATTTAGTTCGCATTTTGCATACTCCCCATTGAGAGCGCTGCACGCCTTGTTTGTTTATGATAACATCGGTTCATTCCATTCGCGGTAGAACACAAAGTTTTATAAATGTCCACCCATAGTTTAATCAACATGGTGCAACGTTTGTGACAACAGATCAAGGACACTCAGTTTCTATTCGGAGATAAATCTTCATTTCGCTGTCGGGAACCGAATAGTCTACTGTTCCTCTGTATGTGTAGTTAAAAATCGATTGCCTTTAAATCACAGAAGAAGACTTCATACTAGTAATTAATTAATTGTGTATTAATTAAGGACATAAAGAAAATGATAAGGAATTAAGTTACTAGTAAGTGTACCTTATGAGGAAGCTTGTAATTTAGTTTGCACGGTTTCTTTTTAGACTATAAACTCAACTGAAATGATGATATATGTCATAGAAGCGCTGTGAAATGGCTGCAGAAGTTCATTTCATGCAAGGAATGTAATGTTCGTGTGAAGCTGAGCAGGCGTTTGCAGACGGCGTGGTATCAGCCGTGTAAATCACGTTAGAACATGGTGGTTATCCCAGTTTTCCTGCTAGTCTGTGTATGAGCTTACAATTGCTCTTGAAGAAACATCCCATCAAGAGCATTTGTACGGGCCAGCACCCTCCTGGTGACGCAGATTCTCTCTCATGTTTCACATTGTCAGTTTAATGACGTAGTGTGTATTAATTAACGGGTCATTATTTAGTGCACTGTGAGGACCAAATCTGTTATGCGCGCTGCACATGAAATTGAGCTACCACGTTGAACATTACACACGCCGAAAATTAATCATCTGGTAATGACTTTTTGTTCCATGTGTTACAGTCGTATTAATATTACATTTATCTATCACAGGTGATATTTAACGTGAATATGTAATGTCATTCATATATAAAACACTGTAAATAAAAGCCACATAACCGACTGAACTCATCTATTCACATACTATGGTTTCTCGTACTTATAATACAGTGGTTCCCATTAAAAATGGCCGGTTGTGATTTTCCGAGTCTCAGAAAAGCGAATTTGCGCATGCGTTGGAAGGCCTCAACTGAGTTCACAAGAAAATATTAGTCCACACCTGTGGAGTAACGGTCAGCGCGTCTGCCCGCGAAACCAGGTGGCCCGGGTTCGATTCCCGGTCGGGGCAGGTTACCTGGTTGAGGTTTTTTCCGGGGTTTTCCCTCAACCCAAGATGAGCAAATGCTGGGTAACTTTCGGTGCTGGATCCCGGACTCATTTCACTGGCATTATCACCTTCATCTCATTCAGACGCTAAATAACCTAAGCTGTTGATAAAGCGTCGTAAAATAACCTACTAAAATAAAAATAAATAAATAAAAGAAAATATTTTTTATAAGATTATGCCTTAATAGTTGCAAACAAGATATCCACTAATAAGAGATAAATAATTTTTTCCTACGTTTTTTTACTTGTTAGGGGGTTAGGTACAGCTTACAGCAGTAAAATTTAGGAAATATTGAAAATTTTTTTCCTCCATTACTGTATATTGTACAATAATGAAAATTAGTATGTGTAAAACACTGTTCTTCTGCTATATGAAAAAAAAAATATTTTTACGATTTAAAAAAAAATATTTACATTTTTTTTTTTCAAAATTCAGTTCACTGTGCAGTGATGAAGCGTTTCCCTCATAACTCAAAAACTATCCAACATTCTGTGATGAAATTTTGTGTGTATTTATGCATGTCATATCTACAATATGATGCAAGATCACTTCTCTACCTTTGACAGATGGTCTGATAAAAAAAAAATAAATGGTAAAATATCGGTATTTTCTTCTAAAACAAAATAAAAAAATATATATCATTTATTAAGGAATGTAGTTTAAAGAACATGATATTGTAAACATGAGTTTCAGCAATAAAATTAAAGAGAGAGAACATGAAAAGTTAACAAGTTTATGAGTTATGAGGGAAACGCTTCATCACTGCACAGTAAATTGCCACCATTTTGAATTTGAAAAGAAAAATATATATATGTTTTTTAATCTTAAAAAATGTATATTTTTTCATATTGCAGGACAGTGTTTTACACATACCAATTTTCATTATTGTACAATATACAATAATGGAGGAAAAAAAGTTGAATATTTCCTAACATTTACTGCTGTAAGCTGTACCTAACCCCTTAAAATAAGTTCGAAATCTCCACCTGTTGTAGATAAATTTACTTAGGCGAGTCTCCGCAAAACTGCAGTGTGGTTCAGATCCAGAGTTTTGACTTCGTATCTTTTTTCGTCATGAGTTCGAATTCGCATCGTGACAGTATTATTTGATTAAATATTTAGCATTTCTATGTACTACAGGCCTAATGGTAAATTTCTTTTAGCGGGGAGAACCATTGTTTTATTGTTCTTTTGTTTCTGTTATGTAATGATGGATCAAAAATGTTAGAAGAATCGTCTTCAAAACGGCGGGAAAGTGACTTGGAAATTATTACTCTAGAGTCTTTTCTGATCAGAATTCTCACACCCAACTCATGTTGTATGATGTCAAAGACACATTCATAAAACATTTTTAAAGTCTCTGGTATACGTTTGAGTCCAATTCGTCGATCCTGAAAAATCATATCATGCACGGAATCTAATTTTCGATAGTGGTCCAGAAACAGGTCTTCCAATACGGTGTTCCTCTTCAATCTTCGTTCTTCCACTTTTAAATTCCGCAATTCATTTTATGGTAGTCTACCAGGGACAATGATCTCTCAATGTATTCACCATATCAACATACATTTCCTTACAAGATAACTGTTTTAAAAATAGGTACTTCGTCACCGACCGATACTCAGTTTCATCAAAATTGAATTTTTTATCTGGCATAAT
Organism: Periplaneta americana; assembly: GCF_040183065.1. Taxonomy (NCBI): domain Eukaryota; kingdom Metazoa; phylum Arthropoda; class Insecta; order Blattodea; family Blattidae; genus Periplaneta; species Periplaneta americana. Next base: position 147,934,932 of record NC_091124.1, on the reverse strand, counting down.
TTTTTAAAACTTCCCAATAGAAAATCTGCTGAACGTTTTATCATCAAACGTGGAGTTATACTATTTATTAAACAATTTACTCTTTTCCGTGGCAACCCCTTTCGCGTTTGTTTATGACGAAGTTTCAACTCTAGCTATAAAATTCTTTGTTTTTTACTTCGCTGCCATGTTTAGAATTATAATGATGCAGTGAAATTTTAGACACTAATTACATTGTTGCAAGATAGTTTTTAGACTTTTTCTTGGACTTAATTATAAAAAAGTTTAATATTACATTGTAACTATTATTATGTTTATGCAGTAGCTATCTTATTCATAATATTAAACCAAAAAAGCCTGAATCTTTCTTCTTTGTGAAGGAATTTGGTATGCTGTTGTTTATTAATATTATGTTGTGAATTTAATCGAGGTGTTTGCGTTGACAAAATTACAATTTTCTTGCGTAGAGAGCTTTGTACATAACGTTTATGGAGGTCTTGTACTTGAGAGTTGATGCATGTATACTAATTTACTGTACTGTTAATTCATTTGTGCTCTACAGGGTGTCTATAAATTAGACCGAGGTCCACACCTGTGGAGTAACGTTCAGCGCGTCTGGCCGCGAAACCAGGTGGCCCGGGTTCGAATCCCGGTCGGGGCAAGTTACCTGGTTGAGGTTTTTTCCGGGGTTTTCCCTCAACCCAATACGAGCAAATGCTGGGTAACTTTGGGTGCTGGACCCCGGACTCATTTCACCGGCATTATCACCTTCATTTCATTCAGACGCTAAACAACCTAGATGTTGATACAGTGTCATAAAATAACCCAATAAAAATAATAAATTAGACTGAAAAACTATGTTATAAATTTTCACGTCCATCTTCTCGTATGAAGATGTCTTGTGGAAACTTTACCTCTCTATAATGTGAGAAGTTATATTAATGAAAAAGGGGCACCCATAAGGTGGAATTCATTGTCTCTGATGGAAGTATGGTAGTTGACGATGAAGAATTGCAGATTAAAATTTGACGCGGGAGAAAATGAACTGCATATTTTCCCTAGAGCCTGCTCATTCAAGGAAAGGTTCTTGAATGTATTGTAAATCGAGGACATATGATTCCAGGTTTCCATCCCCACGTGAAGAACCATTCTAAGAATTTTTATCGTAGTTAGCAATCCATTTTCTTTAATCGGTTTGAATCCGCAAACCATTGATCATGAAGAATTAGTATAAACTTCTTGATCACTCACTAACTTTGAAAGGAATGTTTGCCTTAAAAAATAAATGTTTTACCGTATATTGTTTTGTGAATATTTGCTGTTCCCATGGTTATACTTCAAGACATTAGTTCTGGATATTGTGAGAATATTGTACATTTTGCTTTCCCGGGAATAATAAAACAGTTGTACTACGGCAACAAATCTTGAAAGAATTGTATGGCCACAACTTACACTCGGGTAGTGAATCTTTGACAATAGCGTTCGAAAAAACTTGCAATATTGAAGGAAGATATAAATCTCCTAAGTAAAATGGATTGCACCACAACAACATCGGATCAAATCATTTGATCCACTATATATTACCTCCATATCCGATCCTCTACTAGCGAGTTCACCTTGTTGGCTCTTATTTTCCTTACACAAAAAAGAAGAAGAATAAAACTCTTGAATCTCGCCCACTTGTCGTCGTGAAAAATGTCGACCAGGAAATCTTCTTTATTAATCCCTTGGCCGAGAAAGAAATCTAGACTTGGTGTGTATAGCGTAAAATAATGTATGGTGAAGAAGGAATCGTAATAGTTCGGAGGAGAACTGTGAAGCAGCTGAAAGAAACGAGATAAACCTCAATTTCGCAGATGTGGAGATGAATAGAGAACTAATGTCGTTATTTATGCTAATGAAGTTGTTTCTGTTGTCATATTCGTAATCTTAATCGTCATCCGTCAAAGATTGACCTTAACAAGTAGCAAAACTTTCTGTCATGTGGACAACATGGCATAAGGTCAGTTTTTAAGCAAATGTAGAACGAGGTACGGGATTTTTGGGTATGTGCACCGTGTCAAATCTAAAAGCGATCAGCGTTTCGGAGCTACAAATTGGCTCCATTATCAGGAAAGCCCTTGGTTTTCGATATAGCAGATAGATTCCTCCATTTCCTGCTTCCCTTATGGGGTCAATATGTAGCTCCGGAACTTTGGATATCTCTACATCTGTGGCACTGTAAAAAGATCGATAATATCGCGGACGTTGAATACCATGAAACCCATAATTTATACTTCATACTGGACGAAAATAAGAGAAGGAACACAATGCGTTCCTATGCTCGTAAATCTATTTATTTCGAAGAACCGAAACTATGTTAACCGGATTGATAATGATGAATCAATGGGGAAATGGGAGGAGAAATATTTAGGAGATATGCCAAAACTAGTCCTTGTAAGGGAAATAGAGGCTGAGAGGAAGTATGTGAACTCCAAGCCTGTTGCCACTTGTCTCACTCCGATTTTCGCCGTTCCATATGAAGAGACATTAAAGAATTTTGAAGAGGAAAGCCAAGAATAGACGTAACATAATAGCACAGTCTAGTATATACAGTCACGAAGCTCAATACTTGATAAATATGTATTCATAGATAGTTCCTAACCACCAGGATCGCTACTATCGCCTCATCAGAGACCCTTTCCCTAGCAGACGATAAAATATAATGTACTTTCGATATCGTGTTCTTTTGAAAAAATTAACACCTTTCTTCCACTATTGAAATATGAAATACATAAGGTTTATATATATATATATATATATATATATATATATATATATATATGGCGGCCGGGTAGCTCAGTTGGTAGAGCAGCTGGCTACGGACTGGAAGGTCCGGGGTTCGATCCAGGTGGTGACAGGATTTTTTCTCGTTGTCAAACTTTCAGAACGGCCCCGAGGTTCACTCAGCCTCCTATAAAATTGAGTACCGGGTCTTTCCCGGGGGTAAAAGGCGGTCAGAGCGTGGTGCCGACCACACCACCTCATTCTAGTGACGAGGTCATGGAAAGCATGGGGCTCTACCTCCATGCCCCCCAAGTGCCTTCATGGCATGTTACGGGGATACCTTTACCTTTATATATATATATATATATATATAATATTTTATAAACTCACCTTCCTGGATCTTTCGGAAGAAGGATAACGCTGACCTCTTTTTCTTACAATGTATATAGTACTACAAACGTCTCCTTGTCCCATATTATTATTATTATTATTATTATTATTATTATTATTATTATTATTATTATTATTATCAATTACAGTTATTACAACCGATAACGAACATTTCACATTTTCACAACAATGCGAAATACGGCACAGTCAATGTTCTTTTCGATCTAGACCAGGTCGTAATGTATGTTCGGGTTTTCTATTTCAGTGTATGGAGCTCAGTGAAATATTACAACTTTATTGCGTATCATTGCTAAGTTTTATTTAATTTAATTTGTCGATAAGTTCCGTTTACTTCTTGTTGCATAATATGTTGCAGGAATAATTACAAAACTGTGTTATTTTAATGTGAAGAGAATTTTACATGTTAACATAATTTGTTCGCATCAACATTTTAAGTTTAGCTATTTTGAGGTTTAATAAAAAATAACATAGGCCTAAGTTAAATATAGTAAACATAACCTATAATTTCCACGTGAAATAACATATATATGTAATGACATGGCATTGAAGTCCAATAAAATTAGACAGAAAGGGGCAACTGGTACAGTAAACATAACCTATAATTTCAACATGTCTAAATATCCGTGCGGTGCAACTTAAAATTATTGAATTGTGCATAAATGAATGTACAAGAATTTCGCAATATTTAATCGAAATAAAGGCAGGTATTACACATACGAACAACGTAATTTTCACACCAAAAATAATATTACACCTTAACTCGCAAGTAAATTATGTCTGAAGTGTCTCATAATCGTTTTAAATTTTATTAATGCAATTACACTTTTAGAGAAATATATATTACTCTCTATGCATTCCAACTAATTTATATGGTTGAAACGCCGCCCTTCGTGATCGGGTTAAGCGAGTCACATGGTCTGCCTTACGGCCTGTATTAGATCACGATGGCAGTGGTATAGTCTATTGTTCCTAGTACTCACAGCGCTCCAAGCAGCTAGCAACTACCGCGAGAAATGCAAAAATCATCCCAAGCTTCGTGACCGTATATACTAGACTGTGATAATAGCTACCGCACGAGAGGGGGGAACGAAGCACGACAATAGAAAAATGGCAGAATTGTCGAAGATGTCAGCGAGTGGAAAGAGGAGTGCACTGCAATCCTCGCAATTTAAGGAATCCTCGTATCGTCTCATTTATGGTCGGTATTTTGCTGTCAGCAAGTATTAGTTACCTCTTTCAATGTGAATGTTGGTCTCATTTGTGGTTGTGGTCTGCTATTTATAATTTCGTTCACATTTTTCCCTAGGTTAGGACTGGCAAAGTAAACGAGCCTGTAAATAATTTATTAATGATAATTACTTTGGCGCATTTAAAATCATTGTATTATTCACCTTGTAAATTCATTTGCAGTTCCTGTTCCAGCTCATGATCCTTATGGGGAATGGTAATCTTTATGCAATATATCTATAAAACGTCGTGTAGGTGTATATGATTACCAGTAACAGCACTAATAATTAATCATCTCGACTCTACACGTTCATACATACATTGAGGCACATCATCTGAAGAAATAGTCAAATATTCCTACGTAACATTTTATAATCCAATGAATTAGATACAAATGTGTAACAGCATGTGATGTACTGTATTCTTTCATTGCAGTATGCCTGTCTCAAAGTAATATTGTTGAAATTTACAAGTGTTACGCAAATGGTACAACAAAGACGATTATACACACGCAATTCAATTTTCTACGTAATAACAAGGTGCACAATATAAGCGGAATTGCATTAATCTATGTTATATGTAAGCATAGGCATACCGTAATTTGTTTTTTAATTAAATTAGCATAATTTTAAACATCAACATACAATTATAAATAGATTAAATTTTAAAGATTTTAAATAGATCATGTTGGAAAATGACGAGAAAATGCTTGCAGTGAAGTTTTTAACAAATTCAGGTATAGCCTATATTTTAATTAACAATTGAATTATGTAACCTAAAGTTGAAACTTTGTCAAATATGTTAATCAGATATATTATGTTATACTTGTGTGACACTGTAAGTTTAATTTATATTCACATTTATATATCGTGATAATTTGTAGTGGGATGATGCCGATCTGGCGAAAACTTTACTATTACTCGACCGAGGCGAGTGGAGCCACGGGCGTAATATGAACTATCGCGATGCGGTATTACGAACGCAGGAACAGTAGCGCCACGGCTCCGGGCTGCAGGACTCCTCTGGCGTTGATCGAGTAATACCAAATTAATGTAATGTAAATAGCATGGTGTAAATGTTAATTGCTATTGTATGATAATTCATATGGACTGCATTATTAATTTAAAAAATATTGACATTAGTAATAGACTTACCTGAAATTCACAATGAATTTATTGTAAGCTGTTGATATAAGCCAGGCCTGTACAAGGTTTGCTCTCTCCGAGCCGGCTCGCAGCTCATGAGCGGAATGCAGGTATTAGCTGCGCTCTGTATAGGTTGGACCGGAAGAAGGGGTGATCTCGTACAAAATGTACACAGAAGGAAGTACTATTACGAGGTTCATGAAATTAATTCCCGTTCAGTGTTTGCAAAACTATCTTGGACTTATTAATTGATACAGAAATATTATTTTACAGAAATAATAGACATTTTATACCTAGGCTACTTAAATGTACAATATTATTTTCTTATATTTTTATTTATCAGTACATGAAAACGAGGTCTTATGCTGTTGGCAGCTGAAAGGAACAGTAGCCTACTGATCGTAATGAAACATCAGTTACAGATGTTCGATGCCTGCTTTTATTAATGTTGATTATACAGGGACATCATTTTATTTTTACTAACATTTTTAATATTAACCTGGCTATACCTTTCTATTAACGATTGAAACAGGAAACACCGTTTGCTACCCTTTCCACGACGGAGTTCGATGATACTGGCGTAAAATACAAATCACTTTACTAGGTATAGGAGGGAAGAAAAGTAGTTCATCCATTTATGTAAACTAGGAAATATCGCAATTTTGAGTTTGATAATTTTCATTAGGTTTTTGTTTAATCAAAATACAGTACTGTATTAACACTTAAGTGTTTTACACACGAATTGAGCTATCCATTCGGAAGTATTAATTATGCAGTGTATATTGTACTGTTAGAGCACATTAGCGTACTATATAGAGAATGAAGTTAAATTGAAAAATAATTATAATATGGATATTTAAACACATTTTAGAAAATGGTGGCCGTTCATTTCGATACAGGCTTCAGTTCTTTTGTCCATATTATCGCACTATAGACTATTGTACCTAATTCCAATTACCAGTTTCGTCCTTCGTACGAGTAACTCATGTTGAAATAATTCTGTACCTACTCTGTAAAAGAGTACCTTACGTACTGTAAATTCAATCTTCACTTCTGCCCGATCCGAAAAGATAAAATCACTCAGAAATGCTATCTACTGTCCGTTCAAGTGGTTTTGTCGCAGGGTTGTAGAAAGGGGGGGGGAAATCACGTGACAGTTAATTACTTAAGGAGGCCCTTTTATTTAAGTTATTTTAAACACTTGAATAATATTACGTAGACGTCCAATTCCTAACATAAATTAATGTTTTCAGAAAAGAGCTAAGATAGCCCAGCTACTAGACTTTACAAAGGGGCGAACAGAAGCAGGTGGGGGAAACGGACGGCAGTACCCGTACGAAAATATGATTCAATATTGAAAGCTCTTTCGTCACTGGAAAACGCGAACATATTTCTGAAACGTACTATACTCAGTAAATCAGTACTGCTTACGCGCCCTCGGCTCTCTGTCGTGAACGGTTGGAAGTTTACTAGTAGAAGGGGTGGGAGTCAAGTACATTCCAAAACACAGGTACAATAAAAATTGAAGTAAAAATAAAATGATGTCCCTGTAGAAACAGTTGCTCACAAAATATTAATGTTGGGCCAAACATAGCAATCATTTTCACAGCCAGCCTGTGTAGTCGTGGATATTATTGCTAATGTTTAATCTTGTAAAATTCAACCAGGCTAGTAGTATTATTCAAACGATCTTTAGCCCTTAGGTCACATTGAAGATCAATAAGTCCGAGCTGTAAATCGTTAAATGTTATGTTTTATTTAACGACGCTCGCAACTGCCGAGGTTATATGAGCACACTTAAATGCAATCGACCTGGCCCGGAATCGAACCCGCAACCTCGGGCATAGAAGGCCAGCGCTATACCAACTGCGCCAACCAGGCCCACCTGTAACTTAAATGACATTGTTTCAACTGGTGTTGAAGGAATTTATTATGATAACTTTAAAATTCTTAGGTTATTTTACGACGCTTTATCAATAGCTTATGTTATTTTGCGTCTGAATGAGAAGAAGGTGATAATGCCGGTGAAATGAGTCCGGGGTTCAACACCGAAAGTTACTCAGCGTTTGCTCATACTGGGTTGAGTGAAAACCACGGAAAAACCTCAACCAGGTAACTTGTCTCGACCGGGAATCGAACCCTGCCCACCTGGTTTCGCGGCTAGACGCGCTAACCGTTACTCAACAGGTGAGAACCTTAAGACAAGATCTTGAAACCTAGAATTAAATTCATTTTGAATTTCAATTAATATTTGCACATAATCGTTTCACATGGCTTCATCACGAACAGTTTCTATCGTTCGAAAGTAAGACACATTACCTTCCCGAAACTGACTTACGAAAAGTGTAAGTTTACGACTGAAATCCCGTAATTTATTCAACATATCAACAATGAGCTCGCCTTTTCCCTGAAGAGAGATATTTAAATTGTTGAAGATTAATATCTTTAGTATCTTTATGTCTGGACTCGTAATGACGTATTGTGTTACGTTTCTTTCTTCCTTTCAAAATGTTGTGGCAGATAAAGCACTGAGTATTTACTCTAGCAGCTATGAAAAAATAAGCATTTTCCCATGCAACATTGAAAGAATTTGTCTGATCACCACTTTTCCGTCTTTTAGATTCCTTCATACTGTACTGTAACAGTAGGTAAGCAACGTGAAACAGTTACTGAGAATACGCACTGTACTCCACTAGATAGCTGGGTGGTCATTTCCCTCTCCTCTACCTATATATAGCAAGTCTATGTCATTCTGACGTATCTTCGGCTAGGGCTCCACTAGCTGTGTTTGACGGCTGCTGTGAGCTGCATTCTACTGCCTAGATTTTTACTGCAGGAAGGTGGCTCCACTACATGTGAAAGCTGTAGTTCGCTGCACCGCTGTGCTCTGGCCCGGCTCCACTCCTGTTGTTCAGCTGAAAACAGCGTTGTGATGTTCTTTGTGTACTACAAGATCAAGCAAAAATTGCACTGAAAATGAGCACACTACAAGTATTTATCAAGGTGATTGTATGTTTGCTATTGGTTCGCTGTCGTCGAAGATTGCATCAAAGAAAATGGTAGATACATCCAATATTAAGCAACAGAAAAACACGAAGGCATGTTTGCTGCAATGCATCACAAACTTAGGGAATATCCAGCTAAATTTGTTTAGTTCTACCGGATGTCGGAATTTTGTTCTAGGCATACGAAGTAATTGTTCTGCATGGTTGTGAATCTTCGACTCTCACTTTGAGAGAAGAACGGAGATTAGGGGTGTTTGAGAATAAGGTTCTTAGGAAAATATTTGGGGTAAGAGGGATGAAATTACAGGAGAACGGAGAAAGTTACACAACACAGAACTGCACGCATTGTATTCTTCACCTGACATAATTAGGAACATTAAATCCAGACGTTTGAGATGGGCAGGGCACGTAGCACGTATGGGCGAATCCAGAAATGCATATAGTGTTAGTTGGGAGACCGGAAGGAAAAATAGGAAGGAAAAATACCTTTGTGGAGGCCGAGACGTAGATGGGAGGATAATATTAAAATGTATTTGAGAGAGGTGGGATATGATGATAGAGACTGGATTAATCTTGCACAGGATAGGGACCGATGGTGGACTTATGTGAGGGCGGCAGTGAACCTGCGGGTTCCTTAAAAGGCATTTGTAAGTAAGTAAGTGAGCACACCAAGTAATAATGCTCATACATAAGGGATGTTTCGCCTCATGGATAATTTGAAACAGGAGGACTACCAATGCCAGTGGAGCCAGGCTTCTGCGACAGATAACGGCACGAAAATGGAACATGTTCTATTCCCCTGGCAGTAGACCTTGGTACTGCCGCCGAAATTCTGTTAGGCGCAGTGAAATATTGCCCATATAGCCACCTACACTTGTTTTGTGTGTGTTCCATTTTCAGGCAGTAGACTGCAGCTCACAGCAGCTGTCAAATATAGCTAGTGGAGCCCTAGCCTTCCTCTCCGTTTCGGCGAGCGGTAAACACCGCTCTCCCGCTCCGAACGAGCGCGCGCGCTCGTTGAGCGCTGTTTGTGCATGCCTGATATAAGCTAATGCTTTTAAGCACTACCTAATATCACCTGTTTTCTCATAGATCTCTACAATCGTGACTATTCCGTGGTCTAATTTTACGTAGCACCATTTTCTTTTTTTCTTTTTCCTTCTAGATTCAGTTCTATTAACCGCATGTATTGCAAGTTTCAATGTTCTCCTTCCTTTTTTGAACTAACTTCATACTAACATAATTTTTATATTAGGATGTGGCCTTCCAAGATTGCTGTTTTAATTTTTTTTGTGCCATCCCTAGATTACGTTATTAGTTCGATGACGTCTGATATAGCAACTCCAAAGCTGAATTTGTATTTCTGGGTTGTAAAGACATTAGTCAACAAAATAGTTGGAAGTTCTGTTAACTTTACGTTGGAAGGAGCTGTCAGGTATCAAACCGCAATACCGGGTATGCTTCTGAATCTGACTGCATATTTGAATCTGACCTTCTATGTTATAAAACGTGTTACCTCAATTGATATTATTTACTCCTTGGCCGCATGTAAGACCGACTGCAAATGAGACCAGTAAATTTAAATTGTTTAATTATGTGTTACCTGGTGAACTACGGCTTTGACGAGACGAACATGCGCAATGTTATGTGTCTGGAACTTAAAAATATTGTCGGCGCCCATTGATTTTGCTGTTAAGGGTACATATTTTCGGGAGAAAGAAACTCGCATATATTGATTAGGGAAAAAGTCCATCCAACAGTGATAAGGATGCGTGTGTATCTGTGACGGTGAGCAAAGCTCGTTCGCGCAGGATTGAGACAGCGATTTATACGCGACTCTGCAATCTAGCCACCGTGGAACAAAACAACTCAAAGTTGTTAAGTCTGTGGTTTCTTCTCTACGATTACTGTGTTTTCTACATGATAAAGGAACAACAATTAAACTATTTGTGGAAGGAGTTGTACAGTAGCTTCTCTTGTAATTTTATATACTGTACGAAGCCTGATTAAAAACAAGCAAGAGCTTGACACCTTGCAGTGTTGGTAATTAGTAAGCACGTGTTGCACTCGGCGCTACGAAATTGATTTTGAAAGTGATGTTATTCTTTATCCGCCTTTTCTAATTTTTGGGTGTGCATTACCGATACTACGAGCTATTGAGATATTTAAGGCGCACATAAATTTAAAGAGGTAGGAAATAATGCCATTCGAAAATTAGCAGCGACATTACTAGTATTCAGCTTCCCTAGCGGTGATTAAAGTACGCTGGTAGTGAGAGATGAGGTGGTGCCTGATATGTGTTATCTGTAAGTTATACCTTATGATCTCATTTAAACTCTACCGGGTGTTTCACAATTACGGTATCTATATGTACAAACTTCAGGTGTGACTGGAGGAATTGAAGTAAGGCAAAAAGTCCTTATAAACATAGATCCAGAAACTAACTATCCGAGTTATGTCTTCACTGTTGTCACCAACCGAACACACTTAATGGACCTACATTTGATAACGTCACAACATTGTTAATGCTTTTTGTTAGAGAGTTCTTATGTACAAGCTTCCGAAACAAGTGTATCGACCGTATTTGAATTTAATTACGTGAAACATTTATGTTTTACCTACAAACAGAAAATATGTAACATTTTACTGTGAGATGAAATTCCTCAGAGTTCACAAGTTGATTATAGGGACAGCATCATTGCTTTCGTTATTGCATTAACTGATAGATGGCAGTTTCCAAGTGAAGTGTGTAAAACGAAATAACGCTAAACGCTAAGAAGTCTGTGCAAGTGCAAGCCACAGGAATTCACTTACACAAGGTAGGTTGGGTATTCTGTAACAGAGAAGAATTTATTATACAGGGTGTAAACGATATAAACTGCCAAAAAAATCCTAGTGGCAGAGCATAAATAACTGAAGAAAAAAGTAACAATGTTTTTCTGTAACTGTCAAGGTTTTTCTAGGAAAAATGTATTTTGTGAGTAAAACTTTTTAAAACTGAGAATAGTCATTTTTACTTTATTATTTATTGATTTGTTATTGAACATAACAAAGCCCAATTACAATGTTCAAGAGTGACAATGTAATTTATAATACATAAACAAGGAAAAGGAAACAAACTCTTACTAAAAACCGAAACAAAATAGAAAAGAGTGAGAGAAAAAAAGAGAAATTGAAAATAAGATGTGAAAGTAGCTTGAAATTATCTAACAACAATAATCTGTAAAATATGATAAATAATTCTGTACTTAGAAAAAATCATATTGAAAATATCAACTTTCGGATGAGGATGTAATTTATTGTATAATTGTAACATTAGGAAAACTGGGGAATTTTTGTGCTATTCAGTATTTGCCCTTGGTATGAAAAATAAATTCCGAAATTTTGTATTAAGCTTAGGTACATATAATGTTATATAATAAAACAAGCCAACACTGTCCAACTTACTGTTAATTATTTTATAAAGAAAGTTTAAAGTTGAACAATTTCGTCTAAATTGCAAACTAGTAAAATGAAAATGCTGAAGTATTGTAGCATAACTCTCATAGGTAGGATAATTAAAATCTATAATATAACCATTTTATAAATTTATTTCGAATTTTTTCTAGCAACAGAATATATTTGTTAGTAACTGGGTTCCAGATAACCGCAGCATACTCTAATTTAGATGGAACAATGGAATTATACAAAATTGTTATAGTTTTGAGTTTAAATTTACAAGAATTTCTCGTAACAAAACCTAAACTTTTAGGACAAATTTATAATATTATTAATATGATTACTAAATGTAAAATTACTGCTAAATAATATTATTATAATAATTATAATATTATTATAATTACATTATAATGTACCTAAATCTTTATGTTCATTTTCTGCTGGTAAAACTTTTACCTCTATTTTACATGAACATTTAAATTGTATTTTTCAATTTAGAAAAGGTCATATGTATAAATTTGTTAATATTAAATAATAATTTATTATTGATACTCCAAATGTGTAAGTTTGCAATCTCTTTTTAAAGTAGCTTACAATCTGATACAGTTTTGATTTCTTTATACAATTTAATATCATCGGCAAATATTAAAATTTTAGAATGTTGTACACAATTTACAAAAAAATTACCAAACAAAAATAATAATGGACCAAAATTAGAACCTTGAGCCACACCAAAATTTACTGTAAACAGCTTAGAAGTATGTTCATGAAAATTCACGACTTGTACTCTTCCTTTCAAGTAAGATTTAATTAATGATAGCCATGAGAAAGAAAATACAAATTGTTTCAATTTGAATAAAAGAATATCATGGTCAACCTTATCAAATTCTTTCTGAAAATCTGTATAAATAATATCATTTGTAATTTATTATCTAATTGGGTTGAAACAAATTGAGTGAAATTTAGTAAATTTGTGATAGTTGATCTTCCAGTCATAAACCCATGTTGATCATGTGAAATTTATTTTTATACGTAAGTATACATTTGTTTATATATTAATGATTCAAATATTGTACCCGGTGTTGATAAAACTGCAATAGGTCTATAATTTTTAATTTTGTTAATTTTACCAGACTTGAATATTGGAGTAATTTTTGTACATTGCTATTCTTTAGGGAAACAGTTGTATTTTAAAATAAGATTGAATATACTAGTTGATGGCGATACTAAATTATCTGCACAAGCTTTAAATACGTAAGGTGGTAGGCTTATACAGTCTGGTCCTGCAGATTTTTTGGGACGCAATTTTCTTATAATAACTCCTTTTATATCTTCACGTATAAAATACATTATGTTTAACAGATTACAATCATTGACTATATCATTGATACCATCAATGGGTCCACATAGGTGGGTTCAGTTGAAGAATAAACAGATTGAAAATAGTTGACAAAATCTTCACATATTTAATTCAACAGTGACAGTTTTTTCCTGTGATATCCCATACAACGCAAGTAATTTGTGTTTTTTTTTTTCTTTTTATTTTTAACAAAAGTCCAGAATCAAATAAATTTGTACTGATATTGATATATTGATCATAAGCTTTTTTTCATTTCATTTTTCGTGAGACTCCGATAAAATCGATACATCAGTAAATAATATTCTGAAATATGTTTTTTCTTTCTAAACTTTTCTCTTAGTTTTAGGTTTTTTTATAATACTCTTATTAAACACAAAGGATACTTATTTTTATATGGTTTAGTTCTGGGAACACATTGATAGGTATATTGATTCTTGTAGGTAGAATATATTATGAACAGCAAGATCAACATTCTCACAAAGATGAATACTTGTCTAGTCACATTGTTGTGTAAGTCGATATAATTTCTCAAATTCAACTTTATAGAAAATTATATCGTCTAGATTGACTGACTGAGTTACTATTTAACTAATTTAAATGTTCCAGACGATGCAGGATGGTAATATCTATCTGTACTAAAGACTGAATGTCTTCTTCAACCTCTAAATATTCTATATTACTTATTATGAGATCAAGAGTTCTATTATTTACATTAGATATTTTATTATGAGATTTTAAATTGAATAAATTCATAAATTTCATTAACTCCCTTGCTTCAAGCGATCTTCTTGAAAGATCATAAGTATCAGTAGTAATTTCAGGTACGGTATATTGAAGTCTCCCAAAATAAAAATTTTACTGTAAAAAAATTTACAATTTTTATAAGCGTTTAAAAAAAAGTTATTTTTAAATTTCAGTTGTTGAATTGAGTGGGAAATATGCTACCCAAATTAAATATTTCGAATGCTCATATAGTAAACCCAAATACTTTCCAAAGTACGAGTATTTTTTATTTCGAAAATATGTTCAACTTCGAATGAGGATTTTATAGCTAATAGTACGCCGCCTCCATTTTTTTATTTGAAGTATTTGCACAACTGTCATTCCTAAAAACAATAGGTATACCTGTCATCAATTACTTAAAAATCATGAAAATGAGCTATTTAACCAAGTTTCAGTTAATGCTATTGTAGAAAAATTATTACAAAGTACATTACTAAAAAACCATTGCTTTTTGTCTTAAGACCTCTAACATTCTGATAATAAATAGCAAAATTAGTTACTGTACTCAATGTGATTGAATAAATTTAGTAATACCGATTTCATTTCTAATTTGGAAAACAGGAGATTGATCATGAAGGTGGAGAAATATATTTCTGTTTCTTGTCCATACATGCTTGGCATTTTTAAGTGGTCTTGCTTCAAGAGCCTTGGCTAAAAGTTTCCTCCTGTTACTGCAGAGAAATTCATTGATGTAGACTGAATTATTGAAATTGTAGCCTAAATAAAGGGTGTTGAGATTCCTTTCCTCTCCGTTGCTTCAGGATATCTTCCTTAAACAGCCGATGAGTGAATTTAACTATAATAGCAGGGACTTGAGTATCAGACGGTGACAAACATTAATAAATTCATCTTTGATTTCAAAACCAAGAGCTCTTACTACATCTTGCACAACTGTAATAGGATTTTCTGCAGGTTTCACAGGCACTCCGTGAATTTCGACCATTTCCCGATACGTACGCTAGAGCAGTCCCTTTTTTACTTAATCTCTGTTGTGTATTGATATTTGATGCACGCAAGGTCATTAGCGTCGCAAGCAGAGTACTTGAGTGCTCATTGTAAGCGATTGAGACCGCATGATGAATGTAAAAATGGTGAATCGGAAAACCAAAACATGCCTAAAAGAGTAGAGAAGATCATCAGAGGGACAACGCAAAAGGAAAGACAATTTTATAAGATGATGTAGCTATAAATAATAATAATAATAATAATAATAATAATAATAATAATAATAATAATAAAATTAATGCATCTACATTAGCTGTCAATGTGGTTAACGTTAAACAAAGATAAAATCACATAGAAACTTTTACTTATTTCAATGAACTACAAGCTTGATTACATTTGTAATGTGTGTGAAAGTCTGGGCATGAACAAGACCTAAAACCTGTGAACTTAGCTATATACAAAGAACAAATGATGATAAAAATAACATTCATTTGACTGTCTATTTATCATGAATCATTCAATTAGTGAATAGCATGTAAAAACAAGTAGTGGCTACAAAAACTTTCACCTTACCGGGCATCATCAGGTAGCATAAGAAATTAAATGTACATGAACGTAAAAATAGCAAAGTAGACAATCTTGCCAAATAGACATCTTAAAGTATCATAAAACATATTAAAAGAGCACAAACAACATAAATGATGATGAAACATATAAAATTGTGTACTTGTGTGATATATCAGGTGAGCCAAGTTAAAATTAATTAGGAATACAAAACCATTAAATATTAGAATATGAGTCAGTGTTCATGTAAAGCATAATGAATGTACATGACTTAGTACCAAAAAATTAAATTTAAGTTCGTGAGGTAGGATGTCGTCGAAGAAAAGCTTAATAATAAATATATTACATAAGATTACATTGTGTGTAGATAGGCCAATGAAGTGAGTATGATTGTTGAAGTGCGGTGGAAACGTGTTCTGTAACGTAAGAGACATTTTCAATTGACTACGAAAACGTGAAATATTTTGTAACAGATTCTGCTTTCTGCATGATAAAATGTTTTGAATTGCTGAAAGGAATCCTGGAAGAATCACCTGGTAATTGTGACTTGTTGGACTCACAAATTTAGTATTTTACAAAATAATTTTAGTGAGCTTAATTCAATAGTATCCCAAACCAAAAATTGTTTAACTTATTCAGGAAGATAAAACACTTGTACCGCTCATATTTAGATGAAAACCATGGTGAACAATCAATTCCTGTGTATCCAGAACCAGTTCTAACTAGATGGGGCATTTGGTTTAAATCTATACGGTGTTTATACAAATATTTCGATGTTGTCAAAACATTTTTCGATCAATTGACTTTCAAAAGTGCACTTGTAGCAAATTGGTTGAAAAAGGTAGAATCTGAAAGATTTTGTAGCTTAGTAAAAACAAAGGCTGCTTTTGTACATGAAAACGGTGAATTTATTGCAAATGTAGTTTTAGATTTAGGAGGAGTTAATATCCCTACAGTCACGTTTTTGTCTCTGAAGTAAATGGCAAGGGTAGAATGAATATAGTAGTTTATGGTAATGTAGGGGAATCGGTAGCAAAATTAATTGACCATTTCAGTTTGGACTTAAAGAGAAATACTAGAATTGTTTCAGCATGTCAGTAAACTAATGACTGAGAAACTTGAGAAATATGAGTTACATGATTCATATTCATTGTTTATAAATTTAAATTAATTATTCAATCCAGCAAATATTGTACAGATAAATGTTCACAATCTTAAAGCACTCACAGAAAGGGTAAAAAGAATCAGTTATTTCAAGGATATGAAAGGTACTGATTGCAGTGTAGCATTTCGTACTTTGAAAGAAGTACCTGGTTTTGAAACAATCGTCCAACACTTCCAATATTAAAGTTGACGTGATTGAGACATTACGAACTCTCATGTTGAGTTCTGAATTTACATCTGCTGTGTTGAAATGTATCTGGGTTCCTTGCGCGTCTGTTGATGCAGGAAGGTTTTTCTTCAAGTATAATTTAATTGTTAGTGACCGTAGGCGCAGAATGAAAGAAAATAATATTGTGACTTCTTGCTATGCTTTCATTCCACAAATAAAACATATGTTACATAATACAAATAATGTTTTTTTGTGTTGTAAAGTTGTCTGTAATTTTAATGTGTAGCCTACTGTAGAATATGTTTATGTATAAAAACTTTTCTATCATTATTTTGACCCCTAATACGTAATATAGCCTAGGCCTAGCGTTATTTTTTCACGTACAAATTTCTTTCCAATTTATACGAAATTATTGCGATAATTTTACAACTAATTAGTGATAAAATGCGAAATTCTGTGGTCTCTAATAATTAGAAACGAGACGCAAAGTATTACTTAAAACCTAGAAAAATCATGCGCATTACACATATTGGCCTTAAAAATAAAATCATTTGTCTTGGTCTTATGCGCATAGGCGACGATTTAAGGGGAGGGGACAAGAGTGCGACTCGCCCTCAAATGGCGTCGTTCCCCAGGACTTTAGATTACAATGTAAAAATTAAAAGAATAATTTGTTA
Organism: Periplaneta americana; assembly: GCF_040183065.1. Taxonomy (NCBI): domain Eukaryota; kingdom Metazoa; phylum Arthropoda; class Insecta; order Blattodea; family Blattidae; genus Periplaneta; species Periplaneta americana. The sequence goes on along the minus strand of NC_091124.1, from coordinate 147,917,299 downwards.
ATTCAATACCATTCAATCAAAATTTCTTCACTAGGCTTATTATAACACTATCTTTTAAAGGCATTTTTTAATTCTGTGTACCAAGAGTGTGCTTACTTGACTTCTCAAAATAATGTACATGGATATCACAAATTCGTTTTCTTTTTATTGCTATCGCTCTTGTAGTCTTATCCTAAGAATTTGTACAAACGTTCTTTTGTCATTAGATTTTAGGAGCTGATCTCTCATCTGGGAAGTCCCTCCATTGTCCATGTCTTGTGTGTGATCCAAAGAATTATCTCTTCCCCAAACGAGAGCACTGGCTTGTAACACTCAAAACGGAGTTAAATAACGGTGAGAAAAGAATCCAATAGTTCGTAGTCTGCAACTGTTCTCAATTAGAAACTACATTTGTTTGTCCCCTCTCACCAAGGAAAAAATAAAAACCCGGCGTGTGTGCCAATTTGAATTTACAAATTGTTATTGATGTACAAATTCCTAATATAACGACACAAATGATAGCTACTCGACTGATGAGAATGATTGGGAAAATACGAAATTTTGTGATTACAAAAAATGCGCGAGATTTAAAGCACATAAACTACGAGACCATAGATACTACAGAGGTACATAAAATACTGCACCGACTAATTACAGTTGAATTGGGCTCAATCAATAAGCAAAACCGATAATAATAGAAACTGGAAACAATGGGACGTAACGGTAAATGCAAGATCGTTTGTTCAAACGATAATAGGCAGTTACTGCGAACAGTAAGCATGAACCACACATTTTTCTTTTATTTACAGACGTAACTTCGTCAGAATTAATAAATAAAACAATAATATAAAGAGAAGATTAAATGATGATGATGATGATGATGATGATGATGATGATGAAGAAAGTAAAATAATAGAAACGTCCTGGATTCTTAGGTTCGAACCTATTCTGTTGCTATCTCTTATTCTCGAAATATCACATTTCTTTTTCGTTTTATCTACCAACGAATAACGTACTTAAATTTTATAGGACTTAAGAAGTCTTAATTCGTAGGTTAGGACCTGAAATTGCCTATTTGCTTCTCAGAACCTAAAAAATACCCAATTCGTTGTATTTAACCTATATTTTATTTATTTCAAGGTAGTAGCAACTGTAGTAGAACTTGCTGAAATAGTATTGCAGTTTATTGCGGCGTAGATCTCAATACCTTATTGTACACGGCATTCTTTGAAAGGAAAGCTCTACAGTGCGGCAACACTGTATTAGAGGACGATAGTCTGTAGAGACATCGGATAAATAAAAAAAAAAGGCGCATGTCGGAGTTAGAAGTGGCACAATCACGAGATCATGATGAAATGGGCAAAGAATAGCCAGTGTTCTTTCCAACGAAGGCGTGAGAAGTTTGATCCGTTATCGTTCAATAGTGAACTAGTGATACAGACTTCAACATTGTTATTCATACAGTATAATTCAATTTGCTCAACCAAAGGATTTTTAAATTAGAAATTTATCCTTTAATTGAGAAAACTGAATTATATTCTACGAGTAGCAATCCATTCTCGCATTAACTACTTCTTGAGGATTTATGTGAGGAGATATTTTCTTTTCTTTCTTCTTAACTTCCACAATAAACTGTCTGGCCTTTATTAATCCGTTAATCTTTTCGTACTTTGATTTTTATTGTATTTGTAAATTTAATATTAATTGTAATTGTATTCTTAATATTGTAGTTGTAATCCGCTGGTAGAGGGGAATAGAAGGCTTGATGGCCTTATCTGTACCAGGTTAAATAAATAAATAAATAAATAAATAAATAAATAAATAAATAAATAAATAAATAAATAAATAAATAAATAAATATTACTCCTGAAATGTCAGAGTATTTCTTTGTTCAATGTCATGTTACGAGCACTAATTAAATGGCGGCTTTGCGGGTGTAATAATGTACAGTGTTGTAAACATAATAGACTATTAATAATGTATATTAACATCGATACATAGTTCCATAAAACATTTCATCATCATGTGTATTATTAGGCTAAATTTTATAATGTTATAATAACGGATATTTTAATGTAAGTTTGTAAGTATTGCAGTATATTAACAGTGTGTTGCTTATTTTTAATTTGTTTGGTAAAATATCTATAAATTCCCAAATAGAAGATTTAAAATCCTAAAACATGAGTTGAAAAAGAAATAGTTCTTTTAAAACCTAAAAATCCATGGCTTGGTAATAATTATTAATGATAATAGTAGGCTATTAGCGTGTGGCGATTCCATATTAATCTGCCACTTTTTGTAAGTTTGAGCTATATTTCCACATTCTCTAGATCTGTAACTCGGTATTCGTTTTTTTTTTGCAATTTTTCACGTGGTCTAAACCTTCTTGTCTTTAACAATTAAAATAACTTTATTTAATGTGAAAGTAGGTTAACTACTGTGAATTTGTTTACAGTATTATTTTTAGTGGGTAATTTAACGATGGTTAAGCAATAATAATAATAATATACTACTACTATACTGTATTATTATTATTATTATTATTATTATTATTATTATTATTATTATTATAACTGTAATTGAGATTCTGGCTGATATCTCGGTTCAAAGCCACACTTTTAACATAAATTATTTTTATATGCGAGTTCATTTCTTACACATATGGGGAAGCTACTAATAAAAATATTATAAAAAATTACTCAACAAGTGACGTAAGATTATGCCGAAGAAATTACGATAACGCACCTAATAGCATAGGACTCTAGGGGCCGTATTCATAGACATTCATAGTGCGGGCTTCCGGTGGATGATCAGCGAACTAACGTTTTTCGTATTCATAAACCAGTGTTAACGATATGATATCGTATGAATCCCGTACAAGTAACCAGTCGATAGCCGGAATTAGTTTAGCACGCTTGTAGTGCGGGCTAGCGAAATGTCTATGAATAACGCCACCTTTAACACGCTCGTCCCGGTCGGGGCAAGTTACCTGGTTGAGGTTTTTTCCGGGGTTTTCCCTCAACCCAATAGGAGCAAATGCTGGGTAACTTTCGGTGCTGGACCCCGGACTCATTTCACCGGCATTATGACCTTCATTTCATTCAGACGCTAAATAACCTAGATGTTGATACAGCGTCGTAAAATAACCCAATAAAATAAAAATAAACATGCTCGCCTGTAAAATTGTCTGCGTGGCTTAGGACAACTATTGGATAGGTGCATACGTTCGTAGCGTTTTTCTGTATTTTAATTCATTTAATAGTACTATAGAGACAGGGCTACCATAGCAATGAAAAATGCTACGAACTTACGGGATCATTCTCACCCCTTCAATTGTTTGAATACATCTGAAATCTGATTAATGTAATATGTTACTAGTTAGCGATGTATGCAACGGAGGGGGAAAGGAACTGGCCATCCTACCCCATTATCTCCTGGCTTAGTTACCTCATGAGTGATGCCTTATTGGTATCACTTATGTGGTTCAAACCTGTCTTCGACTAAACAACAACATAATAATAATAATAATAATAATAATAATAATAATAATAATAATAATATATTATATAGTGTTCTGCCCGAGGGCAGGTCTTTTGCTGCAAACCCAGCTTTCTCCAATATTTCCTATTTTCTGCCTTCCTCTTAGTCTCCGCATATGATCCATATCTTCATCTCGTCTATCATCTGATTTTTTCTGCCTCCAACTCTTCTCCCATTCACCATTCCTTCCAGTGTATCCTTCAGTGGGCAGTTTCTTCTCAGCCAGTGATCCAAACATTTGCTTTTTCTCTTCCTGACCAGTTTCACCATCATTCTTTCTTCATCCACTCTTTCCAACACAACTTCAGTTCTTATTCTTTCTCTCCATTTCACACGCTCCATTCTTCTCCATATCCACATTTCAAATGCTTCTAGTCGTTTCTCTTTGCTTCGTCATAATGTCCATTTTCTGCCCCTATACAATGCCACACTCCACACAAAAGCACTTCACTAGTCTCTTCCTTAGATCTTTTTCCAGAGACCCACACAAGATGCTCCTTTTCTATTAAAAGCTTATTTGATTTATTTATTTATATTTATTTATTTTTAATGCGCTGTTCAACAGCCAGTGACAAATTACAGTTCAGCACAAATATAACAAAAACATAAAACAAAAATAATTATTATACATAAATACAATTAAAATTAATTACACTAATGACGATGAATGGATAAATAATGGATGACTTTAAAATACATTACTAAGAATACCATGAGATAATGATAATTGAGTATAATGCCTAAAAGAATACATAAATGATAAATCGTTGCCAAGAGCAAACTAAGTCTATATTTTGAAGGGATCGAATTCGCAGCCATGCATGTTGGCATTTTTAATGCATCTGGAGACTGGTGAAAGAAATTTAGAATTTCTAATATATATAAAAGTTTGTGGGCTCTCATATCTTTTGTTGGAATACGTGAGGTAATATTGTTTAAGAAAGAGTCACAGGATATATCACCTTTAAGGACTTCACAAAAGAACAGATAATCTAGCTCATGTCGTCTAGTATATAGATTTTGACAATTAAAATATTCACATTTTCTCTCATAACTGTACCCGGAATTAATGAGCAGAAATCTGAATGAACATAAAGATATAAATTTTCTTTGTATATTTTCTAATTTAACCGAGTCCGTAGTTATAATCGAGTTCCAAACTACAGATCATATTCGAGTTTCGATCGCACCAATGTATAGTAAAGCATTAAAAGAGAATCGGGCGTGGAAAAAGAATAAGTTATTGACCGTATTATTCCTAACATTCTGATTGCGTGATTGTAAATGAAATCCCGTGACTTTGAAAATACAATTTACTGTCAAAGAATATTCCCAAATCTTTTACGCAATCCGTTCTGTTAATTAGATTATTTAGATAATAATTAAATTTCAGTGAAGACGTTTTTCTAGAAAAAGTTATTACATTAGTTTTGGATACGTTAATTTTCATACCATTGTCTTCCGACCATTTAGCGACTGAATTAATGTCACATTGAAGTGATTGAAAGTCAGTACTAATTTTGATTGTACGAAAAATTTTTAAATCGTCTGCAAATAATAAACAATAAGAAGTTATTCTTTTACATAATATATATCATCTATGAATATAATAAATAGGAGAGGTCCTAAAGTAGATCCCTACGGGACCACACAATTTATATTATAAGAATAAGAGTGTATATTAAACTCTATTACTTAAATAATTTTCGAACCAGTTTACAGAAAGGCCAATATTTCCTAACTTATGAAGAAGGATATAGTGCGGAACTACATCAAAACCTTTACTGTAATCGAAATATTCAAATTTAAATTTATTTACAATTTACATTTGAATTTAATACATATGAATAGATACCCGAAATGAACATATGCTCGTGCATATTGAATCAATTTGTCCCTGCGTTTCAATTATTGGTACAATTTGATTTAGATATGTGATCAGGTTAGTGACAGTGGATTTAGTTTTAGTAAACCCATGTTGAGAAGACTTGAGCTTGTTTTTCACATAAAAAGATATATGTCTGTGAATAATGGTTTCAAAATTTTTTGAAAAGTTATTTAGGATCGAGATAGGTCTGTAGTTTCTGACATCGTTTCTTTTTCCATTTTTAAATATAGGAATAATTGCAGCTTGTTTCCATAGTGAGGGAAATTCACCATTTTCAAACTAATATTAAATATGTGGACTAAAAGAGGAATAAGAGCATCCTTTAATTATAAAATTTGGAATACAGTCAGTACCAATTGTTTTTGTTGGTTTAAGTTTTTTAATTGCTTTACGAACGTCATCATGTGTTACTTTAGGTATAGGTAATGAGTCTTTTATATTCGTAATAATGTTTTCATATGTATGGCTGTGTTTAGTCTGAACAGATTTGAAGTGATCAGCAAAAGCATTGACAATGTCTAATTGATCTGTGATGTGTTTATCGTTAAGAATTAATTCAGAGGGATAATTATCTGTCTTCCGAAATGATTCAACATATTTCCAAAACTTTTTTGGTTCCGTTTTAAGATTTTCATGAATATTTTGAAGCCATGATAATTTATCCGATTTAATTTTAGATTTCACAAGTTTTCTACAGTAGGAAAATGTTTGATAATAAAATTCAGTTTTGAATTTTTTTATATTTTTTTATGTGCATGGTCTTTCTTTCTAATAAGTTTACGTAAGGTGTTAGAAAACCATTGTGGATAACTAGACCTTTTGATTCTAGCGACAGGAACTGCCTGGGATATGACACTATTAACTACTGAACATAGTGAGCTAGCTGCATCATTAACATCAACAGCTTGGTAAACACAGGACCAATCGTAATTATATAGATTCCAATATAAATTCAAGTAATCACCTTGAGAATAATTTGGGAAAGAATTTTGTTGGTTCTGGGGAGAAAAATTTAGTGTGACTTCAAGAGTTATTGTTAAGGGAGGATGATAGTCATCCTGCAAGACTAGTGAGTGAGTGGCCAGGGGTTAAATTTGTAAATACGAGGTCAAGTAAGTTTTTGTTATAAACTGTTGAATTTACTTGTTTCAATCCAAGAAAGCAAGAAGATGAAAATAACTCTTGAGCCTTAATGTTGGATTAGTAATGGATGTTATTAGCACAACCACCAGATGACCAATTCATACCAGGAGCAGAGCGGGTAGAAGAGAAAGTGACGTTACTTCCTCTAGTTCAGTGGTTCGTCGCCGTGTGGCGCTAGCCCTGTTTTTCGTCCGCAGTTACAGGATCGCTATTCAAGTGAATACAAAAGGTTTTTAAAAATAACCCATTAGATAAGGATGTATTGTAGTGTACTTAGTTACAATATTTTACTTTTTAAAAAATTTAATATTACTACATTAACAAATTGTAAGTTACATAACACAACCCTGAATAGTAAATATAATAATTAACCTAAAAATGGAACATTGTGCCGGCTTCAGCCAGAAATACGGAAGAAAAAGTACAGCATCGCAAAACTTAACATTTTTTATGGCATTATAAAGTACGCATTGACATGAAATTATAGTTTTTATACACAAGAAAGAATGTAATATAATAAAGGAGACACTTTATTTTCACCAATAGTTTTTATCTACTATTTAGTCATTAGTTGCAGTTGTATCTGGTTTATACGTAATTCAGGGAACAAAAAAAAAAAAAAAATATTACGTGCAACTTAGACTCATCAATTGAGCTTCGATATTATATCTATGTTAATGTAAGTTTTGGTCTTTTGAAATACCTAGGTTATTTTGTGTTTTGTAAAATTAAAACAATTTGGTGGCACTGTATTAAGTAGTTGTATGCTACTTATTGGAGAATATTAAATTAACGACTTTTCCATGAGATCTATTACTTTCTCATATGCTCGATTAGAAATCTCTTATGATGTGGAAACGTGAAACGTAATAAACAAATGTAATAAAATTGTAAACCAGATTAAGTTCTAGCCTAGATGCAAAGTAGAATTATACTGTACTTTTGTTGCCGAAATAACTTTTACGTTAATTACGACTAAAGTGCTATTATTACAAATAAAATAATTAATTGTTAAATATTTAATGAAGTGGAAGCTAGGTGCTTGGATTCAATTAGGAGTTCACAATTAGCACTTTAATACAGCACATTTTTTTAACCGGCACATAGATTGAAAAATGTTCAGATGTAGAAAGTCTATGGTAATCATCAGAAGATAATCATTTTCTAATTCCAAAATGTCGCTCTAGAGCAGCGTTTCTCAAAGTGTGTTCCCCGGAACCCCGAGGTTCCGTAAGCAACTCTTAGGGGTTCCGCCAATTCCTGATGTGTAATTATTTACTTTTTAATCTCCAAAGTATAATGTTATAAAACATGAAAAAGAATAAAAACAAAACTATTACTGTTTATTCAGCCATTCTATTGACAATTATCAGGACAACAATGGGTACCGTTTGTTGAAATAATAGTAGGTGCGCTTGAAGTAACTTAAGTGTCTGGAACTAACACATTTTCCAACAATAATGCACATGTGTAAATTGTAGGCTCCTACGGAATTCATTGAAAATTCTGTGAAGAATATTTCGCAGAGTTGTTTTCACGTTCCTTCAACACAGGAAATTTCTTCTGGAGAGGAAAGACCATTATTTTGAAGTTCAAGGTGAGTTATGTGTTAATTTTGTCTCAAAGTTTATTTAATAATATCAAAAAATGATCAAATGTTTTAAAGAAAAATTGTGCGAGTTTTGTCATCCCTTCTTCAAAATTGTGTAAATAGAGGGCAAGACCGTCATTGTGAACTACGTCATCGTATTTTTAATACAGAGTGATGCCGATCCTAACTCTACTTTTTTTAATGCAGAATGACACCGAATCGTAGATCGGTGGCTTAAAACAGGATCATTAAAACAATCAACATCCAAGTGTCCCACTACAACTTCACCTATCCCTAAACAAGTATGTGGGTCTGATGAAGGCGAAATGGAAACACCAGGTTTTGGCTACAAAATAGCTCCTCATCATCTGAAAATGTGAAGGAGCCAACATCCAAAACACAACATGAACGTAAATATAATGAGAGTTACTTAGCATTGGGATCCATGGATGCTGAAAATTGTCCTAAGTGTGTAATATGTGGCAGAATTTTACTTAATAGTTCGATGACACCTTCAAAATTACGTCGCCATTTTGAAACAAACCATGCTCAGTTTCCTGACGAGAATATTGATTTCTTTGATAGGAAACGTCGTGAGTTACAAAATTCACAAACGTTTTTAGCTCAGACATCTTATATTACAAATGAAGAACCAACAGAGGCATCTTTCATTGTAAACTACAGAGTGGCTCAGGCAGGGAGTCCCACACAGTAGCCTAAAAATTAATAAAACTCTTCGCGATTGGCCTGGTTAAGTGCATGATCAAGGAGGCTGAACAGTTATCTTCCGTGCCGCTTTCAAATGACAGAGTGGCTCGTCGCATTCAGAACATGATACCTTATGTCAAGAAAGAATACAGTAAAACCGTCGGGTCAGATCATGTCAATTTGCACTACAGATAGACGAGTCAAGTGATGTAGCAGATCTGGCAGTTGTACTAGTGTTTGTCCGTTACATTATGAAGATATTATTGAAGAAGATATGATATTATGTAAACTGCTGCCAGCTAATAGAACATGATCTGAAAGTTTTTAGACATATTAGTGAGTACTTGGCAGAAAATCATATACCCTGGAACAATATTGTGTTCATATCTGCACGGATGGTGCAAAGGCAGTTGTTGGGAAAACAACTGGTGCAGTATCGCACATAGTCAGTTGCAAAAAATTGCAAAAGCAGTCATTGTATTTTGCACAGTCAAGCTTTGGCCACATCAAAAATGCCACTTTCCCTGAAAAATGTTCTTAATGAAGCAGTAAAAATCGTTAATTTTATCAAATCCAGACCACTAAATTCAAGAATCTTCAAAATCATTTGTGAGGACATGGTAAGCCTTCATAAATCTCGTCGCCCTGAGTAACGCAGTTGGTATAGCGCTGGCCTTCTGTGCCCGAGGTTGCGGATTCGATCCCGGCCCAGGTCGATGGCATTTAAGTGTGCTTAAATGCGACAATCTCATGTCACTAGATTTAGTGGCATTTAAAAGAACTCCTGCGGGACAAAATTTCGGCACACCGGCGACGCTGATATAACCTCAGCAGTTGCCAGCGTCGTTAAATAAACCATAATGTTTCATATATCTCTACTTCTCCATACAGAAGTGAGAGGGCTTTCTCACGGAAAAGCTTTAATTAGACTCTTCGAACTTAGGGCTGAGGTGATGACTTTCTTAATTGATCACCATTTCGAGTTGGACGATCGTTTGAGTGACAAACAATGGCTCTTGAGACTTGCCTATTTAGCTGACATTTTTGTCAAAATGAACGAAGTAAATGTGTCATTGCAGGGGAAAAATGCTAATATATTCACTGCAGCAGATAAAATCATGGCTTTCAAGAGAAAATTGTAGTTCTGAATGAGAAGTCTAGCCGGCCGTGAATTTGAGAGCTTCCCTGCTTTGAAAGATTTCCTTGAGGAGAACGAAGAAACTCTCCGAGAACTTGATGAAATCATTGAAGAATTTGTGAAGCATTTGGAGGATATGCGCCATACTGTAGAGCAGTAATTTCCAGAACAGAAAAGTGAAAACAATTCTCAAAACTTGTGGATCAAAAATCCATTTGACATCAAAGGAAAACCTTCTTCCCTCGCTTCTGAAGAATACGAAGCATTACTGGAATTGACGTCTGATTCTTCCTTGCAACCTCAGTTTAAGAATCTCCTTATGATGGATTTTTAGCACAGCCTGAGAAGAGAGTATTCAGTGTTACTTACTTACTGGCTTTTAAGGAACCCGGAGGTTCATTGCCGCCCTCACATAAGCCCGCCATTGGTCTCTTTCCTAAGCAAAATTAATCCATTCTCTATCATCATATCCCACCTCCCTCAAATCCATTTTAATATTATCTTCCCATCTACGTCTCGGCCTCCCTAAAGGTCTTTTTCCCTCCGGCCTCCCAACTAACACTCTATATGCATTTCTGGATTCGCCCATACGTGCTACATGCCCTGCCCATCTCAAACGTCTGGATTTAATGTTCCTAATTATGTCAGGTGAAGAATACAATGCGTGCAGTTCTGTGTTGTGTAACTTTCTCCATTCTCCTGTAACTTCATCCCTCTTAGCCCCAAATATTTTACTAAGAATCTTATTCTCAAACACCCGTAGTCTCTGTTCCTCTCTCAAAGTGAGAGTGAGTATTCAGTGTTATCAGAGAAAACTATTACAATTCTACTTTCTTTTGTAAGTACTTACCTATATGAAACTGGGTTTTCTGTGTGTACGTGTATCAAAACTAAATACCGAAACAGACTGCTTACAGAACCAGACATGAGACTTCAGCTTTCCAACAGTAAACCCGATATGAAAGAAATATGCAGGCGTAAACAACAAACACTCGTCCCATTGATCTATTTCAAACAGGTGTTCTTTCTGAAAAAAAAAGAAGATTAAGTACCTGAAATTTAGTGTGAATTACAAACAGTGTTAACAATACAGGTGGACATAATTTCATTTATGCTTGTTATATATTTACTGATCTCTATAACGGTAGCAAATATATTTCAGAAAAAAAATATAATTTTTAAATACGAGTATGTATAATGTGTGAGTTCAAAAAACATGTTTAATGTTAGTGGTAAAAATAAGCCAGGATTACTAATCTTTGTAATAACAACAAATACAGTTCAACAATCTTATTTATAATTTTTAAATATTTATAACATGTGACATCAATAAAAATATGTAATGTTAGTGGTAAAAATACATTTGGCAATTTAATATTTGTCTGTAATATATATAATTTTCCGCTGGGTTCCACAGTTTCATTTTGGATTTAAAAGGGTTCCGTGAGTAGAAAAGTTTGAGAAACGCTGCTCTAGAGGATCCTAGTTAATTTTTTTCTGTCAGAATATATTTAAATCTGCTATCCCACAAGAATTAATATATTTCGCTAGTGCTCAGAATTGTCACCTTAAATAATTCAAGGGTTCTTTCTTAGGCAAACGTGTTCTTTGTATTGTCAATTACGTGTCATATATTTTCTAAAATCATGTAATGCTAGAATCCTTTGTACAGGGCAGACGAGGGAGTCTTTGAGTTCGGCGTATCTGCAAGGTCGTTAATTCACCTTTGAATTCTTTTGTATTTTCACTTTCCTCCAACCCATCATAGTTTATGACTCTAAAAAAATGTATCGATTTTGAAAAACTCACCCTAAACAGCTGAAATGCTGGTCTGGAGTTCATTCACTGGAAGGAATTACGATCAATGTAACTAGACATAATTTTGGGCATTCAGGTGTGGAGTAATGGCACATAAATGCATACAAGCGCATGATTAACTAAGGTGTTCTTCTGATTTTCGCGTGTCACATCCAATTATTTTTTACTCGGATATTTCTGTAGTGCTCGGGAAAAATGACACAAGTCAGTTTCCACAAACGTTTTTTGATAATTTATTGACAACTTACGGAACATCTGTTCGCTTGGAAAAAAATTCATAGGTATTCCTCCCATTACAATAATTCATACAGAAAAAAATCAAATCGACATAAACCAGTGTAAGTTGTCAATAAATTATCAAAAAAGGTTTGTGAAAACTGACTTATGTCTCTTTTCCCAAGCACTGCAGGTTTAACGATGTTGTATCAACTGCTGGGTTATTTAGCGTCAATGGAATTGGTCATAGCCAGATGGTATTTGGTAAGGGTACATTGTTATGAGAAAGGATTCATGTCCTCTTCGTTGGATATTTTCTCTTCTTTTCTTTTTTTAAGATATCGAGGCAAGTTTGGGAAAATATGTGTTATGGCATACGGTTTTGGTCGCCAGTTCTTGAGTGGAAGTCCTACCTCTTTACTGGCAATAATAAATTTATCGGCTCTTACAATCAAAAGTCGCCCTCGGTAGCGCAATTGGTATAGCGCTGGCTTTCTATGCTCGAGGTTGCGGGTTCGATCCCGGCCGAGATCGATGGCATTTAAGTGTGTTTAAATGCGACAGGCTCATGTCAGTAGATTTACTGGCATGTAAAAAAACTCCTGTGGGACAAAATTCCGACACACCGGCGAAGCTGATATAACCTCTGCAGTTGCGAGCGTCGTTAAATAAATCATAATTTTAAAAAATCACAATCAAAACCGCAGAAAAATGGATATCACAGATATAAGAATTAGCATACAGTTTTCTGTGTTGTGGAATTGCTCTACACCACTTATGAAAAATAGTCTAATCTATGGATGGATAAAAGAAACGTCTCTTCCTCACAGATTATACAGTATAATTGGATTTACATCAAGAACAAAACAATTAGGCTTATTACTACTCGCTCACATAAACGGCACAATAAAAATCACCCGAACACCACAAGAAATATCTTCTTAATTCCATAGCAGAACGAGTTCTACCTGCTCTGTCCATAATATTAAGAGGAAAACTGCAATCTTAGAACGATCGCCACGCCAATGTTTCGCTCAGTTGCCGTGGCGACACTAGGGGGTTTGAAAGTCCCATTAGACCCTTGCCGATTTACCACACTTTCTATTCTAAACGCTCTGCCAGGAGTATTAAAATCGCCGAGAAAAACTACTCTATTATTGTGGGTAATAATAATAATAATAATAATAATAATAATAATAATGTTCATTGATTATTTAAGAAAAATTAGTATTTCACATATTAGAAGCAGCAGCTGCAGTAATATAAATTTCAGAAATGTTTAATACAATAGTAGTCTACCTTTCATAAACGAATTGTTGGGGAACACAACTAGACGTAATGTGAGAAATTGGTATTTCTGTTGAAAGCATTAAATGATTTCAAATAGTAAAGATTACTTACTGTTTCATGAATATTAGACTATTGCTTTCGCGCATTGTTTTCTTTTTATTACTGCACACTAAAAAACCGCTGGTGCGGAAACAGGAGGACCAGAGAAAATTCCCAACTGCCCCCTTGTCCGCCGGAAGTGTCACAATAACTACTACACTTTCACTACGTTATACTACTTTTGACCAATAAAACGGCACGGAACGATGTGTTTAAACCAATCATGGCTGCTTATCCCAATTTGTATCACCTCCCTGGCATTTGTTTGTTTTTATCACCTCCCTAGCACTTTTCTTTGTTTGCCAACATTGTACTTTCAATAACTGTACCTTTTAAAATGATTCATGTTTATTTCATTATCCTTAATTAAAGTTTTTCTATCATTTATTTTATTTAGGCTATGTTATAACTTCTGCTGTATGAGTTTATGGATAGTCACGTATCGGAGATTGTTTAACAGTTATATATTGATAATTGAAGTGGAATGTAACTTTTTACTGGGTGATTAAAAAAGGACCTCCCGATTTCTATTGGTTATTGGCTACTACAACGAATAGTGCGTGAGTGCTCACAGTTGGCCAGAGGAATGAGTTCACCAATAGTGGGAGATTCAGTTGAGATGGATAAGTGGAGTGTGCATGACCGTGTTGGCGCGGTGGAACTATTTAAAACAGAGTCCATTTTAGCAACACAACGAGCTTTCCGCTGACTAGGCCAACTTAAGAGATGCACCTGAGAGGCATACCATACGGTGCTGGGAAGCCCAAGTGGCACAAAGAGGGATCAGTACGAAAAAAGAAGTCTTCTGTTCAATCCTGAACCGTCAGGACACAGATAAACGACGACGATGTGCGCGCAGACACACAGAGAAGTCCAAGACGATCACTATGTTGCAAATCGCAAGCATTGAATATGACTTATGGCAGTTTGAACCGAATTTTGCACTTGGATTTGCATACTCGAGCCTACAAGTTGCAAGTAGTGCAAGCAATGGCCCCTGCCGACAAATTGGCGCGTGTTCAGTCTTGTGACACGTTTCTTGAGTTGTGGAAAACAAATCCAGGTATTGTCGACAACCTCTGATGTGTGATGAACTGACGAGGCACATTTGAAGCGTTGGGGCGAATAACGGTCTATGTTACGATCTGCTAACTGCGCAGGAGGAACAAAAATGTTACATCGTAATTACGCTCATAAAGTTACTATTGGACGGTCAACATAGACAGTTATTCCATCAATATGTTTTGTATACATCATAGAAGTTCATAACATTTTTAACTCCACAGAGATGTTACTGGGGAATACAAACAATAAATAGTTTTATACAATCAGAATATTATGAAATACAAAATCAACGAAAAGGTTAAATTATGAACAAAATGATTATCACATTTGTTTTTAAATGCTACATATTAATATGAATTAACACCATGTAATTTATTAAAGTTACACTCAATGTCATATTATGAATAAACATAAAATATTGATCAAATAATAACACTATTATTAGAAAATAACTGCAGTATAGATATGTATGGACACCATTAATAATGAAAGTTGTAACAATAACAAATTAATAAAGAAAATTAAATATTTTGAGAAGTTGTTGGAAGATGGAATTTGAACCCCTGTCCGGAATTTTCAGTATCCATCCCAACAGATATCTTAGTATAAATTTTATTAACAATGACAACAATAACAATCACTGTTTTTAAATGGTGACTGTAAGAGGCAATTTTTTAAACAGTTCCTTTCTGACAACAAGAGCAAGCTGTGAGCACATCTCCTTACAAGAATTTACACAAATCTGTTCCTGAAACGAAATATCTTGATAAAATTCTAAAAATAAACTATAGTGACAAAACACAACATAGATCAACTAATACTAGATAAAGTGTAAATTAAAATACAACTAATAAAATACTGCAAATATCAGACAGGAACTTACATTACCTGGGGATCTTTTGCACTAACTTCCTTGTATACTTAATCTTTCCACTTATTAATTTGTCTGAATTTATTTTAGATTTATTTAGCCGGTCAATATCTCCCTTACAAATCGTCACTGTCTTGCAGTCGTTCACTTTACGTAATATATCATCCGAAATCTGATACACATAGTTAAAATACCTAGTATTTGTTAAGAGAACAAACTCTTGTGCAATAATTCCCGATACTATGTAAACAACTGGTTACGCTAGAAGTGACTAGTGACATAGACCGTTGTTCCAACCAAGAAATTCATGGTTGTAACTCGTGTAGAAGCGCCTCTGATACAGATATTGGATAATAATTTTTGTGACAGCTGTGTAAGACTATACAGAGCATTATTACATTAAAAATTCGATTCTGAAGAATTGTAACATAGACCGTTATTCGACCCAATGCTTCATTTGTTGTTGTCCGGGTCAGTAAATAAACAGAATTGTCAATTCTGGGGTAAGAAAATCCGCGGCAAATGCATCAGCGAGTTACACAGCCAGAAGTTAACCGTATGATTTGGAGGGAATACAAGGAATCATCGGTCCTTACTTCTTTAAAGATGCCAATGATACAACATTCACTGTCACGTCAAAGTGCTGTGTGACCATGTTACAAAACTTTGTCGTGCCAGCGCTACAATGTTTTCCTCAGATCATATGGTTTTAACAGAACGGCGCAACAACACATACAAGCCGGATTTCAATGGCAAAATTGCGCGAACTCTTGCCTGGCCGCATCATCTCCAGATTTGGCGAGGTGGATTGGCCGACATGTTAACCGTATCTGAGGGCTGATGATTTTTTTTTCTCTGGGGGTACTTGGAATCCCGAGTCTTTGAAATCAGTCCAGAAACAATTCAGGAACTGAAGGCCAACATCCGCCATGAATTTTTTTATATTCTATCGCTATGCTGCAGAATACATTGCGCCACAGCTTCGTGGCTCGACTGCACGAGTGCTCCGAGAACGATGGTGCTCATCGGCGTGACATCATTTTCAGAACTTGATTGAAATATATTGCGTCAAACTCCCAAGACTGTCACACACACTTATACTTGTGCATAACAGTTATCTGTCATAACAAAGTCATCAGTTAAAATCGGGCGTGTTTTCTGGATCACCTTGTAATAAAAATGAAATTGAATCAACAAAGCCTTCTTAACTAGTAATCATTCATAGAGTTCAATGAAGATTGTATAGTTGGCACAACTGGTAAGAGAACAACTCATCATAACACACTACTGCCATCTAGCGGAATATTTGTAATGATGAGATGGAACAATAATACATTCTCAATGCAGTTTTAGTATTTACTGAATAAATTAATATTTTATTGTATTAGAGTACTTTATTTCTTCTAATCTTCATATATTTTCTTCTAATCGTGTAATAGTCAATTAAATCCCACGCGAGTTTTGATTTTCTCTAAATAAATCAAAACCTCTAGATTACTGTAGGAAAAAATCCTAAACCTGACCGGGGCTTAAAGTCGGACGGCCTGCGGTTAGTCTGATGGACGCAGTGTGTCCTATATAACTAAGCCAAACAAGTAATATTCAGAGTTCTTGCAACATCTGCTTTGACCATGACATCGTATTAAGATCGCATTGTAAATATTTAATACTCGTAATAATTACTTCAGTTTCCTTATTTGTTTTCATGATGTTTGCAGTATATTTCTGTACACTGCCGCCAACAATGATGAGGCAACTTAGTATATGTATGTAGAAATCTATTTGTATATTGTGGAACTCGTAGCATCAGGTTAATCGGGGAACTTCTTTAGAAAGTTTGTGCCAAGGCATTGCTTCAATTCTTTTTCTGCTACAAACCTGATATTAGCGTACATGGAATACAAATATGATTGAACGTGTTTATTTTAAAATAGGTGTAGCGTGGACTTCAATTGCTGGTGCAGTACATAATATCTCACGTTTCAGTGCTGGATCTGCTTTTATCTTCAAGTGAACGATAGGGTCAGAACGGTAGCCTGCTCCATTGAGTCTTTACAAATGACTGAATCCATGTGACTGTACTCAGCAGGGTTGCCGACAGGATTTATGGGCCTCTGTGCAATATTGTGCTCAGGCCCCATTAAAAAAAAGTTAAAAAATGACAAGTTACCAATTATTCTGACGATAATAATTATTTGCGAAATAAATAAAAGATAACTAAATACATAGATACGAATTTAAAAATATACACTTTTGTTACATTGAAAACGTTTAGCAAAACTTCACATTAGCACAATATATTACGCTTCTCTTTCAGTAGGGCCTGCATAGTATGTTTCGTGACGAAATTTTCGTCTTTTCGTTGTCGTTTGTTACGTTTTCATAAAACACTCTTCTTAAACAGCTGTAATTTTTTACTTGCAGGCCAACATCAACGAACAACTCTCCTTGACTTCACTGATACAAAGTCATCAATTATATCATCAAAATTTAAAGGCCTAGCAAGATCCTCTCCAGACTAAGGAGGCCAAGGTTACTCAATCTTTCTTGGAACATTGTTACTCTGAATACATTTTTATTTCCTTCATTTTGTTTGAAGTTGGTGTGAAATTGAGCGTTGCTTGTGAAGGTGCAGAAAATAAATCAATCTCAAGCCCGTCTGTTCAGGTTGTCAAAAATGAAGACAGTTCATGCTTAGAAGTGAATACTGATGGTTGTGGCTGTTTAGAAAAACATTCTGATAACAGTTGTATTGAATCAGAACAAGCAAACAATAGTAAAACTGATGAGTTAATATGTGCAAGTGAAACAAATTTACACACACCAGTTCCTAACTCTGAGTCATGACAAATAACATGCGACCTTGGAAAATTAAAAAGTGGCAGACAAATTGTGTCATTGAATGTGTTGTTCGATAAAGTACCCCCAACCTGCCTAATAACCTTCTAAGTGGCGGACCAAGAACCTTTCCAATATTATTTTCAAAACTCAATAATGAAGAATGTGTTCCCAGAGCCTGCTAGTGTGAAGTGAAACAAATCAGTCATTGTACTACTTTCCCTGATTAGTTTCACTTCACACTAGACAGTCTCTGGGAACACATTCTCCATTCTTGAGTTTTGAAAATATTGTAATACTGTTTTTGGAAAGGCTCTTGTTTTCGAACAACACATTCAGTGACACAATTTGTCTGCTGCTTTTTAGTTTTCCAAGATCGCTCAATTTTACACCAACTTCAAAGTTCTACTCCCTTTCTTAATATCTTCCAATTTTTCTGTCTCTCCTTGCGCTTCTAAGCTCCCGACTTAAGCTTCTACTTGTCCATTGTCCACTGGTAACACTAATGAACAGAATTTACTAGAAAAACGACAACGAAAAGACGAAACATACTATGTACGCACTACTGAAAAGGAAACGTGATCCTGCGGCTTGGATTTGGGAGAGTCCACTAGCATATTGCGGTGGGCCGGTAGGGGTTTGAAAATTTTTAGAGAAACGAGGTCAATTCTGAATAAACGTTAAAAGAAAAACCCAAGTGTACCTACTGAGGAAAAACTCGGTGAGATAGGAGAAAGATTAGAACTTTCTCCTCGAGAATCTCTCAGCCATCTCTCACAAGTAACGGGTGTTTCGAAAATCACAGCATTTAGAGTCACTAAAATTCTTAAATTTAAGCCCTACAGAGTGAAAATAGTGCATGAATTACGGTTCAGAGATAACGTGAGTCGTGTGAATTTTTATAACTGGGTTTACAAAGTGTTGCCGATGGCGTTGTGAATCCTGCAGTAATTATTTTCACAGATGAAGCGTGGTTTCACTTACATGACAAAACAATAGATCTGGAGTACAGAAAATCCTCATCTCATTCATGAAACTCCTTTACGTGCTGAGAAGGTTGGCGTATGGTGCGCTATAACTGCACATAGGATTATAGGCCCTATATTTTTGACGATACAATCAATGGTGACATACAGAACACATACTGAACCCATTTTTTTTAACAGTTAACCGATTTCGAGTGCCAGAGTGCTTATTTCCAGCAAGATTCAGCAAGTGCTGATACAGCAGCCGAAGCATTGAATTTGATAAGCGAAATATTCGAGGACAGGGTTACTAGTAGAGGATTATGGCCCTGTAGGTCCTCCGATTTGTCAACCTCCGATTTTTACTTATGGGACATCTAAAAAATAAAGAACACAAAGACAATCCGCGAATTAAAAGACAGTATTGTACGAGAAATCGGGAGAATTACTGAAGACGAACTTGCACGTGTAAATGTCAATTTCCTTCGGAAATGTCAGGAATGTTTTGCAGCAGGGGGACATCATTTTCAACACCTTCTGTAGTCAAGCTTAGTAAACAATATGAATATTGTAATTTTAACAGCCGACTCTAGCGACTGTAACGGACCCTGTTCACCGGGAATGACGAGCGCTGACGCCGGGCCCGCTTGCCGCCGAGTGCCGTAGAGAATGTCATAGACCGCTCTGTATTTACATAGAACTACGTGTGCGATCACTTCTCGACAAGTCCTTAAAGCCTTTTTACACCAGGACACCGGTGACGGTCACTAATTGAGATACATTCGTTTGAATTGGAGTGTTCATACCGGGACACTGCATTGCTTGACCAGTCACAGCGACGCAACAGTAACTCGCCCTCTTCACATGTGACGGACAAGGTCTCATGTCCACAGACCAGTCACTACCCGACATTCATTTCTTTGAATTGGAGTGTTCACACTGGGACACCGATCACTAGACACAGCAGATTTCCAACAAAACACTCACTCAGTACTCGAGCACAGTGAAACTAGTCATAATTCGGCCATGAGTTTACATTTAATTAACACAGAAGATTTTATAAGTGAAGTAGAGTGTTGACTTGCTATTTTGGATATAAAAAGCGATGACTATAGCAATAAAGTGATGAAAACGAATGCTTGGCAAGAAATTATAGCTAATTTTGTGCCCAATTTCAATGAGAAAAGTATGGATGAAAGAAACAAAATTGTTACCTAAGTTGTATACTGTATTTTCTTTTCCACTGTACAAAATTCTAAATTACATTTCATGTGATGCTAAGTAACGATATATGGCAATATGGTTTGTAGGTTTTACCATACTAATTTGCAATGAGAAGTTATATTTAACAATACATAACATTTAGCATTGAACTACGAGTATACACATCACAAATATGATAGAGAAAAGGAACTTAAATGAAATATTGACATGTAAGGACCACAAATGTTCACATAACATTTCTAGTAATCTTTGTTATACTTTCCAACAGTACATGAAGAGCAACAATGAACTTATGAGTGATGTTTTTATAATATTTAAAAATATATAATACACTACTACCAGTTAAAATCTGTCAAATATGCTCAAAATAAAACCACAGTATCTTAAAGTAGGAGGACGTTTTTTTCTGGTGAGTAGTATCGTGTCCATTCCTGTGATTTCCTCTTTCACATTTTTCTAGTAGTTCATCAAATCAAGATTTTGACATTCGGAAGTACTGAAAAAATTTCCTGTCATGTCTCTGGTCGTTATACAGACTGTAAAACAAGCCTTTCTCCAGCCGATCACATAGCAGTGAATGTCTGGGTAAGGAACGCTTTTTCTTCATCCCCCTCCTGTTCAATAGCAGTAACAACAAAAGGTCCTCGCTCAAATCCATTTCACTAACTAATCACAAATTGTTTTATCAGAAGCTAGTAACTAATCAGTTGGCAATAGTCTACTAGCTGTGTTCGACACCAGTGATCTAAGAGTGTTCACTGCAGTCACCGGTGACCGTCACCCATAACAGTCACCGGTGTCCCAGTGTGAAAAGGGCCTAGGTTTACTGTGGTGGATATCTTTACTTGTGGATTCGATGGCGTTGTGGATCCTACAGTAATTATTTTCACAGATGAAGCATGGTTTCACTTACATGGCCATGGCCAATAGATCTGGAGTACAGAAAATCCTCATCTCATTCATGAAACACCTTTACATGCTGAGAAGATTGGGTTTTGGTGCGCTAGAACTGGTAGGTTCATGTCTTTACGTAGAACTACGTGTGGATGGAATCACTTGTCAACAGGTGTATAGCTTTACGTAGGAATCCATGTGAGTTGCGAGAAATGAAACAAGAAGATCCAGGGAAATAAAATAACAAGAAGGGATATACAAGGTCAACAAAGGATATACAAGGACAAAACAAGGAGGACAGGGAGAAGACAAGGAGGAAATATTAAAAAGGAAAGAGATTTAATTTTTATGTGATCGCCAGTGCCCAGATTACCCATTTTCATACCTAGTGAGGAGAATGACACAATTTCGGAATCAAAGCCTGAACCTGTACCATATCACGGTGTTCGATGGAAGCTGTATTGTAATCTCTTAGTGGTCGTTTCCTTTCGGAAACAAGCTGCACACGCGTCTGTGCTAATTGGTTGCATATTTTATGCATTGGATGCTGTCATTGTGATCACTGCGTGAACAGGCGATGTGTCTCCCGGAAATCCAAATCAAGTCTGGACATGATGCTCGTTTAAATTTACGCACGGGGGTAAATTAGTCGACGCCAATGCAGTTCGTTGTAAATAACGCTCGTTCACAGATTTGTAGTCACAGGTGTTGCCCTGCCGTCATTACTGTAAGGTCAGTGTCGCGTGTGTGGATTAGATTATGTTTCATCTAATTTTGGAAGTGTTGCCGGTCAGTCCTTTCTAGTGCACATTACGTTGTTACGTCAAACTGTCAGTTCTTGTTGAGTGATTATAAGCCCTTGGATGGGGCCATTAAATTTACAGCCACTTCATTCTAGGAAATATTGATGAAATGTGTTGTAATTAGTATGTCATGAACGGGATCCTATTTCTTTTCTGAGAGGCTTCTTCAGCATAGAAAACAAATGAAAATTAATCTTTCATTCCCTTATTAGAACATCATGCTTTGAGATTTCAACAGTTTTTATCTTGTGGTAGTTTCCGAACATTTAATCGTCCTATGGATTGAATGATGTTCAGCATTTTATAACTGTTTAGAGGTTCAGTGTAATGTAAGAATATATTATACGGTAACATGTAGCATAACGCAACATATGAGGGATTAAAGCAACAGTAGCGTAAGTAAGAAATGAGATATTTTAACTTTTACATTCTATGCAATTGAAAAATCTATAGAAATGTAATTTAAGCGGCTATTTGTACAAGTACGTTGTTCGATATTTTAAATACAGGAGAAAAGGTCATACTTTTTTTGACATTCGTAAGTTGAAATGTCAAGAAGTCTGACTTAGGCCACGATTGCTTTGAACCCCTCTTATAATACAATAATTTTAACTCCCACCGCTATGGAATAACATTTAGCATGTCTGACCGTGATATGAGCTGGTCCGGGTTCAAATCCTGGTGGTGACAAGTTACCTGGTTTCCGGGTTTTTCCTTCAAACCATTAAATGTAAATGCAGTGTAAATTTCGGTGCTGGATCTTGACTCCTTTTCCTGGAATTATCACCTTCATCTCACTCAGACGCCAGATGGACAAGCAGTTGATAAAGCGTTGTAAAATAAACCAATTAAAATAATTATAACATATAACATACAAACCACTGACTTAGCTCGGGGAGTAGCGCATTTGCCTACTGATCCGGAGTTGGCGATCGGGCATGGGTTCGATTCCCGCTTGGGCTGATTATCTGGTTGGTTTTCTCGAGGTTTTCCCCAACTGTAAGGAAGATGTTAGGTAACTACATGGCATATCCTTGACCTCATCTCGCCAAATACTATCGCTCTGTCACCAACTCCATCGACGCTAAATAACCTAGCAGTTGATACAGCATCGTTAAATAACCTACTAATAACATAAAACATAAAAATAATATATCGGATACGGCATATGGTAGTCTCTATCAGTGATATTCAATCTATGGTACGCGTACCCCCAGGGGTAAGTGGGATTGTCCCAAGAGGTAGTACTTAACCCCACTGATCCAATGACTACAGTACATATTAGAGATGGAAGAAAAAGTCACTAGCAGCGATTTTCCACTGGTGATTAAAAAATCACTTTCACTCCAGTGAGTGAACTGTTCATTAACCAGTGAAACAGTGAACAAGAGGTGATTTAAGCCCGGTTCAGACGGTGCGTGTTTCTGTGATGGATTCCAAGGTGGCTGCGCTGATGGGTAGCCTGCGTGTTCACTTGCCGGAAGTAATGCGCTCTGGTGGCTCCTTGGATGGCTAGCTTGCTGGATTTCGAGGGTAGGTTCCTTGCTATTTTTCGTGATGGTTTGCAGGCTAGAACCAAAGATGATCATATAATATCACCACTGAAACCATGTCGCCAGGTTTGTTGTTTTCCAACTAAACATGTTTTTTTCTATATTCTTTAGCTTCTAAGAAACAACAATTAAACATCGGACTTTAGCTGTTTTGCACTTACGGCTTAATTACTTTATTACGACATTTACTACTGTTAATGTAGGACTTGTTTGTTTTCCACTCACGGTTTAGTTTCTTTTTGACCATGAGCGTTGGCAACAGATGAAACAGCAGATGATTTTCCAATTTGAACTGTGAAAAGATCCAGCTCCGTGTGAACAACTACCATCACCGTAGCCAACACGGGAGCCAGCAAGTGAGCACGCAAGGCAGCCATCAGCGCAGTCACCTTGGAATCCATCACACAAACTAGCACCGTCTGAACCAGGCTTTACTCATTGCACCAGAAACAACTGTAACGAATCACTATTTCCTCAGTGATTTCAACATACAGCTCAGCGTCTTACATTGCAGTCTTCTGTCACCTGTTAAGTAATTTTTGAACTGCTTGACATTACCTGAATGTTTGTTCTTTGTAAGCTTGTAATGATTTGTGATGAAAGAAAATATTGAAATTTCAGTGCTGAGTTGAACAACTTAGTGATATGGCATAACTTTCTTTGGTACATTTTTAACAACTAGATTGCTTTCAACATAAAAATAGTTCGACAGCTATATATTCTAATGCATTGTTATAGCCCTTCTGCCCCTACTTGTTTCAGATATAACACTCTAGACATCTATGACGCAATACTATTTCTCTATTAATTTGTCCTGGACCTCTCTCACGTTATGTTAGTAATTAGCGGATTAGTGAGGCTTTAAAAATGTTATGATGGCTCATCAGTGAGGCAAAAATTTCACTAGTCAGCTTGGTGAAATTACAGAAGCACAAGTAAAAAATCGGATTTTTTTTTCATTCAAGAAAAAATTAATTAGCCCTAATAGCAAGAAAATGGTCACTGGCGTAGCTCGAGCAATGGCACGTTTGCTTGCTGGTCCGGAGTTGCGCTCGGGTGTGGGTTCGATTCCCGCTTGGACTGATTCCCAGATTTTTCAACCGTAAGGCGAATGTCAGGTAACCTATGGCGAATCCTCGATCTCATCTCGCCAAATACCATCTCATCACCAATTTCATCGATACTAAATAACCAAGTAGTTGATACGGTGTCGTTAAATAACGAAAAGAAGGAGGCTACAACAGTGCATTAGACTATACTGGCAAGCATAAAACGATTTATATTTTAATGTATTTGTACCTGCAAACTAAAGCCACTTGTTTATCATTATATACAGGTCTATATCACGGAAGCCAGTTAAGCTAAAGAACATTTTGACTTCGTAGGTGTAGCTTTCCTGGAGAATTACCACTAATATTTACCTACATTGTAGTAGTTTAACCACACTATAACTGTGGAATGTGTGAATTAGAAGAAGGGAGAGGCTACAATTATTAAGGTTGATGTAACAATGCAGGCCTACACATATCACTTTGTTCAACCACACTTATCAGTTTATCACCTTTATTATACATGCAGCCAAATGAAAATTACATAGGCCTAATACCGGTATTTAAGTTAAACATTCTTAGTTTTAAAATCCGCAAATAATCTCAACTAATGTGTCTGATTTCATCATAACACATTTCTTCTGAGTTGGTTCTATTTTTTCTCTGCACTGTCAGTGCACCCATAATATCTTATTCCTTTTGTTATTTTAACAATAATGCATCAACGATCATAATCACATTCACTAATAATTCAAAACAGTTGATTGCTCGCTGTTCGTAGTGAGAAATCACTACCAATCGCTCCCACTCACTAGATACTGCTCTGCTAGTGATCAGCTGATCTGGTCTCTCGTCGTCATCGCTGGCAACTGGAAATCACCTCTAATCATTGAATCACTGATTAAAATCACCGTGATCGAAAATGAGCTGTCACTGTTTCACCGGTGAGTGAAAAATCACGTTTCACCCTATCTCTACTACGTATGTAAAAGTGCCGATATAATTTATTATATGTTGATAATTATTACAGTTTACATATTTTCATCATATTTTTGTTATTTTTCATATACCTACAATGCAGTTCAGGGGCATTAAAGTAAAAAAAAAAATGTATTTTGGGGGTATTGTAGCAAAAAAGTTTGAATACCACTGGTCTGTATGTTATGGAAGTAACTTGAGCTGCTGCCAAGATGTCAAAAAGGAGAATAGTAATGGGAAAGGAAGCTTTTAATAGAAAAAGGAGCATCTTCTGCTGATCTCTGGAAAAGGAACTAAGGAAGAGACCACTGAAGTGCTTTGTGTGGAGTGTGGCATTATATGGGGCAGAAACATGGACATTACGACGAAGTGAAGAGAAGCGACTAAAAGTGTGGATATGGAGAAGGATGGAGCGTGTGAAATGGACAGACAGAATAAGAAATGAAGCTGTGTTGGAAAGAGTGGGTGAAGAAAAAATGATGAAACTGATCAGGAAGAGAAAAAGGAATTGGCTGGGTCACTTGTTGAGAAGAAACTGCCATCTGAAGGATGCACTGGAAGGAATGGTGAACGGGAGAAGAGTTCGAGGCAGAAGAAGATATCAGATGATAGACGATATTAAGGTATATGGATCTTATGAGAAGACAAAGAGGAAGGCAGAAAATAGGAAAGACTGAAGAATGCTGGGTTTGCAGTGAAAGACCTGCCCTTGAGCAGAACACTATGAATGAATGTTATAGAATATGACATATTTTTGTCGACAACTTCTCATATCCCTATCAAGATTTATACCTACTCGAATTTGACAGTCTTAATTATTTACCTAAACTGTTTTATATGATGTTAGATTTGCATTAACTTTATTATCTTTTGTATTTTTGATTGATACTTATAATGTAATGAAGTTTTATGATATTCAGAGTATCGTACTCATTCTGATTTTGCTGAGGGTGAATTTGAATTGGTTACGGAATGTAATGTTGAATGTAGAAAAGGTGATTTTTCCTTTCTTTTCTGAGTACCTATGCTAATATTTTATTTATGATTGTGTTATTTTGTATTATCTTTTTGGTACCGGTAATGATATTAATTCTATATTTTTTATTTCAAACTTTCTTTATTCTTTTGCATTTGTTTGGGTTCGAAGTACAATACCAATGCAGTGTTACAGATGACTCACAATTATATTCCCAAGACATGCTGTTAACATGGTGTCGGGTCTCCAGCTAAGACAAAACATGTTTCCTTCAAACAGAGAATAGGGTCTATATTTTTTCTACGCGGGATCCAGAAACCAAGACTGTGACTACGCAACGTTAGAGGTTTTGTGTTTTATTCGTTGAGTATTCTACACCGGAGAATAATAATAATAATAATAATAATAATAATAATAATAATAATAATAATTATAATTATAATAATTATAATAATAATAATAAATAATAAATAATAATCATCATCATCATCCTACTTCCATGTATTAGGCCTGGTGGCTGTTACGTTTTCATGCAATCTTTTTAATGGTCTTCCTAAAGATCTCTTTCCTCTGGGATGGTAATTAAGAATCTGAAGAGGGATGCGGGTTCGATCCGTATGTTGGTGTTGCTGCCAGTTAGTCCTGTATGTAGATATATGGTCCATACTTGAAGAGATTGAATTCTTGAATTTCTGCATTTTTCTTTTGGTCTATTCTTGTATAGTTGGCTGTTCTCATGAACTTCACTTCGCTGTTATTCTACTTATGTCTCTTTTGTGTGTGCTCCAAGCTTCACTATCATGTGGAAGCATTGTATAATAATAATAATAATAATAATAATAATAATAATAATAATAATAATAATAATGCCACTGGGATAGCTCTGTCGGCTAAGGAGCTTGCCTGTCGATCCTGAGTTGCGTTTGGGCGCGGGTTCGATTCCCGCTTGGGCTGGTTACCTGGTTGAGTTTTTTCCGAGGTTTTCCCCAACCGTAAGACAAATGTCAGGTAATCTATGGCGAATCTTCGGCCTCATCTCGCCAAATATCATCTCACTATCATCATTCCCATCGACCTCGTAGTTGATACAACGTCGTTAAATAACAAAGTAATAATAATAATAATAATAATAATAATGATAAGGATGATAATAATAATAATAATAATAATAGAAGAGTAATAAGCAGTGCTTATTCCAGAATTGATCAGTCTGTTCCTCTCTTATTCTTATAGGAATTTCGATAAAAAAAAACTTAACTATCCACAAATATTGGAACTTTTGTTATGTTGCCGGCATGATACAAAACCGTCGCTACACGCAAAGAGCACAAGAGAAATGATACACACACAGTTGCTGTGAGATGAAATGGATCTCCACTTCTCTGTCGGGAATCGAACCCGGATCCTCTAGACTTAAAGCGGGAAACGTTACCACTTAGTGCACAGCATAATCAATATCGAATTTATTCAGAATTGTCATCTTGCTGGGATGTCGTGCAAGAGTCTCAGATTGGTCTGGCCAATAGAGCAGTGCTCCCCGCCTCTCCCTCCTGTCGCTGCCCCCCGACCCCCGTCTAGAATGGCACAATGATGCTCTTCCTGCCCCATCTCAGCTGCAAGGCTTCGTACGTCCGTCAATCCGGGGGCCGTGGTGGTTGGTAATATCACGACCGAACCCGTGGCGGTGATGGTCGCTCATTTTCCAGCGTATTAATTTGCACCTCTCCCCCACCTCGCCGCCGTCGCTACACCTACTCGCACCTTCTGTCGTCCCTGCAATTTGCATACGACAGAAGGCAGACCAAACTTGTAATTCTTTTACCATTTGGTGACGGAAATATTTTTCATCAGTTTTTTATTATCATCCCGGGAGTCGTCAAGTAATTGTATTTTTACAGGGTGTTTCTAGATGGAAGATATGTCATTTTAAATCTACACGCATGTACATAGAGATGTGCATATACAGGACACTGAGCCGTTGTATGTAATTAGTGGTGACCGTGGTTACCAATAGATCTGAGGTTTGTGGTTTCAATGTCAGGTCCGAGCGATAGATTCTTAGGAGCGATCAAAACTCTGAATGTGGCTTTTATCATGAGGATATATAAGCCTTGTCCACACCTGTGGAGTAACGGCTAGCGCGTCTGGCCGCGAAACCAGGTGGCCCGGGTTCGAATCCCGGTCGGAGCAAATTACCTGGTTGAGGTTTTCTCCGGGGTTTTCCCTCAACCAAATTTGAGCAAATGCTGGGTAACTTTCGTTGCTGGACCCCGGACTCATTCACCGGCATTATTACCTTCATCTCATTCAGACGCTAAATAACCTGAGATGTTGATACAACGTCGTAAAATAACCTATTAAAAACTCTATACTGTATATTAGCCTTGAGACTGAATATTAATACGTATAAGTACATTTTGAAACTACCCTTAAGGCAAATTACTGTACATTTTCATGGCAAATTCATATTTTAGTAATTTTGTGATCTGGTTCAAATGGAAGTAAACTATTTTACATCCTCAACACTCAATTAAATTTGAGAGCACCCATCCTTTTCGATACAACGCTGCCGATCATAAACACACCCCCATCAAGACACCAGCAGAAGAAACCGGGAACACGCTTAAGATCTCGCTAGGTAATCTGAAGATGACGGACACAAACCGAAACTAGTTATTAATTAAGGTAAAATACTGTTATAGTTTCATCATCAACACAGGAAAGTTAAATTTGTTTAACACTTTAACAAATTATAGTATTAGTGATACAAGACGTATTAAAGATGTGTAATCAAGATGTATATGCTACAGGGTTTACGATAGGCTAAGCAAATTCTACTAAGGAAGACGTTGGACAGAGATGATTAGATAATGTAATATATAACTTCTCATAACAAATGTGTGACCTAAATTTTTCTGGTAATTTTCGCTTTTGCAAAAATAATTGGTGTAAACATATGAGACAGAAAATAGCATTTTAAAAATTTTGTATGTATGTATGTATGTATGTATGTATGTATGTATGTATGTATGTATGTATGTATGTATGTATGTATGTATGTAATCTTTTCACTCGAAAATGGCTGAATCGATTTCTTTGAAAATTGGTATGTAAGATAAGTTAATTCCCACTTAGATTTTAAGCTATATGGCATTTAAAACACTTTCTTTAAAAGGGGGTATAAGGGGCCCTGAAATAAATCGAAATATCTCTCTTATTATTGATTTTTAATAGAATATTACTTAACAAAAGTTGCTTTAAAAATGTTTCCGACAAGTTTTGTACAATGCAAAATTTGATAATTATTCAATATGGAGTATTGTGCGCTACACAAAACTGTTACCTACGAAGCATACAACCTTCTCAGTAAGATCACATCATGTGTTATAAATTTGGAAAACTATTAACTTTCGATCAAATGGTATTACACTTCTTTGTTACAGATAACATGAGCTATTCACTCTGAAAATCTGCAGGGTTATTTCACTTCCACATGCACTATATTACCTCTGATTGAGGTTCTGGCGTGTAAAAGAACTACGGGACAAAACTCGGCACACCGGCGACGCTGATATAACCTCGGCAGTTGCGAGCGTCGTTAAATTAAACATAATTTTAAAAATATAAAATATATACGGCTTTTTCTCAGAAGTAATATATCTGACTTAACGTGTTTGCTTATAAACTGACGATATGTAATATTTCATTGTCGTTTTATCTTATTTTAGTTTCTAGTTCATATCTCTAATTATCTTGTAATTAGCTTTTGAACTGCCACCACCTCAAATTTATTGAAAATGATTATATCCTCTGTTTTTTCTTATATACGTATATGTATATTGTGTATATATACTGTATATATAGGCCTAATTTAATAGTATTTGTATTTTGTGCTTATCTTAACTTGTGTTTTTGTAATTCGTTGTATTTCATCTGTATTTCGAAAAACATAAACTTGTAAATATTTCTCACAACGTAAGAATAATAAAAATAATTCAATGCTTCTGGTCACCATCTTTGCATACCCCCATCATCAGTTGACAAATATCACTTTTCAGTTGTCCCCCGTCTCGATAGGCTACTATAATTAATTCTGTAACACTGCTATACTGACAGAGTTAAAATAGTTCAGGAAATGTAAGATGTTCTATTCATATCTGGATAATTTCGGAACCACGCATACGGGTATGTCATGCACAGGCTTCGAGACTTTGGACCCGATACAATAAGTTTACTGTGCATGTACTATAGGTTGTTGACTCGCTGCACGTAGATAGAGATGTGTTGAAGTAACAACGTTGGTATTTAGAGTATAGTACGATAGTATGGGGAAACACACACATATCTACATTCTGAAAGTAAATATGCATTACTCAATGATAATGTCAAAATAATGTGAAAAGCATTTATTCTCCTGTCTTTTACTCGTATAAGCATTTGTATTTAATTATACACAGTGTTAATGGTGGAAAGAAACATGGAGCAATTTTAATTTCTTCATTTATCCTATTGGTCGTCTTTAGGAAGTGCAGTTACAGTACCGAATTGCAATGTACTACAAGATACATTTTCAGTGTCTCAAACGTAAATCTTTTTCGGCTATCTGTCAAACACAGTTTATACTGTGAAAAGCTGCGCTCTACGTCGCATGACGTGATAGGACCAAAACGAGAAAACCTAACATCAACGCAGTCTCTAAGAGACAGTCCTTTATTCTCGGGTGACTCTATGTCCACTAATTTGCTGTTTATGTTATACAATGTTCCATAACCGTTATTTTTACATAAAATTGATTTCCACTTCTGTTTTACACGTTCAGTAACCGGTGTACTTGATGTATCATTAATTCTCTGCATTATTTTCTAAATTAATTTGAGGGCTTCCGGCATCTCTTGCTCAGGTTTTTCTAACGGTGTAATAGTTTCAGACACAGTTTGTATGAAAACCAAATTATTCGTCGGAACCTTCAAATCCAGAGCGCTTTCCTTTGCGTATTTGTTGTCATTCATTCTACAGTACCCCCACCCACTGTACGCTTTACCACTATACTCAGTACGCCGTTATGCGGATTTCCCACTGAACTGCTCTATCGGGTCCGAAGTCTCGAAGCCTGGTCATGCACTATGACATATGTGATAGCGCTTCAAGCTTCCGGCAAGAAACTAGAAATTCATTTCTATTTTATAGCCACTGGGTACCGTATGTGTCACTTGCATTTCTTGTTTTTTATGCTGTGCCCTACGTCAATATTTGTAGAGTGGGTCATACAACAGACTCTGATAACTATAGTAGACCTATAATGCCAAGGTTTCTTATCGATAAGTGTTACGTGCACTACAGAATATATCGAATGGTTTCGCGCGCTTCTGAATCACTGCGCACTTGAATGTATATTCTATTTCTCATAGTCGACCTCTTCAAGTAGAGGCCTATTGACAGAGTCTCGTTCTTTCAGTCCTCTTTTTTCGACCATCCCCATTCTATTTCTCCGCCCATTTCATTTTTTCCTTTCTAGCTGAGCATGGGATTCAAGGATTCTCGGAAACGAGAACTCAGGATTAAGATCGTATGCCGCATCGCAAATGTTATAAGACCCTCATGAGGGAAGTTTGAGTACACCGGTGAAACAACTTACTCCCTGAACTTTCAATGTTTTTATAGAAATAATGCAGCACATGTGGGGTATACGTAAGTTAATGGAAATGATTTAAATTCTGCACAACTTAAAACTACGTATAAATAAGGTTTGAATGTAAGATAATTTTCGAATGACTAGGAGACAGTTTAATAGTATAAAGAGCGGGAGCACTTCAGGGTTATTTTAACTTGTCAAAATGTGTTTTAATCAGTAGAAAGTTACTACCGGTACAATTTTAATGTTTAATGTAAATACACTGCATACATGTACTATGAATTTTTTCTTCTATCATGAAATCAGACTTTAAGATATTTTAATTATTAATTTTCATATTATACATGTTTATTATTATATGTTACTAGACAGTGGATGCGGGATGAGTTATTGTTGAATGTAAGTGCATATTTACTATATGTTACATTTTTTCATTCAGACCATTGGCTGAACAGGTTTTAAACGTAAACAGACGAGTCGACATGCTACTGTATCTCCGTACAGTCAGAAGGAAAGGAAAAATAACGTACTGTAGTATTGTAGTACATACCTTGCAAGGTTCAGTCCTCGTCATCATTGCTGCAATTACCAGCGTTGCAGTAAACGACGATACATTCTCGTAAGTTGTCGAAGCTGAATCTTCTTCGCCTATCGCTTAAACAGTTTTTGTATCGAGAGAATTTCTGAAGAAAGCCTCTAAAATGGGGATCACTCAATTTCTTTAGAGGAATATTTGTACTGAGCATCATGTTGCACGTGTAGTTAGACCCGCACAACTAAATGGTGGTGGTGGTGGTGGTGGTGGTGGTGATGATGATAATTCCTCAGATTTCATTTCAACGCATTTCCTGTGCGATGTACTGTTGCAATGTTTCTCTATAGCCTGAGTTGTTCTGGTTTTTATTTCAATTTTACATACATTACACACGATATTGTCTTCGTTAATACATAAAATGTCACTCCCATACTTCTTAATTGTATTTCGTATCTCTGAGCGAATTTAACGTTTTGCCATTATGAATGGATCAGCACAACATATTCAACGCGTACTAAATACTTGAGCAGGATAACACAACTGCACACATAGCGTTGCTGTGTTACTGTGAACAGATCGACGTTCATTCGTTTTGTACGCTGCTGTACTCACTCGCCAGGTACACAAAAGACGGACGGCGCGGCACGTGCCATATACTCTGTTACGAAACAACTTCACTTTTCCATAAGTCATCCCGCATCCACTGTCTATATATTACATTACACTGTATGTATTATACAAATCTCGGTAATTTCAGTTTTTATTTTGTTGGGATTTATCTCAACTTTTTACAAAAAAAAAATTATAACTTTGTCTTCAAGTGCAGGGGTTCCCAACCGGTGTGTTGCGACACACTGGTGTCGCGCAGTCCCATGGAATGTGTCGCGGAATTTTGGAACCGAAAAATAAATTTTATGCCATCCAGAAAGTCTCTTTACAACGAAGTCTTTGGTTTGGTACATTTTATTTTGAGACAGACTTTACCAATTAAACGTGAACACCTGCAACAATACTCAGGTTAATTTTTCTGCCCGGCGAAAATTGGAATGAAAATTAACACCTGCAACAATGCTTTGCAACTCGTTTACTCTTCCCACTTAGTAAAAACAGTTTAGAATCGTCGGAACATATTGGTCAGTTTCGAACGTGTGATAGTGCGATTATTTTATCAAAAATGCTTTGATTAGATTTTATCATGGACAAATTTTTAATTCGAAAAAGACGATCTGAATCAAGTTCTGGGTTAGATGACAGAAGTGCTAATTCAAATAATGTGAGTGGAAATTCCCTTCAGGGTTTACAAAAACGTACTGCATTTCGTAAATATTCTGATGAATACTTGTATGGTTTTACGTGGCGTGGAGATGAATATAAACAAAATCCCTAGTGTCTTAGGCTATATGCGGAAATGTTTTGTCAGATCAGTCGATGGTGCCGAGTAAACTAAACATTTATATAGAACTGCCGTTTTCAAATTCATACATGTGTGAATCAGCATTTTTCTACCGTGAAAATAGTGAAATCCAAAAAATTGAACAGATTGCTGCATCTTGAAGATGATTTACATGTTGGCCTGTCAATCATGCCACGTGTAGAGAAACTCCATGCAACTCACCAAGCGCAGAATTCACATCAAATTAAGAATAGGCGAGTTTTAAAAGACGATAATAAAAATCTTTTGTCGGACATCCAGTAGGCCTATAGGTAGGTTGGGATTTTTGAGACACAGATATTGTACTTTTTTATTTTTAGATTGCGTGTTAACATCGACCTATCTACAATACTGGATGTCCGACACTACATAGAAGTTATCAGTGCTTTTTCTCTAGCGGAAAGCGCTGAAACGACTTAGACCTTGAAAGTCATAGTTGGACGAAAAGGAGGTTAAAAACTACAAAATTCCCGTGCAATAATAAACAGTAATCATCTCCCCGTTCGCTATAAAATATATAGGCCTACAAAATAGTTTCACCATCTTTTTTCCAAAAGAAAACACTGCTTGTTGTTATTATTATTTATTATTATTAAAAGCAAATAAGTGTGTCGCGATATCGTGGGCGTTCAGTGAAGTATATCTGTCAAAAAAGGTTGGGAACCACTGTTCTAGCTAGTAGCTCTTCCTTTTACTGTCAGACATGATTGCTAAACAGATGAGTGACCTGCAACTGTTTTCAAATGTTAGAATATTTCCCCGCAAGAAAGAAGACAAGCTAGATGTAAGGACGAAGCATGCCTGCTCTGTATTTGCCTGGACTGTCGAGTTTGCCGTCTTATTGATGCGTGTCCCCTAACCTTGATATCACTAATGTAAGGAGGCAGCGGTCTTTACTGTCACATGTCTTATTTTATATTCGCCATATTCCATGTTGATCTTGAGAAATAATGGGAAACGATTAAAATGTGTTCGAAGTTATAAGACAAATCATGTGAAGTTAAAATGAAGCTTTATTAAGTATCAAAGTAAAAAAAAAGTACTGGTAATTCAAAATCGATTAAAAATATTACTTAAAAAGCGAATTACTTACAAAAGCAATACAATTCAATATTAATTTATATGTAATTAAGTGTAATTTTTCCAAGACCTGTGCATAATTATGTACAAACCGAACTAAGTATAACTGGGTTACGTATGACCCAGATTATACTATATACAGAATTAATTCTGGTGGATGGTTCCTTTAGTAGAGAACAACAAAAAAGTCATATACCATTTTGCTGTATTTTAAATATTTTTACAAAAAAATGTGCATTTTAAAATACATTAATTATGAATTCGTGCAACGCTGTGTAATCAGCAGGCAGTGCATTTCTGTTCCCAAACGTACAGCGGATCGAGTAGTTTCTTCTGGTACATCTATTACGTCACGTGGATACATAAGCAGGCTAGAATTGCAAGCAGGTACGCATAGGGTTATTACATAACAATGATATAATGTATTGTAAATATGCCCTTGTAACGTCATATGACGTAGAAAGAACATTCTCTTAGTATAAACAATTTTATGTGATGTTGATAAAAGATTTGCATTTCATAACCTCAGAATATGTTTTCGTTCACTGCAACAGGATAGGTTTTGATAAATTAATTATTTGTATATATTGTGTAAAAAGTAAATATTGCTAATTTGTATATTGATTTGTGTTATTATTATTATTATTATTATTATTATTATTATTATTATTATTATTATTATTATTATTATTATTATTATTATGTACCTGTCACTTCATGTGACGTAGGAAGAACATTTTCTTAGCTTAAATAAATTTTTACTGGTAGTTATAATAAAAGATACGAATTTCATAATCTCACAATGTATGTTTTTGTTCACCGTAACGGAGTTGATTTCGTTAAATGAATTAATTGTATAATATTATGATATATAGAGTATTTATAGTTAATGTGTATCATGTTTACTATTATGTTCTATAATATATGAAGAGTCCAGGGGAAAAAGGGGGGATGTCCACTTTCAGGCAAAATTCTGATTTCCATTCGCTTATATACTTCATATGAAGTGTATTCATTCTACACTTAGAAAAGGGGAAGAAAGTTCTCAGTTACCGAATAATTGCTGGTTAAATATTCCTTGTACAGGGAAAGAAGGGGGCATTTCCATGTCGAACAGTGAAAGAAGGGGGTCATACAATCAGTTTTTCATTTTTCCTTGCTATTGGATTGAATATTATAGCGTTTGAAATCACAATCCAGTTCACAATAATCACTAATAAATTTAGCTTCAACAAAGGAATTATTATTATTCGTGATAGTTTTACTAGAGCAACTGAAGTGCAAACATGTGTGACTCTGTACGGTATCAGAAGCTCTTTGTACCAGTACAAAAAAGGGGAAGAGGTTTGGACGTGTTAATGATGCTTTCAAAAAGATAAGAACCCAAAGTTTTGAAGCCGGTAAAGAATGATATTGCAGAAACAAATATTTTGAAAAACTACAAGTCTTTCATATTCAGAAAATAATAATTTACATGACTTTAATGCACTGGCTGATTGGAATGCACAAAGTTCTCACCTTGCTGGCCTCATCACTGTTCAACTAATATCACGAAGAAGGAGCAGGAAGAATGAAGGTGATGCTGAAGACGGAAGAATCGGTGATTTTGTTGTGTGTCAGAAAGCCTTCTTATCTGTCCATGGAATAACGAAGAAGAGACTACAAACAATTCAGCGTTCTTTGAAATTTTCTGGATTAGCACCAACTGATGGCAGGAGAAAATATGGAAATCGTCCTCACAAACTATCCACAGGTACACATGACAAAGTCATTGAGCATATTAAATCTTTCAAAGATCGTTCAAGTCATTACTCAATGGAGAAAACTTCTAAAATTTATCTTCCTGAAACCCTCAATGTAAAGAGATTGTAGGCCTATAATGAACATTGTGAGACTTATGAAACTTCTAGAACTATTCTCCACTGAGTTCAATATATCATTTGGGTACCCAAGATGTGACACGTGCAGTACTTGCGATGAATTTGCAGTCAAGTTAAAAGGATAAAGTACTGAGCTGTTAAAGCTTGCCCATAAGAAATACAACCAGGAAGAATGAGATTGAACAGGAAATACAGCATTTAGAAGTTCAAAAGAAAGTACATCTTGCAAAGGCACAAACATTTTATCAGCGTAAGACTAAATCTAAAAACAGGCGCAGGAAATCAGAAGAAATTGAGAGCTTAGTGATGGACTACCAGAAGAATCTGTCAACACCAAACATCTCATATTATAAGCACCAATTATCTTTTTATTCATTTAATGTGCACCAATTGTCTGATTCCAAACCAGTTTTCTATACCTACACAGAAAAAAAAACTGGAAAAAATGTTGCTAATGAAGTAATTTCATTCTTGGTTCACTATTGGGAATTTGAATTATCTTCTAATGTTCGCCACCCAGAACTGTTTTGTGACTGCTGTAGTGGTAAAAATAAGAATTATATAGTAGTGAGATATCTCCATTATATGGTGCATGAGAAAAAGAGGTTCAGTTCAATCCATGTCACATTCCCTATTCGGGGACCTTCTTACATGGAATGCGACAAGAATATGAGACTTGTAAACACAATATCAAAAACTGAAATTCCTGACGACTGGAATAATGTAATCAGATGTGCCAGAACCAAGCCCATCATTTCAAGTCAATGAAGTCGATAATCCCATGATTCGAGATTAGACTAGGCCTACATTCTTGGAATAATTTTACCTGAAGGAATGTCCATTCCAATCAAGGCCAGTGAGGAAACTGCGAACAGAAGAGAAGCATTCAAAAATGATGGTTAATATGGATATTTACAATGGTGCCTGGTACTCTTCTGTGATTCGACCTCCACTTAGAAAACGGCCAGTGAATGCAAACTTATTGAGTGGAGAATTCTTGTATCCAGACAGAGCATATGAAGTTTTATTTACTTGGTTATTTAACGACGCTGTATCAACTACGAAGTTATTTAGCGTCGATGGAATTGGTGATAGTGAGATAATATTTGGCGATATGAGTTCGAGGATTCGCCTTAAATTACCTGATATTTGCCTTACGATTGGAGAAAACCTCGGAAAAAACCCAACCAGGCAATTAGCTTAAGTGGGAATCGAACCCGCTCCCGAGCGCAAATCCGGATCGGCAGGCAAGCGTCTAAAGCCTTGGTTTTTCTGAACCGACGCTTGCGACGTGCGAGGTGCGAGACGGGCCTCGCACCACGCACTTCCTATGCGTCGGTTCAGAAAAACCAAGGCTTTAGCGACAGAGCTACGCCGGTGGCTGCATATCAAGGTGGGATTATATTTTTACAAAATCAACTTTAAGTAGGTCTTCTTATTAATTTATTATATCATTAATATAATATTATACTGAATTATTTTAGGAAAATTGTCGATATCACAAGAGAAGTGGCAGAATTTGAAAGAGCTAAAGGTGTTATGTGGGCCAAACGCTCAAAAATTCTACCCATATTTCACTAAAAGTGGCTGTGCATGAACAGAAACAAACTGAAATAGAACCAATTACTCAGTGTTATGAAGTGCTAATTTTATATTTAATTTTGTCTATTGATTTTATAGTTAACTAATACTTTGCTCTTTTTCTATGGTATTATTAATGCCATTATAGGAGTAGGACCCCCTTTATTCACTTTTTTAGTTGCCAGGGCCCCGTTTTTCCCCTGTACGAGGTTACATCAAAACAGATTTTTAATTACTGAAGTCATAATACTCCAGTGTTGTGCATCACACGTTGTATACTGGTAGAATATATAACAATAAATATCACAAAATAAAATAGAGGTATTAGTCAGTATTATTTTCGGAATGATAGAGTTTCAAACTTTAAAATTGATTTCCTGAAAATTGTTTAAAAGTGGACATCCCCCCCTTTTCCCCTGGACTCTTCATATGTATATTGTATATACTAGTTCAGTATTATTATCGATCTAATTATATTTTCTGTCATATGTAGCACTAATATTTTGTACAGAGCTAATTTTGCAGTGTTAGTGCGTTTATACTCGTATAATAATGTGGTTAAAAGTAGCTGGACAGACCATTTTAATTTAGTAGCAATCCCACTTACAGTTGTCATGCTCCATTATTATTATTATTATTATTATTATTATTATTATTATTATTATTATTATTATTATTATTATTATTTACAGAACTGGGTTATACCTTTCGTAGCGTCCTGACGTAAGCATTTAGGATCAGAGTTTGAGCCCTAACACTCCAGGATATACTATCCGATAACTTTCCTAACTTGTTTGGGAACGAACATACTTTGCCTGGTAATCAACAGGGAGTGCACATAAGGCTTTGTTGCTCTGAACAATCCCTTCACCTGGCTTATTATGAACAGGGAAGTTGGATGTCATTGCCACGTACATTATTTTTAAACTCATAAGAAAAAATACAGATGATATACCGTTTAATTTTTGTGTTTAATCTATGTTGGAGAGCGGAGAATGAACAATGCTCATTTCGCGTTAAATAAAATTTTGGGAAATTTAAAATAAACTCTACAACCTAATTTTAATTAAATGTTAAGAAAAAACAGACAATAAGATACACTTATTTCAAACTGAATTGAAAAGATTGACATATTTCTACTCCCCCATTTCAATTTAATATTCTAGAGAACTTAACAATATTGATGCTTAAGTCATGTTATAGAAACAAAATTTTAAAACATTTAAAACTCTGAAGGAAAAATAAAAATACGATATGCTTATTTTACATTAAACGAACTAAATTAAAATTTATTTTTAAACTCTTCGATTTCATTTTAATTAAATATTCGGTGAACACAGACGACAAGAAAAGTTTATTTTACGTTATATAAATCTAATTAATGATTTAACAAATCTCCATTTGTCATACTACACGCATTTTCTTCAGCCAATTAGAAATAGTTCCCTCCCACATTAATTTTTAAAATAGTAACCGGTAAGCTTACATACAAGTAATCAAATTTCCCTTAAAAGCAATTGCGTGTGTTATGTTTACATTTCTCTTTGTCTCATCCATCACTCCCGCATTACGCGACTGCATCTCTCCACCTTTACAGGATTGTCAGAGTGCATCAAGTTTTAAAATTCCTCTGCAGAACGAAAAGTTACATTTGTTGGGATCAAATTTCTGCACATTTAAAGGACAAAACTAAAATTCTTTCAATAATTTATCATAATACTGCTGTTTTAAATTGACTAAGCTTATCGGGAATTTCAATAGTTTTCCCGAAATACTCTATGAAATGTTCCATGTAGAATTTTTTTTTTCTCGAAAAGAAAGTAAAATATAATAAAATTGTATTACAGTTTTTTGTTTGAAATATTTCAAAGAATAACACGTTGAAATTAACGACATACGGTACACCTTATACATGTTCTACAATTTTATATTGCCTTATTCGACATCGACTTTCAATGCGGAAATTCGAAGGCACACGGGTGAATAATGCTGCCAGGAAATCAAAAGGAGGATAGCAATGGCAGAGGAAGCTTTTAATAAAAAAAGGAGCATCTTCTGCGAACCTAAAAAGAATTAAGGAAGAGATTAGTGAAGTGCTTTGTGTGTAGTGTAGAATTGTATGGGACAGAAACATGGTCATTACAACGAAGTGAAGGGAAATATGGATATGGAGAAGAATGGAGCGTGTGAAATGGACAGACAGAATAAGAAACGAAGTTGTGTTGGAAAGAGTGAGCGGAGAAAGAATGATGCTGAAACTGATCAGGAAGAGAAAAAGGAATTGGTTGGGTCACTGGCTGAGAAGAAACTGCCTACTGAAGGATGTACCGGAAGGAATGGTGAACGGGAGAAGAATTTGGGGCAGAAGAAGATATCGGATGATAGGCAACATTATGATATACGGATCATATGCGGAAGAAGGCAGAAAATAGGAAATATTGGAGAATGCTGGGTTTACAGTGAAGGACTTACCCTTGGACGGAAATCTATGAATGAGTGGCCAGGAAATAACCAGTGTAATATAATTGTATAACTATTTTCATCATTTTTATTATTCTAGATATCTTTTATATTATCACCATCGTCTTCATCGCCATAATAATAATAATAATAATAATAATAATAATAATAATGATCGTTGCCTTGACCATAATCACAATGCCATTTTTTCATGCTCATCATCATATCAGACATTATTATTGTTAGTACAAGATGCATCGAGAAGGTAAGTTCCGACTAGTTATAAACGAATGAAATGACACAATTTGTCATTTATATCCTTCTCGTTAACTTGGCATCTTCATGAGTCTAATTGTTACGATGAGTGTTTCTGGGTTTGATGATAAGAGTGATAAAACTAGCTGTTCCGTGTTGCGTATTTACTGCATGTAGAAGAACCTGGACCACATAGGAAAAATTAATGCTTAAAATTATTTCTCTTCTAAATTGCGGACAGATATGGGCGATGATATTGTATCTACTGAATGATATTACTTGAAGTGTAGTTAGTGTCTAGTTTAAACATCATCATTATTATCATTGTCATTATCCTTATCTTCCCTCTTGTGTATTTCACATGCACGTTCACATTTTATACAAGAGTCTTAAAGTTGCAACCGAGCTTTCAAACCGTTATTGAAACAAATGCGATTTCAACTCGAATCATAAATCTAGCTGGAAGATTTTTGAACACTTCTTCAGGGTCAGATTCTGACTCGACCTACTCCAATCACTATTCTTTAATAGTGACGGTTGTGACGGACAAAGTTGTAGTTGGGTTCTCTAATTTCCCCAAGTTAGCATCAACTTGGTCCCCTTTCCATTATAATTCCATAGCACACCCCAAGCGCCAATTGGCAATACACAAAGGAGGCTGTTCTAGAAGCTAGTGGGGTTGCCTGCTGAAAACCTGGATGGTCATCGAATCTTAGTGTAGTCAGCTGTAATAGGTGCACCTAGCTGAAGGGCGAGTGCAATATATCTATGTACTATATCGCAGTACTGAGTCGTAACCCACATACATACATACA
This sequence comes from Periplaneta americana, assembly GCF_040183065.1. Taxonomy (NCBI): domain Eukaryota; kingdom Metazoa; phylum Arthropoda; class Insecta; order Blattodea; family Blattidae; genus Periplaneta; species Periplaneta americana. The sequence continues at coordinate 147,875,003 of NC_091124.1, read as the reverse complement.
TACATACATACATACATACATACATACATACATACATACATACATACATACATACATACATACATACATACATACATACAGTCCGCCAAAAATGTATACTCTCCTGTATACTCTCCTTAAGGAACGGAAACTTTATTATGTGTTTGTTTTACATTTAAATACTGATCACACATGTAGTACTGTCTTCAGTTAAGCACATGGTTACTTTAGATGTTCAGAATGTTAACCGTTGGCGGCCAGACACTTAACGCAACAACGATCGGTCGCCGCAGCTACGTCAATGTTTCAACGGAGATGGCTACACATGCCGCTGTAATATCCTGGCGAAGGTCCTCCAGCTTGTGCTGCTTACGTCTATTTGATCTTTCACAGTTCCCCACAAATAAATATCCATAGAGGTTAGGTCTGGCGACCGTGGGGGAACTCAATGGGCACTCTTCGTCCAATCCAATGTCCCTGCAGATTGTCATCTAGGAAAGCTCGTACGGCTAGGTGGTAGTGTAGTGGTGCCCCCTCCTGTTGGTAGAAGACCTCATCATCAGCTCCATTAAGCGCACCTACATTTGGTAAAATTGATGTGCGTAACATTTCGAGGTCCACTTCTCCAGTGACAGTACCATCAAAGAAAAAAGGTCCTACTAAGCCCCGAGATGATAGTCCACCACACATGAACCCCTGGTAGATTGACCTTCTTATCCACATGAACATAAGGATTTTCCGGTGCCCAGTAGACGCAGTTATGCCGATTCACTGTTCCATTAAGTTTAAACTGGACCTCATCAGACCACACTACTGTCTTCGCGCTACGAGTTGGCGCGGGGAGTAGATAGGCGGGACGGGGGAACTTTACGCTACACTCTGACCTGAAAACTTCAGTCCACTTACTTGGCTACAAGGGAACGAAGACAGACATAAAAGATTCCGCATCTTCGGTGCTGTCGCTATGACTGTCATTATCACATTTTTCAAAATTTCTGGAGTATGATCTGTCCATGATAATCGTCTGTTTTTGCTCCAGCCGTGTATATTAATTCGAATCTCTCAACAAAGCCATTAGCCCCACCGCCCCCATCCTGATGAACAACAATGAGTGTTCTGGACACATTTACGATAGTCAAAACCCCCGTAACATTTTTATCGTGCCAGAACTTGGGAAACGTTAAATTGGTAGGCCTATCTATCCGCATTTCGTCCAGATACAAAATCGGTTTTTCAACTTTAATAAGCTTTCATATTTGCTGTAGATATCTTCACGTATTCTAATTTACAGTGTTTTCCTCAATTTTTTTTTGCTGCATACTTCTTCCACCTGAAATCCTTTTCCTTCAGTATTCGTCTTAATGTTGTCTTTCATTTCAAATCAATTTTCTCTTGTAATAGGGTAGACGTTTGTTGCAGCTTGGTACTATTTTTTTTACTTGTTATTTAACGACACTGTAATAACTACTAGCTTCTTCAGTGTCGATTGAATTGATGATGGCGAGATGGTATTTGGCGAAATGAAACCAAGGGTTCGCCATAGATTACCTGACATTCGCCTTCCGCTTGGGAAAACCTCGAAAAAAACCCAACCAGGTAGTCAGCGCAAACGGGAATCGAACTCACTCCCGAGCACAACTGCAGATCAGCAGGCAAACGCGCTACCTCCTGAGCTACGCCGGTGGCCCTCTTTCTTTTTCAAATAAAAATTCTCAATTATATCTTTTTTGTCAATCTCCCGTCGAAGTCATCTACATTTGCGTTTCGGTAGTCTGGACGTTTACATTTTTTTTCTCCCTCGGGTGTCGACAATGCACAGGTGCAGTCTTTCATTTCATTCCTTATACGCTGTATTGTTCTTGTGGATAGATTAGAGTATTTTTCTACCTTTACTGTATAAACCTAAATAACAGTATACAATAACATAAATTCTATTAACTTATTATTATCAACACTATTAACACGAAAAGTAAAGGATAACTAAAGCAATACAAGATTTGTGGTGTACTGAAAACAATTGTCTTGTTGAAACTAATAAAACACTACAGTAAAAACCCCACTATTATTTTCACAAAGTCGCAAAGATTCATAGACACGTGCAGTAGATGTTTGTGAAACAGGAGTATTGCAGTGAACAGCGCGGTGCGCATGCGCGACTGTTTCCCCTCCGCCCCGTCTAAGTACTTCAGCCGCCTTCTCCTGGCGTGACAACAGTACCTTCGTCACAAATTGTTCGTCTTCAGTTACTATTAGCAAAATTGCATTTGACAATCAAGATCGTAATCATTAATTGCGTGCAATAATCGTGGGATGTAAACTTTCCGCTTAGCAGCTTTCAGAATTCGTCGTACACTTGTACTGCTAATCCTCACTTCACGTGCACATTGCGTAGCAAACTTCTGTGGAGAAGTAACAAATCTTTTAAACACGAGAGCCGGCGAAGCAGGACTTGTAGTTGTACACGGTCTTTCCGAACTTCCTTTGTGAATATCACAAATCGTTCCATGCGCCTCAAACTTGTCAATAATGCGTTTAATTGTTAGGCAGGTTGGGGGTTCTGTTTCGTACTCCCGTCTCCACTGACGCTGCACTTCAACGGCATTATCAATTCTCATAAACCACTTCAGAATGTATTTTCGCTGCGCGAACGTCAAACGTGCTGCAGCCATTTTGTTTTCTCACTATAGTGTTGAAAGTACCGACATCTCTTGAGGGAAAGACCATATTACAACATACTCGTAATTCAAATCAATTGACAATATCAATATCCTGATACTGTTTGACAAAGAGTGTATACATTTTTTGGCGTTCTCTGGATTATAGGATTGCGTCAATGTTCATGACCATGACACGAGTTAAATAGTTCCAATATGGATCCTTGTTTGCGTGATTAGGAATGCATGATATTTTGAAGCTGAAATTATACATTTCTCAACGATAATAATGAATTGAGTCCCAAGTGAAAGGAATATTGTGGGTTATCTGAAGGTTTCAGAAATGTATTAAGTCAGCGAAGTTACCAAGTTCATGCTGTGTGTACTTAACGGATGTGAGCACAATGCAACAAGATTTCGAGTTGAGACTCGAGGGAAATTTGCATAGTTGACTCTGCTACGAACCCATCTTACTGCACAGACCAATGAAGCATTAAATTCCATATAACGTAATTTGTAAGAAATGAAACGGCGGTACAGAAAGCGCCTTAAAGCGTCTTAAAAGTGTGTGGAGAAAAAGAAACTAAATCTTCACCCAGACAAGTTAGTGAATTATACTGCATGTATTTTTCAAATGTTTTCGTGTTTATAAGTCGGATTATCAATAAAGGATAAATCATATGATACGAACGAAACCAACTTATAATTGATCTATCTTTTATTTCTTCAATTGGGCATGTAACACTGGACCTCTTCGGTAATCTTGTATCACCATTTCTTCCACTGGAAGATATAGAATTTTGTATGTTTAACGATAGTAGGCTACTTTTCCTCGTAAATACTTGTTTTCAGCACTCGCATTTGTAATAACATCCGTTCATGAAAAAGCCTCTAGTCTACACCAGTGGAGTAACGGTTGGCGCATCTGGCGCGAAACCAGGTGGCCCGGGTTCGATTCCCGGTCGGGGAAAGTTATCTGGTTGAGGTTTTTCCGGGTTTTTCCCTCAACCCAATATGAGCAAATGCTGGGTAACTTTCGGTGCTGGAACCCGGACTCATTTCACCGGCATTATCACCTTCATCTCATTCAGATGATAAATAACCTAAGATGTTGATAAAGCGTCGTAAAATAACGTACTAAAAAGCCTCTAATTCGTACTGCAATCTTCTTCCATTGTCAGGGATAGCCTGCTGATGATGAGTATTTCCGTGAAAATACTGACGCATTGATTTTTTTTAACGTAAGTATTATAATTTATGTCTCTCGCCGTGGACTAAGGCATCCTGTCTAGGACTCGCGTTACGGAATGCGCCGCTGGTTCGAGTCCTCATAGGGGAAGAAATTTTCTCAAAATTTCTGCCATGTATTTCACCGGTGCCCACCCAGCATCTTGATGCACTTGGGGAGCTACGATATGTAGCGAAATCCGGTTACGAAAGCCAGCTATAACGTCTGGGGGGGAATCATCGTGCTAACCACACGATATCTCCTTTCTGGTGGGATGATCGTCCACCTCTGCTTCGGCATGTGGACTTGAGGCCAACAGCCGGCTGGTCGGTCATGGGCTGTCGTGCCTTGGATTATTATTATAATGTTAATATTTTTTCTTTGTACTCAATACAATGAGAAATTAAAATGAAATATCTTAAGAGTCTAAGTTTTGTAATATTGAGTTCGGTTTGCTACCGCACTGTTACGACGTCTTAAGAAGATTATAGATATGTATTCAGATTCGTTACTAGCGATGATATTACTTTACCAGATTTTATAAGGCATCCTGAAATATTAATCGATTTGGCGTACAATTAGTCATATGACTAAAATACTGGTTTTTGACGCCGGAGACCCGTATTCAAACCCCGGCGTATCAAAATTAAATTTGTGATGGAAAAATACTTTTACAACAGACACCATCCGTTCTTGGAATTGATTACATACAGATGTTAGAGGCTGTCCGACCTTAAACGCTTTTAAGTCCGAAGTGAAACATCTTATTTTAGAACGCAGAGTGTTCCAGGGTATATATTAGAATTCACAATTTATCTAGTGTATAAATTAATCATGTAATTTAATTTGTAATCTAATTTAAGTAAGTTCGATAATCCTCTGGCTTATGCATATTTCCTATTTCGATTTTGTCTTAGGTTATACCTATAACTTTCTTTTATATTAACATTGTATTATCATGCATTTTCTTTTTATCCTCTGGTTGACTGGAAGAAAAGACCTCACGGCATTAACTGTCAGAAAAAATTTATTATTATTATTATTATTATTATTATTATTGTTGTTGTTTTTGAGAAGAACTATACTAGATTAGACAAGAAGAAAAATTAGGATATTTTGAAATAATTAAATATTGACCCAGCCAGAAGAAAACTGCGAGAAGAAATTCGAAATGGTTGCACGTCAAGGCTCTAAAACATTTGCTCCAACATTTTGTAGTTAGATGCATATGTTTAAGTTGCGGACACAGTTACAGTGAACAAGCAAGTTCGGAATCGAAGATAAAGCACAGTCTAGTATATACAGTCACGAAGCTCAATACGTAGTAAATATGCATCCATAGATAGTTACTCACCATTAGGATCTCTAATATCGCCTCATTACAGACAATGCGAAATAATACCACCACAGTCTATTGTTCCTAGCACCCTCACAACTCATGCTTCATGACTGTATATACTAGACTGTGAATAAAGTCAATAAAATCAACCGCGATCTTGATCGGAAGACAAACATCACAGCTATCTGGTTTTGTAACTAAACATTCTAGACAGGGTTGAATTAACACATATCAATGGCAGTCTAAGATTCAAGAGTAGTAAAGCTTAGCACCATACCATACAAAGGGTGATAACCCCTTTGTGACCTTCTATTGCGGCTGTTTTACATCATATCATGACATTCATTACAGTTATTATAATTATTATAATGAGCGCTCCTGGCCCAAATATAATCTTTTTCTTCTTATTTCTATCACGTATTAAGTCTGGTGGCCTGTTACGGTATCATTCCATCGTTTCAGCGGACGGCCCAAAAATCTAGTTCCTAATGTTCGGTAATTTAGTGCTTGGCGTGGTAACGTTTAGGACATTAGTTACACAATTTCGGTGCGTTAGAGACTTAGTTAATTAACGTCGTAAGGATTAGCGCAATGCTATAGACATACATGTCGTACATATACTCATAATGATAAACGTAATACAATACGTAGCAATAGGCCTATATACAAAATATTAAAATATAAAATCCAAAGAAGATAATTCAATAAATTCGTTCATAATGTAAAAATTATGTTTTCTAAGACAGTTATACAGAGTGATTCCCGAGGATTCACCGTCCCTTACGGAGCTTATTTCCGAAGACATTGAGCAAAAAATGTCGTATACACATTAGTCCTAATCTCAATATTTTCAAAGTTACAATAATTTGAAGTTGTTAGTAAAATAACTTTTTTTTTCTTTAGTTTGGTAAAAAGATATTACAAATTGAGAATGAACTATACAGAAGTGTAATTTCTTTAACTGACTAGTGTTCTGAAGCTAAAAATGTGTTGTTAATTGTTTTGCACAGATTTTATTTTTCAATTTTTAACCAAAAAGACATCATTCTTACGCGCGTATCAAAAAAGTTCTTAGAAATCATACGACTTTAGGAACTTGATTCTTTACAGTTTAATTAGGCCTATACCTACATCCTAATGTACAGTCTTAAGGAATTTACAAGAGTGGAGTAATTTGTAACAATTGTTGTGAACTAGAGGGTGGGTGGGTGATGTAATTTTGCACTCGTAGTTAAAATGGAAAAAATATTCTGTACGAAGCAACTATGGAGTTCACAACACATTTTTAGCTTCGGAATACTAGCTAATTAAAGAAATGATACTCCTGAATAGTTCATTCTTTATCTGTAATATTCTTTTACCTTAAAATTGAATAATAATGGTATTTTACAAACAAATTCAAATTAGTGTAATTATGAAAATATTGAGATCAGGACAAATGTTTATATGACATTTTTTGCTCAGAATTTCATCGGAAATAAGCTCCTTAAGGGGCGGTAAACCTCATGAATCACTCTGTATAAAACATATTTGAATCTATTGAAAATGGTTGAATAAAATTCACATGCTAATCTATTGAATCTAGTAAAGACAGTAGTATGTAACAGATTCTTATTTTCATTTAACCTTACATGTGATTGAGAGATTAGATCAGCGGTCGGAAAATGTAGTACATTTAGTACTCGTAGAATACGACTTCCTAACACCCACCCTCTAGTTCATCTGTACCGGCAAGGTTGTCTGACGTTCAGCATACTCAGTCAGGTTTGCTGGGATCACTGTAGAACGGCTGAAGGTATAAAATGCCGATTATGCCTTGTGTGATAATTTGTATGTATCGATTTTAACAGCGAAATCATTTAACATATACCAAACAACTTAAGTACACATATTGATGATTGATAACGGTTAAGGTACTGTACCTTCGTTAATAATTAAAGGTCTGCAATGTGCATCATAAGTGGAGCCAGTTAATATACGAAATGCCTTTTTTTGGAAGCCAAGTACTTCAACAATGCCAGTACCATTACACCAAAAGCGAACACCATAGAGCAAACTGCTATGAAAATGCATAATAATCATTTTCAGGTATAATTTGGGTACAATATTTCTTAATTAACTGTTTACGTATAATTTATTAACATTATTTCAATCTATATTTATGTATGGTATTATAGTTTGGAGTGCAACTTATAAATCCAACCTATATCCGTTAATTTTACTACAGAAAAATTTGTTTAAAAAAGTAGAAAGATTTTGCAACTGAATTGTTGTTTAAACATTTCAAAGTTTTCAACATTAAACAAAATTTATGATTTTATTTTATTAAAATATTTTCACAGAAATCTTAATAACTTTGAAAGGTATATATATATATATATATATATATATATATATATATATATATATATATATAACTAAAAATACTGTATGAATTCTCTGCGTTTGTCTGAACCCAAATGTAAAACCAATGCAGCTTTTTATAATAACATGAGTCAAGGTCTCTGATTATTAAACAAATTTTATTCTAATATTATTTTAACCACGAATCCTCTCCAAATTGATAAAAAAAATAAATTGTATTGGATTTATAGTTTGAGTTTAAATATATTAAACACTTTTTAATCTGTGTTTACTCTCAATTTTAATTTTATTTTAGTCTGTATTGGAATCCCCTCCTGAGCACGAGTCTTACTCATTCACGAGTGGGCTAGTTTATTTTCATTGTATCAACTTGTATTAATTTCAAACCTACTAGCAATAAAATAAATACCGGTAAGTAAATAAATAAATAAGTAGATACCAAGTAGCTTGATAGAAGAGTGGATCATTATTACAAGAATTGCTTATAGTATACAATTAATGTGGTAAGTGCATTATAACAGAATAAAAGAAACGGTTTGAGAAAACGAGGCGAAGCCGAGTTTTTTCAGTTTCCGAGATTCTGTTAAGCACTTAACGTATATGTATCGCACATTACTTTTTGGACGATCATCATTTAAATACATACGTTTTTAATTTTGAATATTACATAAATTTGTTTAAGTAAACATTTTTCCAATAATAAATTTATGAACGTCGTTGGCAAGGCATTTGTATTTGTTTTTACTTACCGAACACTAATGAGGTACTTATAACAGCATTGTGATTTCTTTTGTTTGCATAGCAACAAGAACGTACGGTATTGCCAACTTATGAAGCATGTAAACAATAATGTAAGTAGGGAAAAAAGCATGATCATTCAAAAAAGTAAATTATAAAGTACTTACTTACTCGCTTTTAAGGAACCCGGAGGTTCATTGCCGCCCTCACATAAGCCCGCCATTGATCCCTATCCTGAGCAAGATTAATCCAGTCTCTACCATCATATCCCACCTCTCTCAAATCCATTTTAATATTATCTTCCCGTCTACGTCTCGGCCTCCCCAAAGGTCTTTTTCCCGCCGGCCTCCCAACTAACACTCTATATGCATTTCTGGATTCGCCCATATGTGCTACATGTCCTGCCCATCTCAAACGTCTGGATTTAATGTTCCTAATTATGTCAGGTGAAGAATACAATACGTGCAGCTCTGCGTTGTGTAACTTTTTCCATTCTCCTGTAACTTCATCCCGCTTGGCTCCAAATATTTTCCTAAGAACCTTATTCTCAAACACCCTTAATCTCTGTTCCTCTCCCAAAGTGAAAGTCCAAGTTTCACAACCATACAGAACGACCGGTAATATAACTGTTTTATAAGTTCTAACTTTCAGATTTTTTGACAGCAGACTAGATGACAAAAGAATAATAACACGCATTTCCCATATTATTCTGCGTTTAATTTCCTCCCGAGTGTCATTTATATTTGCTACTGTTGCTCCAAGATATTTGAATTTTTCCACCTCTTCGAAGGATAAATCTCCAATTTTTACAGTTCCATTTCGTACAATATTCTGGTCACGAGACATAATCATATACTTTGTCTTTTCGGGATTTACTTCCAATCCTATCGCTTTACTTGCTTCAAGTAGAATTTCCGTGTTTTCCCTAATCGTTTGTGGATTTTCTGCTAACATATTCACGTCATCGCATAGACAAGAAGCTGATGTAACCCGTTCAATTACAAACCCTCTGTGTTATCCTGAACTTTCCTAATGGCATATTCCAGAACGAAGTTAAAAAGTAGAGATGACAATGCATCTCCCTGCTTTAGCCCGCAGTGAATTGGAAAAGCATCAGATAGAAACTGACCTATACGGACTCTGCTGTAAGTTTCACTAAGACACATTTTAATTAATCGAACTAGTTTCTTGGGAATACCAAATTCAATAAGAATATCATATAAAACTTATCTCTTAACCGAGTCATACGCCTTTTTGAAATCTATGAATAACTGATGTACTCTACCCTTATACTCCCATTTTTTCTCCAATATCTGTCGAATACAAAAAATCTGATCAATAGTTGATCTATTACGCCTAAAACCACACTGACGATCCCCAATAATTTCATATACCGTAGCTATAATAAATAGCATACATGGTTCGATTATAAATAAGCATGTACAGAGCGTTCGCCAACGGGTGGGGCCAGGAAAGCGGCCTGCCTGCGGTGTCGCTTGCGGGAATCGTCTATCCATAAGTTTCCGCTTTCTATACTAATAGCATGCACACGATAATTTTTGTACGTAGTACTAACCTTGTTACAGGCGATGTTGGAAGTGATGTCCATCTGAATCCACACATTTCTGGCATCTTTGAATAAAATTAGCATTCACACGAATAAATTCGTCTTCGGTAATTTTTCTAATCTCTCTTGTTATATTCTCCTTCAATTCTTCTATGCTGTGAGAATTATTTCTATATACATTATTTTTTAGAGTTTCCCACAAATAAAAATCGCACACTGTAAGATCGGAGGAACGTGGCGGCCATAAGTCCTGAGAAATAATCCATTCTCCAAAAACGTCACTTATATCGTTCATGGATTCATAAATATCCATTGAGTTTCTCATCATCTGATAATATTTGGAAAAATGGCGCAAGTATTAGGGTGCGATATCTTTGTGCATTTACTGTATCCTGAAAGAAAATGGGCCCAATAATTCGCTTCGCTGTAACAGCACACCAAACGCCAATCTTTTCGTCAAGCAACGAACCTCATGAATTAAATGGAGATTCTCTATAGCCTACTCCAATACCTATTGTTCAGTGAGGCAACATGACCTCGTAAATGAAACCACGCCTCATCAGAACAAAATTATTAAATGAAGATCCACAATACCCTCCACAATACTTTGTAAAGTCCAGTTACAAAACTGAACTCGTTTTTCATCATCTCTAGGCCGTAATTCATGCACGACACTTATTCTGTAGGGTTTTAATTTTAAAAGTTGAGCAGTAGTAAAGACTGATGTTTTTGAAACACTAACTTCCTGTGAAACACGTCTTAGAGATTTGTTAGGAGGGCGTGTAAATGATGCACTGATTCCATCAATTTTTTTTCCGTCAATACTCTTCGCTTTCGCTTAGGAATTGTAGCATTTAGCGACCCTGTTGTCCTTAATTTGTTAACAAGACGTCTAACAGTTTCTCTACCCGGAATTGGAGCACTTCAAATTGCCTACGCACCTCTCTACACGACTTTGATTTCACTTATGCATCATACATAAAAACTCTCTGTTCAAGCGTGAATTTTGCGTTTTGCATTGTTAACAAATTTTAAGCAACTGTGTCAAGAAACTGCACTGTACGTAAAAACACTGCAACACCTGACTCACAATTGATAACTTGTCGATCTTGATTGTCGGGCGTGCCTCAACAACTGCTCGCACAAAGCGGCGTACAGCACATGTCGCTTTCCAGGCCCCACCCGTAGGCGAACGCTCTGTATTTAACAGAAAACAAATTATTATCTACTCGTAAGGAATGGACTTCCTGTCCCATCTTCTTTCACACTTTCTAGAGTTATGAACAAAAATTTATATATAGAGGGAGTCGATGGTCATGTGGCCTTTATGACACAAGATCATCACTTAACGTAACAAAAACCATCAGAAAAAAAACAAGAAATACTTGGCCTGCCCCAAGCGAAGGAGATAAATTCCAAAATTTTTGCCGGGAATCGAACTCGGGTCTAAGTACTTGTAACCAGTAACGCTTCCGCTTGAGTACAGAGGATAAATGTAAATAATCATTATAAACTGAAATATATGACCTGAATTGATATTAACTAGTCACAGAATAGTACTCAAATTAAGTGAATGTTAAGATAGCCTACAGAACTGTAGACTATGTGAAGTGCGTCTTGAATTCGTAACGTAGAAGAGTCGATAAATCGTGCGTAATTTCCCCTGGCACAAACGAGTGCAGTCTTCCTACCCATACTGACTGGCGAAAGTTGCGTGTTTAGAGTCGAATTCGTTACCAGCGAAGGATGTTTAAAAATTAAGACCTAATGGAAGATTGAATTCTACGTGACGGAAGTGAGGAAAAGGAGAATGTACCTTACTTCGATCGTGAAGACACGTGGTAAAATTGACTGTTAGGCCTGAGCTAAGATTTTCTATTAGAACGATGATATTCAATGCTGACGCTCTAAAAACGAGAAAACTAGCTGAGAATGAAACTCAGTATCTTGTTTATACAATATATTGATTAAGAAATTCTAAAGCATCATTCGATTGCATTTTTCTTCTTTCATCAGTAATTTCTCCATCATGACTTCAGGTTTTACAGACTTGAAGGCGCATGGAGAGCATAGTGGTGAAGCTCCATGCTTTCGTGACTTCGGCACTGGAATGAGGTGGTGTGGTCAGTATCTTGGCTCGCTTTAGGATGGCTGGGTCCTCACGCTTAGGCCTGCTTTGGCCCATTGTGCGCATTGTATATGCGATGATTGTTCAAGTTTGACAGGTGGCCTGCGTGGCATCATTCCTGAATTCGACGCTGAAGGGTGAGCTATCCGGCCACAGATCCTGATGGAGACAGATCCCATTTCGGGGACGAGTAGCCTGATAAACCCCAGGGATTTGGAGCTCCAAGCCTTTCCTGTTCAGCCGACGCTGACAGGTGGGCCATTTTCTTGCCTCAGTCCCTGACAGTCATGTCCCATCCACACACGAATAGCCTGGAGCTGCAAGCCCTTCCTATATCAGCATCGAAAACCCGTACTATCACCAGCCTATTTTTACTATTCCAGATTATAGATGAAATGAAACGGAGATACAGAGAGTGTTGGTGAAATGATAGAGAGAAACGGTAATCTCCCGAGAAAAAGTCTATGCAACATCTCCTTCGTCCGCCACTAATTAAATGAGTGGAAGAAGGGCCAATGTTGCACTGCTAAAATTTTACGGAAACTGCGAAAACTTATTTATTACTTATTGAAGTGCTCTACTGGGCGGCTTGTTTAACATCGGCCTTTCTTCTACATGATAAAAACTGTCAGGTTTCCATTGAATTTATTCAAGGTTGTTCAGTGTTTCATAGACAAAATAATGTTAAGTATGTGATTCGTTACAACGTTTCTTTACTGCAACTTATTAACCCTTAAGTAGTCGCGCACGGAGGTTTAAAAATCCCCCGATTTCATTTAATAATAAAACAACAGAATCAAATGAATTATAATTTTTTTGTACTGTATATGCATAGTAGGAAATGCATTCTCTAAAGTTATTGAAAGAAAACATTCAGGGCTTTTCCAAAAATTCGGAAAGTAATAATTAGAAAAATACACGTATCATCTTGAGAGTCTGCTGGACCCACATGGGCCTACTTAACGGTGGACATTCTTATAAACAGAAGGACACAAAAAAAATGAAACCTAGATATTCATGACAGTGAAAGCAACTTTTCGTAACATTCTTTGTGTTGTTATGAAGTCAATAAATTCTGTTTTTTGGCTCGCCACTGTTCAACGTTCATAGACCGTTTTTACTGCTGCTCAAAGTTTTAACATCAGTAAGTGATAAATTGACACTATTCATTGTGGATAAAAGATAAGTCACGGCACTTTATCACACACGCCGAACACAAAACCACAACACTGCCCAGCGTCGTGATCACATTGGCCCTTCTTCCATCTCCGTGCCATGAGGTTATTCGCTTCCAGCGCCTGCTACTGGCGTCTTGCGATGTTTTGACGTACTACAAACACTGCATTACTATCAGTCATATAACACAGGCCCTAATTCCGCAAAAATCTCGATTTCAGAAGAAGTGTAACATTGGCCCTTCTTCCAGACACTCATTCAATTCCATTACGACCTGGCCAAGGATCGAAATCGGGCCACCTGGATGGAAGACCAGCGCTCTAGCACTTGAGTTACGCTGCTGGTCGTCAGCATCATATACTCTATAAACTGGGCCAGAAAAAGGAACATGCGATGACAGTTGATTATTGACTCAAGAATTATTTTTAAAGACATACAGGAGATCGTAAAGTACTCGTAGTCTGTCATTTATTTCTTGAAAAGGAAGTCCTTTAAATGACTACCGCTGAGATGAAAATGTGATTCGTCAGACATCCACAGAGTGTCAGAGTCTTCATCTTCGCCCTTGAGATTTAAAATCTCAGATAACGCCCTTCGGTTGAGAATATTGCGATTTTTTAATCGGTATGCTACCTATATTTTGTGTGGATGGAAATGTAAGTTACATGAGAAAATGGGACGGAATCATGGCTTCATAAATTAAGATAACGAAATTCACGCCTAATAGCCTCAAAACTGTCATCGTTGTTGTAAAAACTTTTACTTGCAAGAACACGATAAGCACCGCTCGATTTTTCCTTGATGACTAAATGACATTATATTGACGCAGTTTATCGCCTCTCGACTGTGTTGTGGGAAATATTCGCTTTCTAAAATCGCCCATTCCTCTGCCTGGCCCTATTTTATGTAATTAATTTTTCTCAAATTTAGGCTACATACAATTTTCGGCCTGGGTAGCATAATCGGTATAGCGCTCGAGGTTGCGGGTTCGATCCCGGCTCAGGTCGATGGCATTTAAGTGTGTTTGAATACGACAGGCTCATGTCAGTAGGTTTACTGGCATGTAAAAAAACTCCTGCGGGACAAAATTCCGGTACATCGGCGACGCTGATATAACCTCTGCAGTTGCAAGCGTCATTAAATAAACCATAATTTTTTTTATTTTACATGAAATTACAATTAGCATAATATTATAATAATTTATAATCTTAAAATACTTTGTCATTCAGCAAAATTGCCATTTGAAAGTGGTATGAATGTTACAGATACATTCTTTGCATTGGTTAATTCTCGCGTAAAGTTTTGGGTTATGGAAAGTACTGTTTAAGGTACAATGAGTCCCGCGCCGTGGCATCGCGGTTTAAGACATCTTCCCTAGGACTCGCGTTACGGAATGCGCGCTGCTTCGAGTCCTCATGGGGGAAGAAATTTTCTCATGAAATTTCGGCCAGTGTATGGGACCGTTGCTCACCCAGCATCGTGATGCACTTGGGAAGCTACGATAGGTAGTGAAATCCGGTTGCGAAAGCAAGCTATAACGGCTGGGGGGGGATCATCATACTACCTACACGATACCTCCATTCTGCTTGGATGATCGTCCACCTCTGTTTTGACATGTGAACGTGAGGTCAGCAGCCGGCTGGTCATTCTGGGCCGTTCAAGGGCTGTGGCGCCAAGGATTATTAAGGTACTAAGGTAGTGGCTAACTAACATTGGAGACTCATTGAACTTTGAGTATTCGCAACGAAAAGTGAACATAATTATTCTGCAAATAATTAATTTCTACGAAAAGCAAGGATCTGCGGCCATACTACGATGATTGATTAATTTATTTTTTCATATCATCCAATAAATAAAACGAAAAGAAAAATTGTTTGCGTAGATTTCGAGTTCATGGGCTTTTGCATTGTTGATTAAAAACTTATTGCTCTACTAAGGTATTTAGTTAATCTTCTTATTGAGGTTCTGGCTGATAATATGTGCATCTATTATCAGGCAGTACATCTCACTTGACGATATGTGTCGGAGAAAAAACAATCGTTTGTATGCATCTGGAGTTTGACTAGTGTATTATGTTACTAGTCAGCGATGTATGCAATGGAGGGGGAAAGGAATTGACCATCCTATCCCCTGGGTTAGTTGCCTCATGAGTGATAGCTGAATTGGTGTTACTTATGAGATTCGATCTAGTCTTCGGCCTACTGACTAAACATACATATTTCGTTCAATCTGTCAGCTAATATGGTATATAATGGGAAGGAACAACAAAATTTATTTCTCCAGTGATATTACTTAAGGGGAGGCAGAGGTGAAATTTTCGAACAAAACTGAAGAAAAAATGAAAATTTAGTTTTTTCCATTTTTATTATCTTTATTTTCATATTCCGATGTTAGTTTTTGATTTTGTGCCCTTAAAAGTATGAAATTAAAACCAAGATAACTGTATTACTATATTATTCCCATAATAAACTAATACTTATCATTATTTATATACCTTCTCTGAACATATAAATAAAAAGAAATATTGAAAATTTCTTACAATATGGTGCATGGAGCATTTTATATCAAACGATATAAAGTTTTATAAAATTATTAATATTTACAGAACTATTGTACTTAAAAAGTTGAAACTTGGTTTGTCCATTACTAATAACATACTTAGTATCCATGATAAATTTCAAACAAATCGGATAAATTTTGTGGATTTTGAAATATTCTCCTCTGCCTCCCCTTAATAAGCTGATAATTAAAATTTGGTTAAAAAAATCAATTGATTATCCAATAAATTTGATTTATTCAGATTTTAATGTTTTCCAAATCGAATAAATACATAAATACACATTATTAAAATATTATAAAAATCGTCAAAAATATAAAGGACCACATGTTTTTACTAGGTGTACTAGAAGAAGTTTGACGTACCCTTTAGCTGAACCTAAATGTTACACAACCAATGTACTCAATCATAGCCAGTTATGGACCAAGGTTATACAGCTCTATATTGATAATAAATTCAGACCTAGATAATATTAATTTTGATATATTTAAGAATAAAATTAAGCAAATTGTGTAGTATTCGTGACCTTTTCTTTTTTTAATATCAGTATTGCATTCATTCAAACTTACATTCTGTTCTTGATTGATTCTGTTTTTTAACTTCATATTGTTGTTTAGTCAACTGTCCGAAGACAGGTCTGAACCGCACAAGTGATACCAAAAAGGCACTACTTATGAGGCAACTAGGCCAGGAGATAATGGGGTAGGGTGGCCAGTTCCTTTCCCCCTCCATTGCATATATCGCTGACTAGCCACATATTACACTAGTCAGACTTCAGATGCATACAAACAGTGGTGTATTAAATTTTGTAATTTTATTGCATTTTTGTTAAACTGTATTTTAGTACAAAATTGTTAGGTCTATTTATGGCAATCGCCCCCGAACACACGCTTGCTCAGATGGATGTGTTCTGTGTGTATTCTGTGTATTCATTGTATATTGTAGTATGTAGCAATAAATACAATACAGTAAAGTGCAATACATTACAGCACAGTACAATATAATACAACCCATTATTTTCGGACAAATTGACTTGTAGAAACTGAATAGGAACAAAATTCATCCAATTGTTTAGGATAAATCGCTGTACACACAGACAGATGGACGAACGGATAGACAAGGGAGGCTGCAACCATTTTTTCTTTACCAATGATTCTGCAAACGCGAAAACCTTGAAAGATATAACAATACATTTTTTCGAAAATTATAAACAAGAATTTAAAAAGTAGAAGGAGGTGGAGGAAGAAAGAGAAGTAGTAGTATAAATACATGACATGAAGACAGAGTATATTATATGAAAAAAGAAGTGAAGAATTATTTTGGTTATGGTTTCATTATCAGCGAAAGAAAATAATGATAAGAATTACAGAGAAATATGAGACTAGTTAAAATACGAGAAAAAATAGAGAAATGAATACGTAGTATAGTAAAGTAAATAAATGTTACTGGATGATAATGAAAAATAGAATTGAAAAATAAATATTACTTGGGAGAGAAATAGCAGATAAGTTGATCATGGATATAGAACAGTGACTTTCAAAGGCAGGAAGGAAAGAATAAATGTGACATTTGGGTAAGGAGAAGGAATAAAATATTAGGTATGAAATTTAGGTATAATAGTGCGTCTGCAAGAAAGTATTTATGTAATAAATGTAATTATTAGTGTTGTGGGATTTAATCGTTGACTCTGAACGATTAATCGATCAATTTCTATTGTAATATTAATCGATCAAAATTATTCAATCGAACAATCGAGTCGATTAAAATTAATCGGTTGTAATATTAATTATTATTTTGTTAGTACAAACTCAGAGTAAAAATTCCTACAATATTCGTCTCTCAGAAACTGCTTACTTTAAACACAATAATACTGTTGGCCATTACTACACTGTGTGAAAGTGAGAGAGTAACTATCTTCTTCTCTTTCTAAAATTTTGTAACCTGATTACAATTGGGGCCAGTCTCCTGTTCTGTTGCAGTTTCTTCATTGAGTTTCTAGATGAAGTTTGTGTGTTTAGTTTGCTAAAGAAAAAAATCAGATGTCTATGATCTGTGAAAAAGAAAAGTGAAAACTCCATTATGTCATAGGCCTATGAGAATTTGAGAAGTAAACTCTATGAAACGTTTGGATTTGAATTGAACGATCGTGGAGAAGTGCTTGACAGAAAAAAATCGTGTTTAGTGATGTAGGAAACATTGTTACTAAACGTAGAGAAACGCTTAATTCGGAGTATGTGAATGCACTCACATGTTTAAAATCATGGATAAAGCAGTATTAACTAGGTGAATCTTCATACTTTTTTTATTTGTGTTTGTCTCAAAAATCCCCGGAGAATTGACACAATAAATTATAAGCCTACTTAATAAATATGTTACTAAATAAAATAGTATTGTTTTGTAATACAACGATACAGTATACGTATACGTATACATATATACTACATTTTATACTTATGCTTGTCACCAAACACAAATTAAATTCAACAATAATTGTGTATTCAATGTATTAAACAGCTGGCTATGGACTGGAAGGTCCGGGGTTCGAGCCCAGGTGGTGACAGGAATTTTTCTCGTTGCCAAACTTTCAGAACGGCCCCGAGGTTCACTCAGCCTCCTATAAAATTGAGTACCGGGTCTTTCCCGGGGGTAAAAGGCGGTCAGAGCGTGGTGCCGATCACACCACCTCATTCTAGTGCCGAGGTCATGGAAAGCATGGGGCTCTACCTCCATGCCCCCCAAGTGCCTTCATGGCATGTTACGGGGGTACCTTTACCTTTTACAGTGTATTAAAACTTTTTCAAATCGAGTAAAGCTCGATTAATCTGTCGATTAAATTCAAATCGTTAATCGATTAAACATTTTGATCGATCTAGTAATTATAGCACCGTATACAAAATTGTGAGCTCCACATTAAAATGAATGTAATTGCTGATATGAAATATACAGTACATACATATCAGTGAAGGGAAGATAATTAAATGAATTAGATTAAGGAGAGAATAGTATAAGACTTATCTGAAAAATAATTTGTGGTTGGGACAAGGAAATAAAATTATATTAAGCGAAAACCACAAGGAAGAACGTGAGAAAAGGTTAGATAAATAAGGAAAGAAATGTAAGTACGAAGAAGAATAACGTGTGATATTAAAGAAACAGAAAAAAAATAAGAACAAGAAGAAGCTTAGTAAAAGAGGGACCAGAAAGTATAAGAAAAGGAAACTGTGTCTGAAAGACGATTTTTTCATAAAACGAACATTCTGAGAATTCTTTATAGGAGTATTAATTTCCCGCAACTACCATATTCATATTGTGTTCTAAGTTCTGTCAATAAGAACGCCTTTTTTGCAGGTATGACTCAGTACGCAGCCACTGCTGTCTACTGAAGATCGTGTAGTTTTTAGTTACTTTACAGTGACTGTTCAAAAATGTGTGCTGCGATTGAAAGTCTCGCCAGCTGTGAAGTAAGATTAGTAATAAGATATCTCCTAGCTATAAACTTTAAAGTGACTGAAATCCATCGCCAACTTGGAAAATTCCGCAGACTACACGGAGACAAAAAAATCAGTCAATGAGTGGGACCATATTAACTCGCCAAAAAATAATAACCAAGAAAGAGCCGCCATACTTTCTCCCGCAACAAACTCATGGCCTCCGTCTTTTGGGACAGAAAAAGGAGTACTGCTGGCTGATTTCATAGAACAAAGCACCACAGTTAATGGAGAGATATACTGTAAGATATTATTAAAGAAGTAGGAGGACCATTCAGTGTTCAGGCATGGCTGAAATCACAGGCGGCAGGATTCTATGAATAGGGTGTCCTAAAACTTTTGAAACGCTCAGATGTCTCGATTTGGCAGGAGATTAGAGATGAACAGCGATCGAGAAAGCAAGACTAACAGCGCCCGCAAAGCCGAAAACCCGCACGACAATGTTGTATACGTCGCGTCGTCGTTGACGTAAAGACTGCTTGTGAGTGTTTCGAGACGTCGAGATTGAACACTCTCGAAGTCCTGAACGTCAAGCAGCCTTGAATCGCCACAGTTGTGTACTTTTATCTACTTTGGCAACTGTTATATATGTATAAACAATCAAGTAGCCTATTTGAAACATCATCTCTACCTTTCAATGTATATTAATCCGTTCACCAGTCTTTATTTAATTACTAGGCCCTTATTAAAAGTCTAAGGAATTTTCTTTTCATATGTTTAAGATCAAGTGTGCAATCTCAAGTAAAAAAAAAAATATTAACGTTATGTTTTATATTTAGAAATGCAAATTTATTTGAGATTTTTTCCTATTTAGGCCTATATAATCATATAATAGAACCAGAACATTTTGATAACTAAGATACTGTTCTGTTTTGTCTTCTTGTCTCATTTAAACGTTTATAATGTTATTTATTTCAATGATGTATGTTATTCAAACTTACGAAATCTTTCTACGCCGACCAAATGCTATTTCGAGAATGATGAGCGAGACTCGAAGCGCACGAGACTGACTAGACTCGAAAGACAAATGCAACGAACACACCGAGCGAGAGTAGCAGTTAGTTTTGTTCATCTCTACTGGAGACTATATTGAAAAATGGTTGAATGTTATTAGTTTCAAGTTGTGAATAATAAAACGTCTGAAACTATGAGTATTATTATTATTATTATTATTATTATTATTATTATTATTATTATTATTATTATTATCACTACAATAGGTAATTATAATTGTTGTAATTAAATAGGTAACAGAAATGACTACGCGAACTACAGAGGAATTAGCCCACTGAATACGAGTTATAAAATGTGTGCCAAAATTTTAAACAGCAGAGTGGTACCATTCATAGCGCACAAATTATACGAAGTTCAATGTGGATTAAAAAAAGGACGAAACTCTACAAGTTACATTTTCACGATAACGCAGCTGGTGGAGAAATGGAAGAAAAGTAACTTACTAATATTTGTGCGAGATCGTGCGTATTGCTTGCTTTCCGCACAAAACCAATACGCGGTAAGTGTGAAATACCACATTCAGTATTCCCAACGTAACACACACAACAATTTCCCTCTTCTTACCGCTTAAGCGCCATATTCATTTTACTGCTTTAGGCTTTTAACATATTATTTTTAGAGACGTTTAACATAGTAATAATTATAAATTGGAAACTTACCACTGCAATTTCACCTAAATTGCACTGTTAATTATTGTTTTTAAATATTTGCAAAAATTAAGTAAACTCTACAACACTACAAAAGTTACTGCATTTGTAATGCAAGTAACATTAAGGAAGCCGTGAAAAAATCAACAAGATTCCAGATGCCGATGTTATTACTGCAATATGTTATATAAATAATATTGTTAAAATATTAAAATGAAAAATCATTACATAACCTTACCGTTTGTTTTAAGTTCGCATTTATAGACTGGGGGGGGGGAAGACAGACGTATATCACGGCCTGCTGGAATATAGTAAACACAGAAAACATTTTATAGCAACAATGTTGAAGATAGATATTTTAGTTTTTAAAAGTTGCCGTCATTGAACAGAAAGCAAGATGGAGATTTCATTGCAACTAATTAGAAATTCGTCTTTCAGGTATGTAATAAACGATCTTCGCACAAAATAATGTACGATACACGAGCGGTATGTTTGTTTTCATGTTCTCGGAAATTAAAAAAGCTCAACTACGTTTCGCTTTTTCAATCTTTTCCTCGAACATGAAAACATCAACATACTGCGTTTGTAACGCTTATTACTATTATATATTGCTTTTATTGATTATGGTAAAGCATTTGACAAAATGAACAGATACAAGCTCTGGCATATTTTAATTGAAATTAGATTACCTGAACATTTTATTAGAACGTTTCAAAGTTTTGACGTAGAAACCAAAATTATTATTGGAAACAATGGTAAGAGAAGTACAGGCACAATGAAAATGAACTTAGGGTTAGACAAGAATGTCTACTGTCATATTATTATTACTTACATTGACAAATCGTCCAAACCTGGTTAAAAGAAACACCACAATTCGATGCTGGAGACGTGCAATTAAACACTATGCTTTTCCTCGATGATGAGGTTATTATTGCGGCATCGGAGGATGATTTATAGGGAAGTATTTGTAAATTTAATAGAATCAGTAGAAATTACACTATCAATATCTTTCTTGAAAAAATACTGGCATTTAGAAGAATAGAACAAATAGGAGCAAAAGTAATAATAGAAGACAAAACATTAGGACATGTGAAAGAATTAAACTATTTAGGATATAACATTAGCACAACAAAGAATAAAAATTTGGACACACAGCTGAATAAATTTCAGCTGTTTTGCGGAGGAATAAATCGGACATTACTAGGGAAAGTAAGTTATATGTCAAATTTTTTATGAAGTATGCCTTCTGTAATATACTGATCTGAATGCTGGACATTCACGAAAGGGAAAAAGAAACGCATAGGGGTAGCTGAAATGAAATTCTTAAGAGCAGTTGTGGGGTGTAGAAGAATATATAAAAAATAAACCAGGAAATTAGAGAAGAACTAAACATCCCATCAGTTTTAACAATAAATATTACGATAATTGGCAATCACATCTTTTAAGGATGTATATATATCACAATACATTCCACCTGGACGAAGATCCCCAATGAGATGCGATTCTTATATTTCTATAAGGCGCCAGAACGGATCAACAGGCTCAATTCTTGTTGATGATGATGATGATGATGATGATGATGATGATGATGATTAAATAAAAGAAAGTGAGATGATGATGGTTAGGATTAATATTTAAACTAATATTTCTCTTTATCTCGTCCTTATCTTCATCGAAATTCCCTGCAAATGATACTTAGTTATTCTCTAATAATGTTTCTGAATATAACAGTTTCGCCTTTTTCATACAGGATGAGAATAAATATTGAATATGATTCTATTTATGATTTTATTACAACGACAATTAAATATTCAGAAAATAAGTCTTTACGTAGGTTATACTTTCATGTAATACTATATTTCGATCATTTAAAAAAAGGACGACGAAAGAAGAATCGCGATTGAATGAAATTTGATCCTGAAACATAAAAAAAATAAGTAGAAATAAATGGCTCACTTAGCGTAGATTCGCGCTTGAATAAAATGCTAACTAGAGACGACCCTTTGAGCGCTTTACGGCGATAGCGATACAGACTAGAGATCGCACTGAAACGGTCGGCAGTGTGATAAATCACAATGGATCAAGAGGCGCTACCTGCTCGAGAGGGGCTTTCAGTTTACAGCCGACTTATCAGCTCCGGATTTGGTCTTCCTTGCGATGTCACGTGAGAAGTGGACTTCACGACGAGAGCGTGTTCAGTGCTGTGATCAGAATACAGGTTCCATCAATCCGCAACACAGTGAGTGATGTACTCTGCAGTGGCGTAGCGTCAATGTAAGCTAAAAAGCTTAGCTTCCCCAGTTAATAATAATTTCATAATAAACCTGCAGTTTATGAAGAAAATTATTTATCAATTTTAATAGAATTTATATTTACGCATTAAATATTGTGATGCGGCAGCTCAGGATGATTTGTGATGCAGCAGTAAACAAGAAGCCTGCACACACCAGCTTCCAAGCAGACCGGTTTCTTCTGTGTAATCCACCCCGCAGATTTTCCATCCCTTCCTAAACTACCCTAGTCGCAAGGCTCGCAAAGAAGCTAGCTTTAACATTTAAAATAAGTAGTTTCCGCGTTATCCCTTTTCGTCTAGTTATGTTCAGTTGAAGTGTTAGTGTGCATTGTGGCTAATATAATAAATAATGAGCGCAATAACAGTTCCTGACACCAATTTACTTGAATTTTTTTAGGACAATTGTATTATGAAAACTGACTTACGAAGAAAAGTGTGATTTAAAAAACAAATGACCGACTCCCTTGCTGTCAATGAAGGACACAACCAAAAGACAGACGCATACTTACGTAATGATACTAATACTGTGATTTCTCTAAGTATGACAGGGAGTGAGCTAATGTTATACGTACACTTGTCTATTTGTTAGAGATATGTGTAAACCGTGAAATCATATTTTATTACATATCATTTGAGATCATGCCTTATTGGTGTTACTTACGATGTTCCAACCAATCTTCGACTGCTGACTTGAAATTGACTACTATTTATTTTAAGACTGTATTTTTGTAATACGTTTTCTCATATTGCATGAAAGACAACTTGAGTTAGCTTCCCCTACTCAAAATTTCATGCTACGCCACTGGTACTCTGCAGGTATTCAGAATCTTCTTTTCAGTTTCTCAATTTTAGTTTTTTGTTCAACTTCTTTTAAATCACAAAGACTATTCAAAAACGATGTTATGACGATGCGACAACATAAGAATGGCAGATGAAGCAGAAATACTCGAAGAACACGTTTATTTTGTACGTTTCAAATCTCACAGAATCTGCCACAGGTCGAAACGCTGTCCCTGTCTTGAGAACTTTTCACTTGATCGAGTTACTGATAACTAGTGTCCGTGTTTTGGCCAAGGACGTACGGAGATAAGGTTAGTAAGTTTTTCATAGAGTATTTTGGCGTGACGTCATGTTTGGCGCGTGTCACGGGTACATACTATCAGGGAACACTTGCATCCTATTTGTTCTGCAGTTGACGTTTTATTCATAATTCAAAACTGTACATCGCAGACTCTTTACAATGCATTATTGATTATAGTGACCGTTACAATTTTACTACGTCACACTACTTTTGACCAATAAAACTGTACGAAAGGACGTCTTTCAACCAAACATGGCTGCTTATCGTACAATTTTATCGCGCCCTTAGCATTTGTTTATTTTTATCATTACCCTAGCATTTGTTTCTTTGTTTGCCATCATTTCAAACTGCACTGGTCTGGACGTCAAAAAACGGAAAATTACAAACCACTCCAGTCGATGTACAGCACTTTCAAATATACTCGCATTGGCATTCAAGAACAAGAATTAATAAAGATCACTGGTCATAGCTATGCATCTTCCCTGAAACCTTATTTACAAATAAATGAAGAGCATCATTCGGAAATCCTGAATAAGTTGAGGGATACACTATGTACATCAACGAGTTCACATCTTTTACGCACAGGTCCAATATAACATCAACTGAATCACCAACCACTAAAACATGCAAATTTGAAAATTGTACTTTCAATAATTGTTTCTTTTAAAATTATTCATGTTTATTTTTTATTTCATCATCGTTAATTAAAACGTTTCTTGTTTATTTCATCATCCCTAATTTAAACTTTTTTAACACTTGTTTATATTATTTAGGTTACGTTTGTTATAGCTTCTGCCATATGATATTATGGATAGTCACGTATCAGAGATTGTTTAATACTAAGATTTATTGAAAATCATCTATCAAGTGACGTTGATTACTGGGATCCGGATGATTGAAGTGGAATGCAAATGTTTTAATAAAAATGAAACTGAATCAACAAAGCCTTCTTGACTAGTAACCGTCCACAGAGTTCAATGAAGATTCCATAGTTGGCATAACTGATAACAAGAAAACAGCTAATCATAACACACTACTGCCATCTAGCGTAATGTTGAGATGGTACAATAATATATTTGAAGACAGTTATATTTTCGTAAGTCAATTAATATTTTATTGTATTGGAGTACTTCGTTACTTCTAATCTTTATATACTTTCTTCTAATCGTGTAATAGTCAATTAAATCCCACTCGAGTTTTGATTTTCTCTAGATAAATCAAAACCTCTAGTGAGATTACTGTTGATAAAGATTGATACTACGATGACTTTACCTAGAATTTATATTAGACCTATTTATTCAATTGATTTATTTTTACTGGGAGAGTTAAGACCATAAGACCTTCTCTTTCATCCAGCCAATATAAAAAAACACATTTTAAATATACAAAAACAGCAATACAGGAAACAATGGAATAATAATAATAATAATAATAATAATCCCTTAATCTTGTAGCTTCCTGGGACAAAGTACGGTCCCTGCTGATAGCACTTGAGGTCCTGAAATAATAAATTGTTTGACGGGCAATTCTTCAAGTGCAAAACTGTATGCGTAATATATCCGAAGCAAGTATTGAAACTGCTCGATGAGAGATTCTTTTAGATATTTGTCATTGTACTCGTAATTCCAGTAAAATCAACTTTTCTTACAGGTGTGGGGAAGGAATAGATTCAGGCATTCATTGTAAGTATAATGAAAGTGAAGGGAAGGAGGAAGAAAAAAATATAAGAAATGGAAGAAATGACGAAGAAAGATAAGGGGAAGGAAGAGGAGGAAAAGAGGAATAAAATAAAACATTAGAGACGTTAAGGAAGAAAAAGCTTGAGAAAAAAGGAAATGGAACAGCAGACGGAGAAAGAGGAGGGAAAATAAAAAAAATATTATAAAAGGAGCGGAAAAATTGGAGGAATAACGAAAATGAAGGAAATGGAATAGGAAAGAACAAAGAGGAGATAAAGTGTAAGTAAGAAATATGAATGTAGCGGTAAAATAGAATAGAAGAATAACCGAAACTGAAGAAATTGGAATAGGAAAGGAGAAAGAGAAGAGAGAATTTAATAAATACAATATAACCCCTTGGGGTAAGAAGAGCGGAAAAATATGCAGAAACAATAGAAGATTAAGGAAATAGAGGAGAAAAGCAGAAAGAGAAGAGGGACTTCAAGAAAGATAATAGAGAGAAAAAGAGAAAATATGATAGAATCGAGGAAGATAAAGGAAATGGAGAAAAGAACGGAAAAAGTAGAGGTAATATAAGAAAGGAAAGAGGTAGGAAAAATATGGGGAAAATATGAAGGAATAATGGAAGTTAAGGAAAATGGAACGTGAAGAGAGAAACATGAGAGAAATTTTAATAAAGAAACTATGAAGGAAAAACAGTGGAAAAATATAAAGAAATAACTGAAGTTGAAGGAAAGGAGGAAGAGGACAGAGGATTTAAGAAAGAAATAAAGGTTGGGAAAATGTGATAGATTAGTCGAAGACAAAGGAAATGGAAAAAAAAGAAGCAAAGTGTTTGGAAAAAAGTGAGGAAGAAAAGAGGAATGAAAAAGAACGGGAAAACGGGGAGAAATACTCGTAAATGAAGAAAATTAAAAGGGAAATGTAAGAGAAGAGAGAAAATTTAAGAATGAAAATATCAAGGAGAATATGAAATATGAAGAAATAGCCGAAGATGAAGGCAATGGAGTAGAAAGAAAGAAAGCTTAATAAGGAGAATATAAGGAAAATACGGGAAAATATGCAGCAATAACCGAAGCTGAAAGAAATGGAAAAGGAAAGAAGAAAGAGAAGGGAAAATTGAAGAAAATGTGAAGGGAAGAGAATACCCCAGATTGAAGGAAATGTAACAGGAAATGAGGAAGAGAGAAAATTTAAGAAAGACAAGGAGAGCGGAAAAATAACGTAGAATAGCCAAAGAAAATGGAAAAAAGGGGAGAAGGATGTGGTGATAAAATAAGAGGATAGAAAAAAACGGGAATGTATGGAGGAATACTTGTAAATGAAGAAGATGAAGTAGGAAAAGTAAAATAGGGGAGAAAATTTAAGAATGAAAAAATGTGAAAGGATAACCCAAGATGAAGGAAATGGAGCGGAAAAAAAGAAAGAGGCGAGAACATTTAAGGAAGAAAAGATGAAGGAAAATAGCTAGAAAATATGGGGAAATAACGGAGATAGAGAAAATGTTAAGTGTGGAGAAAGAAGAGAAAATAAAAGTCAATGAAAACTGGATGAAAAGGAGAAGTTTGAGGAAAAGAAGTGATGGAAGGTTGAGTGAAGCAGCGAAAGGTAGAGAGGAAATGGAATGCAGAGGAGAAGGCAAGAACGATGTAGGCCTATAAGGTAGAGGACAATGAGCAAATGAAGGATGAAGTAGAAATTGAAGGTAAAGAATTAAAATACAGCCTATTACTTCGAAGTCCTTCATTATTTCCTGCCGTATTGAATTTGAACTTAAATGTGATTTCAGATTAGATTATAATACATTTTCATTTTATACTAGGTGTACACAAACTTTTTTAGAGATTCGCTTTTGGGTTGCAGCTTTTGATCGGATATTGAAGCAGGCATGTTAATGAACAAATTTCCCACATGCACTGTAAACCAAAATGGCTACAAAAGCCGTTAATTCACTACAGTTCAGAGAAAATTACTCTAGATCAATACATTACATTACATTAGAGCAGGCACATTATTCGTTATGCTTTGTATTAAATAGAAAATTAATCAGGGATGTTTAGTAAGTGTTAAGGAATGCATTAATTTTTTTATTTAATCACATTTAAGCCTTACATAGTTCATTAACTTACTTGTCATTTCAATTCTGTTTCTCCAAGGAAAAATATGGTAGTCATTTCTTGCAGCTTTTTAGGAAAGAACATTTGAAATTTAAACGACTATATGAAATCATAGAAGCTGCCTTATTTTGCCTGGCAGAGTTAAGGCCATAAGTCCTTGTCTTCCACTCAACAATCACTAAAATTAGCTATCCTAGAAGCATATCTTAGTCTCGTTCATCTGGCAACAAATTCCATTTGCCCTGGAGGAATATGGACTCAAGTCTCTAGCGTCAGAAGTTGAGTATCAGTTTTTAAGAATTTAGTTCTTGGAAATACCTTCATTCTTTTACATCTGTTACTTAACGACATTGTAACTAGATAGGTTGAATTATTGATAATGAAATGGTATTTGACGAGCAGAGTCCGAGGATTTTCTTGGGATTATCTGATATTCGCCTTATAGTAGGGAAAGACATCGGAGAAAACGAACCAGGTAATCTATCCAAGCGGGATATGAACCCACGGCCGAACGCAGTCTCGAATCACGACTTCCATTAATTAGCCCAAGACGACACGATGGCTCCATTTCATCCTACATCAAAGTGTGTATCCTGTATTTGTATATAAAATGTCTCAAATAATATAATAATTAATAAGACGATAATTTAAAAAAAGTTAGAATGACAATGACAATAGAAATTTAGTTACGAGGAAAAAAATCCACATACAGTATTACCATTATTGCCCTGATCTTAGAGCTTATGGTAGTCGTCGTTGCTATCAGTCATAATTTTCGTCTTATTTACAGTTTTATTTAATTCTTGTTTCTAGTAATCATTTTCTAGGTTTCCTAGGCTATATTCTTTGTTTTACAGGTTATTTATATAATCGGACATCTTATAATGACCACGTACATCAACGTAAATTAGTGTAACCACTGTTGAAAATTGTCTCCTAATCCCTGGTTAACCAGATGATAGTGAAGGGTGCTACTTTTTCTTTTGATTGATTTAGATTACCTTAGATACTTACATGAGGTTTGTAGCTTCGTGGTTAGGGACATACGATGATACATCTGGCTAACATCGTTCTAAGGATCGCGGGTTCATATCTCAGCCACTGCAATTAATTGAAGATTGTGGTAAAGAATGGGGATGTCCCATGTAAAACATGGATGCTGATGGGTTACATAATTTTACTGCAGTTGAATCGTTTGCTTCATTTTTAGAAAAAAAGCATTACAATAAAAAATTTTAAGTAACAGTTTTACATATAATTAAATGATTTATTTGACACTCTAATTTGCTAATGTCCCATATTGAATAATTTCGAGGAAAAATTGTTCCGTTGCCGGGTATCGAACCCGGGACCTTTGGTTCAAAGTACCAACGCTCTACCAACTGAGCTACCCAGGAACTCTACCAGACACCGATCCAATTTTTTCGTCTATATCCACAGACCCAAAAGTGGGCTGACAACCATCAAGCAACCAACATTGAGTGCACACTGACTCTGTGTGACTTAAATTGTGGTTTTCTGTTAACGAACAGTGACGTGTATTATGCAAATCAAGCTTTCAGGTATAACTTCAGGTTTGCCCGGCCCCGGAACAATTTTTCCTCGAAATTATTCGAATCAACTTTACAGAAAGCTTGATTTTCAATGTCTCATATTACATACTGTTCATATTGCTATATTCCAGCGGTTAACCAGTGATTAGTAATATTAAAGTAAAATTGCGGCTAGATTCACAGCTGATGATTTCGAACTTGATTTCTTGAATTGGGATGATGGTGAGCGTGAAGCTGTTAATGGAAAGAGAATTATAACGAGGAACTAAGTGACAGAAAATTTCAGGAGAGATTTCGTTTATCGAAATCTGCCGTGTAATTTCTGCTGCAACAGATAGATCAGTTGGGATATCCTACAAACAGAAAAAAATCCTGTTTCTCCTATGAGTAGGTTGTTTACAACATTAGGCTACTATTTTATGCATATGAAATTTTCACTATTTTAAGAAGGAACAATACACAGGTGCACGTAACAATTGTAGTACGAATTGTTCATGATGTAATCTATGTAATAGCATCGCTTGGTGTAGGAGTATCTCTTTTCCTACGTCGCGTAGTAGGCTGAAAGAAGAGATGTTATGAATGGATTCCAGAAAATTCTACAGTCTCTGGGATAATTGGACCCTGGTTTGTAATTACATTAGATTCATCCTTTTTCTTTATAAATATTTCATCTTGCTTCACTTACACATTTACATCTAGTAATTAAATATTTGAGATTCATGTTGGAACAATTTATTTTCGCTTTTTACTTTCCTTCATTTTTTAGGATTTTAACCCGTAATTGGTGAGGTGGTGACTGTGAGTACCCCAGCCATTGTAAGAAAAGAAGCCTGCGCCAGGTGGATGTGCGGAGATATTTTTTTCTTTTTCATTGCTTATTATGCTGCCTGCTTCCCTAATTTTGAAGAAAACCTAGTTAAAACAAATAAAAGTACTTGATTATATAAATTAAAAATTCAGTTTGATTATCTGAGTGCTACGATACAAATTTCTAAGTTGGGATAAGTGCAATCCCCACCTCACCAGTTACGGGACTAGAAAAATACCTCACCACCTCACTAACACTACCGAAAAACAAAGAAAGGCAACCCGTAAACATAAAAGCGTCTTAAGGTAAACAAATTCGACACGAAAATGTAGTTTATGATCGTTTCATTATAGAACGGAGTAAGCGCAGTGGTTTTTAGACGTTGACTATCCTCTCAGAGTTATGGTTGCTTTGCTTTTGTCACTTTGTAGAAACCGTGTACCATAACAGAATTTACCCTGATTAAATGAGATCAGCTAAAACCGTGTGTAAGGAACAGATGATTAATAAATGTTACGCCGAAATTACATTTTAACCACCGTTACTTAATAACCGCGATTTCGTAATCGATGATTACGTCTTTAGCCGAGATTAATGGACATCGCCATTAATGTTCCTCTCAGCTGCCTTGTATATTACAAGTATATCCGGAAACGAACTCCTGTTCCTTTATTCAGACGCTAATAAGTGTGGACCGTACTTTGTCCCAGGAGGCTAAAAGATTTGGCAAAGTAGGCTATTACTGGAGTTTTTAAGTGAACAATGTGCTTGCGCTTAGCAAGCGAAATACTTGACTGGCGGCTCACCCTACTCTTGTTTAGTCAAGTTTGGCAGAACAAAACATGGACCACTTTAACAATTACATTAATATTTACAATTAAAATTATTTTGACTATGTACATTAAAATACGCTATTTTTACTATTTACCCTATAATAAAGAATGTAGGCCTACATTGAACGAACATTATTTACAATATTAAGCTGATGTACAGTGTTGTGTTTTGTAATGCGAGGTATTTTATTTCATAATACTATAGCCTACTTATTTTGTAAATTGTGTTCAAAGATGTAAATAACGTTTGGTCAGTGTAAGGCAAGTTTTCATTCTTTGTGATGTGTAATACTGAAAATAGCGTATTTTAGCGTACATAGTTAGTTAAAATAATCTAAATTGTAAATATTAGTGTAATTGTTAAAGTGGTCCATGTTTTGTTCTGCCCAATTTGACGAAACAAGAGTAGCGTGAGCCGCCAGTCAAGTATAATAGTGAAAATAGCGTATTTTAGTGTCGTATAAAGGGCTGTCAGACATTGACTACTTTCAAAAGCCGATTGTCAGAAAGACTGCTTTTCGTGTCTAGAATATATGGTATTACTTCAAATATTACTTTTGTAGCATATTTATTTAATATATAAATTTTCCTTCATAATGTTAATCATTCTTTCGATCCAGGTTGTCTTATTTAACACGTAATTGTAATTGTTTAACTCTTTAGAATTACATGTAATTAAACACATCTATATTTTACTCTATTATTATTATTATTATTATTATTATTATTATTATTATTATTATTATTATTATTATTACTTATGGCTTTTAAGGAACCCGGAGGTGTTCATTGTCGCCCTCACATAAGCCTGCCATTGGTTTCTATCCTAAGCAAGATTAATCAGGTCTCTACCATCATATCCCACCTCCATCAAATCCATTTTAATATTATCCTACCATCTACTTCACGACCTCCTCAAAGGCCTTTTTCCCCTCTGGCCTCCCAAATAACACCCTATAGGCCTATGCATTTCTTGATTCGCCCATATGTGCTGTATGTCCTTCCCATCTCAAACGTCTGGATTTAATGTTCCTAATTATGTCAGGTGAAGAATACAATGCGTGCAGTTCTGCGTTGTGTAACGTTCTCCATTCTCCTGTAACTTCATTCCCCTTAGCCCCAAATATTTTCCTGAATACCTTATTCTCAAATACCTTTAACTTCTGTTCTTCTCTCAAAGTGAGAATCGAAGTTTCACAACTGTACAGAACAAACAACTGGTAATATAATCGTTTTATAAATGCTAAGTTTCAGCTTTTTTGAGAGCAGACTGGATGACAAAAGCTTCTGAACAGAATAATAACAGGTATTTCCCATATTTATTTTGCGTTTGATTTCCTCCAGAGTGTCATTTATATTTATTAGCAACTGTCGCTCCAGGATATTTGAATTTTTCCACCTCTTCAAAGCATAAATCTCCAATTTTTATATTTCCAGTTTTTACTATGTTCTGGTCACGAGACACAATCATATACTTTGTTTTTTCTGGATTTAATTCCAAACCTATCTTTTTACTTGCTTCAAGTAAAATTCCAGTATTTTCCCTAATACTTTGTGATTTTCTCCTAACATATTCACGTTATCCTCATAAAGAAGCAGATTATGTAATCCGTTTAATTCCAAAACCTCTCTGTTATCCTGAACTTTCCTAATGGCATATTCTAGAGAAAAGTTAAAAAGTAAAGTTGATAGTGAATCTCCTTCTTTAGCCCACAGTGAATTGGAAAAGCATCTGACAGAACTGGCCTTTACGGACTCTGCTGTACGTTTCACCGAGACACATTTTAACTAATCGAACTAGTTTCTTGGAAATACCAAATTCAATAACAATATCATATAAAACTTCTCTCTTAACAGAGTCATATGCTTTTTTGAAATCCATGAATAACTGTTGTACTCCATCCTTATACATCCATTTTTCTCCAATATATGTTGAATACAAAAAATCTGATCAATAGTCTATCTATTACGCCTAAAACCACATTGATTCATTTATTCATAGTGTTCTGCCAAAGGGCAGGTATTTCACTGATCCCAATAATAATAATAATAATAATAATAATAATAATAATAATAGTATTATTAATAATAGTATTAATAATAATAGTAATTATTATTATTATTATTATTATTATTATTATTATATTTATTATTATTAGGCCTATTATTACATTAGTTTCTCTATTGCTATTATTTATATTTGTCATGTATTTTTGTAATGATTGAGTGGAAGAGAAAGCCCTATGGCCTTAACTCTGCCAGTAACAGTAAAAATAAATAAATGTACAGTTGTCAAAAAAAAAAAAAAGTGGCCGCACTCGTGAACAGCGAATATTTTCAAAGTCCACTTCGGGTCGCGGCGATGTTACACGATGCATGTGCCTGTACAAGCAGTTCCGGAACTATGAAAATGTTCCATATCTGCGCCTCGTAGATCAGCGGTAGAGTGCTTGTTTAATGATTCAAAGGTTGTGGGTTCGGGCCTTCAAGTTTTCATTTTATATTTTAATCGTTCTTTAGCGATGTAAATGATATTCAAATTATCATTTATATCCATTTATCGTTCTTTATGTATATCACGTTATTTATATTTTGTTATCGTTCTTTAGAGATATGAATAAAATTCAAGTCATCATTTGTATTCTGTTATCGTTTTATAACGATATGAATAATAATAATAATTATTGTATCTCCAATGGTGGTTAGCCCTATTTTACATATGTACTGTATGTTAGGGCTATAGTTTTATACACAAAAAAGATAAGCATAAAGAGAAATGGAAAAGAAAATTAAATTAGCTTACGCGATGTAAACAAAACATAAACAATCCGTAAATTAGGCATTGCGATTGCAAAACAAATATCAGTTATCAATTTGAAACTTACAAAAACATTAACAACACACATACGTAACACTTCTATAACACAAATATGCAGCTTTCCGTACCATACATCATAAATTAATACACAATAGTCACACAAACACAATCAAACTATAATTACGACATTGCGACGACATCAAGCATCACATAACTGACTCACATACATAACAAATCAAGCATCCGTTGCAACATATACACTTCAACATAGTAACCACACTTTTAAAAGTTACAAATTTGGCTCCAAGAAGAATAAATAGGACACTGTTACTAATTACTATTCTTCTACAATTTCTTAAATACATCTGTAATAAATCTGTGAAATTCCGATATGTGTAATATTCACGTTTTTTATATTGTTATCGTTCTTTAGAGATATAAATAATATTCAAGTTATCATTTATATTCTGTCTTCCTTCATTAGCATTATAAAATAATATTAAAGTTATTTATATTGTTATTGTTCTTTCGCAATATAAATAATCTGTATTTTATGTAAGTAATTATTATAACACAAATAACCATCTTTCTTTGTAAAATAGGTTATTTTATTTAGATAATTAAATACGTATTATATAATACGGTATCTTATATTAATTAAACAAACCGATATTTATCATTTATATTGTGTTATTGTTCTTTAGTGATACTGTATAAATAATATTCAAGTTATTTATATTGTAATCGTTCTTTAGCAATATAAATAACATAAATTTAATATTAGGTTTTGAAAAATCCAGTTGCATAATACTGGTATTAGTTTTTCTTTTTGTATTATTACATTATATTATCTTGAACCACAATAAAATGAAAAGGAGTAACGAGGAATTGAACCTGAGACGTTGACATCTGAATTCCGACGTTCGTCCGCTGAGCTACGAGGGCAAAAGTGTGGAAACATTTTCGGAAAAATTGGCCCAATCACACTCTAAGATTTTCTGATGATTCGTAGAAGCTAGTCCAGGATGCGGGGGGCAAAGGCTAATTGAGATTTCCCGGTCTCTGATCGGGTCAAACATCCTGATAGAACTAATATTTTAACCCTTGCCGTGACTTTCGGTGAAGTCCGGAGGGACCAATTAGTCAAATCCACTCTCCTCATGTCCACGGTTGGGCCCCCTGGAATTTAATAAGATGCGAAAGAAATAGTGGCGTGCGGAAAGCAACGGAATGTTACCGCATTTAGGCCTATCCTTCTCAAGAAAAGCTGTAAACATGAACAAAGGAAGCTTTTAATAGAAGAAGAAGGATCTTCTGCGGACCTCTGGAAAAAGAACTAAGGTAGAGACTAGTGAAGCGCTTTGTGTAGAGTGTGGCATTGTATGGGGAAGGAACATGGACATTACGACGAAATGAAGAGAAACGAATTGAAGCATTTGAAATATGGATGTGGAGAAGAACGGTGCGTGTGAAGTTGACAGACAGAATAAGAAATAAAATTGTGTTTGAAAAAGTGAGTGAAGAAAGAATGATGCTGAAACTGATTAGAAAGAGAAAAAGGAATTGGTTGGGTCTCTGGTTGAAAAGAATAATAGACGACATTAGGATATGTGGATCATATGCGGAGACTAAGAGGAAGGCAGAAAATAGGAAAGATTGGAGATTGCTGGGTTTGCAAAGGAAGACCTGCCTATGGACAGAACACCTATGTATGTATGTATGTATGTATGTATGTATGTATGTATGTATGTATGTATGTATGTATGTTCAGAATGCCTGGAATATCGTGTCTAAGAACAGTCGCTATTTGCAAAGACTAGTCAATTCCATGCCCACTCGACTGCAAGGTGATCGAGATAAGAGGAAGATAGACTAAATATTGAATTGTGGCTTTTTGTTTTGTTTTTTGAACGCTTAATTGTTTGAATGTTTTTAAGGCCGACACCAGTAAATTGGTTTTGTTTATGCCACGAAAGATATTTTTATTGAGAATAAAATCTTTTTCTTTCCATTTGCAGCCACAATATCATAATGATAAAGTCATGGCGTAATATATTAATGAACCTGATGTTAATTACTAAAATAATAGTAAAAGAGAAAGGAGCCATTGTGTATAGTTTGTCTCTCTCAAAAACAGAACAGAAAAGAACATAAAAAGCACGAGGTCGTAGTCGAACGCAGGACCTCATGAATAAGAAGCCTGAACGCTACCATTACGCTATCGAATAACACACAGAATACTTCAATTATAACTATAGATATCAGGCAACGTGGTCCAACAACATGTAACATCGCCTGTCTCCGAATTGTAGCGAAGATACCCGAAGGGAACTTTGTTTCAGGAGAGCGGCCAGTTTTTCTTTTGACAGCTGTACAAATAATTTAAATTGTAGGAAAGTCATCGAAGTATCAATCTTTATCAATAGAATGCATTTTCAACATTATTAAAGATAAAGTTTTGAATCGTGAACTACAGAACAAAGAAGTTCCTCAGAATACCTGACCCAAGCTACATCACGTCACACCAATATACCTGCGTAGTCTATGAACAATTAATCATATCTCCGTACGACCTGCGACAGAAAACTGTCTTTGGTAATAATTTGACTCGAATGAATCTGGAAGAGATGTGATGTATATTTCGAAATACACTGTACAAAAGACACTTGTTGGCTATAAAAGTAAAATTGGCAATTACATTAACAAGATAACCCTGTGACGCTGCGTGCATCACCCTAACTAGCCCTGCTGGTTGTTATGCGAACAAAGTCGAGGCCTCCTCTTTATATCACCAAGCATTTTCCAACCGAAATCCTTTTTTGCTCCCGCCCACAAGTGGAAGCTTTCCAACCGATTCGAATGGAGCTCACGTAGATGAGTATGATTCAGTGTAATGAGCGTCGGCAGTAACCTGGAAAAACTGTGCAAACTGCTTCCTTCATCTCACATAAATCTGGTCTGCAAAGTATCCAACCAGAGAAGAGTGGGAGGAGAAGCTCCGTAATCAATTCACATTTAGCAGCTTCCTATCTATGGAGAAGCTTGTGATTTTATATCTTCTATAAGAAGCGACACGATGGAGGAAAGTTCACTAGAAACAGTATATAAAAAAGGAGCGAAATGTAAATCGAACATATTTTTTACTCTTATTTTTGCTTTCTCATCATTACTTTAAGTGCACAATTCACTCCTTCAACGTAATCAAGATGTATTTAGAAAACAGATGATGCTACTGAAAGAAGACTAAAAGACATGTGTATGTTTAAATTAACTTATTAGAAAACTTAATATTTACGTATAGATAACTTAGACTAATTAAAAAGTTTATAGTATGCCCTATAGTACAACGATAAAGTCAAATACCTGGGATCTGTAGTAGGTAAAAAGTTCTTCTGATATGTAAATTTTAAAGAAAGGAATTAATAAAATAAGATACTACTGTACATTGTACTGTAGATGGCTATACATTGCCAAGGAAACTTGTTTACATTCGTGGTTACTGTCCGACCGAGTGATTATGTCGCATCTCGGTTTCCCCCACCCGTTTTTGCTGGCCCCTCTGTAAAGGCTAGTGATTGAGCTGTTAGGCTTTCTTGTGAACATGTTTGCTGTACGGAATTAGAATTCTATGTAGTATTATAAAACTGTGTAAATAATTTAAAGAAAAGGGTTCCGTTAAGCAAGGAATTGTTACGTGATTTTCCCCGTTTCGACGACCTTGCGACATGACCACTCGTTCGGACAGTAGTTCGTTTCGTACGTTTGATTTGTACAGTACGATTATTTAGTCCTGACAGTCGCCGGAGATGTGCGCGTGGGACAGGCGAGTCCATTTAGTTACGCCAAGAGGTGTTTGGGTTATTGACTCGCTTGCCTTTACCGACCGCTCGCCCTATCTCTACTCCGGAACTCTCCCCACTCCTCCTATTACTTCCCCTCTTTCGCGTCGCTGAGCTGTCAGGACTAAATAATTGGCCTGTACTGCAGTTCAGTTACATTTGAGTATACAGAGTGGAAGTGAAAAATAGCTTTGCAGATTTTCAGAGCGAATAGCTCATGTTGTATGTAACAAAAAATTATAATATCATATTGGTGGAAATGTAATAGTTTCTTCTCAAATGTTTAACAACTTCTTATTCCGTAATTTTATTGTTTGTTTTTAAATACTAGCTAGGGTCTGAAAACTGCTCACTTTTATGTTTTTTTATGCATCACCTTGTTGAAACTGCATTTGTGTACCTCGTTTTAACCGTGACAACGCTCTTTAGTTCTTTTAAGCATTCTGATTATTGTACCGTGTTTCTGTTTTGTGAAGGATTTTAGACAAGGGAGCAAAGAGCCATAGTAGCTGACGCGCTCTTTTTAAACCCCACTAACTATCTAACATAGCGGGACTTCCTGTTTTATGTGATCATTATAACGAAAAACAACCTCCTAAGGCAGTCATGTCAACTAGTGCCCATAGACGCAAGCGCGCGCTTTAGAGCTCAGGAGAGCCTGAGCGCTTTGCAGCGGAAAGGAAAGAGACAGACGGAAGAGGTAGTATATGCCGCTTGATCGAGCTATATGCAGGGATGACCAGCACTGATTCAATGGATAAAGGGAAGAGAACTTATTAAAAGTGTATCAATGTTAATTTTTGTATTTGTCTGAGAAGTATAATTGCATTATAAGAATGTAGCTTTTTTATTCTAAATAAATATTTTCTCAACTTTTTTAAATAGAAAAGTGAAGTTTTCAGATAAGTATATTTAGTAACCGTACAGGTATTGAAACAATGTTTTTTGTAAATCTAATGTATCGTAAATACGTATTACTGAAAATATTCGCATAGAAAATGTTTGTAAGAAAAAGAATTAACAAAGCGACTATTGTTACATCATAAATAAAAGAAATACGTGCCCATGTGTTGTAAAAGTGTCAGCTCTATAGCTTCGGAAGTTTTCGAGAAAATAATTTAATATTCTGATAATAGGAAGTTGCGTATCAATATCTCCTTAAAAGCATAATGCGAAAAGGGTTTTGTTATGTAATATTAGCTACAGTTAAAACATATACCTAGGTAACTTTGCTTTGTACTTTAATATTGTTTTCATTAGTTTATTGATTATTTTTATAAGGGTAAAGATACCATCAATATCAATTCCAAATTGCCATGTCATACTCGGTCACTTTATTTGGAACATCACTTTCTTTATGAATGATGTGTTTCATTCACTTACTACAGTATACTGTAGTTGTACTACTATCGAATTTATGTGAATATTCCTTCTTAACTCTTATTAACGTTTAAAACATAACTGCAATATTAAGAAATTGGTGAAATATAATAATAAAATCCGCCTGTCATAGCAGGTGACCATATAGGTCCGGAAAACAATTTAAAAAATGCCTATATGGAATAGAGAGAAAAATCAATACAGTAGGTAGCAATCATAGTACAATATGCAATTTAGAAAGTTTAAAAGATCAAACATTATATAAATGATTATGTAAAATGCCTATGGATTTATTTAAGATATTTAAACAAATATTTTTAATACCTTGAGATGACATAATCATATTGTTATAAAATGTCAGTAGTATATTTATACGCCGATCCGCGGGCACCAAAAAGCAAACCCCTCACCTACCATGTGTAATTAATTGCATTATATCTCTTACTCAAGTGAGGAATATTTTCTGCCTCCTCTTAGTCTTAAAGATAGAAATTCTATCATTGAGCCACAAATTAAAAAATGGTGAAAGCTTGAAATATTATTATTTTTTTAATTAATGCTAGTGTTTTCTCAAGGAATTAAAAGATACTAACGTGGGTATCATGCGGAATAGATAGTAATGTTCTTATAAGTGATACCAAGTCAGTTTTCAAAGCCGGAGTGAAGCAATTGGCTCGCGACGCTGATCCCTCGCAATCCAATTAGCGGGGCCAATGTGCCTTAGTTCTCCCTCCTGTCTGTGAGCGGAGTTTTCAATACACCTCGCGTCGACATGGGGCCAAGTAAACAAGCTAAAAATTAGTACTTTTTAAAACTGCAACTCTGGGTCAGAATTGCATAAACACGCCCACCACGACAACTCATGATTTAACCTCTTTTAATGTTCCACTTTGTGCTCAAAGTTCAAATAATTCTTATTCGGCTGGTATATACGTAACGACTGTAGATGAATACGCTTTTAGTTTGTTGCGTATTATTCAGATTACAGATTTCTCTTTTCGGAAATTAATTTCTATGTGAAACTTGGACTCTCACTTTGAGAGGAACAGAGGTTAAGGGTGTTTGAGAGTAAGGTTCTTACGAAAATATCTGGGATAAAAGGGATGAAGTTACAGGAGAATGGAGAAAGTTACACAACGCAGAACTGCACGCATTGTATTCTTCACCAGACATAATTAGGAACATTAAATCCAGACGTTTGAGATGGGCAGGGCATGTAGCACGTATGGGCGAATCCAGAAATGCATATAGAGTGTTAGTTGGGAGGCCGGAGGGAAAAAGACCTTTGAGGAGGCCAAGACGTAGATGGGAGGATAATATTAAAATGGATTTGAGGGAGGTGGTATATGATGCTAGAGACTGGATTAATCTTGCACAGGATAAGGACCGATGGCGGGCTTATGTGAGAGCGGCAATGAACCCTCGGGTTCCTTAAAAGTCATTTGTAAGTAAGTACTATATGTTATTTACAGATAATGTAAAAGCCTTCGATGAATAGAACTGTAGAATATAATAGGCTACCCGAGCTATCTAATAAAGCAGTGGTTCCCTAAACTTTCGACACTCGCGAACCTCTTTCACAGTAATCTGAATTGAGCGAACCCCTTAACACCCCTGATTTAACTTAAAGTTCCTAAAGTTACGGTAAATAGCCAACCTTAAGGTTCCCCTCCAAAAATGACGCAACAGCTCTTAAAATATTGAAACTACATAGTTCAAGTAAGTACATATTTATTTTATATTTAAAACATTAAAATTGAAGTTATATAGCTAAGTTATAATACAATAGCGCATTTTTATAGGTATTTGAAGTCACATTTTAGAGTTCAAACATTTTAATTTGTACATACACTGAGAATTACTTTGTTGATATCATTGAAATATTTTACGTGAAATGGGCTTAAGTTGTAGGGTAGTTCCAATATTTTAAACTTATCTTTTAACCTAAAAGTTTACATTATAGATTTACTTCTTTATTTTATATTCAGTGTAAAGAATCAGAATGCTTTCGATGAATTCAGGGACTAGAGAAGAAAGGCTCGGATCATTTTTATTTATTTCTTTGATAGGCATATGAAGAAAAGAACCTCTCGCTCAAATATGTGGATGAAAAATGGAATAAGGTTGTTACAATGTTATACACTAACACTGAGAACTATTATTTTAAATTTAACTAAAATCTAATTAATAACAAAGATTTATAATTTTCCTGTAATTGAAAATGAGTGGAAATGGCGTTTAGGTAGAGAAGGTTTCACACTACTACATATTATAGCAAGAATACCAACATCCACACGGAGTTACAGTTGCTGCAGTCCGATATTCCAGGTGTAACTTCTAATTATAATACCATATTAATAAAAAAACAATAACCTCGAAATCCATCATTTGGGAAAAAGTTTGGTGAACCTCTTACAAAACTTCGTGAACCACTGTTTGGGAAACGATGTAATAACCAAAGCTCGGAACTTGGGGACTTGTGTGTCGTGCGCTTGAGTAAGGTTACAGGTACAACGTACACAAAGCTCACGCTGCAAGTGCTCAGGGACAGTCGTGTGTACTAAGAAAGTGGGCACATCGAATGGCACGAAGACGAACGAAGAAACTGTGTCATGTCGAAGCCAATTACATTAAGAGAATTACAGGTAAATGGTCTGTCTGAGGAATGAGAAAATACGTGTCATTCGAATGGGTGTTATGGAAGTTTGAAAATACATTTCTTAAATTTTAGGTACAGAATTTCGTGGAGGAATTCTGAGGAGATACATTATTTTCTTCTAATGCAGAGTTTATATTTTGTAAGTTGTGCCACACATAAACTAGAGCTGGAAACGGGCATTCATTGAAAGACATTGCAGTCCTTTAAATTGATGGAAAATTTGTCCATAGCCATGGATCAAGTCGTAGAGGGACCTTCCTTAGTAGTGATACACTAATTGAAAACTATTTGCGAGAAAAATTTAGGATATACTTATCTTTCTCAGATACGAGAGCTGCTGAAAATCGAACAGGAAACAGTGACAGTGAAAATATTCAGTTTTTTATTTAGGCCCAAGACTTTATAATATAAATTTCAAATCATTTTCCAAATTTGAAATTTTTTTAAAATTGAAACTTTTAAGAAAGAAATTTGTAAAATTATCCGTGATATATAATAG
Organism: Periplaneta americana; assembly: GCF_040183065.1. NCBI lineage: Eukaryota > Metazoa > Arthropoda > Insecta > Blattodea > Blattidae > Periplaneta > Periplaneta americana. The sequence goes on along the minus strand of NC_091124.1, from coordinate 147,832,562 downwards.
TAACAAATGTACTTTTTTTACCTTTTATTTCTATCGACTATATTAATGTTTTTATTGAATGTCACTGGCTTCTGTCTGATTGTCAATTTATATTAAATGTGTATTTTTCTCTCGTCTTCTCCTTCTTCTTTATTCTTGCTCTTGTGTTGTATTTATTGGTTTGAATTAAGTTACTTACTGTATTTAGTAAATTGTCCTTGTTAATTTTATGTTATATTATTCACTAAGACCACACCGTACACGAGCCTGACTCTTACGGTAGTGGCTAGAAACATTTTTATTTTATAAATGCAATTTGTACTCACTAGGTAGCTAGTTAAAATAAATAAAATAAAAAAATTAAAGTTTGCTCCAGTCACTTCATGTGACGTGGAAATAAGTTTCCTTCGTTTCAAATCATGTTTAACTAACAGACGAAGAATTTATGGGTTCGAAAATCTTCGAATGCATGTAGTCATACACTGTAATGAAATGTACGGAGCAGAACTGTAAATTTGATGTATTGTGCATGTTTATTTATATATATGCTATAAAATTACGTGTTACAACCTATCATAATATTATCAATATGTTATTGCAGCCAGAAACCACTTTTATAGCAGACCAGACAGTACCTCTGTGCTGGAAGCGGGTGTTTGTTGACATTGAAGTCCGGTCGCTTAGCCACGTTCAAAGACCAAGTCCCCAAGTTCCGAGCTTTGGTAATAACATATATATGGAATGATTCATGATTAGTGTGCATTGCTTGAGGAAGGGATTCTTGAAGTTGATGTAGTGAGAGGACTCAGATTTTCATCGGTTTCGGAATTATTATTGTTTGTTTACCGAAAAAAGAAACAGAATTTGAATAATTTAAAAGTACAACATTAATGTGCAATATGCGGTACAAAATGAGAAGTTCAGACTAAGTTATCATAATCATTAGTCTATAGTAGGCCTATGTTATCACATGCAGTCTTGCTAGGGTTTTCAAAAGTTGTGAAAAAAAAACTGGCAAGGAATTATCTGTAATTAGTGGATAGCGCACTAGCAGTTCAAGTGAGCATCTCATTTTGAATCCTACCGAATAGGCCTACCTACCTATTGTCATAGCATCGTTACTTCAGCTGATATTCTACTCAGTAGGCCATGTTTACTAAAAACGTGAGACCATAATAGTGATTGTAGAGTTAAACAGAAAGAAAAGGTTACTGAAGTGTACTGTATTGAAGAGTACCTGAATTTTGTCTACAGTAAAAAAGCTAATTGTCAAATTGAACTCTAACTGTACTGTAATTAATATTATTATTGTACAAAAAAGTAACAGACAAATAATAACAACACAGGTGTGAAAATCGCTGCTGGCATTCCACAACAGCGGAAACAGCATTTCCATCACAAAATCCATAAGCTTACACAAACATCCTTTACGCGTGCTCGGCATTAGCAAATGTGTACGGCATTACGAAAAAAAAAATCACAAGGCTACAGTACTCATCGAAGCCTAAAACCAGTGACGGTTGCTCTGTTGCTTGTTTAGCACTAGAGCAGTGATGTCAAAACAAGAATATTTTTCTGACCTTGACGTTGTGCGCGGGCATCAAGCGCTAGGTATGAAAGGAAGAAGGATTATGTATATGGATAAGCAGCCTGTAGGATTAAGAAGACAGTGTGTACAAACTTCAAACGGAACGTGAAATTTTATGTCATTATTTTTATATGGCTTCTTTCTGTTTGATATTATCTATAGGCCCATTGTTTGTAAAACAAAAGTATTTATACTAATTTCTTAATATTGCAGTTGTGTTTTAAACGTTAATTACATAATAAAGATTTAAGAAGAAATATTCACATAAATTCCATAGTAGTTTAACTATACTGTACTAAGTGAATGAAACACATCATTCATAAAGAAAGTGATGTGATATCCCAAGGAAAGAGACTGAGTATGACATGGTACGTTGGAATTGATATTAGTGGTATCTTTAGCCTTATTAAAGCAATCAATAAACTATTCAAAACAATATTACAGTACAAATCAAAGTTACTTAGATATACGTTTTAACTGTAACTAGTATTACATAACAAAACTCTAATCGCATTATGCTTGTAAGGCGATATTGGTGCCCAACTTCCTATTAAAAGAATATTAAATTGTTTTTTCGAAATCTGCTGAAGCTGTAGGGCTGACTTTTTTTTTTTTTTGCAACACATCGGCACGTATCTTATGTTTAAGTTGCTTTCTTGATTCATTTCCTTACAAACATTTTTAATGCGAATATTTTCCAAATTTGTAATGCACTATCTTCAGTTACACGTATTTACGATATATTATATTTACGAAAACATTGTTTCAGTACCTGTAAGGCTACTAAACAAACATATCTGATAATTTCACTTTTCCGTAAAAAATTGAGAAAATATTCCTTTTGAATAAAAAAGCAAACTTGTGAAAAATGAGCATTAAAATTGAAACTTACATTCTTATAATGCAATTATACTTCTCAGACAAATCTAAAAATTAACATGGATACAGTTTTAATAAGTTCTCTTCCCATTATCCACTGAATCAGTGCTGGCCTACCTGTATATAAATTAGCTCGATCAAGCAGCATATACTACCTCTGTCGTCTGTCTCTTTCCTTTCCGCTGTAAAGCGCTCAGGCTCTCCTGAGCTCTAAAGCGCGAGCTTGCGCCTATGGGCATCAGTTGACAAGACTGCACTAGAATGTTCAAGTGTCGTTCACAGGAGTGCGGTTCTAAAAATCGAAAGCTTCCATAAGCATCCATGTTTATAGAAATTATTATTGCCACATTAACCTGAGGGATCACATCCTCACACTATGAACGTTAATAATGAATATAGGTCATTCGTTATATCGTGAAACTAAATGAATTCGTGCGCCCTAGCTCATAGTAAGAACCTTATGGTGGGCGTAAGTGAGCTAGCTAGCTTGCAAGTCGAAGCGTAGCGAAGGAGGGAAGCTTCTCAGTTCAGTTTTTCCTTCCCTTCCCGCTCAGGTCCGTTTCACGAGATACCGAATGACCTATAACTCTCTATATACTGCCACTGTCATGAGAGAGTGTTATTTATTAAAAAAAATAGAGATTTTCTTCCGCAGTGGCTCTACGGTAGCCTACGCGCTGCTCATCCAAGCGATCTTTGGTTCGATTCCCGACGTAGGCAATGGAAGAAATTTATCTTCCCTTCTGTGGGACTGTTTGGTTGTCCGTTGTCATATGATTGCCCTGTGATGTGTCTGCGATGGCCCTGCATTGTGCAAATCCCACATCCAGGAAGGCCCACAATGTGTAAATGTATAGTGTAGATTCAGAGACAATACCCTCCCTCCCCTACATCACAATCGGCATTACAGAGAAAGTAAAATGGATAAAAAAGAAAAGAAGAAAAGAAGAAAAAAAAGAGAGGAAAAAAAGAAAGAGAGATTTTTAAGCAATTGACGTTTATAAGGACATTTTTTTCTTTGAGTTCAGAACCTGAAATACAATTGGCGACACATCTACTATACCAGGTGACTCATCTGCGCCTTATTTTTACGAAGTTATGCAATCTCGTACATTCAGTCAATTCCGTAAACACAGTACTCGGTAGTTATATCTTAATTAAATGTAAAAAGTAGTAGTGTGCCTGGCATACGAGGTGAGGTGATTGAGGCGTGTAGCTAATAATGGTTTGCAGGTTCGGATCTTACACTTTATAATATGTTACTACGTCAGAAGTGTCTTAATATGCTGCAAAACGATGCCAGCAGTTCGGGCATGTGTTACAAAATGGTTGTGCTTCAACTCTGACACCTTAAATACTTATAAGTAAATAAACATAAGACATTATTAAAATTTTTCAGTTTAACCTAACCTATCATAGGTACTTACTTCATTTTCATTTTAAAACGAAGAAAGTGTCAAAAAATGCAAAGTTGCCTGTTTTCAACATTACCCATGCTGGACGTATAGAAATTTCGAAATTGTTTATTGAAGTTTACTTTCAGACATTTTCAACTTCACTAAGTACACACGCGACAGGACCCTCTTGGTATAGGACCATTTCTCTGAGTGGTCGTTCTGGAAGTTTTGCTAATGAGAAAATTCCAACCACTACCCAGAATTCAATCCGGGACTTTCCAGCCCGTAGGCAGTTGCTCTACCAACTGGGCTGTCCGGCCGTCCCGAACATAATTACAGTAAAGAATAAAAAACTTGCATAACAAGTTAGAAGTTTCGATTACTTTGGTTCTCATACATGTTAAATTTACGAAGAAAATTCGCAAATTAAATATTATTTTGTATCAATGCTTGTATAACATCACAAACGTACCGTAAAATAAAGATAAGAAAGGACACCAGCTGCCATTTTAAAAAGCAATGGCAACACCAGAGTTTCTCTGTGATTGCGAAGCTTGGACACTCTTAAAAGGTATACAATGGATATTGAGATTGTAGAAATAAAGATCTCCAAGTACTTTGGTGATTATACAAGACTAGATGAACTCGGTAACCTTGCCGTTAGTAATAATTAAATTCATAATTTTAAATTAGTGAAATAATAACGGTTGTTCATCAGTCAGATTGATCAGACAGTATTTTGCTATAAAGTAACTTAAAAATTGTGTTGATGGAACGACGAAATTTTCTTTTGGAGGATTTATAAGAATGTTTTCTCACATAAGTGTTGTAAGTTGTTCCAAATTATATCGAATTCTCATTCATTCATTCATTCATTCATTTAGTGTTCTGCCCAAGGACAGGTCTTTCACTGCAAACTCAGCTTTCTCCAATCTTTTCTATTTTTTGCCTTCCTCTTCGTTTCCACATATGATCCATATATCTTAATGTCGTCTATCGTCTCATATCTTCTTCTGGCCCGAAATCTTCTCCCGTTCACCATTCCTTCAAGTGCATCCTTCAGTAGGTAGTTTCTTCACAGTTAGTGACCCAACCAATTCCTTTTCCTCTTCTTGATCAGTTTCAGCATCATTCTTTCTTCACCCACCCATTTTCAACACACCTTCATTTGTTATTCTGTCTGTCCACTTCACACGTTCGATTCTTTTCCATATCCACTTTTCAAATTCTTCTATTCGCTTCTCTTCACTTCGTCGTAATGTCCACGTTTTTGCACCATACAGTACCAACACTCCATACAAAGCACTTCACTAGTCTCGTCCTTAGTTCTTTTTCCAGAGGTCAGCAGAAGATGCTTCTTTTTCTATTAAAAGCTTCCTTGGCCATTGCTATCCTCCTTTTGACTTCCTGGCAGCAGCTCATGTTACTGCTTATAGTACACCCCAAGTATTTGAAGCTGTCCACTTGCTCTACCATATTGCACAATATTATACAATGAACCATGCACTGGACAATAAACGTGTCAAAGTAGCAACATTCACAACTCAACTGCTTACGAAACTGATTATTGTGACTATCGGCGGCCGACCTTGAGTACGCCGGGATGTTCATCAATTTCTACTGTTCCTGGTAACCTAACCGAGTCACCGAATATAAGAAACAAAAACAATGGAAAGAATATATTTTGTGACTATATTAAAACTGCATGATTATAAATTCATTGGTAACAGAGAGATTAAGTATACTCGAAAAGATGGGAAGATGACCAACCTTTCTTGTGAGTTGTAACGAAACTTCATTTATGAAGGTATGAGAATAGTCATGCATAATAAAAACTCGTATTCAAGTGAACCTTCAATTATTAATATAGGTGTTCCCCAAGGCACAGTTCTTGGCTCTATTTTATTTTTAATATAATTACGTCAATGACTTATTAAAATTGACTTACAAGAATGCAGTGGTGTTCATTATTCTTATGCAGATGACACAGTTTTACTTTTTGGTAGAAAAACCTGGTATAATGCATATAATAATTCATATAATGGACTTAAATTAGTAAAAAAATGGTTTGGCATAAATTATCTTTCTATTAACGAAAATAAAACCATAATTATTCCATTCTCATTATCCGAAAAATGTAACAAATCTCCTACAGTTATATTAAGTATTAAATTATAAAAATTATACAATATAAATGTCCGATTATTAAGGGGACCGCTGAAGTTAAATATTTAGGATAATTTTGGACAATTATTTAAAATAGAACCAACACATTAATTATCTTTGTAATAAATTACGTAAAATAATACATTATTTTATTTTATTGAGGAATTACTTGTCAATAAGTTTATTACGCACAATATACATAACTTTATCTCAATCGGTAATTCTGTATGGAATTATAGGATGGGGCAGTTTACTTAAAACCAATTTGAATCCATTTTATTTATTACAGAAGAAAATAATTAAAATATGTCCTCATAAACTTATTGATTTTCCATCTCAAAAATTGTTTTTAGATTTTAATGTTCCTAAAATAAGACATTTATTATATTGTATTAATAA